>NC_141563.1:18750000-20000000 GCF_036417535.1 Chlamydotis macqueenii | reverse complement strand
CACAAGGTTTCAATTTTGTTTGCATTTCACATGTTATGAGGCTGACTCAGCAGTCTCAGAGCAACAGCCAAAAACATGAAGTAAGCATATATCAATGTGAATTATTAACATATGCAGCAGCACCTCAAGGGTTGTTTTTAAACTAATAACAGGGAGTAACGCTACAGTGGCTCAGACATCATGTCATGAAATCCTATTCAGAACAGGTCTAGGTGGGCACAATTCAAAGAACGGCTACGGGAAAGACTACATCAGCATTTTCACCACCGCACCATATCCAGGGAAGTACTCAAGCATTTTAGAAAAAGTACAATAGATAGGAAGACTAAAGACAGCTGTTAACCACTGTATCACCTTATATTATAAACAAAGGATAGCAGAGGGTTCTTTTAGTAGACATCTATGAAAATACAGCTTCTTGTTTCCTTTTTCATTTTCACTTTAGTATTTTAATGTTAAGAAAGAATAGAATCAATTTTTAAGAACTTAATTCTGGCCCAAACACATTACTGTCCTTTTCACAAAGACTCCAGTGTTGTAAATTGTTCCACATTGCCACAGCATGATAACCTCCATGCTTCTAAGGAGGTTAGAAGGAGGTTACCTACTCCCAGCTCAGTAGAGGTGCCAGAGGAAGCAGCTGTTTGCTGCTTTTCCCAGTAAATTCATCCATATGCTCCTAACAGATTGGGCTGCTTAAGTCAGAATACATGCTAGATCTACCTAGATATTTTAGATCCTATGCAAGTACTTCATGCTTTTGCCAGGAAAACAAAGAAGTCCAAGTAAAGTTGGCCTAGTGACCAGGACATCTTGCTGAAAAAAAAAAACAGGGGAAGGACGAAGAGAGAAAAAAAAGCATGCAGCTTAATCACTTGCATGATAAGAATCCAAGTAGGTTTTGGTCCCAAGTTAATACACACACCTGAATGAAACAACATATTAAATACAAATCTGATTTTTGTACCACAGCACACCAGGGTGAAATTTTTAGGTGTATGAAGAGAAATAAAAGCTTAGCCAATAGCCAAAATTCAAAACAAGCTGGCCTGGCTGAATTCCAAGTCTTTGTAGCTTTGATAACAACAAATCAAATTTATTAGGAAAGAACCTGATCCTCACTTTTTACGCTTACACTTTTTACAGCAACATTCACTAAATATATTTGGCTTTTCATTTAAGTAACAGAACTGGAGAGCAAAGGAAAGTGTGAATATTGCAGAGCCCTTAACCAGCTATGCTATTTACTCATCCCTCTTATGCCGTAACACAGTATGACTCAGGATAATTGATAAAACATAAGCCTTTCCAGTATATTTAAGCTTAAGACTTTAAAGCTAAGGAAAAAAAAAATTACCTAAGTAGAATCACTCATCTTTTTGCATCCCTCCACCTTGCTTTATTAACTAACTAGTGAGTAGGCCTCGCATAAATAACCACCTGGTGTGCCTTAGCCCTTAGCAGCTGCTCCTATTTTACATTGATAACTTTCCAAGGTTTTAGTCAGGGTTGCAGGTGTGTGCTAGGGAGAAAAACAAGGGAGTGAGTAGATTATAAAGACTTCTCTGACTTTCTTCTAAAGCTCTGTTCTTCCTTCATCTCTTAAGTAGGAAGGAAAGGGGTTGTGGCTTTTCTGAAAACTAAGGTAAAAAAGATGGCTGGTCTGCTCTGAGGATGGATGTTAAGTTTTGAGTGGCCTAAGGCCAGTAAGGCTGGCTGGTCATCGTAGCAGCTGTAAGTCAGTGGTTTCTCAGGATCTAATATTTACATGGCCTGTCTCTACAACTGATGTTTGTTTCATGTATCCCAGGTGAGATCCTAAAAATAATGAAATGTTGTTTTATGGATATCTGTAAGGAGATAGCTGTCCTTCTGAAAGAAGAAATTGTGCTACTTGGAGTAAGAAGGGCTGTGCTCTATTTTGAGTGGCCTTAATATATCAGCCTGAGGAGGGTGTTCAATATGGCTTGTAAAATTTCTATGTGATAATTGACTATCAGGTAAACAAAATCTGTTTAAAAAGCTTTGAAGGATGAAATGTAGAGTCTGGCAGACTCTATGCTTCTGTTCTGTATGTGGTATGCTAATATTTCTCTGAGCTCCTGTTCCTGACTAGCAGGAAGGCATATACAGGTTCTATGTCAGTAGCTATAACGCTGAGCTAAAACAAGGGTAAATAGCCACCTTTTCTGTAAGCTAACTAATGCCTGCTTTTAGAGAGCTATCAGTGATAGCAAAAAATGTTTTCTGTTTTAAAAAAATTGATTATCATAAGATGTGATATTTTGCATAAAGCCTTTACTTACCTAATGATGTAATTCATGTGAGCTATTTGCTTTTTACTCTTAAACTAAAAAACATACCTCTGTCAGGTTAGCTAAAAACTTCAAATTGGGTCTTAAAGAAACACTCAAGGCTTCTCTTTTGAGACCGCTTGACCTTTGGGACCTGCCTCAGCAGCTCAAGGATGCATGAGGCTGGGAAGGGGTGGTTTGAAAAACATCAAACAATCTAGCTGTCTGGAATCTGATCACACTTTTGCTTCAGTATACAAACTTGAATTTTATTTTAAGCTAGAGAAGAGTGCTATGTGGCTAGGGAGAAGTGTTGGGCAGTGGGTGCAACAGGTAGTAAAAGAGGGATTGATCAAAACATAAACCCTTTTCTGTCCTTTTGAAGATGCAGTCTTGCCTCTTTTGTTGGCTTGGATGTTTGTTTCCACAGCATAAATAAAGGTTTTAAAATCCAGGCATCTAGGCCCAGGACACTGTCAGGTACACAAAACTTCAATCTCCTGGTCTTCTTGGGCACTCTTGGTGCCATGTTTGAGTTGTTTTTAAGACTCTACTGTGCTAACTTATAAAATATTTGAGAAATTAGATGTTATTTTATATTCTTATTTTCAGTACTGATGTTATATACCTGCTTTTTATTATGGGATTTTTTTAAGTTCAAACTGTAGTCTTTCTCTTCCTGTCTTCAATTTCTAGCCTCTGTGCTTCACATGGGGAAGGTGAGCAATTTGCACTTCACATCACAAAATGAGTCTTTTGGCAGAAAACATCAGGGAAAAATGATAGCGTGGCCGAATAGATAAAAACAGTGGAAAATGGACTTGGCTGAGTTATGGGGTTCTTAAAACTGCCTCATACCTTTTCCAGGATCTTCTAATACTGACCAGTTATAGGAGAGGCAGATCATGTGTGTGTCTACATTTTTTTCCATTCTGAGAAATTTACACACACACACACAGGTGAAAAGGTTAGCATTTAGCATGATGTCTGGTGGTGCAAACTACATGCACTTTTCTTATCTAATGTGTAATATATATGGAGTTCAACTTAAGTTTTTCAGCTCTTTTGGCTTGTTTTAACTTCTGTTGTAAACTCTTGCTTGTGCAATAAATGCCAAATAGTAGAAATTATTTATATTCAAAGCAAATGCTCTTGGGACTGGATGCAGCTATATATTGTTTGAGAATGGGAGTGTATATTCCTTTAAATATGAAACATACTGGAGTGGAGAGAATGGAGGATGCCACTTAGTCATTTGTGTGTGTTGTTATAGAGTCTCTGTATGTCCCTAGTGCTGAAAAGGATGAGGAAACTGCAGCTTCTGCAGCTGTTATTCCCTTCATCTTTGTGCTCTCTTCCTTCCTTTCCTCTCCCTCTTGCTAGACAACAAGTCAACTCAGTATTTGGAATTTACTTGGCCTTCCAGAATCTAAGTTCAGCATAAATATTTCTATTAAATTCTGATCCTTTCTTGTTTTGGATACTGCTACCTGCTTGTGTGTTTCTATCTGAATAAAAGACATGCAAAGCCTAAGATTGTGTACTTAGAAATAAAAATAACATTTGCATTCACTTTTCATATTAGCCAAGGGTTGCCCTTTTCAAAGGCAAGCAAACTGTAGAAAACAAATGGATGTTGCTCACACAGAGGGAGAGCGATACGGATGCCTTAACTGTGGTACTGCATCAACAGAAGGCGTCCGGTGACCTTGCCACTGGCTTGTGCCAGGAGGCAGGCAGGGCTCTGCACTGACTGGAAGGACAGTGCCAGTAAGATTGTTCTTAACAGCCCAGCTGGCTGGGGTCCCTCTGGGTAGCTACAGGCATCTCCAGCTGAAAGTACAGAATGAGGGTCAAAAAGAGCAGGTTAGTCTGATACTAGCCTCTCCCTAGGAGAAAAGGACTGACTTGCTGCAAGGCTGACAACCACAAAACTGCAACACATTTTGTGCTATATTGTTAGTGCCTCAGCACCCGAGACCAAAATGATATATGGCTAGTAGTTTTAAACTGCTGGAAAGAGTTTTTAAACTTCTGGAAGGAGGTAGCTAGGACTTCAGTATTTTAAGAGGAGATATTGTGAGGTACAGTGTTTCTAAGCCCTTCTGGAAGGAAAGAGTAGAAACAAGGTGGGGGGGGGAATAGACTGTGAAGTCACTTCTGAATTAGGAGACAAAGTCCCCTAATGCAGCACCCTTCAGTACCTACCACTGCATTAACTAGCTTTGCTAAGGCAGGCAGCAGAGAAATGCCTAACTTCAGAGTTAGTCTGCCTTGTGCTTAATAGTGTGCTGTCTTCTCTGTTTGTAGAGTGCAAGCTGTTTTGCACATACTGTACCCTGGCAGTTGAATATTTTATTCCAGGAAAACTAGGCTCCCCTTGGGTTATTGAAATTTACTTCAGAGTAAGTGCTAGATTTGGTCTTGGCAGAAGACAAGTGACAGAGGATGATAATTCTCCAGTTTAAAATTAACACAGCTTACTATTTATGACTTGAAACTAAAACTTCATGCCTAAACAATTAAAATTGTTCTTTCAAGTGAAATCAGTATTACGAAAAATAACAGTAGTTTTAACACATGCTTTACTGTGTACCTCAAAACAATCTGATCTTGTATTAAACTTATTATTGATGTAGTGTCTATGTAGGTATGCTGGCTTATAGCCCAGAACTGTTCCTGCTATTAACAACTCAGGTTTGATAAGTTTTCCTTATTTAAGAAAAAAGAAAGCTCTTATCTTGATGGCAGTGCTGTTCAGTGAAAGACATCTGCATTCTGTAAATGACTAAACTGAACGCATGGGGGAGAAATCAGAACAGCTCTTTAGTTTCAAGAGCTGTTTGAGAAGAGGCATGCTTTTGAATGCTGGAATAAAGAACAAAGATGAAAACTTAAGATGTGTGATATGTAATGTCTGATGGGACGTTACAGTTGTAAGAGTGGGGCACGGATACTGTTCTAGTAGTGTGCTGATAACAGTAGCTATCTAGCTGCTTATTACTTTTTCTGAAACTTGTGAAATACTTCACACCATGATGAAAGGCAGGCTTTTAGATTTTCTCAGCAGGAAGCAGGATAAATTGAGAATGGAATAAGTGATGCTTGATCAAACAAATGCACAAAAAGAAACCATTACATTGGTAAACCAGTGTAAACATTAGAATGAGAAAATCTGGCACTTTTTTTGTCTTAGTGGGGAAAATGAGATCCTTGATAGAGTGTAACTTCATGATGAGCAAACACAGCCTCTGCCATTCTTAAGTACCTGCACGTTCTGCTCTAGCACAGCAACACTGCACTGGCTAAAGACAAATTACCATGGTTGCTCCTTGCAGTATTCTTTAAGTGATCCAAAACTGTTTGGCATGGGAATGAACCTTTTATAATCCTCTGGTATATAACAAAGCTGATACACAGTGGCAGAAAATACTGCTGTGAACATATACAAACTTGAAAAGCACTGTTTCAGAATACACTTATGCTAAAATATTTTATTGGCAGTTGTAGGACTTGTGTTGATGACTTGGCTGAGATGCATGAGGAAGGTAACACCTAGCTATTGCTGTGTGCTAAGCGAGGCCTGCAGTGCGTGCTGTAACGCTGCTGCTTAGGTTAAACCTCTTCTACAGGACTCCATCTGCAGAAGAGGGGAGGCAGAGAATGTACTCCTAGACTTTGATGGATGAACTATGGTGAGGAAGTTTATTTCTAGGGAAATCTTACAGATCTCATTGTGCCTCCTCTTCAACCCTTTACAAATATAGTTGTTTATAACCTAAAGAACTGACTTCTAGTGGTCCAGCACAGACACTTATGCACTGTAAAACAACTGTGTGTCTTAGTTAAACCATGAAAGTATGCCTATGACTACAGTATTGACACTCCACAAACAAAGTGAACGTGTAAACAGCTTTAAATCTAGATACCTTCACTGAATACTATTTCTTTTTCTTTTTTTTTTCCACAGGTTAGATGTATCTTTGAACAAGTGGATAAACAAACTTGCTAAAGATGTCTGTTCAAAGCCAACACCATTCTGTTATTATTAACCCTCCTCCACCAGAATATATAAATAACAAAAACAGTGGTTGTCAAACAAACCAACTTCAGTACTTACAGAGGGTGGTCATGAAAGCCATGTGGAGACACAACTTTTCCTGGCCATTTCATCAGCCTGTGGATGCAGCAGCACTGAATCTTCCTGTAAGAACCATTTTGGAATTGGAGTATTAATATGTAAATTATTACTGGACTTGTGAATTAATGTTAGTTTAAAAGAGGTTTTTTTTCTGATGCAAGATCATGGGAGACTACTTTTGCATATGAACTGCTTTCATTAATCCAAGTCTGCAAGAAAACGGTGTTTTCTCTCCTGTTTGTACTAAATGCTGCATCTTTGTTCACTTGCTTTCTGATCTAAGACTGTAGAAAATGACTATTTCTGAGATTATAGGGATGCTTAGCTAGGCCTCTTGGAGTTTCTGGATGTTGGTATTCTGCCTTGTTGTCTTCCCACTCCCCTGCTGATTTAGTCATGTTTCTTAACACTGTACGTTGGGTATTTTCTTTGCCTTTATTTTTAATAGGAGGTAGCTGGCCTCTTTCAATGTCAAATAATTTATGATGGAAAAGAAGATCTGATTGACCCTAAAGTAAATAGGCAAATCTGGATCCAGTTTGATGCATAGAAGTAATTAGACTTGTAGTACTTCTTAATTTCAAATCAACTTTGGCATCTTGCTCTGAAGTTTCTAGAGGAACTAAATCTCCCTGCAAAAATAGGGGAGAAAAAAGAGATATGGTGTTATCATACCACAGTGTTAGAACATTCTTGTAGGAAATAGAGGATCTAATGCTTAAATTTTTCTTCTGTATTGCCTTGTGGGTTTTATTTATGTTACAATTTAATTACAACAAAGTGAATGAATATAATGTCTTGTGACATGCTGTCTTAATTCAAGTATTTTTAGACTCCAGTTTTCAAATGAAAACACTGGTTATTCACACGATGGTGTGGAAGATACTGCTCTTAGCAGATAAGTAGAAAGGTGTTAAATAAAACCATGGTATATTTCCTTCAACTCTCCCCCTGCCCCCACCAGCTTAAGTGATCATATTTAGTTCTCTCAAAGCTCCAAGAATAATTCTACAGAATCATTGTTTCTGTTTAGAGCAGACAAAAGCCTTTATCTGCAGCTGTTTCTCATGACAAACTCATTTGGTCAGTTTGTCCAAAAGCACAAAGTGACTATCTTTCTGTGTCTTCTTACCCTTTTCCTTCTTGGAAGGAGCTGTCACTTAAAGTTAATATTTGAGTCATTCAATCAGAGTTGCAGCAACATTTGCAGCTGGCCTCAGGCCAGTTCTGCCTCTCTGGATTTCAAAGGCAGCCACTTGACTTCTAGAAGTATGTGTTTGTTCAGCCACTGAACAATAACAAGCAAAGCTCTGGCTCCATGGCAAGGACAAGGAAGGTATTTGCCTCCTTTGCCTCTCTCCTCCAGGTGTTAGAAGATGCAGAATGGACAAAACTTATTAGCTGCATTATTTAAGTTTCCTTGTTTTTGTTTTGGTAAATCAAATGGTCTGTGCTATAATGTATTTAGGGTTTTTTACTTCATTAAAACAGATTGTTAGGATAGCTTTAGAAAACTCTTGAAGTAGTTGTAACTTCACACAATGACAATGTATATGTGAACTTAGTGGGGATATTCCTCTTCTGATTTCTTAACTGCACCAGCACGGAATTGGCCTCATGCTCTTAACCACGAGCTTTTAGCCATGCTACTAAAATAATCACAATAGTTCACATTCCAGCTGCCTTTTAGTCATATTGCCACATCTTTACTAGACTAACCCTGAGAGGAGAGCCAATAGAACCCAGGGGATGAAGTATTTGATCAGCAACTGTGGAAACTTGGCGGCTTCTTTTTGTCAGTGACTGAGTCTTTGTCAAAGTGTCTTTGGCTGCCTTTCCCCCTGTTCTGTAAACTGGAGTGCTATTTCAGTTAAATGGCTTTGAGATAACAAATGAGAAGTACATATACTTTTTGTAAGTACTACTACCAGTATAGCTCTGGATCCTTAGTTCTGTGGTACCTATGACCCTAGGGGAAAGTTTTCCTTTAAATAAAATATTCCTTCCAACATAATGCAATTCTCCTTTCAATTTCACAACTAAACGTGTAAAAAAATCTTCATGTCCTAGTATTAAAGATATTTGTTGTGTGACTAACTCTTTCAAAACCACAGGATTATTACAGTATTATAAAGAAACCTATGGACTTGAGCACCATTAAAAAGCGTCTGGAACACAATTACTACACAAAAGCTGCAGAATGCATTGAGGACTTCAAAACTATGTTCTTGAACTGCTACATATATAACAAGGTATGCGAAACGTAACCTCTTACCAGTAACCAGTTCTATTGAACAATACAAACAAGTCTAAAACAAGCAAATGGTTATTAGAGCCTGCACTAAATCAGTCAATGTGTTCATTATTTTTGAAACTATTTTCTCTGAAAGGTTGGGGGCTTTGCTAGGGTTGACTGAGGGCCACGTAAGCAAAGTCTAGCCTGCTGTTAGAACTGAGTACATAGTACTTCCTGTGCAAGGATTCTGCCTGCAGAATCTCTGGGTTTTAGTTGCAGAGCTCATAAACAGCAAGTGCTGTGTAACTGCTGTAAGGTTCAATGCAAGCAATCTTGAGCCATACTCCACTCACACAAGTTTATCTAACCTAACATGAAGTGTGAGCATCTCCCTGTGCTTGGATATTTGTTGGCTGTTTCTTAGTATCCTTAAGTTTCAACAGCTTTCTTCAGAACATAGGAATGAATAACAGAGTTACAGATCTACCCCCTCTTCCCTTTGCTGTGGGAAGTATCTGGATATGAAGCGAGTAAGACCGCAATGGGACAGCGGGAGAGGGTATTTCAATAATGAAGCAACTTGTATTAAAGTCAGTTGAGGGGGGCAGGGATGGCCGGGACTTACAGACCTCTCTGGTACTGGTGGTTTGTTTCAGTCTGTCGGGGCAGGATTCTGTAGACTGTTAATTTTACAAGGTAGCCCTCTGTTACTGCAGCCTCTGAATGTTGTTGACCATGTTTTGCAGCCAGGTGATGACATTGTGTTTATGGCCCAAGAACTAGAAAAAGTGTTTATGCAGAAAATAGCCCAAATGCCACAAGAAGAAAGACTAGTGATTCTCAACAAAGGAAAGAGAAAGGGAAAGAAGCCAGAAGGTAAGGCCTGCGTTATATGTTGATTTGTTAACATTCTAAACAGGCAAAAGCTGGAAACAGGGAATCCTCTGAATCTGGTCACAACTCAACTCTGGAGCAGCTGGGGTGTTCTTCACTCTTCCCAGAACATATCAGACAAGTAACAACATTGCTGTAAGGCTTTAGCAGATTCAGTGCAGCCATATTTTTTATAGATACTACCTAAAAATTTATTTACTACTAACGAACTATACTTAAGAAGGTGTAAAAATAAAAATTAACAGCTTCATCAGTAGTCTAACAGCAAACTTCACAGGCAAACTTCTGGTGAAATGCAGTGCTATAGCCCATAAAAAGGATTATTTAGTCAAGATATCTCAAACTTAATGAGGAAATTACATAGTAAGTGCTTGATGTGACATTGGGAAGCCCAATTGCAAGGGGCCAGGTGATTAGCTGCTGCAACTTATTACTCATTACTGACTTCCTATGTCTTTTTAGTTGCTCTTATAACCTTTTTCACTTGTAGAAGTGAGGACTTGTACATCTAAGCTCTCCCCATTGCCAAAGAATAGATATTTATATTGCAATAGTAAGACTGCGGTGCCAGGAATCATATATGCATCTCAATGGGCTAATTTGGAGACCTCCAGGGTAGTCTTCCAAATTTTTGCTTGGAGGTACTGCTCTCGGTTGTTGGGAAAATGTTAGCTATGTCTTGAAAGAGCTGCAACACTTCTTTACCCTGATACTTCTTAATTGTTTGCCTTCTGACAGCCATGGAGCAGTGATCTTAGCTATCTCTGTTCTTACTGAGTCACTTAACAGATGCTCTTATTATTTAGCTATGCAACTCTACAGCTCTTCAAAGTCTCCTGATGATGTCATTTACTTCCTCTTACTGCTATTCGTGGTATGGTGGTCCTTGTTGCTGGTAGTACCTGAAACAAGTATTTCTTCAAAATAGTGTTAGAGTTTGATAGATTTATGTGGCTTTCTTGTCAAAGTATATTTGAGGAGCAACAATAACTTTCAGTGATCTGGTAGATGGATATGGAAAAGCAGTGAATTTCTTGGTCCTTTCACAGGAATTTTTAGCAGGTTAGAATGAAGAGGAGGATACTCGTCTGGCTTTTCACTCTTATTAGATTATTAGAGTAAAATCTCATCAATTAATTGCATCTCAAACAATTAATGGCCTTGGCAGAATATGTTGGTTAAACAGGTAGAAGCCACTCCCAGAAAAGATTTCTGTTGAGAAATGTGTTGGAAGTTGAGTTATCTTTTTGGTTTCAAACGATTGCAACAATTTGTCGAGATGCTTTTGTAACATCTTGCTGGTATTAATGCTGCTTAAGTCCTCTCATTCCCTTTGCATGTACAAACATGCAGCTTGTACAAATTTTTAAATGTTCTAAGCACTTCTTTTGGAATCGAATAGTAGAACATGCTGCTATGATCAAGGAAATATTTCTGTCCCATCTTTTGCAGACTTTGGCTTTAGAGACAAATATATACACACAACTTATTTTCCTTTAAAAAAAGGCAACTGACTTACATTTCAGAGAATGTCATGGTGTAACTCAGTGTTGTTACATAAACTAATAGATGTGAACATCTATGGGAACTAAACAGAATCACAGAGTGGGAAAAGGAATTGGTAATCTAACCAGCCAAATCAAATACAGAAAAGTATTGGTCTAAACTGTGCCCAAATCAGTGATGGATATCTGTAATATTGCGAAGCAATATATACAGGTCTTAGTGTGCTTAGGAAACTTGAACCTTCATATGCAGTTTGATGCACCCTTTGCTGCTTGATCTTTATGCATATGTAGAAAACAAATTTACTGTCTTGGCAAGAATGTTTTTACAATGTACAGATTTTAGTGTGATATCTCTTTTTAATCTTACCTTGGAGGTTGATCCACAGCTTCCTTGAAGCCAAATGTGTGTAACTGGGTACAATATTCTAGCTGAGGTACTAACAGTGCTGAGTAGAGGAGGATACCAATGTTGCTGAATGTAACAATGCTCTTGTTTGTACTTACTTGTGTAGTTTGGGTGTGAAAGAGTGATTCTGTTGACAACTGTTCAATTTGATAATGGAAGAAATTAACTGCAACATTTAAGACCTAATTTTAAAACTTTCTGTTTTTAAAAATTTTAAATTTAAAATTTTTAAAAAATTAAAAACTTTCTGTTTTAAAATAATCAGAAACACAGGAACCCAACCCTGGGACTTCAGATAAACAAAGCGCAATGCAGAAACAAGCTGAAAGCCGTCAGCAGCCTCCAGTGATGACTCAAGAACCACATCAGGTTACACTGGCTCCTCTGTCTGCAGCTCAGCTGACTGCTGTGACACCAACTGCAGTCCCTATAACAAAAGTAAGTTTCCTCAAACAACTGTCAGGAAAGTATTGAAATTGCTGCTTCAGGCACTAACAGCAAAACCATAGGAGCCATGCTTATTGCAGTATCTCTTCAAAACTTCTATTGTGATAGATTATAGTAAAAGATCTATATTAAATCTTCTAGGTCTCTGCTAAATAACTGGGCCAGTACTAATTCTAGAAACCAAGCAGAAATTGGGACGACTGCTTGGTATATCTTTTCTTATAAGCGTGGCTTTAAAATGTTGTTCTCAAAGAAACAAAGTGAACTGTAAGATGGTCATTCTTCAGTTGTACTACTACACTTCTGCAGGCTTCACCTTGATGTAGAAACTGTTCTTTCATTGAGGGGTAGTATTAAAGTATTTAGTATTAAAATAAAACTTTCTAAGTTTGATTTAATAACTTTTCATGTTTTCAATATAAATCAAATGCTTGATTCCAAAAGAATAGCATGTTTGCTTAAACACTGTGTTACTAGCCTGGAAGGAAACCCACAAAAGCAAATTCTTGTTAACTGCAATCTGAATTGTATGTGAACATCTGACATTTTCATCAGATAAACACTCTTGTATTGACTTAGTTTTGGTTTTGCTCTTCCAATGAAGAAAAGGCACATGTGCCAGGCTCTCCGACAGTGTATATTTACACTTTACTGAAGAGTCTAAACACTGACAAAGCACACATTGTATTGGTTCCAAAGCAAATACCACCCAGGTTAAAGAAAAATACATAAACTTTATACATAAAATCCTCAATCATGCTTAAAAGGAATTGCAGTATTTTTTCCCCCTCCCATGACAGTTCTCATAGCAATTTCATAACCTATCAGCTTCTTGGACTCTTCCCAAATGGCTAAAGACTGACCACAACCTGACCTGCAGTACACTCTGTTCTCTCCTTTACATGTAAGATTGAGCCCAGTGTGCTGATCTTGTAATGCCTTGTAGGTTTTCAGTATAAATTTGTGGAAGTGCCATGTTCTGCTCTGACTTCAATAGCTGTAAAGGTTCTGACACTTTTTTAAAATATTCTTTGTGTGTGTAGTCTGAAAGCTGACCACTTTCTCACTGTTCTAGACACCTGTATTAGACTATAAAATTTTATTTTCCTAGGCAAAAAAAGGTGTGAAAAGGAAGGCTGACACTACAACTCCTACTGCTTCAATATTCACAGCAAGTGGTGAATCTTCAGCAACATTTAATAAAAGAAAAGCTGTTAAAGCACAGAGACGTGAAAATGAACATATGATACCAAATAAGCTTCTGAAGAGATACTTGCCAGATTCTCAACAGCCACCTGAAATTCTTAAAAAGATTTCATTGTCAGAACAACTAAAACATTGTAATGAAATACTTAAAGAAATGTTTTCAAAGAAACATGCAGCATATGCCTGGCCTTTCTTAAAACCTGTAGATGTTGCATCTTTCTCCCTTGGTGAGAATCAAGGGATCACCAAATGTCCTACAGACCTGGGAACCATTAAAGTAAGTATGTTTTGGAGGGAACTGCACTATTTGTGTGCTTGCCTGAATAACTTCTGTAATGATTGGATTTTATTAGTGTTAGATGAAAAGGTGTCATGAAAGCTACTTCTTTGAAAGAAACAATGGGCAGAGAAACCATATCCACTTTTCTCTCAACAAACTAAACCACAGCTTGCTGAAGAAAGTCTGTCTCATTGTGACTGTGTGCATAGTGGCTAATCCACTTATCTGTTGAAAAAGCTAATATAAGTAGTGATGGAGTTACTATCTCCATGAAGCACTTCCAGATAGGCTGCATGTTAAATATCTTTCAGTCTGTATACACAATGCTGTTGCTAATGCTCTATAAAACAAAATGTAATTCTGTAATGCCAATGTCTGCTTCTCTCTGAATCTAACTATCCTTGGTGAAGGGCCCTGAAACCTCCACACTGGATATTTATGGGACACCTTTCACATTCTCTGTGAAAAGGAACCCTTCTAGGTGGAGATATGTGGCCAGTGCTTTGTGAACACAGGGCATATCTGTCGGGTTGAAGTATTTAGCCAAGTTAGGATCCATCTTTGTGGGAAGGGTTGAATTTCAATAGCCTATTGAATTATCTTGAAAACTGGCTTGTGCAATATAAAGGTTATTTCCCAATTTCTAGCCTGTTACTTTGACTCAAATATTATGGGCTTTGAATAAGTACTGTGCTTAGAATCAAAAAACAAGTGCTGAGTACATGAACAAATAAAATCACCTGAACGTTGTTGTCTTGACCTAGTGCTGAAACTAGTACTACAAAGTCCTTACAGCAATTACAGTTAGCAAATCTGTTTGAAAGAGGAAATTCTCTTACTTTGTTAAAGGTACAATGTTGAAATGAGAAGCAGGTTTTTCCGTAATGATTTTTACAGTATCTACTGTCTGATACAAGATGAACCTGATACTGGATGTCAACATTGTTCCTCCTCTTTCTGCCAGTTCATGGTGATGCTCTCCACTTTTAAGTTCTAAATGTGCATTAATTTTATTTTCCTCTAGAAGAAAATGGATAACTTTGAATATAAAGATATACAAGAATTTGCTGCAGATGTTAGACTAATGTTCATCAGCTGCTACAAACATAATTCTCCAGACCATGAAATAGTTGCTATGGCAAGAAAACTTCAGGTGAGTTATCACTTAAGTCAGACTTGATAAAGAGTAGGACTATAAGATTCTTCTGTTGTTATCTCATTCCCTGATGTAGCATCTACTAATGTTACCAACTTCTAGTTCTAGAAAATATGCATGTGAAAAACACACTGACCTCTTTGCTTTTCCTGAACCTAACTCTTCAGGATGTTTTTGAGAGGCACTTTGCCAAAATTCCTGATGAACCTGTTGCAAGTGTTCCTCTGCCACAGCCCATGAGAGAAATGACAGAAGCTGATTCCAGTGAGAGCAGTAATGATGACTCTTCTGAAGAAAAATCATCTGAAGACTCTGAACAGAAAAGAACAGTGCACCTTGCAAAGCTTCAGGAGCAAGTAAGCATTACTAGTCAATGTGCATGACTGTTATAATCTCCCTGATGGTGCCACTTGCAATTGTCCATTCTAAGGCTTAGCTCCAAGAATCAGTATTTAAAATATTCCAGTCACTTGTATTTCTTAATACACAACTTTTATTCCTGTTTGGAAGCAGCTTTAAATGTGAAGTGAATAGTGCATCAGCAAACACATACTAGTCTTAGTGAATCATTGGTCTAGTGCTCTGGCCTACCATTTTTTCAGATGACTCTCACACTTCTGAAAAATAAAACTGTATTGCTGTGGTATGATGAGAGCATCCAGATACTCCACACATAGCTTAGTGGCATATTCTTCTAAAAATGGCATTTCCTTCATATGGTTGAAGAGCGCTGGTTTTTTGCTCAGTCTCTTTTGAGCCACACAAAAGCAAGTTATTAAATTCTACTTCAGAATGCTCAGTATGAAGTAAAACAGAAGGAATCTCATGCTTCTGCTAATATGAAGCATGGCTTTGCTTCACTGGCTAAGAGTGGAACAAGTATTGCTTTTGCTTGAACGTAACACTTTAACCTGCTGCTGCTGTATCTACACACTACAGGGAAAACTAGAATTTGTTCTGCTAGTCAAATGAGGGGCAGTTTATTTTTTCAGTATTTGTCAGAGTAGCACATACATGATCAATTTATCAATATAGGCATGAGGACAGCCAAAAGTCTACAAGACAACCTTTGCAATAGTGAAACACTTCAGTATGTCTGAATTTTAATTCTCATTGTCTGTCCATCTTTCTTCTAATTTATATGAAGTTTAAACAAACCTGTGTTAGGTCTTCCTCTGAAGCTGTTACCATGTCCTAACTAGCCATTTTATACTGTAAAATATCTGGGATTTCTGTGTTGAAGATGCACAAGCCCAATCCCACTAGCCTAATTCAATAATGTTGTAGAGATCTAATCTAATAAGGCACTTATGTGCTTCCCAAATGCTTGAAATTAGAGAAGCTGCTGGATGCTCCTACAGTGATTTTTGCTTTTTTTTTTTTTTTAATCTTCACAGGATGCTAGAAGACATATGCTGTTAGAAATGTCGGCATCTTCTATATACATAGCCTGTGACTAATCTAGTAAGATGCTTGGAAATAAACCTCGTTTGGAAAGCAAACATTAATATCAGATCAGCTGCCACAAATCTTCTGTGATATTTAGGGATCATTTATTGTTCATCCCACATTGGCTAAGATTCTCAGCATTACAGGTTTTTTTTTGTTTTGTTTTTATAGCTTAAAGCTGTTCATCAGCAGTTGCGGGCTTTGACCAGAGCGTACTTACCTAGACTGAAAAAGACAAAGGGGAAGGCTAAAAGGGAGAAAAGTAAGAACAAGGAGAAAGCCAAAATAAAGCTGATTCAAAAGAAAAATCTAAAACACAAGAAATCTAAGAAAAAGCTGTCTTTAAACATGTAAGTGTGGGGGACTTGTGTGGGTGCCAAATTATTTTAAACTGCTGTTACTGCAGTACAGGTTTTCTTTTCTTGCAGTCAATCAAAGAAAACCATGCAGCAGATCTTGTTGGCATGTAAGTCAGAAGATGAAGATGGTGCCAAGCCTATGAATTACGATGAAAAGAGACAGTTGAGTTTGGACATAAATAAACTCCCTGGAGATAAGCTTGAGAAAGTAGTCCATATAATACAGTCAAGAGAACCTTCACTGAGAAACTCTAACCCTGATGAGATAGAAATAGACTTTGAAACTTTAAAGGCTTCAACTCTCAGAGAACTAAAGAAATATGTGGCAACCTGTTTGAGGAAGAGACCAAGAAAGCAGTGGGGTATGTAGCATAAATGATGCTTTAAAAACAAACATC
Source organism: Chlamydotis macqueenii (assembly GCF_036417535.1). Taxonomy (NCBI): domain Eukaryota; kingdom Metazoa; phylum Chordata; class Aves; order Otidiformes; family Otididae; genus Chlamydotis; species Chlamydotis macqueenii. Next base: position 19,983,226 of record NC_141563.1, on the reverse strand, counting down.
AAAAAAAAAAATAATAAAAGCCACAACAAACTAGATTTACTTTGTTTACTGCAATGTCAACTTCTGTTTCCCATGCAGCTAAGAAAACAACGAAGTCAAAAGAACAACTTAATTCTGAGAGGAAACAAGAGCTAGAGAAGAGATTACTGGATGTCAGTGGTCAACTAAACCCAAAGAAGGAGAACTTCAAGTGTAATATGACTCATACTTTTATTCATTTGCAATGGAAATAGCTTAAAGTGGGATTCTCCCCTTGGGCTTATGTACTGTCATGCAGCTGGGGACTTTCTTCTCAGAACAGTTGAGGTCTTAGGCTTCCCATTGCTAATCTTAAAATTCTTCCTATGTTGAATGAGTTCAAGTCACAGCAGCAAATTTGGTCAGCTACTTGTCCTGTCCAAAACATCTTCCTTATTCTTGCACATAATCCTTTGTGACAGTAAAGATAACAGCTTCAGACCTTAAGGGAAACTGAACACCTTCTCCCTTATGCTGACATACAAAACATGGGTGGCGGGGGTGGGGAGCGTCCCACAGCCTATGCTTTTGTTTGCAGTTCACTTTCTGTGGCTTACAGATTAGAGAACAACAAACTCCAGTCATACTTGTTAGACTGCAGCCTCACTAACGCTGTCATGCTAGCAGAACTTCTGCAACAGTGACAGGTGTGCTGTGTTGCCTTAGTCTTAAGGAAGTGCCATAGGAGAATCAACTCAGTTTTTCAGGCAATAACACATTTCAATATCAAAGCCAGAAATTGTGTGTACTTGAGCATATCTACAGTTACAGGTGGTTCTCATGCAGAGACTGAGAACAGATAAATGCAGCTGATGGTACTATTATAGGTCAAGTTGTTCCTCATTAAACTAGTGACTGCTATTATTGCCTTCTATCGGATATGTATTTAAGCTCTGATGTGAAACCAGTTAGCAGAATGATAGAATCAGCCCTGCAAGACATAGGTTTGCATCCAGTATTAGCTCAGGTAACAGCTTTCCTGCCTGGTATATGTGATGGCTTGAAAACATCATAGAAAAAAAAAAGCTTAAAGAAGCAGCTGAAATCAATTGCAAAGGATAGGTTGCAGGGAGAGGGAGGAGACAAAGACCCGTGTCCAGGGAAACGGGTATCCATGAGGCTTCTCCTTGCCAAAGCTTCCATCAGAGCAACGCACTTTGAAAAAGCTTTTTGACTGCAAAATCACTATAAGCTGAGTTAAATCAACCCTGCAGATGCAAAATAGTCAGATGGTGAGGAGGTGGCAAAAGATTACAATTCTGGAGTACATATGGCTTGGGAAAGTGGGGAGTTGGCTATAGATGAAGACCTCAGCGTGCAAGTCTGGCAGCAGCAGCAAGCACAGAAGCAGATTTTTAAGAGCAGGAAAACTTATGGGGAAAAATTGCTTGAATTGTGTCTTAAGACGGCACAGTTTTAACCTACTTTAGGATTGCAAGTTGTGTAATTACAGCTCCTCCTTGGCTATTTTGTTCATTCAGGGATAAATTTCCCTCTTCTATAAAGCTCTCAACTCCACTGCTAAATGGACAATGAACAAGGAAATGTCAGAAGATGAACTGTTATGTGGGAGAACAGACATAACTAAGTTCACCCTAGTCTTTGTACAGGAAGACTGCTCTACTGCAGGTTGTTACAATTTTTTTTTTTTTCTCCTGCAGTTGAAAACAATGCTGAGTCCAGTATTGGACCAAGGAGACTGAGTGATACCAGCAACAGCAGCAGCTCCTCAGCCTCTGGCAGCAGCACTAGCAGTGGTTCTAGCTCCTCAGACAGCAGTGACTCTGAATGGGGTCAGAAAGCTTCCTTTTGTGTTTCTGTAGGCAAAACATCTACCTTCTCAGTTAGCATCTACTGTTCCACACACTTATTAATAATTTCAGTTACCCTTGTAGGTTTGCTCCATGTTGAAGGCTCAATTGCAGTGCTATTAAATGAGTGTCTTAATACTGAGTTGGGAGGTGGGGATGGAACAAACACAAAAGCCAACAAAAACAAAAAACCTCCCAAACACCAACTTAACTTACCAGTGAAAAAATTCAGATACCAAAATGAGCTAGCAAGAGGTCTCTATCTAACCTGGAGACTTGACTATTAGGCTATAGCTTACTCTTCTGGTTTTGATTCCATTTAGAAAGTACAATTTACTTTATTTTCCTCTTCTGGTCTGTAGCATGAAGAGTGCCTTACCTTGCAGGTAAGGCTTTGTCCTGAAGCTGAGGGACAAAAGTGCACACAGCCCGGACTGTAGAGCTAAAGTCTACCCTAATGTTTAAGCTGACTCAAGCTTGTTTAAGGGACACTGCAGCGCTGCAGCATCAGGATATCAGAATGATGCTTCTCTCTGTACAGAGAACTTCTTAGTTTTCTAGGACAGAATAGAAATACCAAACTGGAAGACTACAATGTAGATATCTGCATGAGGTAACACTGTAAGGTGAGATGAATGATCAACCCTTTGCAGTGTGGGGAAGCAAACATAGTAAAGTAATTGATGGCAGCAAAGACCTTGATCCTGCAGGAATCTTTGTGGTCTTTCTTTATATCTGGGAGAAGTTCTCTAAACACATCAAGCTGAAGTCAAAGTATTCAAGAGGAGAATGTACTTTTCAGTGTGAGGTTTGGTGCTGTAGGTACAACTGCAGCTCATATCTTGTATATGTGAATAATGAAACACATGTGAATGACTTTTTTTTTTTTCCACCCCCCTCTTTTTGCTCACCTTGCTATATTTACAGTTACAGAAACCTGCTCAAAACAGACTGGAGATATGCAGAACTGTTCCACTTCTATGGAAAAGCCTAAGGTAAACTGATGGGAAGGATATAATAGTTTCATCCTAAACAAAGTTTAGGATGGAAATTATACAAGTCTATCAGGAAATAATGCATATGGCTTGAATGCAACTTGTTCTGTAGGACTGATTCACATGGAGATGTAAAATCTCCAGTTTGTTAAAAGTAGTTTATGTACCTGTATAGAAACTGATGTACTGGGAGAACTCCTGAGGCTTTTACCTTTTATAATCACTGTGGTAATTCAGTGCTGGGTGAAGGACAATGTTCCCCACACTCCACCCCATCCACCCCACAAAAAAAAGGAAAATCCTCTGCAACTTGATCTTTGAGTATCGAATTGACCTAATAAACAGTGTAAACCCCATTTAAATATTTTCTTTCATCTATGAATAACCTTACTTCTATACCTGAAAATAAATAAATTGTACAATTTAATATATTTTTAGGATCTCTTATATTGCTATGGTATTATAAGCAACAGCAGCTTTATCTAGAAATAATTTTTAATGTTTCCAAGATTGAATTGCTCTATTCCTGTATATACAGTGGGTGTTAATTCTTGTCAGGGTTAGCTGCCTTTCACGTTTTCCCTTGAAGCTAGCAGAGATAGAGACCTTGGATTTCAAAGCAAGATTATAGCACAGCATCTTCTTACAATAGACTTGCTTTCACTTAAAGTGCTTAGTTGGATACAAGAAACTAGGCTGCAATTTTATTATTCAGCTGCTCCTTCTGCATCTTCATAAGCAAGGACTGAGGGGAGGAATTATGCAACACCTTTTTTTTTTTTTTTTTTTTTTTTTTTTTGTCTGAGGGGAGGAATTATGCAACACCCTTTTTTTTTGTCTGTTTAAAAGTGCAGCCTCTACAGTGACAGAATGACAGCAACAAACTTCGAGAACACAGGATACAGGAATTCAGCTTCAGCTTGGTCAGTTATAACAGCCCCTAACTGACTTTCTGAGTAACAGCAGACATCATACTTCAAATCCTCACACTACATTTTGTTGTCATGGGGTTTATTGGTTTTTTTGTTGGTTGGTTGTTTTTTTTGTATCTTTCAGACCAAGGCAGTGCACTTTACCTCATAGGTTTTTGTCATCTAAACTCTTAGAAAATGCTAGATTAGTATTGCAATATAAGGACTACTGAGGAAACAAGGCAGTGGTGGGTAAAAGGGATCAAACAGGTATAAAAATTGAGATTTGGTTATATTTACTGCAATCTCTTTCTAGAGAGTACCACTGTGTTTACAGAGGACATCCTGCAGTGCTGTCCTGCAAGCACAGCCCCCATCTCTTACTAGTAGCTTGCAAACTCATGGATCATCTGAACTGCAGCAGCCACCTCCCAATGTACTGCGGAGACCTCTGCCTTTACAGAATAGATCACTTAAACCATCAGAACAAAATGTCCAGTCTCCCTCAGGTAACATCTTTAAGGCAAGAATCATGGCTACGTTTGCTGAGGAAAGAGGGGATGGCAGGACTAATATTTGTATTGCTCAATAAGCTTTATCTTGGGGTTTTGGAGGTTATCAAGTGGGTAAAGGAAAAAGTTCTTGCAGGGTATGGACTATAAAGAGCACAATGTAAATAAAGGTGTGGCAGCACTGAGAATGGGCTAGGATTTCAGATTACTGGGGCACTTGCGGTGGAGTGGAATAGAATTAAAACAGGGAATGTGCTCATGCCTCCCTCTGAGATGGAAAATGACACCTTAATGAACCCTGGGTTACAGGAAGTGCTGAGCACCTTAAGGCAGGAATTAGATGCTTAAACCCCTGACCACCACTCAAGTTCATCTCTGAAATCCTTGTTAGCTGAATTTAAGGCTTGGTGCCATAAGCCTTCTGATTGCTGTTGTCTAGACATATCAGATACTAAGTTGCTTAGAAACTTGATCCAAGGAGCTATTCTTTTCCCTCCCTCACTTCAAAAGGTCTAATAACTTCAGCCACTTATGAGTTTTTAGTAAAAGACAGCTTGAGCTGGTAGCTGATTAACTGAGAAATCAATTAAAAACTAATGAAAAATAACTGTCTCAAATTGTGCAGTTAGGATACTTATCTTCATATCCAGTTCATCCACACTTCTAAACAGCGACCTAATTTTGAGATGCAGGACTGCACTTTGCATGTGAGGGGAAAACATACACTACTTCTTTCTCAGGTATAATCAAAGCTGTATCTGCTCTGCTCGATGCTCCAGACCAGCAAACTCCTCCACGTACTTCAAGAACAAATGAGTCTTCTGTCACTCAGGCCACACATGCTCTTGCAGAGGTGAATACATGCTTATCTCCAATGCATTGATTTCAAATAACTTCTTTAAAGTATGTTCCTACTCCTTTAAATAAGATCTAATGTAATACTCCAGGCTTGACTTCGATGCAATGAAGGCCACTTCAGGTTTACAAGAAAAGTTATCTAAAACCCCACTAACAAAGTGATTCTTATCCTTTAATTGGGCATTAATTCATTGCCTGCTGGCTGCAACATAAAAGGAAAGAGTTTGGCTGATCAATATATCAAGTTTATGATGTACTATAAAGCTTATTTTATTTCTCTTCAGTGCTATAGCCTAAACTTAAGTAACCCTTGCACACTTACAGGTTAAAAGCCCACTCTGTAAACCTACAGTTTCACCAGAAATGCCAGAAATACAAACCTGGTAGGCTCAGCAACACCCTGAAAGATGTTGGAGGCTATCCTGAGAAAGTGTGTTGCTTTTTTTTTTCCTATTCCTAAACTGGGGCTTTTAGGGCCATAGATGAGTTATAAAATATTTAGTCATTGTGATTTCTGTCCTAATATATTCTTGGAGAGTATCCTGGTGAGAAGGGCCTCTGTGTTACAAAGGAACTTACTGATGTTACTGCAGCAGCATGATCTCTTCCATCTTAAGATGTTTGTCTTCCTGAACATGGTTTCAAACATAGCTGCTTTAGCCAAGTTTTATAGCTTTTTATTTTCTGAAATGAATAGAAACTACCTCTGGAATCTATGAGCACAAGAATGTGTCCTGCAAGAAAGGAAGAAAAGCAACTTACCCTTTTCCACTTGCATCCACTATCCAAAGGCAGCAAGCAGTATATATTATGAGACTCCAGTTTGTGCAACACCTTCCCCAGTTCAAGGGGACTACTACACAATTGTGCACAGAGGAAAAACTACCACTGAACTGAAGTAATAGAGCTGCCCTTTGCCCTGATCCATAAGCTAGAGAGGAGCAACTGGCTTTACAAGAGTAAAAGCCAACTTCTGTTCTGCTGTACCATGTTAAGGGTTAAAGAGCTTTTATCAGTTTCTCATACTCTACACACTCTGTCCCTTGGTATCTCTGAGCAGTTCATGTTCTAAATCCAAAGTGTTAATGTAAGAACTTGCTTTGACTACCATAATATGAATTAAATCTAATTCTTCCCTGTTGTTTACAACAATTTACTGCTCTAAGCTTCTAAATCTTTAATCTTGTTGCTGTATAATAAGAATTCACATGAACATATTTTGAAGTCTAACTTCTCTTCTAGGTATCCAACACAACTTCCCAGGTGGACAGTGCTGATCGGAGTAAAGAAGATGAGGAAACAATACATCTAGACAAATCAAATAAACTTCAAAGCAAGGCCAGTGAGAGAATTGCTGATTCAATATCCATAAGTCAAGAACAAAGTATGTATTGTCATAATAAAAGCTGTAACTGATATCGGGCATGTGGAGTTAAAAATGTATATGAACCTGGTTTAAAGAAATAAAACACTGAACGCTTGTACACTAACTAGTTTGCAGAATAATGGAGAGTGTGCGGTTTTCCCTTGCTTGCTCTTTTTTGTTATTTTCTGTCTTTCTAGGGGAAAAAAAAAGTGAAGTTAAATGGATGCTTGGTTCTTGTTCTGTGTTAAAATATATAAACCAATTGACTTTTTGATTTAAGAAATTAGCTTTCTGAATTTAGTACAAAGGATAAGTAACTCTGTCTTCCAGGAAATTTGAGAGAATCAATGCTCTGTCAAACTTCACTGGTCTTTAAGCTGTCTTCTGCTGAAGCTTCATGGAGCCCTTTTCCCAGGGCACTTTGTGTGTATTTTGAGTTACCAGCTCTGGCACTTGGTCACAAGGGTCTGACATAAAGGAATGTCAAACAGGCTTTCACCATAGGACAAACTTGCAATTATTACAAGAACACAGGTTACCTGAAAGCTGTATTCCATACAGAGGTGCATCAGACTTTGTACATACTTCAAACCAAAGAGTTCTGAGCTGGACACTGAACATCGATGCTGAGAGCCTAGTGGTACCGGACAGCATTGGTTTGGTTCCTCCTTCACTCTTTCCTCTGGACTGCCTGTGTAGGCTTGAACAGGGGAGGGAACAAGCTTCTGAAAACTGGATGAAATTAGAAGACACAGCTTTCTCACTGATGAGTTCTTCAATTGTTGCCAGAGAATAACGCTGAGTACTTGAGTTGTATCAAAGAAACTCTAAAAATGGAGAATTTATTCTCCAAAATGTTTTACTCAGTATTTTCATGGTCTTGACACACATACTGACCCACTTTGTTTACATTTGTAGCAGCTGGAGCTGGTACCTGAGTTCCACGAATTCTGATGATCCTCACTTACAAAGTTTTGAGGCTGCCTAAAACCTGTCCTGTAGACTGCATGACTGTATGAAGATCCTGGTGTTACCTTAATATGTTAAAGAGCTGGGAAAAGAAGCAGGAGTAAATCAATCTCACTGTTTTAATATTCACAGGGAAAAAAAAAAGCATAGCCAAAACTCTTGGGAAAGCTTGCTCCCTTCCATACTTAATTGTTTACTGTTTAGTCTTTATTCCTCTTAACTTCTATTCCTGATCCTCATTTGATTTGTACAGTTTCTATCTTCTCCCCTTTTTCAAGAGACAGTTGTGTGGAGAGTTGTAGAGGCCCAACTGTGCTCAGTGTTATCTTAGCCTTTCCACTATTAACTCCTGTAGAAAAGTGGATGGGAGGGGGCGATGCAGGATGTTGGCTTTTGGTTTTTGTTTTTTGTTTTTTGTTTTTTTTTTTTAATGACAAAAACTTTGCTAATCCGGAACTGTTGTAGGGCCTGTAATCTATTGATAGAAAGCGTAGAGAGTGCTCGTTACTACATGTGTCTACTTAGATCAAAGCAGGGAAAACTCAGTTTAGAATTGGATGCTTAGAGCAGCTCACTGAATTTTGTAAAGAATCCAACTGTCTCAGGAATTTCTGTGGAGTTACCTGTATCTCTGAAATAAGAATTCTTGATTTTACACTTGTGACACCTCTAATGGTATAGGTGCAGGCTTGGTGTATTGCTGAATTCAGTGATGGCTTGTTAAGAAGCTTAACTTATGAAACTGGGAAAAACAAGCTTCCCTCCAGATTAAAAACCAACATTTCTCAATGAGAGATTCTGTGAAGGTTGGCATTGCTGTAAGCAGCACGTTTCAAAGCCTACGGCTGGAAATATTTTTGACACAGCCTCATATTCCTGTGTTATATCTAGAGCTTTAAGACAGATACAACTATAAATTTAAATTAATCTTAAGTTTGCTTTAGGTAAATCATCTTGGCCGGTTGATCAAATTGATCTTAACAATGGGTTTACACATTTTGGGGTATGTGAAGCTCCTGCTTTATGTTGGAGTATTCAGTGCTTGAGACTGTCAAGTATCTTTTATGAATATTCAAGCTGCCTGTATGAGGACAAATGAATGATGAAAGAAAGATGCCTATTGTTTTAAGAGGGAACCTTAATATGCTGGTTCACTACTCTGGAAGAGAATGAGTCTCTGATAACAGAATTTGATCTAGGTAGATTTTGCTTAACTGGACCTGGAATCCCAGAGAATTGAGATAACAGGATTTGGAACCCTCCTCAACAGGATTTGAGAGGCTTCAGAGGTCTTTCATCCTATTTTATTCCACTGTATAGTAAAAACTCTCCTGCTCTCTTGCAATTATGCCAACTCGGAGGCAAGGCATGGGGGCATAGGGTCAGGGCTAGGCACTGTTCTTGTCTTGACTTTTGGAGGCTGTGAACTCTTTCTGAAAACTCCTTTTATGACAAACTGACTGAAGGTTTGATATTCTGCCTTCAGCATTCTAGATTCACACATGCAAAAACTTTATCCTTTTCCTTTAAAAAAAAAAAGTTATGTTTCTTAATAAACCTTTACTTAAAATAAATATTGAAACATCTCAAATTGCAGCAGAGGATCATTGCTGAATGATATAAAATATTTGCGTTGTTTAGATCTGGTTCTAAAATAATGTTTTTTTCACAGTACAACTAGATTTTCATTCCAGAAGTTCTTTAGAAAGGAATATTACAAAGTAACACATAAGCTTTAAAAACAAACAAACAAAAACAACAACAACAAAAAAAACCACCAAACAACACAAACCCTACCCTACAACATATTGCTTTTGTTAACCATGTGGTATTCTGGCCAGTTCCTACTATTACAAAAATCTATTTTCAGGCTTAGCATAATGACTGTAGGAAATTTTATCTGCATTTAAAAAGGTTTTTTGAAGTCTCAAAAGGTTTGGGGAAAATGTTTTTCACATAAAATAGTATGGAACTTCTACAGTAGCAGAGCATATCAGAACCATTAATCTGAAGTTAGTATTGTCAAAATAGCACTTCTGCTTTGCCTGTGGTGGGGTTTTTTTGCCTTCACAAGTAATAAAGACGTAACAGCGTGGAGTACTCATACATCTGGAGGCTACTGGAAATGTGATGATGACTAGCCCTTACTGGCTAATTTATTTGATTTTTTTTTCCTTTTTTTTTTTTTTTTATTAAACTGTAGAGCTTTAGGCAAAATGAGTTTACATGATGAATGAGGCACTCTTAAATAATGCGGGAATCAAAATGGAAGAGGGCTGGGTGGGGAAGGGACAGGATGTGAGCAACTGGAAATGTGCTGTGTTGAGACTTTCTGACCAAACATTCTGGGTGTTCTGCTAGGACCCCTCCTGGAATTAACCAGGAGTTAATTTCTCATCTATAGTTGAACTTAAGAACTCCTCTCCCTGCCCCAAACTGGAAAGAAGTGGTCTAGTTCAACTTAAGCTTAGGAAATGTTTGGGACCACTTCTGTCATTCTGAACTAAATAAGAATAATAAAGTGTGGTGTAAATTCTTAAGTCAATTTCTAGAACGATTAAATGTTTATCACTTAAATTTGAGGAAACATAGCCCATAAAATCAATGTGAGTGAAAAAGCTTTTTTATTCTTCCACCAGGTCATTGTATACCTAATAACAAACCTAATGGTAAAAACATGCTAGAGCCAAAATCCGAAAGTCTTCCAAGAAAGGTAAGTGTTGCTCAAATCCTATTTGAGGAGAAGAGCTTGAGTATACTTACTAGGATCAAAAAATTCCATATCCTGGGATCTTCTCTGAAAATCTGGTCTTTTATGATTTAAATATTTAGTGTCTGATAGGTCTTGGGTATTGTTATAACCTGCACAAATTTATTCTAATGCTAAAAACAAACAAACAGAAAAACCTATGGGTTCTGATAATTTCAGAAAGTAAATTACGTAATATTGTAAGAACTAAACAGACAATGGATGATTAATAGTTGTAGAATATTTTTGCTTCTTCTGTGTTTCCTTTATAACTTCAGGATACAGGTTTTAAGAATATAGATTCCTGGGTGAGCTTATGTAAAGCAATGATGCTTCCAGCTCCAATAAAAGCATCTGCTGAGAGCTTCAAAGAGTTTAGGAAAGCAGCATTAAAGAGGCGTATGCAAGAGTGGGAGTTACAAAGGCCTCTGGTGCAAACTGAGAGGGAACTGCAAAACCTTCCACGAGAAAAAGAGAGGTTTGTAACTGCATATGTTTAAATATTATTCTGGTTTTTAATTTTATGCTTCATTTAGTTGCAGGGCCTATGATCTGGATAGTTAAATAATTTTCTGATCTTTCTGTTTTTAAGAAAAATTTCAGCCTTAGGCTGAAACATCATAGGCCGAAAAGTAACAGAAATTTGTGTGTATGTCTGTCAAAGAAAGTGCAGGTAAGCTTTGTGTAGCATGTATATAAAACCTGTGTACATATAGATTGGAAATGGAACACAGGAAACCTTATCCTGCTACAGCCCAACAATCGTGCGCACACAGCCCTTGCAAAGGGAAATTGCTGTGAATCGATCTGTAAAACAGAACCACAGTTTGACTGCTGTGCACTGATTTTTTTTATTTGCAGAATTCTCTTTGGTGCAAAGGCTTGTTATGAAGAAAAAGAAGAAACAACTTTTATTGTATACCGATCTCTTCTGCTTTCTTTAAAGGGGCTGTGAAGGCACAGGATTGGATGCCATGGCAGCAACAGATTGTGAGCCCCAACAAGCACAAAAGAGCAAGCAGCTGCCTGAAACTCAACAACATACTCTTGTTCAAGACCGTAACGCGGCTAGAAAAATGGAACAAGAACGCAGGAGGAGAGAAGCAGTAAGTTGCTGACTCTTGCCAGCTGATTTATTTTCAATTTTAGTAGAGAATAAAAAATATTAACTCCGGTCCTTATTTTAAAGGGCCTGAATGATTGAAAACAACAGAACTATACTACCTGAAGAGTTAGTCTAGAAAATTAAATAGGAAATCCAAAGCAGATCTTTGTCATAGTTCAGCCCTGATTGGGACCAGACTATGCAGTCTCTCTCGCATTCCTCCCACCCTCCAGTGGGACAGAAGGCAGAATTGGTAAACAAACAAAAAAAAAACCCAGCAAAAGCACATGGGTTGAGATTGAACAAAAAGTAAATTTAACAGCAATAACAGAAGAAAAAAAAAACAGTGATGGAATACAAATACAGTATAATGGCCTACAACAAATCCCTACACCTGGTTTCTTCCAAGTAGCAGGAGACTCCACTCAGCACCCTCCTCACTTATATGTTGAGCATGATGTCAGATGGGATGGAATAGCCCTTTCAGTAATTTGGGTAAATTAACCCCAGCTGTTAGCTAATTAGTTAATTATCCCAGCTGGGTGCCCCAGCCATAGGAGCTACCAGCTCCAGTTCTCCACCCAGCTCAGGTGATTATTAACTCTATCCTAGCCAGAACTAGGACAATCTTCAAGTGGTGGAATATGAAAAACTGTCTGCTTGGCCCTATTGCTCCTATAAGTGTAGAATAATTGCATGGTAAAATCAAATTTTAAAGTGGAGTCCTTGCCCTTTGAATAACTTCAAACCTCAAGTGTTGCAAGCTGTCTATCATCTTTAACATACTCTGTGTCAACAAAAGTGCTAGTTATACTGTTCTGATCTCAAATATCAAAACTAAGCCTCTTTAACTTACTGGTTTTATTGCTGTAGGTAACAAATGGTTTTTTAATTGCTACTTTTAAAAAAATATTTTTAAAAATTCATAATATTGTACAATAGAATGTAAGAACTCCAGTGTGAGATCATGCTAGATTCAGATAAAGTCTACTGAAGCTTTCATCCTGTTCAGTTCTCTTCAGAGAGGACTTCCAACATGCACACTCAAACTTGTAATAGCAGAGGAAGCATACATTCTTTGGGAAGAAGATTTACAGTTTTTTCTTACATCTTTATTAAATACTTGACCTGCATAGTATTAATTAATGTCCAGCTGCTCTGAAAATACACTAATTTGCTTTCTTGCAGATGGCTTGTACAATTGACATCAATCTCCAGAGTGATATTATGGCATCATTTGAAGAATATCTTGAGTGAAAGCTGTAGTAGAACTTAACTTCAGCACTACTGCAAACTGTATAGCTTTGAAAATGTGCTAGTTACAAGCTAGTTACAATGTTAAGACCACTTTAAAGAGCATGTAAGTTCCTCTAAAATGTTTAATATTAAAAGCTTGTTCATTGACACTTGAAGCATCACAAGACCTTTTTGTTGCTTGTTTACAATATATGTAATCTAGTCTGCTACACAGTGGAATGTAGTGGTTCTTTTGATTACAGTTCTATATTGTTGATATATGTGAGAAAATATCAGCTTCTTGATTTTTTAATCTTTTTTTTTTAATAAATTTTTTTCAGAAACACTTGAGAATCTGTTATACTGAGCATAGCCAAATTCTTGTTTGACTGTATTAAGTCATAGTATACTAAATATACACCTATAGAAACTACTTTAAACCAAAGACTTGTCAATTATGTGATTGCTATTAAAACAATCACTTTACTATGACACACTTGCATGGAATCTGGGCTGTGACAAAAGACCTCTATAATAGTGATAATTTCTAAAGGATGTGTAACATTATTCGTAATTGTAAAAACACATTTCCTGGAATTCTGTAATTTCAGCAGCAAATCCTGTATACTTGCATATCTTTCAAGGCCCAGACACGCTGATCTTCTGCTTAATGTATCTTATGTTAACATAACATTTGGATAAGGGTGCAAGCATGTTTGCCAGATGGTTCTGGTTCCTCACAGAAAGAAATTATCTAAAACATACCACTTCTGGCTCCAGTTTGAAAGGCCTTCTGAGTAATGCAAGATTTTATTAATGTTGGGATACTTGTCTGAAGTAGAAACTAGAGTGTAAAAACCCTATATTCTTGTTGATTACATATCACTATCTCAAGTTAAGTACAGAACTAATAAAACGTTGGTTTATAGAATTAATAACAAAACACAATGTGTATTACAGAAATGTTGGGTGGAAGGGGCTGCCTCGAGATAATCTAGTTCAGTGGTCTCCAAATCTTTTTTGTTATGCACACATCAGTGTTGTGGTTTTGTTTAGTGGGGGGGGGCCTAAGGTGGTAACTTCTGCAGGAAACTGCTAGGAGTCGCTGCCCTTTGTTCAGTGGACTCGGCCGGGCCTAGGGCGGACCCGCTGCTGGCCCAGCCCGAGCCGATTGGTAGCAGAATGTTCCATGATAACACCTCTGCAATAACGTATTTAAGAAGGGGAAAACAAACAAACAAAAAAGAGAAGATGTGAAGAAGCTGAGCAGGGACAGAGGTGGAGAGGGGGAGGCGCAGGCCTCATGGGCCTTGCAGGCCTCACCCTCTGGCCTCTCGCCAGGTGGCCGACTGGGCCTGAATCGGCCCAGCCTGGCCTGGCTGCAAGAAGTGGAGAGGAGATGAGATGGATGATGTGAAGAGATTCTGAGAGGCGTCTGCCAGCCTGTTGTGAAGAACTTTTCTTGTGAGAGGAACGGCTGCAGACGCCAAGGTCAGTTCAGAAGGAGGGGGAGGAGTAATGCAGCTCCTGGCCAAGATTCCCCTGCAGCCTGTGGTGAAGACCATGGTGGAGCGGGTTGTCCCCCTGCAGCCCATGGAGGACCACAGAGGAGCAGAGATCCACCTGCAGCCCGTGGAGGACCCCACATCAGGGGAGGTGGATGCCTGAAGGAGGCTGTGGCCCGTGGAGGCCCCGCTGGGACAGCTGTTCTGGAGAGACTGCACCCGTGGAAGAGATGACCCACGCCGGAGCAGTTTCACGAAGGACTGCGGCCTGTGGGTGGGACCCCACAATGGAGCAGGGGAGGAATGTGAGGAGTTCTTTCCCCGACCATGAAGCAGCAGTGTAAAACAACATATGATGAAATGACTGCAACCCCCATTCCCTCTTCCACCCTGTGCCGCTCGGGGGGGGGGAAAGGTAGTAGAGATAATGTTAAGCCCGGGAAGAGGGAGGGGTTGGGGGAGATTATCTTGTTCTCTGTCTCATTCTCCTGCTAGTTTTAGTAATAAATGAATAGTTTTCCCCAAGTCGAGTCTGCTTTGCCCATAACAGTAACTTTAAGGATTTTCTCCCTGTCCTTATCTCAAATCTCGAGCTGTTTTTCTTATATTATCTCTCCCTATTCTCTTGGAGGGTATAGGGAGTGAGAGAGAGACTGCGTAGTCTGGTCCCGATAGGGGCTGAACTACGACAATCAGTAAAAAATTTTAAGTGTGCTCCCCGAAGACATGTATATTTATTAATTTATAATTCTACTGTACTAATATGTATATTATAAAATATACACAAAAAGATAAATTAAAAATATTTCAAATAGTGTTTACTTAATTTTGCTTAGTTATGTTTATTTTGTTCTGTAATTTAAAAAATTGTTTTGTAAATTTAAAAATTGGTTTGCATTAAATATTTTCTTCCCACACTCCACTTTGGAGACCACTGATCTAGCTGAACATCCCCCTCAAAAACCTCTCTCCCTATGGAGACCTGTGGTCTGTTGAGTCCCTGGATCAAAGCTGGAAGTCAAGCTAACACTGCCAGTGTTGTGGTGGGGGTCTGCCACAGACCACCCAACTAAGTAAACTGAGCAGACCAAGACTTTCCACAAATAACTGATTTTTCAGATAAAGGGAATAAATTGCATCTAAATTAATAAACAACAGCCAAAGCATGCCTAAAAATGGTAGCCTGGTCTTTCAGGTAGCAGGCTGATGAGCTAGTGCTAGCTCCAAAATACCTATTCTGCAATAAAATACCGCTCTGTATCTTCTACTTCTGCCATTGCTGGAGCGGTAGTATTTCATTCAATAGCAGAAAGAGTGTACATTGATAAATGCTGAGATTGGGAAATCACCCCTGGAAGTGTCTAGGGAAGTCCACGTACATGAGACTTGCCTGGATGCATGCTTAAGTGTACACTGCTTGGGAGATTTGAGTACTTGGCTAGGAAAGGGATGGGTTGTAACGTAAAGTGGCACTGTTAGGATGTCTTGTTTCACATCCACATCAAAAGTGATTTAGGCCTGCCTTCATTTGTAGTTTACACATTAATAGTTATTTGTCCTGCAGGTAAAATATTACAGTTCACACTCAGGACTCCCTTCCTTGCCGTCATTTGGATGTACTTTCTGACTGGGTTAATGCAAGCTCAAGATTTCTTGTTTTGGAAATAGGAGGTGACAGAGGGAAAGGCAAGAATTTATTCTCTGTGCTTCATCCATTCTATAGAAGCACATGTGCACTGCTAACAGTATGAACTGATACTCTTGCCCCTTCAAAAACTAATTCCAGCTTCCATGGCTCTACACTGTCACAATGACTTAAAGTCACAATGTCAGTGCTGCAAATGCTAATCTGATAAACCCTTTATTCGCAACCTGCAAGCCAGCTAAAGAGGATAATCAGTTCCTGCCTCCAGACAGTGAGTGCAGAGGAAAGGGAGACAGCCTCCAAACATTAAGTGAGTAGCAAGTCTATAATGACTGTGTTTGCCCAAAGCTGTCACCACACTCAAGCAAGCAGAAATACCACTTGTGCAGGTATGGCCTGCAAACAAAAAGCTGCTTAAACAGACCAGGTATTGTTAGTTACCTAACAGCTGAAATGTGAAATAAGTTAGGTTGTCTTATGCCGCTAAGTTACCTCGATAATTTGTTAAAACAGTTGCACTAATGTTTCATTTTTATACTCCTATCCACACATAAATGAAGGGGAAGATAGTTGAAAGCTTTAAAAAGTTTCTGTCACTAATAAAGGGAATGTGTTACATTTTTTTACTACCAACTATGAGTTGGTCAGGCTGGAGGCAGAGTCAGTGACGTGCAAAGTTGTCCTCTTTTATCTCTGAGAAACAGGATTAGTTGAACTGACAAAAGATAAGCAGGCAGATGGCACATCATGGAGGGCAACGCATGCTGTCAAAGCACGTAAGACAATCTGCCCTGGGGATAGTTTGGCTTGGCACCCATTAGAAGAATAATTTAGAGCAGAAGATGAAAAAAAATCAAAATGTAAGTATGACAGAAATATAATCATTGAGCTTCTCAATTTTTCCTATTTGTATTTGCTACTAGTTGGCATGAGATAATATAGAAGATACTAAGCTTTCTTCTGTAAAATGCTGGAAAATCTGTGGAACGTATTTGCCTTGTACGAACAGGTTTGCCACACATGTAGATAGCGTGGTCTTGGAGCACAAAGAAAGTGCTCCTTAAGAAAAGAGGAATTCTGCTGCTTCCTTGGAAGCAGGACAGCTATGGTAGTGCAGCTGGAGGTGCCCAGAAACGCTGAGCCAGGGTGTGCAGCAATTTCATTGCACGAAAGCCACTCAGAACTGCCGGGTCCCCAGCGCTATCTTCTTCTCAGCTCTGATACTGCATCCATACTGAACATCGGAAGATGACATAGCTAAACTCCATAGGCTATGGCAAAAGGTTTGTATCATTCAGAAGTTTGACATAAAGCTGCCTAGGTAGTTAGTGACGTATAAACTACAAATGGATTTAGTTCTATTCTTGTGAAAAAAAAAAATTAGCTCTACCGTTTGTACAAGAAATGTGGCATAGCTTGGCCAAATACCTGCTTATAATAAGGCACATCATGAATTCATCCTTAATCCTTCTTGTATTCTAGATGGCTGCTATCATTTAGTGAATGCCAGAATGCCATGCCTAACCTATTGCTGGGCTTCTAACAGCTTCCATCAGTCTTTAGAGATAAGTGGAAGGTTGTGGTCAACTCCAGGATTTCCAGCCCTGGTTTTCCAGTTTTTCTTAGGGGATATTTCTTACCAGTTCATTCTGATTACTGGTTTGCCAAGGAATTTGATGACTACTGTGATATAACTAACCAACAACATTGGTTGCTTTGCTCCTGCCAAACTGTGTCACTTATCTAACTGGGTCAATGGTTTACTGAGATACACTTCAGGGAAAATCCTGCTGCAGCTAGTCTGATACTGAGAAGCTGCAAAGGCTTCTTCCCGTTGCAGGGAAAGGTTATTAGCACAAAGTCTGATGCATAAAAAATTAGTTATATCTTAATCTTAGGGTTGGTGGTATGAGTAATCTGAGCATGAACGGAAGGCTCAGGCTTGGTAGGCATGATTCATATAATCCTACTGGAGTCTGCAGAGGTTAGTGTCTTAGCTGAATCATCAGCTGCTGATGTTGTGCCTTCTCTTCTTGCCCAAGAAAAGGAAGGAGCCTTAAACAGCCCAGCACCTTTTTCCCCAGCAGCCTGACAAAGCTCCTGACCTTAAGTTTATAGGGCTCACATTGAGACAATGAGCAGGGATTGTGAACAGCATGATTCAGCATTGTCAGCTGATGTGGGTTGCTGGTATTTTATTTGTGTTATTGGTAAGAGGAAGATAGGCAGCCTTTTACAGCTACTTGAAGGTGTTATCTTTAGTAGCAAAAAATAAATTCAGGTAATGGTTTTGTGTCTTATTTAAACTTCTAAACGCATGAAAATGCAGTAATGGGCAATTCTTTGTAACATTCTTTTCTGATGCTTAATTTTTTAATTTGATTTTTTAAAAAAGAAAAATTTTGAAGTGAAACCAGCATTAATTCTGTCACTGCCTTCAACAGGACTAGGATTCAACATCAGTGTCTATATTTGTAAGTCTGAATTTAGAACAAGTAGGAGAAAGCATTTGGTATGTTACAGACAAAAATTGTCTACAAGCTGTGTTCCATGCATATTGAAAAATGATATATATTCTGTCTGTATAAAGGTGTATCCAATTAAAAAAAATAGCTCATTAAAGTACATATCTCAGAGTTAATAGATGCATAGTGTCTTTGTACCAGCCTCTACCTGCACTGCTGGACAGAAAAAAAAAAAATGTCTTGGAAGTTAAGTTCTAATCCTCCAAACTCATCTGGACCAAGAACTTCTAGTCTTTGTCAAACTCAAGTAAAATTTGGCAAAATCCTCCCCCTAAAAAAGACAAGAAGTTGCACCCAGGCCTACATTATTAGCTGTAACTCTCACATGGCCTCTACCAGTCTCAGACCTGCCTCTACCCTCCTGTCTGAGAAGCAAGGGGTTTAGATCAAGGAGTAAGGGTGCGCAGGCTGTGCAGTGAGTTGGATCAGGACTTGTCACGATTTGACATGCAAGCTCGATTCTGCTTTTCTTGTAGTCAGCATGTCTACTATGACCACATTTTGTCATCTCCCAGAACTAATGAACTGTAATTTTTCATAACTCCAATTGCTTAATATAGTTACACTGTTTCTTACCATTTCAGATTACATGAGCCATTCCCATTCTAAATTACCCTTTACCCTGCGTATTAGTAGGCTCATACAGGACAGGTGCTGACCGGAGCCTTTCTCCTCATCCCAGCATCTGTGGCCTCAAAGGTGACTGTGACTCCTTGGTTTGTGCCCACAGCCATTTACAGCTAAGGACAGGCATGAGATTGTTTGGCTCCTAGTGTCAGCCTTGTGTGGCTGCGATCTCCAGTGCCAAACTAACTCTGTTGGAATGGAGTTAGTAATGATGATCCAACTTCCTCTTCTAGCAAATTTCTCTATTGGAATAAGTTAAATTTTTAAAATTAGGAATTTTGGAGCTCAGAGTTTGTATCTTTTTAAGAAATATTCATAGTAATAGCGTGCAATAGCTAAATTTGTAATACATTTACAAAATCACCTGGCAGTGGGTAACAGTGAAGCAGCAGTGGAAGAATGTACAGTTTAGAAGAACACCCAAGGGCAACCAGGCAGCCACAGACCGGTGAGCCTCCCGTCGCCAGCAAATTCGGTAGGGGGGCGCACTCGCCCGCAGGGCCCCCGGCAGCGGCTGTCCCGCGCACCCCGGGCGCGCTTTTCGCAGCGGCGTTTCCCGTGAGTTTCGGTGTATTCGGCAGCTCTGCCGGACCGCGCGGCTGACGGCCCGGGGACGGCTGGTTCTGCCGTCTTTCGCTGCGAATCGTTTTGGGGGGCGGGGGGAGAAGAGCTCCCCGCGGTCGAGCTGGTGGGCGCGGCCGCGGCGCCACCGCCCCCCGGCGCTGCCCGGGGCCCAGCGCGCCCGGGCCCCGTCGCTCGGGCACACGCGGGGCCAGGGCCGCGGCGGGCGGTGCTGCGCTGTGCCCGGCGGTTGCGCGGGGCGAGGGCCGCGGGGGGCCGCGAGGCGGGCGCGCCGCCGCACCCGGTGCCGCCGCTCCCGGTGCCTCCGCTCGGGCGGCTCCGAGTCCCTCCCGGCCGGCGGGGACGGCGCCGGGGCCCGATGGCGAGACCCGGCGCAGCCTGCCCGCCGCCCGCCCGCCGGGTGATGGTGGCCGCCCGGGCGCTGCTCTTCTGGGCGCTGGTGTACAGCTACTGCGGGCTGTGCGCCTGCATCGCTGGGCTGCGGCTGCTCTGGAGCATCGGCCGGCGGCCGGGCGAGACCTTCCGCTGGGTGGTGCGGGAGAACCCCCCCGCCTGCCTCAACGACCCCTCCTTGGGCACCCACTGCTACGTCCGGATCAAGGTGAGGGCGAGGGCGGGGGGAGCGGGTCCCGCTGCGCGCGTTCCTACCGCGCAGGGCACCGCTGCCTGCCCGCCTGTGCACGCTCGCACACCTGCGCGCACTCTCGCCCGCCGCTGCTGCCCCCGGGCCGGGCTCGCTGAGGGGCCGCAGGCCGGGCCCGGCCGGGCGGGGTGTGGGGCCCGCGGCGCGGGGCTGGGTGGGCGGGAGAGGCGCTCGCTGGCCCTGGGTCCCTACCAGCCCGTGTGCGGGTACGTGCCCTGTCGCCCCCCGCACCCTCCTGCGCCGTGGCCTCCCTGTTATTTACGGGTTGCCCAGTTGCGCCTGGGAGCCCATTTCCTGCATCAGGGTCTCAGGGAAAACGTAGAGTAAAAGGATCAGCGCTGCCTCTGAGGCTCTGAGGCACGGTTAACGCCACCAGTCCGTTTTATACTTGTCTCAGATCTCTATCTAGGATTTACTCCTCCGCCAAATGCTCTAAATGAAGTTGTATTGGCTTGGTTTCTTTTGTAGTTACAGGTGAGCAAAGAATGCACAGCAAATTTTGTCACGTGTTATTTTTAATAAAATGAGCACAAAGATCTCAGTTCTGAGGGATCTGTGCAGAGGATTTCGTCCCAAGCAGTACTAACATAAACTATTCAGCCTCTCGGTTTCTCATTATTTGCTTGGGGTTTTTTTCTATCATTAGGAGGCACGTGCGTGCTTTTTTTACTTATATGCCACATTCTTTTTTTTCCGTAGCACTGAGCAGTAAGTGAATGGGTTGCTGGGGAAGTGAGGGGTGTGACAACAATAAGAGGGCATTCGGGGGCAAATCGAATTGCTGTCAATACAACAGGCTGTCACTCATTTCAGGAAACATGAAACCCTCTTGCTGTTGGGTAACAGCGGGCTAATGTGTTACTTTCCAAACACACGTATCCTGCAGGTCTGTACAGATTTCAACAAAACAAAGAAAAAAATGTCTTTCAGAAAAGATGGCAACGTCCTATGGCTGTTTTGAGGGGTCAGAAAAAAGGGGACAGAAAGGAGCAACTGAAAAGGTAGAGGATGGCCTTCGTTTGGGGCATGGGACATTTAAACTGCTGCTGTACAAGTGGTGATTGAATTTGTATAAGTAAAGAGGATGTCCTTAAAAGTAATAAATAGATTAAAATAAAAACATTGAAGGTAAATCCCTAGAGGACACTAACTAAAAGAAGCAGGATGGATGAGGGCTTACCCACTACTCACTAAATTGAGAAGGGAAACTGTGGAAGGAAACTTGAGAAACTTCTACTTTTTCAAATATAAAATTATCAAAGGCGGAGTAATAGAGAATGGTGCAGATGATGTAATGGCCCTAAAATTTACTAGGAAGAGATCATAATGTATAGATACTTTTACCTCTAGGGACTTCACTGGCATCCCAGAGGAGAAATATCAGTGTCATTTTGGGCAGAACTGAGCAAAACTCCGTATTATAGCCACAGTGAGTATAAAACCCCCAGATCTTCCCTTTGCAGAGCCCTTTTAAGAATCAAGACACAAGTTAATGGTTTTGTAGGTGGTTAATGACTTAGCAATGCTAAGGCAACTCAGAGAATTTGAAGCATCTCTGGCAAGAAAAACTTTTTCTATACGTTCGTGATCCTTGGCATGATATAAGCTTTTAACGATACAGCAAAGGCCTGGGGTTTTCCTCCCCTTTTTAAAATAGCAGAGATCGTGCAGGCTCTGACATTTGTTCAGGAGCTGTACAACCTTTCTTCCTGCAGTTTCCTTCACATGACTTCTAAAGAGCATGCTGTATTTTGTGAGCTACCTCTTTCCCAACTTCTGTATCCACTTCTGTGCCAGAATTCAGTAAACCCTCTAGGCCATAATTTCAGTTTATTTAAATTCTACTGGCTTTGACCTTGAGTTAGTGTAAGCTTGTGTATATCCATTCATTGCAATGGCATTTCAACGTTCAGCCTCTGCTAACAGTAAGTAACTTGCCTGCTGGTAATTCTCATAAGACCCACTTTCTTAAAAGGTGCTTTAGAAATAGTGACTATAGATAGGAGAGAAAGAAGATGATTGTATAAAGCCTTTTTTTTTTCTGAAGGGAGTCTGAAACCTTGAACAAGGAAAAACCACTTACTTTTGCTTGCTTTTGATTTTTAAGAATCAGTGCAGTCCTGTATTGTGCCAGAATGCAACATGATGGTTTTAAATAGCTGCATAATCTTACAAGCTAACAGAAAGATTGAAAGTGCATTTAAAGCATACTGTGTCTTAAAGTCTTTCTGTAAAGCACGTGACGTGTCCATGTGAAAGCAAGGTGCTGGCTTCGACAATAATCTGCATTTCCTAGTCACTGTGCCAGGCAGTGCTCTTTTTCAGAAAGCTTAGGATGCTCATGGCTGAACTGGCACATGTTGAGCGTAGCCTGACATGTATTAAAGATGGTCCTCTCTGGAAGAAGCTGTGGCAGCTGGGGCATGGGATACTCCACATTGCTAGGGTGTAGCAGATACCTGATCTCAGATTCACAGGAGACTTCAGTTTCAAGAACTGACAAGTTGGAATTTTTTTTTTTTTTTTCAGGGGCAATACAGTGTTTCTTAGAATACTGTCTGAAACCATATTCATTCTCAAATCCCAGTATAGCAGTTCTGTGCAGCAATAAAAACACACTTTTTATCTTTTTTTTCTTTTTCTCTCGTTTTAGGATTCAGGGTTAAGATTCCACTATGTGGCTGCTGGAGAAAGGGGTAAACCACTCATGCTGCTGCTTCATGGCTTTCCAGAATTTTGGTAAAACTCCCTATGCACTTTTCTTGTATAAAAGAAGCTGCTTAAGATACCTGAGAGTGATCATCTCAGCTTAAGTAAACTCAATGTGATCTGGTTTATGTATCTTTGAATACCAGCTAATGGCATGAAGTTTTAGTAGGAAACAAACCGTTGAAACTTTTTTTAATTGCAGCATCCACAAAAAAATCCTGCAGGCTGACACAAACCAACCATCTTTTTCTCATCGTCAATCCATTTTTCCCCAAGTATGTACACTTTTCTTCAAACTTAGGGGAGAAATTGCTAATTTTTAATGAATTTCCTGTCTGGATAACATTTGTACTAACACAGCTAAACTTATGAATTATAGCAGAGGGTGTTAAAATGAGGATCCATTATATGTAAAGTGCACCATGGATTGCTGCATTTGTTAAAAACACTATACATTAATTTTTAACTGGGGGAGGGGAAGAACTATGAGTTCTATAGGCTATTGTGCAGCCTAATTTCAGAATGCTACTCAGGGAGAAAGGTTCTATTATTAGTTCATCATAAGATGAATGATGAATCAAACGCAATCTCAAATGTTTGTTTATAACAATGAAAAGCAGTCATGTGTCTAATGATTTAACCAAATTGCTCGGGCTGTCATTGCCAGGTTTAACTAGTGAAGCATGGCTTACAGAACTTGCACCAAAAAAAACCAGTAAGGGAATAATGGAAGTGGTGATGCCAGTAATTTAGCAAGTTAAACGATCCTTTTCCTTTCTAAACTCAGATATGGAGCTAGGCTCCACTGTTGGAACTGTGACCTTTCAAGCTGGACTCAGGTCATACCATGATAAATTGACATAGGTAAAACAGAGGTCAGTTCTCTTTCCTTAGCAATTTCCTATAGATACTAATGGCCTTGAGGACAGTGCTAGAAAGTCATACTTATTTTAAGATAAAATTTCAAAGAAGTAGATTGTTCTAATAATAAATTGCTATCTAAAAGGATTAAAACTGTAAAGATTGATTAAAAAGACAGTTAGATGGGGATTGTATATTCTATGCAAACATTATGCATACCTTGCATAATGCATATTCTAACACAGTAAGACAGCTGAGACTACAGCTGATTTCCCCTACAGTGGGAATAGTAGCAGAAAATTTAGCATTTTATATACATATTCTACTGAGATCTGGTATATTATTTTCAAAAACCAGAAAGCCATGCTTTAAGTGACAGTTAATATATTGTATTATATGACCATTCAAAAGAAATGAATGAGAAACTGTTATATAGGTCATTGGGACCACCAGTAGCATAGTTTATGTAACTGTTTTTAAAAAGAAGACTACATGCCAATAGTCTATAAAATAGTCACATTACCAGTACTGATGGTGGTTTTTTAATTCAGTCAGTGAAGATTTTTTTAATGCAAGAATAGAGATTGTTCTGAGAGAACAAGATAAAATAATCACAATTTAAGAGATACTTAAAGCATAATCAAATTTGTATCATTTGGCTAGCAAAAAAAAACAAACAAACAAACTGGATATGATTCACAGTTGTAACAAATCCTCTGCCTTCAAATGTCTCAAGGTTATAAGTAGGACAACTGTAAATAGATAGTACTGAACTTAGTGAGTGATTGAGACTGAAGATGAAAGATCACTTAAGAATATAATGCACCAGAGCCATTAATTGCTTTAGATGCATAAGAACTTGCAAATTAATACCAATGTTGTGGAAAGACAATAATGAAATACTTGAAATGGCGCATGTGTAGAGACAGCTGGGTACCTATAAGCTTGTGTGTGAGCTGCTATATTTTGTACAAGATGCCTTTCAGAAATTATGTGATCAGAAAGTCACAAAATAGTTTCCATTATTCAACCTTATGAAAATGAAAGCATTCACCAATATTTACAAATTCTGCTTGCAAAGCAGTAGTCCAATAGTTACATTTCATATGTGGTAAAAGGATTTATTTGAATATAAAACCTACCCATTTGTTAAGTCAGACATTTGGTGATTGATGGACTGTCGTGAAAACAGAAGATGAGGATAGCAAGTAGACATTTTCTGAAAACAAAAATAGTTTGTTTATTTATTTGTTTATGGGCCTCGTTTCTTCTTACTGAAGTATATAGGATAGCTGCAACAGTTACCATGGCAAATTCAGCTTCCAAGTCATTATATAATGCCTTTAAAAATTTCATTCCTGGAGATCTCAGCTAAATCTTGTATTTGCATTATATGGCACTGAGATGAAAAGGTTCTGACTGTTCTGTTTATATGAACACAAATTTCTATAATTAATGAGTGTTACTGCAATATTACTTAGTTCAAAATCCCTTACGGGCTAGAGGCAAAGCTAAAGTGGAAGAGCTAATGGTCTGATATAGGCACTGTTTCAATTAAGGTAGAACTCTGTGCATCACTCTTATGATCGCTGATGATCCAAATGCTATATATCATTTATCTGAGATTGTTGAAGCAAGAGCAGAAGTAAAAGCTAGATACTAGTACAGAGGGATGCAGCCATTATTATATATGCCTAGAAGTATCATGGGTTTTGTATGTCTTTCTATCACAGTATAAGCATAAGGCCATCTCTGTCTTGGTACTGGCTATTCTGAAATTCATTTGGTTTCAGTAACAGTTGAAGGGCAGGTAATTCTTGCAGGATGAGACCCTGCAGGAGACCCACCATTTTCTTGTTGGTTTTGCTTCATAACACACATCTAATCAATACATACTGTTACAGAATGAGGAAAAGCCGAGGCCTTTGCCCGAGTTCTTAATTTTGTATGTCTTTTAATGTGTGTAACGTTACCACTCCTTTCCATAGAAACACGAGTAATGAAATACTTCGTGTATTTCGCAATACATTGCAAAATTGTTCTGGAGCAATTCTGGTAGTATAGAGATGCAAATGAACATGTACATAATATCAATTACATAAACTTCACCAAGTTCATTTGCTATTCATTGTATTTCTTTTTTGTTTGTTTATTTAGTGTATGAATTATCTGATCTTCCTTTTCTGAAAAAAAACCCACGTGCCTTAAGGCATGTTTCCCTGCTCTATCAAAATTTGTGTGTGAACAAGCCCGGGAGAAGAGGAAGCTTTTCAGACCTTACTTTTATCATTAGTAGTACAGCTCCAAGGATAAAAAAGAGTACTCCTCTGTGTGCTCTGGTTTATGCCTGCTTCCTTTGCAGCAAGGGGGCCATGCCAGACTCCAGGAACTGCTGAAACACCCAGGCTCTGGCCATGCCCCCTTTCTGGCAGCGGCCCTTCTTTACTTGGGAATTCAAGAAGGGAGCACAAAACTACTGTAGCCACAAACGACCATCAGCATACCACAGAAAGAAAAAATAATTTCATTGCAAACAAAGCCATGATAATTTGTTCGCAACTATTTGGGAGCAAAAGCATTGTGAGTGCATTTTGGTATCATACTGCTTGACCTTATAACTCCACCTTTTTTTTCCCCTTTGGTAGGTATTCTTGGCGCCATCAATTGCGGGAATTTAAAAGTGAATATCGAGTGGTGGCCCTGGATTTGAGAGGTTATGGAGAAACAGATGCTCCTTCTCACAAAGAAAATTACAAGCTAGATTGCCTGATAACAGATATAAAGGATATTTTGGAATCTCTAGGTGCGTTAGTAGAAGACAAATTACTTTGCTCATAGATAACGACTTCTGGGAAAAAAAAAACATAAATATCTAGCACTGATTTTTTAAAAAACTGCATTCTTTTTAATATATACACATTACAGATATATGTAGATATAAAGCTGAGGATACTTCTATTTTATGGACTATTATCAATATTATTGAAAAAGGTCTGTTTTCTAATTATGATGTATGTGTCAATATAAACAATATGTAAAGACGATTTTCCATCATGACTTTAAAAAGAAAATCTTTGCTATGTGCTGTGAAATCCATCAGTACAAACCTATGGTCTTTTTCCCTAAGAAGGTCTTCGTTTACTCCCAACCGTTGCACTTAATGGATAATGTTATGAATTAGAGTCTAACAGCACTTGCAGACCAAAGAATTTAAATCAGGTGACCTTTTTCTTGCACAAACAAGACAGAATAAATATTATGGGCTTTATAAAGATGATGACAGTACATCTGCTGTATTAAAAAAAAAAAAAGCTCAAAATACTACTCCTGCACAGTAGTCAGTTTTCAAGAGCTGAATCACTCTGTCTTACACAACAGTGAGAAGAACAGAAGGGAGAACAAGGAACACATTGCTCCCTGTGGCAAATACATGGTGTAATGGTCTAGAGCTGAAGCAAGTCTGCAAAATTTGCCCCTCCAGTTCAATCTGAAGCATAGCTGTTCTGCTGATAAATTTTAACACCTAGTGAAGGGTATTTCCCTTCCATACCAATAGTAAGGCAAGGGATTAGACTGTTACTGTTTCATTTTAATTGCCTGGATACTCCAGGGATAGTGAAAGAACTTACATTTCACATGAAGAAATAGTACAGCAGTGATTCCAATTCCGGGGTTTGAATTTAGGATTTGCTTTGCTTGTGGTGTTTGAATATTGTCAAAAGATTGGGCAGGCAGTCCCCACAGTGTGTTTACATTTTCTGACCTTTGCTGGTTGTGTTAATCTCCATGGTAATACCATGGTTATACTTGTGAAGTGCTCTCATCATAATTCAATTTCATAGAGATTTAAAATTTTCTGGAAAAATTATTTCTGAGGCTTGTTATCTTTCTTCTAACCTCAAGTTAAAATCTTTTGGAGAATGTGATTATATTGAAAGTGCTCCAAAATATTTCTACTCAAGAGGGGTTATAAGGTGCTTTGACAACTGTGTCCGAATTCATATCAGAATTCTAAACAGTTTGGCTCTTACACATTTTATTTGTAGTGTATGATGTGCTCAGCACTGCAATCCTTAGTGAGGAGTGTGATGGTATCTGACACTATAATATGTATGCCAGCAGTGGTTAAAGGAGGCATGGTTAGGCTTTCAAAACACAGTCATTATTTGTCTCCTCCCTTTTATAGCTGTTAAATTACCATTTTTATCCATAGAAGAATAAGTAAGTGAATGCCAAGAACTTTGAAAATTGCCATCAAAACAGCATATGGAGAAAACCTACAGACCTAAGTATATAAATGTGTGCATTTATGTATGTGTGTGTGTGCGTATATACACTATATATATATATGGCTATTAAGTGTAATGCCCACGTTTTGCAAAATTATAATGTTCAGTGCTTAGGTAACCTCCCATATTCAGAGAAATTAATAAGAATTAGTTTTGTTCAGGAGGGGCTCAGGAGATTGCTCAGTCTTTCTGTCTGCAGTTTCAAACTCCAAACTCCCTAAACATCACAAATGTACATGCATTATAATGACTGCAAGTTGAATTGTATATCTGATCCAGCATTGGCCAAGATGTGAACAGGGTGGCCATTTGGTTTGACACTGAGGTAGTATAGTTAAAGTGTAGTTGAAGTCCAATTAAATAATTTTCATTATTTGTTAATTTTTTAACTATAATAGTGCACTATTTTTTTCTGGCCATTAGTAGTGGAAGCAGTGCAGTATTAAATAGTTATGTTAATAAATGTGGTGGACCACCTGTTTTGCCCAATAATTATTTTATTTTATGTGATAATTGGTATGGATACAAATTCCACTGAAATAAAAGCACAAATCTGTGTTTATGTGGTAGGATACAACAAGTGTGTATTGATTGGCCATGACTGGGGAGGAATGATCGCTTGGTTAGTGGCTATATGTTATCCTGAAATGGTGACTAAGCTGATTGTGGTTAATTTCCCTCATCCTTCTGTGTTGACAGGTGAGTTTTACAGTGGTCTTTGTTAATCCAGAGTATCTGCATTTTCATCAATACTGTTTTTGCTTTGAGGTTGCTAAAGAAGAACCAGCTCCTTGCCCCTTTAGATGTTCAGAGATAAGCTGCCAGTACTCAGTGCTTCTCACAATCTGGATTGTATTTTATGAAGCAGTAAGGTATCAAGTATTTGACTTTTGGAAATATATATTGTAGGAAGTGGGAGTGCTTGTAGCCAAACTTACTGATGGTTTTCTTGATCTTTGAAGGTCCACAAACATAATTTTCATATTCATGAATCTGTTTTGTACCACTTTGGTGGGATAAAATTCCCTGAACAGGGGTGTATATTGCATTACATCTAGGTTAAGGCCTCGCTGCATTATTAAAGGTGCATAAACCAGCCTCTGCATAAATGTGAAACAGACATTAGAATTTCATATTGATTTAGCTGATAAGTGACAATTTATGATCTCGTACAATATTCATTGGAACAAGACAGCTTTTCCAGGCTACTTACTAGGGGCTGAGGAATGTACTAGTAGCTGGAACAAGGACTTAGGTGCACTAGCAAAATTTGTTATGTGACAGGCTTTGAGCTTGTCTGCTACCAAGAATTACAAAACCTTTCTTAGGGATTAGACCAACATTCTGTAATTAAAATAAAAGTAATATCTCACTGATTTTAATTTCTTCAGTTGCTGACCTTACCCTATTTTCATTTAAAAAGTCACCCCATTTCCCCAGAAATAGTTAGGAGTATTCAGTGCAGCTTTATTTTTCATTTCAGTTGAATGTAAATCTGACCTTATGCCACTGTGGAATTAGAACCATTCACATATATTGTTCTCAGAGTGGTTTTGGGCACTTTTCTAACATACTAAAGAACATCTTGCCAGGCAGTTAAGCCTCACTTACCCAAGGAAAGGTCTGTTCACCACCACCTGAGCAAGCAGGAGCTTTCAGCAGTATTTTCACTGAGAGCAGGAGGTTTTTGCAGTTTTTTCAGAGAGCAGGAGCCAGTCTATATAGAAAACAAATACATTTTATTACAGTATTTCTGAGTATTTGTTTGCATATTCATTAAAAGTACAAAATCTGTCCTGTAGTTTGATCCTCCCTGGATCAATTCTGCTGTGGGTTAAATGAAAATACAGTTTATAAATTGTGCAGAACAGTAAAGTGAGCAGTGTTGATGATGGTCCATGAAGGAAAAACTTAATAGGTGATGCAATTTAAGAATGTATAAGATATGAACACTTAAAAGATAGCTGATGCTTCAGTTTACTTTGCTTTAAAACCCATTTTTATTCACTGTCAGAATTACTATTTCAGAGATATCTCTTATGTTGGGTATGCAATTTCACCTTGCTGTGTTTGCACCTGTAAAGGATAGGTTCCAGACTTCCTAGTACCTGCATACATTCTGTGGTTGCTTTGAGGAAGTTTAATATTTGAATGTCAGTGTTGGCTCTTGCAACTCATTGGAGACACAAAATTACAATTATAAAAAAAAAAAGACTTAGTGCAAATTTGTCTAGATCATTTTCTTTTATTATATATGCTCCAACACCTTTAAAAAGTAGCACTATATAATCTTGATTACGGTTCTTGAAATTGCCGAGAAGACAACTGTTAGAAAAATTCTGTACTTCTGTGAACAGGATTGATGCTGTCTTTAGAATGTGAGTGGCTTATCATCTACAGATTTCTGTGTATCACATCTTTGATGAGAGAAATACTTAAAGGCTTGTATTTATGCCTCATTTCACATGAAAAAAAATGCTTTGGACTAGCTACACAAATAGATTTCTAAGTGAAAACCTGTCGTGCAATTAAACTCCTCAATGTCACTGCCCTCACCTAATCTTTGGCAGGCTTTGAATTTGCTGACTGTTTCTGTTAACACATATAAAAAAAAGTATGTTTTAATGGCCACATCATATACTTACTCCTGAAACAGTAATCATCTTTTGTAACATAGCATGCTCTAATGTAATATTTTTAAAACATTCCTTTAAGTTTAAAAAATAGTAATATTAACCGTAATTTTGTTTGAGTCATCAGTTTTCATTTTTAATTCACGGGAATTTTTGTTTCAGAATACATTCTACGACATCCATCACAATTGATTAAATCTGGTTACTACTTCTTTTTCCAAATGCCATGGTTTCCTGAATTCATGTTTACAATAAATGATTTCAAGGTGAGCAAAATGAGTGCTCTTGTTTATATATTTAACTGTGAGTGATGGAAGAATTGCCACCTACGTTGATCACTTCTGATGTAGTTATAATTACTGGAAAAATACGGAGCTTTCTGATATTTCTTCTTAAGCTTTATATATTTATATAAAGTAGGATATAAGTATATAAATTAACTCTTGCTTTTGCATTTCTGGGAGGCGTTCAGGTACATACTTTTAACCTCCAACACTAAGTGCATTACTCCACCTAGACAGTCAGCTGATTTTACTTGTGCCCATGCCAGTGGGACACATTTGGTGCCTGGGGAACTCCCGCTGACTTATCTGAAGCTCCTGTGTGCCGTGGGACATGCTCTTGCCCCTCAGAGCCTGCTACAGGGCAGGGAGCCTGGGACTCAGGCCATCAGATTCAGCCAGGTGATTAACTCTCCCTGAGGAACCAAAGGGCCAACACCTTGTATAACCTTAAAAAATAAGTACAAGCATATAGAAAGGGAAAAAGCAGCTGCAAGTATCTATCCTCTTACCTACATAACAGCCTGGTGCGGAGCTCCCAGTGCTACAGGCACATGGAGAACAGCAAGCTGGGGAGGTCCTGAATCATTCTCCCTCCTGCCTGTCAGCTGCTGGGGTCTGTCCCAAACAAGAGTATGTGCCTGTGCTTGCCTTTGCCTGTCACGGGTGGCAGGACAAGGTGCAGAACTGAGTAACTTAGTAGTACTGGTATTTACCTGTACTTGTTTAGTCTGAAGTAAGTTATACCAGAAATAACTTTACTGTGTGCTTTACACATAGCTCTCTAAAAAAAAAGCATTTAAACTATTCGTTATGCTCTAAACAATGTATAAGTATATTTTAGAAAGATGTGTCCTGTTGAAGGAGAGAAAGCACGTTTTCTAGCTATCTTATATGGTGGCTTTTTATTCTTCCTTTTGTAGGTTCTGAAAAGCTTATTTACCAGCCAGGCAACTGGAATTGGAAGGAAAGGCTGCAGATTAACAGCAGAGGATATTGAAGCTTATCTCTATGTCTTTTCACAACCTGGAGCATTAACTGGACCCATTAACCATTACAGAAATATTTTCAGGTCAGTATAACATTCTGAAACAAGGTAAAATATTCTAGAGTCTCCTGGGGGCCAAAGATGTTATTGCATCTTCTGCTACTAAAGTAGAAGGAAAAAACACAGCTGTTTCTCAACTGGTAACAAATGCATTCAGTGTCAAGCAGTGTGATGCAAAGTGAGTTGTGTGAGATACCCACACAAAACAGTGAAACAACTAGTTTCACTAGTGCAGATAAGGAAAATCTTTGTTTCAAAATCTAATACAGCAAAGACTCTTCCTCATACACAGAATCCATGGCAAGCACAAAAATCCATCTCTAAATAATATTTACAAAATTAACATAAATTAATTGTTTGCATTGAAGATCATATTATCTAGTAATATGGTCTATGATGTGCTTACTATTAGATAATACTATTAGATAACATGGCAGCCAAGTAAGTTACCCTCACTTTTTCTTTTAAGTAAGTTTACAAAATAATGTCTGAATTTAATTTTATTGTGTTTGGGCTGTTTTGTTGTTTTGGTTTTTTTTAAAGGTGGGATAGGTCTTTTTGCAACTAAGCCTAAAACTAACCCTAACTTGTCTTTTTTCTGTTTGTTCCCGCACTGGTCTCATCAGACTCACTGGCAGCAGTCAGCACAGACAGCAGGGAGCATGCATAGACTAAAATTGAGAGGTGGTATCATAATAGGAAATATTTTTGCAAGTTTAATATTTATTTTGTTTTCTCAAGCAGTTTTCTAATGTTTTTAACTTTCCTGGAAGGAGTTGGCTTGGCCTTATAGGCTGATGCTCCCTTTTTATCTGCCAAAAACTTAACTGAGCCAGAAGGTCTTTAACTCTGCATATACTCTACTTATGACTTACAGCCCGAACTTGAAGGACTATACCAAGAGTGGGATTGAACTCTTTTTTTCCTTTGCTGCCTCCAGTCTTCAACAGTGCTAAATCTCCTGCATGCTTCTCTAACACAAGACCAGCTCCCCAACATTCTTTCGAAATGACAATTCTCTTCCTTCCCTAAACTCAGACAGTAGGTGTTTGAAGTAGATTAACTTTTCATTTTCCCTGGTCCAAATTTAGAACCACCTCTACTGCTCTTTCTGTGCCTTCTGTGCTGTCACTGTCAGGAGAGCGGTCAGCAGGGAAATACTGGGCGGGAAACAGGGATCTGAGCTAGGTGCTGTCTTGTACAAGCTAAGAGACAAAACTGGAACGAAAAAGTAGATGGATGGTATATTTTCTTCTAAACAAGATAACACTAAACACAGATGCCAATGGGGAATAAATGAGATGGCTGCGCTGGTAACAGTATAATTATTTAAAGCTATGCAGAGAGTGGCTGATGACATCAGCTGGGATGTCCACGGGCGATGCAGAGCTGGGGATGCGGAGCTGTGCGGCTGCACGCGGCTCCCTGGCCCTGCAACTGCGCAGCAGGAGCCCCCAGGGTAGGGCTAATGAGGAGCTAGGGAGGCATGAGCGCCCTGAGCCGCGTTCGCTACGTTCACAGCACCTCGCATCAGTGAGTGCACATTAACCAGATGCTTCTCTGACAATAACAGCGAAATATGTGTGATAGCCAATAGCTGAATTGCTGTGGGATTCAGATGAGATGAATGTAAGAGTTACATATGTTTAAGGCCTTTTGACACTCAAAAAATGCCTGGTATCCATTATTAATCAGAAAGTATCTTCACAGCTGTTAATCTGTGTGTGTGTGGGGGGGAGGTATTTGCTTTATTTTTCTACTGAAAGTATACCTGTACTGAATTTAGAGAATATTATTTTAGCTGCTGTCAGCCACAATGCAGCAATCTTTGGACTGGAAGGAAAAGATTAGTCTTCAGCTTATTCAGTTCTTGCCACCAGTTCTAATGGTCGCATCTTATAGAATGTGAGTCATTAAATATTAAAACTGGATTGAAATTTTCACTTCCTCTCATATAAGCCATTGAGCAGCACTTAGACACCAATGACTTGTATTCACCATAACTCCTAGTGGGCTGGCACTGGTGACCTATGGTTTCCAACTCATTACTATTCACCTGCAGTTTCATTCTTCAGAGCTTAATTTTTCATGAAAGTTATTTCGAAAAAGATGATTGAAATCACCTACTTCCATCCATCACCAACACATCCTTGTATAAATAGCACAGCGTTTTCTTCACTATACTTCAGATAGAAATGCTTTTGGAATCAAAGTCTTTGTAACATGCTTGGTTAAGAGAGATAGGTAAGCAAGTTGAAGCTTGAATTTCTTCTGATATGCCATTTTTTAGAAAATGGGATTACTTCTCTTACAGCAGTTAAGAAGTACTTCAGTAGCTGTTTACAGAAAAACTGTATAACAGGGCTGTATGAAGGTTTGAGTCTGTTTTTCGAGTGGAACTGCCCTTCCTAAACGTGAAATCTGTGTGTTGATCTTTGTTAAAGGAGATTTCTTGAAACTTCAGGCATGATATAATGTCCCATATTCCAGACTGAGAAGCAATATAGTGTAGCTGATAGGCAATGAAAAGCGACAGGTTGTTTATCTGTGCAGTGTGCATAAAAAGCCCAGTAGAGTTTTCCTACATGAGGCTACAAATCTTCCAAGGCACTTAGACACACACAAAAAAAAAATAGTAAACCCTACAGTAGTGAAAAAATACACATATAAATAGTGAAGAGATCCAGGATACTGGATTTAAAAGGTAAAGAGATTAGTCTAAATGCACTAAATCAGATCATCAGATTATCAATTTCTAAAACTGAAACTACCAATAAACTATGATCCAGTGGGTGAGGTCAGTTTCTTTGAAAAATGAGAGTTTAAATCCACTGCTACAAAAGCCATTTTAAGAATTTTCCTAATTCATCAATCAAAATGAAGTTATTACTTAAAGTGATCTTTTATTCATATTTCTTCACATTATGTATAAGTAGAGAGGAAGAATGTCTTCAAAGAATGTCTATATATCTTTGTCTTATTTTAAACTAATATGCATGCCATCTTCTTTGTCTTTCCCTTTTTACAGAGCATAGTTTCTTAACTAACTCCTAAGTTTCAACCTAGCACTTAAGTTTGTCATAAAAGTTTGTTCAGAAGATTAATATAACAAAGATTTGTATCTAATGAGGTAGAATCTCTTTTGAATTGTCACAAGTATTCTGTTACAATATGTGGCTAAGATTAAGCAATTCAAGCATAAATTAGATACATTTTTCAGTATCTCTGAAATAGATGACCTGGAATAAATTCTGGTGGGTTAATATAGCCTGTGTTGAAATAGTCTTTCACTTCTGGCTACTTGTATCTTTCCTAATGTCTACCTTTAATGTGGGGAAATATTTATAAAATATTCCATTTAAAATAATTGTATTAAGAAAAAAATAATGAGTGTCATTGTGGTCCTATAATTTTTATTAACATTTTACTTTCTAAGGGCTTTTCTTCAAAGTATTCTTCAAATGTCTTATATTTATCTTTAAACACTTTCCAGTCTGCCAAAGCTCTGGGTTGTGATGTTGCAGTTTTAAAGAGATTATGACTCCATGAGAGGCAAATTTTTAAGGAAGGGTTTTCTTTCACTGCATATAGATGTAGGTATGTAAGTCCAAGGCCTTCAAAAACATACCATAGCTCTTTGTAAAGGGAACGCTGATGCACTTTGAATGTTAGCATGAGGTTCATAGATGAGTGAATGTAACTGAATTCAGTTCAGCATTTCAGACATCAATGTTCTCAAGAATAATTTCTTCTACAAATATTTTTATTTTCAGCTGTACTACATTATATTTAATTTTGAGTAGGTCTGAAACACTGTAGCTAGTATCTTCCATAGTGTCCTGCCGTTTCCTGGACAGCCGTTTTTTGGTCAGGCAGTTTGGCTACTCAGGTAGCTCGGTGCCTTGATCACTGTAGTGCAGATGTGATTCAAAGCATCATATTTCATTAAAAACTACTTGCAGTAAATAATGCAGGTTCAGAAATTTGCCATAACATTCATCAGCAAAGGGATAGCCACTGACTGACAAAATTCTGTCCGTGTTGTTCCACGTGCCCTTTTGCAGGGATCATGGGGCTCCTGAGCTGTGCATCATGCTGAAGAATCATTCATGTTCCAAAAATAAGACCTCTGTTGAAATCGAATGCTAATTACAGACATGTTACAGTAAAAGTATCTTCTAACAATTTTACCATTCTTAAAAACAAATAAAGGACTTTGAGTCACAGGAGTGTTTTCTTGGTATTGCTTGGAACCTAGAAAGCTTGCAATGAGATTCACTGTGTTTATTTCAAAAGCTAAGTTGACTGCAATCTGTTTTGATGATTTTTGTAAAAAAAGACCAAACTAAGTGTGTTTTACTTTTAAAGCTGCCTACCTCTGCAGCACCATGAAGTCATCATGCCAACCCTGCTGTTATGGGGAGAAAGAGATGCTTTTATGGAAGTTGAGATGGCAGAAACTACACGGATTTATGTTAAAAATCATTTCAGATTAACTATTTTGTCTGAAGCCAGTCATTGGCTCCAGCAGGATCAGCCTGACATAGTGAACAAGTTGATATGGACCTTTCTAAAGGAAGAGACAACAAGAAAAAGAGAATGACTGTTTGTACATGTTTAAAGGGGTCTACATAAAAGCTCTTCAGATTTAAAAACTAATTGTTATCAGGGCCATATTTCCAACCTGCCTTCTATTTTGAGCTCTGTTAGAGAAAAGTGTTTTCAATGTACTGTACATTTGGACACCAATGTTACTGCTAAAAGAAGAAGTGAGTATGATGAATATATGATACCAACATTGGTTTTACCTGTATACTTGTATTTTGCACATAAAAACACCTGCCTTAAGATATATATGTATTTGTACAGAAAGAAAATCATGAAAAGTTCCTTCGTTTTGTTTTCTCCCTTGCTTTACAGTTTTAATGTGTGGTGCCTTTTACAAATTTATAATGAAACAATAGAGTGGTGCCATACTGAAGGAAGTAATGAGTTTTCATTCTAGATGCACCTGAATTTTTTAAATGTATTTTACCATTAAAGAGTAACTAACTCTTTTTATTATCTATATTTTAGCATACTGAATGATTGAAAAAATTCTGGGCACATTTCTAGTCTTGAAGTGAATAATGATACATATCTTGTTGTATTGTTGAATGCAGCTGCTTTGTGCAATGTGTTTTTCTTTCTTAACTGAAAAATGGGAAACCTGTATACTCAACGTGTCTGGACAAGAAGAATGGAAAATTAAGGTCTAATATGTATCAAATCCACCCCTATCTAATAAAATGCAACTTACACTACTCCCTTTATCAGACTTTTATGGAGAGATTTCTTACTGAAGCTAAGAATTGGGTTTGAATAGCTGAAGTGTCTGTCCACCGTGCAGCATTCCTGTTGTAGCATCTTGGAAATAATGCCTCATTGTTGGCATTATCCTTCCTATGTTAGCAACTACTGTTCTTGTTTCCAAGAACTGCTGCCAAGTTCCTGTGTTTATAGAAGGAAGAGACACAGTGATTATGGAAATGGAGGGTAGAATTAACTTGCATGTGATGGCAGAGGAGAAGAAAACTGGTTGCTAACTACAAAGAGAAAAGAAGCACAAAACATGAGTCCCCAGAAGAGGTGAGTCACCTGCCTATAGGGTTTCCAAAGGCTCCCTCTCCACCTGCAGAGCAAGCGCGGTGCCCTGGGAACAGGCGAGGATGAAGAAGGACCCATCAGGAGAGGCTCTGGAGCCAGCTGAGCCTGAACTAGCTGCCCACACCAGAGTAGAAGAGAGCTGACCGTTACTGGGGAGTCCCAGCAAGTCCCACTCTGCTGTGTGTGGAACTCTTTTGAGCCACGGTCTCCTGCGTGGGTACTTGGCTCAGCCCACGCCGTAGTCCTGATAGGAAGGAGGACTGAAGGGTGCTGTCAGCCAAGTATTGGCTCGTGGTTGGTGATCTGCTGCCTTCCGTGCAGTTCGCTAAATCTGAGGAAGAGTCCCCTCGGTGTTGAGATAATGGTATTGATCTCACTTTTTCTAACCATGGCTGGTACCTACCTTTCCACCGAGTATTTTCAGCATTTATCTTCCTTGCCTCAGAAGGGTGGTGTAAAGCGACTTTTATCACCTATGCAGCAGTTTAATTTCTTGGCAAGAAAGCCGGTGCTGGAGAGTATGATTTTTCTCGAGGAGGACCCGCTCACTGAGGCCTGTGGGCCGCCAGCCGCCGGGCTCTGCGCAGCGGAGCTCGGGCTCTGTGAGAAGTGCAGCGGCTGGACGTGTAACGGGCAATAACCAACAGCCAGACTCCGTTTGTAAAAGAGCCGGCGCTGCTGCCCCGGTCTGAGCCCATTACTCCGCTTTTCGGACGGAGCGCGGCAGGGCAGGGCGGGCCGCCAGGCGGGCGGGGCGGCGGCCGGCAGGGGGCTCCCTCCCCGCGGAGGCGGGGCCGGGCGGGCAGGGCCCTCCTGCCCCCCGCAGTGAGGCTCCGCCCCGGCCGCGGGGAAGGGGCGGCCCCTCCCGCGGGGAAGGGTGGGGCCAGGCGGAGCGCCGCTGGCTCTGATTGGCGGAGGCCACGGCTGGAGGGAGCGGGGAAGGCGTTGCGCCCGGGGGCTCGTTGCGTGACGGTCCCTTCGCTCCCGACGGGGTTGGCATTGGCGGGAAGGAAAGCGCCGCCCGCGGCGACGAGCGTTGTGCCGGTTGTTTACGTGAATACGGCGGGCCGCCCCGTCGGCGCTGTCGCTAAGGGACCGCCTGTCAATCCCCACCTCGCGTCCCTGCCGCCGCAGAACGCAGTGGCTGCCGGCACATGGCGCGCTGCGGCGGCGGCGGCGCTGCGCCGAAGGGCCCCGGCCCGGCGGCGGTGGAGCGGCAGCGGCTGAAGGAGGCGCTGGCCGAGCAGCTCAGGCAAGATCTCGGCAGGTACGCGCGGGGCGGCGGGCCGGGCGGGGGGCCGGCTCCAGGCGGGGCGCCAGGCGGTAATGGTTCGCTCCCGCAGGCTGCTGGCGGAGGGGACGCGCTCCGACGTGACCATCCGCGTGGGCGAGGCGGCGCTGCGGGCGCACCGCGCCGTGCTGCTGGCGCGGGCGCCCCGGCTGTTCGGCGGGCTGGGCGCGGGGCAGCCACCCCGCCAGGTGCTGCGGCTGGACGGCGTGGGGCTGGCGGAGCTCCGGCGCTTCCTGCGGTGAGTGTGCGGCCGCGGTGGGCGGGGGGCCGGCGCGGCGGGCACCCTCCGCCGCCTCGGGCTGCTGGGCTGGGCTCAGCACTGCCCCCCGCGTCCTTCCGCCTCTCTTCTCCCCAGCCTTAACGCCTGTGCCGAGGGCTTCCAGTTCGAAGCAGTATCTTCGCAGCCTTCCCGCAGCCTTTGCGGGGGACTTTCCTGTAACTTACTTTCCTCTGCCTTCGTCCCTCTGCTGGCAGTGCGCAGGTATACTCTCCAGCGTAGCGTGGTTTTGTGTGGTAGGTAAAGGCTTTCTCATAGAACAAGAGAAAAAGCAGTGAAATTCCTGAATGTATCCTTTTAAGTTGTCTATGCCTACTAATATCCTTGTTACCTAATGAAAAACAACAAAGAAAACCACTATAGTGTCATGTTATAGATTTGGAAATCTAGAATTAAGTTAGATGATGCATCAAGTTAGAAACTGTGTGGTCGTGGCTGAAGTCCTAGTGATCCATGGGCTAGGCCAAGCACAGCACAGCTTTCCCACCGAACTGGGATCCCAGAGCGAGGCGTGCCTCACCATCAGCGCAGCTTGTGGCCTGGCTGCTCCGCAGGGACAGGTGCTAGGGCCAGCGTGTTTTCCCCACTGCCAGCTGTTAGCGCATATCTGACATCTCGTTTGTCTTGCTCCAGACCTTAGGTGAGTACATCAGGGGTGCTGGCTGGTGCCACCACCAGACCTTCCAATCCTCCTTGCCTGTAAGTGCCTTTAATCCTTTCAAAGAACTGGGCAGTGTTTGCTTTCCTCTGGCAAAGCTGGGGTGGTGCCACCAACCTTCTATAAAACAGCACTGATGTTGGAGCCCATCCGCAGTCTGGGGCATCCACAGGAGCAGAGTGGTAGGCACTCAGACGAATTCAGGATGTGCCTAGAAAATGTATGCACCTGCAGGTTCTTGAGATTGTTGGCAAGAGGAGGGTGTTGCAGTTTTAAAGTTTAGTGCCTAAAAGATAACCTAGGCTGACCTCTCCCTATTGGTTTCACTCATTCTCTCCTTAAATTTGTAAATAAGGCAGCAGATGGCTCATAGGCAACAGGCTGGTAAACTGGCATTTGTCTGGTTACTGTGGAAGCCTGGCAGGAGCATTAGCAAAACAAATGGTAAGAAACAAAAGAGCATGGGTTTTGTCTCGTATTTTTCTTGACTCCGTGATTACTTCGATTTCATTAATTTGCTTCACATTCATGTAAGTGGTGGTACAGAAGGCTTTCATGCAGAAGCATGACAATGCAAATTTTTTAAAATTCAAAATTACTTTAATTTGGAAACTGGGAAATAATTCTTTGGAATAATTATTTTAATTCTTTATATACTGTTACACCATTCCTTTGTTTTCCTAGTGGTAAGCACTTAATATGTCTACAGTTCACTAATGCTTGCTTTCCTTTTTGTATGTGTTTGCTGGAAGGTAGGTGATGATCTCTAGTCCTGCATGTTCTCCAAAAAGTGTGGTTTTGAACAACAGCTTTAAATGCAAAACAGCTTATCTAATTACAAACCTTTTATGTTTTCACTG
This sequence comes from Chlamydotis macqueenii, assembly GCF_036417535.1. Lineage (NCBI taxonomy): Eukaryota > Metazoa > Chordata > Aves > Otidiformes > Otididae > Chlamydotis > Chlamydotis macqueenii. The sequence continues at coordinate 19,942,616 of NC_141563.1, read as the reverse complement.
AGAGTTTAGATTCTTCAAATGAACCTCCCCATATTGTCTAAGCTATATATGAAGTGCATTTGGCAAGGTGTTTGTTTTTTCTTAACTTAGTCTTCTGTGCTGTTTGAAACTTCAGCTTTTGAATCCTCTAACCCAGCACATTCTGTGAAAATTTGTGTCACAGAATGCACTGGAGTTTGACCACAGTGAACTGTTTTGGACCAAGGAAAGAAAGCAGCTTTGGTTTAAAAGAGTCTAATTTCATTCAAATGATGACTTCTGCTAGTATCAGTGACTGTTGAATCTCAGTGGTTTCTTATCATTAAGATGCAAATTAATTAGATCTTCACAGATCAAAACCAGCACCTTAAATTACAGGTTGAGGTTTACTGGAGGCTAGCCTGGTTCTTGGAGCACATGAATCACCATGATGAGTTGTAACAAAGACCTGTAGCTGCAGTTGAGCTCTTGAGAGAAAGCTGTAGTCTTTTAGAAATGTCTAGGTTTTCTGGTCATAAATACTGTTTCCCTGTAGAATAGGAGAAGTCGAATATTAGTATAGTAGCAAGTTCATCAAAGCTATAACAAAATCTCATTCCTTTTCCTGTTTGTATTCAGCTTTTCATCTTCCCAAGTAAAAATCATCTTCCCTTGGGGATTTTGGGATACTTTTTTCTCACAAGCTCTATCTGGTATGTATTTCCTTTGGGCCTCTGTCTCTCTTAATCAGGAGAGATGTGGGCTACATGTGACTTGTGCGCTGAAGGCTGTGCAGCTCCTCTGGCCAAACTTCTGAGCATTTTTGAGCAGGATGGAGGACATGGTGAACTTCACACTGATCTTTCTGCGTAGCCTCAGCAGCATTGCTTTCTTTCCCTATACTTGTACTGTCTGAGGACACCAGCAAGAAGCTGCTGGTCACCAGGAAGTGCAGCATCCACCCTATGATTTTTGCCCAGTGAAGCTAATGTAATATTGACTCTGCCCTCCAATAGCCTTCCATCACGTGTCGTAGCACAACTAGAAAAGGATCAGCAATTGCAAGTAGGAGATGGCAGGAGATGACTGCTCAAGCAGGGTTCTGCAGTCTGCCTCAAGAAGAAACTTAGCATCCCTGAAGGACAACAGCCTGTCACAGATCATTAGATCATTAATATCTTTCCTATTGAAGCAAACTGCTTTACACCATTTCAGTCAGAAAAAAGTATAGCTTTAGAAATAAAAATCTAGTTATCATTTTCATTGTCTCCTGATATTTGTATTAAAGGGATCTGATTTACGGAAGGACGCAGAGGACATAATGACAGTCAGATCTAGTTAAAAAGCAATAAATACGGATCAAATACAAAGGAATACAATTGTCATTGTGATGTTTACTGCCACGGGGGTTAATGTGCAGTACCAGCAGCTGATTCAAAGTAGACCAGCCAAGGCTTCAACCGTGTTATGGTTGTATAGTTCTGTATCAGGCAGTAGAAGGATGCTACATCTAGCTTCAGTGCAGGCGAAAACATTCTTGAAGGTAAACTCCTAGAGAGCAAGATGACAATAACTTATTTCTGTTATTCTCTATACACACTTTTGCTTTCTAGAAAAAAAACCCCTTAGGCTGTAGCAACTGCTATTAATACAACAGACGCCCTATAGCATTGTTCCAGTTTCATCTGTCACTTAATCACACCTCTTGCAATCTCATTGTTGCTCATGTCTGCCAGAATCTTTTCTGTGCGTAGGGCGTAAAAAAAAAAAAGGCTAGAAGGTGGAGTATCTTTTAAAATTACATGACATCAGACTGACACTACAGAAGATGATGGCTTAGCGCTGTTCTCGACTTGACCTCTTGCGTGTGTGGTTTTCATAAAGCAGGTGCACCAAATACAGTGCAATTTGTTTGTGAATATTTGTTCTTTAAATACAATTCCTAATTACCGTTCCATAGCACTGGATTACAAAGTAGTGAAAAAGGGAAATTTCTTCAAATAACATGTGCATGAGATTATTCTTACTGATTGCTAGATTGTCATAGTCTGCATTGGATACTGGCTATTTTGGAGGAAACAAACATGATTTCTGTTTATGTACACTGAATTTCTTTACACTTATGCCCCAGCAATCTTACCCTTAATATCTACGCTTGTGCATTCCCCTCTAGTGGATTATGATTGCAGACCACTCTTTCAGAAGAATAGTATGCCTCCCATGTTCTTGAAATTCTCTGGGTTACACAGTTTTTTTCTGATATGGTCCTTCCCTTTTATCTGCTTATCACTCGTGCCTGTGGATATGGTGTACCCTACCACGCAAAGAGTGCCTGAGTGCCTGATTAGTGTTACTTGAAAACAAGCTAACTGCAAAAAGGGGTTTCTGTGGCACTTGCCGGTGCATTTCTTTGGCTCAACAACTATTCTTTTCCTTGCATTAAGACATAAAGGAATCAGCAATAGAACTTCAAAAGAATCATCCCTCCCAAAACAAATGTAATTAACAAACCCTGCCATACAAATACGGGCAATATGGGAAATTTGATGTGACTCTCTTCAACTCTATGAAACAATAAATCCTGAATTGTGGAAGTTAAAATGCTCTGTAAAAGCTTATCTCCAGTGAAAACTGAGAAAGCTGAGAACAAATTACTGTGAACCAAAGTGTTCCAAACTTCCCAAAGTTAATGGATTAAGGAATTTGCTCCTCTGAATTGCTAAGCTGTTCTAATTTAATGGCTTTCATTCATACAACCGTATTCTCTGGTCTGAGTTTGTTACTACAGCACCAAGTTAGTTTCTTGTGGTTATAAATATGAGCTAACCTAGTCATTGAGAATAGACTTTGCTAAGCAAGGAAGGAGGGAGGGAGGGAAATAAGTAAGATACTATATGAAACTCACAGTTTAGATTTTATGCTATATCCTGTTGGAGGAAGAAAGCTTTCACTATGATGACTTGTTTCTTTTGATGAAAACAGGCTTTAAACACATGCCAAACAATGACAACCTTATCTTCTTTCCACATACACTGAAACAATGAGTTTGTCTCTTTTCTTATTGGATTTTTTTAATCCATGTTTATATCTAATCTCAATTTCTCAGAGGAAGTTGAGAAGCTAAACTGTCAAGTCACAGTATATTCGGTATGTGTGTGGTATTTTGCTTTGGAAAACACAGTATCTTAATGCCATGAATTTATGCCCCGAGGAAAAAAAAAAAATCCATTTGTGAGAAATGGGTAGCAACCTTTCACTGGGACCATGACTGCTTAAGGACCAGATTACTCTTCTGAAATGCTTAGCTTTCACAAGAAATTGGAAAATTTAATTGGCATCTGTGCGAGGCAGTAGAGCAGCTGATGTTGCATCTCATGAGAAGAAATTTACTGAAATACTTGTCTCAAGAAATCAATAAAGTTAAAATAACCATCTTCAGCTTCAGAAATCAAACAGACAGTTCTTTTAGTAAATCTAAAGGGAAACAGAAGAATCTTAAGTGATTAAGGTAGGTTGAAGTTGTGCATATGACATGTCTAACTTGCACTAACAAAGATTCATTGCTATAGGTGTATTGCTGAAATATTTTTGCAAGTCCACTGAGATTAGATGCAGTGCATGAGAGTATTTGCTGCATTTTGATTTACTAAAGACATAAATGCATTAAAACCATGGGCAGGGAGCGTTTCAGAGACTTCCTACGTTCTCAGTGTTATTTTCATTAACAAAAGTATTTACAACTTGTAAATAAAAGAAAAACATAATTTGTTTTGTCTGTTATCATTAATTGTATTATCCCCTACACTACCAAGTAAGTATCCTGTTTTGGGCATCTGTCCTTGTCCCTCTATTCTAAAGTTACCATAGTATGTTTTTTTCAGGGCAATTAAACTGATGCACTGTCAAACAGCATAATTTCTCCTTTTCATATGTGGCAGACTTTTGTGCTGACAGCTTCTTGCTATTCATAGTATTTATGATGGAGAAGTTTCTGATTCTCTGATAGACGTTAGCATTAACAATCAGTCTGTGTTGCTAGCTGATAGAAAAAAACACATCGATAGGAAAAAAAAATTCTTGCCCCTGGAATTAATGGCTTTTGTTCAAGCCTGCTTTCTAACCTCTTTAGTAATGCTCTGCAAATCTGGGCATATATGCAACATATCCCTAATAACATGTACAAGATCTTGTCTGTTTGAACGACTAATGTCTAAGAACTCAAACACATTTCTCTGGTGACATCAATGGCGTGTACGTGTATGTATAACTTTAAGGAGAATGTGGGTAAGAAGATGGCAGGTAACTCTCTGGTCCAGATGGGCTCTTGGCGAAGAACTCTCAGAGCAGGTGGAAGCTGCTGTAGGGAGCATTTGAAAGGTGGATGCCTAATTACTTGAGAAATTTTTTTATTTATTTGGTTAACAGGTACTTTGGGACAACAGGAGAGGCTGTCCTATCAGCTTTCAGTGAAGTTTGGTGATGATGGTGTTATTTCCAGTGACTTTGGGTGTTCTTGGAAATAACAAAAATGGGATCCTCATGCTTTTAAACATGGTATTTAATGAAACTAAAACCTGCACTTTCTCACTTCTCTTCTTATTTGTGATGTCTCCATGGTCATTAGTGACATACAACGTTTCTTTTTGGGATTTTGTCAGCCTTGCAGACAAGTGGAGGTGCCCACAGTAAGGAATTTTACCTGTTGACTTAAAGGACCAAAGAAGTAGACCGTAATTCAAAATTCTTTTTCTACTTTTTTGTAATCATGCTTTTTATATTTTTAGTGTGCATTAAAATGTCTTACTTAATGTCTTGATTTAAAGAAGAAACTTATAACTTTATAAAATTGTAATGTTCTGCACTTTAACTTATTAAACTAAGGTGTCACATTGAATGATGCCTACTCAAGAGGTTTGGAACAGTAAAAACTATCCATATCATAATTCTGCAGTAAGAGTCCAGGTTTTTTCCAGCAACTGTGTTTCTTTTAAAGAGATAGTTTTACTTTATCACTAAAACACCTGAGCTCCACGTCGAAGCTCTGCCTTTTGCTGCGGATGAAAGATTTCCCTAGCTTTTATTTATGCCGAAAGGTGCCACCTGGTACTCTGTAGAAGACAGTCTAGAAAGCTTCACTTTGTGTTTAGAAATGAGCCTATAAAATAAAGGGTGTTGCCAAACAAAGTTTCTGTAACAAGTTTTATAAAACTGCATAATCTTCCATTCTGGAAAGAATATTTAATGGTATTTAACAGATATAAAAGAAAATTTCTAAAAGATGTGCGAAAATCATTATTGCTGTCTGTGAAGCAGAATAGTGGATGCCTCCATGAGTCTTTCAAAGTAGCAAATTTAGTCTGTTTTAAGCAGGACTGTAATATACAGCTGTTCTGCTGAGTTTCTGGAAGTAATAAATCCAGGACTGTGGCTGGATTTTAAATGTTAACTGAAATAATCAAGGTTCCTTGACATTTTACAGTTAAAGAATATTTCAAATAGAGTAGCTTTTTCAGATCTGGAAACCAGTTACTCAGTTCTGGCTTAACAACATGCCACTTTACTGGTTTTATTTACAGAGTTCCTAGTTGTGGTTAAGGGTGCCATTTTTATTGACTTAAGCCTAGCGATAATAGATTTGCATTCCTGAGGTTTCTTATGTAGATTATATGAAAATACCCTGAGGATTCCTAGGAGATTGTTGCCTCATTGCCTAAATTATCAGATTCCCTATGGATATGTTTTTCAGTTACCGGCAGAAAGTAAGCGAGAATATTAAAGTAATGCATTTACGGCAAAGCAGTGTATCCAGTGCCGGTAATTTTCTTTCTCCATCAAAGTAAATTTTTACTGTCTTTACATGTTGAATACACCATAGCTCTGCAGCAACAGAGAGGTGAACAAGTAACATTCCAGTGCAAATTTAACCTAATATGTTATGAATGCCGATTTTCTTTCAACAGACCCTTACTAGGGATCCTCCTGCAGGTTTTGATGTTCAGTGTGTTTTACCGGTTTACTTCTGTAATTGTGGTATTTGCTTGCATCTGGTGAAGATGCAGGGATGAAGTGGGAATGATTGGATTTTTGTCTAGTAGTCACAATGTCTATGTGATTTTAAGTGACATTTCTTGGAAGATCTAATGTGGAGAAACAACTTGAAGACAAAACTTCATACTTGTGGAATTTTCAAATCTCTAGGTTAATTTGGTTTCTACTCTGGATTTCTGCTCTTAAGTCCTACTGCCATAGAGCTGTAAAACACAAATGTTAAGTACTGAGAAGCACAGTGTACGGGGAAAATGTGTGGAAGTCACGGTAACACAAAAAGCAATAGATGGTCAGGCCAAGTTCACAAGTTAGGAGTTCTGAAAGCACATACAGCTACAATAACCTTAAAAACCCATGTAAAGAAAGTCCACCAATCTTACTCTTTCAATGTGAAATTTTATTAATCCTGTCACATTTTCCTGGCCCTCGCTTTCAAAATCTAATAAAATATTAAAATTCCCATTCACTACATTCTTGTTTCCTGTAATTCTCTCTTGTTGAGAACCTGTATCACACAGACAAAAGAATTTTACCTGACTCAGTCCTCTAAATACAGGACTTAAGAAGGAAGATGATTTCTTTGTATGTTTTCTCTGCCACTTTCGAGGACAGTGTTCAAATCGCATACTCAAATTACTGCATTCCCAGTATTAACAATAAAGCCTCTTTGCCTTGGTATGAGTGACTAAATGCAGATCTGTCAGTACTCGTCTGCTAAATCCAAAGTAACTGTAGCTCCTCTGTGCTAACTTCATCTATATAGGATGAAACCACTGATGAAAGCATGTTATCTGTTCCCATTGACTTTAAGGCTCCATTAAGTTGCTGGAGTGCAGTATCTTTCTATAAATACAACATTTTTGCAGTCACAGACTGCAGGCTTTGTTAGCCTTTCCAGATCTTGAGACAAAAATAAGCTGGTGAAACAGATGGGAAAGTGGGAAGCTGGAATTACTATCTGGGCAAAGTGAAAGCTCTTCAGTAATCTTAACTGCAAATTTTCATGCTTTCAAGCACTTCCTTTGAAATTAAAATTTCTACCCTAATACCATTCATTTATACCTCTAAACCATTCTTAAGGTTTTGGATTTGTAGCCTTGATGTTAGAAAGGTTTTGTATTTTGAGGGTTTGTAAATTTGATTATATTAAAGGGCAATCAAATGCATTTAGTAAGACTTAGAAATCAGTCATCTGTCATTACTGATGGAGTTTGCTTCTGCTTTTGCCAGTAGATTATTATAGTAGATGAGCTATAAAGAGCAGACAAAAGTTTCTCTAATTAAAAAAGCAAAGTGAGGAAGAGAAACATTTGTTCCTTTTAACCTGATATTACATTTTACCTGTAATGCTTGTTCATGCTTTTTGAAGCATTGCAGAAGTAAGTTTTCCAGAAATACAGTTTTTAAAAGGATTTTTTTTTTTTACTATTAAGCACTGTAGAATCCAGCTTTTGTTTTCTGGTCATGAACTTTGTTAGACAAAAAAAGCCGGGTTTTTTATTTGTTTGCTTTGATCAATTAAAAAATTACAGGAGTAAACTTAGTGTCATCTTCTAGGCTTGTATATTCATCTGATAAAAATCTTAAAGAAGCTGAGGAGCTGGCTCTGATGAAAAAAGTATTGGAACCGAAATCAATACAAGAAAATGACATTGCTACTCTTCAGAACACTCAAACAAATGTAAATTGTCTTGGAGATAGCAAACAAACATCTGATGTTCAAAATACTCCAAGTGGAGCTGCGCAGAAAGAAGTTTCTTTTTCATCTTTTATTGAAGAGGAAATTCCAGTAGTAGTTGTTGATGCAGAAAGCAACAAAGCCACTGCAGGTAGGTTTGGAATTATACTTTTGTTTGATTTTTTTTTTATTGGTGTTTTTTTCCTTTTAAATAATTATCCAGAGACTTATAGAGATGTAAAAATGCAGGCAAAGGTTAAAGCTATTGTTGTGACACAGTTTACATGGATATTCTTTGCTATGGTCTACCTCATTCTCTCATACGTTGAAAAAATTAATTGCTGCCGAAGTTTGGCAGGCGTGGCTCCCAGCCAGCCTGTACCATAATAAATCTGATGGGACTTGCCAGGCGTTGAGCATGTTCATCGACATTGTGTCTCACCTCTGTAACACGGCAACCTTGAGTCCTCATCACATGGGACTTCCATGCAGCAGAATCTTTCCATTCTTTTCCTCTTCTAGCAAATTACAGTACTTCCAGTGTTGTTTTATGAGGATTTTGGAATCCAGAATCTTTCCTACTACAGCTCTGAATGAAATAAGTAACACAAGGAAATGTGTAACTGCATCTACACCACAGCTGTTGGCTGCTACGGCCATGTCAGTAAGAAAGGATCAAGCAACAAATCTGTTCAGGCAGAAGCTTGTAGCATTACATGACCCCAGAGTTCTTCAGAGTCTACTTTTCTTGAATGCAGAGGTACCAGGTCTCTGTAGAAAAAATGAACTGGCTATGTAATTTTACCGAAGAGTAACTGTAGCACTTCTTCAAGAGATGCCAAATATGAACCATTGGTTGTATTTCTGATATCTGAAGTGAAAACAAGAAGTAAAATGCAAAGTCTGGAAAACCTTTCAAGGAAAATTCTAGCTTGAATATGCAATATTAAAACAAATCATTATGTCAGATTCTTCTTTTCAAATATTTTAAGTTGTTTGTGTACTGTCAATAGTCTAGTTTTCACCAGACAAAGTGAAAACAGCTCTTTCTCTCCATCTGCAGGTAATTCCAAACTAGAAACTGCATCTGTGTTAGGAGAAGATTTAATGATGCTGTACAAGAAGTGCTGTTGTCCAGATATTAGTATTTCCATAGAAGGCAAAAATTTTCAAGCCCACAGGTACGTAAGTATTTACTGTAAAGTTTTTAAACCAAAATCCTTCTAGTATAAAACACTGCTGGTACTGTGTATCTGTAGAGTTATTGCTGGTGCTGTTACCTAGCTGTGAACTGTTACAGTTTTTAGGTCGTACGTGAGAAGTGGCCGTACTTTAATGCTAACTAAAATTATTTATCTCGTTAACAGCAACTGTTGTGAAAATAATTGTGGTTTTAGCACTTCTAAGACTGCCATTGTAAACTCATATATTTGTACTCGTGTATAAATACTGGGTAGGTTTTCTTTGCTAACCTTTTTAAAAATAATCTGTGCTTTCTGAAGAAAATTTAAAAAAATCTATTGAGAAAGTATTCAGCTATTAATGCTGAATAAAATTACCATACAGGTAGAAAATTTCTGGAGTAGTAATTTTTTTTTCTGCTCTTCAGAACCTGTGCATACAGAGTCTGATTTTACTTTTGTTACTTCAGTCATGTAGAAGTAAAGATTGTTATCAGCCTTATTAGATCTGAAGTCCAAGACCATTTAAAAACTTTGGCTTATTGGACTTGTGCAGCTTGGGAAAGCAACTTAAAGTGTCAGTACCATTCCTTGTACCTTTGATATGAGTCTGTTTGCATTTGAGATAGCACCCTAGGCAGCTTGTATTTTGTTCCCTTTGAGTATATGAATAACTGAGGGCGATTATCAAAAAGCCTCCACTACTCGTAGTATTTTCTCAACATAAAACCGGTGTGGGGGTTATATTACTGACATTACGAACATCTTTACAGAAGATATGTCATAATCTGGGGGCTTATTCTATTTCTAAATAATAGGATATATTCTAAATTTCCAGAATGTACTGTAGTTAGTCATATTTGTTTCTTCTGGGCTACAGTAAAAGAAGACGTTCTCAGGTCCTTAACTTTGAGAAACAAATACTTTTATGCAAAAAGAAAGTCAACAAGAAGATTCTATCAGCAGAGTTGCTTTAATTTAGGTCACTTACTGCCTTGGAGCAATGTATCTAGTCTAACCAGCATCAAAAAATATGGCAGTAAATCATAGAGAACACCAGGATGTTCTGAAACAGGCACAAGACTCGCTTATTTTAGTACTGCATCATGTGAAAGTAGGAGTTAATAAGGGAGTTCTAGCTATGGGTATAATCGTGGTGAAAGCACCAGTATGATTTACTTTTTTTTTTTTTAAGTTCTCAAACAGGAGACAGTTTAACCTCCCACCCACTTAGCTCAGTATTCCGTACTTTCTCGTGAAGTCCTGTGACTTCCAGTAGACTTTACAGTGTGAGCAGCAGTGCTCTGAGAGAGTTGCCAAGTTATGTCTGCCTAGTGTGTGTGTTGTATTCTTACAGAGCTCTGAGGGGCAAGTAAAATTTGTGCAGTAATAAACTTGTGGCACAAACCATGACAGTAGGAAATAACAGATAAATTTACTTCAAATTCATTTGGTATCTCCACAAGTTTGGTCAGTATATATTTAAGTAATGCATACTTGTGCATGTTCTACTGAGTAGCTGTCTTATTTTAAATGAGTCTTTGAAATACCCACTTCAACTATGCCCTTGAAGTTGATCTAGCCCTGCTCATTACTAAAATTTATTTGGAAGAGGATGACAAAATTGGAGGCATTATATTTTGTATCTCCATGACATTGTGCTATTGTATCTTATAAAAACAAGATTGTGTGTTTATTCAGAATTTCATGTACTCAAAAGTTATGATGTAACACCCATTTACATGTGGACATATTACTTTTGCTGCATGAATCACAGGAGGAATGTGCGAGAAGTTCCTAATTTAAATTATTGAGACTTCTGAAGCAGGAGGAGGGAAGAGAGATGAGAGATTCCAGAATATATAATGACTAGAAAAGAGAAGAAATAACATTCTTCTTACTCCTTCCTACGCAAAATGAAAGCACTCTGAAACATTTTAACAGCCAACAAATATATGTAAAAGAAAGGATTCTCATGCTTAATATAACACTTTGCTTTTTCTGCCACAGGAAATACATAACATAATTTTATAAATAAAAGGAAGCTTATTAAGTGTCAGGAAAAAATTGTATGTATGAGACTATTCTCTTTGGCTGCAGTAGCTCAGATAAGATCTGTGAAGGCTAACATTATAACAGGTGTAAATCTGGAAGGCTGAAATCATAAAGCAGTTTTCATCCGCTGTGTTCTCTTCCTTTCTGCCCTTCCACATCCACCTTAAGAAACTCCTGTTGCAAACGTCCTCTCGTGGTTTTTTGAAGACTGATACTAGTGGAGATACTAAGCTACAGAGACCCCTGGTCTGGGGTTTCTTTGTCTTTGATGGAAGTTGTAGTAAATAGAATGAGCCCTTTTATGGCCAGTTATGCCTTTAAAATATACAAGGGTAGTAAGTCTCAACAGAAGTAATTGATAGCTCTTCTTAACAGTGCTGGAAACACATCATATTGGCGTATCGTATGTTAGTGTCAAGTTTGTTTGACTTTTAGGATGTGCTGGTAGGTGGCCAGCCAATTTCAAATAAGGGAAGTTTTATACCTCTCTTTTCATTTTCCTAAATACAAGTTTTGTAGTATAAAAAGTATTTAAGAGATTCAGCATATAATTATTTGCCTAAAATGGGGCTGTATAAACAAGGTTATTTACTGTTATTTGGTAAATAAAACAGAAGAAATGAATTTGCAATTTTGTATTCTATAAAAGGAAAATGCTTGTGATAATAATTTCCTCTATGTGAATGTCAAAGTCATACTAGAAGCAAGATTTAACTGAGAAATTTAGAGTACTGTTTGTTTTTTTTTTTTTCTCTAGCATATTTTGAAATTCCAAACATATTGGAAGAAAAGGCATGCAGTATACAGATGACACCTTAATGCATAAAGGACAAAGATTTAAGTCAATGTTATCAAAGAGTCTCATAATAAATATTTGTATCTAGTGGAATAATGTTTACTTTTCGTGTCTCAGGGCCATTTTATGTGCCAGATCTAGTTACTTTGCTGCTATGCTGAGTGGAAGTTGGGCTGAAAGCTCCCAAGAGCACATCACTCTTCAAGGGTAAGTGTTGTCTTTGCAAGTCGTGTGGGAGCAAAGGTAGGCAATTTGAAATCACTGCAAATATGTAACAACTGTGCCGCATGTAGAGCACTGGAAATTAATCTGCCGTGACACTTTCCTTCAACCTGATATGTTTCCCGAGTACTGTTTTGACTTCAGTATGAAACAGCATGTGTAGTGTACTTGTTAATACTGTCAGATGGTTCAGGAAAGAATTCTTTTTCATGAGTAGAAGGGTACTAATCCTTTTTTGTAGAGTATGTCTCAGTGTTCAGTCTGTTTTACAATTCTCTTATTTCACTTCATGTTGTACATGTCATGAAAAGTATTATGAATGCTGAACAGTGTAATTTATTTTCATACCTATTTGTATGAGTATATTTACAATGTAAAGACAAATAAAAATTACATTTCTTAAATACTGTTTAATAATGATATTTCAGCATCATATACTAAAACAAGTTTGAGTAGTGTGCTTGTTTGCAATGGCTTTCTTTGTGAGAGCTGAAAATAATGGAGCTGTCAGTGTAGGATGAAGACTTAAGATTTCATAAATAAACTTGGGAACTGCCAGTTTAGTTCTTTTCAGTATCAGAAAAATCATAAAATCATAGAATGGTTAAGGTTGGAAGGCACCATTAAAGGTCATCTAGTCCAACCCCCTGCAAGGAGCTGACATATCTCCAACCAGATCAGGTTGCTCAGAGTCTCATCCAGCCTGGCCTTGAACATTTCCAGGGATGGGGCATCCACCCCCTCTTTGGGCAACCTGTTCCAGTGTTCTACAACTGGCATGTAAAAAATTTTTACCTAATATCTAATGTAAATCTATCTCCCTCTGTTTTGAAACCATTGCCCCTTCAATGTAAATTCAGTTAATCAATTGAAATATATTAAATTTTCTTGAAAAGCAAACTAATGCTGATACTTGTACATGTTAGCTTTTTTTTTGTTTAGGCATGAGTTTGGCTGACTCAGCTTTCTTCAGAAAGAACTGGGTACCTTACAGTACAGCAAAGTATGATTGTTTTGTGTTAATATAAAATTGCTTGGCCAAGTGATAGTTTCTCATATTTTCATAATTTTAATTTTCTGTCAGTGTAATAATATTGCTGCAAAATCAAGAAGGGTATCTTTTGTTATAACATCTTAATCCTTATAAAACATTATATTTTTAATTGCTTCCTTAGCTTTTCTGCTATACGTCATATGTTTTAGCAGCTGATAGTCAACAATTATTCTGGTATTTACACTTCTCTCTCGATAATTGATTTCTACATGGCTAAGAAATTTTCATCCTTGTTTTTCAGCAGAGGCTTTCTCCTGAGAAGTACTTAATCTTTACATGAGTATATTCTCATGCCAATGTCTCATAATTTCTGTTATTACGAATCATATCCATAATTTTTCCTTTTCTAGTTTAGCTTTCTGCTTGGTGCAGATTTCCATGCTGTCTTTTTAAACACTTATAAATAAGTACATATGGCTTACTCTGAAATAATGAAAATTCTGCATACAATAACAGCTGTCAAGACTGTGGGAAACTCCTTCTTGCTGATTTTATGGTTATCATGTGTACTAGTATACAGAGACAACTGTGCTGATTCTGCTGCTTAGCGTGTTGCAACCTTTTTTTTCCCTTTTGTTTTTAGTCATCAGTGTCTGTTGCTTAAACACGTCTAATGTTTTAAAGGGTCTTAACTCAATCTGCATGGCTATATTCCATTTACACTAACGTACACAACATTTAAGGGTTCTGAAGATTGTACACAGAGACATACATAAGTACAATAATGTAGTGTTCAGGAGATCATGTCCACCATTTAAAACATGTTCTGTGCTTTTCTGCGTTATGGTGCTGGGACAATGCAAGGATTCAGACACTGCTGTGTGTAGGAATTCCATATTTCTTCATCTGAATCTAGGCATAAAGACTTTTTCTAAATATTTTAAGATGCAACATTCCTACTTAGCATTGTAATAAAACTATTAAATGTATTTTTATTGTGGGAAAAGCTTAAATATATTAATAAAATCAAGATTGTAAAATAATTATTGTAAAAGAATTTTTAAATATATAGTTGCTTAATAATTTACTTATTACTGGTAAAAAGCTTGGAGATTATGAAAAAAATCCTTTCTATTATCAGTGTAAATAATCTGCTTATGACTTAATTTCAAAGATTTATAGTATTACGAAACTTCAGCAAGACTATTGAGTCACAAAATTCACCGAAAATATAGTCCATTTAGATGTTTTTACATTGCAGTAATCTTGAAAATAGCTTTAATTTTATCAGATCTTTTACCTTCTGTTCACAGAACGGTTGGATGATGTATCAGCCTTTTGACCAACTGCCTTTGGCTAAGAAATGTGGTGGGTTTTATTCTGGACATGTCTTTATTTGTATTTTTTTTTCTTTTTTTTTTTTTTTTTTTTGCAGCATAAGCCATGTAGAAATGAGTGTCATCTTGCATTTTATATATGGAGGTATTCTGGACTTTCCAGACAATGTTGATGTTGGGTATGTGTCAACTTTTATTAATTGTAGTTTGTGCTTGTTCTGTATTTCCTCAGTTAAAAGTCAAAAGGAAAATTCTTCATGTAGTATAAATAAGACAAAGATGTCAAATATAATGATCATTACACCTAAACATACTTTAGGTAATTCCAAAAATAAAGCTGTTGAAGAAATCTTGTTTATTTGGCAGCTACTGGAAAAGTTAGGCCAGCCACTTTTCGACTATTATATAAGCGGAGTGAAAAATGTACGGGCCTTTTATACCAAAATAATTCCAAATTTGCCTGTATCTTCCTTCTAGTTTTCAGAATAGTATGTACAATGTGTGATAATATGTAATAATTAACAGTTGGAGTTTATTTTTAAATAATTGAGTTGATGTGAAGGCTAATATAGTTAGTCTTCAATCCATAGAAGATTATATAGAGCGTCCAATGTAACTGTTGCCATTTTCGTCTGGGATAGTTTTTAATCACAGTTTTATACATAATCCTGAATTTGTGAAGAAAGTTCTGAAATGTGTGAATTATTCCCTGAAACCATCTATATATTAGCTGTTGAATTCTGCCACTAAATATTAAAACACCATAATTTCTTAATGTTAGAAATTATTGTTCAAAGCTTATGTATCTAATATTAAAATATGTAATTGTTTCCAATATGCCCCAATGTCAATGTTTAGGTAATGAATTGATAAAGAAAATAAAAGTATGGTATTGATTATTATATAAAATAATTAATAGTTTGCTCACTGTGCTTTTTAGTATTTGGAAGGGACTTAGTTCTCGGATATGTCATTAATAACATTTTATGTAATCTTCGGGAAAAAACCTTACAGAATGCCAAATCTCTGCTGGCATAAACATCTTTTTCACTTGCTACCCTTAAAACAGAGAAACTGAGAGTCTTCTAAACAGTTTCTCAGCTAGTGGCTGAGGCTTACTTTTTTATAGTCTGGACCCAGACTTTTATATAGTCTCCCAGTCTGGGAGATCATTATTAGGTCAATGCACACTTCTGTTTGAAGATAGACTCTTTGGCAAATTTCACCCTTGGTTATCAATCTGTTTCTGCAGTAAACTCTGACTGAACAAAGAGGTGAAATTAGCATGTGAATTGTCTTGTAAGCAAAATGCATATATGAAAATTGTTTCTGATTCCTGTTGCTACTGCTTTCTCTTTAGTCGCATGTTGGGCATTGCAGATATGTATGGGCTAGATGGGCTGAAAGAAGTAGCTATCTACATTTTGAAAAGAGATTACTGCAATTTTTTCCAAAAGGTATGTCAGTTCTCATGCTCCTTTGAGCTGTAAAGCCTAAGAAGAATTTTGATTCTCTTAGCATATTGATGAGATACTTAACAACTGTGTGGTCAAGGTGTTAAAGTCAGCATGATCAATTCAATATATCAAATTACATGGAGTATAATTTAATACATTCCATTGTATCTGTAATTGTTCTTAATAGGGATATAGAAATACTATATATTTGCATATTAGATTTCACAGGCATGTATCTAGAAAATCTTTGTTTGTTAGTTTAAAAACAAACAACTGATTAGAGTTGAGCATTTTCATGCATTAGACTCGCTAGGCTGAATACTACTTCACTGACGTGTGTGAAAGCAGATGACTTCCACATTCTACATAAAGGCAAAGAAACTTAAATACCATGGTAGCTAACAGTACTTCTGTTTGAACTGAAGATTTTGTACTTCTGTAGAATTTCTGTAAGTCAGAATGTACAATAATTGTGATAATTCGCTAACAACTCTAGCCTGTTCCTGGAAAACAGCAACCTGTACTAGAGTGCATGGCTATTGCTCATTCATTGGGAGTGGAAAACCTGTATGCTGCTTGCATGAAGTAAGTAAAATAAAGTAAATCACGGTTTATGTTTTTCATTTCTCTGCTTTCTGTTGAAATTATTTGATTTTGCAAGATTGGGGTTATTTTGGCACGTAAAACGTTCACACTTTAAGCATATTTTTCTTCACAATACTTTAGAACTATCACTTATGCTAACAAGTAAGATAAAACATTTTTCATCTTCCTTACCTAAGGAAAGCTCTTCTTTCAACAGATGGGTAGGAAAACATTTTGCAAAATGTTTGTCAGAGAGAAGCTTTGCCAGTTTACCTACTGAACTTCAAAACAACTGTCTTGTTATGTTGATTAACTCTTTGGTAAGTAGTACATAGTGTGCTTTATATAGAAATAGAGCAATGTATTTTTTTTTCCTTATTTAGCTGTGCAGTGTAATTTAAGAGATAATAAATAGTGTTTTACATTTGTAGTACACTTACACTGTGTAAAAGTTCCCATTAAAATAACAATTTTAAAATACATTTTGATATGTAGATGTTATGCTTCATGGCACGCAGTCTGGTAATAATCACATCCAAGTCCAACGTAATAATACAAAATAAGCTTATGAAACACAGCTGTGACATCATAGCACAGCATTATGTATTTGGATAGTGAGGAACAGCAATTTGCTGTATCAGTTTCTATGTTAGGTGTCTGCATAATTAATCTGTGGTGGCCTTCTCCTCTTTGCCTGTATTCTAATTTGGAAAAAAATTATTATTTTTTTTTTTCCCCTCCAGACTTCAGGTGATCACTGGCTATCAGTGATCACAAGCCATTTTTTTTACAGACAAGCTGACTTTCCAAAAATAAGGTAACAGTACAGTATATATATAATCTTCTCGGATAACAGTACTGAATTGGTCGCCTCAAAGCGAGGCGTTTTTGTGGCACATATTAACATTGTTCCAATTTAGATCTGCCTAAACTTAAATACTTTCTAATTGTGTTTCTCTATGAAACTACCCTCAAAGCTGACTTAAAAGTAACTGATTTGAACTAGACCTGTTAACAGGAATTTGGTCCAGTCATTAGCCTGTAAATACACTGAATTGTAAGAGATACGAAGAGTAGGTAGAGGAGCTAAAGGTAAACCTGCACAGCTGCTGCCAAGCATGACTGTATATGTAAGTGGACTGGCACGCACAAACTTTAGCTCAGGTAACATTCACGAATTACTTTGGTTCTAGCACACACTAGACAGCTAAGCATGTGGTGTCTTGTATATCTCACATTGAAGTCTTTGTCCCCATGTCTCCATTACTGTTGTTATCCAGTCTAAATAGCTTGAGTATGGCTACGCACACTGCCAAAGATGCTCTTGGTTCAAGAGATCTGCTCTTAACTGGGTCTGGCCAAGAACTGCCCCTCTCTGAAAGGCCTGCGAAGGCTTCTTGGGGCTCTTTTCTCTCAGGACTTTGGATGCTTACCCCATCAAGTGCTGAGGCCAGCAAGTCAGCTGTGAGTGGCGACTGCTACTGTGTATTCCGGTGCAAGCCTGAAAAACAAGAGATTTCAGAGCTATGTGGCTGTACCAAGCAAAGCTTGAGAGTATCCACAGTTACAAAAACCGAACGGTCCTTCTACCATCATGTGTAATTTCAAACAGAATAAAGATAGCAGCTATAGCTCTTAAAATACTAGGTGTTCTGCCATTATATTGTATGAGTGTACTTAGTTGTTCCTAGAATATATACATAGCTTTGTATGTCATGTATTGTATAAATACTTTAGAAGTTTTAAGTAAGTCTTTCAGGATTATGGATCAGTTCATTCTGATCTACAGATATCCATAGTTACACCACCACCCATCTCCAAGCTAGTTCAGGTGTGTAGTGTAGATAAGACTGTACTAGGCTGAAGTTCTAGGCTCCCCTCCAGGAACCCTTGTGCAACACTACCAGGACAGCTTAAAGGTAAACCAAGCCACTTAAAGGTAAAGCTAAGCCACTTCCCCTCTGTGGTTGCAGTTTGCGTTGAAATACATGAGCTATCTTTAAGCTAACGGCATTTGCAGAACATGGTACTGTGGTACTTGGTCCTGCTCCAGCTGTGTACTCAGCTTCTCTGGAAGATTTTTGCAATTTGGACTAAAGTGTGGTTTGGTTCCCATTTTACTGATTTAAAATTTGTGTTGGTGGGTCTTTGCAAGATTCACTGGTGTTTATGGACTGAAGCCTAGAAAGCTTTTAGAATTGCAAAATTAAAAAATAAAGCATAAGCCTCTTCTGCCCACAGAAGAGTTTGGTGAGTGATCATTTAACTCTGAGCTCTTATGACACCAAGTCCAGAAACTTGTGGAATTCCCAGTGGAGTTTTTCACCATCTACAAAAATACTTAAGGCTGCTCAAGGGAGAAAGAAGGAAAGCTCAGAAATTAATTTTGCAGGGGCTACTGTCTGTTTTATGGTCCTCTTTTCTCTGCTATAGTTCTCTGCTGTAAACATTTTAACAGTTACACCCAGTTAAACAGTGTGACTCTGCTGATCCTTTCATTTACCAATCTTGGAAATGTAAAACCTAGTTAATGTGGGGCAGCCCTTTAGAGGAAGAAAAGATGCAAAGAAGAGGAGATTGCTGATTGGAAAATCTCTGGGAAGCCACAATGATGAACACAGAAACATTTAAAATGGGAGTGAAGTTTAAAACACTGTTCAGGTTCTTCTCTGTTGTCTGAACTACATGCAAGAAAATTACCTTTTTTTTTGAGAAGTGGACTTCACTTTAGAATGGTTAGGAAAAAATACAACGAGAAATAAAATTCAGTTAGAGCCACTCCCACAAAGTGCTGATTTAATTAGAAGTCAATCATGGCATTGTATGTTTCACTGGAAGTGTCTAATGGGAGTAAATGCTTATTGCCTTGTGAGCAGGGGCTGAATTCTGGACAATTCAAAAAGCTTGTAATTGACTCCAGTGGGAGCAAAATCAAACCATAAGGATATACTTAATCCTTAATTTACCTTATATCCATAGAAGCAAACTAGTTTTGCCTACAGATGAGTAAAATGATAAAAACATATTTGAATGATGGCTGGCCAGATTTTATGTTTTAACAATATGCATGAAGAAAATCCTCCCTGCTTTCTACTTTGCATGGGACAAACATGATCATAATCTGAATTTACAGTAGGGTTTTTGTGTCAAATACTTATCTGAATTGTTGCTTTCTCCAGGGTTACTGATCTTACTGCATAATTTATTAGTGACCTGCTAGGTCATGTTGAGTAGAGCTTTCAATCCATTCTAATGTAGGTAACAATAAATTGCAAGTTCTTTTAAAGTGATGTGTTAGCCAGCAGAAGTTGCCCTCGGGTATCATCCTGATGAGGCAATGCAGATACTTAGACAAGTATCAAAGCACCAAAGGCACAGACATGGAGAATAAATATTAGGAAATCTATTTGCTTGTTTTAAATGTAACAATAAACATAAGTTATGTCTTAGGGAAACAGGGTAAGTTCAGTTAAAACTCCATCTGGGAAGACAAATATTTGATGCCTGCCTCCTTTAAATAAAGCAAAAGGATTCATAACTATGAAAATGCTTGGATATTTATGTATCCCAAATGCTAGGCCATCCACACTCAGCTAAAACTTTCACTTACCCATTTTATTTGAGAATTTATTACATCTTTCAGTGACCTAAAAGGATTTTCTTTATTCAGTTTCTCTAGTTAACATTTGCCTTACTTTGTTCAGGACTGCAATATGTAATGATACACGGTTGGAAACATGTAATAAAAACTACTGGAACCTTTACTGTCTAACTTCAGCAGGCGAAACAGAAGTAATAGGTTTTTCTTTTTCTGCTTTAGTTTCAAAGGTAGGTATAATGTTCAGAATTATCAAAATAAAAATGTAATTAAAGAAGGAAAATGAATACATAATTGGATCCTTGTGTAAGTGTCCAGTAACTGAACAGAAGCTATTTTACGAGCAGCAATTCTTTAGGTGATTACTTGGCAACAGGCTAATTTCTGGTTTTATTTTAAGAACCACAAGAATGCTGCTTTCCTTTTGATGGAGAGTGACCGGCTGATCAATAGTCTTCCCCAAGTGAAATGGACAGAGACAGCTGTGGCCTTGGCATCTAGGTTACAAGAAGAATGCATAACATTTATTGTGGCAAACTTCCTACACGTAGTACAAAGTGAAGGCTTCTCTGTTTTGTTGCAGGTAAAAGTGCCCTCAAGTTACTGTATGCTTCCAAATAAATTAAATTGCATCACGCTTTGGATAGTTCAGGCTGCTAAATAATCAAAATAGCTTCAACTTTTGCTTTAAAGTACAATTCTATGGAAAATTAAAAAGTTAGGCAGTGCTAAGTTTTTGTTTTTTTTTTTAAAGAGAGGTTTTTTTCAGTGTTGTTTTAAAGCACATTAATACTTTGATATGCAGAGTCGATACTGTGTTCAGGTTATGTGCCTCAGTTAAGCAAAAGTTCCAATGAATGTAGTGGGACAGTTTCTGTGTTGGAAAGAGGTAAGTATATACAGCTTCAAAAAAGCTTCCGAACCCCTGGAACAGCAGCATGTACTTAAAAGAATGATTACGAGTATTAGCAGTATACTCAAACTTCTACTGACTTTTGTTATGAGTTGCAAGAATGTGGTAATGCTGCAGGTCCTGGTGAGAACCTATCTAGTCATCATCTAGCCAGTTCATTTCTCTCATGAAAGTCTTCTTTTTTTTTTTTTTCCTAGTATGTATAGAGGATTTTAAAAAAAATAAATAAGGAGACATTAAAACATTTTGTCTTTGAATCTAGAGTTGCATGTGGCTAGAAATTCATGACAGTGTGTTTGCTCCTAAAATTTGGATTAGTGAGAGTCCTCACGATGATTCGCTAGAGGCCTGGAGAGGGGTGGGGTTATGGATGGATACAAAGGAAGATGCTCCACTTTGGAATACCTCCTGCACAGCGTGATAGCAGATCTGCTCTGCTCAGTAATGCTTTTGCATATGAAGTGCGCTCTTATTTTAAATGGCTGCCTTTTGTTGTTTCCTCAGGCACAGGCAATGAGCAGCAAACCTGATCTTCTAGAACTAATTATTAATGCAATTGAAAAAAGTATTAATAATGAAAACAGCTGCTTTCTTCTTGTAGCTGTGGATATGTTGTTGGACTCCACAAATGTGAAGGAGATGGTATGTTTTTCAGTGTGCAGTGTTTGTTGGAAAAACTGTTCTGGTACTGTTTCATGTAATGGCTCAAATCAGAGGATGCGGTTTGAGCTCAGGTGGCTCAGTCCTGCAGTTGGGGTCACACAGAAAAGCATCTGCCTAAATCCAAGGTCCTGTTGGAAGTGCAGAAAATGTTGGCATTTGTTTAGTGAATATCAACACTTTTTTAAAGAGAGAGCCTATATATGGCAATAAACAAATGTCTGAGTATTACTGAGAATGTAAGTCCCATGGGCGCCACTGCTCTGTTGTTCTTCATTATCACTTTATATTTGTGATGAGAAAAATCTTATCAAAATGTTGCCTTACATTAAACTTACAAGTGAAGAGAGCTTATTCTATGTATCTTTCAGTTTTTGTAAACGTGACAGTTACATTTGCTTTTGTTTTAAGACTGTCCTCTGAAGCAAGGACTGCCTCTTAATCTAGTGTGTGTTTTTTGGATTAGGAGAGATGTCAGTCTCCATGTGTGTAATATGCCATGTATATTTGCACAATCAAAATAGTGGTATTTACGCTGTGGTTGACTGTAATGCTGTGGATAATTCATGAATAAAATGCCATACTGATTAAAATCCAGAATGATGCTACAAGCAAAGAATGAAAAATAAATGCAAAATGAATTACTGCAATCTGGTGCTATTGTAGATCTTCTTGGTAAAAGCAATGAAAATTTAATCAGATACATTATTTTTCCCTAGAGTATTTGACCTTGTTGTGACACAGCTGACAGTAAGAGCTATTATGGGGTTCATTTAAAAAAAAAAAAAAAAAAAAAAGAAGGAAAAAAAGGATGGGGAAAAGAGCAATGTGGTGTTTTCTAGTGCTGTAGTATGCCTTGGAGTGGCTTAGTTCTAAAGTACTGTAAAAATCACTGTGGTGGGCAATAATCCTTCAAAAACAGCATCTCCATCTACCAGGCCATTATAAAATATAAGTGATGACATCATTGATCTAGCTTAGGGAGTAAGTAGATTCAGAAAGGAATAATGACTGGTTGCTATGACAATATGCCCCTCGCCAGCTGCTGATTTGTTACTTGAACACAGGGTTTTACGTGCAAGATCCAGGCTCTGCGTGATAAGCTCTGGGTCTTCCTGGTTCAGTCTTTTTATGCTGTTCGTCACACAGAAAGCTGGAAGCTGATGAGGCCAGACCATCAACAGAAAATACAAGCAGGTATGTCTAGTATCAAATGGCATTAAATATTTTTTTAGCAATTTAGTAGATAAAATGTAGCTGTTATTGTGGAGACAGATACAAATTAAGCAAAATTTGTGATGCTTTAGGTTTTTGAAGTGGTATTTTAAAATAGAGGCGTGATAGCGTGCTTAGCTAGTTTCAGACATGGAAATGGGCAAGTAATTTTCTGTGAAAAGTCTCCTCTGCTTTTCTTTTTAGGAGTGTGTATAATCGGAACCAAAGCCATATAGATTGATTATGTTCTTATTTACAGCTGCTCTAAATTATTGAAAATACTGCAGTAGGATTAAAAACCTCATCTGTCTGATTTTTAAGGAGATAAGCACTGTGGATGAATTAAATTTGTACAAAGCAGATTATCTGTCCTATGAATTCAGTTCCTATCCTTTATCATTTTCTATATAATGTATAAATATTCCTTGTCCTTTGCATAATGCTTATCTCGTGCACTGTCAGTAAATGCAGATAGCTTGACTTCACAGTTGATTGGTATTACGATATTGTGTGTGCTACTGCAGAGAGCCCCTAAGGAGCCGCATAGTGTTCTCAAAATTTTAACAGGCAGCACTTCCAACAAAAAGGAGTTTTTGTTCTGAACGTTTCTTTGTTTTGAAGTACACAAGTATTCTGGGGGTGTGGAACTGATGACGGAGTTCGGGTTATGGTTGAATATTAGCTTTGACAGTGTTACAAAAGAAAAGAATGTGTTCAAGACTTCTCTAAAATCAGTTTTGATTCAAAGGAGGAATAAACATTTCGGTGTCCTTTTTGTTAAAGACATTAGTGGCTAGGATATGATAGTTCTAAAATTGTTTGCACCTACAGATGGATGAAAATTTTATTCTAAAATTATATGCTGAATGAAAGGTGCAGTGACAGTTTTTCTAAGCATGATTTATGGATGTAGTCAAATAATATCTCACTGCTACTGTATAAAACAGGTTTATGATTTCTTTATGGATTATTAAATCCTTCAGAAGCTGAGCGGCCAGCTTTAGAAAGAAGTATGCTTTTTTTTTTGTTTTGGGGTGTTTTATTTTTAGGATGATCATGTCCTCATTGTAAATAATGTTCAGGCTGCTTTGCACTAGTGCTTTCAAGACAAAAAAATATTTAAGACCAAGGTCCAAACTCCATCTTGCCAGAAATTGTTTTGTTTTCTTTTAGTTTAAATTATAACTCAGAGCTAGCATACATTTTATATGTAAACAGACAGACTGAAATGTTTGCATAAATTCTGTTTTTAATTTTAGGCAAAGCAAACACACAATACTGGTAGACAAATTTTAATCTTCAGGTGAAATACATCTAGGATAACTTAAATCAACTTTCATCTTAAAGATTTCTGGTGGTGGTTTATCTTCTGGAGATTTAACCTATATAGAATTAGAAGGCTATAATAGAGGAGGAAAAATGCCAAAAGAAGACAGAGATTCTGGGTGTTTTCATTCACAACATCTTGTGTTTTCTTAGGCACAAGTTTATATGGATTTTCTCTTAATATACTGGTATGTATTAATGTGCAGAGTCATTGCTAGGAAAAGGATTAGATCCCTGGGGTGCCATTTTCATCGTACCTTTTGTGTGATTTTTACAGACCTATATAAAAATTATTTTTAGTATCTTCAATAAAACTCTGCAGAATTTTTGTGTTATACACAGATATAATTTCATATGTATATATAGTATGTCTGAACATGAGGTATTGAATGCTTAAATTTTTTAATACATTTTTTTGCAAAACCTTTTTTCGGCTGAAACACTAATACAAACAAAAATGAAACCTTATTGATTCTGCATCTGTACAGTGTCTAAAAATATCCTTTTTGTATTCTACAAGCGCAATTGATTTAAAGGCTTTATTGAAAATGCTTCCCTCCCAGGGTAGACTAGTTAAAAAGAAAAAAAAAAAAAAGCATTCACTGCCTGAAAATTCCACATGACAATCACAGGGATAACTCTCATGACACTATGCTGCATGCAATCTGAAGAGGCACTGTGATCTTACTGTGTACATTTAGATATTTTGACTTGACCACTTGAAAACTAATATAATTTACTTTAATGTAATTAATATCTTCTTTAAATAGTATAAATAAATAGTTTTATAAATTACAGTATATCATTCAAAAGTCATTAGTACTCTAAATGTGAAGGTATTTTTTTTATAAATTGCGTATGCTTTCAAAGGTCTCGATGCACTGCAAGCTTTAAGTGAGCTAAGCCTGGAGAAACAAAAGTGTGTCTTACTATGGAAATGGGGAAACAGAAGAGTTAAACAATGTGCTTATGGCCATGTGACCTCATTACAGATACCACATTTCTTGTTCTGAACGTAAACCCATGTATTTTCACTTAACATTTGCCAGGACACCAAAATTAGCCTTCCTAGAATAATTACAGGACCCAAAGAACTGCTCTCTGATTTCAGATGATGTTAATTGAGTAGGCTGGGTTGTTTTCTGTGTCCCTCCTTTTCTGCTAAATAGTAAAGAAACTGTTCCTTTTACAGCTGCATTTGACAAGGGTGATGACCGAAGACTTGGCAAAAAACCTGTATTCAGTAGTTCTCAGGTAAACATTTATATCTAAACTTTAAAAATACTGAGAAGTTTGCAAACAAAACTATTTTCATCATGTGTTTTAAATTCAATATTAATTTATCATATTATTTAATGGAACTTGCTTTTAAAAAATGTTTATTTTTTTGATGAACTGTTATTTCTGCAGAGTCAGTAATCTTCATTACTGGAAACATCATAGGACTCAGCCTGCTACAGGCTCTGCTACATTTTCAAACAGATAAGCTCAAATAAAAGCCAGGAATTTGTGTTCTGATTGTGTTCACATTCCCCTGTTGCTATGTAATGAAACTGATCTGTTTCCCAGAGCAAATGGTTTGCTACTGAGCTAATGAATCTCTGCTATTATCACAAGCCACCACAGTCTGTTACACTCCCTGCCCTGAAAAAATATTTTTTTTGTGCCCTCGACAACTCTTCTATTGAGACTCACACTCAAAACTACATTATTATTTGGTAGAAAACCAGTATGGGTTTCACATTATTTGATGGCCTTGGATACACTGCAATGACACTGGTATCACAAAGATTCCATTTCGTGCACTTAATTCTCCATGTTTCAATATATACATACCTTTACCTGACAGAGAGAATGAATATTGTCACTTACCTAGTGGATACATTGTTGGTAATGGTTGAAAACATCACACGTATTATATATTAATTTGGGGGGTTATGTTTGTAATAATTCAGTCTTTATTCCTCTTCGGAAAATATGCACATATAACTCAATAAAAAGTTCTTCCTTCAGCAGACACTAATAATATAAATAAATATTACAGAGTAATTTCTCCAAAGTGAAAGTAACACTCTACTTAGATATTTCAATATCCTCCATATAGAGCAGTATTTCACATGAGATTTACTGGGCACTAAATTCTGGTATTCTTATATCTTTGAAAGCCAGCAATCTGAGCTAAAATGTAATTTTTTAAAAATTATTTCTATGCTGAATCTTGTTGCTTTAGATTCATGTACTACTTTAAAAAGTAGGTGTGTTTCAGAAATGAAAGATTAAGGATATGGGGTTACAAATGACTTCTGTTTTCTTTCCTGATTCTTTTTTTTTCTAGCTAAACAAATCTACTATTGAATCTGTTGGTATAAGGAATCCTTCCTGGACAGAACACGGCAAGAAAGATTGCTGGAGAGATTCTTCCACTAATCAGGATAAAATGAAATCTGATGGATTAGGAGCATCTGGACATACGTCAAGCACCAACAGAAACACTGTTAATAAGGCTTCAAAGCATGAGGATGTAAAGGGGAAAGATGGCAAAAAAATAGTTTCCAAGGTTACTAAGGATTCCAAACCTGGGGAAAAAGCTGCTTCACCAAAGGCTAGAGCTGTTATAAAGACAAAAATAGAAAATAATGGAAATGTGAAGGCTGAAAGCATGCTTACCAAGCAAGACATAGAAAAGACATCATCTGCAAGTGGACAAAAAAATTCAGGAAGTGGCAAAGGACTGAAGAACCATGAAGGAAAAATTGCAGGTGCCAGACCTAAAGTGCTGACGGTAACCTCAAGTGTGCAGATCAAAACAAAACCATTGAAAAAAACCCCAGGGAAGGAATCTCCCTCCTTAGTGACTGTGGCAGGAACTTCCAGCAAGTCAGCAAATTCAAGCATAGATATCCAGACTGCCAGTGAACAGACAGAGGAACCCAAAGAGGATAAATTGGTAGAGGAAGGGAAAAAACAGACTGGTAATTTTTTTTTTTTTTTTTTTTTTTTTTTTTTTAAGTCCTCTTCTGCATGACCCAGGCTGGTCATGCATTGAAAATCAGCCTGGGAAGCTTAAAAAAAAATCTAATGTAGACTGATAAGAGTCTTCCCCTGTAAATGAATACTAACTTGAGATAAAAGTGTTAGATTTATCCTCTATTAACTGACTTAATTTTATGATCAACTGATAGCCATATGAAATGGTAGACGTTTTACAAGTTTTGCATCTATGCTGTTTTCAATAGCTGATCTTCATATATTAGAATTTTTTCAGTGCTTACATGCAATGCATTTCCCCCTATAATTAACTTTGAATTTACTTTACAGTAGTGAAAACAAAGTCATCTGTGAAAACATCAAATGGAGTCACCACCAAAAAAAAAAAGACTGAGCTTGAGGTTGATACCACAACAAGCAGGTATGTTACAAATCAATATGCCACTTTACGTATATATGAGTGTGTGTTTGTGAAAAAAAAAAAATTCAGATGAACTACTAAACTTAGTGTTAAGTCAACATGTTCTCTTTAATCTGAGAATGGTTGTCTGTTGCATGTTATTGGCAAAACAATTTTGAGTTAGCTATTGGAAACATTGCTGTAAAGATAAAATTGATTTGGTTTTGTATTGGACTGTTTCATGCTAATCATTTTAAATTGTTATAGGTCATTTAGAATTCTGCACACTGGAACAGTTAATGACTGCACGAGGTGTTGTAAACTTATTTAGGAGATAGCTTAGATTAAACTGGCCAGGAAGACAGCTGAAGCACTGTGAAATTGTCAAATGGCTCCCATATATGTGTATATATAAATATATATATACAAACACACAGGTTTTATTTTCAAAAAGTATACCTTTCATGTTGCATTTTCAATGTTTATATGTGTGCATATTAAAACACATATATTGCTTTTTTAAATATACTTAAACATTGCCAGATCTTGAGCTTGGAAATAAAGGATGTAATAATTTCTTTGCAGTCTGACAAAAAAGTCAACTGGAAAAGAGTGTAATGAACAAAACGTACAAGCTGTTCTAAAGAAAAAAGGGAATGTGAGTAGTAATTCTGCAGCACAGCAAAAGGCTCAAAAGACACCTGCTAATTCTCCCAAGAACCAAGGTAAAGTTCCATACAGCAATGAAACAGCCTGCCATTATTATGAAAAGCTTTGTATTTTTTGGAGGGGGGTTTGGTTTTTAATTGGTTTGTTGTTGTTTTGGTTTCGGTTTGTTTTTTTGTTTTTTTTTTTTTTTTTAGCACAAGCTTTTGGCAAAATCTTCTGAACAATTCTATTTATTTTCCGTATTTCACTTCTGGTGACAATCCTAAACTATAAAATGCAAATGAATGTGTGTCAACTTCAAAATATTTTAAAAATGGTCTTCACTGACAGTTGGTATTTTCTTCTACTTGTTTAATCTGCTTTGCAGAGTCTTTTATTTGCTGATACCGCTGCACTTGGAACCACAACTGAGTTCAACAAATTCTGTAGGTCAAGCATTTAAAATCTGCATCAAAGATTTGCCTGCAGACTTCTTTATGAACTGTTAGTTTATGCCTCCCTTTTTTGGTGATCCACTCTAGCAGTAGCACTGCTGATACTGACCTACCCACAAAAAAATAAACGGTTTCAACAGCTATCTACATCAAGTGTGGGGAATGACATTGTAGACCACAGAGAGGAAACGCCGCTTTATAAAGATACAAAGTGTTAAGGATGGAGCTCTTTTTTAATCCCATTTGGACTTGGCACTTACTTCGGGCAGCGGGAAGAATATTCAAGTTATATTATCTTAAATGCATTATGATATAGAAAACACAGGTCCTGTCAATTTGAGGTCATTAAAGATCTTGCAGTATTTTCTGACTGAGCAGGGATAGTAATTCTGGTACTCTAATCACATTATAACTAATGTAATTATTTTCTGCCTACTTTCATTTCCTCTACAATATAAACTGAATACAGTCCTCATCACTTCCTGTGCTAAGCTGCTGTGCAGTGTTTCTGTGCACTATTAGAGAGCTGCTGCTTTCCACTGCAGTGATGACTACTTGTTAACAGGCTGAAGTAATTCCTTTATGTATAGTCTATTAAGTGCTTTAGTTTTAAAGATGGCATGCAAATGCAAGATGGTATTTTTGTCTAGTATTTGTTTAAGATCTCAATTCTTAATTCTTTAACAAGCCTCAAATCCTCTAGTTACATAAAAAGTTGAGTAAGTTGCTTCTCACATAAACAAACACTAAAATTTGGTGAATATACTTTGACTGGCATATACAATCTCTATAGTGGTTTTTTTTTTTTTTTTTTTTACTGTTTGTTAGGACCTCAGGGAGAATCACCAAATTCACTGAAATCAGGAATGTCTCCAAAACATAATGAAGAAAAAAATGTGTTACAGCATCTGGTTCAGACAACACTCCCAGAAAAACATCCTTCAGCCAAGAAGAGGAGTGTTAAGCAGTCCCAAACACCTGTAGCAAAAGCCACTGTAAAAATAACACCTAAAACTCTGGCTCCATCAAAGCATTCTGAGATTATGAATAATAAAGACCCAAAACAAAAAACAGTTGGGCAATCTGTATTAAAATCTCAGTCCTCTGCCCAGAAACATTCAAGGAGTGAATCTCCTGTTGTCCAGAAGAACGTGCACACCTCTGAGCACAGAAGTTCCAGACAGAAACTTGAAAAAAACCTGGCTGATGCTGTGGTAGGTGAGCTTCATGACAATAATGAATGCTATTCTGCAAAGCAAAGTGAATCTTTAAAATCTGTGATGGAAAGTAGCAGCGAAGATAAACTGCTGGCATCCTGTCAACCCAATAAACAAAAATTATCAGATCCTTCTGAAAACGTGGAATACAAAACACAATCTGAATCATCATCTCCTCTAATTACAGAAGAAACTATTTCTAAACTGCATGTTTCACTACAAAATGAAATGGAAGCAAGACAAATCTGTGCAGATCAGACTGGAATTAAACAGATTGAAGATACAGAGAAAGATGATAATACAGCTGAATTTCACTGCCATGCACAGTCTCCCAGTGATGGATACTCAGACCCTTCCAAGGAAACCAATCAAAAGGCTACTGCTTCAGGAGAACTGGTGAAACACTCAAAAGCAACAAAAGTCTGTACTGAACAAAGTGATAAATTAAGCTCTGACACAGGTCTTAACTATGGTGAAAATGCTTTACCAAGCTTTTCCAGAACAATAACCAGTAAACAGGATGGAACATCATCTCAGATTCATGTGGAGGGATTTCTTACAGCTGATGAGCTGTGTGATATATCAGCCTTGACTGAATACAAATCAGTTACAGCAGACTTAGATGACGTTTCAGAATGTTCGACAGAACAAATAACAGAAAAATGTTCACCTAGTTCTACAGAGCCTATAGATCCTACAGAAACACCAGAAAACCATGAAAATGCAGAAATTCCCTTTGTAGACCACTGGAGTACTGGTGCACTAGATCCAAAAGAGAGCCCTGAATCAGATACTGTCAGTGCAACCACATCCTCTGATGATATAAAACCAAGGTCAGAAGATTATGATGCTGGAGGCTCTCAAGATGATGAAGGATCCAATGAAAGAGGGATATCTAAATGCAGCACTACGTTATGCCATGATTTTCTTGGAAGAAGCAGCAGTGACACAAGCACACCTGAGGAATTAAAAATTTATGACAGCAGCCTAAGAATAGAAGTGAAAATGAAAAAAGAGGGTTCTGATCTTTTCCGTGTTAATTCAACAAGTGATGATGAAATACCAAGAAAAAGACCTGAAATTTGGTCCCATCAGGAAAGTGCAAGGACCAATACTAGAGAAAGCAAAAGTTCTACTTTTGGTAATGCACAGTTTACTCAGGAAGCAGACCAAGTTTCTTCTTCTGCTGATGAAACAGAAGATGACAGATCTGAAGCAGAGAATGTTGCAGAAACCTTTCCTCCATCAAATGTTCCTACTCAGCAGTTCCAAGGAATTGATAATTTAGCTTTTGAAGATGCAACAGAAAATGCCACTGCGAGTCACGAGTGTCCTAAAAATAAAAATTTCAAACGATCTGTTTTACTTTCAGTAGATGAATGTGAAGAATTGGGATCTGATGATAAAGTGGAAACTCATACTTCACGTCAGCATTCAATAGATTCTCTTACTCCTTCAGAAGTATTTGACAGTGTTTCTCAAGAGCACCATGGAAAGACTTTTTATTCAGGATACTCACTGGAGATTGAAGATGGATTCCTGGATTGCAAACAGCATAAGGATAGAGACAGTAGATCAGATAAAAGTGAAAGTGCCCTCCTACACCTTCATGGCACTGAAATCCCAGGGAAGGAAAATCAAGGTGCTTCAATGACGGAACAAGATCGCCCAGAGAAAGTATACTCAGCAGCTAGCCTGTGTCCAGGAGAAAACCAAAAAGTAAATATGAAGCATGAAGTGGCTAGTGAATTTCACCAGTGCAATAAATACTTAGACAATGATGCAAAATCTCAAGAAAGACCATGTCACTTGGATCTTCATCAGAGAGAAACTAATTCTGATGTGCAAAACAGCAGCTCTGCAAAACCTGTAGAAGCCAGTAAGAATCAGATACTGACTCAGGAAGGTCAAGTGAGAGACAGTCAACCAGCAACTACTGAATGCGCTAATACTGATTTACTTCCAGGTAATGTACAGAAATAGAAACAGTCAGTCATTCAAAAAAAATTAATAGGGAAAGCTTTGGCAATTTGTCTGGGATTGAATCCTGAACTGAAGTAATTTAAATTTAAATATTTTTAAGTATTTCACTTGGGTAGAGAATGTTTGCCTGTTTGAAATATCCGTCAATACCCTGCTGTTCAATGAGAAACTTGACAAGAAAAGAGATTTTATGTAATGCTAAAAGAAAGATTGGATGCAGTTGTCTGTACTTCAGTGATTTTTGATCCAATCTAACATTGACAGCATCAACTTTTGATGGAAGCTTAGTATTTGTTGTGTCTGCTTGACAACATATAGTATGTCTGAATGGGATGTGCAATAACTACAGTAATAACCTTAACTAAACTGCACTGAACTGTTTACCTGAACAGCTATATGCATTATTGTTGTAATTTATTTATTTATATATTATACACAAATCTGGATCATTCTCCCACTGAATATAACTGAATATTTGCCATATACATCAGTGGGAGCAGGTTTGAACTCTGATTTAGAGCTTATGAGATGTCTAAAATTCTAAATTTTACCAGTAAAAGCTTATTTCCTAAAAGAGAGATTATACTTAGAACTAATGCTTATATATAGAAAAGGTCTAACTTGTTTCACGTAGCTAGATGCATACTTGTCTAGTTTTGTGTTTTATCTTCTTTATACCAATAATTCAGTCTGTTTATCCTATCAAATATAGACAATAGTGTTGATCACAACTATTGTGTATTCAAGAGTAATGAAATGCTGATGATGATCTATGTTCAGCCAGACCACAGAATAAGACATTAAAAGTTGTACTATTTTTTTTTTTAAGTTTGCTTGCCCTTGCCTGCAGCTGCCCTTGCATGTGCAGTGTAGATATAAGTCTGTGGATAGACTATTTTGTTTTTAATTCTCTTCTAAGCTGACATAGCTTAAGTCACCATTCAGTAATCATTCTCTATTAATTCCCTTCACACACCTCCTGGTCTAAATTTAATTTATGTAGTAAATGAGAAATTTCATGTGCATTAAGT
The DNA here is from genome assembly GCF_036417535.1 of Chlamydotis macqueenii. Classification (NCBI taxonomy): domain Eukaryota; kingdom Metazoa; phylum Chordata; class Aves; order Otidiformes; family Otididae; genus Chlamydotis; species Chlamydotis macqueenii. The sequence continues at coordinate 19,909,871 of NC_141563.1, read as the reverse complement.
GTATATTTACATTGTCATTTTCTGTATCAGAAACTTAATTATGGAGGTTATTGTTAATTACCAGTGGTGATTGCTGCTTTAACTTAATTTATAAATCATACTTGGTTTTTATATAGGAAATAAATGCCTCAAATTTTGTCAATTTTGTATAACCCTCCATCCCCTGTTTTTTAACCTGTTTGGATTGTCCTTCCCGATGAGTTAAATTTTGCTCTACACAGCCCTGAGGGGAGGATCATCTGCAATTTTTACATTGTACAGTATTGTGAATTATTTCAGGAGACATAGATGATTATGACACAATGGCACAAACCTGCATGTATGAGCATCGGCCATCAAAAACCCTTTCTCCAATATATGAGATGGATGTTGGAGAAGCAATTGAGCAGACGATGGATTCAGAAACAGCAGTTCTAGATGTGGATTTTGAAGATCAGCAGTTTGCAGAACAGGACTGGACTCTTCTCAGGCAATTATTATCTGAGCAGGACTCAAATGTAGGTTTCAAAAACTCTGTTCCTGAAGACCTTAACTTAGCACAATGTCTTATCAATCAGACACTGTTTCTGGCACGAGATGGTTCGAATCCTCAGGGTACATCACAAGTTGACACATTCAGTAGGTGGACTGAACTAATGTCTCCACTTGACGATTCTTCAGCAAGCATTACAGTGGCAAGCTTTTCATCTGAAGACTGTTCATCCCCTCAAGGGGAATGGACGATTCTTGAACTGGAAACCCATCATTAAGGTGATCAAATATTTGCAGCTGAACTCCAACCCATTCCCCAAATCTATTTTTGATGAGTTGTTTCCGTACAATAGTGAAATACTGCATCAGTCAAGAACAAGCAATTCTTGATACTGAGGCAATCTTTCTGATATAATGAGGTAAATATGTTAATTTATAATCTAGATTTAATCACAAGTACAATAATTTTTCAAGACTTAAATGTTTGTCTTTTTTAAAAATGAACTTTTGAGCATGTATTTTCTAGAATTGTTAGAAAAATTAGATAACATGAAAGAAAAATCTTGGTTTTCACCCTCCCTTTTATCTTCCCATCTGACATTTAATATTCTCATTGAGCAAGAATTTAAAGATGACTGCACAATTAGTAGAGCTTTTCCCGTCCCATTTTTTTCCCCCTCCTCTCTATATGGCGACTTCATTTTACAACAATAAAGATTCAGAGTGGTTGTGTCGAAAGGTGATGTGTGCCAACGCTGCTTTAAATTGCAGAAGCATCTACTTATGTTCAAAGAAAACGTTTCGATATGAATCTGCCTCGGGCCTTATTAATATGAGCAGCTTGTCTCATCTGTTTCTTCCAGATTTGATTTTTGTATTTTTGGTTTCGTTTGTTTAGAAGTTTCCAATAAATTTTTGTAATTGTCTTTCCTTTAAATATAAGACTTCAGAGGGTCTGTGCTATAGGAAGAGCACTGTTTCTTTCGTAAAAATGCACATATTTACTTAATACTTTTAATGGCATAGTGCATGAATTCAGAGGAGTTGGTAGAATGCTGCTCCTGTTCTAAAAAACAGTGTCTTACAGCTGCACAAGTATATCTCAGTCGGAAGATGTGATCAGTGTTACATTAGAATTCTGATATTGACTAGAATTACCTTCAGGCTTCAATTCATTACATATGCACCCTTCTGACACTGTCTAAGGCACAGCAAGATTCTCAAGAATTTGATTTTGTTTGTTTGTTCTCAAAGATGCTACACTTTTGAAGGGGTAACGGGATTCCTGCACCTTCGTTAATACCTCTAGTGTCGCTTTTATATTGAGACTCAATGTCAACATAACCGTTCTTCTGACTAAGAGTGAAACTGAGTAATACTGAGCAGTATATCCTTTCTGCTGCATTTGGCTATTAATTTGGGTGTGGACAGGACTATTTATTGTCTCTTCTGATTCAACGGGAAGAAGGGAGTGAGAAACTATTCATAATTGTTACCAAGTCAGAAATTCTCCTGAAACATACGGGGTTTTTTTCTCTGCAAAGGTTAGACCCAATAAGATACCTGCATTATGGAAATAGTAGGGCTTGTATTTCACACAGCTTAAAATCTAAACACAAAGTATTCTACCTCCTCTTAATCATTAACAGAAGTGCCTTCAGAAGTGGGTGCCGTATGTCAGTAAAAGGCTACCAACGCTTTTTTGTTAAAACTATTTGAGATAAGTGCACAACTTAAGCTAGCTGTAACCACTGATAATATGATCAGTTTTGCGAGCTCTCAGTTGTGTGCAAATAGGAAGCTCTCCCAGTATATGACTGAAGAACTTAAGCCTTGTCTAATGTTTGGACTTGACATAATAAAGAGCTCTGAGGCAAAATAATTTATCTTGAAGGCACTTTGTTGAACTGATACAGAAGTAAAAGTGATGTTTTATTTTCCCCAAGTTAAATGGAGGAAGAATTTAATTTCATTCTTTAATAACAAGGCAAAAAAAAAGCTTTCCTTCCTGTTTATGTCAGTGAAGAAGAAGGACTCAAAATTCATGGAAGGAAGAGGTTCAGTCTCATAATAAAACTCTCCTATTCTTTTAGTGGCATAAATAGTCTGAGATATTATAATTCAAAGTATTTTAAATGTAATGTATTTACCCCAGTCTTCATATTTGGGGAGCTAGAAGAACCTTTAGGAGTGCAAATCATCAAGAAAACCTGTTTTTCACCTTCAAATTTACCAGGTAGAGAGATAGTCTTTTGGATAAATGAAAGAACTACAGTATTAGCCATAGTAAAAGATTAAACTCTAGAGAAGCTCTTACAGAAGGCTGAGGAATGCTGTTTTCTCAATTTCTGTGTAAAGACTAAAGTAAATGTTATTTAAAATAAAGTTTAATCAGCTTCAAAAATCCTGATGATATTCTGTCTGATAGTGGGCATTCACATGTTAAACAACAATGAAATGACGGAAAGGAGAAGATAATGGATTAAGAAAACTGACAGAAAGTGAAAGAAGGGTCACTTCTGTCTATTTTTTTCTTTACCCATATTTTTAAACTTCTTACTGAATTTAAAAAGTAACACTGAAAAGTGGCACACAAAGTTCCATGTCATATGAAATACAATAACGTACAGGAGTTTTTTAATTGGTTCTTTTTTCTTTGCATTTACTTTTCCAATTGTATGAAAACTGTATTAGCTCCTCTCTTCAAGTCAGTGATGCTGCAATTCAGACTGGTTTTTCAGACCAGTGATTAGGATTTGGTGTATTGTTCAGCTGGTACATATGCATCCATAGAATTCAGCTTCCCACAGCCAAATAGTCTCTGTAGAAGTAGCAGGAATAGAAAGCGGTATTGTTTTTAATTCGCATTACCAGAGTGCCTGTGAGGTTTAATCAGACTAGCATCCCACTGGCTAGACATTGTACAAACACAGAACAAAAACAAGGACTTCCCACACAGTGGTTATAATCCAAGTTAAGACAAAAGATAAAAAAACACAGATGGAAAAGTAAAATCAGAGTGTCAATATTTGTCTAGCTGATTAGCAATGGTTTCAGCACACCATCATTTTAAATATTGTTATTTTTTTTTCCTCTGTATGCATTATGAGAAGGGGACATTGGAGAGTAAGATTTGGAGGCTGGATGATGAGGGAGCTGTAAGGATCGATATTCCTGACCAGCCCGTGTGCCATCTAAACTCTGTTCCTGTTTGACCTTATTTAGTAGTCCTTCCTCATTCAAGAGGATGTTCAAGCTTTAAGCAGTTATGAGTGGCTATCTGTTTAATACTATTAATCACTTGAGTTCTCTGGAGTCCTGCTCATGCCTCTTGACAGTAATTTTGCCACTATATTGTCCTCTTCTCCAAAACATGAGAGGATGGACAAAGGTTTGTTTGAAAACTTCATATACAAACAATCAAAGCTAGTGTCATGGGCTCCAAGTGAGTAGTCATTAAGAGGTCCTGAAAGACCTCTAAAGTAAAGACAAGGTATGTACATCTGATGAAACAGTGAAAGGGTATCAGTGAAGAAATTAAAGAAAGGGATGGCATAGTAAAAATAATGTTTAAGAATTTAGCTTTGCAGTAGTATTTTGAATGAGTAAGAGCAGTGAAATCGCTTTGTCGAAGCCTGAGAGACAATGTTGCTGTCAAGTGGTGATGTTGACAGCTTACATGACATTGTTATGTGAATGGATAAAGATGTCTCTGTTCTACAGGTAGTAACAAGAAATTTAGTGAAATTTAATGGAACTTAGAGGAGAGGACTCAGAAATCAGAATTTAAGATAATGATCCTGGTTTTGCCTACCTTGAATGATGTTATGAAAGTGAAAAATAAGGAAGGATGTTTTACATGTATGGATATATTAAGTTTAAAATAGGCTAGACCTCCAAAAGGTGATGTCAGTAGGCATAATTACTTTTTTTGCTTGGAAAATTAGTCTAGTCTGGACTGGAGAAGCAGCTCTGCAGTTTTTTCACATATAGATGGTAGATAAAATAGTATTTGTGGAATAAATCACGCCGATGTATTGCAGAGGGAAAAGAGAAGGAAAAAGAGAAGGAAATTGAGGCCCAAACACTTGGACCCCTACAGGAAACTGAGGGAAGTGGAGGTTCTTCCAAAAAAAAAAAAAAAAAAGAATTAGAGAAGCAAAGGAAATAAACTAAGACGGTGACAGGAGTGAAATAAGGATGACAGGATATAAGAAGAAAAGCACCGTTGGCTTAATTGGAGATGGCCCACAAGATAGATGAGTATAAAATAGCAGTTTGAGGCTAGTTAAGAACATATTCTTAGGGACTGTGATCAAAATGAGAATGAAAGGCAGACAGATGCCAGTTTGGTAGAGTACAACAGAACTGCAGAAAGGAAATGGAGCTTAACTATTAAGAGAGAGGCAACAGTTGGAAAAGCAAGTCAGTTAATAATATATTTTTTGTTGTTTTTTAAAGGCATGAGATTATGCCACATTTATATAGTGTAGCGAAAGAAATGAGACGGAGACCTAAAGTGAAGATCAGGAGAGATAAGTACGCATGAAATGAGATCAGTAGGCAGCTACCTCAAGTAATCAGAAAAGAGCGTAAGAGAAGACAAACATCTGCTTCTGTGGTAGGGGCAGTGGAAAGGACACTCCATATACTCATAATTTTTCTCTTAGAAACACTTGATCTAGAATCATAGAACTAAGAAAAATTGTGGAAAAATCATAGAGAAACGCAGGCTTTAAGGGACCTCTGAAGGTCTCTAGTCCAACCTCCTGCTACAAGCAAGGGTAACTTCAAAATTAGATCGGGCTGCTAGGGCGATGTCAAGGTCCATAGCATGTAAAATGGTAATAAAGTCAGCAGACAGGAACATGGTGCTCACAGGAAATAGCTATTTGAGATAAAAATATTCTCATTCTAATAAAACTACTTTGGACATTGTTGGAAAAGATTAGTAATGAAGTACAAGAAATACGGCTTGCTTGCAATATTTTTAAGTTCTAGATGATAGATGACTGAACTGTACACGTCTAATAAGTTTATTCCATGCCTTACTTTTTAAGGTTATAAACTATGTCAAAATTACATTGAATATTTGGGTTTGCAAATTTTATTATTATTTAGGAGGAACCAGTGGGCAAGAGAACTTCCCATGTTTCTCACAGAAAGACCACCCATAGGATCTGTTCCCCTAGCATTGTCTATCTCACTTTCTTTCAGGGAATATGACCAAAAAAAAAAATTAATGCATCTGTTCTAGGTACAGATTGCAGGAGACTATTTTAAAACTTTAAATATATATTGTTGCCATCTGGAAAATAACGGAGCAAAGCAGAATGAGCATGCTATTAGAAAATCTAAGTCTTTGCATGAAGGAATGAAGAACTGCTATTATGTTGTTCATCTGTTGCTCAGAACCAAGGAATTTAAGAAGTCATTATTTTGCTTCCACTAACGTCAAAGGAAGAACTCCTGTTGACCTCAGCTGAAGCAGGTTCAGGGCTTACCTATATTAAATGCATGTACTAGAAATGCTATTTTTCCAATATATCTATTTCATAGTTTTCTAGTTTTACTCTACTAATAACATTGTAAAATAGTAGATGTGACAAATTGCAGTTAGAACAACCTCGATTTAGGAGTCATAATTGTATCTATTCTGTTAATAATTCATGACTGGGGTCATTTAACATTTGTACATTGATAGATGACATCCTTGCTGGGACTACACGGGAACTGAGGACAAAAGACAGAATGAGAAGTAGCAGCTTTGTTACAATGGATGATTCCATGGAAATGGGCTTTTAGATTTGAAATCCAATATAATTAGAAGCTTTCATCTCTTGCAGAAAATCCATGCTGGTTTTCAGCTCTTTCTCTTTAATACAAGCTATATATGCTGTTTTTGAAAAATAAGCTTTTATGTGTTCAGCATTGGAAAAATTACAACTCAAATCTATTCTTTGGCTAATTTAAAACCAAGCTTCCTATCAACAACTACTACATGTGTTTAAGGAAACTAAACCTGTAATAGAGGAAAGTGATTTATATAAAAAGTGGGTATCAATTGGGGAAAAATACTGGGTTTGTGGGTTTTTTCCCTTTGTTTACTAATAACTGCAGAAGCTATACAGTGCATGCATGCACATACACCTGTTTATTTCTTGCATTTGACCTTTCTTTTATACTTTGCTTTGTAGTCGATACTATGTAATCAATTATGCCACAGTTCTGCACGCACACAGGCAAGCCCACTTAAAACATTTGTGGACTGGCTTTCAGGTTAGCATTCGCTTTTCAGAAAGCGTAATGGAACTGGCACTGAGGGCAGGCACTGTGCATACTTGTGATTTTATATGGTACTCAACTTAATAGGTTCTAATCCTGATGAACCATCTGGACTCAGTTAAAGTATGAAATAATGTACTTCTCTTAAGTTGCTTCCCTGCACTCCTTGATTTATTGCTGAAGTTCCCAGCTCAGAAGACTATTCCATTAGAGAAATCAAAGTCCTAAGAAATAAAAATTTTGCATTACATGCAACAAAAGATCTTTTGCTATTGCACTGTAAAATATGAATACTGATCAGATCTTCAGTAACCGAAGCCTCAATATTTGAGGGGCATTGACTGCAACTCACTAACTAGATATATTTAACAAGGACATTGACGCCCAAAATAGTTTTTGTATGTTAACAGAAGATGACTGTTAACTGGATTGAAGCGGGTGCATATTCTGGTGAACCTGTACAAATCTGGGGACTGAGCCCAATTACCCAGGTAGTCCATCAGGTTTTATATTTATGCACACAAGTAAGAGTGACTCTGCCTTTTCTCAGCTCCCACTGAAATTAGTTTGAGTGGTACCAGATCCACGTTTATAAAAATCAGGATATTTTAAAATGTCTGAACAGAAAGATTGGTAACCCAAGTAAAAATTTTGGCTCACGTAACTTACTTTCTAACTGTGTAAGACAGTTTTGAGACTGGTCTCACCAAATGACTTAAATCTACAGCATCCTAATTCATGCAATCCTTATTTAGTAATTTGTGTGATTTTCTTACACTTAAGTTTAATGAAATCATTTTAGTTCTTTATTTATAACCCTCTTTTGAGTGTGGCATGGCATCCTGCCTCTCAGTAGAATTATATCAATGTGCTTAAGATCAGTATAAATAGGACAAACCATATGTACATGCCAGATTCAGCGTAGGTAGTGTAAAAACTTTTTGTTTCCTTCATAGAATAAGGTAATTTTCATGTCCAAGAACATGAGACCCACCTATAAGTCAAACTTACTACATGTAACAAAATGCTCTCCTGTATCTTTGTGGTAGAGATGGAAACTTCAATACTTATTTTCTGGATTATCGTGTTCTAGTAATCACGATTAATCTTATGTATGTATAATGGGATGCATTTGGAGAAAAGTTTGAGTCACTACCTGTAGTCCATGGCTTTATGGTCCTAGAATATCTTGACCACTCAGCCTTTTGGAGGGTAAGGGGGTTGTTAAGCTCTCAAACTGAATGCTTGCATGCTTTCCGCCCGCTTGCTTTTCAAATCTAGATAATTAGCTGAGGCCTAACTAACCATATTTTCAAATGACTCCTTGTAAACACGGTCTTCTGTTTCCAGAATCTCTGTACGGTTGCATAATCCTACAAGCTTTATTCCCCATTCTTAGTTGATTTCTGTATGACAGAAAATAATAAATCCTATGTGTAACTTAAATGCGGAGTCACTGTACTTCATTGAACTTGTGGACTGCTGCCATCAATTTTTATTTGTGCTCTGTAAATTGCAAAAAAAAAGTGTTACTTTCCTCTTCTATCTGTTTCATGGACCTTCACTCCTTTTTCTCCTCTAAAAGGAAAAAAAAACTACTTTCTCTTGGATCATGTCATCAGAGAACAAGACAGGTGAAGTGTGTGAAGATGAACAATCATTTCTCATAAAAATCTATAGAGAAGAAAGATATCTGTGCAACTGCCCTACAAAATAAATAAATAAATAAAATAGTGCTGATTTCAAACATACAGGATATGACCCAAAATAGTGCAGGGAAACTAATTTGATGAAAGATTTTGCCTTGTCATAAATTAGTCATTTATCCAAATGCTTAAGCCACTATCTTCATCATATGGGAATTCTAATCCTAAAGTCCTTGTATTCCTGCCTAAATGCGGTTCTCTGTTCTGCTCCCGGGAGTCACCTGATACGCTGAGAGACACAGCCCTCTCTCTTGCAACTTCGCCTGTATGTGAAATGCACCACGTAGGCATGTGGAAAAGCAATGCTTTTGAGATTTAAAGCTACGACTAGCAAAATTACAGAAACTGCCACAGCAGAGATAATTGTAAGTAGTAAAATAAATTTAGCTTATGATATGAGGTAGCATAGGATTCCTCAAAGTCATTTTTTGGAAGGGAAACCACTGGGGAGAAGAATGCTCTGAAGAATATACAATCCAGAGAAACCTATTTTCTTCGCATCCAAGCTCTATTTAATTCGCTTTCTGACATTAGGCTCATAAAAAGAGAAAGACAAGTCATGTAATGAGATTCAGACTCAAACAACATTGCAAAACAAACCACTACCAGAAGTGTCTCTTGAGCACCTCCTAGCCCAGGGGCTCAGCACATGCAACTGCCTAAGACTTGGGCCGGACAGGTGTTGGGCTGGGGTGACTCTCACACAGAGACAGGGGAATCTGTTCCCCTCAGAACTTTCTAACTCAGAAAGAGTCTTATTTTTATTTCAAATGTGAAGTATTATCAAATGTCATGACAGGCAGAAATATCAGTTAAGTTTCCAGTGTAACTTTTTGCCAACTGAAATTAAGATACACAGAATTTACACAAGTTACAACTGGAGTCAAAATACTGATAGGAAGCAGTTTCTGTTAAGGTTTTGGTTTTTTCTCACTGTCCTGTACTTACATATTGTTGTACTTTGGTGCCTCTCAAATGGGTATTTTGAGTTGGGGGGTGGGAGGTGTCTAACTTCATGCAAGATAAATGGCTGGAGGGGAAAAAGACATCTGCTGGTACCCCAGGAGCCTAAATCCTGCATTTAAATTTATCTGACAGTTTTTTAAATGTAATAATTTATACTTTCTTTTATGTACATTTCTAACAGTACTACACTGAAGGAAACAAAAATCTGCTCAGCTGTTAGAGATTTACACTGTGAATCACCTTTTTATTCCATTCTATTCCCTCCTATTATTTCAACAAATGCATGTACATATTAGACATATTCCAAAATATGAATTCAGATACACTATAGTGTTACAAATCAAGTATAACCACTACAACAAAACACTTCCTGCTCGTTACCTCTGGGACTTCTCTAGAACTGAAACACAAATTCATTCATAGTGTGCATGAATTCAAACTTCACATCAGCAGATGTTAGCAAGATCATAAATCCTCATCATAAAACTGCCTTGTTAGTTTAGAATTGTATTTTTAAATAATTCCTGATGTTCTGAACTCCCTGATTTTTGTATGCAGTCAGAGCACATGGTTCCACTGTGTTACAGGAAACAGCTTCACAGTTTGTTGGTCCTGTCTCAGCTCTCCAGAATATGGCAGTCAGGATACCTCATACCTCTGTTATTTTCCTTTAATTTGTGGACTTTCACATTTATACTCCATAGAAATTTAAAAATCCAGTATTAGAAGTATTTTACTTACTATCAAAAGCAGCATGACATTTCTATACCCTCGCAGTGAGGGGTAACTCTAACTCCGGTGCATTTGACCAACAGAAGTAGGAAATCAGATGTGAATCCACTTATTTGTCTGAAACAAAAAAAAAAAAAAAAAAAAAAAAAACAAACAAAAAAAAACAACAAGAAGAAGAGTCGTCATTTTTAAATCACTAGCTACTTTTTCCTAGGGAAGCCAGACAACTTGCTATTTAAATGTATAATTTTTAATGTATAAATGAGGCCACTTTCTTCTATTTTAAGAGCATAAAAAGGAAAAGCTTTTACTATTCAGATTTTCAGTAAAAAATACCGGCTTCAGTAGTTAGGCATGAGTCTAGATTCACATATTGGGTGAAGAAATCAATGCTCTTTTTCAGTACTTTTAATGACTCTGCACTCCAGCTCTTCTTTACCATATAAAAGAAGTATTGTTTCCTGTTATATGATTAAAAAAGAAGCTCCAACATTCTCAGTATTCCTTTCACAGAAAGCAGTGATGTTTCTTGCTTTCACATTTTTGTACTGTGTAACTTCTATATTTAGAATATCACAGAAAATAGTTTGGAATATTCTTCCCCAGGAACAGCTGCAAAATTAGCTGTCCATTAAAACATTCCCTCAAGATGTTTTCTTATGTAAAAGCAGACTTATTACCGTCATTGTTTATAACACCAACTTGTTCTGCCTGGTGTCCTTCCACATTTTTGCCCTTTTAGTCCTTTTTATCATCTAAAAATGTCACACAATCTATACTTGTACAGCTGCAGTCTCCCAGGCCAACACCAAGTTTCTGGAAGACCTTCATGGGGTCACTTACAAGATGCCAGGGCTTTCATCAGCATCCCAGCAGAAGCCAGTCCCCGTATGCTACAGTACAACGCAGAGCAGCAGACGTGAGACGAGCAGGCCGGAGGAAAGGCAACCGGCTTTAGTGCTCCTCACTTCCCACCAAGGCCTGGGTTACTTTCTTAGCAGTAAGTTATGTGCACTTCATCTGGTTGCTGGGAGGGTTTGTTTGCCATCTCTTCAATTCCTCAGACCTGTGAGGCAAGCTTGCTTTCGGCTCCCGCACATCCCCGGCGAGGAGCAGCCGCTGTTCCTCCTGAGCGCCGCGGGAAGGAGACGGGGCCGCCGGGGAGGCCCGTCCGCCGGCCCTGCCGAGCACCGCCCTGCTCCGGGCCCTGCGGCGGGACAAGGCGGGACTGGCGGGACGGTCGGCCCGCAGGGCGGGAAACGCGGAGCGGACGATCCCTACCCGGCGCCGGGACTCCCGCTACCCCAGGCCCGCAGGGCCACGGGGATTTTATTTTAGTGCCTTACCAGGTTTTTAAAACGAGAAGGGGCCAGGTTAAAAACTTACACCGGAAACCAGCTGGCACAAAGCTCCCGGTTTCCACGCAGCGCCACCGACCCCCAGGCGGCTGCCACAGGGATGTGAGGCGAGGCGAGGCCCGGCCCGGCCTCCACACTGCCTCACGCTCCAGCCAGGTGCCCCCAGCTACACCCCGTGAGCCTTACTGAAATAGAAACGCTCGCCCAGCTGGATATTTAGAAGAGTGAAATGCAAATATACAGTAAAAGAGCTAGTGCTCAGGCCTGCAGCACGGTGGGCTGCTCCAGGCTGGGCAGGAGGCCTGGGGCAGTCATCCCAAAAGTATCTTAGTGTAAAAGGTGCACAGTGGCAAATGTGCCCTCTGAAAATAGGGCAAATGTTCCTCAGTTGTTTTAAGTGCTTTTAGGAAGGTTTTTCTGAAATAATTTATTCATTATGCCGCTCTGCCTGTTAATGCCTTATAGAGGAAGCCCTGTCAGATGTAGATTGTTAAAGCCATTTACATATCTAATTAGCATCCAGCTTAAATTACTTCAATAGTAGTGGGCACCTGTATACATTTTGGAGAACTGGGTAGTGCCCTGGTTTTTAATCAGATCTTTAATATATCCATGTGCCTGAAATATTTCATCTCTTTACTTGCCATGTAATCTTTGTCATCTTTCTTTTTCCAAGCTTTTCAGAAGGTGGCACCTGAGATTTCACTGCAGAGCCATTAAACCTGTAAAAAAAAATGACAGCAAGTGGTGGACAGGAACAGTCAAGATGGGTAACAACAGTTATTATGAGTACAGCTCTGCAGGTACAATAACACTTGTCAAGAGTGGCATCAGACTCACTACGAAAAGCTGAAAAGTATTTCCTGTATTATATACATGGAAATAATTTTATGCAGTGTCAGTTAATATAGGGGTTTTTTTAGGATAAAACAGTGACATTAGTCTGAAATTGCTTCTATTATAGTACTGATTCTTTTTCTGTGTCTGTGATTTTTCTCCTAGCTATTTCTGTACCTATTTAGTATTCTTGCCACCTGCTATTCTGAGTTATACTGCTTTAGGATTGTCCTCCTGCAAGACATCATTTTTTCTCCCTAAACACTTTATTTTCTACTCTACAGTATCAACATTGAGGTAGATTGTTACTCAGTAGCTGTGCAATTCAGTTTAAAATAGCCTTACAGCTATTGATGTATATTTGTATCTGTTAATATCAGAAGCCTAGACTGTTCCCCACTAAAGTGAAAGGGTATGTCAAGGAGCTGGTAATTAGTTCCTGCAGCTGAGACCAATTTCATGCCAGCTGGAGAGAATTTAGAGGAAAGAAGCTTTGATTCACAAGCAAGGATATTTTATGCTAGCTTGGCTGACAAGGTTATCACCCCATCTCTGCCATGTAAATTGGTGAATGGTGTTGAAGTAATTCCTGACTCATCTCAATTTAAACCTTGTTCCTATTTGTCTGCTTGTCTTGGAATAACAGCCTGTAAACTATTCCAGTTTGGGAGCTGCTTCAAGAGCAGCTTAATCTATAATATGGTGTAGAGGTATTGGAGGGTAGTGATCTCATCAGCTATAGCAGCGTAATTCACTCTTATTAGTGAAAGCCCCAACTGTACTTGAAACTACTGCTGTTAGTAAGGACTCCGAGTGAGCAAAGATACGGAAATAGATTAATACAAATCTAAGATGGCTTTTATTTTACAAAGATATTGTTTTGTATCAGTTTTGGTTATGAACCTTTTATTTTCCTTGTGCGGCTATCTTTCTGGCTGTTATTTGTATTTGTGCATTAAATAATTCACTATCAGCAGTGGCAGAGTTTTTCCAAAATTGTAGTTACACCTCATAAGCGTTGTCATTGAGTGCATTGAAAGCATAAAATTTCTGGTTACTTTCTCCTTCAGGGTTCACTTGCTACCCTGACTTTATTTTGTATTCTTCCACTAAATCATGACATCTCCCTATGGGAGATACAGGCAGGTTGGCTATGTACTAAATGAGTGGGTTAAAGAACTTCTTAGATAAAAATTATTTAGCGATTTAATCTTTAAAATACCTGTGCTTGAGCAGTTTCTGTAGAACGTACTGCAGAAATACTTTTGCAGGCTAAAAAATACACCCAAACCCACTCCGTTCTGTAGATGATTATGCTGCATAGAGCCACGTTCTAGTTTTCCTGAGTGGATTGCATTCTGTCAAAAAGTGTTAAAGAAAATTATGTCCCATACAGATTTTCTGAACTATCTTCCAAATGAAATGCTGACGTCTGTGAAAAAAGAATGCAGTCTAATTAACTGGAGTCATAGCAACACACTACTGTATGTTCCTCTCTTCTGCAAATCCTCCTTTAGCACATCTTAGAAAAATAGACTGCAAAATGTTTGAGCTTCGTTATGTATTATGCAAGAATTTCCTGTGGCAAATTTAATGTATGCATACAAAATTGTCATTCAATGTTTGATAACTTCCAATGCAAATATTTCAAAATTTCATTAACTTAAAAAGTTTAATTAACATTTTACTACTTTTTTATTGCAAATAGAATAAAAAATATTTTTTAAACAACAATGCTAACATTCTATCTATAATGGTTCAGACAGTGCTTTAAGAATATTTTTATAATTTACCTTGTTGGTTGAAAACTTATTTTTAAAATAACCTTTTAAAATTTGTTTAGAATCATGAAATTTCTGCAATTCTACAGAGGCAACAACACCGAGTTCGATATTCAGAATCTGTGGAAATTGGATCTGTGATTTTTTCTGTTTCTGGTACAGTACTTTGAAGTTTATGTTCTTAAACTCATAAACTCGAATGAGGTACAAGATCAGGCTGTGTTGTAGGCTACACTGAACTGAATAAAAGCTGCCTTTTTGGAATGTCATGCAGTGGTGGAAGGAGCTGTGCTGTGATTGCACATAAATCAGAAGATGGAGCAGGGAACTTTGAGGATGAAACATTTTCATTGTTTTTTACTTTTTTTTGGATGTACTGTAGAAGATGACATTAGATTTGGTGGTCATCAGCTGAACTGTTTAGTAAATTATTTTTATAACTGAGCAAACACGTTGAGTGCCACTAATGTGTAAGACAGTCATTAAGATTTTTGAGTATTCATGGCTGTAAATACCAGAGTGAACCAAGGCCCTTGGCTTTCACCTTCCAACTTGAGTTTGCAGACTTGGTGGTAGCAGAGGATTTAGGGAAAGGATTATTTGAGCAGGTTTGATTATGAAATAATTGAAACTGCAAACATGAAATATCTTCCTTTTTAAAGCAGAAGATGCTTTAGGCAGGTAGACGAGATCCTTAAGCTGAAGCACACATTGGCCTAGTCTTTTGTATCCTCAATTGTTAAGCCTCCTAAACTTCAGCCTTCTTAACTTTCTCTTTCAGGATAACTCAGTTGATGGGGTTATAATTTCATTTTTCATGGTAGACAGTTTAGCTTACTTTTAAGATGTTGCAGGTGTGTTTATTTATCTCATTTAGATATGGGACTTGCTGAGCTCTTCCATCCGCCTTTTCATTTGCCCTAAATTTGTCACATTATTTGCTTGTTTGTGAAGCATGTGCTTTCAAAGGCATTCAGATGTCTCTACTTTGAGTGGATTGAAGTTGGGTTTTTTTGACGTTATGGTTGAAAATAACCTCTGAGTTATTTGTCGTTATATCTACCAATCATCACTGGCCAAATCTCATGATTGCATTTCACTGTCAACACGTGTAAATTCATTCATGTGTTTTGTTCCATCACCTTTTAAACTAATGTTTGAATAAGAATTCTGCTTCCTGGTTTCTGGTGAGAACTTAATAACGTGACTGCCATGACGTATGTATTTATATAAATTTCTTCAATAGGTGTTGCGTTTTTACTGGCAGACACTCAAGACTTGCTTATTACGGGGGAAGAACAGTTTTTCAAAAGAATTCAGAAATTCATAAACATTCACCGGAACAGTTTTTTGGTTTTGTCAGCTGCTCTTCATGGACCAGAAGAATGGAACGTCATGTTTAGGATTCAGAGAAGGTATGATTTCAACATCAAACCAAAATTTTTATTGCTAGGAAGAAATTAAATAGCAGTTCTAGATTCAGGAATATTATTTTAGGAATTATTTTCAGCAATATTAAAACATATGTTTATTAATGGCAAATGAAAAGAATACTAAAAGTGAATCAATCTGACATGTCATAGGTAACAAAGGGGACATTCCTCAAAACATAGCAAATAATATCCCTTTCAATCACTTCAGGGCTTTGTAAGAGAATTATTTTTTTCAAGTTTTCTCTTGAACTGGAAAATGAGGCAATCTTCTTATCCCTTTCAGCATCTTTTCGTGGTCATTTTCAAAACAGAACAGCCAACTTTCCTTCATGAAAAAAGGCTTTATTGTGAAGTTCAGTTTCCTTACTAGCTTTTAAAATCTGTTTACTTGGAACCATGTCTATTATAAAAGGCTAGAACAATTGAAATAATCAATGTTATTTTACACCATAAAAGTAGACATTAAAACTGATTTGTTTAAAACTTTATCTGGGATTTTTAATGAAGCTTGAAAACATGCATGTTTCAGTTCACACCTGCTGACAGCAGTTATCAGATCGTGCTCCATACTTGTAGTCAAAACTATTTTCTGGTACCTACAGTAGTCCTAACTGCAGTTGATTTTCACTCTTAACATCAAAGAAGTGACTATTCTAATGGAGTCTTTGATCTTTACCTCCTTGAAACTAGCACCAGGCTCATTAAATCCTGGGCACATTGCCAAATGCTGATGAGTAGCGGAGTGTATGGGATGAGATGTAGGAAACCTATTACCCATTTGTGAAAATTCCATAAATTTTCATGAGAGGTCTTAAAAGCTCTGCCACCATTCAGCAAGAATATGTTATTCAGCTGATGGCAATGCTAATTCTCAATCTACTTTGAGGTTTTTTGTGCACGTGTTGATCACTAACGAATGCGATGTGTTGAAACTATATTCCATTTTGCAAGTCAGTAGTTTAATTAAAAATAATAGTTTTGTCACTGCAGGCCATACAAAATTGATGTTCACAAGGCACAATTATGTTTTAGATGCATGTGCTTTGTTACTACCTCATAGCTTGGAGTTCTGCTAGTGTATGTACGTCACTGACTGAGCTTTTGCATTAGTGGGGTTGAAACTTGTGCCATATTCTCTTAAACTACAAGTCACCTGTTGGATTTGTTAAAAAATAAAGTCCCCTGCTATTTTCAGGTCTTTCTGTATTACTGTTTCTTTCTGCTTATCTATGGTGTTGCATTTGGGAAGGATTTTTTATTATTCTTTTATTTTATTATTAAGAACATTATATGATTGTTGTTCAGCACCACAAACACTTTATGTAGGGTTGCGTATATAATGGGAGAAGGGTCAGAAAAGCAATCAACCACAGTTTCTGCATCAGATTTTAGCAAAACTCAGTGAGCTGAGTACCTACTCTTAAGGAAGGACACTGCCTATAACATTTATTTTTGCTAATTAGAAGAATGGGTAGCCAAGTTCAAATCAAATATCTAACCAGCATAGGTCTCAATGTGAACAAGTCCAAGTCATCAAAACAGACTGAGGGGAGGAACAGGTGGTAGTCACAAGGGGAGGTCACAGGGGAGTATACAACTGAGCAGCTGGGCACTTTGTTTGGATTAAATTTTTGATTATTTAAAATTCCTCATTCTTTGTTGTTAAGTTCCTATCATGTTTTACCTCCGCAACAGAAAATGGCAGCAATGATAACTGTGTTGTCATTGTTACAAGACACTTGTGATATAAGCCTTAGGGAGAGGCTCTGTACTTGCCTAGGCTTTGATCTCTTTCTCTTCCATGACTGCTCTGAATGACAACTGATGCCAGTATTTTAAATCTTCAGATTCCATTCTCAAGAATGAATGCATATGAATAACCTTATTTATAGGGAGAGAATGAATTTTAGGATAAATTATTTGAATGAACAAGTCTTTACATGAAATTCTTAACATAATTATCCCATTATCTTAATCACATCTGACACAAAGATTGCTACATTTAAATAACACACTGCAGACATTTAGTTCAAATTGTGAAGTATTTTTAGCACAGTGTTTTTAGATACTTCCCTGTGTTCTTCCAAAGCCATAAAAAAAAAAAAAAAGGACAAACATTTCTTCAGTGGCACTCAGAACAGAGTCTTCAACGATATAGCAGAAGAGGGTTTACTGCTCTCTGAATGTACACATGCTTAAGAAATGTTGATTGATTAATTACCAAAGAGCCCTAGAAAAATAAATGAGCCCTTCCAAATCCCACCTTACACAAGTGGTACAGAAATGGGACAGATGGCTATATAAACAGCATGAACTCTCCAGTTGCCCTTAAAGAGAAAAAGCAATCTTGTGGTGAGGGCACAGTAATAAGTTGTTTAAATCATGTGGGAATGCTTTTTGAGTTTTATGGCATAACAAATTAAATGTGCATTCTAAAAGTAACCTTAACCTTAATTTGTTTTGATGTGCAGATTCCTGGGCAGTAATTTACGTATAATACCTGTTCATAATACTGCTGAAACTGTTAAGTTAATGCTAACTATAGCTAAGGTAAGTCTGGTTGCATATACTTAAAAATATTAGTTCCTCAGAACTTCAGCAGTATATTAGCCAGGAAAAGCCAAGAACTATAAAATACTTATTTTTCCTTAATGGAACCTTGGGGGTCTTGACCACAATCCATGTAATACATTGAGGTAAGACTTACTCTGATGCTTAACTAAGTGTTTAACCTATGTTAAAGGTAACTTTAAAAGCTCTTAATAGCATCTATTAAGACAAATTAGATACTTAGGAACTAATTCGGCTCTTATTTACCACTGTTAAGTTAGGATGCCTTCACTTCACTTACTAATGCAGAAACAGCCTAAGATGGAAACATGTAACAACCTAAAAGAAAAATGCCAATCTAAAAACTCTACTTGTGGATTTTTAATGATGCACATACTAATGTATTATTTCTACAGCTTAGTAACTGTAATTTATCTGTGTATCTGCAACATAGCCTGTATGCATCCACACATTATTTATTAAATCTGTTTACTGAACCTCTTTAAAGAACATTTTTCCATGAAAATTGTAACTTAGATACTAACTATAACAGTACTAGCAGCATCCTGTGTACCAAAAATAAAAATGACAGAGTGAATGAAATGTTAGGAATCAAATATTAATTTATATTTTATCCTTTCCTGAAGTAAGCATCTCAAAATAATAAGCATTAATCATAGAATAGTTTGGGTTGGAAGGGACCTTCAAAGGCCTTCCAGTCCAACCCCCCTGCAAGGAGTAGGGACATCTCCAACCAGATCAGGTTGCTCAGAGCCCCATCCAACCTGGCCTTGGATGTTTCTAGGGATACTTATATTTTTAATTGAATCTACTGATGTCTGGCCCAGTCTCTTAATACAGTATTAACCCAAAAACTTTTAAGATTACTGCTGATCCTATAAAGTTGAATTTGCTTTTCTACTTGTTCAGAATGTTTACACTGGATTTCAACAGGAGAGCCCTGTAAAAAGTGATGATAGTTTATACAGCACAAATCTACTGGTTGCCATTACATTGTTACCACTTACCAATGTAGTGCAAACCCAGTTTAATGAGCTCATCTTTTGCCAGAGAATCCTTAACTGGTAGAGGGCCTAAAAAAGTGGATTTTTTTTTTTTTTCCCCTCAAGTTAACAGACATGGCCAACGGAGCAATACCATCCAACTAATCCTGAGCTACCATGCCCAACTCCTGTTGAAATACTATCCAGATAATCAGATGCAATGCTGACAGGACTGGTTATTTTAGGACTGGTCTTACACCTAAAGGGATACATCCAATCACCCCTGTGTACATCATTCCTGATTATCTGCCTCAGAAAACATGATTCAGATTTCACTGCTGAATAATTTTACATTTGTACTATTTGAAAAATAAGATGTTGAATATTCTATTACCTAAGAGCTACTGTGTTCCACTCATGAGATTTTTCTTTCCTCTAAGATAACTTCCAAGCCACAAGCAGATGATATTCGTTACAAAATGGCAATGACAAAAGCTCAAATAATAGAAAACAGTCCAGTTTGGAAGATGCTTCAGGAGTACTAGTTGCATTGTAATTAATTTAGTATTTGGGGTTTTTATTCATAAATATAGTAGCTACATTTTAAACAAAATATAGTATGTTCTTAAAAATATAGTTGCATTTTGAAAGACTGTATATACAACTTAACACATTTGGAATGAAAGTTTATATTAAATAACTATACAGTGAAAAATAGCATACATTATGCCAAATGTGCATTCTAAGGAAAAAAAAAAAATCTTTAACTGCACTAGAGAAAAGCTGCCCTTATTTTCAACTTGATTCTGAACTTACAAGCTCATTTGTTCATAATAATTTCAAAAAATATTTAATGTATCTTAAGGAAAACTTTATCATTAAAGATAAGGATGATGAAAACTATTCTAAAATACAGGTTTCTCATGGATAAACAGGTATAAACCTTATACAGTGTGTTTGTGTTTTTTCAACACAAATGTTACCTGTTGTGTTACTAAGTTTTAACATCATCTTTGGCTCAAAGTTGCTGTGTTTTTCTTTAAACTTGGTTTCATTTGCCATAATGTTTCTACTGTTATCTATCTGTAGCTTACAGTCCTGTTTGTAAATACAGAATCCTGTTTGTCAGCATTAAAAAGTGCTGACAAAAATACCTTGTGCTTAAACAGTGCTTTTTAATTAATGGTTCTCCAGTCACTTTATAAAAAGTTGTAATTCACAACACCAGTCAGCAACTATTATCTAACAAATTTTAAAAATGAACAGAAAAATAAATGCACAACCATACCTCCTTGCAACAGCATACGAACAAAAAAAAAAACCCACACCTTGGTTTTAGTTCCTAAATTTAAGAAAAAGCATCAAATTCTGAAAAGGACTACTTTAGTAAATAGTCCATCTCTGAATTGCATACAACAATAGCAAAAGAAAATAAAAAAAAAAACTGTAACAGGACTTATGAAGAGCAGCATTTGCAATTCTTCTAGAGGTCACTCTAAATTGCTCTTCTTTAAAGGCTGGCAACCTCCTTTTCAACTACAGTCTCATAGTCAAAATGATCTTCTAAGAAGTATGTTAATTCAAATACGTCAGCTGACCTAACTATTTTCATCCATTACAGCCTTTATTTTCACTTCAATGAGTTCTTCTACTCGAGCTAGAACACTTTCTATTAAATCAAATGTGAAGAGAGCCGAGTGCAAAACCTGAAATGACAAAATAGATTAATGTTATTTTTATTAGAAGAATTTTTTATTTTTTACCTACTGTACATGTATGTTTGTCTCCAGATTGAAAATAAATTTTCAGTACTTCTGAATAACTCTGAAGGAAATGCAAACTCACCTGAAGCTGCATTTCAGTAGTCATGGCAGGCATCTTTTCCCCACTAACGGTTACAGAACAAACTGTGTTAGAACTGTGTGCCTCTGTAGAAGAAAATAACCAACCAGAAATTAGGCTGCTGTTTCACATAACTTTTGGAATGAAAAGCATACTTAATCTATTAGCATGTCTAGACATTAATTTTTAAAAAACACAAACCTAGATATTGACCAAGCACAGGACAGAAGTTGCTGAACCTTAACATGAGGATAGTATGAACTTGATGCTATCTTTACACTTTCTGTATCACCTGTGACTACATTACTAAACAGGCAATATCTGCAACTCAAAACAATTTTATATAGCTAAAATGCTCCTTAAAAGGGAAAAAAAAAAGAAAAATCTGGTCATTTTTTGATAAATTTTTAATATTTCCACATCCAGAAAGATCATAGGAGGTTCTTTAGTTTGACTTAATGAATCCAGACATAAAATACTTGTTTTATTAAGAAAAGGCTGCAGGCTTCTCTGTTGCAGGCAGATTACTTGCAACAGGGAAAACTACAAGGACAAGTCTGAAAACTAAGGGAAAAACCTGTTACATTCAAGGCCATGTATTTGAAATTCAACGTAATGCTTACAAAGATTATACCTTGGGGAAAAAGGCTAAACCCTTTACTTTTATGAGTCAGATGTTCTCTCCTGAACTCAAATCTCTTTATGCTCTGTCAAAGGTTAGAGAAATGTAAAGACAGTTAAAGAAAAACCTTCCTGATTAATTTTAAAGGATTCCCTTTAGAAAGATATCTTCAGGCTGCCTTCAGAAAAAATTCCCCTTCTCTGCCTCTTACTTAGATAGTTTACTACAACAGAAGAGGGTAAGACTAGGAGCAAAAAGCTGTACTGACATTTTTGGTAGCAGAAGCAAGTTCCTTGCGCTGTCTTAATTATACTGAAGACTACAAAGGAACAGAGGATCCGACATACACACAGATGGCCTCAAGGAGCTACAGCTCTTATGCCCTGTGGAATGTGTCTGCTTAAACCAGAGCAGAAACCTGATTCTGTGTGTCAGATTATAAAAATAATAATAAATTAAAAATCCAGATTGTAATCCTTCAGGCTTTAAGAAAGCACCCATTTGCTATGTAAATTATTTCGTCTTTTGTTAACCTCCCCACACCTACTACAAAACCCAAGGGCTGTATATTCAGAGTGACTTAGGTGCTCTTGTCTAACCATAAAAATCAAACATACAAATGCAGAACAAGCTCTGAAGGTCTTCATGTGACATTTCTACCAGTTTTTCATAAGGTTCAAAAATGTGACGAGATAAACAAATTCATTTTTCAGACCAATTACAAAAATTATTAACACCAAATACAGCAATTACTGAATTATTATTTGAAGTTTGGAATAATGTCAACAGTTAATTAAAAGATGTATAAACAAACACAACACCCACCAATTCTTTTTTTCCAAAGGATTTACAAAGTTTCTAATTAGGGACAAAGCTAGAGGGAGGGAAGAAAAACAACTAACCTCTTCTGTTTTCCTTCTTATTCTTTATTTCTGCTTCATAGTGTGCTTTTGACATATTGAGTCCTACATGCAGTGGTTTTAAAAAATTTTGCTTAATCTTGGCAAGTGTGGTCCAGACACCAGTCTGTTCAAATAGAAAAGAGACAGTTAAAAATTTATTTTAATGGAGTATTGCAATGCTAAGTTTTCGAACACAAGTTTTTGGACTAGTCTTTATAACATACACTTCTGTGCTGAGAGGAAAAAGAAAAAAAAAGAATTTAGGCTCATCCATTTAAGCATGAATAGCATCATGATAGATATTAAGCTCCTCTCCCTCTCTTTTACGTTTTCAACTTTGATTTGTTAAAACCCAGAGGATGAAGCAGTCCAAAAAGGGACTGGGGGCTGATAACTACAGCAATGGAAACACACATTTTCAACTTGTTCTTGTAAGCAAAGCTGCAAGGATGTTGGTATGCTGGAGAGTGAGTACTAGCCACTTTCTCAGGCTAGAATTTCTACAGTGAGTAAACAGCAGTTGTAGATTCCTCTAAGATAATTCAGCAGCAAAATAGCACAAATATTTAAATTTGTGTTCCCAAATTAATACTGTATTGCCATGCCAAATTAAAGCTCTAATAAATGTCATGCTGCCCAAATACATAAGGGTCTTGTCTATATTGCATTCAGTTTAGAAAGCATTATAGGAATGTTACTGGATATGCTACTACCCCATCCTTAGGCACAGTAGCCAAAGGGACTGTGAACTTCTCCCCAGTTTGGCATCCGTGAAAGGAGAAGTTTACAATAATTGCACTCAAGAAGCAAGAGATACAAGGAAAAGATGCTGAAAAGCAAGGCCGTTCAAGGTTACACAGCACGAGAGGAAAATGTCTCTGCCTTGGCACCTTATAAGCTTGTAGTTACAAAACTGCTGTAGAAGGAAACAAATACAAAGCAGTCCTTGTGTCTTTAGATATAGGAGCCATTTATTTTACTGCCATTTATTTTCTTCAGGCAGTATCCTCAAAGGGCAAAGTAAGGATGATAAAAATAAGAATTCTCAATGTTAAATAGTATTGTTGATTACAGTGGAAAATTCACCAAATTTTAATGCTAAATGACACAAAAGTTAACTGGTCAAATTAGAAAATCAGTAATTATGGGTAAGAACTGGGCTAAAGATGAAAAAATAACTTCCCAGAAAAATACTGATTTTTAAACTTGATTAATGAAAGCGCTTGTTACACAGCAAAGAAAACATCTGAACTGACAGGAAAGGAGGCATTGTCTTTCTGCCCCACTTACCCTATATGACGGGAGACAGGGAGGAAGTTAAGAACTGACAGGACTTAAATTTAAGGGAAATCTTCAGAAGAGGTGATGCTATTTTCTCCTCCAACATTCTTTAGGGACATTCTTCATGCCATTCTTCAATACTATTAGCTTCTAGCACAAAAAAGTATTTTGCCTAAGTATTAATAAAATTGATCTCTTGAACTGCAAAGGTTTGTATTTATTATTATTATTATTAAGAAGTCCACTTGGCGGCTTGAGGGATACCTCCAAATAAATAAGCAAGAGTAACAAGTATTTTTTCTCATGGGAGTACTTGATAGAGATGTTATTTTATGGTGAAATACTCTAGAATTATGGACACAGACCACAGTTCATCAGGCAGAGTAAAAGGATTAGCTTGTTTACAGTAACAGTTAAGTATGAATGCAATCAAATTTCATAAGAATAAACTCATCTACCTATCACATCATCTATCTCCTAACGTAGTTAATAAAAACATCACTTCTGGATTACTGACTGTTGCAAATTAAAATGCAGAAAGCATGGTTTTGAATCAAGGATAATAGTGTTCACATGAATCCATCTCTCAGCCCTTAGCCAATCAATTATTTTCAAATCAATTAGTACTTACCTGATTATCAGTTTCACAATCCTTAATTACCAAGTATCTCAGTAGATTTAGTGACGCCATAATCCTGTGAATTAAAAATACAATGTTATTTAGAACACAGATTTATATTACAGGGATAATAATTCAAATAGTCCATTAGCCAGACATCCTAAAAATATCCATTTCTACAAAATGCAACCACTCATCTGTTGAGCAATATAGCTTAGTGTAGAGCACCAATGTGCAGTAATGTCCATGTTACAAGAGCTGATACTTTGCAAGTAAGACTAAAACTGTCAGCAGACTGAAGAAGGCTGGTGATTGTGAGGGAAAGAGTTCTCTGAAGAGACAGAACATTTGTAATATGCATCGCTGGTGAGCCAAAGTGGATATGAAACTAGTGTGGCAGTTTTGTTTGTTATAGTATTGAATTTTTACTTTTGAGTGCTTTTTAAATATATGCTTTTAGCTTTTGTTTTGCCATACTTTTTAGAAGAAACTATTTATTGCTTTTTCCAGATAAGCAGCACAATTACAGACCACACATCTGGGTTTTTAAGTAGTTATGTGTCCATCTGGACACCATCACCGTACTGACTTAAAAACCCAACCTTTACTCATCACATAGGAAGAGACTTGACCTATACAGGAGATTTTTCAGAGAAATTTCCAGTTATTTTTCTATTACTTAATGCAAGCATTTGCTGTTCCCATTTATGAGATACTGGATTCCTGGCAGCAATCTGCAATGGCCTCAAAGAGGCTGTGTGCTCTAAGTTGTATCTGATAATCGTTATTCTCCTGTGTCACATAAGACAACATATCACATTTCTTTTGTTCCTCCAATTGTTTTTGCAGAAAGCTGACAAACCATACAGTCCTGAAGAAATTCAGCTTTTCCAATTAGTTCTGTAATTTGACATCTGAGGCTTTAGATCCTCAGGGAATGGAGGAGGAAGACCTTTCTTATTGTTAAAATTAATGTAATAGCATTGTGACATTCTTCTATTCGGAGTCAGTGAAACGGATGGTTGAAGGAAGTGATCGTTACCATTCCTAGTTCCAAAAATTTAAAATACTTTGATGGTGTCACCTCATTAATTATATGACGGCATACCTCCCATTGTAATAAGGTAGTCTGAAGTCTTTTCAAATGATTAAAAAAGAAGAAAAGTCTCTAACTGTGATTACAACTCACCTATCTGAGTTTTGCAGAAGATCTGTCTCAGCACCCTCTGGAAGCAAAAGCACTAAGTCTAGAAGGGAGATCAGATGATGTCCTGTAAACCAAATGTTGTCATGTGCCTTCTGAAAAAATGATACAAAAAGTTTAGCTGTGTGCAAAATGTGCACTCAGATAAATAAATAATTTAATAACAATTTTGGGAAAACAGATAAGAAAAAAAAAATCAAAACACTGAAAGAAATATTTTCTAATTACTACATGTGGTTGAAGTATACAAGGTATCCTTTCATAATCCTCCCTCCTTTGTTTCTCCATGCCAAGCTGTTCTTTTCAGTGTCATCAGAATAGATTCTCCACCTCTTCACCATACCACCATAAATACAGTTAATATCTGTCTACATAAACTGAGTAAATTGTACTAGGCCCTCTCTTTCTTTATATTGAGGTATAGAACAATTGGCCATCTTTACCAGATACATAACAGTAGCATCACAATTTTTTTTTAAAGATTATTAGGTGTTTTAAGTTTTCTTTGCATATTTTTAAATCCACAACTCTTAGCAATGCTTGCACGTAAAGTACACCTTCATCTCTACAGGTCTTTAATGGAGGAAGGACATTCAGTTACTTTCTCTTGAAAGAGGGAGGGGAGAGAAGACAGAAGGGAGAATCATTTAAGCGTAAGATGGAGAGTACTAGGTTTTGAGGTGGCAGAACATAATTATTCTGCCCTCTGCATCATAGACAGACCACTTATAAGTTCCACAAAAATTCCCTAAATTACAAAAAATTGTGAAGTGAGGAGGGGCAAAACAACAAAAAACCGCCTGCCTTCCTGCACTGGTGCTAACTTAAGGGTGTGCCCATCATACTCAAGAGGAGCAAGTGAGCACACTTCTCTGCAAGTTTTGTGGCCTCTTCAAAAGGCCATTTCATGTCAGTACAATGAAGCCAAGAGCATGGAGTTCTTGCAAGGATCTCATGTTGGCAAAGTCCTTATCTCAAGTAAAGGTGGGGAAGGAGATATCATACACAGGGCAAAAGCTAGACAAGAGAGGAAACCAGGAAAAAGCCAGAAATGGATTGGAAGGAAAACTGAGATTAGAAAAGGAGACAAGAAGGGTAACTGTCTGTTAAGTCAGATCAGATGAGAGACCTGGAAAGTTTAAGATTCGCTGGATGCAAAAACTAAGATGAAATAAATGGATAGCAATAGGAAATTGTTATTGTTACGTCTATAGCAGAATTCTTTGCAACAAACTAGAATATTCAAATTCATGCAATGAAGTTTTAAAATTATATGTCTTTTTGACAGCCAGGGAACTCTACACAGAAGAAATGTATTAAGAAACTTCTGAAGCTGTATAGTCAAAAAATTAATTAGTAAGGAAATTTCAGAATATGCTTTTACCCATTCAATTTTAGTGCAAGCCCCTTTTGGAACAGTTTTCATGTTATCTTCTTCACCCCTGCTGATTCAATATACAGGACAGACTATGATCTAAAAAAATAGTAGTTTGCTGTTTTCTAACATAATTATGCTAGCATAAAGTATGTGTAAATTTACTATATTGTCCTATTTGATAAAAGGCAGTATCCTTCAGAATCAAATTTGGTTTGGAAAAGGCTTTAAGCAGTTAAAAAAAAGAGAGAGGAAAAAAGTTAATCATTTATTTTTAATTAATTTTTTCCAACTTCCTGGTATAAATGATTATAAAATATGAGATTTAAATAGCTTTGATCTAGCTCAATCCTTTCTAATGAATTCAATGTTTGTGAAGCACTCATAATATAATTCTGACTGTCATAATAAAAAACAAGAAAAAATTCATAATTCTGTCTGGACTGTAGCATTTGAATTATATTCAAGAAATTAGGAACTGTGAGGATAAAGCAAAATACTTAGTAGGTTCTCTTTAAGAAAGAAGCATGTATTTTCAAGCACAGAAAAGGTAATAATAACTTCTCAGAAAAATACATTAAGATTGCGTAATTAAAAATACAATTGTAAAATTATAACATAAAAATACATATGCCAGAAAAAAGGCCAAATTAATATTTTTAATTACATAATTTCCCGATCTTATGTTTCTTTTCAAAGTGGATTTTTTTCATGTGTCACTCAAAGCTTAAGCTGTACACATTTTCTCAACATAATACTGATAGAATTTTGAGATGGCAACTTTTTCTTTAGTGGTAATAGCCTCACCGTTAACGATAAGTGAATCTGATCTTTTATATTTTTAATGATGTATCCTTCCACACCAGCATGGTTGCTTGTCTTCAGTAAACACCTTCAAACAAACAAACAAAAGTATCATCTCTTCAAAGCTGCCTATATAGTTACCTCAAAAAACTGAGTGAATAAGACCATTAATGTAATCTAAGTGGGAATTTTACCACAGAAAAATACAATGACTATGTAACCTTTAAACACTAGCTTATGTAAGACAGCTGATTTCAGTGAGGCAATTCAAATTCATTATTTATCCAAAAATTAACATAGTAAAAGTAATGTGGTTTACCAGATAGAACCTGTCAGAAATCATTGTATCTATGCAATTAAGCTGCAATAAGGCTGATTTTACACAAGCTACAGTAATTTCAATGCATACCTGAATAATGTATATTTTCCCTCTGTATCAAACTTGTCTATGAACAACTGCAAAATATTTAAACTCTTCTTTCTCTAAAGAAAAAGAAGACGTTATCAGATTAATACTAATTAAATAAATTCAGCACTTAACTGATTCTATAGGTCACATTACATACCAGATGCTCTATGGGACAAAGGGTCATAACTTTCACCAAATCCTGCAATTGGACAAAGAAAACATAATTTCTAATTACATACAGATAATTACATTACATAACAGTGACTGAAATTTAATTAAGACATTAAAAAAATAACAAACCAACCAAAACTAAAAAGCCATGCCTATGAGAAGATTTTCATCTGAGAAATTCACATTAACTTCAGTAGTTGAAATCCCAGGGCTGATACACAAGACTACTATTCTCCTACTCTTGGGTCCAAATAAGAATGTGGTCTAGCAGCATTTTTGCAAGGAAGATGGAAAAATGAGGAAGCACCATCTTGCAGCTAAGATCAGTGCCCACCTGCCCCAGTGGCCTGTACATACACTACGTACATTTTAATTGTCTCTGAAACTTCATGCTGTAGCAGGCAGAAAAGACAATTAATTCTGTATAGCAAGACACTAAAGGTTTCAATTTAATGACACAAGTGTGTAAAGGTTCAGCAGTATGTCCCCTCTCAAACACCTAGAAGACAGCTCGGTATTATTTATAATCACATATTAAAGACTTCTGTACATTGTTTCTTATTACCTGAGGGACATTAATAAAATCTCTGCATTCTAGATATTGATGGAGAAGGCTATTATCTTCCATTCTCAATAAACAGCTCTCAAATAGGTCCTGCAGGTGAGGGGAAAAAAAAAAGCAGCCAACATTTTGCACATATTAAAGACATTAATCTACACGTTTAACATTTCATGGCTAGAACTGCCTTCACTCTAAATGTTCATTCGCATGTCCAAAGTTCCTAGGAGCTACAAATGTAAGTGATAATGGTACTTTAAACATTTATGCATGTGTGTAAAGTTCAATAAATGTAAGTGTTTTTAAAACTGAAGAATACCTAATTAACCCTCTAAATATTTTTGAAACTATCATTTGTACCTTTCTAGGTACAAAACTAACTAAACTAACTAACTAAACTAACTAACTAAAGTTTTACTATCACTTAAATTGGAAAAAAATAAACACTGTAACATTGAAAATTTGAGTAAAATAAAACTTACAAGTCCTTTAGATAACACAGATTCTTCTGTTCTAGGAAAAAAAAAAAGAAACATCAAATTTAAATTCTTAATTTGAAAGACATTGTTGGTATTTCAGAAGAAATACTAGATCAGAGATCAAAAAGAACTTGTACCTCAAAAATTTTCATTCTATTTTCTAAATATAGTAACTTCATTATTTCTCTCAAAAATTTTTAGAATAAATTGGCTGATGAAAAGCTGAAAATTAGACTCCTCTCTTCAGGGTCCAAAATGACATTTTTTCCCTCGATATTTATAAATGCTCAAAAGCAGCATCTCATATCTCAAGGTATCAAGACACCGATTAACAAAGAAAATTAACTTTTTCCCACATGATTCCATTTGCATAGTTCTGCAAGCCTAAGAAGAACACAGCAGATCCTAAACTGATGGGACCAGGAAGTTTTGTTTAAGTTTTACCAGGAAATGGTAAGCAGTCATAATGGGAAACTTCCCTTCTACAGCATTGCTAGAAACTATTTGGTCAACACTACTGCTTATGTAATGAAATAATCACAATATATAGAAAAGTCTGGCTTCCTTTAGAAAGCCTGACCTTTAATCAGATTGCATATCATATCAGAATACATTCAAATAAATAGTATCACAACGGTCTTCTCTAGTAGTAATCCAATTGTTACAGAAGTAATATACACTCTAATTATTCTGCATGTGTTTAAAAGACCTTAATTTTGCATTTTCAGAATAAAGTTCCTAAAAATTATATCACAATACAAGCTGAAAACAATAAATACATGTTTTAGACAACTTTTTAATACTTCTTAGTAAAAGAAGCCATCTTATTGTAAAACTTGCCATTTTAACCCTCAGGTTTAAAAAACTCCTTTGAACGTATCTGGTATATTTGAAATTTGAGTCTATGAATTACAATAAAAGATCACACCCACTATCTAGAACTCTAAATATAATAAATCCTACCTTTTCAGTAGCACTTCAATATGTGTCATATTGCATTGCAGAAGGTATGATGGACTAAAAGTGAAAAGTTAGGTTTACATTAAACTGCATAAGCCATATACATTTGCACATAGTTAATATATTTAAGAGGATTAGTTTTTTTAAAAAAAATCATTAGACTTTATAAAAATAATAATTTTGAAATAGACAAAAAGAATTTTAAGTCAAATTTCTGTTAGCAACTCTTACCTGGAAACTGTTTACAAATATGCAATTGAAAATGTAATACATGTTAATTTTCAGCATGTGACTAATCCTACCAGTTTCTTTAAAAGGACAGCTCATCTAAAACTAAACCATAATAGAGTAATCTACAGGACTGGAGTATATTCTTATGTATATAATATAAGCTACATAAAATATAAATACATAAAGGTTGACATACACAGTTTTCATTCATAGCAATTCACAAATGAAAAGTTTTCTTCTGCCCAGAAAGAATCCAAAGAATCTCCAAAGTACAGACTTCCAATAAGTGAGGAAGAATAGTTCTTACCTAAATACCATTGGAAAGCAATGAATACCAAAATGCTGAACAATCATCAAATATGAGAGACATGCCAAAGAATCTGCAGAATTCTTTCGCTCTATGTCCGCAAATTCCTGATTCTCCCAGTGTGGACTTTTGCCTTTACGATGTGAAAACACTAATGGTATCAATTCTCTTATATCCCACAAAATGTCCTAAAAAAGAATGATAGATTGCATATAGTTGCCTTTAAAAGACCTGTATACCAATTAAGTTTCAAAGCTTTAACTGTATTTACAGTAAATTATCTTACACAGCATATGTATAAATTAATATAAATATTTTTGAGTATTTATGATATATACACAAAACAGACCCTGCAGGAAAAATAACTACTGTTAGAAGAATGTTACTAAGATAGCAAAGGCAAGCACTCAAAATCACATTATGCCACAGGACTCCTGTGTTTTTCAGATCACAGAATACTCAGTATTTTGTTTTCTGCTCAATAATCAATATGCAACACAATGTTTATCTACTAAAGGCAAGCCCTGCTTTAAAGTTAGAATCACTCTGTATAGCCTTTATTTCCAGTGATGCACAACACAATGATACCCGAGTACTTCATGAACACTAGTCTGGTTTTCAACCACCCCACACACATTCATGTGGACTACGAAGTAGTGTAACTCCTATTGTACATATTACAAAGAAACAGTGAGATCAAGGTTAACTCACTATTCCAGGGTTTTCCAAACTGAACATCCAGGATTTTTAAAATTGGGATTACACAAAATGTTGGTCAAGTCATGCTTTGACTGTATGACTGTAGGTACAGCTCTCATTACCCAATTCCACAAACAGCAGAAGTTAATTTCTTGAGAAAATTAAGAAAAGGTAATTCACAATTAGCATAGAAAACATAGTTTCAGACTGTGCCCAACAGGAGAGGCAGGATAAAGAGTAAATTTTTCAGAGCACCCTTCAACTATCTTAACCATCTTCTGGTAATCCCTGCCTCCTTCACTGCAAACCATGAAAGTTCTGCAATAAAAAGTTCCGAGACAAGATTCTCTTTCATTGCACAACCCTGACTGATCCACACAGCAGTTCCATCCTGTGCTGACTGAGACATGCTGTGGAAAAAAAAAAAAAAAGGATGCGATCATGACAGAAAACCTAATTACAGCTGGAAAACAAAAAAAAAGTTTTGCTAACTTCTTAGTATGCTTCACT
The DNA here is from genome assembly GCF_036417535.1 of Chlamydotis macqueenii. NCBI lineage: Eukaryota > Metazoa > Chordata > Aves > Otidiformes > Otididae > Chlamydotis > Chlamydotis macqueenii. Next base: position 19,877,774 of record NC_141563.1, on the reverse strand, counting down.
TTACAACCTTAACATTTGGATATATTTTGTGTGCAAAAACGCTTAGATTTTTAAACACAAATTGGGCGAGAAACAGAGTTATATCACATGGCAACTTCCAGACTTCCTCTGTGTGCATGCATATTTGCATACACTCACATACAGTATATTTATGTGTGCTTTCCTCATCCCAGCTGGCTCCAAGTCTTCCTTTTGAAACTTATCAAGTCTCAGTGTGCCACTCCCTCCCCCAAAGTGACACCCTGACCCAGTCTCCCTGCTCTTCTAGGACTAATAACTCCATGATATCATATAAAAAGCTGTCTGTCTGCTGACTCTCTACTTCATCATTCACAGCCATTTCAGCCATCTTCCTTTGATAGCTGGATTTCCTCAGCCTCTCGCTCAGCTTTACCCTGACTCTGTAACTTTCATTTCCTCCTTACATAGCTCCAGGCATTCTTTCACTTTTTTCTTTCTGTGATTTTTCCTCCTCTAACCAGAGATAACAAGGTAGAACAAAGTCCAAAGCCCAAACTTTACCCTTTCATACAGTTGACATTAACGTGAGAAACAAGTGTATCCATAGTTATTAAAACAACTTACAGAAAAAAACTGTAATGGGCAATTATGAAAACTGGAATTGTATTTTTGTTACCAGTAAATATTAATAACCAGCTAATAGTCATTTAATGGTCAGTTCTCCTATACTTCTAAAAAGGTCAGCTTGTTTTGTAAGAGTTGAAGGCATTAGCTGAGTCTTGATACAAATGAGCAGTTACTGTCTATTCCATGTTACCCAACTAGTGACCCATTGGCTATCCTGAGGGAAGACTCCATTCAGTACTCAGAATATTTTCCACTCTTGTATTTCATTAAAAGATTTACTAACGTGCTTCTGAATAAACTGTTATAAAATAATCCAGCACCTGGCTGTCAAGAAGGTTCCTTCATTTTATCAGCCAAACACAAATCATTATATAACCAAGCATGTGAAATTAGAGACAGATATTTACAAATATTTTAAATTTGGTGTACTGGGTCTGGCCGGCACAGAGCTGATTTTCTTCAGGGCAGCCCGTACAGTGGTGTGTTAGATCTGTGACCAAACCAGTGTTGATAACATGCCAGTGTTGCACAGTGTCAAGGCCTTTCATTTCTTACTCTGCCCCTCAGTGAGCAGGCAGAGGGCGAGTGAGAAGCTGACCTAAACTGATCAAAGAGATATTTCGTACCGTATAACATCACACTCAGCAACACACTGCCAGGGGACAGGCAGTATTTTTCAGATTATCTGTTGTTCAGACACTGGCTGCGCATTAGTCTGCTGGTAGGAAGTGCGGACTGACTGCCATTGCATCACTTGTTTGGTTTTTTTTTCCCTTCATTTATTAAATTGTCTTTTTCTCAACCCATGAGTTTTTCTTGGTTTTGCCCTTCAGATTCTCTTCCTCATTCCACTGGGGAGGCTTAAGTGAGTGGCTGGGTGGGGGCTTAGCTGCCAGCTGGGGTCAAGCCACTACATTTGGACATGTGCAAGAGAGGAAATACACTTTACCACATTCAAAACATGAACAAAGCGCAGCTCTACTTGCTGTAACCTTATTAATCACACCTAGTCCTATTTCTCAAACAGAGACGTACTGTGTGTTCCAACATATGCATGGACTGTACCTAACTATCTCCTTATAAGGCTTGGTTTTGCTGCAAATTTAAATACAATTATCTACACCCACAATAATCTCACTCTAATAAAACACAGCTGCTATGTAAAACATTCAACACCAGAGTAACTGCACTGGTAGCATGGAGTGGACGTGTTCTCACTGAATTTCCAGCTGCAGCATCAGCAGCAGTCAAGCATGAATTTATAGTCTTTAACAGTCAAATAGCACTGCACATTAGAGATTTCTCTCTGTGCAACACTTGGATTAAAAATAACATGTAGATTTTGCCTTGATGTAATACTGCAGTAGAGACAATCCTTTAGATATTCTAATAAACTCATACATCACCAAGAAAAGGAAGCAGTTACGCAAGTAGCAGCTGCTGATTCAGACAGCAGTCCAAACAGGTTTATAAGGAGCAAAAGTATGTCTGCAAGATTGGTAATTTCCAGAGATGGGACCTGGAGCTGTTCTAAACCTTTATCTACCTGCATTACCTTACAAGGTCCAGTAAGTCATCCCACTATCCAATAAAGGAAGCAAAATGACCTCTAAAACAAATTATAGGTAATGCTGAACTAGATCACTACTTTTGCAAACACTGTAATTAATTTTAACTGCACTTACTATAATTTCAGTTGCAAAATGCCGAAAGGGATGTTCTTCAATGCCTTCAAGTTGCTCAAGCTGAGCTGTCAATAATGGGTATTTCAGGCTTTTCATACAGCTGAAATAAAAAAGGGTGAAACTAAATCACCAATAAGGTCACAAATATAAACTATAACAGTGTCATTGATGACCAAGAATAAAGTCTATACTCATTAGCTGCTGCTATTCCTGATATTCCAAGGAAAATAAAAAAAAACCAACATCTCCTGTAGAAGCATTCCTTGACTTCACCTCCACAATATGATTATCCTCACTGTTGTAAATTTGAGGAAGAGCAGAATACCAAAACAGCTTCATAGCACAGAGACTAATATTTCTTTACCATTTCCCTGTATTTAAAAAAAATAAAAATATATATATATATATTTTTTACATTTCTTCTCTCACTTCATAAATACGTAAGGTACATTTAGAGTTTCTCTTTTTCAAAATACTACACTAGTTAATACAAATTGGCAGCATTATAAAACACTAATAAGATGATTTATTTACTGCCTATGTAATAAGTGCCTACTGTTCATTTTGTTAAGTTATAGGAATATATTACACTGACATAAAACGCTCACAATTTTAATAATTCTTCTTTCAGCTCCATGTCATTGCATTCTGATGTCTTTTCCATGTTTTTAACAACTTCATTCACAAAAGGTTTAGCAAAGTTCACCACTGCATTACAACACTGACAAAGACCAAGTTTATCTTCTTGCATTTGTTGTTTTGTATAAGGTACAGGTAAGGGAGTAAGCTGATTCATAATCATGGCCAAAGATAAGCCCACCGAATAGGCTTTCTTGTTCTGAAGTTTCAAAAGCACTGGGGGAAAGAAAAAAAAAAAAAAAAAAAAAGGAAAAAAAAGAGAGAGAATATTTTGAGACATTAAATTATTACTTAGTAGAGGACAACGTGAAGAAAAACAATGTGACTATATAAGAAAGCCTTTAGTTTCAGAGAAGGAGAGGGACTGATACCTGAAATCATACGAGCAAATCCAGCAAGACTAAACACCATCAGCTAGTTTAATACGCTGTAGTTAAAATGACCATATATTTGAGAATGACAAATATTAAAGCAGTCATGCATTTCAACATATTCTTCCTTTCTCTGTAGCACAGTGACAAGGACTGGAAAAAAAAAAAATCTTTCTAGAACTAGTCTAACTGAAATAATATTAATTTATCTGACCTGGAAAACTGATTTATCACTTGACTCCTTCTGTGTTTGGCAAAACCAAAGACAATGGCCCAGCCTTTCTGCTAAGATCATACTTCTCCTGAAGCAGCTCTGAACTGTTCTACGCTCTGCAGCAGAACCAACAGAGAGGCTCCCAGACTAAGGAAGCAGAACAAGTGGCTCCCCACTTAAATTGCACTCAGTGCATGCTAACTGCAGATTGGATATCCAAAACCCCACATACTTCTAATTACCAAAATGTTTCTCTTGTTAAGCTCTAACATAATTCAATAACACATCTCAGAGACTGGTACAATCAGAGTTAGACTTGATACACAACACTTGATCACTTGATTTCATCTCACGTATCAAAACACAAACTACTCATTATCTACTCAGTTGATGTCCAAACCCAACATTTTTATTTTTGTATGTAAGCCAGGAAGAATGCTTTCCCCTCACCAATCCAATATTTGAACCTGCTTCAATCTGAAATAAAAGTTATATACTAAGAAAATACAGAATTGTATATTTTAAAAGTTAAATAATGAAGAATTTCACAAATCCAAGTAATTACCTATTTCTGTAAAAACAGTATGAATGGTTTATACCTCTAAATATAACTGTCACAGGACCACAGTCTTGTAAATAATGAAAAACAGCTGAATGTTGCTTTTTCAACTGATGCCATTAATCCCATCTAAAATATTTTTCTAACAGGCCAATAAAAGCATAAAAATTATACCTTGTGTTATTTTGCAGAATATAATAGACTGTAAAGCCTGTCAGAAGAGACGTATTCTGAAATCATTCCAGCAAAGGCTAAGCTAAATTGATAAATAAATGAGAAAATAATTTAATCCATAAATCACACGAGAAAGTGAATTTTACCTGTCTGCAAAGGCTGAAGCAATAACATCACAGTTGGGCACACTTGCTCTCCAGAGGTCTGCTCAATCTGCTCAAGTAAACCCAAAAAAAGTTCCTTCGGATTGCATAGCTGCAAGAGAGGAACAATATATATTTTTAATCATCATGGTCATAAGCCAAAAAGTTAATCAGAAGCAAAATTCAATACAGAAATTCTTGAACATCAAGAAAGCAGCTCTGAATATCCAAGATAATCTTAAGAAAACAAATATGAAACAGTACTTCCCTAAAGTTAACATCTTCTGTAGAGTGTGTATGTGTGTACACTTCTATATCACCTGAAAACATACAATAATAAATAATGACACTAAACTTGATTTCTACAGTCTATAAAAACCTCACAGTACCTTAGCAAAGTAATCCTTAGGAGCAGAGAGAAAATAAAATCTTCAGTGTGAATTTAACTCAAGCTATAGAGTTTGCAAGTTGTTTTTTAAGTACATGAATGAAAGGGAACTAGTTTTCTACAGATTAAAACTTTTTTCCTCTACTGCTCCATCAGAATCATCAGGTACTCGTTGTCATACTGTATCTGTGGTAGACAAGATGCAGTATTCCCTTGGCTGCTCTGACTGCAGCAACTGGCTACCAAAAACTTTAGGAGTTCTATCGGCCTTTTTCTTCTGGGTAATACTGTATCTCTTTTTTCTGCCTAGTTACTAATTTCACAACATTTGTAAGAGTTTAATTATTTCTGAGAACACTAAGCCTGTGTCTATTTGAGATGAAACTGTCCCATGAGTTTAAAAGTTCCGGGAAATAGATAGAAGAACCCAAACGTATTCATGCCTTGTTTTCTTTGGAAATCAGAGGGAACATTAGGACTTCTCCCTTCCCTACTATTATTGTATTATAACTATATATTTCAAAAACATACCTGTGCCAACTGATCTAGTATCCTCAGGCAGTGTTCTCGCTTATCATCTTCCTGTTTATACATGAAAATACATCTAACAAGAGGAGATATGAGATTCCAACCCATATTCTTTATGATAATCTAAAAAATAAATTTTCAGAGAATAAACCAAAACTGGACATCTTCTAAACCCAGAAAGATTGTACGTATGAAGGCCAAAAAAGACAACAGATCAACGTCCTTGTTGTAAATAACACTATAATAATGTCATTGAAAATTTAACATCTAATACCATAAAGTTCTGTACTCAACATACATTCTATTATCTCCCTATACGTATAAATACAGCTGCATATTTTGTATAGTTTTCTTCAATACATTAATTCTAACATGTCAATAAGAATTGATATGACAACACATATTAAAAAAGACTGAGTAGAGTTTTGCTGAAAGAATGCTGAGACAAATTATGTTTAACCTGAGGGGATCAAGTTGTTACTCCAAACTCACAAAATTCAAAACCAGACTGTGCCCTGCATGTAACATTGCCAAAACATTTCATCCTTCACTTTCTTTCTGAACTTCCTTTACAATTTATTACAACCTGTCAGCTCCCCAAAGTGCCTGCTGACATTAGCATCTCTTACATTAGCATCAGTTGAGTTCACTCTTACAGTTTTGGCCAATATTATTATATCCATCTGTTGTGGGTTCACCCCAGACAGCAACTAAGCACCCACCAGTTGGCTGCTCACTCTCCTCCCCCAGTGGGATGGAGGAAGAGAATCTCTATTTTGCTCTTCTGATTAACTCATGGGACAAGATAAGGACAATTTAATAAGTGAAGGACAAAAGGGGAGGGGGGAATGACGCAAACCAACTCCCACCAGCAGATGGATGCCCAGCCAGTCTCCAAGCAACAGCTACTTTGGAATGGGTCCCCATCCCCATGTGTTTTTATTGCTGAGCATGATGTTAGATGGTATGGAATATCTCTTTCATCAGTTTAGGTCAGCTGTCCCAGCTGTGTACCCTCCCAACTTTCTTGCTTACTGAGGGGGCACAGTGAGAAACAGATAAGACCTTGACACTGTATGAGCACTGATCAGCAATAGCTGAAACACTGCTCTGTTAGCAACAGTGCCAGTCAGATCCAGCACATCATCTGAAATCTCATCCTGCAGAGGAGGGACACTGTCACTTTCTCTTAGTTAGGCTTTTGTCCTCTCTCGTCTCTTAACTTACTGAAAAACAGTTATTAATGGTTTTGTTATGGTTATCATGACTTGCTTTCTACAAGCTAACTGAAGTTACATAAGAATGTGCACTTAACAGAGAGAAACTTATTAACTATTCTTATTTACAGCCTTGCTCCACAGTGAAAGTAGCTTTTCCTTTTTAATAAGCAGTTTTATCTATTTAACGGTGTGTTAGTGCACAACTAATACACAGTGCAAACTTAAACTCACCTTATTTTTCTCATTTTGAATTACTTCTAATAACTGAGCTGCATACCCATCTTCTAAACATTTCTGACCTGCTACCTGAAACAGGTTAAAATCTTCTCCTTTGAAATCAGCTTCTTCCAGAATTTGCTACAAAGAAAACAGGCACGTTTAACTCCACACTTATAAAAGGCAAATAAAAAAAGAAAAATCCAAGCTTTCATTTCAAAATTAAATGTAGTGTCATTGCAACTTAGCTTCTTATATAACATATTTCATATATTAAAGAAGCTACCAAGAGCTACTACAGAAGACAAAGCAGTATTTCAATAGCACTATCTAAGTCTAGACCACAGCGTGTTTTTGGAAGATGTTATTGTCTACAACAACTTGCTAGGATTTTGTTACTTCTGACAGGTACTGTTAAGTATAAGAACACTTCTTTCTTCAAGAGGCAGAAGTTATCAAGCATCTTGGGATAAGTACCACAGAAAAGTCAATGAAACATGGAGGCTGACCTTCAGCAGCACAATGAGGAGTTCTGCTAACAATTGTCTTATGTTTTGGGGTCATTTTGGTTTTAATATATTAAGAGAAACACACATTGCTTACACTTGTTACTTTTATGCAAATAAAACTACTTACGCATCTTTGTATTATGGCTTGAAGTTCATCAACTGCCATTATAGTTTGACTTTGTTCTTCTGTCATTGAAAACTATTATAAATTAAAGAGTGTACTATTAAAACACTTGAAGTAAAAACAGACTGAAAAATAATCACATTATAAAAAAAATGCCAATAGAGGAATAAGAACAAGCTAAATAGACAGATATTATGAAGACCACATGACAAAAAAATACAGGAAAAATGCATTTTTAAGAATTGTACACTGTATTATTCTATTCCCCATACTTACAGGAGACAGTATTACAGACAAGGAACAACCTGCATTCTATGTACAAGGAAGTAATTTTTCAAGTAGTATCAGGGTCATCTTAAGAAGTTAGGAGGCCTCAGCTACTACTTGGGCACATACATTGAAAACTGCAGCTATTACAGAGCAAGTCTGGGCTCACTTTGTACCAAGCGCAGATGGCGATGATACACTGCATTTTCTGGGACTATTCTCACCAGAGGAACTCCTGAGCTCTGACTGGAACACTCTAAACCAATGCCTGGCATATGCACAGCTGATTGAACCACTATGCCAGTTTATATCAACAGTCCAATCAAGATTACATATGCAATATCATTTATTTCTTTCTAGTGTCTAGGTTAGTCTAGTTCAGTGGTCTTTTACATCCACTATAATTTAAAAATTTCTTGCCAAAAACAATTAAGTTAAGCATTTGAGTAGTGTTAAGTACATATAAAGTTTTACATAGTCAAGACCATAAATTACAGATAAAATCAAGCTTGGTTATCCATGTGATATATCATAGCAGCAGTCATAATCTTTACAGTTTGAAGTAATTTCATGTGCTCAAACCTGGTTATATGACCACTATGAGTTTCAATTACCTCTAAACTTGGATAATTAGCTAACTATTCATTAAAACACACAACTTTGATATTTCTACAGACATCTCAATGTAACGTCCTCCATTTTTCCTCTTATGTTTGACCTCTCCTACGTCACACAAGATAACTAAGCTACCTGGATGTTTACAAAAACCAGGCAACTCACAAAAGCTTAAAATGCATCTGTTGTGCGAATTTTATTATTCAAGGAATAAACTAGATACTTTCTATTCTTAATGACCTATTTTAACATTTTTATGTCACTGCAATCTAGCAGCATATCTAGCCTGTCATGCTGTCATCATCAAATACCTTATTACCACACGTTGTACTAGTTGAGCTCTTAATTTTACATGTTACTAATCCTCCCAAAACAATTCCAGCGTACTTTTGAACGCTCATATTCTTGCCTTTTCAGCCCTCAGTAACTTCACAATGTACTTACAGCCTTGAAACATGTCCTGAGCACCCACACTGCTGTTCCAGGGATTTACCAGCTAAACTCACAGCCGGTCTCAGACCTTAGTACTTAACCCAGTTTCTAATTAAATCTTTTCAGAGGTGGACAGCACCTGAATCATGTGAAACTACTATTAATACTCGCCAAACTCTCTCCTCTCTAATAAACACGTACCTCAGCCCCTTCCCTAGGCGGGGTACAACATGCAGGCCAGTACAAAGAGGCTGCCAGCATTAATCCTTTAACATACTGCTGAATTGAACAACCACAAGGCCACCCTCCCCCTCACCTCAGTGGGCCACCGGCTGAGCCACGCCCCGGGCTGCAGCCCCTCAGCCCCGCTCGGCCGTACCGTCCGCTCCCGTCGCACCGCAACACCGGTGTGCTGGTGCTGCCGCCGCCGCCGCCTCCCCCCGCTGCCAGCCCGGGCCACGCCGCCACGGCAGCTCCGCCTCCCGGGTGAAGGGTCAGGGGGAGGGAGCGGGCAGCCACCATGATGGCGGAGGGGAAGCCGCAGGGCGGCGCGAAGGGGAAGCTCAGGCAGGGGCGAGCAGGTAGGCTTCAGGCTTTGCGCGTCGCTCCCCTCGCCTGCCGCTTTGGGCTCTCCCTGTGCTCTCTGGCCGGCACAGCGGATTCGCCCAATTCTCTGTACGGAGGGGGGGAGCGGCGGGACTGCCGCGGCCGGTGCTGCGGAGACGCTGCCGTGCGCTCGGTGGGCCTCGGCGGGGCCGGCGAGCGGCGGTTGTCGGCGGCAGCTGTGGCCGGCGTCCCTTAACGATGGGCCGGACGAAGCGGGGCCGACGGCCCCGCTGTCCTCTCAGACTGCGCGGGGGCTGCGCGCCCCCGGGCTTCCGCAGTGCCGGCAGCCCGCGCCGCGCGGGACGGCGGTTGTGCCGCTGGTCAGAAGGCTGCATCCTCATGTTTTAAGCGTAGCAGTCCGTTATTTTCCCTCCTTGTTGCCCTTGTCTTAAGGAAACAGCTGCCCGAGTGCTCCACGTCGGTAGCCGGGTCAGGGCGGGCCGAGCTCCGGGCAGGCCGCGGGGCCGGCCGGGGGCGCGGCTCGGTGGTGGGGCTGCCGACGCCGAGCCCTGCCCGGCGCAAAATTCGGTGGTGGGGCAGTTGGAAAGGACAGGGTGTCCCAGCAGTGGGGTGCAGGGGTAAAGCTGGGCTGGAGAGCCAGTGGGGAACCAGGGTGAGTGATTGGCACAAAGTTATTATTAGAATTCTTCTTCCTTTAGCTTTTTCTGACTATGTGGAACATGATGAATGAGAGTAGCAAGAGAATTGGGCCTGTGTGTCCGCACACTTATAAAAAGTGCGTCTGACTAGTTGCTGAATGATTACGAGCTTACTGAAGTCGCTGTCAGCCACCAAAAGCAAGTTTCTAAGCAATTGCTTGCAGTTTAGAGTTTTTAAGATTTTCCAGGTTCCGATATTTTCCACTGTTAAAGGAAGAAAGTACACTCATTTCTATATTTCTACTTTTGTATGTTTGATTTTTAGGAAATAAGCATTCAGCTGCTCTGAAGAATGAAGATGCTGCTCAAAGGTATAATTTCTGACTAACAATATGTGGCATTCATGTTGTTTGCCTCGCTTTGGAATCACATTCTCTGCCTCATGTGGTTTTTTGCTTTGTCAAAGTACCATGAGGAGGTCTTCAGCATCAACATCATGCAGGCTTATTTGGAGTGATGTTATGTAGCTTCTAGCAGCATGCACGTAAGTGCATTGTATAATATGCTAAAAGTTTTTTAATCTTAACGTCCACAGTTGTATTTCCTTAGTCTCTAGTGCTTGTGTTTTGCCATCTTAACTTCTTTGCATACCTGCCATTTTTCTTTATTCACTTTAAAAACCAAACTTGAGAGGAAAAAACACTTTCTGCTATCGACAATTACCTTAGTATTCATTTGACTCTGTAGTAGTCCTAGACTTCCAAGTGAACAGCGTAGACCTCTGTTGGTTAAGACAGCAGAATGACTGTACGTTGACAACCTCTGTGGGAAGCGCTGCAAAATGGCGATTGGAGGCACCTAGGTGGCTGGTCTCTGGGCATCTGCTGGCAATAGAATAGTGGCAAGACTCAAGAACACCCAGGAAATCTATTGTAGAGGGATTTGTTTCATTTATACCTTCCTTTACTTTGTGCCCTCACCCTCTGACTTGTCCCAGTCCTTTTTTCTTCCTGCTCTTCATGTCTGATCCAGCTCCCATTCTCCTGGCAACACTTGATAAATTGTTTGTCCCAGGCTCTTTGTCCAGCCAGTTCTGGGTTTCCCTCTCTTGCAAGAAGAGTTGGGTAACCTTATATGGAAATATTGCAATGCAATAACAGTCAATGGGGTGGAAATAAAGCAAACCAAGGTTGGAAACTCCTTTGTGGTTATTACAGAATTTCTAGTCCAGTTGTTGCTTTGTTTGGCCAACATGACATGATGCAGAAAAACGTAAGCTACTATATTTCAGAAAAAATATAAAGGTACAGTTGGAGAGTTGTTTATGGAGATCTGTCCTCTGTGTCATTCAGTGTCTGCTCTATTACAGGAAAGCCGCTCTGGAGGCTGCTATGAGAAAGAAGATTGAATTTGAGAAAAAAGCATTGTATGTTGTTGAACAGCTTCTGGAGGAGAACATTACTGAAGAGTTCCTTCTAAATTCTGTAGGTGTTGCAAGTTTTTTATACTATTTTGTATCTTAGTGTTCAACTTTTCTTTTTTTTAAAAAGTTCTTGGAACAATTTGCTGCAGTTTAAAGTAGACAAACCATTTATTTCGTCTCTCTTAAGCTCTGATGACAATTGCCTTGTTTTCAAGGGTTCTGCAGTGAAAACATGGCCTAGCTTTACAGAACTGTATATGTTTATGAATCCTCACTTTATTACCACAGCTTTTGTTTATGCCTCTGTGGTTCTGGACCGATGGGTGAAGTGTAAAAAATTAGGTCTACATCACATCATCTGTGAATTTAGACAAAGTCTCTATAAGGCCCCGCAGTTTATCTGGCAGCACAGTTTTTCTAGAAAGGTGCGATGATTACTCCTGTTAAGGTGTAAATAAGCTGGTAAATGGGGGTACAAAGTATGTAAACCGGAAAATTATGAAAGTAGATGTAAATAGAGGCAAAATTATGAAGCTTTTCTATATGTAAAAAGAAGTGCGCGTGTCTTTCTTCTTTCTCTATTTACCCTTTTACCATTTTTACTGTCTAGGTTCTAAATGTTTATTAAACTTACTAAGTAACTGTTACAAAATTAAAAATATTTGTTTATTACATGCTTTGAGTATGAAAAATGGCAGTTTTTCCGGTATCTGTTGTTGAACTATTTTCTTGTTGTTTTAGGGAAAATGTATTACTCCATCTCACTATAAAGATGTGGTTGATGAACGGTCTATCATCAAACTGTGTGGTTATCCTCTATGTCAAAATAAACTGGAAAATGTAAGTTGCTTTTTATTAATGCTGTTATCAGTTTTTATTCTGTTGCATTTTCTCTTTAATTTTAAACTTACAATATTAAACATAGATTAAAATACTGTCAAGTAATGGACCGGACATCATATCATTCCATTTCAGTGTAATCCTTCTGAAGTAAAAGGTAAAATTTGATCAGTTGACAACCTTTACTGTATGACAGAATCAGTTAGCATCTACTTTGACAGTAATAAAGATGAATGAGGTATGGCTTCATGGGCTTCCTTTGTGCATGCAGAAAATTTCCCATCTTGTTCTTCAGCGTAACCACATATCTCTGTGAAAAGGCTTGGAAAAAATAATACAGTGCTTGGATATTGCTATGTAGTTGCATATACATCTGCTCTAAAAATATACATTACCCGTGTCAAAAGCATAGTCACACTATTTAAGTATGGTGTGTCAGAGCTTAAGCACATCTCAGAGTTCAGTTAGATAACCTGTGATGTAATACCAGTTGTGGTACTCCTGATTATCTGAAAAAAAAATCTACTCAAGTACAAAAAATATAATTACTGTCCTGGATGTCATATGTCCCCACAGAAATTCTCTCAGAAACTGTAACATTTTATATAAGTTTGTCTCTGAGATTGTCTGGGTAGTGGTGGGGGTCTCTGACAGTACAGTCTCACGTGCATATAAATAGATGTGGATTAAGAAGCGCAATTACAGACAGGTTCAACACTTACACGTGAGTAAAGGTTCTGCCATGGCAGCTCCATTGTTTATGTTCAGCGCTGGCCTTCCTGTAGATGCAAAGTTATCTTGTAGTGATAGTGAGATATAATGATTAAAGATAAATTGCCATTCTTCCATCTGGGAAGATACATTTTCAAAAGAATGGAGAGGAAAGGTGGTTGTAGTATGCAATTCAGTTAAAACGGAACATATTACACATAGTAAAGTATGTGAATTAAGAATGAAGTTTTCTGTAAAGTCACGATGGAAGTAGCAGTCTTACTGATGAAAGCATATTGTTTTAGGTGCCAAAACAGAAGTACAGAATTTCAACAAAAACGAACAGAGTTTATGATATCACTGAAAGAAAGGTATGGTAACAAGTCTGTTTCTAAATTGTGTTTAATACTGTCTCAACATCAGAAATGCATTTTGTAACAGCATTCATATAGTGGCTTGACTCAGAGCAGACATGTTTGGCTCTTATGAAAATCATATTCATGAACTGTTAGAGTAGAAAGTTTTTAATGCATTTCAGTTTCTGGATGCTCTCTTTGGAAAGACAAAAAACACTTACGTTATTTTTTAAATTTAAACACAATGTGGAAAGTTTTACTTGGATGGCAGTTTGAATGCGCTACAGCTGATCTGTTAAAGATGTCTGTTAAGAAGTTTTCTCTATTTTGCACCAGTAGAGTCAATGAGCTTTACTAGGGTAAAGTGGTTCACTGAAGTTTTCAATAGTGTAATACAAGTTACATCTTATGCATTCCTTACTGTGACTAGGCTCTTTTTTTGAGGACTTTTCAACATAAAACCTATCTCTTCACAAAGTCTGTTTCTTTATTTAAGAAAGAAACATGTTAAGTGTATTCATGCATGTGGTTGAGTACATCTTCTTTGCCTGCTCTTAGGCTATGCAATCACCTACAGGTGCTTATATGGTAAATTGTAGGATAAATGTTTCTAGTTCCAGAACAAATTGCTTCAGTCTCACTAATATACATTCCTTTCCTCTGGTTACAACTCTGGAATACACTAAATTCTGGGAATTGCTTTCTCAAGCTAGACTCTGAGAAGAAGTGGGATGTTTTTTCTTGTTCGCTGATGCAAGTGTGCAAGTTAATTTTTCAAGGATACTGCAAAATTTTAGGTGATGTTCCGAGTATTGCAAAATATCCACGTTCTGTTGCCAGCCAAAATTTTCATTATTAAACATCTGAGTTTAATTGCATGTCTTTATGACCATCTTGTTGAGTTAAGGATTGTTCTTTGAACAGTTTTGGGGTTTTTCTTAGTTACTGTTATTTAGAATCCAACACTGGTTTGCTTCTCAGTATGTAATAAAAGTGCAAAAAGCAGAGAAGTGGGGAAAAGAGAATAAACTGCAAGTGGCTTGTGGGGAATGGGATAGACTTATTTGATAGATTTGGTTTCTTAGATGAATTAAAAACCTGGTCATAGGCTTAAAAAAGAAATGTGAATTGGTGCTTAAATTTTACAGGCATAAAACCTGATTATTTTTATACCTTTCTATGAGTACTAAAGTTGTCTTTAGTCTTCTTTTCTTGCTTTCTCTGTCATTTCCAGTGCTTTTGCAGCAACTTTTGCTATAGAGCATCTAAATATTTTGAAGCTCAAATTTCCAAAAGTCCAGTATGGATCCGAGAAGAAGAAAAGTAAGTATAACCTTATACATTCATTGCTCCTTTTGAGAATATTATTTTCTCTATCCAAGCTGCAATGCTAATTAACTAGCTGCAGTGTATCAAAGTGGTTAGGCTGAAGCAGAGATAACTGATGTTAACATGTTAGCTTAGCATGGTGTTAATTTTAAAAGTGTTGTTGCCATATTAATCGCAATAATTGACATGAGTCAGTACTACTCATGACTACTCAGTAGACATGACCATGTAGTTTAGAGGGCAGACTAGTCATAAATAATAGTCAACTCCTGTTAACTGTAAAATGTACTTATTAGGATTGGATTTTTACAAACCATATAATGTACAGGATGAATTAATCTTATCCTGTTAAAAGAGATTTTCTAATTTTAGCACAGCACTTGGCATTGGTCTTAAGATTAGACTGTGAATGCTTGGACCTGAAAGCAGACTATAACATGAAGAGATTCTTTGTCCTCGCTAAAACTCTAATTTCAGATTACCCATTTCCTGCTGTTACTGCAATACACATTTTGGAACAGTGTGATGCAGTCCATGTTCCTAGTTTAGGAAACACAGGCTTGCAAATAAAGCATTGAGCCGATGGGTGTCACTGTTTAACAATAAGTACTTGCCTAGTGGCTGTTCAGCTGAATTTATTCAGCTTTTGTTCTCCAAGATGCTACTTTTCATAGTCTTCTGGTTTTCAACAAAAGAAATCAGCTGAATTTATACATGTGAGCTTGGTTTCATACGAAATACCTGATCAATGAGAGAAGAGGTTTAGAGCTGCTTTATCTGAGAGATTCTAGTAGGTAAAGCTAGCCTCTTCAGTAAATGTTTAAGCAATCTTGCCAGTATTTTTGTGCTCTTGTTTTGCTGTTTTTAAAGAAAGTCATTCTAAAAATCTCCCTTTATTCTTAATATCGAAAGCATATAGTTCTGATATGCCTGATGTAGTTGTTTGTTTATGCTGTGTGGTGGGGAGGGAGGTGGTATTTTCAAAAAAAAACCCAAACCAACAAAACCCCAGATAGTTCATGGCTACATATATCTGTTTGCACAACCACGTGCATGTGCACATGCTGATAAACACTTACACATTCGGATATCTGAAATTCTTTTGACAGAAGAGACTACAACTTCCGCTTAAAACTCTGAATAAGATGTAATAATTTAAGTCATTGTATGTTAATCATCTTTAGTTTCCTAACTCAGTTAATTCATATGAGTGGTGCAGCTTTTGTCTTTTTAAACCTGTGGGGTTTTTTCTGTACTGTCCGAGAGGTGTTAGTGCATTGATTTGCATTTAGTGCATGCTTAAAAGGTTTTCTTCTGTTCATAGGACAAGGGGGTGAGGATTTCAACATTTAGTGCTGGATAAAATGAGTAGCATTGTGGTGCAGCCTCATAACTGAATTGAAGCAAGTAGAGTGTTGGAAAGAAATCCATTGAATTTGTTTGGTTTTGATTCTTAGAGTTTCTGGAAACATTCAAACTCTGTTTTCTTAAAGCAGGATAACTTGATAGCGTAATTTTTAACAAAGTAAAATTTTAAATAAGTGAAGATTTCCTGAATATTAATGTTTTTTGCGTTAATTTGGAGCATTTTCCTGTAAATGGCCCAGGACTGTTTTTACTATAGGAACTTTGTGACCTGTGAGGATCTTGGCATGTTTACTTTGTTGAAGAGGAGACCAAAGGGTGATCTGAAAGCAGTCCACAATACTTGAAAAAAGGTTAAAAGATCAGAGCCAAACTTTTCTTGGTTAATGGCAAAAAACTTACCAAGGGGTAATGGCCACAAATTATCAGGTTGGACACTGGGGAAAAAAATTGCACTAAGGTTATGGTGGAATGAAACAAGATAGTCAGTGATGTCTTGAAATCTCCATCTTTGGAGGTTTTCAAGATTTAAACTTAATGAATTTGTGGCTGACCTAATCTAGTGCTGGTGACAATTGCATTACGGGCAGGAGGTCAGACTAGAGACCTACAGAGGTCCTTTCTGACTAACATCGTGTGATGTTGTTCAGCATAACAGCATCTTGCTGCAGGCTCTGTGAACACGTATGTATAAACCTGCTGTCATTAACCCTGCTTTGAACAGAGGATGTTGGACTAGAAAATCCTCAGACATCTCTTCCAACCTCAACTATGTATTTTATCATAGAATCATAGAATGGTTTGGGTTGGAAGGGACCTTTAAAGGTCATCTAGTTCAGTCCCTCTGCAAGGAGCAGGAACATCTCCAATCAGATCAGATTGAGAGCCCTGTCCAACCTGGCCTTGCATGTTTCCAGGGATGGGGCATCCACCACCTCTCTGGGCAACCTGTGCCAGTGTTCCACCACCCTCATTGTAAAAATTTTTTTACTTATATCCAGTCTAAATCTACCCTCTTTTAGTTTAAAACCATTACCCCTTGTCCTATCACAACAGGCACTACTGAACAGCCTCTCCCCATCTTTCCTGTAGGCCCCCTTGAGGTACTGGAAGACCACTGTAAGGTCTCCCCAGAGCCTTCTCTTCTGCAGGCTGAACAGCCCCAACTCTCTCAGCCTTTCTTTATAGAAGGGGTGCTCCAGCCCTCTGATCATTTTTGTGTCTCTTCTCTGGACACTCTCCAACAGGTCCATGTCTTTCCTGTACTAAGGGTACAGAGCTAGAGGCAGTACTCCAGGTGAGGTCTCATCAGAGCAGAGCAGAGGGGCAGAATCACCTCCCTCGACCTGCTGGCCATGCTTCTTTTGGTGCAGCCCAGGATACAAGTAGCCTTCTGGGCTGTGAGCACACATTGATGGCTCATGTCCAGCTTTTCTTCCACCAGTACCCCCGAGTCTTTCTCAGCAGGGCTGCACTCAATCCCTTCATCCCCCAGCCTGTATTGATATCAGGGGTTGCCCCAACCCATGTGCAGGACTTCACACTTGGTCTTACTGAACCTCATGTGATTTACATGGGCCCACTTCTCAAGCTTGTCCAGGTCTCTCTGGATGGCATCCTGTCCCTCAGGTGTGTTGACTGCAGCGCTCAGCTTAGTGTCATCTACAAACTTGCGGAGGGTGCACTCGATCCCACTGCCTCTGTCATCAGTGAAGACATTAAACAGTACTGGTCCCAATATGGACCCCTGAGGAACACCACTTGTCACTGACCTCTGTCTGGACATCAAGCCCACTACCCTCTGGATGCAACCATCCAACCAATTCTTCCTCCACCAAACAATTCTCTCCAGTTTAGAGAGAAGGATGTTGTGGGGGACTGTGTCAGAGGCCCTACAGAAGTCCAGGTAGATGACATCTGTAGCTCTTCCTTTGTCACTGATGTAGTGACTCCATCATAGGAGGCCACTAGGTTGGTCAGGCAGGAGCTGACCTTGGTGAAGTCGTTTTGGCTGTCTCAAACCACCTCCCTGTCCTCTGTGTGCCTCAGCATAGCTTCTAGGAGGATCTGTTCCATGATCTTCCCAGGCACAGAGGCTGACAGGTTGGTTGTTCCCAGGATCCTCTTTTTTTACCTTTTTAAAAAACAGGTGCAATGTTTCCCTTTTTCCAGTCAGCAGGGACCTCACCTGACTGCCATGACTTTTTGAATATCAAATATAGTTATGTATTAATGTATATTTTAAGAGCATTGATTTAGCAGGAAGATCTTCATTCTGTTTTTTCTCTTTGCAGACCGCCAGACATAGAGCTGCTGAAGGAGGGACAGAGGTACACTGAACAGTAATTTTTGTTGTTATGTGTACTTATATTAGAAATATTAGCATCATTTCAGGTGAAAGAGGAATCTTTGATTTCCCGTGTTATAGACAAGACCTTATTAGAACCAACACAAAGGATTATTTGTCTTGTTTAGTTTTTTCCTTTGTGATTCTAAAACAGCATGTTTGATTTGTATGATTTAGGGTGCAGCTGCTCTTGGCCTGTGTGTCTTAATTGAGCCTGTTGAAATCTGAAACAAATACACTGTTTGTACTTTGCATATTTTATACCATCTATTCTTTTTAAAGAAAATAGTACCAATTATATGTGATGAAAGCTTCAGTACTTCTTAATCTAAAACATCTATATCAGCTAAAATGAAATCATGCTATTCTGTCATCTCTCTGTACCTTGCTGTGTATTACTTTTTGTTTGTTTTATTTTGCAACACATGACCATTAGGTGGCAAACTTACATATCCTAAAAACTCTCTGCTGTCTCTCTGATTTTAGAGTATTATATTAATATATATGTTAAGATTCCTATCTTCATTTTAAAATGGCACTATTCCTGTGCTAAGTCTGGCATTATTCTGTTGTCTTTTTAATAATATCTTGTTTATTATTCTTTTTGAACTGCCAATAAGCAACTGAGAAGTCATTTCTCTAAATAGTGTCTATACTTGCCATCCTGATTGCAGAACATTACAACTCTTGGAGTTCAAGAAGATTTTTAAAAGAGCAGCCATGATTCTTAAAGAAAAAAAAAAAGTACACTTCTATTATAAGGGAAAAATGCTTTATTTATCTTCCTTGCACAAAAGAGGAAAGCTATTATAGGTAACACCTATTTCTTATTTCATTGATAGCTGTGTTTTCTATTACAGTGGACAGTCTGGAGAAGAGGTAAAACTATGTGATGAAGTAATTAAAGCTTCTGACATTGAAAATCCTAGGATGTCTTCAAATCCACGTGAATCTGGCTCTCATGACACAGCCAGTGACAGCAGTAGTGATACTGAACAAGAATTTGTTTCTTCTGTCCTACCAAGAAGTCACTCAAGTTCAGCCAGTTTTGCACAGCAATTGCAGAGAAACAGCATCCTCAAGAAGAAGCATACTCAGAAAGTCTATTCCAGCCCTAAAACTGAAGACTCAGATGTGGTAGAAGCCACTGGACGACTATCTAATTGCAAATTAGATGCTCAGGAAGAAATGTATCCTTGCTCTGCTGATAATAAAATAACTGCAGCGCCTTCCAAAAATACTGCTCTAGGACAATCAAGTGCTTCGGAAAAGTATGAAAACACCTGTAGTGATTCACAGATAGTCTTTTTAGGTGTGAGCAAAAGAGGAGCAGAACATCTTAAAAGAATACTAGCTAACTCAAAAGAACATAAAAAAACTGAACTAAGGGATCCAGTTAATTCCAAAGGCAGTTTATTAGAAGTGCTTAAGCAAACGCTTACGGAATGGAGAACCGAGGAAACTTTAAAATTTCTCTATGGCCCGAACTACACTTCTTTATGTGCATCAAAAAGCGTATCATCTGCCAATCAGGAGAATGAAGAACTTGATGAGGATGATTTAGAGGCAGCTGATGATCTTAATACTGTTGCTGTAGAGCAGCCTGAAAGCAGTTTGAACTATTCTTTACCTTTCACAAGCCCAGGTGGAATAGTTAAGCCTGTGCCTAGTTACGAAAAGTTAAAAGAAGAAACAGAGTTCCTAGAACTCCGAGTAAGAGAGTTTTATAAAGGAAAGTGCACCTTGGCTGAAGAGGTGGAGACACATGCACAAGCGGAGGAACATGCAAGCAAAGACCAAGTAAGTGTCCACTGGAACAGTGAGGCTGTACAAAGCCTGCCTTCAAAAGAAATACTACAGGCTCTTTGTTTCTGGCTTCGTAAGTGGCTATGGCCAAGGTAACATCAAGCTATTAATGTAAAATAGTAAAAGGAAGCTTGGATAGATTCACAACAATCCCAGAAGGTTTAGGAATCATTTTTAGACTGGTAAGAATAAGTTTGTAGGACTGTTTGGGACACATAAAATTCTGAAAGCTTTCTTCCAGTTTGTGAAGCATGAAGGTAAGGAAGTTTTACCTAGGTGAAACAATCTGCTGCAGGAAAGAGTAGAATTTGGGTGAGGAGGGAACATGTTTGGGTTTTTTTTCTCCTCCTTCTTTGATTAAGTAAGTAAAATATTTATTTAATGATTTCTTTTGCCTTTTGTTTAGGACAGGGTATACTTGAGATTGAATTTCTTTCTTCTCTTGAGTAAGACTATCTTACTGAAGTAAGACTTCAAAATCTCTGGCATTACTTATTGTTAAAATTCTCTGAGTTGGAACCTGCTGATTTGTTTGGGTATGTTGCTGCAATCTAGAAAATTTGGAAAAAGACCTCAGGAGGATTTGCAGACCACAATAAATAGAGTGGTGTGAGGTTTTACCCCTTCCAGGCCGGACAGACTAGCTGACAGCAGCCAGGTCTTCCTGTCATTATTGTAAAAACAGTATGCTGACTAGGCTAGGTCGGTTGTACAGTTTGTACTGGCATGTGAAATTGTGAAGTTCAAGTGTGATATTAGCATCGGAGGGTATGATTTTCATAATGCTACTTCTTGTAAAATAAAACTATTATGTTGCTTCTTGAAAAAAGCTTACTCTGACTTAAGTTTTGAAGATATTTACCATTAGTTGATTTAAAGTATCTCGCACAGGCAAGGGGAATAGTAGGTTAGCTGCACGCTATATGTTGGGTCAGATTAACCAGACTTCTGTCCATTAAGAAATTACTGTTGGAGTTTTTTCTGTTCAGAGTAAGAGTTTTCTTATGTTTAAAGATTTATTGATAAGTTGTGACTATTTTGATATATTGACTTTAATTAAATAGTAGGTTATAGCTGTTAAAGTTTTTTGTTTAATACAGGATGATCAACAGGAAGATCTCGTCTTCCCACTTATTGATTCAAATGCACAAATGCAGATTAGAAAGCGAATTGTCCTTGAAAAACTGAGAAAAGTGTAAGTATCCTTTACTTTGGTAAATACCAAGCTGAAGTTGGTGCTCATTCATCATCATTTTAGGAAACAAGCACACTATGCAAGAACTTTCTGGTTTGTTCTAGATGGCCTTAGTCATAACTTAAACCTATTATTGCCCTAAAGAATTGCTTATTTCTGAGACAGTCACCTGTGGTACAATTGCAGATGTCAGTTTGCACAGCCTGCTGCAAGAGATGCCAGAATCCGACTGCTTATGTGTTCAGGAGAAGAAATGTTTCCCTTCCTATGAGCATTGGAGCTTGTAGTTGACAGCATTCCAGGCTGACATGACAACATGTTCCCACTCTTCAGTAGTTGACAGAAGTCAATGCAATTGTGCCATTAAACTGAAAATTTCTGTGATTTTTGGATCTAAATATTGGTATAATACATGGAGCTTAAAATGAGAATATGTGCCTCAAAATAAAATCATTCCACATTTATCATCCTCCTTTCCCTCTGTTACCTGGAAATAATCTAAACTATTTAGATTCTTATAAGTTTTTTAAAAGCAGATTCTGATGGACATAAAATATGAAATATTTAAATAGCTGTATGTACCAACTGCTCAAGTCTAAACTGAAAAACTTGAAGTTGATTGGGAGGAGAACAGATATTTGTCCTGTACATTAAGCATACTGTTACTGGTAAACAAATTACACAGGAAGAAGTGGTATTTTCGGACCTCTTTAATTGTTTAAGCAAAGGTCTTGCTAAAAGAGTTTCTAGTCCATGTTTGGATGACTAGTACCAGTATGCCTCTAGCTGTAACCATTCAAGGCTCTCAGAGTTAAATCTTAAAACTTTCCAAACACCAGACCTTTTTCACATACATAAAAGGGCTTTGGAGTCCCAGAAAAGAGATTTAGGCATCTCTGCTGTAGCTGTTAAAATTCTTAAATTGTCAGAATTGAGAGGACCTTGAAAATACTCCTGTTGTCAAAGCAATGCAGATAAGTTGAGTGTTTGAAGACCATAATTGTGGTGTTCTTTTAGGAATATTTTGCTTTTCTATGGTTGTAGTTTGTGTTAGCAAGCCAAACTAGATTTTGCAGAAGCTTAACGAAAAAAAACCCCACAACTGAAACTCCCCCTCAAAAACCCCCAGAAACCTCTGTTCTGTTTCTGTCTACTTGCAACAAGCGTGAGCAGGCCACAAACATGGAATTGAGCCATGCTGCAAAAAAGTCTGATCTTTCTGTAAGTGGCAATGTCCCATAGATTCCAAGGACTGCTACCGGATGGTAAAGCAGTTTCTCTACTCCTTCAAGTTTTTCCACAAGTTTCTCAGTTATTTTCAGCTTCTAGCAAAATTTCTGTTGAGCTTAGAAGTCTAGTACTCCATGAATAGAGGATAAGAAGGACAAAGTTTTTTTTCCTTAGTTTCTTCAAAGGTTTTATTCTTGACTGTCCTCTTCTTTAGTTGATCTTCTTAGATTTTATGAGGTGATGCAGTAGTCCTGTCACGCTCAAGTAAGGGAGACAATTTTCATTGTGATAAAGTAATGATTTCTTGGTGTGTTCAGATGAAGTCAGTGGCAATATGAATATGCCCAGCATCATGAGAGTCCTGTGCTCAGTTTTTGTAAAACATGCAGTGATGTGCAGGAGAACGGAAATCTTTATTCTTCCAGCAGTATTGCTGCACCATATGCATATAAATGTAAATAACTGGGTATTCAAATGCAAGGGGATGTTAACTATTAAAGAAGTAAATTCAGGCAGAAGATTTCATCCTATATGTGGGAAACAATGCATGTTACTTCCAGCATTTGGGGATACTGACAGCTAGTTAACACGATGTGCAGTTTGTTGCGTGCTGTATCAATTTTTACACACAGTTAAGTAGGGAGGCAATCTGTCTTTTTTTTTTTTTTTTTTTTTTCTTTTTAATTTTCTGATTACCCTACTATTATCCTGATTCCAAGTGTCAGGCTACAGTGGAATATTATTTCTGTTGTATCTATGTGAGTCCGAGGTTACCGGATACGTTCTCTGTCCAAACCTCATTTAGACATGTGGTTTCCTTTTGTATTGTTATTTTTGAACCAAGTAAATATTAACATTTGGAACATTTATGAGGCCTAGAATTCTAATCTTCATAATGTAAGACTTTGATTTTTTTTGTAAGAATGTCTTGTCGGAACTGAAATGTGAAGTTAATAGAGTATGCATGTAAAACTGTATTTAATTTCATCTTCACATTCACACTTAACTAGAGCTTCTTATTTTTAAAACAAGCTGTTGTAAAATGATAGTGTTGCCCAAACACCACTCAGAGGAATCTGAAATGTGAACTATGGGCTTGATCTGCTGCACAAAGTCAATTTCTTTTTATTAACTTGCATGACCTTTGTTGGAAGTCCTACTTGAGAAGAAATGAGAGAGGAAAATGTATATTGACCAGGGTCTTTTGCCTTCTAGATTACCTGCAGTTTTGGGCCCTCTTCAGGTTACTCCGGGTGATGTTTATGCAGAGCTAAAAAATCTTGTGAAAACTTTCCGGTGAGTATTGGTCTCTATTTAGAGATACTTCTTGATCGATTAATTAAACATGCTGTTGAATGATTTGTGATTTGGACACAGAGAGGGCCCCAATGCAGACTTGCCCTTTTCTAGCTGTGTGTTCATGTAGGTAATGTCATGTTCCCTGTGGACTAACAAGTCAACCCTTTCCCTGCTCCTGACAGTGACTAGGTCACCAGGAGGATTTGTAGATTTTTAAAAACTAGGCCAGTGGTCTCTGGAGGATGATGGTGAGTCTTTTAAAGGTTCTGCTACCTCGTCACCTCCTATTAAGCGTGAGTTTCTGAGATCTGTTGCTTTCTTTTGCTCTGGCTTGCTACAGCTGGGCTAAATGGTTTTAATGTGATTGATAATTGTTACCACTAACTTCTAGAGCCAGGAAGAAGGTCCAGTTTGACTTGTCTTGTTCCTGATTTCGAGGGGAAGTAGATCTGGTGGATACTTCATCATCACAGATGAAGCTTCTGCTTCAGACAGAAGCACTAAAGACCATATTTAGAAACACTGGGATAAAAAAGGAGGGAAAACAGAACAGTGGTAACTTATCTGAACATTTCTAGGTTTTCTTTGGGACACAGCTCTTGTAACTTGGACCTACGTCTGTCCTGCATCTTGAAGTATTGTCAGAAAAAGAAGGAACAAGAGTTGCTAACTCTGTGTACATTTTCACTCCTGAAATCTTTCCCCCACCATCGCCAACCTGCATGAGGTTTATATGTAAATTTTCCAAAACTCATTGATGTGGTATTTGCCACAAGGAATCTAGGCTTTGTTGGATAGGAACCCAGCTCTACCTGGTTCTTACCTACTATTTAATTAAAATCTTTTGTGTCTTAAAATAGTTTTGTTGCTCTGCAGTTTAAATGCTTAATAGTCACTTTAGCTTATGGATTGATAGAACTAGAAAAACTACATTTGGTCTCTTTCAGTCTACTTTTGTGTGACTGATTATGTAAGAAGTCTTGGAGGTTCTCAAAAGCAGAACTTCTTCTATTTTAAATCATTTTTGCTATTCAAAGCCAATGTGGCTTGAATGTGAAGTTTTAAATGTGGTTTATAGCAAAACCTTGAAGCCAAAATGGACTTAAAAACGTAGAGATTACATACACACACACACACACACACGGATTTACAGAATGGAAACAAATCTAAATAGTTTGGACTTTTATTCCAATACCTGGCTCATGTAGCAATAATTTATCATATTTTAAGTCTTCCTTCATCTATTTCTGATCCCTGAGGTAACACTTGGTGAGTTTATTTTTAAGTCGTTTTTGTTAGGAAGTAAGTTGAAGGTAATGGTAGTGAGTTCTTGGGGCTCTCTTACTGTGAAGATTCGAGGTAAGTTGCTTAGAAATTCGGCATTTTGGGCAGGGGATGGTTGAAGACAATTGTGGGCACTACACAAGAATTTGTAAGTGCCTTTTATATATATATATGTATATATATATGTATGTATGATCTCTAAATAAATGGAGTTTTACTGTCACTGACAGTAAAATAATACAAAAAATACCGGAAATATGGAAGCAATAAAAACCTTTGGGCCCTTTCTCCTCCTTGCATTTCTGATACAGAAGGGTCTATTGATACACAAAAGCTAGCCCATGGATATTAAGATGAAAGCATAGGTTTGAATCTCCAGTTCTGTACGTAGGTTTAAATTTGCTTATTATGGGTAGTCTCTCTGATTTTAAGTTGAATGCTTTGGCAAGGTGACCTGGGATAATTTTTAAACAGTATTTATGTTTGCAGGGTGTAGAAATTTAAATATGACTTTCTTTGTGTTGATGTGATTAAAATGCTAAATTACTATGGAGGGAGCAGAGGCAAACACTAGTGCTCTTTCCTGCTTTTGCACTGGAAATATTTCAGGCTGAAGAGCTTGCCAGAGAGGATAGAAGATAAAACATATGGCTGTAGTAGAGCTTAGCTGAAGAAGGGTAAAAGAGCATGTGGTGAACTAAGCAACAACAATTTTCAGCTCCATTGGTTTTTAAAAGAACACTTGCAGTTCAGCCTCCTTTGGGCAGCATTTTATTCAATCACCACTGCTGGGAAACGCACTAGAGGGATCTCAAGAGACATTTTAGAATGGTTAGAGCTCTTCCCAAACAATGTCCCTCAGTGCCTGTAAGCTTTTGTTACGAAAACTGAGATGTCAAATAATTCTCCAGAGTGTCTAAGGGCACTTTGTTAAAAGATCAAGAGAAAATTAGTTACTTATATATAAATTGAGGCTAAATTAATATGTTTGTGAATGTGTGGTTGGTTTTTTTTAAGCATAGTATTTTGCATTCAAAATAGAACTTCATCTGTCTCTTACAGTTGCAAGTATTTTAATTCCTTTTTTGGAGCTTATCATTCACATTGAACTCTGTCAATGAATATGATACAGTTGTTTCCTAAAGATGTGTTCAAGACTTTTTATTACAGCTTTGCCTTATCTTGTTTCCAAGATACTATTTTAGCTTTTAAATAAGTATTGTGAGTGTGTGTTATCTAGTGTATATGCTCACTAGTAGGCTTTTACCTGTTACCCTTGTTAAGTGGAATTTTAGGCTCAGGGTTTCAAGTCAATCAGCAATACTTTGTCATAGACAAGGTTCTTTATGGAAATGAGAAAGTACCAGAACATTAGTGACCTTTTTTCAAATAAACGGGCTTCTCTTGAAGAGAGCCTAAAGTTGTAATAGAGCTCATTTTTGCTGGTTGTCATCAGACTAAATTATATTACAGTATGTAAATATGTTGCTCTTTTTCAGGGGCTAGAGGAGCTGTCTTTTGTGGTTAAATTGGTCTAGCTGAAGCCTAAAGAAAAACAATCTATGCTTATTATTTGCCTGCACTGACCTGGGTTAGTTAAACTTCGCTCAACTTAGTGCAAGTTTTGGAAAAATTCTAGATAGCCAAGGTCCCCTGAAGTCACAACTTTATGTCCTGGTCCCATGAATTCAGCTTGTAAGAACAGGCAAATGGCCAAACTAGCAGGTCAGATTCTTGAACTGAAGTTACATATGCCTACATCTGGGTATCTGGATATGTGACAAAGATGGCTGCTTCATTTGCAAAGAAGCTGATTACGTCATTTGCAACAAAGGTAAATTGTAAAGCAAAAGAAAGAAAGAAATCGTCTCCATTTGGGAAGCATTTTCTTCTTTTTCTCACAGTGTATGAACATGGACATGCTGGGTGAAACTTAAAGACAGCAAGTACAGACCTGTTCAAAGGAATGGTTTTTTTCACCAAATGTACATTTAGTACCAGTAATTCATTGCTACTAGCTGTTAGGCAAATTCATAATAACATGTTAAAAACTGAGCTCCTAGATGATCAGTATATTCTCATTGTAAGGATAAGCAAACTTCTAGAAAAGAAAATAACACTCAAGATTATAATTTATAAATAGATATAATGAAAAATATACTTTTAAAAGATTGTTTTATATTAACCAGTTACATTTTCTTGCCTCTTGTTCATAATAAGTGATGCTAGGGGCCTGTTAGGGGATAACTATTTAGCATAAAAATCCTGGTGTCCATCTGCCATTTCCTATTGGACAGTGTTCCTGTTATAAAATTGTTTCCTAGAAATCCCAGGAAATGTAATCCTGCTGAGGAAAGGGTGGTGAGCTCCTGCATTGCTGAGTTTCTTTCCTATAACTTCAAGTTTGTTGTGGTTCCTATTCAAGTTCTTGCGCGAGGCGCTTAGGGATGTGCTTAAATCTGCTGCCACAACAGGCACTGTTTACAAATCAGGCCATCATTTGCCTATGGAGTTCTGCCAGTAACATTTGCACCTGACAGTTATTAAAATGGAACAGCAACTAAAGGATAAGAAGTAGAACCAACTGTCTATGCTCTTTTTCTGTAATTTTGGGGTTTACTTTTTTTTATTTCTTGGTTACTTTAACCTTGGACTCGCTTGTATTGCTACAACTTCCACACTGGAGTTCACTTTCTGTGCAAGCTGGATGCTAGTCAGTTATTGAGAGGTCATTTGGGATGGAATTTTTATGCATCCTACTCTTTAGACCTTTATCCTGTCAGCTTCTGCCACTTGAATCCATGTGCTCAGTGTGAGCTCCTTCACAGAGTATTAAAACTGCTGCATGGGTCCTGCTGCCTACTGGATGGTGGAAGCAGTCATGTCCAGCTGCAGCCTGTCTTGCTGGGGTGAACCACAACACCCACAGACCAGCAGCTAAGGGACCCACACAGCTATTTGGGATCATCCAGCCTTCTTGGCTTTCCTGTCCTGTCCTACAGAGGCCAAGGAAGTAGACACATTCTGTTTTGAAAAGTTGTGTGTTGTTTTATCTCTTTGGGTAGCTGAGGGAGAATTAGCCAAACTCTTTAGCAGAAAATATTTCACTGCAAAACTCAAACCACGTACACAAAGTTTTGTAGAGTTCTAACATTTCCACATTATATGTATATGACAGAAATCTAGTGACCTCTCTTCCAAGTAACAGTTTTGGCTAGAGGCAAGACAAAGAATTAATGAACCATTTATACAGAGGACTTGCGATTCCCTGTTTTCTGAAAGCTTTGCTCTTCAGAGGCCTTGGTGTTGACACACAGCTTGTTTTTGAAAGTGACTGCCCTTCCACTGCTCCTTATTTTTTTAAGGCTTCACACCTGTAGGTTGCTAGCTTTAGTCTGATCTGACTGAAATGTTTGGTTTTTTTCAGTTGCACAAGTGCTTTAGGACAGGTGTTGTACTGAAAGGTTACTCGCGGTGGAAGCTTGACTTGGCTGTTCATCCAGTCCAGTGACAGTGGTACATCAGCAGATCCATATTGCCGTATCCTGCTGGTTATCTGTGTCTTTTGACTACCTCCTTCATAAATAGCATATTGATGGCAATGACCAGTGTTCAGACCTTGCCAATCAATACTAACATTGAATAAGAGTTAATTGACACAAATAACTGCATCTCTCAGTTTGTGTACAAGAATGACACCTTCCTGTGCTCTAATCAATAATAACGCCTTGTAGAGCATTGAAATAAAGCTGCTTTCCCTATTTGACAGAGTTTTCCCAGGTGGCTTGGAGCTGTCTCTTCCATTGTGTCTCGTCATAGCAGATTAACTGGAATGTTACATATGAATTGCTTGTCAAGATGATTCCATCAGGCATTTCTTGGTAGTGTTTATCACTGTCATCAGCGTTGAGTCAAGACGTTCAGCCTTTGTTTTGTTTCTTGTTCTATAGCCAGAAAAATGTAACAGTTTACCAGCTACAAGCTTTGTTGCCAGCTAACACCATTAGCTGTTTCAAATAGTAATTGGGAAACATGAATCTTTGAGTAACAAAAATAACCTGTGTTTGCTGGAACTATTGGTCCTGGTTTGATGTGACAATTCCTGTATATGTAGTACAAACTATTTTTTTTTTTTGTTTGTTTTTTTTTTTTTCTCTTTCATCATTTAATAGAACTCCGGCTGTTGAGACACTATTTGAGTAATCATTGCTTCAGAATCTTATTTTGGTTGGAAGACTTGGAGATTAGAGGAGAAAAATAGGACTATATTGCTTTAATCATTACTATCATTAAAAAAAAGGAATTTTATTAATTTTTAAATATCTTTCTGAAATAGGAAAATGCAAAATGATCCTATAAAACATCTTATTCATAACTGCATTTTTAACGACCATTTTGAATATAATTTTGGGGAAATAGTTAACAGAATTTGAATTTTAACAGTGCAAGTACAAATACTTTTATTTTTCCACTTTCTAACACTTTTTTTTGGGTGACAGTATACTTGCCCAGCTAAATTTTTTTTTTAGTCTTACTGGGGAAGAAAACCCTGGATTTGAATTTGTTGCCAGGTGTTTCATTTTAAGCAACCTCCCATCTTCACTAGTGCCTGTAGAAGCAGGTGTGAATGAGAGAGAAGCTTCATTCTAGATTTGAATTTATACAAGGCTGCATAGAAGGGAAGCTGAGCGCAAGAAGGAAGCAAACATGGGGAGGCACTTGCCCCTCAGTATTTCTGTTGGATGGCGCCATCTGTCTGAATTAAATGCATTGTGCTGACCTTTCTGTGTGCCTGCATAGCCATAGCTTCATTTTTAGCTGTGACTTTTCCCATGAAATTGCATATCTTGAACACCGTGGGTCATGCCTAAATTCAGCCACGGCGACTCACACTTGAATTGTTTTAAGTCAGGTGAACATTTGACATAAAGCAGATTTGTTGTGTTACGGAGTTCAGCCAAATGGGTCAGCAGGTATAAAATGCAGCAGAACTTTCATTGAGTGCCCATCTGGTTCTTGATTCACACCTCATTTTTTTTTTGCTTTTATATCTGCACTGTCTCCCATTGCATAAGTTAGAATTCCTGGTTTCCATTTTAAAAACAAGAATCATCAGAGGATTGTCTCCAGTATCTTATAAATTCCAGTCTGTTTCTGCAACATTAGCTTTTACAGCAAATCTGGATCTGAAACCAACAGGGGGGAAACTAAGTGTAGGACGGCCTGTCTTTGCAGAAACGTGTGTGTGGTTCCTGAGAATTTCCCAGTGGGGCTGAGTGAGAGCTGAGTCCTCACAGCGGCCAGGACTATTTGTGAGCTAATCCAAAGAATTAGCTTCTGTTGAGTCTTCCTCACCCCACTTTCATATAGAAAAAAGAAAGACACATATTGGTAATTCTCAAATTCTTCCATTACAGGATGAGAGAGAAGCCTGAAAGTTGGTGAATTGCTTGGCTACAGCTGTAATTGCTACATTGTAACTCAGTAGATTAAGTCTTTTAATGGTAGATTTAAATCAAAATTCACAGTTAAAATCTGTTTACTTTCTCTGAAATGTTCTGATTTTTTTTTATTTTTATTTTTCAGGTTAACAAACAGGAATATTATTCACAAAATGCCTGAATGGACTCTAATTGCTATTGTTTTGTTATCTTTGTAAGTATCCTTTAATATCAAATATTCTCATACACAACTGTCTTAAATAGCCTATTGAGGCACGATTTAATTTTCAGACAAAAGGAGGGAAAGATTTCTTTAACTAGGAATCAACAGAATTATTTTTTCATGCAAATGAACTAAATTCTCTTGACAAAACAGGATTGTCCCACTTGCAACAACATGTTAACAATGGACAAACTTAATGTTATGTTAAAAAAAGAAAAGTTAAGCTTTAGGGATTTTTAGAGGGCTAGTGGGATGAATGAAGGAGGAGTATACTTCACTCTCTTCTATTTGCTGCTGACAGACATTCTTCCCCTCTCTGACAGACAGTAGGACAAAATTACATGTGTATTGTATTACTTGAATTTGGCATAACTGTTACACTTTTAATTTCTCATTTTACTTACAGTTTCTTAAAAGATTTAACTTTCACAATTCAAGTCAAATTATTTTTATAAAGATATAGTGTGCTTGTAAATATATGTGTCTGAATATTCTAGCAAATTTATTTTTTAGCAACTCCCAAATTTGTGAAAGGAACACTGAGACCCAGTATTTTATTTTTATGATTATTAGTTTTACTGCTTAAGATTATGATACTAGAGTGCCTACAGTCCTCCTTAGCTTTGTTCTACTTACTGTAGAATTAAATTCTTTCTAAGAATTTTCCTAATAGAAACCTGATTTTATTACAGTGTCTTCCAGTAAACTTCTGCACAGAGGCATGATCTGTGTCATATGCATCAAGTAACTTCCTTAATTTACGTTTTCCAAATTCATGTACAATTCTGAAGTTAGATGCAAACTTTGCAGTGTGTAAAACAGACAGTTCTCTCACAAATTCATATTAAACGTTTAACATTAGTTCACCTTTTAAGAAATCACTGGTGGTTTCACACAGTGTCAGGCCCTGCTTTTTAGTAGGGTTGAACCATCAAGCAATCTTTGGATGTCTTTCAGCTTGAATTACAAGATTGCAAAAATCTTATTCCAGAGACTGTTTATTACCACACTGCTGCTGCTGCTTTTGGGCTTCCTGGGTCACTGGAGCCTGTGGG
The DNA here is from genome assembly GCF_036417535.1 of Chlamydotis macqueenii. Lineage (NCBI taxonomy): Eukaryota > Metazoa > Chordata > Aves > Otidiformes > Otididae > Chlamydotis > Chlamydotis macqueenii. The sequence goes on along the minus strand of NC_141563.1, from coordinate 19,845,993 downwards.
ACAGAGAAGTACTTACAGACATTCACAGGTCAAGAAGTGTTGTGGGCCAACCTTACGGCATCCACAGTACTGCACTTACTTTCCTTGATATTACTTCAGTCTGACACATTGTTCTGGCTTTACTGTCCCAAGGAAGACGATACCAGCAGGCATTAGAGTAGGCTTCAGCGAGCCTTACATCTGTGTCACCCAGCCAGATACCGCTCAAATGATTCATTAAATCAGAACACAGAAAGTAACTTTACTTGAATGCCTTGGCGTAAATTTTTTATCAACTATAAGAACAAATCTTTTGTCATTTTTACTATATATTCTTATGGTTGAATTGGTAATTTGTGAAACAGATCTTATTAATTTTTCAAGTAGTTTCTGTACATTTAAGGAAATGGTGACTCGATCAGAAGTTTAAAAATGTTGCTGGTTTCTCCGCGTATGATGAGCTCTAAATGTCTACATATCTAATGATTGTTTTACAATCGCTTTAAAATGTTATACAAGTAGCAGGCAGTCTTGGTAGCAATCAGTAGAAGCAGAGAACCGATTCTCTTTTTACTTTTGCTTTCTAAGGGCCCACCCCAAAACAAACAAATTATATTTGATCCAAAAACTGAGTAAATTTTATTTCTACTGTATTCTAGTGAAATCATGAATAAAACTCCTGCTGACTTCAGTTTATTGTAAGGTTCTTGCAAGCTCATGATCTTCAGATTTTGAACAACTTCTCTCAGCCCCCTCTTAGGAGAGGATGTGGAAGAATGTAGATGGGGTAGAATGAGTGTTAAGATTGCTCTAAGAAGATTGAGTGTTGCATCATTTCCAGAAAGGTTAAAACAGAACACTTAATTATTTGGGAATTCTAATCAAACTTGAATATTTAGTGGAAGCTAGAAGTGTGCAGGGAAAGGCTGCTGAGGACCTGCAAAGCCTCTTGCAGACAAGTTGTCAATTTGTAGCCCTTTCTTAGCTCCTGCAGTCTACCAATGAGTCTGTCATATCTTGATGATACTGCTCATAAAACAAATTACACTCTGCTAAGTCTTCTCTGGCTTCCCCTTAGCTATACTGAAAGATTATGCATGTGGCAGCACATGAAATGCCATTTAGATCGCAGTTTTATGGGGGCTGAGTCAGAGTGGCTCTTTACTAGCTTCTCTCAATGGAAGAGGAGAATGTTTTCTGAATATGTATTCACAGGTCTTGACTGGTCCCAGACACAGAATGGACATTTACTCCTAAAACTAACCAATGAAGTAGCATAAGCAACACCCTGGAAAAGGATAGTATTTCCTCTTTCCAGGAGGGTGAAAGACCATCTTACAAGTACCCTGGAGTACTAGAGGTACAAGAACAGAGACTACAGAAGGCAGAGTGAGCGTAGGATTTCAGGGTATACCTCAGAACAAACTAAGATCTCAAGTATATTTTTTTTTGTTTTATTTGGAAGGGGACAGAGTTAATTTTGTTTAAAGTAACAACTGTTGGACTTTGCACCTCATTTTGTACATCGATATTGTGGCTTACCACTTCCTTCTCGTATATGGCTAGCGTGTGCTGAGGACTCAAAGAATGTACTTAACTACAGTGCGTTTTCAGAGTGCCTGGCACTTTTTGTGATATGCTACTGGGCAGAATAACTATTATAATTACTACTGTATTGAATTCAAGTGTCATCACTGCTTAACGCTTTGTATTATGTTATGGTAATGCTATCCTCTCTTCATTGGAGTGTGCATATTAACTCTTTGTAGGATATAGCATGTTGGATAGTCGTAACACCTCATTTTGGTGCTTAAATTAGACCTAGGCTCCCTTTATAGTCTGCTGGTCCTCAAGAAGCTATTAAAAGTACTTTTGTGGCCTTGAGTCTTCTGACTATTAGAGAAACCTGGCCTTCTAATTCATTGCTCTGAAATCAAGTGCCTGAAACTAGACAATGTGACTGTCTTTCTCAAAGTATAAAATATTGGAAATCGCAACAGTGGAGCATTTCCTGTTGCTAATGAACAGCTGGATTTATTCAATCAAAATATCGTGTAAAATACGAACAGCCAGTCTCAGCCTTTATTGAAAATCTAGCCTGAGGCACTCCTGTCTTTATGGCCAGCACATTTTAGCAATCCTGTATCGACCTTCTTAGAGTACACTTTGACAGCCGGAGAATTATGTTCAAATAATTGCATCCATGCCTGTCATGGACGGGGTGACTCTTTAAGATGATCTGTAGATCAGATTTCTTATTTATTTGTCACTTGTAATAGTTTTGGCAGTGGTAGATTTCTGTGTCTTCCTGTTGCAATGTTTAGTATGTTAAGCAGAATTTTTGTTATAGTAATTGCCGCTTTATAATGTGCTGTAAACTAGAATACAGAAGCTGCATCTTTTTCCCCCAAAGAACTTTGCAAGATACCCAGTGAAGCAGAAAAATAGATACAAATACAGTAGTTCAAGAAAGAATGGAGAAAGCAGTGGGAGGATTGGTTGCTATACAAGCACGGGCACTTGCTGGTTTTAGCGTATACCCCTGGTACAGTCTAATGGAAAGCTTTCAAGATATTTTCAGGAAATGTCTGCTTTCATCTTGCTTATCTGAGCTGGCTGATTCCAGTGAACTGTGGTCAGCTTCATCTACAAAGCCTATGCAAGAGGTTCCCCCACTAAAAGCTTTGAAGCATTTCAAAATGTTCTGGGATTAGTTTATAAGCGTTTGGCTGCAGTATTTAAACAAACTCAAAATGACCATGATCACTAAACAAAAGCCATCATTACATATGAGCAGCCACTTCAGATAAATGTGTCATGTGGAGAGGTACTCTAGAGGTTTACTCTCTTGGAGATAACAGTTCAGGAACTGGAGAATCTTGGGTTCAAATATGCATTTTTACTTCTTTGCACACGAGAGCACATCTATTGCTCAACACTGACATTTCTAAATTATTTTAAGAGAATTCAGATGTTTGTGGTAACGCTACTGTGTTCTTGTCTGACAATGTCAGAATGTTTGAAATGTACAAATCTAATGTACAAATACATATAGGATATGAATCGGACTTGCAGAGTGACTCTTCTTCCTACAGAAACCACATACAAGTCAGATAGATGATCTTTTATTTAGCAAGTCTGATGACAGTAGATTCGTTCCAGGTTTCAGCTGAGAAAAATAATTTATCGTTAAGCTAGAAATATAATTATTTCCCATTTTGAAACAGAGTTTGCAGGACCAAAAAGTATTTCCTTTTATAAAAGTGTTTGAACGTGGTGATAGTATTGTTTCTACTCTTCATCTCTATCTGTAGAGTTATTGTGTGAAATAGAGAAAAGGCAAGATTTTATTAACACATCAAAAAATTTAAAAGTACAACCTTTCCTTTTCCTCTCTTGATAATTTTAGGTTGTCATTTGGTGGTGTGAACTCAGATAGGTTTTCTGTCAAGCAGTTCTTACTTTTCAGTGCTTTCTAAGCAAACCCAAATCTGCTTATTTGGCGTATTGTGGAGGAGATTAGTGTTACTTTACTTCCTCCTAGCATGTTCTAATATTACTTAGGAAACATATCTAGAACAGTATTTTGAGAGATTTGCAGTGTTGTTAATTGGGACATTAATCAGTGCCAACTTTAAAATTAATTAAATATCTTCATCGTTCATAAGGGGGGAAATAGAAGAAGAAACCTTAGTTTCAAAGGAGGTGTTACTCCGTACACAAAAACTCCCCACTGTGTTGCTGTATGCAGGAGAGTGACACTGTGGGTTTCTTTGCAGCCCACACAGCTGCAGTCTCTTTCCATTCTGTTATTTCTGATGGATAGCCTTCCGAATGGGAGATTTGGATGTGCTGTGTTACTTTCATGTGTACCCAGCACAAACTCTCTGAGGTGAGTCCAGGGTAATTAGTTCCCCTTTACGGTTCCAGTCCTTGACCTCATCAGCAGGAGTGGAGGCATAGCTCATGCTCTCTCCTGGACTTCTGTTGCATGGAGTTAGGAGGGTTGGCTCAGGTTATCTTGTCTGCATCAGCCAGTTTTGCTGCCCAGTACAAGGGAAGAGCAGGGTCATGTCCTTCTGCCAACTGTCTTGGAAATCGCTGCAAGAGATAGCGCTGCTGGGAACATGTAGGTTTCTGTGTATGGGCATTCAGACTGAGGTCATGTCCAACTGTGCAGAGCTCGTGTGCAGAGTGCATCACCAGTTATAAACTGTCCTTCGTGGTGATGTTCTGACTAATCTTTTTGTTAGAATCTAGAAATACTTTGTTGAACATAATTTTGGATCTTCAGCTTTAGTCACCCTTGAGAACTTTGTATTCCATATGTACTTGTGAATTAAGAATATGATAGTAGGGAAAGTACTTTCCTCTGCCACTTCATTTTTGCCTTTTGTGTGAGTAAACAAGAGATTTTTGTTGCAACTTCTTCTGTTCCAGTCCTCTGAAAGATAGCATGCTAAGTTTCAGAAGATTACTTTATCATGTTGATGCTTTGGGGAGCTAACTCGGTCAGTGGAGTTCATGTCCTATTGAACTCTGTGCCACAACTATGTGCTGATCAAGCAGATGGAAAATTTGCCTAGCCCTATTACAGAGAGAACTGTTTTAAATTGATGTTTCTTGAAAAGGTATATGTTTAGAAGATTTCTTTTGTCTTATCATGTTTCTCTTCCTTCCATTTCTACGAACAACTTTGCTTATTGGAAGTCATGTCACAGCACAGAACAAGTTGTACAGTTACACGATAATACAGACAGTTCTGATCTAATGCTGCAAGTAAGACGTGAGTAATCCACACTGTTAAGAGCTGCCCAAAACTTAGTTTTAAACTAAATGTATTTTAACTTAATCCACTGAGCAAACTGAACTGTTAATTTTGCAGCTGAATCCTGAAGCTGTAGCCTTATGAAAATATACTTGCTTCCTTATTAATAATTAATCTTAATACATTCAATGCAAACATTTTTATCATGAAACATTACCCATCTGTTAAAAGAAAAACATGACTTTGACACACGCTTGCATTTTTATTTTCAGAGTTTTAACTTCATCTTAATAAACTTTCTAAAGAACAGCCTACATTAATGGGGATATGACGCATAAACAGTGTTTTTGATTTTCATCTTATGATGAAGTTTCCTGTAAGTCAATGTTGCTTTCGCTTGTTGTTTCTGAACCCCCAAAAAATGTGGAGGTGCACATAATTGGAAAGGTTACTGTGGCTACCTAGCATGTGATGCACAGATATTTAGTACCAGCAGAATTTTTAGCATGAGTTCTGGATTAATTTGTTTGGTTCTATGCACAGTCATAATGGTACTTCTACTAGGCTAAATGGTGTGTCCTGTTCTTCTTTAGCACTGAGATAAATTGTGCCCAAAGTAGAAGTATCAAATTCTTTAACTCTTCTGGAACTGCTGTAACAGAAAAACTCCCTGAAAGACCAGTATCTTTGGAAGATCTGACCATTCCTCTTCTTATGATGCTTGATGTAGATTATGGAATGTAAAACTTTATATTGCTAGACAGTAAGACAGACTGTCTAGAAAGACAGTACATCATTCTTGAGATTCTAGTTTCCTTTGTTATATTGCTGTTGAAAGTGTCAGATCTGACATGGCAGATATTTTTGCTATGAAGTGTGTAATGCTTTTTAAGGAGGAAGAATCCAGAAAGTTATTAAAAACCATTACGGTCTTAAAAATCTTGCTTTAGAAGTGAATTCTGTCTTAGAAAACAAAATTATTTGAATAATTGAGCTAAGTTATAATTTGCTTGGATCAGAGCAGTGGTCCGCAGACCTACTTAAAGACCCCTGTGTCAAAGATCTGTGTCAGACGGGGAAATAGAGACACGTGCATTTTATTAGCTTTCGTATCGATAACATTATGTTGGAGAATGTTGGTGTTTCTATAATAATCTACAGTGACCAGGGATAAACTAAAAATTACTCGGAGTCATATAAAATGGGGAGAAGATTGCAAATAATTAATTCAAAAAGGAGGCAAATTATTTTTAATGTGATAATTGATAGTGAGCAGTACAGTGATGAACTGGAATCTTGCTTTCATTCCCTAGCAGTATAGGAATTGAGTGCAAAGGAAGCTTGTACTTGGCAATGGGCTACGATGAAGCTCTCACAATTTACAGACAATCCAAGCTAGCGGATTTAGTATCGGGGAGCAGATGGCTCTTTTGACACAAAGTGTATAATTAAGATAAATACTCGGGATAAGACAGCAACCATTGGTTAATCAGAATGTTGTATAAATACACATAAAATAACTATATATTCATAAAATTTTGCATAGCATAATACAAAGAAACCAGAACAATCATCCCTACGAGTACGTGTTCTTGTCTTCCCATTCCTTCCCTGAAGTAAAAGTGTGGTTTAATTGGCTGGTAGCAAACATAGCTAACCAGTATATGGGAGCTTACTCGAGAAACTGCGAAGTGTATATGTATACTTACACACTGTTAGGTGCAAAACCAATGTTAGTGCAAAAACTGTACAGATGCTGGATTGCTTAGAGGCTGGAGATCTCGGTATGTTTCATTTTGTTTTGATGTACGCCACGTTCCACAGCAATGCATATATCACTCTATCTCTTCTGCCCTCTCTATCCATCTCTTTCTATCCATCTGAACATTTTAAGAAGACACTGATCTAACTCTTTCATCTTAAAACTCAGTATTTCTGAGGTGAGATATTCAGGTTTTTAGAAGGATAAAGAATAGCTGAGATTCATGTGACTCTTCATATTTGTTTCAAACCTCATCACATATTCTGCTTTTTTTAGGTATATGTTTAGGTCAGTGTACTTTCACAAATCAGTGTTAATAGTAGTGTTCTGTTACAGAGATGGTAAAATTGAGATTAAGAGTAGAAAAGTGATTTACTCAAGTCAGTAATACATCTGGAAATAAAACAATTAAACAGCAAAAGAGTTGGGGGGGGCGTTGTTTTGGGGTTTTATTTTTAAACCTACTGTGAGCTGACATGTCTGGGAAAAGGTGATTAAGAATCCTTAACTTTGGAGGATTTTTAAGACTGTAATTTTGAGGGGTCCAAAACTACACTGGCATTTGTGTTGAAAACTGGGAAAGGCAAGTAGAATAATACTGAGGTCCTTATGTTTAACTTCTGGAGAAAAAAAAATTGGACACAGTGGAGGCAAGTCTATTCCTAGCATGTCTCTTTACTCAGCTGCATTGTTCCAGGTGTTTGATCAGATAATCAAGTTACAATGTTAGAGAGTTGTGAAACTAAACCATGATCAATTTTATGATCGGTTCCATAGTAACTGAGTACAGGTGAGTACATTTTATAAAGTCAAGTATTGACAAATTATTTACCTAAGCATATTGCATTGTAGCTGTTTTAACTGTAAGACAGTATATTTTATTTAACCTTTATTGAAATTTTTTTGCATATCACTGAGATAATAAATTGATAGGAATAGATTACCAGTATGTGACAGCAAAGAAGTCCAGCAATTGCAAAAATGGATGTATATGAAATAATCTTTAGTTCATAAAATGTACCAGGTTTGTATATAAAGGCATCTTTTCGATATTAAGTTGTCCCACTATATGTGCACAATAACTCGTACAGCAGTGTATAATTTACAAACTACTTAGAAGGTTCAGGTTCTCAAAAGCTTACATCGTAGTGGTTTTTAATCTTACAGAGACTTATACCTGTGCTTAATTTCATGCAGCTAAGGAACCCAAAGACTTCACTGGCATAGATTCCAGTATTTGAGAGGTGTCACAGGAAAACTTTGTGGAACATAAAAAGTAAGGAATAGATGACTGAAAAGGATGAAAGGATCAATTTTAAAATAAAATTTAAATTTATTAAATTTCAAATTTTGACTAAGTTGCAAAAGAGGGAAAAACAGGAACAAATGGTAGGACTGAGAAGTACCTTTGATCTGTCAGCTGGTTAGCAGGAAACAGACTTCAAATAAATGGAGCTCTTTAAACAAGGCCTGTCCTTGAAATGTGTACCTACGAAACTTAGATTTGTTAGAGAGAAACAGCTGATAGTGATTTCTTCTGTGTTTATATTGTGAACTATTTTTGCCTTGGCTTTATGCAGATAAGTAAGCTAAAATGAAACATTTTGGAACAAATCTCTGTATGAAGGTAGGTGCTTTAAATGGCACATAGTATTACCGAAGTTCTGATGCTTCGTGTCTGTGAACTAATGTTGTACGAATAACTTGGAATATGGCAATGTAGAGGTGGGTACCATGCTCCATTTTTTTAAATTTTTTTTTTTTCCAAAAATCATCTTGCAGTCATATGTATTAATACAAAATGGTGAAACACAGTCTCTGATCCAGCTAAACTTTGTATGAAGAGCACTCTGGATATGAAACCATAGGTGGTGTTGAGCTGGTTTTGGTGCTTGCTTAGTCATCTTGTCTGGCTACAGGTTTTCCTAATCCACTGTTAAAGAACTCTGGGAACTCTTATTTTGCATATGATTGCCCAAGTAATTATTTTTTTGCCAGACCTGTATGATATTTGTGTTGATGGCAGTCTTGGTAGTCATTTTTAAAAAAGTGTTTGATAATAGAGTTCCTCAATATCACTGTAACAGGAGGCAAACAGAACCATTACATATTATTACTGTAGCTTTAACGGAGTCATGAGTCCTTGATATGTTGTCACAGGCATTGTAACATCAAAGTGTTTCCAGAGTATTGGCCATCTTCTTTCTCATTAGACAGACTAAGCCCGGGTTAAAAACAGCGATCCCCAAGTACTGAATTAAGCCAACTGCTTAATAGTACAGGATCAGCATAATGCTAGCAAGTGCTTGCAGAGAATGTGACGTCGTTTTCCACCTGCTGAATGTTCTGAGATGTGCAGTTCCTTTCCTGGGCAATTGCCAAGAGAACTGACTGTATTTTATGTGTGCATATATAAGGCCAGGAAACTTGCTCAGAGGGAACATTATAGGAGTGATACTGTGTGAGAAGAAACAGTGCTGGTGCTCGCATTACAAAGGTTAAAGTAATTGTACAAAGCAATAGACTTGTAAATTTTCTCTCAGCTGAATAGAAATTGTTGCTATCGTGTTTATGTGCTACTGGTTGCTCACAGGGAACTGAAATTCGGGAATAGTGAGAAATGCCATTTCCTGGTTACTTTCTGAGAAGAACTGTATTACATAATTAATTATGTTGTGGTGAAAATAGTATGAGTTACATGAATTGAGAGTTTCAGAAGTTTAATTTTTAAAGCAATTTTAATTTAATTTTTTCAGTTGTTTGTATATAGAGTGTACATGGTAAGTATACAATGTACAGAACTCTCACAAGCAGCACTAAATGGCTGTACTAAATTGTTACACCAGTTGATGAAATGTGTCACCATTGTTCTTTGAACACAGGTATTTTCAGACTTACATTGGGTGTTCCTTGGCATTAGACTTTTACTTTCCCTGTAAAATTAATTACTGACCTAATGATGTAAATAGAATTTTTTTTATATACGAGAAAGTGGTTTACTTGTCCTTCTTTAAAAGTCAAAGGTCATCTGTCTGACAGAAGTTAATATTTTGAGGATGGTCTGAATTTACTTGAGGGTTTTCTTTTTATGTATCTTGTTGTATCAGTGCAACATTATTATAAAATCTTTTCAGTGCCACATCTGTGAAGTTTTACAGCTGGCTGTTATAATTAACAGCTGACAGCTGATGGAGTGATCCTTAACTTTCAGGGGAGAAGGGAAAATGATATAAACAGTACATCCTGCTATTCATGCAAATAGTTTGTTAATTAGGTTTAAAAAAAATTAAAAGATCCAGAACATTTGCATTTTATTAGATCCATTTTAAATAAACAGTTTCTGTACCTGATAAGGTAGCTCTAAGCCTGTTGTCTCACCACTTCTGCCCTGCATAGTACAGTTAAAACATTGGAGTGCCAGCAAAGTATTTGGCACACGTTCACTCGGCCTGCAAAGCCCGTGCAAGGAGAGCGTGGTATGAGATGAGGGAACTCCCCTGTGCAGCCTGGTCCTGAGGGCCTGGCCCGCTCCCCGAGCGCTGTCCTAGAGACCAGCGGTGGCTGGTCTGGTACAGCCTTAGGTGTGCCTCGGATTGTGTTCAGGATTGCCAGTTGCCTGTTTGGATACAAGTAACTGGTTGAGTGGAAAAAAAAAAAAAAAAGAAAAAAGAGGAGAGGGGAAAAAAAGGCAGAATGCTTAGATAAACCTTTGTTACGGTAGGTGTACTTTCCTTTTACTCTTAGTTCTGCCCATCCGGCTGCTCCACAAGTGACATTTTGGCCCCATTAAAAGGGAGTGGAAGTTGACTTATGTCTGGACACCAACTATATCAAAAGTGTGTGTGGAACTTTACAGGTGAACTTTAAAAGAAGAAAAATGTATTTTGTGTAAGATACACAAAATGTAAGATACATAAACCTGTATCAAAGAGAACATTTTTCTTGTACAGACTTGCCGAAGCTGCATAGGAAAAAATGAAGGTAGTGGAAACAATTAACAAAGTTAACTTTGAATGAACCTTAAGTTTTGCTGTATACTTGGGACTATGTAGGAATTCTAGTCGTTGATTTTTGAATCAGTGTTTGTAGCATTGATTTAAATGTAGTGGACAAAAACTTTAAACTATGAATAATTTAGTTTCTGTTGCCTTCAGAGGATTAAAGTGTCTGTGCTGGATTCTGTGGACAAGTCAGTACACAATAATGAAAGGAAGTTAAATAATAAATAAAACATAAGTTGCACTTTAGCTACAAAATTCTTGTCTTTATGGTGAGAATAGAATCTTAAGGCTATATTTAAAACTAGACCAGAAGTAGCTTTTTTCCTCGCTAAGAAAATTGTCTGTTTATTTTTCGGTTGTTACTATTCAACACTGTGGGCTTTACAGTGTTTTATCTTTCATTAAGAAAACAGAATATAGAAATAAAGTTGGGGAGATTGAAGAAAACTGCCCCTGAATACTGACTTCCCTGTTTGACTGACAGGATGTGCTAACAAAGGCCCCAAATTAGGGGTGGTTTTAACTTCAGAGTTGCAAATAACACTGATCGTAATTACTTTTTTTTTTTCCCTAGTTTCATTTAATTTAAAAGACTACTTAATTCCAGAGATACAGTTAAATACTTCTGCATCTTGTTTGTAAGTTAGATGCTTCCAGTTCAAGATTGTCTGTCAAATATTAATGTGTTCTAATGGAAAATGTTCACTCCAGAGACAGTGTTCTGCTTTTAAGGGTTGGTTTTGGTTTTTTTTAAAAATGTTGAGCTTTTTAAATCACGCTCAAACTAAAGTTATAATAAACAAGTGGGGTTTTTTTAACCAAAACTGTGAGCATAACAGCTAAATTACCTAAGTTGAGGATGTAATGCTTTCTAATTTCTGAGTATGTTAAAACAGTATCATTGTGTAACCACTTAATTATACCAAAGGTTATAATTTTTTTTAAGCTCCCTGGTGTTGCACCTTTAACTTAGAACTACACTGACGTTGTGCTTCAGGTCAGCTTCCTGGCCGATACTGACTTTTGCCTGATGGATGTGTTATGCTTTAAGGTCTGTGGAAATCCCTGCTGTGATTTAAAATACTTTACTAACAAGATTGCTGTCCCTAGGCAAGTGTACCGTATCCAGTGATATACTGGTAAGTGAAGGACTCTACCTCGGATTAAGCAAGCAGTCAATATATCATGAAGAACATTCAGAATTACAGGGATGCTTTGACTTACTCTGTCAGGAACCCCCCTTTCAGCAGGGGTTCCTGAAGCAGATAAAAATGGCAAGTGTTTCAGTTCATCCTATCAGCTGAAGCACTGTTATTAAGTGATTGATACATTGGCGGCACTCCAGTTGTATGTACAGGCAGATGGTCTACGGGCTGCAATGCACGTCTATTTCAATGAGTTTTATTGCTGATCTGTAACACTTATTGTATTGACTCAGTCTAGCCATTTGTCTTAAACAAAATGATTACTTTTGTTTAATCAGTTGTGTTGGAGACTTCCTTCATAGGAACATAATTAAAATGGAATCCAAGACTATTCTATAAAATATTAGTGCTATATTAAAAGAATGGCATCTCTGATCTCTGCAATTTTTATTGCATTGCTAAGCCCATCAAATCTGTAACACAAATAGCGCAAATATATTTCAAGTATTAAAAAAAAAAAAAGACCACAACACAAAATGAAAACACACCAATCCTTGTGTGTTGACACAGTGTAACATATTACAGTGACATGGTTGTCTCAGTTCATTCATTTAACATGGCTTTGTGTATTTCTAGAGGATTTGTAAACACTAAATGAGACTGTTACTGAGAATGACCTGCAGTATCATACTGCTATTTAGTTTTTATAAATCTACTCAAAAGTTTATTTAATAATCTGTGGATGAGGTTTTGTGCTCTCTCTTCTGCTCTCATGCAAGGAGTAGGAAATTTACTGTAGACAGCTGCTGAAGAAGTCCTGGGCTGTTGCTGAAATTAAAGTACCTTGTATTACTGAAAAAACTTCAAGGGCTCTTGTCTAAGTAACGGCATCCTCTGGTACTGTCCTGTAACCTGCCTTTGGTCCAAAAAATGGTACAATGTGCTCAGCTCGGCTGCCCACCTGCCTAGTGCAGAAGGGCTGCTTCTGGGCTCCTCAGCGGAGCACCTTTTCACCAGTCTTCCACAGGGTCAGTTTGAAAAACAGTCCCTCTCCTGCCACTGGCCAGCTGACATTGCTGCATACGGCTTGTTTTGAACCATGCAGTACCGTTCCAATCCTTTATACCTTGTAGAAGCAATCAGATTATTTCCCTCATGATTTCAACTCAAAATGGTAGGTACAGAGCTGAGAAGAGTATGTCAATACTCTGTGTAAATCTCAAAAGCAGTTGATATATAGGTAATACTGTCCCAATTGTTTACAAAAAAAAAAAAATGTGGAGGGGAGGGAAAAGGTGGAAATCTTGTGGTTTTATGGCTTTGTACCTTAATTCTTTTAAGTACCAATTAATTATTCATAAAGATGGGCTGTCCTACATTCATGACTTAGTTTTTCCTACGCTGGAATTGACTCATAGTAGTCTTGCAATTGTGAGTTTTGAATGGAAATTTGACAGGCTTCCAAATTAATTTCCATTATCTGTGACCCACACGATGGTGGTATTCCCTGTTTTTGAGTTTTAAGACTTAGGCCTCGATAAGCTGCTCTGCTTTCGGAGCCATTTGATCACATACACAAAAAGAGCACTGGATCGCTAACCAGTCCTTGCCAAATCCTAGCAACACATTTTGATGTAGAGTTCTCATTAAAATATTTTTCATTTGTGTCTGAATATTTGCAATACCCTGGAAGACTTTTCATATAAAGGGGTTTTCTATTCAGAAGGTTTCTGTTTAATTCTTTATCGTAGCAGTTGACTGGTAATGATCAATGGTGTTCCTCCAGAGTGTCTCCTGCACAATTATGTTTCTTCATGTTTTTTTAGTATTGTTTCTCCTAAATCAGTCCATGTTGGCAATGTAATATGACTCTGTCATAGCAATGGAGCAAATACGCTTTAGCGTGGTGCTAATGGCCCGTTGCTGGAGTGGCTGATTGATCCCTCATACTCTTTCATAGCTATGTTAAATCTCCCGAACTGCTGTTAGAGGCTTGTAAGCATTTTTAGTCTTTGTTAAGTGTACATAGTGCATGTTACCAGGCCTTCAGCTAAAATGCTTGTGGGATGAGAGGACTAGATTGCTCATAGTCCAATTTGTGACTGTCCAAAGACAGCAAAAAATGCATTGGACTTCCTTGCAGGTATGGGCCTTTAACAAGAGTCTGTTGAAGGCACCTTGATCAGAGGCTTGTTGGCACCCTCTCTGTAGCACATACGTGGTCGTCTGTGTCTTGTTTTTTTGTCGGGGAAGGAAAAAAAATGAAGTGCTGCCTGTAGTTGCTGCCAGCTCTTGCTTTGTTTCCATGTTCTGAAATGAGTGTTCAAGAAACTTTTGTGACATTAGTGTAACTCTGACATTCTGATAGAATAGTTATCAGTCATCCTGGTTATGATGATCTTAAAAAATTGAGTCTTAAGTGCCTAAAACAAAAGGTAGAAAGAAACAGAGTGAATTGAAAATAATAAAAAAAAACAACTTCTGTTGTGATTATTATGTTGAGTCTTACTCACAGTGCTTAAATGCCTATAGCTGATGAAAATGTTTATAGCCCATTTTCCAAAGCTTTCTGTGGAAGGACAGGTGGTGCTTGCCTGTTCGCAACATTCTGCTTTATAATTCTGTTCTTGTGCAAGTCCCAAGTATGCCGAACAAGGTAAGGGACTGAAATAATTGTGTTCAGATCCATGTTTTCTGCCAGGATCGGTGGCTTTTAATTTTTGTAAGCTTCTGCCATTAGAAAAAGTTAGGAAGATTGGCAATACTTGTCTTTTTCTTGGAGGAGCTTATTATTATTCCTTTGAGAATAAGCACACGGCTTTTCTTCATGAGTGTAAAAGTGCTTTGCATGATATTGGATAAATTTATGTGCAGTCAAATTCGCAATACTTTTTGTGTATTTTTAAGTGACTAATTTTGAGGAATGGAGTAAACTCAACTCTTAGGTTGTTATGTTCTTACCCCTCTTTTCAGGCGTATATTTCAGAGAGCTGTAACTGGCTGATATCACACTCGTGGCTTTGAAAATTTAACTTATTTCAAAGGGGATCGCAGAATTGATGTTAAAATCCAGAAAGGTTTTGCTCAGGTCCAGTATCTGAGGGAAGCTGGTACTGTACAATTAGGTTTCTTTTAGAAAGCACATTCACACCTTTGGATAGGAAGTGGCAATTAGTGCTTTTAAGTGCATAAAAATATTACTCCACCATCATCTTTTTCTGGATATATTAATCTGTCTTGGTTAAGGTATGCATAGATCTTAAGAGTGAGTTGCACACACTGTCATATCAGTTCATGAAATTTACTCCATATAATGTGACTGACTTCTAAAAATATTTTAATTTAGGTTAAACTCCTAAATATACATATCAAATGTTTTTGTAATTGATTTGTAAATGTAAATCATTTTACATTTACAAAATGTAAATCATTTAGTAAATGATTTCTAATTCATTGAAATCTTGGGTCTTGAGTTGAAGCACTGAAACTATGTAAACACTTTGCGGTAGCCAGATGTCATTTAATAGCTTCATAATATAGCTTGGTCTTCACATGAATTGAACCTTTTTTTTTTTTTTTCTTTTTTTTTTTTCCCCTTGAACATGTAACATATGTGGAATAGCCAGCAAATACGAATTTTATCAATCAGATATAGTTTGACATTTTTAACACTTTTTAAACTTTACAAAGACCTGTTTACCATATGGTGTAAGTGGGTGTGCAGGAAACAACAGTGTTTCATGAAGCCTGGTATATATTATACTACTTTTCCATTAACTGAGCGTGAAAGTTTCCTTTTAACGGGTGTGCTGAAGGCAAGCCTCTGAAGCACGGGTGTATAACTGTGGACAGGAACGTTTATGCTGATGTGCTTCTGTAGGTCATTGTTTTAAAATCACTTAATCCTTTAGCTTTTCTTATTTTTATTTGACTTTATTGACAAAAGTTTGTTCCCCATTAATGTTGCAACATCTGAAAGAAGTAACAGAAAAGCAGAATTTTTTTTGTCATTGTTGTAGTAGCCAGTTGTTATTATTGTGGTCCCAAGTATCCTATTTCCTGTTTCTATTCTACATCTTTTGAAGATGCTGCAGGTTCAAGGCAATTCCATGATACTCAAACTGAAATCCTGTATATCATTCAATTGAATTAGTCATAATAGTTTTTTCAGAGATAGGGTTGTTGCAGCTTTCAGTGACTTAAAGATATTGATTCCAAATACAGTTCTGGCTTATTTGCATACAATTACAGTTTAATTCACTTAGCATTTCATGCAAGGATGAGAGCACAGCCCTTACTGCTCGGTCATGCAGTACCTCAAGTATATGTTGAACCAGTGTTACTTACAGCATGGAACTTACCAGTCAGTGCAAACCAGCAACTTTTGCTTGCTGCTTTTGCAGGAAAAAAAGCTTCTACTTCTGTTCCAGCAGCCACTTAAAACTGGAAAAGTATTCAACAATAACTGCTTTTCAAATGACAAGTTAAAGCATCATTTAAATGCCAAAAGGACACAGTTTTCCAAGATTAAAGTGTTTGTACCTATATTCATAAATGTTTAACACATTGTCTCATCTAAATGTAATTTTTTACTAATGGCTAGAAATCTTACACATGCTTCTCTGAAATTACTCTTTATTTTAGTCTCCTGCTTATCAGATAATTAGTAGCTTATTTAGTTTTTAAACAAAGTTCAGGTAAGGAAGGAAAATTGATGCACAGCTAAAACATACATAATACGTAATATTATAGACTGCCATTCCAAAAAAAAAGAAAAAAAAATTAAAATAGACTGCTTAGCATGTGAGCTTCATGGTATAAAGACTTTAGGTTTAGAATATTAAGTTTTAAACTGCACAAGTTTTCTGCTCTTTTTGAAAAATGATGTCCTTATTAACGTCCTCTTAAGCCCAAGGCAGGAGGAAGAAAATTTAGCTTAAAAATGCCTGTAAATCTACAACATTGCCAAGAGAGTGTTTTGCAATGTTACAGCCAGCTGGCACCAGCACTCAGGAAGTTTTGCCTCCAGTCTCTTTTCGTATATAACCTACTTAATCCTGAGAAGGGTGCACTGAAGACTGGTCAGAATGCATCTCCAGGTCGTTCTCCCGCTATCCTTGTCTCCAGACTAACACTCTGAAATGGCCACTCTGATCCTCTTATCAGCACTTCCTCTTCTGCTACCCTGCTGATAACGCGTCATAGCACAAAAAAAAACCCCTCCAGATTGTCAGCTCTGGGCAGAGGCACTCTCTTTTACTGGTTTAAATAGTACCTGCTATACTTCTCACCAGGAAAGAAACAACTTAGTCCCGTCTGTGATGAAGTACATTACAAATCCTAGTGGCCTCAGTTCAAAAAATCATAAATCCAACTGTGAGTACGTCTCTTTTGTGAGAGGGTTTATATAGCAGAGTTTGTGCATAAGTCTCGTTCTTTCCACACCATGTCCTTACTCTGAGCATCTCTTAAAGTCCTTCTCACCAGGTGTCAGTGTTTGGTAATTGAAATATTTAGCTAAATATACATACTGAAATGGAATCCCAAAAGAAATGGAAAATAATTTAACTAATTAAAAGTCTATTTATCAAAAGTTTTTATTTTTATATTAAGGGACTCTATTTACTATGTCTTGTAAGAGCCTTTGTTTGCGTTAATTTTTTTTTTTTTGCTTAATTTAAAAGAATCTTCTTTCATGTGCAGCTTTCTTTAAGTTGAGATGGTCTTAATACTAATATCTGCAGGGAGACTGATCTCAGTTGTTACTCACTTAAAGGCTTTCTGAGCTGGGAGGTTTTTAGGAAGCTGTAGACCACCCCGAGTTTCTTATTAAAAGTACATCATTTCACAAACATATTCTAAAATAACTCTTTCCTGTACGGTGTCAATGGCACTATTTATCTAAATATGTTATTTGAGATGAAGTAACTGTTGCTGGGCTATGAGTTCTTGTTACGTGATCTTGTCAGTAACGTGGTATTGAAGTTACTTAACGTTCAGCATAAGCTTTAAGACTTGATTTTATTAAAGATTTTTTTTTTAATATTTGTGCTTAGGACATAGATTCAGCTATTGCTACCTTTATCTTGCAATAGAATTAGGAATAAAAGAAAAGACTTATTATAGATGTAGATGATCTGCATGGTGATAGCTTCTTCCAAACTGAGGAATGCAATTTAGCAGCAGGACTGAGCGTGTTTGGGTTTGGATCCTTTGAAGACTGCGCTGTGCTTTGCTGTTTGGCTTCATTCTGGACTTAATGCAATATACAGTAATGAGTGGCTTGCAGTTTCCATGATTTTGGATGATGAATAACATTCTCTTTGGGGATGTGCACTAATGCCCTATTTATTCCCATTGTCTATTCTCATCTTTATTCTTCTAGTTGGCAACTACTTTAAGCTTCCATTCTTTGTAATTTTTAAAATGAGTGGAAACTGGATGGACTCCCATCTACTCAACAGTTCAGAAAATCGGGCCCAAATGGAAGATTTTCTGTAAAATGTTGTTGCTAAATAGCAAAGTTTGAAAGGCCAAGTATTGTTTGAATTTTAAAGCTAAGCTTCATGAGCTGAATTCAGAAATATAATTTCCTCATGCTTGTCTCCCCCTTTGATTGTCTTTATTTTTCTGAAGCACTGTAAGAGTGCAGACACTTAGAGACTTCAGGCACTTAATTTTGTTACCAAAACAGAAAGTAGTTTCACTATAGCAAATCTTTAATACAGTATCAGCTTTAAAACTGAAGTTTAGTATCCCGTACAAAACCTTCTCAAGATTTGTCCTACTGTTGTGCAGCTTTCTTAAAGCCTATTTTTTGAACAGTTCAGTGTGTAAGAAGTATAATTTAAACTGCTTTAAGGTATAGACTGTCAAAACTAAGAAATCAAATTGCTCTGATTGCTCACCCAAATTGCTCCTTGGTTTGAGAATTTAATTGATGTCTCATGTTCCCATGTGCATCAAGTAAAATTAATAATAATCCAAAACTCCTCTATGAGAGGATTCTATGTGTTTGGAGAAAGCTTAGTGTAAAGTAAAATATGTTTGCTATTTTGACATATTGCATGTTTTATGGCATGCAGAACGGGGGCAGAACTGTCCAAGTAAGTGACCCTCTTGAATGTCTATCAAGTTTGACAGTGTGTGACTTGCTAATTAAGTACAGCTTCTGTCAAGGAGCCCTGTTAATAATTTGTAGTTAAAATATTCTTCTTGGTTACTTTAAGATAGAATTTTATAGCTTTTTTACATTTTACTCGAACAAAGAATTCTATAACTTTTACAGTATGAATGTTCAGGAGCTTTTTGGTAAAGAAGAAAATAATATCTTTCCTTTTTTATGTGTGATTATGTAACATTTTGCACTTTATTCTGAATCTTGTTTGTCTACATTATATATCATCAATATACAACTGATTAGAGGCATACGAACTACTAGCCCATTTTTTTCTAATCAGATTTTTTTTAATTTCACTATATCTTAATAAAAATTCTTATTTTGATACAAGTCATTTTGTATATAACACATACAATTTTATGTACAGTAATGAATCGTGTCACATTACAAACTGCCTTTCTTCAATACAGTTGTTCAAACTCACAAGCTTTGCGCTTTTTTTTTTTGTTACATCTGATGCTGAAAAGTTGCTTTTCTGTATCAAATCTCCACCCTCCCTTCCCCCAGATTGTCACAAACTGCTCCACTTTTCAAGAATACTCCAACAAGCTCAATGTACACACAGTTCCTGACTACATTACTGGAAGAACTGCATTTCAAAAATGAAGATCTGGAAAGTTTAACAAGAATATTTAGCAAGGACTGCCTACTTGAATGGTCAGTCAATTTTAAGCTATTTTGCATGTCATAAAACTAAGACAGTTAACAACGGGTTCAATTTTCAGCATCTTGTAAGAATGCACGGTTAACTACAGATCATATCAACCAGAGCAGAAAATACGTACAGTACATTTTAAAGAAATAAATATATGGTATGGAAATGAGTGTCATCATTTTGTCACTTACAGTAAATGCCAGCTGCTTACTTATCACTTCAATCTTTTGAAAATTAATAGTTGGTTTATGTATAGTTGGCTTACTGCAATTTTGGGAGGAATTTTTACTCAAGTTCTACTACAATTTATATTTTAAAAAAAATCTGTGGCTACAATAGCTAAGTCTCAGTGGGATTTTTTTAATTATTAAAATGAAATTGTTGTATTTGGTCTTTGTGATATAAAATGGAGCTAAAAGCCATGTGGTTTTTGCATACTACTGAAATTACATTTTACATTCTGCGTAGGCTGAAAAATTTAAGAACAAATACCTTATTTGTGCTGATCAGATTCAACTGATTTGATGAATAAAGCACTATAGTATTTATTTAAGTAATTAGTGTATTAACATTACTGATCTCATTCCTTTGTTTCCCACAGAATAAGGTGATCATCTTTACATCTCCTACTATCTGAAATAGTGGCACAGAGAACAAAAGAACACCTTCAATTGTTGGAACTTTTTAAAATGAAAAATGAAATTGAGTATTAATTGTACTTCTTGCACTTCTGCTTTTTCATTTCCTTCCTGTGAGTAAGATTTTTGAAGTTTTGTGGAGAACCTGACTACAACAGCAATTTTTCAAGGTATGCATGAAGACTAGTTCAAATGTGGATCATCTGAAAACTGTCTATTTAAAAGCAGTAGAAAGGAATTTGGATTGGTTTGGTTTTTTTCTTGCTTTAGAAATTTTCAGCCAAAATTGGGGAAGGGGGGGGGGGCGGAAAGCATATTAGAGCATTAAGAACACTGCTGCTGACGTTCTTCCACTTGACCCAGTGCATGGAGCAGTAATCTTTAAGAATGACAATGACAGTAGACAAAGATGTCTGATCCTTAGCCTGTTTATCTTGCTCCTTCTAAGAAAAGAGTTGGTCTTTGAGCTTGTGTGAAAGTTATTTTTAAACAATCTCTAATTGTTACTAGTTTGGACTTCAAAATATATTTTAATAATTAAAACCTTAATTTTTAATTTTCAGTAGTCATTTCATTTAAGAGTTGTGTTGTTTAGACTAGGTTTAGACTTGCTTCTGTCACAAACTGATGATAAAATGCAATTTAAACCTAGTCCACTAGTAATTCTTAATGATTCCATAAAACAGTTTATTGCCTAGTTCTCCGTTCATAGGACACTGTCCTTTGAGAGACTTGAGAAGAAAGTTTTAACTGACAGTGCTTGGTCTGCAGCAAATGCCAGCAGTTAAGGCTGAAGCAAGACTTACCAGGGCTGCTACATAGCAACTCTGTTGAAAAAACGGAGTTTATTTCTTTGTTTTGTTTCTGTAACTGGACACCAAAATGGAACTCTCACTTAATTAGTTTATTGCTGTGTAGTTCCTTCATGATAATCAGGACAAATATGTTGATTACCCCTGACATACAGAAGCCTGTACAGCTTTTCCCTAGAAGCTTCATTGTGCAGTAGAGTTTATTTAAATGATGCTTGACTTTTCCTAACTTAACCTGTAATAGGAAATTACATTCAGTATAACTTGTAAAACCAACAATTTAGAATGAGGAAAACCTTTAATGCAAAGTTTAAGCTATGCATTTTTTTGAAGTATGCAATAGGAAAAAAATACCCACCATGATCAGTGCGTGTCTGATGTCAGATTCGTAAGAATGGATGATGTAATCTGGATAGAAGAGACATTGGTTTTGTACCACGATGGAAAACTTTTTACTTGACACATATGCAAAGAAGGGTCAAGACCTTACCAAAAGATAAGCTTTTAGAAGACTGAGTAATAGGTATGATACTCTGAGCTAAACTTGAATCTTGAACTTATATCTCTCTGCTTCTGATTTTGGAAGTTAAATATATTTCTATTTCTAGCTAGTGGTTCACTGCAGATTCTGAGCAAGCCATTGTTTTGTTCCATGTATATTTACCTTGGGGCACAGAGATTACAACGACCCCATGACAATGCTGCTATACTGACTACGCCTAGAAGGCATTACAAATGGACACCATGCTGGGAACACTGACTGTTTCATCAGGTCCGCTGGCTCTCTCTTGGAAAGCTTTTACACTTCCTGTCAGTTTAGTGGTGTGGTGTGATTTTTTTTTTTTTTTTTTTTTTCCTTTTTTGTTAGTTATTTTTAGGCTCACTCTTCAGCGCTCACTGTGGAGGGAACGTATGAACTTGTAAAAAGAGTGAATAGGTCAGAGGCCCAAAGACCTCACTGTCAAGGTTCACTGTAGCTACTTTTACTTGCTGCCTTAGCAGCTCAAAAAAGTAAGCTTCCAGGATTTTTGCATCTCCTCCTTGGCTGCTGTGTAGTAAGCTCACTCATTCTTTACCTTGCCCTATGAAAACAGAATAACTTTTCTCCTTCTGTGACCTTCTTCACCAGTTGAGAAGGGAGACTTCTGTAATACACTGGAAATGCCTTGAAGGGATATTCTTCACTTACCTTTAACAATTTAATCTCCCTTAGATATGAGTAAAACACATGTAAATAAGTGCAGAAAGTACACATATATCCATTAATTTTGAGTAGGAGAAAGGCAGTAGATTAATTTCAGAAGTATCTTTCATACTATCAGCCTTAACTGGTTGTACAAAGAGTGCAACTCGAGCAACAAAAATTAAGTTCATCCATGTGGTTTTCTTATGAGCGTGTTTTGTAGCATAACTACTTAGAAATGTTCAAGTCTACACCTCATTTATGAGCTTAAAGCTAATTTTTGCCATAGCTATCTGTCTTTTAACAGATTTTACTCTCTCTGCTCACTCTTCCCCCACCCCCTTGTTTTTGCAGGCAGATTGTTTCCTTGTGGCCTTGCTCCTGTGCTTACTGTTGTTCCTTCCTATGTTATTGAGCAGATGAGAATAGTTGACACTTGATTCAGTGGTGAATTTGAGCTTTATCTCAGATGATACGCTAAATTTTAGTGACTTGTGAGCTGCAGGCATGTAGGGACGTTACAGATCTGAGGCCTAGCATAGATGAAACATAAGCCTCTATTTCTGAACAGAGCTATGAAAGGGGTGTGAGCTTGCTAAAGCCATCAGCTGCTTAGATTATAAGGATCATAAAGTCATAGAAGTGCACGGCCGTGACCATGTAAAACATCCAAGCTTATCTGGCAGTGGATCTATTTGTAGCAGGGCAAATATGGTATGATGTCTTTCTTTTAATGGGAGGGGGTTGGTGGGGGGAAACCAGACTTCTACGGTGACATTCTTTATTTCTGACATATATGGTGGATATAGTGAAGAACAGAAGGCCACTTTAGCAAAGCCTGCTTCATGCTGTTGCAGCTTCTCAGCATCAAAGGAGGAACGTGTGACATACACCTGCATAGTGCAGGTATGGATTTCTTGGTGAGTTTTCTATAGCTGTAATTGAAGGAATCTCAGGAAGAGAACAGTGTTAATAAAACCACATATATAGAGAAAGTCAAATTGTTCAAAATTATTTAAAGCAGTCTTTGTGCTGGCCAAAGAGGATGGAGAAGCTTTTGTGTCTATTTTCACCCCAAAGTTCAGTTCCCAGTCCTGTAAATACTGTCAGTGTAAGTACTGCACACCCTAATACTGAATTTTCTAGCGCAGACCTCTTCACTGCTGCTGTTTAATTCTTTGTGCCCATTGACCAAGTTTGCTGATTCTTCTTGGGTTTTGAAGGGAAGAAGGGGTGGTTGGCTTGATAGTCACTATTTCAGGAAAGTGGGCAAGTCATAATGTAACCTGTAAGTTATCAGATATTCAGAGAAAGAGATTACCCTGCATCTTTGTAAAGTTTGCAAATCATGCTGTGCTCATATATGGCAGTGCAAAATTCTACATTAAAACAAGCAGAAGAGAGCTTGATTTATTTCACTGAAGACAATCAAAACAAAAAAGTGCCTTAGTAAATCTAGAGCAGCATAACTGACATGGCTGTGCTGCTGGCTAAACCCAGGACTAGAAAGTTACATCTACTCTGTCTTTAGAGATGCAGGGAGCAACAAAGAGCATGGTACATATATGAGATTCATCTGGGGCCTCACAGGCTCCATCCACACCACACACAGCAGATTCACCTGTATTTTCACTCCTCAGTCTTTGTGAGTAGTTTAAAGTGAGGCATCTGTTGTGGTTTGGGGGTGGGGGGAAATAACGGTCCTGTGAATCTTGGTGTTGAACCTGCATGTCCTAGTCTTCTCTCCGTAGTTTGGGAGAATCTGGACTGTACAAAATGCAAGAGGGGAGGAGCAGCTCAGCTGGACATCAAGTCTCAGCTGACCTTTAACTGCTATAGAGAAAAGAAGTAACATACCAGGGAGAAGAAAAAGGAAGAGAGGAGGGGAAAGCGGTATTCACACCTTCTAAATTTAGGCATCCAACTTTAGGTACTTGCCTGTCTCCATTTACTTGAGAGAGGACTGATGCTCTTAAATGTAGGTTCTCCAGATCGTACCTTAGTGCAGTGTTTGAAGTGGGTGCTGGTAATGCCTCTGCCCCTATTCCGTGGCAGGAGAAAGCAAGCAGGTAAGTCAGCTGAGAATTTTGACCGTAGTAGCCTGGCTCTCCCTGGATTAATTTATTTAGTAATAAAGCGTGGCACAAAACTGAATGGGGACCTGTCCCTGCAAAGTGGGAAGTTTCTAAGCAATCTGATGCTATTGTTTGATTCTCTTGATGGCTGTTAGTTCACACAGAATTTTTTTTCCTTAACCTGTAAGAGTTAAACCAAAAGAATTAAAGTGAGTGTCAGTCTTCAGGAAAAAAAACCCAATGCCAATGTGTTGAAAGTACATCTAGGAGGTTACGCTGTAGTTCTACAATGTGCCTCTAAGCTTTCCATACTTTGTTTATTTTTGCAATTGCTTACAAACATCCAGTACTGTGCGTGGGGTTTAGCTTGATCTCACTGGGGTAGCAGGTAATGCTGAACTGTCATTTCCAATGAGCATTAAATATTGAAAACACAGAATCAGCCTCTTTTTGGCAAGTCTTAAGTTTCCATAAGTGGCAGATGGTATACAAGGCAGGGCTAGGCACCTATAAAGACCTCTGGTTCCTCAACTGCATATCTCTACCACCTGACAGCCAGTCATCCTCTGATTAGAGTCAGAGGAAGTGGGTGTGCCTTCCATTAGCAAAGACAGAAAGTAATATTGCTAGAGACTTTTCCTCTTGTGAACTTTCTTTCTGTGACTCTTCATCTTAGAACCACTTCTCTCCATAGCCTGCAGACAGTGCTTTGGGAGACAGGCTGCCTGAAAGACACTGTAGAACATGCACTGCGGCATTTGTGGTGCTAAACAGGATTTAGTGAGGTGGGGGAGAGAGCTGGAAACCTTTGTCTTCAAATAGCTCTCATTTGAGCACTCTGGCTTCAAAGAGCAAGTGAAAGTATATGTTGCCTCGCTGGCTGATCTGGACATGAGTGATAAATGTTAGTCATTCCCCCTTGGTTGCCTGCAGCTGTAGAGCAAGGAGCAAGGCAAAATGGAGTTCTGAAAAAAATATACAAGACTAGCCAAAAAGAGTAATAATTAGTAAGAAGGAAGCTGAGAAACAAGCACAAGCTTTTTTAAACTGTCATTGCCCTGGAGAATGGGGAATATTGTGAGATACCTTTTGGGCATGCTCCTCAAAATAAGTCTCCTCAGTACAGCATCATGTTTGGGGCAGCATTAACAGAGGTGCCAGAGTTGGTGGCCTTTGTTCCTGGCCTTTCCAACTTTCTGACCAGTGTTTCTGAGATCTGTGAGCCAGATTTTTCTTTCCTCTGACTTTGCCACCACAGTTGAATGTGCAGACTTAAGTGCTAGACTTAGGAAGGCTTATTAATCAGAATAATGCATAAGTGTGGCCCCTGTAACACTTCAGATGTCCACCTGTTTGTTGGTTTTACTGTGCTGTTCTGCAGTTGCCCCAAGCCAGCAGCTCCATAATGAGGCCCTTCTCCAAGAACAGACCAGAGCTGACACATTGCTGATCATAACACAGTCACATCTCACGACTGTGAAGACTCCCCCCTTAGAAGTCAGCCCCCAGAATGCTTTGGTAGTCTATGCTTTAAAGGCAAAATCTTTAATACATTTTTGCACTATGTGACTGCCTGCAGGAGCTGCATGGAAAGATCAGAGAACAAAACCAGTGGGGCTACTGACTGGTACATCCTGCACTATCGCAAGCCCCATCAAATCAATGCCATTTGTGGCACTTCTTAGCCTCTTAAATTCAATGGGGTATGTAACTGAAGTGAACTCATAGTGGGACACTAGCAGCTTCCTGGAGAGTCCTACAATTTGGTTAGAACTAGTTATCAGAGAGTTTGAAGGACTTTGGATACAGTTTAATAAGCTGCAAACACTTAGATCAGGATTTACGTCCCAGATCTTGCCTTTTTTGTTCTACTCAAATGGGAGCATCTACAAATCACGTTAATATTATTTAACAGTACAGTAGTTAAGTAACGAAAAAAATATCATAATTGGTAGTATTATCTGAGAAGCCAGAACAACCCGGCTTACAGCTGCCAGCTAAGATCTGACTCATCTAAGGTATTTTACAGCAACCATATGCTAGGCATGTCTATCTCACCTATTATGCAAAAAAATGATAATGTTTCCTAATCAGGATTTGCCACTGAGCAGGATTTTCCGTAAACATCTCAGTATTGCAAGCGGTATCCACAGTCAAGAGAAAACCTTTTACAGAGACTTCTGATTTGTTAATTTAACAAATAGAATAAATGGCTACAAATCTGTGGCTAGTACTGATTCAGCAAGGCTGGCTGCAGTTCAGAATGTAGGCATGTTACTTTGGCAGCTGACATGTTAAAACATGAGTTAGGAATTCTGTGTTAGAAGTTAACTTCAGAATACCTGCACTTCTTGTACAAAAAAAAAAAAACAAAACACCCTGGATGTTTCAAATTGAAGACATGGTCTCGAAGCAGGAACCACCATGCAATACATTAAAATGCCTCACCAAGACCATGCAAGCAAAGTTGTATTGGTATAGTATATTTACCTCATAGCCAGAAGAGAGAGGGTGAATTTCTATCAGTAGAGGAAAGAAAGACTAAAAATTAAGTTTGAAAATATTAAGGTTTTTTGGTAACAATGTGTTAGGTTAAGCTAGAATAATCATTGCATTTGTAAACCCTGTAGTCTGTTTATTTTTGAGCAACTTTTACATCCCGTTCAGGTTAAATGTCCATCAGCCGTAACTGTTCCTAGGCTCTTGCTGCAGTATCCAAGCAGTCTAAAGGAGTAATATAGGGGATGAAGCTGCAGTCCTGACACTCCCTTCTCTTCTCAAAAGGGCAGTAGTTTTACTGCTTAAAGCTCTGATGACAAAGCTCCTGTTGCTGCAAAGGAGAGCAAACTGTTGTCTTGGTAATTATATACCTTGTTCAGGAATCACAATCTCTCATTTTTTAAAGATAAGCCCTTCACTTAAAAGCGTTTTTGAATACATTCTTTTTTTTCCTGAACTTTGTGCTCTCACTAAATTTAAAAAAAAAATTAAAAGCAAAGTAGATATTTTTGCTGCTTAAGATCGTTTGCTTTGTATAAAATTTCACAACTAGAAACATAGTTAAATTGTTTCTTCCTTATTAAGATATTTTCTCCAGAGAACATTTGAAAACTTGGAAAATAAGTGATTTTACAGATACTACATTAGCCCTCAACAGCTCTGGGTCAAATACATGTCATCTCTGCTAACTATTCATTTCTAAGATCCTCCCAAGATCTGCTTTTTTGTACACTGAACATCTGATGCTTCTTGTTTTTCTTCTATAACCACAGATGTGCCCTCTTCAAAAAACTCACAATCTCAAAATACTAAACTGACAAGCTGAGTGTCAAACCACACACCCCAAGCAGCAAGCAGTGCCGAAGAAAAACAGAATCACGCTTGAAGAAAAACAGAAGAAATCATACAAATTGTTTCCAAAGAATGAATCTGAAACATTTTCAACTTGGTGCAGACATTGTTTCTTAAGAATGCAAATACCATTTGATGCTTTTAGTTTTTATGCTCGCTTACTGTAAAAGCAAGAGGCTGCTCTGGGAAAGAAGAGATTAATTCAAACAACGCTTTATATTTTTTTGTTAAGATGAGTTTGATCTCTCTGAGCTGAACTGGAGCCTTGCTATGGGACCAAGATGGGTGTCCTTGTTTGCCAAAAAGCAGCAGGGGTGTCCCTGTGCTAGCTGAGTTAGTTACACACTAGGGTAAGCGAGGCCCCCTCACTAGGAACGTGTGGTTTTGTGCGCCATGGAGCCTCTCTGCATCAGAGCCCCCATGTGTTGCTCGCTGAGCGCTGGACAGGAACCAAACAAAGCTCCCACCGTGAGCACGTGGGGCCCACAGCTGCGACTTTGCTGTAGCGGGTCCCTACATTACAGAAGGCTATTTGAGCACAGGGGTGTGAAGTGATTTGTTCCAGTCTTCATGGACAGGCTACAGCAAGACTCACAACTCGTTCAGCTGTAGTGCCTATCTGCAAGCCATCCTTCCTCCCACTGCAGGTGCGACAAGATTTGGTCCAAAATGCTCTAGTGCTAAGGTGCCAAATATTTATAATTTGGCTTGGCAGCAATGCTGTGAGTTATCTAAAAGGCATCATGATACTGTCCTACAAAGAATGACATGTAGAAGCAGTAGAAGGTGTCATTTTCATACTGAAAAAAAAAAAAGTGTAAGACCAGCTAGCTAGCTTCTCAATTAAACTGTCAAGCACACTTTACACTTTGCAGCATGCTGTCACCTTATATCTACAGTTCAAAATTTGGCATAGCATTAAAAAAAAAAAAGTTAAAGTTTAAAAGCATAGCTACAAACATGTAGTTAACTACCTTGAAGGCTGTCTGTGAATATGCGACTGTAAGATAATGCTGGTGTGCGGGTTTCACTGACAGAAATATCCTTTTTTTTAATCTGGTGATTCAGTTTTGGTACTTGACTGCTGATCTTCTGTAAAGATCTGTGTAAAAGTAATGGTGTATTCTGGGTTACATAATTTATATTTTAAGGGTTTGAGTCAAAACCTGGATTTTTTTTTTCCTAGTTCATCTCTATCTGATAACCTTGAATACAAGAAAGATTATGCCTGAAGCAAAGCTGATAAAGTCATCACTACTAAGAAGCATGTATGTTGGGGGGGTAAGGGGGAAGCACAACAGCATAGATACATATCTTCACATCCCTATTTCCTTTACAAACGGAGGAAGGAAGTTCCCTGCAGGTTAGCCCAAGAGTATCTGCTCTTGCAGCCTGAGAGCAAGCAAAGTGCTATTTCCAAGAGCCACAGGCTTTTAAGAATGTTGAATTCAGTATTTCAGAGATAATACTTCATCAGGTTTTCTTCTATACCTAGTGCTACTGAAAGGCTTTTACTAAAAATTCACAACTGGGTATCACAACCATCAGAGTTACAGACACCCCACCCTGCTTCGTATCTCTACTCCCTTCTGTCTCTTCCCTCTTCTTCCAAGTCTTTCATATTCATCCCATCCCAGTGCCTGGCCATTCCTTTCCACTTTATCCCTTCACTAATTCCAACAGCCAGCGCTCATCCTCCTGCCTGCTCCCTGTCCACCCTTGTAAAGATTCCATCCAACAGTCAGTTTCCAAGCCAGGAGACCCTTGGGCTTCTCACCCCTCAATGCTGGCTCCCTGCACCCCGAAAGGGGAAAGGATGGCATTGCCCAGCAAGGGCCATCTCGCACCTCCCACCCTCCCATCCGCACACCTAGCTACTGCGGCGAACCTGCTGCAGCGCTCATTTTTTTTCAGCACAGGATGATAAATTGGCCATCTCTCCCCTTGCTCCTTGGAAGGGGCTCACACACGTGGTTGGTTTGGTGCCCATTCACACAGGTGGCTGCTCTAAAGCTGGGAGGATGCTGCCCCAGGGCCACACGACTGTTGCTGGATGGGCAAAGACACTCATATAATGATTCTTACAGCAGCATCTATAGATTATTATGAAACTTGTCTCTAAAACAGATATGAATCACCCAACAGCTACAGCAGTGCTCCTGTGCAGAGATGATTAAGAATTTTTATGCAACTTCTTTAATCAGAAGAGGCCTACTTGGCTGAAAATGAAACCTCTGCAGGAAAAGGTTGGTTTTGATTAATTTCTCAACCTGAAAAAGTGTCCAAATTGTCAATATGTTTCAGTTCAACATTTCTAAACACACAGAAAAGGGGGGGGGGGGGGGGGGAATCAAGTTTAAAATCACTTTTCATTTTAAGATGGGTTAAATTTCATTATGATGAACCTGTATCCAGCCATTTTAACACACTTTACACCATTAACTTTTTGTTTGCAAAAATTTAGATTTTCACTTGTCTTCCCAAATTGTTGTAGGTTAGATTATGTGAACA
This sequence comes from Chlamydotis macqueenii, assembly GCF_036417535.1. Taxonomy (NCBI): domain Eukaryota; kingdom Metazoa; phylum Chordata; class Aves; order Otidiformes; family Otididae; genus Chlamydotis; species Chlamydotis macqueenii. Next base: position 19,815,933 of record NC_141563.1, on the reverse strand, counting down.
CTCAAATGTATTTTTCTTTAGTAGAAGCACATTATTTTTAAAACTGATTTGATTAGAAGCAGTAACAGCTTTGTTCAGAATTTCTTGCTATATAGGAATCTCCAGATAATAGCCCCTGTATCTATAGGCTGTTGCCTATCAAATGCCACTATCTTTGACAGTGCAACCTCAGGGAAGATTGTATTGCTGAAAGAAGAGATGCATTCCTACTTTTAGCTAGTTATTGTAAGAAATTGTCTAGTTTCAGAACTTTGACCAAGATTATAAATACACCACTGAAGATGGATCAAACTGATTAAGTGATTACACAGGATCATGCTTATTTTTGGTTGCTATTTTTTTTTTGTCTGAGCTAATGGTCATCTAACAGCACATTTACATGTATTGAGGTGAGCTCTTTACCATTTTTTAAGAGAGTTATCAATTAGGAGTTTCATCATCAATGTCAAAGCATTTTCCAAAGACAGGGTACCCCTTTTCACAGAAAAGGAAAGTGAAAGGGGAGTGGAGTGACTCAGCCAGGCACGTGGACTATGTCAGATGCAGAGCCAGAAATAGACTCTGGGCTTCTGGTACCCACACTCATGGCCTGGGGACTAAAATGTCTTTAACTGAAATTGGTAGCAGGCATCCCAGTATTTTGCAAAGGAAAATCCCTTTTAGGTATAAGATGCATTTGAAGTTATATCTGCTTTCTCAGATATAGTCACCAAGAGGTGATACATGCTCTAATATCTCCCTTACTCTTTTGCCTAAGCCTACCCAGAGCTACGAGAAAAATAAAAGTTCACTGAGCATATTTTTCTGTATCTGTTGCTTTGCCTTGATGTTGCTGATACTATAAGCTTGGCTCCATGCTACCCAGAAAGGTTACAGCTGAACTGGGTCAGATTTTCATAAGTATTCGCCTCCAGATTTTGGTCATATCTGTAGATATACCCACTGCAACCTTTAGATTCAGTTTTGAACACGGTTAAGTATGTTGAGGCCAGGCACTTTAAAATGAAGAGACTAAAAGCGGGCCATTTGCTCTGGCCTCAATTGTGAATTATGAGGTCTGTGAGGAATCTGGGCTGCTTTTGTCTGTCTATCTCCTTGTCTATTTATAATCTTCCTGCCCACTGAAGAAGACAAGATGAGGGGAGATGATGACTGGGACAGAGCTACACGAGAGATGTTTGGAGAGCATGGGACAGGAGCACTGTGGGCTCAGAGACTTTGAGATCCTCTGGCTCAGCGCTGCTCATTGCGGCCACCTAACAAACTCACTGGGTTAGCCCAGAGGCTTTAAACTGACCTCGAGGAGAAGATAATGTGGCCACTCTGGTACACTGGACTATTGTAGGCTACACAAGAAAGAATCCTGGAGGATGTTGTCCTTTCCTGTGACACTGTGGATGGACTAGACCAACTAACATTAGTTTTTAAGAGTCTTGCAAAACTAGAATACATTTGAAAGCAACAATGAACTCAAAGATGAAAGAGGGTGTGAGAGAGGGTCCAAGGAAGCCTAAGCCAAGAGGTCCAGCACTAGTTCTGGGTTAATTTGGGGCCACAAAGGAAGAAGTAGATGCACGGGGGTTCAGTGTGAGTGGAAGCTGGTCTCACAAACTAGTAAGATTGCAAATCTTGAGTTTCTCCTACCAGGTACACTTTTTAAAATAAACCCTTCTGTTAGGGAGAAACAAAATAAGAGGGACACACATTATGTGTATTGAAAACCAGCTTGCTGATGAATCTCAGAGTGGAGATCCAGTAGTAAATGGGGCCGACTATGAGTAAAGATTGTAAGCGTTAGTTCTTGATGAAAAACGCTTCTCAGTAGGGGGGTTGTTTGGGGAAGGGTATTTTACTTTTTGTAAAACCAGACCATCAGTGTGGAGGCATTTTTTCATTCAGTGAATTGCATCAACACAACAGGCAAGGTACATACAGCGCGTGACAGAGTAGACCAACAGCTTTTGCTGGACTTGCCAGCCTAGAGCCCCTGACTAGCACCTGTCCAGAGAGGGGGATAAGGAAGTGCCAGCAGCAGGTGCTGTGTGGAAACTTCAGCAGCATGAGCGTAAGAGGAGAGAAAACACCAGCAGAGGTTTAGGGAAGAGAAGGAGGATGACAACAGAGGTTTGATGGATAAGGAGGGAGCAACGGATCAGCTCACGGTGAATAGAAAGGGGCGCTGGGAAGAAGCTGTGATGCTAGAAATCTTAACAGTGGAATTGGCAGAGAACATTAGAGAAAAGAAAGCAAGCTTCTGTGGTAGGATGAGCATCTGCCTCTGAAAGCAATGATGGATACGAGGGTATGAAGTCAGCCTGGACAACTAAATGCTCACCACAAAAGCATATGTTTTTAGCATCTACGTATCAATGATGTTATGTACTACTTATCTCTGTACAGATGTTTCTCTAAGTACAGTTGTAATCACAAATAGGAGAACCACCACAAAATCAGCGCAAGCGTCATAGACCTGTGAAACCATTGCAAAGCCAAGCCGGGTTGCAGATGGTGAAATACAGTGTTGTGTGGGAGTTAACTATTTCCACATTAACGTTATTCAATCACAGTGGCCCATTTTCACATAGCTCGCTGAACTTCAGAAAGTTTGCGCAAAGGTTAAGGTTTGACATTTTGAGACAGAATAGCTTAGTCCTCTATCCTCTAGCAAGAACAACAATAAATCATCAATAATAGAAGAGAAACACAGACCCTTACTTCATCCCTTTCCAGGGTAGAAGCACTGAAAACATGCTTTTTTATACAAAAATGCTTATTCTGACGTCTTCATTACCAGGATTTCGAGTAAAACAGCCGTAGGCAAGGAAGCACTTAATCTGACTTACATTAGGCTTCCTGAAACCACACGCAGGTGCAATTTTCAGTGCAGGCGTAAGAAAATGTCCTCAAACTTCTAATGGACTAACAGAACTATATTTCTATCAATATGTAAGGTTATGATGAGGCCCTACATAAAGGGTAGTCATTTAGTGTGTTAAGATTTTTTATTTTTTTAACTGGTGTGACTTGTGTGTTAGTTTATGCAAAGCATGCCTCTAAGAATGAAACCGATTGAGACGGGGCATAACGCCTTATTCACAACAGCATAATTCATGACTGCACTCAGAAATCACTTCTCTCTTTAGATCTAGGTATTTGTTCAGAGATACTTACTTCTAGAAAGCAGTATTCTCTCTGAAACACTCAGTTCTACAGATCCCTAATTATGTGTTTGCTGCTGCACGTCTATTATTTCTGCAGTACAGGGTCGATACAGCACAACAGCTTCAGTGTTATTACCATCACAGTATCTGTAGGTGTTTGCACCACTTCTTAATCAGAGCTTTCCAGCTCTAACAGGACTGGTGCAATAATTCACTCCTAACACCTAAACCAGACATCCCTCAGCTGGATGGTTTTCCCACCAAAAGATATGCATCCTCCATCATAATATGCTTAGGGGCAAACTGTTGTCTTCTGAAATGGCTTCCACCACATTTCACGGTCCTAGCTTAATGCTCACAAATGGGCATTTGGCTCTTAGGGATATTCCCAGTTTCCAGAGCTAGAGGCACAGAGCGCACATTGCCCACAAAGTGAAACAGTCGCTCTGTGACAGAGCAGACGTCCTACCTGACTGTAAAAAATCCTCCAAACCCAGAGTCAGTCAGGCTCTGCATCTCACCAGCTGCTATGAAGCAGCTTGGCACTGATCATTAGCAGCACGACTGCTAGTTAAACTTCCCACTGCACACATGAAGGAAGTGTAAAGTATGCTGTGAAGTTTCTGCCTTCCCCACTTACATACCCATCAACCTTTGCAGCCAGTGAGACAGGGATCATACAGAAACCCACCTTCTCTGCTACTCAGTCTCGAGTCCCCCTAAAGCAAGTCAGCCCAGAGTGTATCCTCTGGATAAAGAGCAGCCTGTGGTCCTGCAGTCAGAGCTCACACAGTGATGGATGCTGGCATTTCCAAGACATCTGCCTTTGGCTGAGTTTTGATTGGGAGGAAACCCCAAAACCCATTAGTAGAAAAACCTGTGTGGCAATGAGGCTTCTTTTACAGCATGACTGTAGCTTCCAAGCTCCAGCTCCCTCAGCCACACACGTCCTGTCCCTGCTCACTTCCGATTCTGGGTTCCTTGTCCCAGATTTCAGAGTCCCCTCGTTTTAACCTGCTCTTGCTCCCCTACACTCCAGAAGTCCTCCACCTGCATTGGGTGGTTTGTCTCACCCTTCTTACCCTGGCACTTGGTGTCCTGAAGCCATGGGAGGAGGCGGAGGACCCTGAAGGTATCCAGTCTGCTCTCACCTCTGCCTCCTGGATGCAAGGGACCATCTTAAGGGAACTTAGCTACAGACCACCAAACCTATATGAATTGTGGGTTCACAGCTTGCAGTAGGTCTTGCAGGTTGGAGAGAGGTAGAACCTTGATACTAAACCCAAGATCTTTGCTACAGCTTTTATCCCAATGTCTTGGAGCAACGAAAGAGCAGCAGAGGTACCAAACTGTTACCTGTCACCAACACAGCAGGAGTCAAAAGGGGTCTGTGTGCCAGCCTCAAGTCTGTAGCTGAAGGCAGCTGCGCAGTGATTCCTTGGTACACAGGAGAGAGTCACTGCTCTGCTCTAGGAAGGGACTGCAGCAAATCCAGTGGTGTCATCCAGACACTACTCACAGGCATGCAAGTACAAGCATGACGTAGAAGGAATTGGTCATTAAAGAAAGTCCATACTCCCTAGTCTCCCCAGGTATAGGTCCCATTTCCCTGTTACAAACCTTGAAGTGAAAGAACAAAGTGCCCAGCTCAGAAGAGCAGCTTGAGAGGGATGAACTCTTTCCCTTCTCAGGACAATGCAGTTCCACAGGGACCCTCCAAATGGGAGTGTGGACAGAAGGGAAGACATCCCACCCAGCATGCCACGAGAGGGAACTGCCGCTTCGTAAAGAGAAGGGCACAGAGCCAGAGTGACATTTCCCCAAGACAGTGTTCTCAGAGATTGCTGAACCACAGTGACTGCCTGTAACCCAAGCAAACAGCAACATAAAAGTTCAAGCACTGACATACGAGAGCTCAATCTACTCTGTTAGTCTGACAGTTATAGGCAAATGAGAACGGGGACCATAACGCCAACTGTTAAGCAACTTTTAAACATGCGGTGTTTCCTATAGTCATAAAATACAGCAATCACCAGGAGTAACTTCTCAGTATGTAATGACTGCTAAGTGGCCCGCAAGGAAAAAAAACCAAACACTGAACAATTTTGCTGTCTAAATGCAACAAAGAGATCCCCAAAAGGTGTTTGAAACAAATGCCTGCTACGAAAGAGGAGAGGACTTGTCAAACCCTACTGTGTGTATTCTGCGAATGGGACCAACTTGCACCCCAAATCACAGAGCATTTAGTTTGGGTATAATCCCACTGCAAGGAGGCTCCTGTCACACAGTAACCTCCCCTCTCTGCTAAGGCTGGTTTCTGACCAGGAATGGGTTCATCCTTTGCCCTGGTTTGTAAGGAGTGACTGTTGTGTTGTAGCACTGAATATGCCACTTACAGTTTAATGCAATGAATTTCAGGCTGACCACAACATGGCGTGCAGCTACCGAGTGCCTGTTCTTTCTCCGGGAGGGTTTAAGAGTGTTATGTCAGTTCCCGGCCTTAGTGTTATGTTAGTTCCTGGCCTTGAGGAAGAGCAGAGTGAAAAACAGATGCTGCCATAAGCACAAATGCAAAATGTGCTGAGCCACACAGAATTGCAGCGGAAGTACTGGAGATAAGAGTAACGCCTACTGACCTGGCATTTCCAACAGTCAGCAGTGACCAGGAAACAACCGTTTTCCCCCAGCAGACCGATCCTTGCCAAGTTTAGCCTGCAGAAACACCTCGCCAGCACCAGTGAGACTCTTGCTATGGCAGTTAGATGCAGTCCACACATTATTGAGTGGGTTTGGAGCTACAAACAGGTTCTGTTCAGTAGAGCACAGACCACTCAGATTTACCCTAACCATGACAGATCAGATGTAGGTCATCCTACAGTCAGGTTCTTGCTCTTTGATTTCAGTTAGAGTAAGACAAATCTGTCACATGTGAGTCAGCTCCTAAATGCTCTTGAGGCAATGGGAGTTTGCCTATGTACAGAACTATGTAAATACCAGAAAAGAAACTAAAGCTTTGACCTTTGTTTACCCAAGCGAGTGTCAATTGACCAGAAGGCAAGTCAGATTTTAATACCAATTCTAGGATTGATTCAGCTCTGAATTAGGCCAACTTCCACAACTCACTTGCAAGTACAGCACGTCTGTCGGCAGGAAGCCTATGCAGAGACTGCAGTGGCACCAGGAACCTGCAAGTCACACAAAATAAACCGTATAGTGCAAAAATCTGCAACAGAAGCACAACCAGTGTAGCAGATTGCACTGATTTATTCATCACCTTTGCTCCAGCAAGGAGCCCTCTCCTGCAAATGCCTCCACATCTGGCTACCCCAGGGGAATGCCCAGCGGGCTGCAGAAAGTGCACGAGCAGTGCCAGTCCCCCAGCAGCACCAATGATGAGTCAGGCCCTGTCTACACAAGCGCACAGGGGCCAGTCATCAAGGGGGCCATCTGAAACTGTCACTAGCAGCAGCAGCGTGGGACCTGCGGTGTCACAGATGCCCTAATGCAAAGCTCTGGGTCCCTTTGCCCACACGTAAGTCCAAGACCAATCTTCAACAAGGGCACTTTTCTCTTTAGTCAGAACTTCATGACCGTCTTTGTAATACCTTGGGCAAATATTGACTTGGATTCAACAGACTGAAGATATTTGGTTTGCACCAGATGTGGTGCGTATATATCTTTGAAACATTAGCTAAAGGAGTGATTTGGGAAAATAAAAATTCTAGGTGGATGTGTTTACTTTGCAAGGTTGTTCACGTTGTGCTCAGATCCCAAGAAGTGTGTGAAGGTTTTAACCACAGGAAGCAAGCCAGCTGTAAGTGCCGCGATGCACAGTAAAACAGCGTGTGTGCACGTGCATTCCTCCTGCATCTGCAACTCACCCACATGATAGCTGAAGGGCTATCTGGTGGGTGAGTTAACGAGTAAACTGGTGAGTTCGTTAACGAGTCCATACATTCCTGCCCTGAAAAGACCTGAAAAGGTCTGTCAGGTGAAGGAAGAAATTACTGAGCCTATCGCTTCAGGATGGGTCCTCCAAAGTACTTGGCATCTAATGCTGGGCCTGCTTTTTCCAAGAACTTGGGCATCATTTTCCTGGCTCCCAGCTGAGAGCAGCTTTTGGAAATGCTGACACTGTAACAAGGGAAGGGAAGGGAACTGCCCCCTCCTCATTCTCTTGCCCCAGCTTATTAGAAAGAGTTCTAGGAAAAAGCACGCATCCAACCAGAGAAACAGCTTTTCTCAGAAGGCTGAAAGCAAGAGTGGTTTGAGTGGTTTAAGTTGCTTCAGTTTTCAATTTTTAGGTCTCTCCTCTCCCCAAGTGTCAATTCCCTGTGCGTGTCTGCTCTCTTCTGTTAAAAATCATCAATCAGGTTTGGCTTGGGCAGTTGCAGAGCTTGTGTTACAGGAGCCAGGGCAGGGAGGGAAAACAACATAGGAACTACAGCAAAAGCACTTCAGCACCGTTCAGTAATGTATGAATATTCCTTCTGTCCAAGAGCTTCATTTTGTGAGTCGATAGGCACTCATTTTGGGGGCCTTTCAGAAGGAACAGGAGCATGAAAAGAGTTTCTTTTCCATATTTACCAAATAAGCATAGAAGAAAAGAAAAGAAAAAAAAAAAAAGAATCACAGTGAAATATTTGTTTTCAGGACAACTTAGAGCCAAACGCAATAGGTAGAAGTCTGTACAGAACCAAATTATTGTTTGGGACTATGGGACTGTAAATTTATAGCAATGCTCTTCAACCACCTCTCAAAATAATCCTTTTTGAGTCTGCAACACATCACAGGCAGCACTTGAGAAGTACAAGAGGAACACTTTGCTAAGTCTTTTTCCACAAGTGAATCTCTTCATCAGATATACAATACCACCTGACACCTGGTGCTCTTGTGCCCTCTGAACAGTCAACAGCTTATTGCCCAGAGTGACAAAAATGTGCAAGCCACACACTGATCTGCATGTACACCTACCTCTAATGGACTGCCTCCCAACCCCACTGGAAATTCATAGAATCACAGAATGGTTAGGGTTGGAAGGGACTTTCAAAGGTCATCCCGTCCTACCCTCCTGCAAGGAGCAGGGACATCTCCAACCAGATCAGGTTGCTCAGAGCCCTGTCCAACCTGGCCTTGAACGTTTCCAGGGATGGGGCATCCACCACCTCTCTGGGCAACCTGTGCCAGTGTTCCACCACCCTCATTGTAAATTTTGTTTTCCTTATGTCCAGTCTAAATAAACCATATTTTAGTTTAAAATCATTACCCCTTGTCCTATCACTACAGGCCCTGCTGAAGAGTTTTTCCCTGTCTTTCCTGTAGGCCCCCTTGAGGTACTGGAAGACCACTGTAAGGTCTCCCCAGAGCCTTCTCTTCTGCAGGCTGAACAGCCCCAACTCTCTCAGCCTTTCTTTATAGAAGGGGTGCTCCAGCCCTCTGATCATTTTTGTGTCTCTTCTCTGGACACTCTCCAACAGGTCCATGTCTTTCCTGTACTAAGGGTACAGAGCTAGAGGCAGTACTCCAGGTGAGGTCTCATCAGAGCAGAGCAGAGGGGCAGAATCACCTCCCTCGACCTGCTGGCCATGCTTCTTTTGGTGCGGCCCAGGATACAAGTAGCCTTCTGGGCTGTGAGCACACATTGATGGCTCATGTCCAGCTTTTCTTCCACCAGTACCCCCGAGTCTTTCTCAGCAGGGCTGCACTCAATCCCTTCATCCCCCAGCCTGTATTGATATCAGGGGTTGCCCCAACCCATGTGCAGAACCTCGCACTTGGTCTTACTGAACCTCATGTGAACCTCATGGGCCCACTTCTCAAGCTTGTCCAGGTCTCTCTGGATGGCATCCTGTCCCTCAGGTGTGTTGACTGCAGCGCTCAGCTTAGTGTCATCTACAAACTTGCTGAGGGTGCGCTCAATCCCACTGTCCATGTCACTGATGAAGATATTAAACAGTACTGGTCCCAGTGTGGACCCTTGAGGGACACCACTTGTCACTGACCTCCATCTGGACATCAAGCCATTGACCACTACCTTCTGGATGCAACCATGGTAAATAGTAATTTTACGATAATAATTGTAAATTCAGGGGTGTTGGAGCTTTTCTGGTCATGAAAGGCCACCATAACAGCCAACCAGCTCCAGACAGCTTACCTACAGGCTTGCTGTGAATCCCTGAAGGAAGCTAATCCTGAAAACCTTCCTGAGACACTAAGCTGCACTGAAATCAGATAATGCTTGGGAGCTGCATGAACATCACATCCCCTGGAAGGGGAGTTGCACATGGGTTTCAATGTGATGATCCATTAAACCAGCACTAGAAAAGAGTTTGAAACTTTGGCCATATGTTTCCTTGAAAACACTCCCTTGTGCCACAAGTGCACTACCAGAGGCCAAGACACTTCACAGTAATATACCATGGGTTCAGGAACTAAGGTTATTTTAGAGGAGCCCCTAGAAAGACACTTTTCTGCACTCATGGTCAGGTAGTTAAGCTCAGTGTCACAGCAACACGCTGAGCCTCCTAATGCAGGTGTAAATCCAGAAAGGCCACTTCAGCGTTTCCCCCTGCCAAGGAAACTCTTTAGATATGTTACAGCCAATATGCCTCATACACGGAGGTTTCTGAGCCATCATCCCCACCAGCAATGCTTTCCACACCCTCTGCCCCAGGTAATTATTGACGGTCCAGCATGCTCTTAGCTCTGCGTGTCCAAGTGAGCTCAGCCTAGGTTCTCCTTCTTCAAGACTGCAGCATGTATCTGATTGAGTACTCCATCTCCCAAGTCATATTCAGGTTATATTCCGTTCTCAAGGCATTTGAGACATTCAGGTGGAGGAATCAACTCTGCTCCAGCACCACCTCACAAATCCTTCGCCTGACCCTTCTGGCTACAGCTGCCCGGAGCCTGGACATGCCGGAGGCACTTGCCACACACACATTTTCTCTCAAGTATTGTGGTGGAGTTTCCTCCACCTCTTTGTCAACCACTGTTACAACATATAACCGAGCTCTACCGTTAGCAAGATGTGCAATTACACTACTTGAAATTTCTCTTTCAAGTTTATAGGATTGCAAACGCAAAAGGCGTCCCTAGCAGGTCTCTGTGCGCTGTGGATGGGTGGAGTTAAACACGACCTCCCCTGGCCCACGGCTTTCTCATACAGACGGCATCCTCCCCCTTGCGCCCCGCTCCTCTAACCAGTCTTTAGCATTTTGGTTTGGTTTTGCCCTACAGAAGTGAATTTCAGTTCTCAGGGCATCATATAAAGCTGTTAACTGAGATTCTCAGTCACATGAAGATGCCTTTGTATGGAGCTAACAATAAAAAGGACCTTTGAAAAGCCCTTTTACTGCTGGATGAGGATTTAGGCCCACTTCACACTTGCTTAAGTTGACAAAATACTTTGTTATGCTGTGAACAACACGAAATGTCCAAAAAGCACGCTGGGGCAGCTGCAGTGTCAATGTGATCAAAGATAATGCCATGTCCCTGGCTACTGCAGGCCATGCTAAAAGGGTGCTTTAGCTCCTTTAGCCCACACACCTGATTTCAGTCACCACCCTTTATTCAAAATAAACATAAAAGCCTCCCTTTGGAGTGAAGGAACTGAAATAATAGGAAACAGGGCACTCAAAACACAGGCCAGATGCATGGCAGGCCAGGAGCAGGGCTGCATGGTGACAGCACTGACCTGGCTAGGAGCCCACATGTGGGAGCCAGCCCTTAGGAAGGGCATCTGCCACCAGCTCTCACGTAGATTTGACCCCCATCTCTCACAGTGTAGGGGGTGTCAGGGAAAACGCACAGCATGGAATCACTTCACAGCAGCAGCAGAGAACAGGCACAGCAACGCCCTCAGCCCAGCTAGGAGAAAGCCAAGAAGCAGCTTTTTGGGTAGGAAGGAAGGCCTGGTATTTGTTGGCTTCTACATCATTCAGGAAAACAAGGTGCAGGGAAACAAGGGGGTTTTGTTGTTGGAGATTTTTACCTTTTTGTCCCCACCCCACAAAACAAAGCCTGACAGACCTCCAGCATTGCCAGGCCACTCTGGCCACGAGGCAGCGGTACCACCATCAGAGAAGTGATTTACCCACCAGTACTTGTGCCTTCAGGGAGCTTCACTGATTATCAGCTGAATTCCCACCACGCAGCTAACTAGGAGAGGGACCAGACAAGGGCAATAACATTTACCTAGGAGACTCTCACTACCAGCAACAATAGACACCCTCACTGGAACACAGGCTACACACCCAGTCACGCTCCTTAACTGCAGCGTTTCCCCTGCAGAGGCAGAACCCAATCCAGCCGGTACAGTTGTCCTTTTGTGTTACTCTATACTGTCTGGCATCCTGAGGCTCCAACACACTTTCTGGGTTGAGAAACATGTCTCCTTAATGCCTGCATTTTGTAGAGAGCTCCTCAGCTCTCCAGCCACTACTGAGATCTAAAACACCAGCAATGAGAATGAGGTCCTTAACCTTGCCAGAGCATCAGTACAAGGCTGCAGCAGTCTTCTCCATCATGCAGAGTCCCACAGAAAAAAAAATTGCTCAAACATGAGATTTCAACAACTGAACATGGAGAGGAACAAAACAGACATCCAAATGGCAAGTGGAAAGAGCCACGGTTAAAACCAAACCACAGCACTCAAAAGAGAGAAGTAACAGTCAAACATCTCCCCCTCTGAAATTATTTGGTGCCTAGCAGTTTGAGGCACTTCACACTCAAGCAGGCACATGCTCCTCCATGGCCCCACGTCTGGCTGGAGTCCCACTGCGAGCGGCGTGAAAGGTTTCAGACAGAGGTATTCAGAATTTAGGGAAGATTAAGAGAGGACAGAGCTCACCCCACTGGCATAAAACCCCTTCCTCCCATAAATGCAACCACTTTTTTCCATCCCTGCAAGGGTCTGTGATGCAACTTGGACTGGGGAAATTGGGACGGAAGCACCCACTGGAACACCGCCCTCCTTGCTGGGGATGAAAGGAGAGGTGGCAAACGGCCTCGCCACCTCAACTGGCAACAGAAATCAGTCCAGAGATTGCCAAACCCCTGTAGGAAACAACGGCAGCAAGCCACACTGGAGCCAGACCCGGCTTGACAAACAGGCAGGGAGGGAGGGAGCTAAGCTACCTGGCTCCCAGAGCAGCAGAGCTCACAAGAAAAAGACCTCAGCCATGGTGGAAATATCACACAGGAAGGAGACTCTTCTCGATTGTCATTAATGTTAATTTAAGCTACTGAAAACACAAATAATTCCAAAACCAACTGACAGCAGATACATAGAGTATGCAGCAGAGTTCAGCAAAGGTCAGGCCCCTGCAGCACAAAGCCCAGCACAAGCACACAGGAAGACCCAGCTCATTGCTCTCAGAGCTCAAGGTGCTGAAGCCCTGACTCACGCCTCCTGTTACTCAGTGTGAGCAAGAGCATCCTGGTCCAGCTAGTCTGAGCTACCCAGCTGCCAGATTTGCAATACAAGGGATGTCTACACCCGCAACCATCGCTTTTGCAGCAGCTCAAAGAGCTGGAACAGCTGTGTAAAGAGGATCAAGACTGTTTTTCACCTATTCTCTTTTCAGGGGCTGGTCTCGCCCTCCTGCCTGCCTATCCATGTTGCTGTGTTTCAGAGAGGCAAAAGGCAACAACAGACGCAGAGCTGACAGTTTTTGAGATTGTGAATTTAGCAGGTTCGACAGATAACATAAGATCCTTTGGCTTAAATCAGGGTAAATTAATTGCTAGAAGTGGCCATTGCAAGCAATTTAGACCAAGTAAATGTTTAATCTCTCCTGACTGATCACTTAATGAAATACAATTAATTTGTTGTGGCTCTTCACTGCAATACTTAAACTTTCCTATACGAAACACTGAAAATATTTTGCCTCTTTTATTGTCAGATGAGTGTACTCTTTTGAACTCTGGGAGTTCAGCTTCCTGTCTCTTGCACTGATACCTCTTTTCCCCCTTTGAACTTGCCCATTGAGTCTATCAGTGAGTTTTGGGAATATATTATTCATAGGGAAAAAAAAATGTAAAACATTATATCATTCTGAACTGTCTATCACCTCAGTGGACTACAATTTCCCTTTAATGCCAGCTGGCTGCATTACAGTAACTAAATCAATGGAATATATTGGACTTTTTAAGCGCATGCTGTGCTGTGCTCCTGCCAGTGCCCTTGGATGACCACCCACCTCTGTCCTGTCCACCAAGGAGGGAGCTGGCAGGACGAGTTAGTTGCTGAGTGCCTTCTGGGCTGCTTGAGCAGAGGAGCCCAGCATTTCCACAGCGACTGCTGCCAGTACGTTGGCAAGCTGGGCCTGGGCAAGCTGGGGGTGGATGTGCCCCACACATGGTAGTATCTAGCTGGCGGGGGAATCACACACGTGTCAAGGTTTAGCTGGATAGTGTTAAAAGAAGGAAATAATTTCTTTACCTGACACATTATTTTCTTTCTAGGTTTGTCTTATTCAGTATTCTTTTGTCATGTCATCTCTACTGAAAAAAAAAAAAAAAAATCCAGATGAGAAGCAGCATGTTGGAACAAGCACACAAAAGTGGTTTGCTTTCATCTTATTTGAAAGATTTATCACATGCTCCAGGTTAATCCGTTAGGTGACATTACTCTAACAAGGTGTGGCCAGCATTTTTATAATGTATGAAGCACTTTCTTCCAGATTTATGTGCTCCCTCTATTTATAGTCCATATGTTAGTATATTACAAACTGGTGTGATAAAGTCTCAGGAAATTTTCTGAGACTCATGCGTTGTTTTTTTTTCTTTTTTTCTTCCCTCAGTAGGGAAGTCACAGACACAACTAGATACCCATATCCAATGCATATTCAGACATGTCTGCAACTTTAGATGCACAAATATATTTTTAAATCTGGTTCCATCACTTTACATCTCTTATAATGCATTACAGACATTTGCATGCATTAAATCTATTTAGACTGCTTTATTAGTCAGAGGAAAAAATACTGGATACTGCCACTATCCTATTGACAATTTAAGAAAAACAAACAAACAAAAACAACAAAAAAAAAGAAGAATTACCCTTGGCATTCTTAGAAGCCACCTCCACCGCAGGTGAAAAAAGACAGACAGGATGTGGCTGGGCAGTGGAGTGAGGTCTAGAATTCAGCAGGGAAAATCTCTGGAATTTTAACTCTGAGCAGGCATCTCATAAGGTCCCTACTAGAGAAGCACTTCATTGACCTACATGCATATTTCAGTGCTTTTCTAAATCAGTATTGCCTCAAAGGCCTGTATGCTGGGCTATATTTCACTATTAAGTTTAGAGTAAGACCCAGATCATAAATAAAGGCAAAATCAATTCCTGATGTGAACTGGGGTTATGCTGGAGATTAATTTGACACAACTGACGTGTTTAGTTTTTCGTCTCTTAAGGAAGAAAAATGCAGAGACTTGAGGAGCGCTCAGTGTGCAACAGTAGTACAGCTTGCAAATACAGTTGCACGAGTCTTGCAATCTTTTACCCAGGGCTTATTCTAGAAACCTCTTCCTCCCTCCTCCCCATCAACTGCAACAAAAGTTTTGCTTGAGGAAGGAGCAAGACCCAGAAGAGCTGCTCTCTCCCTAGTGTTGCAATATCCAATCTGAGTGTCACTATCAGCTTTTGGAAACTGACTGCATAGAAGACACAGATGATGTTTGCATATTTTAATTTTAAACACCTCTGTTTGGCATAAGGATGGAACCTAGTAAGTTGCATTGTTTCTGCCTCATGCATTAATTCAGCCTGCTAACTGATTTGGATAAAGCATTTTGATTCCAACTAATACATGTGTTTTCTGGGCAGGCAAAACAACTTTTGGAGGCAAAGTAACAAGTTTGCCAGGAGAAGTACTTTTATAATATCTATAAGGAATAGACTTTTTCTTTTTTTAACCCACTTGTTCCACCCATGTCTTTTAAATCAATCAGATAAATTCACCTTGTTTTTCAATGCCCTGAATCCTGATAGCTCCGCACACTTGATAGGTAATTTAATCATCGTTGGTGTGGATGAACACAAGCTCAAATTAGCTTCTGAAAGGCTTAGTCGTCCTGTAGATAGCTCTGCCTTTCCACTTTTATGCAGGAACTGAGCTTCACCAACTGGTTAGCTAGAGGTATCATTAAAAATTTACAGAAAGAAACAAAGGTGTGTTCCAGCGTCTCTCCTTACCCTTTCTACTATTACTCTGGCAGACAAAAGGTATGGAACCTGCTTCATGAATAATGAGTCATGTAATATGCATAATGCATTTTTAATAGCACACAGTAATAACATTGAGAGAGATATTTTGAATCTTCAGACTTGCGCCACGGCCTCTCAGTAGCCTGTTCTGATTCTCCCCAGATAGATCTTTTCCTCCTCTTCATTTCAAATTCCCCACCTTAAAGCCATGACTTTTTCCCAGAGGTAGCCCCATTTCACCCAAATGGGCAGCTGAGCTGGTGCTCAGTGCAAAGTGGAAGCAGCCTCCTGGGCACCGCCATTTCAAAGGGGTTCGGGCCTAAGCAACAGCTCCGCCCCAGTGCCCTGAGGTACACCAGTAAGTTGCAAGAGACTCTGGGGGAAGACACGCATAAACCAATAAAAACACTCACAAAGTTTCCCTCGAAGTACAGTCTTGTCACCAGGCTGTGTCTGTGTTGGAGAGCCTCGCCGCTCTGACAGCCCAGCCCCAGCCAGCAGGTCAGGCCTAGGCTCAAACCGCGCTGTTGTTTTCTTTGAAAATGAGACACTCCGGGGGGCAGGGACACTTTGTTATTGTCGTTTTAAAGGTAAATGCTGGTATCTGAGCCTTCCCGAGGCCTGCGGGAGTGAGCCCTGCCCGCAGGGAGGGAGGCTGTGCCTGGCAGGAAAACGCCCTCCTGAGGGCAGAAGGGCTGGGGCCCGCTGCTGCACCCCAGCACCCGGTACCCTGCCAGCACTCCAGCGCTCCTCCATCTGCAGCAGCCGCTCCCCTGTACAACCAACCTCCAGCATCGCCCCAGGGGCAGCCGCAAGCCTACCTGTGCCACTCCTCGAGCCTCCCCTGGTCTGGTCAGGGCCAGAGGCATCAGCAGGCCTTCCCCCGTTACCACTTAATCTCCTATACTGATCTTCTGCATTAATTAACCCAGCAAAATGGGCCTAATGTGGTCTTCAGAGCACCTGGCAGCTCCTGTGGGGCCTGTGACACAGCCACTCACTCTGACCGCTGTGCCTGTGCCATGTTTCTGTTTAACAAAAGCCCCCTCTGTGAAGCCTTGGTGTCAGTAAACACGTGTGGAAGAGCTGCCCCCTGCCCTGCAGAGCCAGGCCTCAGCCGAGGCCTGCAAGGGCAACCCTGAGAGGAAAGGGCTGTGGCTGAAGCTCTCCGGGGTGGCAGAAAGCAGGCAGGCAGAGTGCCATAGCCCTCGGGTGGGCAGGGTGCCCTGAGGGCAGGGGCAGAGGGGCCTTTGCTCACTGGTTTTGTCCAGAATAAAAGTACAAAGCTGGAAACAAAAGTACATATCCATGTGGGCACACAAGGTTATGTGCATATGTAAAAGCCCAGGCTGCCATGCTGTGCTCTGCTGGGAAAATGACAAGGGACCCCTCCATCCTCCTCCTGCTTCTCTTTTGTATGGGCTATGACTGCCAGATGGAGCAAGCCCTGACAAGGCAGGCAAAAGGCAATTCTGTGAGTCCCAACAGGCTTAAGTATAAATGACACACCTGCTGCTCAGGTGTCTCTGCAAACTCCCGGGCACAGACATTTAATCTTGTGGGAGGACATTCAAGTTCCTCTTGGGCTAAGCGGGGACTTCTGACAGTCTGCATTTCCAAAGCAGACACTTAAAACTGCTGTTTCCCCTCTAAATCCTTTTGCAGTGATAGTCCCAAGCACAGTATACCCCACCCTTCAAAAGTGTGAAGTGTTTAACTGAAATTAGTGAGAGTTGGAGAAATAAATATGGCAGTAGTGTTCTTTAATCACCAGAGCCCTTGTTTAAATTCTGCTATGCCTGCATTCTCTCCTTTCATGTGATATCCCTGACCATCACCATGGTGTATTGGTGTATTGGCTGATGTTCACAAATGTGCTGAAGTTACGTATTAAATAAAAATAACTCTGGACCATCCTCAATACTTTATTAACTTAAAACATTGTTCCAATAAATACATATGAATAAACATAAGACACTCCATAAAATCTAAATAAAGACATTTACAAACCTGTGAACAAAGTAAAACCAGCATTTTTTAACTGAGGTACATGCAGGGTCATTTAAGGCAAATTCAGTCAATTACACTTTTATAATGATTCCTGCCCACCTCAGCTGAGTTTCCCTTTAAAAATTAAAAACCAAAACCAAATATACAAATGATGCTATTGAGTAGCTATTTTCCAGTTATTAGAACAAGCCCAGAGTGCGGAAGCCAGTAATGGTTCTGGACAGAAAGTCCGTGCCTCTCCAGTGCTCCTGCCCTCCTCAGTCAGGATCACTTTTTAGATGGGTTTCTAGTTAGAAGGCATAACTCTGTGCTTTGGCTTTTCCACTTATCTTTCACAAGCTTCCTTCTCCCCAGTGGATGTAGCAAGAAGTAACCTCCCATGCCTCAAACACACACACACATGCAGGCCTTGCGCAGAGAGACAGCTCTGGGAGGATAAAAAGGGCTCGTTTGTAACTGTTAATGCAGCTGCTTATTTGCACCAGAACAAGTGAGAGCAGGATGAGGCCCAAGCTGGTACCTTTGCTTAAAAACCAGCAAGATGTCAAACTGCAAATTTCAGTCCTGGTCCACCAGATTTTCCTGACAGGAAACCAAGCGTGAAGCCATTCAGCACTGAAACTCAATCAAGGCAAGTGCTCCCTACAGCACGTGTCGATGGCTCCCAGTCATTACCACGTAAACACTGTTATACCCATGCTTCCCTGCAAGGTGATTCAAACTACTGAAAACTTCAGGGGGTTCATCATGGCCATGGGAGAAATATTTTCCAGCTTAGAGACATATGGTAGCTTATCCATCTTTGGAGTATCAGGCTTCATATCTAAAAGGCTTATTTTCCAGTGTTATTTCAGAAACATAGAGGGGAAGAGAAAGAGAGAAACCTCGGCCTTTAATTTCCACTTTCACAGTCATTCAGGTTGAGCTGTCAATGGATGGTCCTGTCCTCTTCTTTCCTCTCCGAGCTCCTGGTCAGAAAGGGCCAGGGTCTGTGCTCAGGACAGGGCGTGGGTCCAGTGGGGAAGCCAAGGGAGTCTGTTCTCATAGTGTTGTAGGTGCTTTCTGTATTGCAGCTGGGACTCATTTCAGGCCATGCTGTGTCTCCCGGTGCCTCCGTAAATCCACTTTCCGTTGGAAGCCTTTGCCACACAGATCACAGCCAAAGGGCTTGAAGCCTGTGTGCTTCCGACTGTGGGTGATGAGGTTGGAGCTCTGACTAAAGGCTTTTCCACACACCTGGCACTTATGAGGCTTCTCACCTGCAAGCAGAAGGCAGGAGAGAAAGAGGGTGTGAAAGAGGCAATGTGCTGCTTATGCAGGAGCAAACAGGAAACGCACACTGGGCCTTAGAGCTAATCAAAGTGATTCCTGTGTAATTACCAAAGAAGTAATTCTTATAAAAAACATGCAATTGGGAGCCCTGAAGCATTAGCTGAGCCTGCACTGCAGCTGCACCTCCATCAGCCCAGTACAGTCCTAGGAGCAGCCTGAAGCATTTGGCTGTATAGGCTCTATGTGATTTAAACTGGCTTTGTGTCCTAAAAGCATCAGAACTCCTGGAAAGACTCTGAGGTCATGCTGAATGCCTAGCATCGATTATATCATCAGCATGGGGACAGGTGGAATAGATAGATGGAGGCGGAGACTCCAGTGAGCTGGGGTCTGTCCCCAAGAGAGGTATGTGGGCCCTTAAGTGAACCTTGAAGGGCAGGGTTCATCCAGAGATCTGCTCTTCTTTCTGTGCCTGACACTGAAATGCTAGCAGTCACCTTGAGCCAGCCCTGAAGTTCTCATGCAGGCAAATAACAGAAAAGGAAATAAATCCAGCCTCTGGCACTTCTTCTACGGAGGGGTCAGCAGCAAAACTCCACTGGCCTCCATGGGAGCACGATCTCGGTGCATTTTCAGTGTTTATTATCAAATAACGGATAAAAGGGAACCCAACCACAAAACCAAGCCTGATTTTCAGAGTGGCTTTGCACCTGCAGAGCCCACTGACTTCAGCTGGAGCAACCACCTCTTGGCACATTTGAAGATCAGATTATTAGAAACATAAAATAATACAAAATGTGCTGGAGGCTCAGTTCACAAGCATATGCTACATATGAAAGGGAACCTTGATTCAGTTAAAGACCTGGTTTTATATTAGCGGGTGAAAAGCCCAGGCACAGTTTCTGATTTCACAACAAAATAATAGTTTTGACTGATTCAGAATTTCACTAAAATTCTACTTAATCAAGCCTCATTTGAAAAAGTTACTATGGAAATACTTTTTGTGTTACTTCCTAAGTAGTTCAATTTCATCCAGCAAGCATCTGGTGGAAAATCTTTATAAGTAATATTTATTGTTCACTGCTTGTCATCTAGAAAAGTCACAACTAAGCAGCACCACATATAATGCCATCTTTCTACACACTGGCCATTTTTAGGCTTCACCCTTGATATCTGCTAGTGGTCACTATCAGGAAACAGGATTTTGGTCATCTGAACCTTGAGATTGGCCAGTACAGCTGTTACTTCGTGTCTACAAATGCTTCTGTATCTCACACATCATTAACTTCCCTCTACTTTAAGTGAATGGTGCAGGTCTGAAAGGCAAGATTTTCTTTCGAGATTTCTGATAAACCTGCCTTCTCACTGAATGGTATTTTTAAAACAATTTCCTTCGGTGATTCACCTGCACTTTATTAGTTTCCATGTTTATTACTAACAGTGAAACTTGAGAACTCTGCACCTCTCCTTCCATTCTGTATCAAACTGCAGCCATTTCTCAGAAAGTCCGGGTGGAAGTGCAGACAATCTCTGAACAAATATTTAGACTAAGAGTTGGACCCTAGGCCCTCCAGTTTAGTGTTTGTTCTAGAGGAGGAGACTCCTGTCGTTCCTATTGCAAATTGGTAGATCCTGCAAAAAGAAATGCTGCAATCAAATTCACCTGTCATTTTGCAGGGACCTCAGCTGTAAATCAAGGCTAAACGAATATAACACTCTACAAATCATCTTACACAAAAGCCCTTTGAATAAACATTGGTGGATCCTATTAAGGGAACACTGATTGGATTGCGAGGATTTGGGTTATTCTGCAGCTGCTGTTCATGAAACCACATTCAAATCATCCTTCTTTGCACGAGTAGAGAACAGACAGCATGAACAGCAGCAAGGCAGTGAGAAGCACAGGGAGGTGCAGGTACTGTCTCCGCTGAGGAGGAATGGATTGCTGCAGAGAGACCTCTTCAGAGACCTCCCCTCACAGTTGGGGCTGAACACCAGCAGCTGCAGGGCTGACCTGTGTGAATGAAGGTGTGTTTCTTCATATCAGATTTCTGGTGAAACCGCTTCCCACAGTACTGGCACGGATAGGGCCGGGTGTCCGAGTGGATGAGAAGGTGGGTGGACAGAGTAGAAGATCTCTTAAAACTCTTCCCACAAATTTTACAATCAAAGCTGCGTTCCTGCAGAGAGAGGAGCCCAAACACACACACGTTACACCAAACCAGTGATCCCACCAGCAACAAACTGTCTGGCAGCACATCAGCGTTGCCCCTTCTGCCTTAGCAAGCACTTCCACTTCTCCAGAGAGCTGCACTGGCCTGAGGAGATGCTAACACTGGCATGATAGCACCAGAAGATAAAAAAAAACGTAATGCACCCTCTCCCAGTGCTGTGCATTGCTCCTTACAAAAAAAATAACTGAACAGCTCTTCCTGCTGGCAGGAATGGCCAGGTGGGAGCAGGCCCGACTGACTGGGCAGAGTTCGCCCGCACATTTCAACAGAGGCCCAAGACATGATCACTCCACTGGGAAGCCCAACAGCTGCAGCACTGTTCAGAGGCCACCTCTCCACTGAACATAGGAAAACGGGTGCTGAGGTCTCCTTGGCTCTCCTGGGAAGTCTCTGTGGCAGGCTGACTTCTGCTGGCAGGGTAACAACTAACTACTTATTTGTCGTTCCATTAAAATTCAAGTGAAAGGTACCTAGAGCACCTGGGGAAAACAGCTTTTTTGCTTACTACTTTAACATATCAAAATCAATGTATAAAGACCTTGCTGTCTCTCTCCTCTCCCTCACACACTCCTCTTCACCACTTTCTTCCACCATAAATACTCTCTTCTTTCCATCACTTAACTACCATCACACCTTCCTCTTCCTGCTATGCTTTTATACAATCACCTTAGTTTACTTGGCTTTTAATGCACTCTCCCTGAAATGTCCCCTCCATGGACACAAAATGCAGTGCTGCTCCTTTCACCATTAATTAATGGGTGATGATATATTTCCCCTCATTGTGTGTTCTGCTGTTGCACACTCATGAAATTGTAAATAAAACTTAGCAAAAAACTATTGCTGTAACTCTATCCTCCAAAAGCCAATCTGAAGAAGGAAGATTTGCCAAGTCAAGTGGGTGGGTGAAGGGGAAACATGGCACAATATCAGCAGGTGGAAAATGTTACAAATCCTCCTACCAAAATTAACTATCATATTCTTTTGGTGTGTGACTCAGAGTGTGTCGAGACGGGTAAAGTCTCTGCTCTATACCTGACTGGTCGTTCAGATGTTCCCTGCACAGACACAATGACTACAAATAAAGGAAGACTCACTTCTTCAAGGGAGGGGAGGAGAAAGAATGAGGAGAGCTGTGTTGAAAGAAAAGCACAGTGAGTTGCTTTAGCTGTTAAAAAAAAAGTCCACATCCACATTACAATTTCCAGCTCTCAGAGTGAAAATTTATTATTTATTATCTGTTACTTCTGGAGTGCCAAAAGGGTCCATTTCTTAATACAGCTGCACGCAAGGTCTGGGAATGGAAACAAAGCCTATGTTCTTTAATTCGTTGATTTGCTCCTTTGCTCACTAGCTGCCCACCCCTTCCTCTGCCTGCCACCATATTCTTCACTCACAACTGTCCACTGCAGCCCTACCATGTTCTCTTTCTCTCCTCAGTTTAGATGCCCATCTACTGCCCTGTTGTTGCCTTCATGGCCTCCCCAGAGCCAGCTGAAGCAAGCAGCTGACCCCGGCCCTCAGACCTTCATCCTGGCAGTTCGCCCTGCTCTCACCTGCGAATGCACAGCCTTGTGCTGCTCCAGGCTGACTGCATGGCCGAAGGTCTTGCCACACATGTCACAGGCAAAGGGCCTCGTGCCACTGTGTGAGCGGCGCACATGTACCTCAAGGCCATGCGGTGTGGAGAAGACCTGAGGGGAAAAAGCACACAGGGTCAAGTTTGCCAGGGAAAGGGTTGGCTGGGGAAGAGTCGTAACCAGTGTGGGAGAAAGGGATCCCTACCTTGCTGCACTTGACACACTTGTAAGATCCAGTGCTGACGAGCAATGGGCGGCACAAGAGGTCCGACTCCACTTTGATGCCACCTGGCCCCTTATCTTGCTGCAGCCCAGGCTGTGTCTCAGCATAGAGCCTGGGTGCTGCTGCTGGTGGCCGCTCAAACAGCCGCGGGCCCGGGGAGCCGAAGTCACCATAAAGTCTGAGGGAAGAGCCACACTCTGCACCGTAGAGGGCAGGCTCGGAGCCTCGCTCACAGAAGAGCCCCAGAGCCGAGGTTCGCTCCAGCGTCGGGCAGGGCCTGTAGCTTTGCACAAGGTGCCTCAGCTCGGAGCCACCCAGGCTGTTCCACATGTATGGTTTGAAGGGCTCCGAGAAGGGGGGTGCTTCATCTAGGGATGGACACACAGATCGCTCCGAGGCTGAGGAAACAGAACGGCATGGGAATTAGTGCACTTCACAATCCAGCCACTATCATGGGACAGAATTGTTTCAGCACTCAGACTTGTGCCCAGAGCCAGACCCCTGTACTGCGCATTAAGGCTGCCCTTTCCTGTCTAATGGAAGGACATTTTATATTGCACAGTAGGGTCAGTGCATCCAGTACCACCTCCTCACCTGCTGTCCCAGCCAAATTATTTAAAGCAGCCACCAATTTTGTCTGTCTCCATCTCTGGGTGCCCAGGTATGTCCACAGTGATCTGACTGTTAAGACACTAAACAACTCAGTCTGCAACTTCCTTTGCTTTTATCTGCAGCTCCTCAGAAAAGTGTATCTACTATGTCCCAAGATGGACATCAAAGCTGACATGTTTAAGTTCTCATGTCGATCCCACACATCCATATAGCAAATATGACATTACAGGGCTGCCAGAAAAAGCAAGCATGCTGACATATACCTGTTCAAAAAAACTAAGAACTACCTGTTGCACAATTTAATGCCCAAATCTAGTCTCTCAACTTAATGCCACAGCTGTCTGTAACTATATTACATCATAACTGAAATAAAGAACAGCTTCTGAGGTGCTTGAATGTTATCCCTCACTTTTTCAGAAAGAAAAACAAACTAAAATCAGTCCTCATCTGAAATAAAATCATGGTTGTTTCAGACTGCTCTGAGTTTCTCTGAGTAAAGAGACTGTGTCCACGCAAAACACAGCGCTTCGCCAAAATCATCGGTATAGGCTGCATTAAAAAATGAAGACAAAAAAAGGTTTTCCAAGCAGTCATAATCAAAGCGATCTTCCACCAGAACAAGCTCAAGATGGCTTCAGCTGGTTCGAACAGGCTCACCTCTGGCAATGGCATCTGACCAAGGCAGTGGGTACCACAAGATGAATCAATCACACTTGGGTGGCCCATTGCAGAGCCTGATGCAATGGCAGGAACACAGCCTTTGAGATCAGTGTCTGAAGGCACAAATGCTCAGGGAGCCTCACATAGAGGAAAGCACAGTCGGGCAAGGAACATGAGGTACCCAACCCCAACTGTGTCTGACAGAGACACTGATTAATGCTCAAGGTACTCTCCTTTCACTTTTCATCACAACAGGCAGCATCACTGGGAGAGTCAAATGTCTTCACCGGACAAATTTTTTAGTGAACCAAGGAGAAGATGAACCAATTAATTAACTGCTGAAGTGACAATGCCTTCACAGAGATATTGGCATCCTTTACAACTTGGGTCTTCCAGAATAACCTCCCTTACCCAAAAACTTGTCCGCCCACAATTGCTCTCTTGCTTTTTCTCATTCCTGTCAGCTTCACAGTTCCCATGACGTTCTCAACCTTTGCCAAACCAAGATGACCAGGGGTGGGCTAGGGAAGGAAGGCATGATGTTTTAGGCTACCCACTTGGATAGACAGATGGTCACTGAGGGTTACAGAAGGGAATGAGAAATTAGGTGAAAACTGAGCTTTGAATGACTTGATTGTTTCCTGTATTTTACATAATTTCAGATGTTAACAGTCTCAAATTCTTCCACTGAAATTAGCAGTCTTTTGGTCGGAAATATATGCGCACATACCAACTGGGACATTTGAACAAAGCGATGAAATCAAATTAGCTGACATGGTGCTGAGCATAATTTTTCCTGTTCTGCACTGACTGCAAAGTTGTGGTCAGCGTCACATCATCTATCTTGTGTCTTTGCAACCCGTTTCAGTGTTGCCATGTCTTACGATTTTATCACAAGATTCAAAACTATCTTAAAGCCCCAGCTCTTGAAACTGCATGATTTCATAAGGCCCTCAGCTTTCCTTTTGTTTGCTTGTTCTTGTTTTAACTTTTTTTTTTCCTCTTAGAGTCAACTTCTAGCATGAAAACGTAAAAGCTCAGTATTTCAACACTAGAACTGAATATCCATAAGGTATTACTTACAATCTTGATTTCTAAGCCAGGCTGTTGAGTGAGAGGAGAGGGAAGGCTGACCTGATTTTTGAGCCCTTGGAACTGGCAACACAGGACACTGTAAACATTGCACCACAGATCAGTTTGCATGCAATGTTCCTTCCATCACCTCACATGCTTTGGAGACCTCTCAAGCACAAGTGCAGGGGAGCCACTCATGCTGTACTTCTCAGGGACAATCTCAAGTCATCCAAGCCCTGTACCCGGTGTCAAAGCGACCTGCAGACCCTGCTCCGCCACACTGCAGGGCACTCCTGTGTCTGCCTCCCCTCCACTCCACAGTGTCTAGGCCTCCAAGGGGTAAGCAGGGAGGGAGAGACCGATTCTCCCTCCTCTTCCTAGCAATTCTGTGCAGCCTTAATATAGACTATTTCTGGGACAAAAAACATCAATACTCTTTTTTGAAGGCAAGGCAAGCTCAAACTGACATGATATGATATGAACAGATTGATATGCACAGCAAAGAAAGATTCAAGTGTCCTCCTCCATAGACCCCAGAACACCACGCTTTCTGCACAACTCCATCGTACCCAGTAAAAGCTTCCCTCCAAGACTGCAGCATCAACAGGCTTATCAGGAGATAGTAATGCACTGCCATTGAGCTATCAGGCACCTCCTGTGTATGCAAACGCATGTGATTACAGACACACGTAGAAAGTGAGGTTAAATAACAAAGTGGTTTGCACTGATGGAGTCAACAACGTACTACAGTGTTAACAGATATTGTGTTTGTGCATGCCCACCTGAATCGGCAGCACAGCACTCAAAGAGAAACCTGAAATCTGGCTTTCACTGCGTATTGAAGTGCAAGCTGTACCTATGTTCACTTCTAGGGATAAGGGGGTGATACTCACCGCACCTGCCCTGAGCATGATCTAGAAGCATCATTTCTCATCTGCCCTGCCTGTCAAAGCACAGAAACTGTGCCCCACCCAGACAAGCATAATCAAAGAAATCCAGTCTCTCACTAGTGCATCTTGCAAAAGTGACCTAGGCACAAATTCCAGCTTGCTGCTGAATCTGACACAGCAGCTGGAAGGCAGAGGGGCTGGGGGGGAGCTGTGGGAGGAAGCCAAACTATCTAATCCTGCTGCCACTGCCTTCATCATTCACATCAGAGCACCTCTCTCAATGCACTGAGGTTCATTTAATACAGCTCTTTCCATATAGTACTTCGAGTCCCTTACCCTCCCGTTCCTCCCTGTGAATGGAATCAGACAGTCCCAGGACCGCCCCCCAAAAATCTTGGATCTGGGAATGTCACCCTCATTTTGCAAAGATACCTTCCCAGGGTAGCTGGATGGTTGGCGGGGAGCTAATGAATCCCACAGTGGGGAAAGAAATGACTGGGAAGAAGGGAAAGGCAGAGCAGCCCTAGTAAATACCTGCTCCATTTTACATCTGCCTTTTAGACACTTCGTGAAAATGGTCTGTTTCCCGTGCAGAAATGGTAATTATTTGGGGAAGGAGGAGCAGGACAAATTCGTTAGAACAAAAATTACACACATTGCTACACTTTGTACAGAAATATTAGCAAGACAGAGACTGATGCATTGCTGCATTTGGTCCGGTCTGTCAGACTGAAACTGTCCCGTGGCTGGCTGTGATGATACTGGGTGGCATTGTGAATGTCCCCTCAAAGGGCTTTAGGACTCTTAGACGAGGAGGTGGCTTTAAAAATGCAAACCTACATCATTACAATCAGCTATTGATATTCAAGGACACTATAAAGACAAAGTGGGAAAATGGGTGGGGAAACAGGACTAAGTATTCGTTTGCTGGCGTCTGCTGTCAGTCGGTAAAGCTGAGACAATTTTTCCTTCACTAAGACAGAAATTGTTCTTTTTTCCAGCTGTCACTTTTTTACCGAGGCAATAAAAAGTGGGTTTTACATATATGTATTTTTGTTACGAAATGACACCATTGTATTTTTAAACGAGATAAGTATTTGCGCCAGGCTGGGACAGCATCTCCCACTGCTCCAACCACATCAAAGGCAGGACGAGGGAGCCAGAGACAGTCGCTGCAGCCATAAGTGTGAGTTTCCTGGATTTGGGGTGTTTAAATCTGACCGTCATTATTTTCATTTGTTTTTTACGAAAGCGTTTTTAGGAAAAAAAAAAAAAGAGAGAGAGAAAGGGGGGAGGGAGAGGGAGAGATCCTTTTTATAGGCAAGAGGCAAGAAATAACCTGAAGGGGAGTTAGGGAAAATGTCTAGCAGGTAGTACAAAACACAGAGCCAACGCTGTTTACTACATGTATGTAGATAGGTTAGTCAAAATTCCTACTGTTTAAAAAACACCTAAACTCCGGGTAACAGGAGCCTGTAGGAAAATGCCAGGACCTTTAAAACATAAGGGCTCGTCTCCAGCAATTAATCAGAAACAAAAAAAAAAAATCAACGTCCGACGGCATCACAGCTTTTCCTACAGCCCGTCACCCGCTGCTCCCTCAGCAGTGGGAGACAGGCTGGAAAAGCAACCTGAAAGAGATAATCCGAAAACGAGTGGAAGAGACAGATTTGCCTTTTCGTGGGAAAAGGCAAATCTGTCTCTTCCACTCGTTTTCGACGGCGGCACCCAGCCATGAGACATCGCCCCACGGTACCGACACAGACACGCAGCCGGACCCTCGCCGAGCGCTGCTCGCTCCGGTCCTACCTGGCGAGACGGAGGGCGACGGAGGTCTCCAAAAATCCTCAAACTCGGACACCCTGTCACAGACGCTGCCCTCGCAGCTGGGCGCTGACTCGGAGGTGCCATCGGCAGCCTCGGTAAGGTGGGATTCCGGGGAGAAGCGCCCCTGGGAAGGCTCCGGATCGGGCAGGACGGTGCGGCACATGCCCGTGTCCTCGGGGATCTTGCTGTCTGCAGGGCAAAGGGGGCGAGGGGGCTGCTCAGTGCGGGTCCGCAGTGGTGGGAGCCAGCCACCTCCCGCGGCGGCCCCGCTCCCACCGCGGTTTGCTGCCGGGCTCTCTCCTACCCCGCCTCAGCCCCTCCGGCGTCCCGCGAGGGCTGCGGTGCCGGGGGGCTGCAGAGGTACCGGCCGATGCTGGTGCGGCTGGCAGCGGGGTGATGCCCGGCGGCGGGCGGGCCGTGTCCGCCGCAACCGAGGGACTCGTACCTGCGCAGATCTGGGCTAGCACGGTCTCCAGCCGCAGGCTGTAGTCCTCGTCGGCCGAGCGGGGCTGGTGGTAGCTGTGCGCTTTCTTGCTCTTCACCAGGAAGGACCTCGGCATGGTGGTGGGGTGCTGCCACGGCCGGCGCGGCCCCACTCCCTTCTCCAAGCGTGGGGCACGGCGGCGAGAGTCACCCCCGAGTCTCCCGCGGGGCGGCGGCGGGGAGGCGACCTGCAGGGAGGCGCCGAGCCCGCGGTGAGGGCCGGGGGCGCCGGCCGGGAGGGGCCGCTCGCCGGGGGCGGCGCGCCAGGTGGCGGCGCGCAGGTGGCTCCGGCCGCCGGCCCCACTCGCCTCGCCTCCCCTTCCCCGGAGCGCAGCTACTCAGCCTCCCGCCGCCCCCCACCCTCCCCAGTGCCCCTGGGGCCGCCCCGGCCACGCTCCGGTGGCCCGACTGCGAGCGGTGCCCGGCCCGGAGGAGGAGGGATGCTGGCCCGACGGCGGCTGCCGGATCGCGGGGAACAGGCAACAGCAGCGGCCGGGCACCGTTCGTCGGACTGATCGGGGGCTGAGGGAGCTGGCGGGGGGGGGGGAGGTCAACTCCCGCCATTCGGGGGAGCGGGCACACCGCGCCTCCATGTTTGCGCCCGCACCAGTAGCCGCGGCATAAACGGCGCCAACAAAACGCACCCCCAAAACGGCCTCTCGGTCTTTGCCAGGCAGGACGGGCTGGACGGCACAGGGCTGCTGCTGCCGGGACGGGCGGGAGAGTCGTTACAAACCCGACAGCCTAAACCCGACGCCTGAGAGGCTGTTGCTGTCGGATGGACTGGTTCACCCATCCAGCACGAACCACGATAAACGAACAAAAACGGAATCTCTCCTACAGCCCGCAGCTGTTGGCGCCGCGGCACCTCGCAGCTGTGGGCACCGAAAGCCGAGGTTGAGAGAGAGACGAGGTGGGAAACCTCCTGGGGAGGGGGGGCTGCGGGGAGCCGAGGCGGGACAGGGGCCGGGTTAAGCAGAGCTGCCGCCCGCCTGCTCTTCGGGGGAAGGCGGGAGAGGTTCACTGGAGCCCGTACAGCGCCGGGCCGTCTCTGTCGTTACGCTTGACATTTTGCAAAAAGCAAGTTTAAACCACATTTGTTTGGTTCTTTTGGGGGACTCTAGGGGGTTGCTCTCCCCCCCCCCCCCCCCCCCCCTTACGTCAGTGGCCTGAGGTTTGCGAACGGGGAAAGAAGCGGACGCGCCCGGCCCCGCCTGCCCTGGCCGGAGCGGAGCGCGCCGGCGGGGACGCTGGAGGTCCGCTGCAGGTGGCCATCCTGGCCGCGCCGCGAGGCACCGGCCCGTCCGCGCCCGCCGGGGGCAGGGCCGCTCCGCGCCCGCCGGGAAGGCGCCGCCCCCGAGCACGGCGCCGGGCGGGCGGGTGGCAGCGTTTCTGCCCAAGCCCACCTGCGCCTCGGTTCACCCACGAGCCGGGGCTAGAAGCGAGCGGGGGGAGAGAAATCAAGGCAGGCGATAAGGCTTCGCCCTTCCCAACAGAAACGGCAGCCGCAGCCGTTGAGGGGCTCCGGGCGCCGACGCCGCTTTTCCCTCCAAAAACCAGGGCGCGGAGGCGCCGCCGGCCTCCCCCGCCCCGCCGCCCAAGGCCGGAGCCTGCCAGGCTGGGGCCGGGCGCGTGGGAAGGCGAGTCCCGCAGCCCACCTGGCCCCGCTCTCTGCCCCCCCCCCCCCCCCCCCCCCCCGCCACCTCCCCACCGGCCGTTGGCCCGAGGGCTGCGCGCGCGGCCGCTGCTGGCGCCCGCCGGCACGCGGGGCAGCCACGCGGCGTCCGCGCCCGTTGGCCGCCGCTGTGGGGGCGCGAGGCCGGCGCCTCCCCGCGCCGCCAGGGCTGAGGCAGGGCCGGGGGCGCGGTGAGGGGCGCTGCCGCCCCCGCCCGCCGGCAGCTGCCCACGCGAGGCGAGAAAAGCAAGAGCGCTTACCCATTTGGAGGGGTGAAGGAAGCTGGGCTGCAGGCGGGGTGTGCGCCGCAGCCTGCTAGTTTGGGTGACTTTAAATTTAGCCTCCCTTTAAGGAGCAATGGTGCTTGAGTTGGCTTTTTTTTTTTCTTTTCTGTCTCTCTCAACTCCTTCAGAGCTCGGCCCCCTAAACCACAAATTCCACTTCCTGAGCGTTAGGAGCTTCTGCAACAAAAAAAAAAAAAAAAAAAAAAAAAAAGCCTTTAAAAAAAAAGGCCAAAGCCTCACAAATCAGCACTGTTCCCCCTCCTCTCTCTCCGTCTCTCATTTTTCCTTAAATTAAAATGTCTTACCGTATTCCACCTCACAGGGCCCGCTGAAGTGACATCAAAGTGTCATTCTGGAATCGGGCGTTTCATTTCTCTCGGGGTTCTGCTCTAGAAATTACACACGTCTATCTGAACTATTCTTGGATCCCCTTCAACTTCCGCAACGAGAACAAGTCACAGATTCAAAACACAGATTGACTCAAGGCGGGCAGAGGCAGAGGGCAGGGGACGGAGGCGCCGGCGCCCGCCCTGCCGAGACGGCTCCGCGCAGGACCCCGGCCCGGGAGCGGGGGTCGCGCCTCCCGCCGCCACTGAGCCGTGCGGACCGTTGTAATCGGGGCTGAGGGAAGGGCCCTGGGAGCCGGAGACCTCCCCTAGACTAGAAATAGCTTGTTGTGGAAAACTCTTTTGGCATAAATACGCCCAACGGCGCTGAAAATACCTTAAGACCCAAGCCTAGAGGTTTGCTCATTTCCCTTCGGATTTAGGTAATGGTTAAATATGGAAGGGGTAGGCGAGATCCCCCACCACCCCCCCCGTCCCCGGCGCACGGTGGCTACTGTAGCTCGAGAGAGAGTCAAACACGAAGGCGAAAGAGGAGCGGAGCCAGGCGAGAGCGAAACGGCCACTTCCCTCGCCTGCGTGCCGGTGCCCAGGCTGCCCGCTCGGGGAGGATGCGGCCGGCAGCACCGGCGACCAGCGCGGCAGCGGGGTTCCGCGGCAGGCACCGCCCCGCACTGGCCCGCACCTGCGGGGACCCCCGCGCCGCGCAGGCAGGAGGGGGGGCAAAGACGAGGCGCCTCGCTTTGCTGTACACACACACCCGCCGACCCCAAAACACAGCTTTCCAGTTCTAGCCTCGGATTGCTCTTGCAGCCGGGAAACCCGGCTCGGGTGTTCGGTATCTTTCTGAGGTGGTTCTGGGTTTCGCTCTCGGACATCGCAGGCCACCAGCAGCTTCGTTTCGCTGACTGCAGGGCCCCCCAAAGTGCGGCTCTGCAGCGAGCGAATCGAGGTTTAACACCATTTCCCGTTCAGAAATGATCGAGACTGAAGTCGGACAAGGCAGGAGCAAACGTCAGACTCCCTCACGGCTCCCGCAGGAGCACGCTGGCTTTTGCCAACAGGTGCTTTTCTTCACCAGCACCCCCCTCCCGAGGTATTCACAGAAAAATCGGTCACTTCGTACCTGTGAGCTCATGTGGAAAGTAAGATTAACCGGACTTCCCAAAATCTAACTAAGCAAGCAAACACCACGAGGAGAAAAAACTGTCCAGCCTTTTGCGTGATGCGTTAGTAGTGACACAAAAGGAAGTTGAGGAACACGACTGACACATCGCCCTTAACACCTTCGTTATTGCCGGAAAGTTCCTGGTGCTGGGCGCAGCAGTTTTACTGACGGCATCTGTGTACCGCGGTCTCCTTTGGTCGATTACTCTGAAAAAAATAATTCACGCCGTCAGCTTCAAAAATAAATGCTGGAATCAGTAGAAATAACCAGATTAGAACAAGCAGGTGTAATTTCATGTATACGTCTTCGTTGACTCACTGTCATTTTTTGCAAAGCAGTCTTTCTCGTTTGCCTGTGAAGCGGGATGATGAACTAACAGCCTTTCGGTTACCTCGCTAACCAGCGCGTCGGCTGCGTGCGATGAAAGCAACAGAAAACATCACGGTGAATTACTGTTAGCGCTCATAAACAGTTCTGACCCGCTTAGAATAAAATACGTTTTCGTCTTTATTCATCTAAGTTCAACATTTCGGCCGGTGCTTTTGCGCGTTGTAGGGCACGGCGGGGCCCCCGCGGCAGCGTCCCCCGCCGAGGGGCTGGGAGCGCGGCCGCGGCGCTCGGGGCGCTCCTGCGGCGGGCACCGCGCCCAGCCCACCTGCAGACCGCGCGCCCGCGCCTAGCGCCTCCTGAACTGCTTTAAAGCCTTCAGCAAAAATAAGGAAATCGAAGGAGTGAATAAAGTGAATGCTTAATTCAGAACATCATCTCTCATGTAAGGGGGGTTGCTGCACGGGCGCCGGGAACAGACATCCCGCTCCCGAGGCGCCAGCTCTCTCAAAGGATTAGAGGAGAAAGTGTACGAAAACCGCTTTGTTTCGTGATTTGCAAAACCAATTGGTGCCTGAAATGCACCCTGCCTTCCCAGGTTTTCCTCAGGGCGGACCATGCGCTTTACGCCGCCGGACGGGGCAAGCGGAACGCGTGCGCTGCCTCCCCAGCCGCGCCGAGGACGACCCGAGGCTCCCAGAGGAGCCGTGTGCCGGCTTAGCGCCGTCCCCGAGGGGTGCGCGGCCAGCACGCTCCCGCCGGCACCTGTCCCGCTGCGGGCGTTGGCACAGCCTGGCGCCACTGCCCGCCGGCAGCTCCAGCCCACACCGCGCCGGGCCGCCTCGGGCGCGCGCCGGCGCTGCTGCGCCACGTGCCCGCGGGCGGCGGCGCGAGGCCGGGCGAGGCGGGAAGCGCCCCCCTCCTCCTTCACCCCCCGGAGGGGAGCCGGGAGGGGAGCGGAGGCGGAGGGGAGGTGCCCCGCTGCCCGCGGCGTACCGCTGAGGTCTTTGGCCGGCTGCTCCGCACATGCGAGGGCCTCGGCGCGGGGAGCGGGCGGGCGGCGCTGCCTCCTCTCCCGCTCCCGGGCCTCTGGCGGCCCCGGCTCACGCTGTAGCGCGTGAGCTTTGTTCCAGCCCTTTTTATCTGGAACTCGCTCCTCACGCGTTTTATCTTGCAGCCCAGAAACGTCACTGGGTTGCTGTCTCCACGGAACGAGGGACTGAAAGAAAAGTGCTGCAGCTGCTGCAAACCATAGGTAGGGCCTGAAGGCAATTTCCACCCCTTAGCCTCCCACAGCCGTTGTCCCAGGGCTCTTTCCACCCCCGAGAGGAGCTTGCTAGTGGCAGTAACAGCACGCTGAACAGGGGTGAAGGGACCCGCCGCTTATTCTTGGTTTATGGTGTCACCCATGTGCATTAAAGGTTCAGTAACCTTTAAGATGGTCTTGTGTATGCAGTGCTCACCATGTGGCACTGCGAGGGCCGTGTGACAATACCGAGGATTCTGTATCCCGCCGTGGAAAAGCCGAAAGCCAACGGTCCCGAGTTGGCGGGCGGATGTAGTTCGTGTGACGTGTAGGTGATTGGAGCTGGGGCTGGGGCTGGCTTTTAACAGAGCTGCTCTAGTGCAGCGTGGTGGAGTGCGATACTCACACTAATGGAGTGTGATACTAAAAAACTTCATAAGGTACAGTTCAATGCAATGGTAAGTACATGATCATTACCCTGTAATGACAAAAGAGAGGAAGAAATAAATAAAAGGTGAGGTTTAAACTGGGATGGGATTACATTGTACTTGCGCTCAAGTCTGAAGAGCTACTCAGTGTAATTTACTGCACTGTTCACAGCAGCTGCCTTATGTCACCATTAGGGCTAAGAAGACATCAGATAAGGCACCAAAGGTGACAGGATGTAGATGAGATCTTCAGAAGTGATGAGACACTTTGTAACAGGAGGAAGGATTTGAAGAACAGGATTTGACAGGTTAGCTGCTTGGTATGTAGGGGAGGAGAAGCAGTTTCATGTGTGTGGAAGTCAGAATTGGGAGAAGGCAGCAAAGAGGGTGGTTCTGTGGGCATCTCATGAGTAACATACACGCTTTAAAATGATAAAACCCAAGATCGGAGTTGTCCAGAACACTTTCACTGTGAGAAGCTGCTAGAACTTGTAGCACTGTGCATTCTGTTGTGAAGTGTGTCTTTATTTTTTTATAACTTCTTTCTAAATATTTAATTATTTTTAACATATCCTGCTTATTGTTTAGTTTTTTCCCTAGCATCTTGTCACTACCTGCTTTATGTGTCTCCTTGTGGCATAAACATGTGTTGTAAATATGCGAGGCATTAATCAGTGATTTTTATAACAATTTTTTTTTATCGCTGAGGAAACCAAAGTAACTTCTGCTGCTCTCAGAGCAGATTAGAAAAGTAATGATCACTGTGAGCACGAACTGGAGAGGGAAAATGGCAGTAGGTTGTGGTGTTGAAGGGAGGTGCTTCGGGAACAAGTGGACCCAGAATTTACCTCCATTATGAATAGAAGAAAGTTGAATCAATGGGTTACAGAATGCAGATTATGCAAAATAATCTCAGGAATTTTAGTTCGCATAGCAGGATGCTAGGAATTTCAGTCACTTATGCAAGGGTATACCATTCTGAGAGTATGCCACATTGCTTTTGTTTTTCGTAATTGTGAAATGAGGTATTAGTTCCTGGAAAGGGAGGGTGTTAAGCTCTTGGATCTAGTGGTTGTATCTTAGTCGATCAGTGTTCATGTATTCATAGGCATGCATATGTTAGCGTGTTTTCTCCACTCTGAAGCTGAAACTTCATGCTATATAGAGGTTATATTGAAAGTCAATTTACCGTGTGCTTTTCATTCCATCATTCAGAATCTCTGGTTCTGTGGGCTACTGCATAAATGTATTTCACTGATTTTTCTTACGTCTTGAGATAGTTTGTAAAAAAAGTAAAAAACAACAAAACAAACAACCAAACCCCTCAGAGAATTACAACAAATATATTGGTGCAATTATACTGATAAAAGAATTTTTGCACAGAACAAAAATTAACTTAATTAAATCCAGAAATCCATTAATTTGATACATAGCTTTCCTCTTCCCTCTCAGTACACATAGAGTCAGGACCTGGTGCATAACTAAACATAACACTGTAGTTTCCACTTAGATTGTACTAACCTCTATTTTATAGGCTGATTTTTTATTTTAGTCTCCAGGACTAGCCTAATGGCTTTCCTAGGAAATTTGCATTATTCTCTACCTTCCCCCCAAATGAGTTACATTATTTGGAGCGTCTACAGGTAAGGGAATTAGCAGTACATCCAGTCTAAAATGTGGATATTTATAAAAATATCTAACGTATCTTTAGGTCATTCTAGCTTAAAATAGAAATGTGGCACGAGTATCAGGTTTCACTAAGTCACTAGCATAGTCTCTGATACAGAGTAGTGATTACATTAAAAACCCCAGAGAAACACGCAGTTCCTTCTGTGTTGCAGTTCCACGAAAGGGCTGAGTAATGATTAAGTTCAATAGTACAAGATTTACAAAGTGGTTTTGTGAAATTTCTGCAAAGGCCTATGTAGATAGTTCTTTGAATCACTTTTATAGCAATTTATTTTAGTTAAAATAATATAGGAAATTGCACATACAGTTGAAAATTTAATTTAGTGGAAAATACTATTTCATGAAGATGAGGCCTGCATTTTGTCAAAAAAAACCATGACCAAATGAAGAAATAGTCATTGAGCTGTGAATGTAATACATGCTTCTCAACTTCACAGATGTACTTTTTCCTAACTAGTCATGTTCCCAATTTTTCACAAATGTTACAAACATATGTGAAATGAAATGACTTAAATAAAAAAAGGTCTAATAAAAAATGCTATTGGGACCTAAAATATTCAGTCTGGAGAAAAAGGAAAATGTAAATACTGAGGCTTCTTGAGCTAATGATGACATTTGATTATCAGATTGGGAAAGAACAACCATTTTCACTACCAAACATAAAACATGATTTACGTGTAAATTCTGTAAATAGCAGGGCATCCCCTTTCCTCTTTCACCTGTCTTCTCAGCTGCAGCACTTGTGTATTCAAGAATCTTAAGTTTCCATGTTTACATGCTTTTTTTACCTTATGCTTTTAGCATTCACCTTGAGCTCTTATAGCCTGCATGTAAGAGCAAATCTAAGAGAACAGCAATGTTTGTTAAAGATCACGCAAACAACGTCATGATGTGTAGCATAATTAGTATGCTTTATTTATTGACGTTAGTAAATATACTACCTATTCTGCCGATGATTTTACATTATTCTGGTGCATATTCAAATGATAATACACATAAGGAAAGAGGCTAGTGTCATTTTTTGGCAGAATAGTTGCAGAAGCAGCAGGATGATTCTGAACAGCCTCTCTTGGGTTGTCTTCCTAGGATATTCTGTGTGTAACTAAGTCTTCTGAAACTGCAGCATGTCCAGTGATTCACCTTCATCACTAGAAGAGATGCAGTTAGTTGGATAAGGACTTGAGCTTTCTTCCTTGATATTTTTATTTATGCTGTTATTCAGTATCAGTATTTATTCTGTTAGTATACTTTAAAACCACAAAAGTTCAGGAAATAACCCATGCCAACTAATCTCATTTGCTATCACTTGAACAGTAAGGCAGTTATTGCAAAATCATAACACTTCACTGTTCAAACAGACAAGATTTTTATGGCTTTCCAACTGAATTTTGCTCTTGCCACTTATTACAGAACATTACCTTTAAGAGAGACTTGCAGCTGGTATTGATGACAGGGAACAAGACATTTGTCACCTATCCTCTTGGGCAACAATTATCCAGGTGCAAACGTAACTTACCAGATGCTCACTGGAAGGAAGAAAGTCAACTGTTACTTGTTAGTGAACAAAAGTGCTCCTGATTTGCTTTTGCATACATTACATTTCCAGCAGGGATCAGAATCAGTCAGCTAACCCACCTCAGAGCTTGCAATTTCCACAGGCTATACTGGGAACTATGTATTTACTGGTAGCACGTGGGGAAATTTTGCAGAAATACTGAAACAAGTTAGGAGCTGCAGAAACTGGTAACTTGGATTTGTCACCCACCTGCTTCAGGATTTAAATTAGATTGCACCTGGGCAGATAATACTGTTTAGAATGCTGCTTTCGTGCAGCCTTCACTGTAGTTCTTTGAGTATTTGTTATCTCCTCAGTTGTGCTGTTTCTTCGAGGACGCATTCAAAATAAAAGAAATGCCTCACAGGACCAGCAGATGTATTCTGCACTTTTGCAATTTTAAACAACTACACTGCTTCTCATGGGTAGCAAGACAGTTAACATATGTGCTGACTATCAGTACCAACCAGTACACGGCTTCTTTTTTTTATTAATAGAAAATCTGCAAACATTGCTAGAAAAATAAGTCTTAAGGATTGTTTAATTATGTAACATGGCAATAATAGCTGCCATTAAGAATATTCTTGACTAGAATGTGTCTGAGAGGGCAAGTGAGTGTTCATTTGACAACAGCAGAATACCTTGTTCTGTTCAAGAAGCTAGGGCCATTTTACCAGAACTCAATTTTCAAGAGAGTGTGAAAGCAGAATGCTGAGCTCTTACTGCTTTGGTGAATCACAGCTACTTGGTGACAGGACCAATAGCTTATTTCCTAGATAGCTCTGCAATATAAAACTGTAAGAAGATTGAACTTACATATTTTTACTGCACTCATCATGCCCTCTTTAGAACTAATACATGAGTAATTTTTCACCTTATTTGAACTACCACTTTAATCTAGAGCCAGCAAGTAACTATGCGGTAACCGAGGGCTGTAGCTCAGAAGTGACTAAACAGTAACTGTTGCAACCTTGTTAAATCATGAAAAATTTATTTTCATTACATATATATGAAGTTAAAATATTTCAGTCAATAGTGTTTTGAACAAGCATTTCCGACATGAGCCTGTTAGTGTAGCTAGGCTGAAACTTAAAGTTAGTGTTTTGTCTTTATTTAGTAATTAATTTCTAGTGTGTATATACAGAATTTATTTTCCTATTAGAATACCAGAGACAGTAATATTGCAACATTTACATTCCTCATATAAAATGGTGTAATGTACATTTTCAGCTTGGTGTAGATATATAAATATGTACAAAATAAACATTATTGTAATATGTTCAGACCAGGTATTTAGCAACATCAAAAGCAGATGCACATAGGTTTAAGTGAAAAAACACCTTTATGACATTAGTGACCATTAGTTGCATATATGAAGTAGTACTGATAAAGGCTCCTCTTTCAAGCCTTCTGTGGGCATCCAATAACTTTAGTAAAAACAAAAGTAATCAAGAAGCATAAGATAATTTTATATATATGTGTCATGATCAGATGGTTTACTAGGATCCATCTTAATCACAAATGGATAATGTAAAACATACACATTTGTTCAGAGCATAAAATATTGCACAAGAGCAATTTCTTTTGAGGAAAACAATTCCCGTGTTTGTGAACAGCAAAAATGGTTCTTACACATTAAAGAAACGGTATATTTGCAGTTTCTAAACCAAGGAACATTCATTAATACTGTCAGAACTGTCATCCATCAACTTCTTCTCAGCCTGTTTTATGGCAATAGTATGTCATTAGCAAGATTTGGCAAAGAGAGAAGGCAGATAGACAGTACATGTATATATTTATCACAGGCCAGACCAGATCCAATAGTTATGTAAACCAACTGCTGGATAGTGTCAGTTACCTGACAATTTCACCCTTAAAGAAATATGAAAGTCTTCAATGCTAGTCACAGTGATAATCACACAGTAGTAGAGTAGGATTCCATTCTTCTCTGCTTGGAAACCATCTTGTCTGAATTCTCAGTCTGAAGGGCACTTTCCTCAGTATCACTGTCACTGCTGTCTACAACTGTGTGATCCAAAGCCATCTGTCCAGTCCTCCTGTGTAGATGAAAGTTCACCCCACTCTCCTGTATGGAGCTAGTTATAAAATCTTCATCAGAAGAATGAAATGATTCATCATCTCCTGTGAAATGGTTGACAATGTGAATCCCATCAAAAGTGGGTTGGTCTGAGAAGTCTCTCTGGCCTTTTAGACATTTGATCTGTTAGAAACATCAGAAGTTAACAGTTAATCATAGCTGAGAAGTCCAACAGTAAAAAAAAAAAAAAAAAAATCACCACCCCAAAACCCCACAGATTTCCAAGAAGGGTCTCATTGAACCCTTACTGGATTAAATCAAATGCTTGATCTAGAAGTAGCATATTTGATGACAACTTAGAAACTCAGCTGGAATCAGAACAAAGTGACTTCTCACTTCTGGCTGCCTAAGCAGACACCTTGAAATAATGTCTTAAGTAATACTTGGAATTTTCCAAAATCCTCCTTCCACCTCCAGTGTATTTCAGTGT
The DNA here is from genome assembly GCF_036417535.1 of Chlamydotis macqueenii. NCBI lineage: Eukaryota > Metazoa > Chordata > Aves > Otidiformes > Otididae > Chlamydotis > Chlamydotis macqueenii. The sequence goes on along the minus strand of NC_141563.1, from coordinate 19,776,455 downwards.
TAAGGCTTAATAATCAAGGTACCTAGAATCACTAATGACAGATTCCTCCAGGCTATTTACTGCATCTTTCATATCCCCACAAGGATGGTTTATAGTTAGTTTTCTAGAGTGGCCTACTTGTTTTGACAGCACTTTTGTCTTTCACATCTTTCTTTTACAGCTGCATTCTTTCTCTTATCACCTAACTTCTCACTTGAGAAAAGCCCTCCCCTAATTCCAAAGAACAGGGTCCCAAGTGAGTATTACCAGTTTCATACAGCCACAGAAAAAACCCCAGAGAATGCGCTTAGATCGTCTACACAGCAAGATAGAGTGTCTTCTCACAATCTAGTGCAGACCATATGACATTTCAGATCAAAAAGTATGAGAAAAACTTATCTTTGTACAGCATAAATAGACTGTAGTGTCAATTTTAAGAGAACATCAAACAAGATAAAAATTATTGTCAGACCATGGACAGATACAGCAAAGTTTTAATTCAAAATGCACTGTGGAGTGATAAACTATTACAACCATGCATTCAAGCTATTAAAAAATAAAACCAAGAGCTCTTAAGTCTGGCAAGTCCCCTGTTAATCTTGAGGGTTTTTTTTTAGAATTTTACTTTTGTTAGCTTTTAGAATCATAGAATGGTTAGGGTTGGAAGGGACCTTCAAAGGTCATCTAGTCCAACCCCCCTGCAAGGAGCAGTAGCAACTACCTCTGGGTCAGTTTGACAGTTCAAGAGTATTAAGATAAAAAAACCCTAAAGATGCAGAAAAACATTAAAAAATGCATTACAGAAACTTTCTAATGTCACTCTAGAAGCTTAAAAAGGAATATTCACCAAGTGCTATTTTGTAAGTGACTTTTCACAGTAACAGAGACCTGGAAAACAGAAAGAAGAAAAAGCCTGAAGAGCTCCTTTACCTAAACCTATTTGATGTTTCATTAATCTGAAGCAATACTCACTTTGATAAATAAAAAGCACATGTAGGTCCTTGCTACTGATAGCAATAGAAGATTTTACCTGTCCATTTGGGGAAGAAGGAATCTCTGTACTTACCATGGGCTTGTGCAAAAGATGAGAATAAAGAAGGGGTTGAAAAAAAGATCAGAAGTGTCATAATCATGCTAGAAGCAATAAAATCTGATGTTAACAGCCTGTAAAACTCTAGCTTTTAGTTTATGTCAAAACATCCCTTTTAGGAATATGGGTACATGCTGTAGATCTAAACTTTGGTTGTAACTACATTCTAATGTTAGTTTTTAGCATTTTCTTCACATACACGTAGACTGCAGTTGTTTCGTGAGGAACTTGCTTCTGTAAAGTCAAGCAAAACAAGAATTTCCACACTTGCACAGCATAATTCACGAAGTAAGTGAAATCAGCCTGTGCCAAATACGTGTTACTGTCCAGTATCTAGGATCTGGAATAAATAATTTTTACTAGCTTATATACCTAAATACAGAAAGCCTGATAGAGACATTCTTGTGTTATTTAGAAATATTATCCCTAAAAATATCCTGCAATATGATCAGATTAGCTGCCACATGAAGTTTCCAAAACAGCTATCAATTTTAGTCACTAAGAAAATAAAACACAGAAAACCAAAATGAAACCCAACAATTTCTCTCCATTCTCACCGCAGAAAAAAGCTCTGCTATACAAGTGACTAGAAATTTCATATTAGAGTAAAAAATTATTTTTAGGTCTTTTAGGTCTGCACAGTTAAGCCACTAGTTCACCTGAACTTACAAAGCTGACACTCAATATTAGTTGTTTTGAAAATTCAGAAAGTCAAGCCAATGACCTCAACTATTTTCCTCAAGACTTCAACACAGGATACTTTCAGATGAAAGTATTTAGGTCCATGAGAAAATCATGGCTTCACAGTTTTAGGTAGGAGACTTTCCAAATACCAAATGAAAGTCTGTGGAAAATGCTGTTGGTGAAAAAATCATGAATAGACACAGCCTTTGCCAGTTCCTAAAGTGACTCTGGGAAAATAGCATTGTTATCCTTTGTTATTTTAATGAAAGGATACACAACCTTTGACCTTCCAGAAACGCTACTTTTGACCTGCAGCTTTACACTTGCTTGTCCTTTTTCTCAAGTACTTCTCACATCCAAGGGGAACCGGACTGCTAGGAAGAAACATGAATGTATGCAGAGAATACAGGCAACAAGCGTCTTGATAGTCATGTAGTTCCATAATGTCTCTGTCTGCTTGAAAAATTGTTTGCCAGAAGCACAGACAAACACTGTAGCATAGAATTTGCTTGTATTATGAGGTTTGACAGGCTGGACAGCAAAACTGCTGAAGAGGGGGGGTCCTGACACACAGGAGGCTAAACAGCAGTGTCCCGGAGTCCCTGAGCAGTGAAGGCTAACAGCATACTAGGCTGTATTGACAAGGGCATAGCCATTACATCATGGGAACCGATTCTTATCTGGCACTTGTTGGACTGCATCTGTTCTATGCTGCACTTGCTACCTCACTCCTTCCTCAGTACAGGGTATTAAAGGGTAGATTCAGTGGAGAGGTGCCAAGACAGCTAAGGGGCAGGCACTTATGCCTTAATATAACAGAGAACTGCTTCTTTGCTGAAATACACAGTGGGAGAAAAGACACTGATCATAACACAAAACACAAGGTTATATTTGAATATGAAAGGAAAATAATTGCTACAAGGCTAGTTAAGAACTAGAACAGGTTGTTCAGAGATTGTGGACTCTCCATCCTCAGTGGGTTTCAACACCCAACTGACAGAGCCCTAAGCAACTTGCTTTGAACTCGGTGTTGATCCTGTTTTGAGCAGAGAGTTGGACTAAAGGCCTCCCAAGATTCCTTCCAAGCTGAAATATAGATTACAATTCAGTGATGTGTGAAAAGCATGAGCAGTGGGATGCATATTACTGTTCTTATGGCAGCCATTTGGAGTTTGAGAACTTGAAATACTTTGTACCTGCCAAAAATGACTGCACTTGTTAAAAACGTAAATGCTGTCATTTGCCTTTACATTAAATGTCAGTACATTAATTTATCAGAAAACCTAGTCTTCAACAGAAGGTTACTTTTATTTTACAATTAGAAATCTGTCCCTTTAATCTTGAAAAATGCTTAAGCTGTTTTTCAATTGAAGGTAGAATCTGACTTGCATCTGTAATTTTTTTTAAACATGAACATTGATGAAAGCAACTGATCTTCAAGAAATTAAAAGTATCCAACAGAACAGGCTGGGAACAGCTGTGCACTATTTTCAGTTTTGTGTAGTTTCAGAGTTGAAGATACTTCAGGGGCACGTCAATCTAGTATTTGTTCAGGAGCATTTCTGAAGGAGCCCGATATCTGCAATTTCTGTTGTGGCCAAAAGGCTCTGTAAGGCTTCTCAAACCATTTGGAACAACTTGTAGACAGCATGCATTCCAATGCAATTGTATACTAGCAGCTAATGCCAGCTTAAGGCTCTAAAATAGAAGTTTTTTAAAATGAGAAGTTTTGTACTCTCACATAACTTTACAGTCTAGCGAGTGAGGCTCTGCATTTCTAATAGAAAAAGCAGTATCTTTTTTTCAAGATTGGAACCTAAGTGTCCCACTGGGTCAGGGCAATGGACCATCAGCCCAATATTCTGCCTCCAACAGTGACAACAGGACTTTCATGTTGGTTTGTTTTTAAGGGAAAGCATGTGAATATGACCAATTTTTGCAATCATTTCCCCAAACCCCTGCTCACTTGTCCAGAAACTGTTGTAGTAGATATGAGAGCGCATCTCTTCCTAGCTGTTTCAGCATCTATTTATAGACTAATTGTTCATGACTGATGATTTAAAAAAAAAAAAAAAAATTATTTGCTGTCTACCTCCACAGCTTTCTGTAGCAGTAAGTTCCAGAAATTCCTTTATTTGTTTTAAACTAATCTCCTACCTGTTTCAGGAATTGCCCTTAAATTCTAGTAATGCCAGAATAAGTGGTGAAAAGCAGTTCTGCAGTCGTGATTGTGAAACTTGCATTGTAACGCCTCCCTCAGCCTTCTCTCTAAAACAGATGAGCCCCAAGCCTTTTTAGCCTCTCACAAACACGCAGTGCTCAAGACCACTGATCATTTTAGTTGCCCTTTAACTTCCCCACAGACCGTCTTTAAATTCTCTACATCCATCTTGAGGTGCAGAGACCAGTCCTGCACCAAGGTTTTGCAGTGGCAATGTAAACCCCTTTATTTTGTTTTTAATATATTTCCTATTGATGCCCAACATTGTCTTGTCTGTTTTGCCTGCTGCTGCAAACCAAGACAATGATGTCAGAGACCTCTCAGGGAAAACTTGAAAGTATCTTTCCTGATTTGTAACAACCAATTCTGTGTTTGCCATGGTGTAGGTGTGGCTTAGATTTTACAATTACTGAATTATCTTATTCACATTGAAGTTCATCCGTAATCTTTTTAAGAGAGACTTTTTGAGATTCTTGCCATCAGTGTTTTATTTGAACGCAGAAGAAGAGCTCAAAGTAGGAAGTAAAGCATTATGCCAAGATCTTGTCATTTGTGTAGCCAAGCATATCAAGATAATGGGAAATCCAGCTAAGGACTTGGGGGACACAAACACACACATGTGGACCCAACCCAAACAACACTCCCTCTTCCTCCCCCCAGTTCTACTCTATCCTTATCATTCCACTGAAGGAAAAAGAACAGCCCTTTTTCTTGCAGCCATGTTAAGCTAAGCCATGAGAGTATGGACTTACACCCCAGGGTCTATCACTTCTGTTCTCTTTTCTACAAAAAGCCAATATTGGTTAAAGCCTTTCAGTTTTGGGTCTGTCCCTCCTTCATGTGAAAGGAACTAGATCTCTATCACAAGTGACATTCAAATGAACCTTAGCTGTTTCTTACTGCTTCAGTTTTGCAAGAATCTCAAATCTGATCACATCTGTTAAAAAAAAAACAAAACCAACCAACCGAAAAAAAAAAACAAAAAAAAACAAACCAAAAACCCAGGTCTGGTAAACCCACGTTTTAATTCTCAAATCCAGGTCATATTGTCTAGATGACTGCAGCTTCAACCTAGTTTTCACTACAGCACACTCACGTGGTCTTTAGGACATTTCAGAGAGTGAATAACATTATGTGACTAAAATATATGTCATCATTATCCCTTCAAAAGCCAGCTGAATCAAGAACAAAATCTTAATAATAATGTTTGCACTTATATATCTTCTTGTGTCTTTAAAATGATGAATTCTTTAGGCAAACTGTAAGTCCTACTGGTCAACATATGGAAAGGCTTTAATTGTACATACTCTTTACAGGTAACTGTACTTTCACAAATTCAGAGGAGCTGAAAAAAGGCTAGCAATCGATCTTGAACCTCAGAATAAACTTTCTTACCTGATGCCGACTGCCTCATCAAGCCAGGCATGAAGGAGAGACAGCAAAGAGAAATTTAGAAGTTTTAGTACAATTCAAAAGTTCTTCCATGTTAAATCATAGAATCATGAAATACTTAAAGGATGCCAGTCAGTTGCAAGCATGTTATATTTCTAAGCTCCTTTGTATTTTAAATAGAGAACATAGGTCAGATTTTCAAGTGGGACTTCATGAAAGAGTTCTACTTAAGCTCTGTGAGACATTTTTATGTCATAACCTGTGAGTTTCTTTTAAAGCTAGGAATTCAGTGGCAGAAAGAAGTCAAACTAAAATGTTACTTTCTTCTCCCCTTAAAAGGCTTCAATACTACTTCAGAATAGAGTAAATTTAAAGAATTAGTTAACTAAGAGTTTTAACAAAGCTTGCCAATAAATATTCAATCTACTCAAAGGAGAATAATCGATACACAACTGAGATCAAAATATGATAAAGATATGACTGCTGCCTTGGGTGAATGAAATCGGTTTTGGCAGAAGGTAGTATGTTAAATTTTTATTTAAAGAATAAAAAGACTGAATTCTCAGTGCATTTATTTATATAGCAAGAGGAATCTAAAAATCAGAGTTCCCTCTTTATTTATCTTCACCTTTCTAACTAAAGGAAGTCTTAGTAGGATTTCCTGCTTAAAAACCAAACATGATTCAGAAGAAAACTAGAATGTTGCTGAAAAGTACAATCTAACCTGTTTATTAGCTGAAGAGAAGCAAATCATAAGCATTTTTAAATACCTGTCCTATAATTCAGAAAAAAACATTATCAACTGGGCAACATGAAAAGAGAGCTGACATGAAGTAAAAATCTAAGTACAAGCCAATTAATAAGATTGGTTATAATCTATTAAATTATAATCACATTTAACATGAACAAAAGCAATTTAACTGGAGTACTTAAAAATTCCTGAGACTAACAGTCCACAGCATCTAATGGAATCCCTTATCACACTTAACAGCTGACTGCTTCTTACTGCTGACCTTCTCCCACTGCAACAAGATGACTCCAGTTTAAGGCATACGCTTGTACACTATTGCTTCTTTTAAAAAGCTCCCAGTAACTTATTTTGGAAAAATGCTTATCTCAGAAAATGAAGTAGCCGCAGCATGTCAGACTGAATTAATGCAAAATACATTGTCATTTGGGAGACAACTACCAGTCCAGTCAAACGTTGTGTCCAGTAGGTACTACAATGCAGAAGCATTTCTGGACATGCAGACAAAAAAAATGAACAGCGTTAAGGCTGCAGGCCTTTTCAAGCTACTTTTTCAATTCCATGAACACAAGCAACTCCTTAGGTATTTTAAGCTCGCTGAAGCCCATTTTTAAATATACAGTTGTACTTCCACAGTGAGCCACATTCATACTGAAACCATTGCACCACAAGCACTGCACAAATGGAGACATCATGAGCAAAACAAATAGTTGCAGAAACTAATATTAGCAATCCATCATCTAAAACAATTCTTAGCAAGTTCAATGGTTGTACAGCTACAATGCAAATGGGGCTTCTAAAGCTCCCCAATAGAATCAGCTTCCTTATGTGAAAGGGACTGCTAGGCATGCGTTGTACAGAATATATCAGAGCATTTTTATAAAAGCGCTTTCTTACTAATCTTTGAAAAGTCTTAAGATTAAAAAAAAGCTTAAGTATGGTTTAATATAGCCTGCAATAAAGAAAAAGTTTAATGCAAAACCAAACCAGCTTTAAAGATTCTTAATTTTCCTCAAGCATGAGACTGTTTTTACCCAAACATGTGGATCATATGCAAAAGACAGAGGATAGTCTTTTGAGAACTTCCTGACAACTTGTATAGCTCTCAAGATTACGTGTAAAATAAGATTATGTGTAAAACAAGTCAACAACATTTACTGCATATAATACGACAACATTATTTGTTTAGAAAGTGACACATTCTCGAACAAATTTAAAAAAATTGAAAAATATATGTTAAATTAGAAACATATTGTCATTTTAACTGCATTAGGACAAAGCCCAAAGTTGTGGCTTTTATTTCAGTGTCAGTGAATTTCCTGTTTCACTTCAGTTAAGTTTTGGGTTTTTTTCTAAAGTCATAGCTATAAACGCAGCCATAATTAGAATTACTCACTTGTAAATAACAGCCATGAGCAATGCTAGACAAGGGTTAATTCTTGGAAATTACTGATGATTCAAGAAGCCCAAACCAACCAAACAGATGCTGAGTCCAGGATCTCCCATTTACTCTGCTTGCTCCCATTACCCAATCACTGTTGTCCCTCCTGAAGAAGAGGTCCCAATACCATGGACTCATTGTTTGAAAGACAAGAGCTGAGAGGGGCCGTATGGGCTTCTCTTCCCTGAAATCCATATGAAAAGCTGCAGAGATGGCCACCCCTACATCTCTTACCAACACCATTTTGGTTTCTCCAGTGCAGAGAACCTCTACTTCTAGAGATTTAAAAACTGAATTAGAATACAATTTGTAGACCTCAAAAGATCTGCAAGGAATATGCAGAAAAGAAAAAAAGAAAAAAAAAAAAAATCACAGTGAACCATCTTTTCCTTTCAGTGTGAGGCAGATATGGAAGATATTTGCAACAATCAGATATCCTTAGCAGAGAAATTCAGGAAACAGGTTACATCTTCATTTATTGCTTTCACACAACTGTCTTTTTCAATTTTTAATTTAAAAATATTAAGATTAAAATTCTTCCAGAACAACTGAGTCCTCTCAGACTTCCTAAAGATGTTCTGCTTCGGCTTAAGATCTGACTAACTAATTTTGAACATGATAAAATAGACAATTATATCCTCAAATAGAAAGTGTTACTATGTTGTTTTCTTTACTACTCTTTCACTGAGATTTAATTTCATGTCAAAATTTTAAAAAATACCAGTAAATTAGCTAGATTTTGTTGAAATCAAAACAGATTTTCAACACATTAGAATGTGTTGTTGAAGAGTCATGAACATAAGGAGGAAAGTTAATACATTCAAAAATTCATTAAAAACTCTTGAAGACTTTTTCAGTGAAGTTTCACCACAACACTAACATGGACAAAAATACTTTTCCCCCTTGTGATTCACTTAAACTACAAATATTAAAGTTAGCCTGAAGTGTTCGGGGTGGGAGTTTTACATAAATTTGGGGTTTAGCAGATTGAGATCACTGTTATATAGCTTTATGATTTGTCTTTGATTTTGCCTTCCCCTCTACCTCCAAAAGTGACATTTGTAAGGCAGTACTTAAGATTCTAATAAGAGTTTAATTTAACAAATTAGACTAGTTAAACAAAATCAAGCAAACTGAAATTGCTGTTTAAAAAAACCCCAGTGCATTAGGTACTGTGACTTAAAGCAGGAAATGTCTTGATCATGCTTACAAATAACATGCAGTAAGAGCATTTAAAAATGTTTGCAAAATTGCTTCCTTTGCTTAGTAGTCAACAAAACACAATTGAACATTTCATTTATCGTGGAGGCTTACTTTTTTAAGACATAGTTTTGTCTTTGATATCCTTTAAATGTGGAAATGCATTTCCTCATCTAAAAATTTTCACCCAGCAGAAGTTTCAGTCAAGTAAACAAAGTGGTGATTTTTAGGGAGTCTAGCAATGACCTTTGAGGCAAAGTTGTTAGCCAGTGCCTGTAGGATCTCTGTAGGAAAGCCAAGCTGCACTCCAGCATACTCAAGACTGGGATCCACCTTTGCACATTTGACCATTTATTTGGGGCTGAGTTTAGCATGACTAGAACAGGAAAACTGCACAATCAACAATGAACCCTGACAAGAGTTAATGATTCTAGAATAGTGCAAGTTCAGTGGTTTCTATAAAACAGTATTTCTAAATATAAACAATAAAATAGTTTCCTAAAGAAAATTAACTCTGCTTTGTATAGATGAGCTCACAGCTGTATTTGCTTCCTGCTAGTATTACCTCATCTGCCCTCCAAACAATTTTATAATGCTCATACCAAGACAAAAATCAGTTGACAAAAATTCTTAGAGAACTTGGTGGAGTATTTGGCTCCTTATTTTGAAGTGTGATAAAATGAATCTTGAAGAAAAGTTTATTTGAGTTGTTAGGGTTTTTAAGACAAGCAGAAAGAAGGAGATAGAGAAAATTAATTTTCTCTATTACTTTCGGTATGACAGAAGGGTTCAAAGAAGGCTCATTTGCAGCATCTGTCCATATCTAGTTGTCTCCAGGGTCTCGTATGTGTCTGAATTTCTTGATCTGCATTGTCTCAAAACAGCGCAACTGTTTCTGGAGTTCATAAACTGAATTCAATCTAATATAGTTGCAGTATGAACTATCCACTTGTTATAGCAATTACAGCAAAACACCTTGAAACTGGCAACAACAGAAGGTGATCAGAAGACAGAGCAAGTATTAAACCCCAGGCCCAATAAGCCTACTGTGGGTCCAGACCAGAGCAGCAGTGAATGACAATATTATACACCTGAACGGGCCTGTGCTCATTTTTTTTTAAGTTGTACCAATATGGCTACTAGTCTTAAAAGATAAAAACCCCAAAAAGTCTCTGGGCTGAGATTTTTTTTTTTTTTTTGGTCATCTTTAGTGGGATTAAAAGCAACAGTCATGAGGTACTACAATATTAGATTAATCTGTCCTTCTCATCATTAACTCTTTGGAATCTAGCCTCATGTATGTGATTAACTACTGAATTCTCCTGTTTAGGCAAAGAATTACCTTCGTTCTTGAAACTCGTACTTTTAAAAGGATGACCCAGAGTAACACACTGGTATACAACCTGAAATATTTATCTCAAATGAACTTTGCTGACCATATCACTAGACAGAGTTCAAACCATTGCAGTATGTGTCATAAGCGAAAAAGCAAAAGACAAGCAAGAAATTTCCAAGAGTGAGTAATTTCAGGCTTCTGAGTTTTTGAATAGCACTTAAATATTTGGCCTCTGTTTTAAATTGCCAGCTTCTGCAAGTCATACTTAGTATCACAGTAATACAAAATGCTTTACAAAATCCCTATAGATGTCGAAGTTTAAACAAAATCTATGAAGTAGTTTTAAGGCATGAAAAGAAATCTCATCTCCAGTTGTCCTGCTATTTATTTGATATTGCTCTGAATGTACTCTTAAATTTCCTGACCTAAGCTTTTTAATAAAAGTGTTTTTGCAACATCACCAGTTAAAGAGCATTTGAGCCAAAAGGAAATATTATGTTAAATGTATGTTGTATATCAGTTTTACCATAGACCAGTCTGCTGTATTGTAAACGTGACAAAGATTAAAACTAGCAACAAGTGTTCAGGCCAGAAGGTTTCCAGTGAATCAGAACAGGAAACCAATAAAGCAATCAATGGGAGGTCATGACTTTTTGATCACTGCAGTATATGGTTAAAGAATCTGGTTTTGATCTAGTGTCATGTAATCCAATTAAGCTTTGAAGTTCTGTATCAAATATGCAATTGAAATAGCAACAGTGCTAAGGAAGTACTCAACTTTTAAACTATTTTCAAAAGAAATCAGTCTTTGCTAACTGTAAGTCAGATTTTATCTGTTGAGGGAATTTTTCTGAGATCTGACAAGTTTGCAGTAGTGAGATTGTATGCAATTCCAAAAAAGTTCTAAGCTGACTTAGCCCTGTGAAGTTTCTATAAATAGCTAGTTGGTAGGTGGAAGGAAAGTTCCCAGAAACTCTTCCTACAAGAAGTTCTAATGAAAGTGTTTATTTGGAGTGAGGATATGACAACAAAAATATTTTAAAACAGCAGCATGATCACACTGAAGGTACTGCAATTATTATATCCAAGGAACTACCTAAATCTCAATCCTCCATCCTAGAGCACGCATCTCTAAATACCAAAGTTACTGAAACCTCAAGCATTAACTAGAATGTGCCGGCTGATATAGACTGAAAATGTACCCATTCTGGGCAACAGTTACAGGAAATGATCATTTCGCACTTTTACTCTATCCTTCTAAAGCAGGAGTTAAACTCAGCATTTCTAAGTGGACTAAGTAACATTTATTTTTGCCTCTGATTGCAGAAATTACTTCAGTCTGTGCTGGCTGCCATTCTGAGGGAGATAAAAAGAATTTTAGGAGGTGTTTCCACCACATTTCCACTGTTTCCCCCACTTATATTCAGATATATTTAGAGAGACATATTACAAGCTAACACATAGCATTCCTCTCTTGAGCTTGTTTCTCACATAGATGGCACCTATGTATGGTTGCTAACACAATTTTTTTTGCAAGGAACAACTAGTCAGATAAATTCAAACCAGTAGAACATCAATCCTTCCACTTTTCAATCCCCAAAACTTGATTTATAGGCAGAAATATATGACAGACCCTGACATAGCTCTCTAATTACTACAGCAGACAGGTCACACAGCTTCAGCACTCAAGAGGAGAGCGTTATTTCCATGATAATGAAACAACTGTTTTGACAATGCAGACAAACTCTAAACAGGGACTTCCTATAGTTAGGTATAGTTAGCTGTATTCATCTCTAATGCTGCAATCAAGAACTAGTATATTGATCAGCAAGATAGATCTGGAGCTTTGATGCAGTAGGATACAGTCAGAAAAAAAGGGGAAATGTTTGTAAAGAGAACAATCACCGATCTTAATTTATTTTATCACTGAATCTAATCTGTCAGTGAAAGAGTTAAGATTCATAACAAAGTCATACCTACTCCATTTGAGGACAGACTACATCACTGTCCTGGTTACGCTGTTCACTGTTCACATGTAGAGGTTTCCTTCACTCTCACGAGAGGTGGAAGATACTTTGTTGATGGTGGTGTTAGTGGGGGAAGGGAAAGGAAATTACCTTACCTGATGCAAAGACGAAGATGGAGTTTGTGGCCAAAGATTTGTGGAATGGAGTACCATCATTATGGAATCAGTCCTATCTTTTTGGCAAGTGTAAGACGTCTGTGTTAATTACACACATTCAAAATTAATTGAATTAAACTACAGATGTTCATAAAGTATACAGGGATTCCACTGTGCAGTAACGCTTCTACTTAGTTAAACCAGACAGTTTCTAAAGCTAGTTGTTTTATTAAGGGCAGGGTAACTAAATTGGAGAATTAAGACTCCAAATCTGTTGTATCTCACACTTCTGTAACAATCTTGGTATTATCAAGCTAGTATAACATCTCTGACTCTCAAGGACAAGCTGAATTAAAGGAATAAAGCAATTCACTTTTCTAAAGCATACAGTATATATTTAACTATCCTGTGTAGACAAAGCTGCTACGTTAGATTGGGTGTTTGCAAACCACATGACCTCACAAACGCTATCTTATCACATCACAGGTTCCTCAGACTGACCACAACCACTTAAATCAGACTCTGCCAGCACAGAGGCTCTGTAATTTTGACACGTACTAGTAAAGCAACTACATTTTTAGCTGTCCAGCAGCCTTGCAAGAACTTTACTTGTGGGGAGGGAAAAATCTGATGGTCTCTTGTCCAACTGTGCTTGCAAGATATGGTAAAAGAAAAGCACATGATTTATTGTGCTATAAACTTCCACCACAAGTTGAAATGCTTGCTTTGTAAATCTGAGGGCTAACTTATTTCCTTTCAGGGACAACATTTCTTATCAAGTAAGAAAACATTTATAGAGCACCAGATATTTTGAAAGCATTTGCCTAGTAAAACAAACTATTAGAAGGTGTTAATGTGATTCTAGTCAGTACTGAGACATGAGTGCTTTGCAAGAGTTAATACAGTAGTTTTAACAAACGTTACCATTTTAGTGAGAACTGTGAAGTGAGAACAATGTAAAAATTGACTGAAATAAATCCCACAAAGATTAGCTGGTTTTATGAAAGTAAGCAAATAAAATGACAATTGTCAAGAGACATCTGGCTGTACTATATGGAAAGCATAATACACTCCTTCCAGAAGAAAAATAAGTTGGAAAGTGACTGAGTGGAAGAGCATTAAATCTAGTTATAAACTTTACAGGAAGGTTACTAGGCCTTTATGGCCTTGCTGTTCTCTCCTTAGTTCTGATGAAATAAATGTTACCCATTTCTTTTTCCAAGATATCTAAATGCTGATAAATCTGATCATCTCTCATTCTCATTTGCCCATATGATCTGATCCACTTCTAGCCATCATCCTATAAATATGCCTTTGCATAACTTAAAAAAAAATTCTAGTAGGTTGAACTTGAACTAGAATTCACTTTCCCAGTTAACCCTCCTATCTCCATCATGCAAAACTCATTCATAGCTTTAGGAGTTAAAGATGTGCCCATACTGGAGCCATGACTGCAACATGGCATAGGCACATCCAAACCAAGCAGCTGGATACCAGTAGTCCAAGTACAGCTGGATGAAGCTCAGTGTTATTTACCCTGCTTCTGAATGTAGTCTAGTGGTGCTTCAGATAAAATAATATTTGATTTGGTAAGCACTGAATTTGACTCAAAGGAAGCCTAGTAACAAAACTAACAGAGTAAAGGAATAATGCTTTCTGCTGGTATCCCACTGTCAAGCCTAGATGTTATTATTGCAAGAGAAACAGGATCTAGGAATGCTGCTAGAAGCAACCAACTCATCTTGTGCTACTCCAGTGGGCCAAAAGCAGCAGCATCATTTTGTGCTCTTGTGCTCATCTATGGCCAATGCAGGAGTCATCATTTAGCTGCTTGTAAATATATTCCCTAATCTCCTCAGGACAACCTGGATTAAACTGTGCTGGGGACTGGAACCAATAACTGTATCATACTGATTTAAGGTAATTAGCTAATAATAATAATAAAAAAAACCACCAAGGAGGAAATAATTTGGCAACTTTTAAACACAGCTTACCTACCATACAAATTTGTGGTATTTAAAACCAAAAGAACTCTTAATGTGGTTTAAACTTTCCTCCTGTGTACTATAGGATTGAATTTTATTTAGGTGTTTTATTATGTGGCCTATATAAGTAGATTTTTTTTAATCCTTCACACTGATGGCTACAGTTTACTTTCCCTTCTCCATTTTAGTTTCAGCACTGAAAGCCTAGAAAGCTAACCCAAGTTGCAAAATGTATCCTTAATTCAGTCATATTACCAATTACTCCTTATGCATTATTTATCCTCAAAGTAATTACTTAAAGTGTCTTGAATTTTATTTACACAAGCAAAATCTTTTAAAAGCATAGTATTTAATCTCCAACTTTTATATCTCTTTTCATTAAGCCAATCTTAAAATGTTAGCTCACCAGGAGCAAGATCAGACCATGAGATAACACCTATATCAGAATCTTACTGACTGCATTAGGTTCTTAAAATGTAATATCAGATCCATTCCTAGATAAACTATATGTATGTGGGAACGGAAGAATAGTAAACTAGTGATCACTGCTTCTTTGAATAGCCATCAAGCTTTCAGATACAGAAAATGGGAAATACTTTTAGAAAATCTCCCCTTTTCTGCACAGTCCTTATGCAAGAATTTAAATCACTGTAATTTCCCTTAAAGTTACTATTACAGCCTTTTAAAAGCCTCAAAAATATTTCAACATAATAATAATGCTGAAATACGGTTAACATGGGCAGTTTGCAGAGGGTTTTCTGTACTCTTGAAACAGTGTGCCACACTAATACCAGGATTTTGTTTTCCATTCAGATACCAA
Organism: Chlamydotis macqueenii; assembly: GCF_036417535.1. NCBI lineage: Eukaryota > Metazoa > Chordata > Aves > Otidiformes > Otididae > Chlamydotis > Chlamydotis macqueenii. The sequence goes on along the minus strand of NC_141563.1, from coordinate 19,761,437 downwards.
AACCACATGCATAATATTCACACATTAGAAAGCAATCTCATCCTTGCTTCCTCTCAAAATATTTCAAGTAATTATTTGTTAAGAGTATATCTCATTACAGAGGAACAGCTAGGAGAAAACTAGGTCCATATTGTGTCTCTGACATTGGTCACTAGCAGATGCCTGGAAAGACTGTAACAATAGGCGACTATGTAGCAGTACTTTCCCAGAATGTTCTTGCCAAGCTCCAGCAAGTAGCCCATTTTTCAATTATACAAGTGACATCTGTGCATCTCCAGGGATTATGCCTCTATCCTCCACGAACTTAGGCAGTTATTTTTTTTCCAATCTGTATTAACATGGATTTTACTACGTGGAATGATTTTGGATCTAAAGGAATTTAATATTTTAAATTTGCATAAAATAGTATCTTCTCGTGTTTTTTTTCAACATACCTCCAGTTTCATTTGAAGATCCTAATTACTTCACTGGAAGAAAAGTGAACAAATGCTCCCTACCCATCATCTCCATCCCACTTTCAGTTTGAATATTTTATATCCCTCCCATTCAAAATTCCTTGGATGATAAAAAGCCCCAACCATTTCAATTTACTAATGCTATCTAGACACTAAAAGTAGGTGAGTAGGAATTAGCTGATCCTCCTCCTTAGGGTCACAAATTGCACTGGCTGCTGAAGGTGACTAGACAACAGCTGGAACAGCATGAGAAGCAAAACAAGGGCACAAAGAAACAAGTCAGTTTATTTCAAAAGTTGCTATTTTGCTTCAGTTGTATTCCCAGGTAATTTTGTGTTTATTATGCTTTTAGCATTAGTTCAGTCAAGTCCTAATTCAGTCACTTTTTTGTATTCCCTAGGAATGGCAAGATATACAGGTTAGAAACTTCCCAGTATCTTTAGAAAGTAATACTGAAATCTAAGATAAAAATTGCAGATAAATTCCCAGAAACCACCTTCTTTCTTTCACAAGTCTCCTTGACTGTATAAAGGTCTGAAACCTGAATGAAGTCAGGATTCTAAAGAATATCTTATATGTCAAAAGTGCTAATTTGTCAAAAAGAAAAAAAAAAGCATCACTAAGATCTGTGTATTCTTCATCTGCTTCTGAGCTAACACAACTACTGGATCCCTCAAGTAGAGGAAAACATTGTTAAAAATGGATTTTGAACGTCCATATTCTTGCTTTCTAAGGAAAAAATGCATGCTAAGTGAAGGAAGCACTGAGTTTCTGTATGTTGCTGCTCCCCTTCATAAAGCTGTCCCCTAGTGCAGAAGGCCAATACACAGTAGAACCAGAGCCTTATGGAATAACGCTTTGCAATCCCAAGTTGTGGAGGCAACTTGCTTTTGTGGACTTGAACACATATTAGGCAGAATTTAGCTTTTAATATGAAAACCATCATAAGATTAAAACAAATCTATATTTGAAATACTGTAGTAGTAAGAGACTGAAATTTAACAGCAAAAGAAACTCATTAAAGCATTCCAGGAGACAGAAAAATCAGCCAGCAGTATGACAAAGCCAAACTTTACAAAGTTTCATTTGAAATACAATTGAAACACTTCAGTCCTAAATCACAAAGTCTGTAAGACTGGAAACCACTTGCTTTTGTCTCCAAAGGTGTCTTGTGGTCTGCCAGTGGAGTTTGTGGGTAAGCATGTCAATTCTAATCTTTTGTACCACTCCTGTAATCTAGGTAACACATATGAGCCTTGCAACATCCAACAGGAAGCAGAGACAGCTGCTGTGTAATATATATAAAGTGACTGCATGTACCGAGGGGTAGTGCATGAAATGCAGAACTTCAGCAGTTTATAAATTATTTAATTCCATTCAGTTTGAATTAAAAGTAGAGAGTGGCAAATTACAAAGAATCTCCTTTTTTCCCCCAGTATGTGATTTACGTTGAAATGAGTAACAACTAGGTCAAGATTTATCTTAGTCAGTTTTTCTTAAACCTTCAACTTTACTTAATGGAAACTCGTAACAGCCCAAACTTTCCTCATATTCTTTTCCACATACAGTAACTGCTTTACTCCAGAACTACTTACTGAGGTGAGATACTCTCTTGAATACTAAAAAATATTTCACAAAAATTGCTTTCACTTAAAATTTTAGTGTCTAATCAAAGGGAACTTCATAGCTATGAAGTACTAGCACACTTTGTGCAGCCTGAGAATATATAATCCACGGCACAAATCTTACAGTGCCTGAATACTCATGCCATTTACGTTACATCAGTTAAAGCACATGAACTCTAAGGTCAAGTGACAGAGTGCAGTGCTCACCAGACCTTATTTCTCTGGTGTCAAAGACAGAGCAACCAAGCCTGTGCGCTTACTTACAAGAGTAACAAAGTCGCTTCACAGAAGCTGCAGCCTGTCAGAGCTGCACAACGGGAAAGTATATTAGGTTAAAATCCTACAAAGCTAGAAGGCAGTAAGAATGCTGTAGAGATAGCATTAAGAGTGGAATAAAAATGGAGGAAGAAAGAAAATGCTAAGTGGAAAGATTTCAATTAATGAAAAGAACAAATGGCAGCGGGACACAACTTTTAGAAAAGGCAAGCAGAGTGTCTAAGCTTAGTGCATATTAAAAGCTCTGAAAGACTTTCTTTGAATCTGTGACAATCCTCAAAATTTCAGGTTTTCACACTAGTTTCAGCCTTCAGCAGTAAAGCCAGAAGGCATAAGCGTCTAACAACTTTGTGCCCAATAAAGCAATTCAGCCAATAAGGAGGAAAAGAAGTATAGCACTAACCTGACACTAAATATACACAACTTTTCACAGGATTAGCTATTGGCTGACTAGAAATACGGCAGTCAGTGTCCTTTCATTATGTAGCAGCTGTTCTTCAAATGTTGATTGCTTGTGTAAAAGATTAAAGGATAGCTGTCAGTAACTTTCTAGTGAATGAACATAAAGACCAATGTACTTACTGAAGTTAAAATTGCAAGTTAATTATAATTTATTTACATGTATGTGAACTCTGAGTGAAGTTATGGCTGCACTGAGGAATTTAAGTATGAATTCAGCATTTTACATAGTCATGTAAATTATGTTAAATATTTTGATTCTAACCTGTATTTGGTTACTCAAGTTAGCGCAAAGAGAAAGAGCTGCACATGAGTAGATGTAAGATGGTGTGTATAGAGCAGAAGTGTACAACACAAGTCTTGTTACAATGTTCTCAAAGCTCCAGCTCTTGTCCGTTTGCTCTCCTGAAGTGTTCATCAAATACAAGTTTAAGACCTACTGTGAAGTAGTCAATATACAGTTCAGCTTACCGTACTACAGAAATCCACTAGTTAAGTATAAGAGGAATCAGGCAGGTATCTTGTTAGAACAACAACAACAAAAAAATCAAATATGGTAGTTCCATTTATAGTTATTTTACCTTATTTGAAAGGTAAGAAAAAAGGAATAATCTTTTTTGATCTAATTTACCTTGTACATTTAATAGCAACGTGCCTAATTGGTTCAGTTTTGGATGCCATACTACTAATTTCCAGTATATGCAGTTTTACTTAATAACAGGAACACAACAACTTGAATTTACTTCGAATAAGTCTTCTTATAGTATGATTTGAAGACTGACTGTAACATTACTATTCCCAGAGGAGGGATAAAACCAGCTGAAATTTATTCTTCAGGCTGCAAGCTGCACTATATTTAAGACACATGCAAAATTTTCAGCTCAGAAAAGGAAGACCAAAATTAGTCAGACTCAGATTACAACAAAGGGCAGTCAGTTGGAAGTTTTTAACAGTATAAACAAAACTTTTAAATAAAATTAATAATCTTAAATTATATGCAGAGTTCTGATATGTAGCTGATTTAAGTTACCAAACTGGAATGGGCGAGAGAAGTATCTGAAATCTTAGTGTCAAATTTTCCTCCACTACAAAGTCAAGAGGTGTCACAGCAGCAGCCTGTTGCACCTTTGCCATCGTAACCACCCCACCGCCCCTGCCTTTTAGCAGAGAGGATTCCACTTTAGACCCTAGGCAGCAATAGCGACCTCTCTCTGCTGTTCTCTGGTGTTCCTCACTGGTGTTCCAGGTTTGCCCTGTCCCTGGCTACTAGCCTGGCTTGCAAACGTTGATGGAACAGTAGAAGTTTTGCCATAACTCTGCAATTACGATGGATCATACTGTTGCCACATCTTGGTACCATCGCCATCCGATGGAACGTATCACAGGATAGAATTAAAGTATCTAGCTCCTCCAGGTTCCACTGATAGAGGAACACATGCATGCAGATTGCTGGCCAAAGATATGAAATATCTTTATCAGAAGGCCAGAATATGGACTTAGTTTGCAGTTAAGCATATTCAATATAGTATTGGTTCATTATTTTGTTCCATCCTTCAGATGAAGAACCTGCAATTCTTCTGATGTAAACTTCTGTAATAATGCAGTGCTGGAGAGGAAAAAAAAGTGTTCAAGAAGTGGAATCAACATCAATGGCCATGTCAAGACATTTAATCCTGTTTCACACACACCCATCCCACCCTTACCTTAAACTAACTTCTGCATTCATTTAGGTCCAGTTTAAAGTTCCACAATTAGAATATATTAGATAGTAACCATGCAGTCACCAAGAACTCTGCTCCTTTACCAGTGCCTTTTACATGTTAACCAGTTTGGAGGTTGTGGTCAGCATGTCTCATACACCATCACCCTATCTTCAGGAAGATGAATTTGCAAATCTGTAACGTTTCTTTTAGTTTTTGCAGAAGTAGAATCAAAAAGCAGCTAGCCAAAAAGCAAAGAGTATGGTCATTAATGGATCTACACATGAAGACACTTCAGTGCAGATGTAAAAGAGTTGGTTTGTTTAATCAGTACTGACTAAAGTATACTAATCCTAACATTTAGCAGTTGAGGCAAAACAGTTTTTGCCTATTCCTATTGCCATTTTATTCAGGTTTTGCTGTTGCAGGAAACACTGCAAGTTCTTTACTTCGCAGTTATGTTAATCCAAGACTTAATTATTCTTTATTAGCACCAACTTACCTATAAATACTACATACATTTCAGACTTAACCTTACATTATCTCAAAATTAGCCCAGTGGGTTATGCTCAAAATAAAGGATTGTGCATGAAGTATTACTTTTCCTCCAAAGTTTTTATTTAAAAACTAGACAAATAGATAGGTAACGGGGGCGGCTCTACTACATACAGAGTTTCTTCATACTGTTTCTATCTAGCCTAGAATGAGACACTTTGTTCCTATAGTGTTTACCTAGTTTAGAAATTAAAGTTAACCCACAAAGCCACACATCTGGAAGAGGAATGTTGTTCTACATGGAATTACTCAAACTCTACTATTGCTGAAATTTGTATCTCTCCAGTTGATATTTTCTTTCAATTGAAATGCTAGTAAATATTTGTCTAGACTTGACTGTTTAGCAATCACTGGTATTACTCAGAATTGTTATTGTTTTGTGAGCTAGCAAACCTCATCTTCATTCCAACCTGTCCACATAAACTTATACACATTAAACACGTACACAATCATATGCCTTCATGACAATAGAGATGTTCAGCCAGGCATATGACAAATGCTTGTACAGAGAAAATTATGCAATGGCTTTCCAACAGGAATTCTACTTTTCCTCCAAAGCAGTGGTTTCTTACCTTTTAAATCTATACTGAGCAGAGAAAAAAGTCAGTACAGTGCCTTATTTATTCATAATGCAAAATATTCATAATGCTTTCTGGGAATTCTACAAACAACTTACTTTCTCATAAGGAACAAAGCAAGCTAGTTATAGTCCTTTAATGGAAAACACCAGGTTATTGATTTTTAAATTTGTTTTTGAGTGAGCTTAATAATTGGTAAAGGTGCTGGACTGATGGCCCTAGAGACTATCCTCAATCTATAGCATAGACACCATTCCAAGATCCTCCACTATGTTATAACTCTCAAGGGATTGGTACTAAAAGGTTGAATCCACTAAGATTGTTATGAAAGCAATACCTACACTTAAGTAGAGATGTGTTTATTTTAAAAAGCAAAAAAGGCAACAAACAAATAATTAGATTGTACTGTTCTATGATTACTACGGTTTAAGCAACACTATCAGAGCTGTGTATTAGAAGGCATATAGAAACACAAGCAGACTAAAATGCAAAGATGACTGGGCATTTTGCACACAGTGTAGTAAAGGCATTTCTTCACAACGCAGGATGAACTGAAATGAGCCAGTGAGCACAGTAGTTACATAAGACATTTCTGTTTCAGGACCTTCTGATCTTTTTAACTAACAGAAAGTTACTACAACTATTAGAGCAAGGAAGTTTGAAGACAAATTTCATCGGTTGAAAGTTCTGACAGTTTAAAACTTAAAAATCTGTTAACTGATATTAAGCAAGCATCCTATTTCTTTTTAAGCAATCTCAGTATACTACCATGTAAAATTCATCCTTACAACACCAGAACCAAAAACATCTACATATGGACTCTTCTACTTGCACAAATGCAATTTAGTTTCTAAATAAATTAGCCTTAAAATTTATAGGAAATAAAGACATAAAGGGGCTTATTTTCATGCACACAGCTCCAAATGCAGTCAATGCACCACAGTGAAATATGATCCACTCATGAAATTGAGGAAAAAAAAAAGAAGGAACATAAATGTTGATCTCATTTAATGTCAAATAACGTAACTAGGCAATTTTTTGTTCTCTTACGTGCCAGAATAAGGGCAAGATTCACGTAGAAGTGTTAGTTTTATTGCATTCATTTAAAATAACATACATTGGCAAAATAATGTACTGAAGCTGTAGTAACTATTAGAGAAGTAAAACCTGCTACAAATTAAAGACAGGACAAATGGTGCAAGTGATCACAGACAATATTTTATCACTTACCTCATGATGCAGCTCAGCTATCTGATCTTTCAGTTCTCTGATATACTGATTAGAATCAGATTTATTAAGCTGCCCTTGAATTTTTCCTTCTTCTTTCTGTTTTGGATAAAAAAAAATCTTATTCAAGTTATTCACAGATACACTATATTAAAAATCTTATTTTAACTATCAGCATATTTTTGTCACGAACAGAAGCTATTCACAAACACCATCCTCCACTTTTCATCTGGTTGAAGTTACAGCAGGTCTGCAGTGCTGTCAGGAGCTCAGACCAAGTTGACCATCTCAATACTAACCATAGTACATGCAGGATTCTACGGAGGAGCATGAAGAATTAAAAAAGCTTCACAGGTGGAATTCACATCCAATGTACAGGAGGTTGCATATGCAATTTAGTAAGGGATTCCTACAGAATACTACCAATATATGGAATATATTTTTGTGTACATTATTTTCACTAATGTAGAGTTTTTATTTAGTGACAAGGAATTTCTCTTTGTCTCCAAGTGACAACTAAACAAAACATGTTCTTTCCTTGCATTGTAGGACATACACTGGGAAATACTACATATTACAAGCTTTTTTGTCCCCTAAAAACAAGTTGTAAGTATGCTGGAGTTCCAGAGAGCATAAGTGAAGACAGGTATATCCCCTAGCACCAATGCTGCAAGAGGTACCGAAAAAAATTCAGAAGTTAAAAATGCCGGAGTTGAAGAGGAACGCAAGATTTCCCTCATTTGTCAACGAAATGTAGCTCCTAAGTTTCAAGACTCCAGGTGTCATCTGCACTTGGCAACACTAACTTTCAGCTTGTCTCTGAAGGGAATCCTAATATGACCAAACCAAACTTGGCAGATCTGAGATAAAAAACCACCCTTGATGGAAACGGCAGTCCATGTCTTCAGTTCGCTACTAGCAAGTCAAAAGAAGCGTTGGGTTTTTTCCCCAGCTGAGCAATTTCTAAAGCAGCCACCAGCTTCAGAGGACAGAAGCACCTTGATTTTATATAAATCTCTACCTTGACTGTAAGTCACATACAACCAATATATTACCGCCATACAAATGTAATGGGAATATCTGTTTTTTTCTACCTGTAGCTCATTTTGCTGAAGTTTAATTAAAACTTGAAGAAAGCAAGCCATTAATTTCAACACCAGGCAAGTTCAAAGTAATTTGCAAACAGAATTTAAATACCTTTTAGAATGAAAGGTGTCAATTGTTCTTCAAAATACAAGATAAAAAGCTTTAACAGAGAGGTTCTTTTAAAACATTCCTCTGAAATATTGACACCAGGACAGAACATGTACCAGGACATTAGAGGGAGGGACAACACACCACCTTCCAAACCCTTTTGCTGTATTAAGAGAATAAGCTTGAGCATTGTCAGTGTTGGCAATCTCAAAGTAATTTCTCTAATTTTAGACTTTGTTTTCCTTGCAGCGTATTACTTGAAAAATAACTTTGTCATATTTACTATCAATTCACAGAATCTGCAACAAGGAGGCACAAGTGTCTAATTCCATATTAAACTTAGTTTCCAAGGCAACCTATGTCTCAAATTCACAAAAAAAAACCCCAAACATTACTGATTGTTCCCATCCTAAATAGGTTTAAAAAAAAAATCCCACAAACCCATCATCTGTCTTTACAAGGATGACTATTGGTATTTGAGAAACCAAAACAAAAGCAACATAACCTGCAGACCAAAAATAATACTGTTTACATCTTTATATAGAAAAAGCTTCATTGCTGTCAGAAACTAAGATGCCAGACAATGAGAATGACTTGATCTCTTGTGGCAGCAGGAATATATATGAGAAACACTCATCTTAAGTCCTTTCCCTCTGAAACCCTGACTTTTCCATTTAAACCTCTAGTTCTGTGGACTCCGAATTACTAGGTAACCATACACTATATTATCAAAAAGCAAGAGTAAAGCAAGGTTTTACCATAAATAGAAGATAGGTGCCACAGCCCTTTTAAAAGGAAAGTGTAATAACAGCTGAGCTTACATGGAAACTGTGTGCACAAGAGGACATGAAACAGACATTCACGTTAAGTCAGTATAAGCTAAGAGCAGATGCAGTAACATTTACTACATTTGGCACTGCATAAGTAGTGAAAGCTGTTAGTGTATACCATGTAGAGTATACTATATTGGCAGTTTTACACTATAAATATATTTAAGTGGTTTTATTGTTACTTTTTATTCCATAAATAACACAGTAAAGTTAATGCAGATATCACAGAATAATTTGAGATATACATTTGCTCATGGAAGGACTGACCCCAGCTCCAGTCAGTTGGAGCTGAATGTAGAATGTAATCCTGGCTTGCAAGATCCTCATTATTAGTGAAGGGCAAAGAACTTTCAGTTTTCCTTTAAGAACTTAGAGATTTTGTAGAGCTGACAATTCACAAAAATGCATTTAGCACAAAAAAGGAACTCTGCAATTTCATTTTCTGCAAACATACTTTTCAAAGAAAAGTCATGCTGTAACTTCCTCTTGCAACATTCAAAACACTAGAGGTCAGAAGCTGATCTGCAACAGAAATCAGATAGTTCTAGCTAACTAAATAAGCCCATGTTCTATAAGCTACAAAGTCGGTCTACAATGGGTAAATGGGAAGGATGACATAGAAGAAATTTTAGGACAAGGTATCAGAGTCTTCTTCATAATTGCTGTTCATCTCTGAGCAACAGCAAAGATAGTTTATTAAAAAAATAAAATTGAATATAAGTTGATCATGCCATTACTTTAGTTATTTATGCAGGTGGCAGGTGTCAGACTATAGCATTATAAATATTTAATTCTTGCCAAAATAATCTAATTTATAGAATAAATAAGCAGACAGCTGAAAGTTTACATGTATCAAATGAACCAAAACATTCATAAAATGTAATTTTATCTATCAGATTATGATCTTTAAGTTACCCAACATTCTTTAAAACTGTGAGAAGAGATTGATCTCTCATCAATACATATATTTGTTTTCATGCAAGTACAAAATATTACTATGATCTGCAGATGTGTTTCACTTTCCAGTCACATTCCATATTTGCATTAAGTTCAGATTACTTTCTAGCAATTTCCAGCTTCTGATGAGCATCTGTTAATCAAAAGCAAATTTCAATGTAAGCAACGTAAATTTGGCAGGAATATTCTTTAACACTAGTTTTTCATCAGGGCAGCTTGATGTAAGTCAAAAGAAAAACTGTTGGCAGGAAAGACTTCAACATGGCATTTCCTTTTACCATTACCGAAAGCAATATAAATGGCTTTCCCTACTATCTGTTGGTATCTGTCACAAGGATAGAATACTTTCTCCCAAAAATATATAGTTCTAGATTTGCTTCTCAACCTACCCTAGATTATACGACACATTATCTGTTACTTCCTGATAACCATATGTCGTGGTTTTGTTTAGTAGGGGGGGGGCCTAAGGTGGTAGCTTCTGTAGGAAACTGCCAGAAATCGCTCCCCTTTGTTCAGTGGACTCGGCCGGCACCACGACACCATAAAAACTCATTTCTTACTGTTTTTAATCAAGTTATCTTAGTATCCTCCTGGAATCTCTTTTAACTGGTATTGTGTGTGCATCTTGAGATAATGAAAACCTCCACCACCGCAACACAAACCCTATATTCTACCCCCCTGCAGGTCAGATTCCCACTTGTACATCATTATTCTAGATGACATTAGCTGTGCTTTGGCACCAATTTATATGCCTCTGTGATTGGTGAAGGCCCCAGAGATAGCAAGCACTCTCATGCTCCAAGCATTTATCAACACGCATGGAAACTGCACAAAATATGTTATGTTCACATTTCATTTAATAGTTTAATTAAGAAAGCTTGAGCAGCTTCAGCTTGGATTTTTCAGTTTCAAACACAATACTATATTATATAGGTGTAATTTCTAACTCTTTGAGACTGGCCTAGTCATGAAGCAACTGAGATTGCTATCAGTTACAATTTGTTATTAGTTCAGAATCTGAATTAAACTCGGCCAAGAAATAGAGGGACAGGGAGTTAGCTAGGTTGCAACTCATATGAAAGTGGGACCGAAATTGAAAAGTGAAGATACAACAGGTACCGAATGGAATTGAAACAAAAAAGGTAAGGACCTTAGACAATAACACTGATGGATTCTTGTGTGTTTTATCTTCAGCCCACTATCTGCAGGATATGCCTGTTGCATTTAGTTAGTTAGTTGATGTACTGCAGGGCAACTGAAGATAATAATCTTCCAGGAATAACTACTAGCCCTCTGTCATTCATTTGCTTCTCTGGAGGTGCATGTTTTCCATTCTTCCTTTTCTGCTGCAGCCATCCTTCATTTTGCTTCCAGGTATCACGATCTTCTAAAGAACAGATTAATTCATTTCTCCTCCTGAGGGTTCAACAGTATGTATTGAAGAGGTTTAAGCTCAGCCAGGAAGCAATTAGTCATGTATGGATTAATTCTTGTTTGGCCTCAGCCATCTCTGCCTGAGAACCAGCTATGGCAGATGGAAACTCAACTACTGAGATCAAAGGATAACTTGAGTTGGGGAACAGACGGCTACTTGCCCAAAGGAGAGAAGCCTGCACTCTCCACGGTCCAACTCCAGCAGCCAGGGAGGTTGGAGCCCACATTCAGGACATTACTGATATCCTTCTTTCTTGTCAATCCTAATATTATTATTGCTAAGCTTCTTGCTTCAAGTGTTGAGCCATGCAGATGTGCTGGAAAACACATGCTGTCAGGATGGATTGATGTGGCGAGTCTTTCACAGTTAAAACTAATTAATCTCAACTCTCAAACAGTAAGGGTGCTCGAGGGCAAAAGACATAAAAGCTGTCTTCTGTAAAACCACCAAGGAAAAAGGCCCTCCTATAGTCTAAATCTAGCTTTAACTTTCAATTTTAAAAAATACCTAAAATCTCAGGGTTTCTGTTTCCATTAAATTACATTTTCATATGCTCTGGATGCAAACTGGTCCAGCTTTATTGTAAGTTACTAGACAGCCCCACTGACATCAGAAAAATTAAATTGCTTTCATGTAGCTTGAATTATTTTATTGAATGCTTCCTGTTGTACCAGTTACTTCAGTAGGAACTGGGCATTTCACTCTACATTGGTTTTCTACTGTGCTTGAATAGTTTTGTACTTCTGAAGAAAACACTCAGATCAACTGTACTGGTTCAAAAGTGAGTGTTAAGACTCCACTTAAAAGTCTTTACATTATGAAGAACACAGCTTTTAAAAGGAAATAGTGTAAGTCATTAGTAATCTCTCTCAATTTTTTTTTTTTTAAATCTAAGATTATACACATAAGATGTCAGTCATTGGTTTGGGTTTTTTTTTGAGGGGGAGCATTATCACAGAAAATCTATGGTATTTGGGGAGGTCACAACACAAAGAAGAATAGCTGGTCTCTAGGCAAATACTAGCCGTTTTAAGTGTAACGTGAATATACAGTGTAAAAGCCAGATATCATATCAATAAGCAAAGTGTATTATCAGAATAGCAAAATAATGAAAGCTAGCCAATTCTGGAATCTAGGAATTTTGTTTAAAAAAAAAACAACAAAACCTCGCAGTCATATGTGAATGAATCTCTACATCAGTCTCCTCCGGGGTGCTGGCACTACTGCAATACCTACCTCCTCTTCCTGGAAGGTTTTTCAAAAAAGTAATGCCAATTGGTGTTACATTGTAATTAAAGATCTATCATCTCGATTTCACTGCTTTTGAAGATTAATCGCTCCCCCCAGTTTGTACTCTCTCTTCCAAGAGACCAGCTCCACCAGAGCTAGCAGGGTGAGAAAACCGTGTATCAGGGAAACAAACACCCTAGTGGCCAGGTGTCACCTCTGCCCAAGGACAAGGTACTTGTCACAGTGTAAGCAGCCAATACACATTCCAACCTCCTGCCTCAGAGGCTGGGTATAGAGGAGTAGCAGCTCGGGCAGTGAAGCAGGAAATGAGCCACACAGATCAAAAATCGGCTGCTAAAACAGAACTCACTTAGGCCCCTTCAGTTTTGGAAGCTCTCATCTCTCTCATCCTGCTCTGAAGTACTAGAGCGACTCTACTTACATGCATACCAAGAGTTACACTGAGAGATCCTGAGAAGAACAATTTGTTCCCTAAAAATTTGTTTCTTAGAATGAGGAAAAATTCTGCCCACCAAAAAGTATCAGTTGAGATTCTGTTGGTTGTAGTATCATACTTAAAGTCTCCTTTGTCTGGCTTTCTAAGAGAAATACAGTTTTTCTATAACTTCAAAAGAAGCAGCAGCTAGTCTCAAGAAACATACCTGATGCCTACTGAGAACTAGTGAGCATGTGGAGATCTTCCACACTCAGTCAGCATAGAACCAGGATGCACAGTTGGAAACACTGCTTTAAGAATATCTTAAATATCTCAAACCATTAGTGTATAAGTACTCCCCAAAAATCAAGTACAGTAGTCATGATAAAACAAAGTTTAAATAACAAATAAGTCACTGGAAACTACCTGGAACACAATGGAAGCCTGAAGCCTGGTTCTGCTACTTGACCAAGGTCTAAGTACAAGATACAGAAGATGAACGTAATCAAGTTTCAGTTGTAGGTGTTCCGTCCCAAGAGAAGCACAAGCACAAAGTTTTCTAAAACACTCTTGATAATCACATCAGAGTAGGGAAAGAAGGACACATCAGTAATAAAATAAGTAATTTAAATAATAAGAAAGCATCTAAGGTTGTTTTCACTTTAATAACTGGAAACTTCAAAACACAAAACCAAAATCAATGGTTTTATAGGCAGTCAAAATTCAGGCACACCAGACAGTTGCTGTTCCTCAGGTAACAGCGTATCATCTTTACTAAAAATGTCTAGAGGGTAGGACATTTCCCTTACATCCTTAGTTTGATCTTTTCTGATTTAGAAAGATTTGCTTGGGAGCAATCTGCCTCAGCCTCTTTTTAGGGGAGGCTTTTAAATTCTTACTCTGTGGCAAAACACACTGCATTAAAAATGTAAATGAAGTTTATTCAGAAGGGTAAATGTGGTAACTAGTGTCCTTTCAGTGACTTTAGAGTGACTCATTCTAGACTTTCAAAAAACACATCACTAACATCACACACCACTATTGATAAGAGTAAAAAAAGGTTTCCTGTAATTTGAAAAGATGGAAACAATTTCTTTACTCAAGAGTCAGTACTTGGAAAAGTTATTAAACAGAGGTCATAAAAAGGCTTCATTCTAACGAAGCAGTGCTAAAAGTTTAAACTGTGGGGGAGAGAACTAGCACAATCATGGATTTCCTTTACAGTTGTTCTCAAAGCAGCTTTGACATGGTTAGAGATAGGGTAAATGTGACAAAGTTCTCTGAATCTGCCAGGAAACACATCAGGAGGAAGTGATGTTACCCTCTGTCTAGATCAACCTAAAGAAAAGAAGAATGAATTCTTATAGATAGGTTTTGCTTTAAGATTACTCAGACCTGAAACCAGTTTTCTATATTAGGAGTGAGATCTGTACCTCCCCAACCCAAACCAGCCATGGATAATTTTAAGAGGTTACAAGTCACCAGCCTGAATAGAAATGGAGGGAGAGTGATTAAGCTGCAGAGCAGAGACTGCAGCTGCCCTAGCTCTGCTTCCTCAGTCTGCCTACACTTTCACTGGCATAGTGCTCCTTACACTAGCCAGCTGATTGACTCTAGCTTATAACTGATTTAACCTTGCCTGAATTTCTCTAAAGCCTCTCATTCTCTCATTTAGTCTGCCCTTCCTTCAACTATTGCAGGGAAAGCTTTTTTTTTTTAAAAAAAAACAAAAACAAAACAAAACCAAACACAACAGAAAAAACAACCACCAACCCAAAACCAAACCAGCACCAAGGGACCAACAGGACTGCCCGTATGCAGTCAGAAGGAACACTTGCTTTTAGGCCAGAAGTGTAGCAGAGCTTGGTAGACTTTTCTTGTCAGCTTTAGGAAAGCACACACAAGCTAAAAGCAATAGAGTTTTAAAGACCGATATTAAGAAGTTAAAAGTATTTGCTTGTTGCAGTTTGAAGCCATCAGACCAGTTCAGCAGAAAACAAGACTAATTCCCTGAAGAAAGAAACCTGAGGTTTTGCTGATTGACTATAGACATAGAGGGAGACAATACCCATTCCTTAGCCCTGGCTCTCTACATCTTACAAAAGGATGGGGGAAAAGGGATCAGAGAGTGCACGTAGCTTTACCAAAACAAGTCATTTAGTTATAGGATGTGAACCTCTAACCTTTGTGAGAAAGTAGAACATATTATATTAAAGAGAACAGCTTCTCCCCAGTGTGGAGGTACAAAAAATAGCAGCCCAGTCATCCAAAAATCCATCCTCCATTTGTTAATAGTGTGCTCAAATGTCCTGCTCAAAGCCCAGAAGCCTACTAAATACTTTCAAGTCACGTTTGCTTCCCAAGGGTTTTGTAGGCTGAACTGGCAAGTGAGAGAAAAGTAAGGAGAGGACAAAGGAGAAAACAAAGGCTGACAAAGTAAACCATTGTTTATACATAACTTCAGGGTTTTTCTTTGTCACTTCTGGGGCTTGGGTATGTGCAACATAAGCTACACTTCAATTTTCTGTTATTTTTGCTAAGGAACAACTCACACAGTATTTTTGCTAAGGAACTACTTTTATTTAAGAACATTCATCATGCATTAGATTATTCCTTGCACTTCAGTATGCTTACACAGATGTTTGAAAGCTTAGCATCAGGAACTGAATGCCTGACCAAGATAAGATGCCATCCAGAATGTAGAAAAAAATAACTTCCTAACATCATAATAAATTGACATCTTGCTGCAGAATTATATCTACTATTAAATGACGGAGTTCTCTCTCCCTCTCTGGCATTATTACCAACCAAAACTAAGAGCGACCCAGAAACTGTGATTTAAATCTAGCATTTGTGTGTGTAAAGTCAGATCAGTTCTTACGTGGGAGCAGTGATACTCTGTGTTACAAATTTAACACCAGTGTCTTGCACCTACACCTACAGGAATGTTTAAGAGAAAACTACACAATGTAGGTTAAACATTGCTATGGACCATGTGGACCTAGCACTGAATCCCTAGAGCTTCTTAGAAAAGCACCATCCCCCTCAAAAAAAGGAAGGTTATGTGGTAAGTTAACTTCCTCCCTTCATCTTTATCAGCTTTGAAACAATATGACAAGCAGACCTATTTGTGATGCTCTGTGTTAAAAGCACAATTGCTTTCAGACACATACACTCCCGGACTGGCTAAATGTATTTGTGGTATTAAATACTGCATTTCAAGTCGTTAAGGCAAGTCCAAATTAAAAGGCCCTCTGCTCCCCACATCAGGTCACAGCAATTCCAGTGACAGGCTGAACAGAAGAGAAAGGGAGGCAGTTCTTTCTACAGTGAGGAAGAAGCTACCTAGATTTTCAATTTCCTTAAAAAGCAGCTCTTGTTAAAGCTCTGTTATCAGTTGCATGCTTTGTAGTTTACAAGCTTTGGGAGTTAAGGCTTTCCAATTCCATTATTACTTTTTTTCATGCAGGTGTTTCAGAGGCCTTTGAGCATGAGTACCCAAAAAGGAAGTTTGATCTTAAGTTTCGTGTTTGCTGGCAAAGCATACTGGTCAAAAATATCCATTTGCTTACAGAATCTTACAGAGAAAAAAAAACCAAAACCTGTCACAGTCCAATAAAAGCATTTCAAGTCATATCTAGAGTGTCAAAAATAAGTAAATTGACATTAGACAAACTTATTTCTACTAAATCACTTTTGTTTTAAATGTCTTTATACAGTTAGCACCCAAAACCTGTATTTCACAACTGAAGAAGTTGTATTTCAGGCTAGTGTAAGTTCAAGATCAATAGTTCACCAAAAGCTTAACAGGGCAAACTCACTAAATTAGAAAACATGAACCACAGCCGCAGAATGACTTCATACTCCACACTACATACGAAGAAAGCACAGCCATTCTCATTTCTGCAGAAAATTAAGAAACTTACTAAGAGACTATATAGATCAAGAAATAATCAACAGGTGATCATTTAAGAACACCAAAGAGACTGGAATTGAAATGCACTTTAGTAGGAAATAAAACAAGGCCACCTAAAATATGAGAAAAACGGAAAAACTAAAGATTGCATCATGCAAAGTAGTAGTTGTGAAAAGGAAGAAGAGATTATGTGGATAAACAACCCAACATGAGGCAATGCAATATCATGACAAAACAAGGACAGTATAATCTTTGCATATATTAGCCAGAGTCATGAAATAGATTATGTTTCTCCACTTAACTTCTTTACCTGTCTCATGACAAGATACTATAAAAATCTGCATGCAGCTCTGGCACCTGTAACTTAAGCAGAAATACAGCGAAGGAATAAGAGAGCACTATAAAATGATTGAGCACTGATTATTTGATCTGTTAGAACAACACAAAATCAAGTCAGATGTATTTACATTTTAAAATGAACACAATTCTAATTGGGTGACAGTTACCAGAAAAAAAAAAACAAAAACAAACAATCAATTACTATGGATTCACCATTTCTTCATTTCATAAAATCAAGACTAGTGTACGTTTTGGGAAACCTGTATCAGTCAAACAATGGAAGCAGGATAGCATTTAAAGTCTGTGCTAATGTAAAAATAATGCAAATGAGTACTGGCTCCTCTCCTAAAAAACCACATTGTTTGAAGTAATCTTTAACTTTAATTTTTTTTTTTTTTGTAAAATGCTAACACATGAAAGGACGATTGTTCTAAACTCAGCTACTCTTACGAGATAAGTGATTCATATGCAATGCTTACTGTACTCAGATAACGTACTGATCACAGCATTATCTAAGCATTATATGATTAAAAGAAATGATTGCTTTATCTTTTAATAAGTGTAAAGCCTGCTACACTAGAGAAAAAATATTCAAAGTGAAAATTCTTTATGCAAGCACCATTAAATTTATTCGTACATTCCATATATGAAGATATGAAAAAGATGCAAGTAGTTGAGAAATCATAGGGAAAAGAAGGCTTTGACACAACACAGTAAAATCATGACCTTGAAGGAAAGATTTCAGAGGGAAGACAGGCACTAGCAATATCAGTGTTACAAGTTTAAAAGTAACTAGCTTGTAACTTCAGAATAATAAACAAGAAAACCTTTGCAGACAGGCACAGCAGAATTCTGACAGGACAACAGTATATGAGTATAGTAAGGACAGACTACAGTAAGACATTATGTTTTCCCAAAACCAATAAAATGTAAAGAACAGTCATTTCTGGTTCTCTCAAAGGACCAGTGAGTTCATGGGACAATGAAAGCTCCAAAAGGAGCTGAAAGCATAAGGAAAAAAAAGAGGCCAAAGGATGGATCTTCACATCCTATAGTGACATGGTAGCAGTAAATAACATTACAGGTTTCAAGACGGACATAAAAGCAGTAAAAGTTTACAACAAATCCTCTAACACTGGTCACAGCAGAAGAGTAAACACAGAAAAGAATGGTTGCTGAAATCAAGATATGTGCTTTTTTTTTGGAGAGAGGATGTTTTCAATTTATTAATTGGTAAAAATTACCAATTACAAGACAAAAAACAAATGCAGAAGTCAGAGTTTAAAAGAGTGTTGTCTGCAGCATGGTTCTTGTACAGAAACAATTAACAGCTCACAAGGATGACCATAAGATAGATTTAAGGCCTTTGCTTATAAAGGAGGCACATTCAGCAATATAGCATTATCCCACTTTGCAAAGCAGTGCCTTGTATTCACAGTAAATTAATAAGGAAAGAAAGTGGAGGAAGGAAAAAAAAAAATAACAAAAAACCATAGAGTACAAGTAGTAATCAGTATCAAGTTACACATTTAATGCCATCACTTGTTACCTGGATTTCTAATTCAGCAATATGCTGTTGGAGTTCAGCCACAGCTGCAATGCGGTCTGCCTCACGGAGCCGTACTGCCATCACTTCTTCTTTACTCTGAAAGAAGTAATAGATTGAAGCTAACAAATAATATGAGTTTCATTTGATGAAAGATAGTACACTGCTTTTACCCAAAGTCATTTAAGTAAAGAAAACTTAATACACTGCTGTGTGAAACATCATACCTATTGATAAGGCATATTCTAAAGAGCCCAAATTTAATTTAAACTCAGAATTGTATAGTCTAATATAAATTCTACACTAGAATAATGTAAAAAATCTGTGTAGTTTTGAAAAAGTGCTGTTACCAATTTCCAGGTCCAGAAAACAGCTGTCTTGTGTTCCAGAAATGTTATATTGTAAATTTAAAAAAAAGTATCAACAAAAAAAAACCAAAAAAAACCCAACCCTGTTAATGCTTCAACTTTTAATTTTAGCAAAGCTACACAAGAGTTACTTATTTCATCATTATTTTTGCCTAAGAAAATAAATTGTAAAAAAGTCAAACACAAAAGCACAGATATTCTCAATGTCATTTAAGTCCAGCTGTCTTAGTCACAGTATAGAATAAAGATTTGCAAGACAGTTTATAATAAAATTCTAATGCCCATAACCTACAATCAGACTCTCGGTGTAAGTTTAACCTCTGAGTTTGCCTATAAGTGATAGGCAATTTGAGTTTGTACAAGAGAGAAAGAAATGTCCTTATTTCTGTTTTAGGAGGCAAGTCCTCAAGACTTCAGAGCACAAAAGAATTAATATTATATTGTCAGCAGCTTGATACAACCACAAAGAGAAAACAGTCATAGATATTAAGTGACTTCCAGCTGCAGTGCAAATAATTCTGGGGAAGAGACAGACTAGGCTCAGGTACACCTACTTTTATGGCAGACTGGTGTAACTCTGCAAACTGTAGTTACTCTAAGTCAGTTCCAGTAGTTCAGTTATTTTAATGTGTGCTTCAAACTGACAGTACTTAACCACCCTTCATTAGACAGCTTGATTGAGACTGAATTGAACATCCCAAAGCTTATCTATAGTAGCTACTTGAAAACATGCTGTTTGTTTGAAAAAATATCCCTGTAATGCAGGTACATCTTCTACAGTATCCAAGTAACAGCATTTGTAATCAGTTGAGTCCTTTTGGAGGAATCCATCATGTGCCAGTCAAAGTTTAGCCATTATTGCTAAATTCTGCTGCATGATTGCTTGAATGAAGCCAAACCCACAAGTCCACAGGATTGCATGTATTTAACTGAAAGCTAAAGGACAGGCTGCCTTAGTTTGACTTTGGTATCTGAGATGAGTCAATAGTGTTGCTCTAGATGGCACTGATGCGTTATCTCCGCATCAGAGCATGTTCTCAATAATTACCACAGAAGTTGATATGGTAGGAAAGACAAGACTGAGGTGGGGGCACAAATCTTACGTTATAAATTCTTTAGCAAAACTGATTAGGAAGATCATGCTGTGTTTCAAGAAACAATTTGAAATTAAGTCCTTGCTGTAGAAGCAGTAGTGAGATAAAGAGGGAAAAACATAACAGTACACACCAGTGACAGAAAACAATTGCCGTGTAGGTAGCATGAGATGCAACTTGCTACAAAAGTTTTAGTTTCTGCATATTTTAAATTATGCTTTAAAGAAAACTACAAGCTCCAGAAATAATACATCAGTTTCTTCTGCATAAGAAGGGAGGAAAAAAAAAAGTTGAAAATCCAAATCTATCTTCTTTTGATACACCTCTTCAAGTAGAAATATTGCTACGTAGCCAAGACAAAGTGACAGAAATAAAGCCAGAGCATGATTTCAGCTTACTTGAAACAACAAGAAAAATGAAGCATCAGTTTCTAATAGAATCAGGAATAACAAGCTTGCTAGATTTAAGGAGATGCAAGGTACAAGTTTTTAAAATATTTAGTCCTACAAAAATTTAGTATTTGTCTACTGATCCATGACATTACCTGAAAGATTATTGAAACTTTTTTCATCAGTTTTGAACACAAAGTTGTTGTATCAGTAACATATTAAATAGCTTTCTTTTAGGTGTTTACACTGAATACTGTCTTTTTAATTCAACCTACCTGCTATTATCTGCATTTCAAGTCAAATCTAAGTTGGTAGCAACGCTATTTAGTAAAGTTACAGATACTGAACCTACTTCTAGAAGCACTGTAGATATGGCAAGTCTGCTGTTACTGCTGGAGGCTAGCCCTTCATGCTTGTAACGTACAATAGAAAACGCTAGTTTCTTGTACACCTAGATAGTATAAAAAAGGCCAGTAACGTTGCAAGGTTTTGACTTGGCAAGCATGTTTCTTTTTCTACTTCAGCTTTTATTTTTTTCCTTTAAATTCACTTTAAAATTAAAATCTCATTTTCCTCACACAGTGAAATGACCTTAAATAAACCCAAGCAGGAATTTCCTTCATTTATTGGGGTACAAGGTGGGGAGACAGGAATTTAAAGCAGTCTCTTCTATAACAAGAAAAATTGAAAGCATTTGGCCCGAGTCTTACATTAAGCTAAAAATCATGCCTCCAGTAGTTTGAATCTGGAGAACAAGCGACAGGAAACAGAATTACAATCCTTACAAGTCAACTGTCAAAGGAGAATGGCTTTTTATATCCTCTCATTTTTCATTTAATGGTATATTATCAAATAATTACAGTTCAAAATTGAAGTTTTTTGTGAGTTTGAAACAGCAATAGGAACTCAAGACCAAGTTATGTCCCATTTAAGGAGTGGGAGAACGCAAACTTGTGTATGTTGTTTAACACAGCTTAATTTTTTGGATGACTTGGTGTGGTGGGTTAGCCCGAGTCACCACACAGTTTCTTGCTCACCCTCCCCCTGCCTAGCAGGATGAGGGAGAGAAAGTGGAAAGAAAGGAAAACTCATAGCCATAGCTCTTGGTAGCTGTTGAGTTTTGGACTTTGTATGTGAAGAATGTTGATAAAAACATCCTGATAATAGAAGTTGTTGTTAATGAGACCAAGGACACTCTCTTGCTTTCCACATCTCGCTAATATGCAGATGCAGGAAGCTGGGAGAAAGATAGATGGAATAATAGACCCAAACTGGCCAAAGAGAGTATTCCATGCCATGAACGTCATGCTAAGTATATAAGTGGAGGTGCTGGCATTGTTCCCTCTACCCTCCTGGCTCGCTTTCGCTCCTTTGGTTGCTGCTTGGTTTCATTTCCATGATTGCTGCTCAGGAGAGGCTGTATCGGTCATTGGGACATCGGGTGGTGAGAAATCATACATTGTTCATTTTGTGTATATTACTATCCTTATATTCTGTTATTATTGTAGTTTTCAGTTTTTGAGATGAAGACAGTAAACTGTCTTAATCTCAAACACACAAGTTTTCCTTTCTTCCCAATTTCTCTCCCCTATCCTGCTGGGTAGAGGGAGGGTGAGAAACTGCATGGTGGCTTGGGCTAAACCACCACACTTGGCATTCTTATTAAATCTGTAAAACATTGCTGAATTGTTTGTATAGCTTATTAGAGAATAAAGTCACCATGAAAGTTCATTACAAATGTCAGAGGTAGAGGAAAAAGGGAATATGAAAGCAAACTGCGTTGAAGGGTAGTTTCCAACAAGATAAATGTGAGCATCTTTCAATACAGGAAGCAAAAAAACCTTGTGTATTTAAACAGTACAGGAGTCTAGATGGTATTACACTAAGCCTCATCCCAAGAAGTTACAGTCTAGCTCACAGTTAAACAGTAGAGCTCCTGCTAATGTAAATGTATCAAATTGATAGTTATTTCATTTTACATCCTAGACATCAACTTGGAAAACATATTACAATGTAAACTGTAATATTTTTCCTATCAGTGACTGCAAAACAAGATTCAGGATCTAACGTTATGTCAGAACTGCTACCTCACTGGCTATCGACCATTGCTACTTTCAGAGAATCTCTAAAAAACGTGCTCTGTCTATTACTATCATACTTTTCTCTAACCCATGTTAAACATAACTTCCTAAGCAAATTATGTCACAGTGAGAATAATCATGTATATAAACTCTTTAGTCAGGTTAAAAGGCATATTACTCTCTTTATAGTCAATATAAAAACTTCAGAATATTGACCTCACCCTCTTAATCTCTTAAGGATTAATGAGGACCTTCAGTATCAAAAACCAATCAAAGAAGTCACGGGTTATATGAAAAGACATGTCACCAAGATCATGAATATTTAAAAAAAAAAAATCAGTAAGAATAATCTCAACAATTTTTTTTAAAAAGCACTTAGGAAACCAGTGATTATGTTAAACAAACAAACAAAAAAAACCCAAAAAACAACAACAACAAAACAAAACAGTCAGTAGAAGCAGTGTCTTCTATTTAAGATTCAGTGGCTTGTCTCCTAAAAGCTTGTGATGGAGTTTGATGAGTCAATAGAAGTTATGTCTTCACTGCATTTTAGATTCAGGTTCCATGGGAAATAAATGGAACTAGCAAGACAGCAAGAAAAATTAAAACCTAAAAAACCTGAAATACCTGGAGTATCTCTCAGTTATTTACTGTTCCTAAATTTCTTTAAAATTGAACAATAACAAAAATCAGTTTCATTTTGCTGAAAGAACTATAACTAAGGCAAAACTAGCAAGAAATTGCAATTTACAAGTTACACACTATGGCTTTGAGTAACAAACACAAGATCAGAGTTTACTACATAACTAAATTGCCTAGATTTATGCATTACTTTAGAGAAAAGAAATTACAAGAAGAAATGAAAGTCTAAAAACTGAGAAGTGTGATATTATAGCAAAACTACTCATATTAATAAGGATGTCATTTCATCTTCCAGCTAAGTGACAATGATAAACCACTCGAACTACACTCCTGATTCATATTGTCCACAGAAGCCTTTGATGGAATTGCAGCTAATGCAGTCTTTGGGGTACGTATGGTGTTACAAGCAAAATGCATGTATGTTGGATAAAATTGAAAAACACACACTCAACCAATAACAGTATTCTGCATGAATGAGAACAGAAACAAGTAGTGCACATAAAAAAGGTTTGGTTACATTAAAGGTAAAACTAAGATGTCATCATGAACAATATATTGTATAACAGCATCTGCTCTCAAGTTGCCAATTCACTGCCACAATTTAATAAATCATGTTCTAATTATTCATCTCATATTACAGTACTATTTTTAACGTACTAATAAGTATCCTATTTAGCAATTACTGGCTGTTCAGCACTAGTTGATTTCATAAAAGACTATTCATACATCTTTTGGAAATAAGATTTAAGTAAATAGTTGTTTTAATGTCTCTAGCAAATATCTTAACTATAGTGATTTGTCAACTAATGCTGCCCTTTTTTGAAGTAAATATCAGGAGAAATTTCAGGCAAATTTTCATCTAAGTTAAGAGAAAAAAGAGCCTGTAAGACTTGTCCTTTTTCTTTTCCATATTATGTGTGCAGAAGTTAAAGACGTAAGTTTTTAGTAAATGGTTATGGATTTAGTTACAAAATTAATTAATTAAATCTGAGATTCAAACATCAGATTGGCCTCTTTTGTGCACTGACAATAATAAAACCAGCTCTTACCTAGTGTTTTTGGGCTGTCCCCTTAAACTCTGGTTACTATTAGGCTATGACTACTGTAACACTCCCTTCTGTAGACCTCTCCATTCAAACACTACTTTTACTTTCTTTTTTGAACCTAAACTAATTCTGCAGTAGTAGTCAGTGTTGAAGTAATGAACCTCTTCTGTCACTAGAGACAGAGTACACAGTGATCAGAATCAGTTGTGTGAAAGTATCTTTTTACAAGTAAATTTTAGAAGTAAAAGTTTATCTTTGTGGTACCACAAAGAAGCAGCTCTGCCAAAACTTAGGTGATTTTTGTGAGAGGGTGAATTCAAATGATATTGTCAAATCAGTAAAAGAAAGTTTTGTGATTTTTACTTCTCAATTAACACACAATTCTATCCAACAACAGCGGACAGGACTAAAAAGTACATATACATTAGCGCACAAGCAGTCAGTGTTATTTACCTTGCATTCAATCTCTGCTTGTCTACGTTTTGCTTCATTCAGCTGAGCAAGAAGTCCTTTGTTCTGTGCAGAAAGATATTGTACCTTCCCCTGTAGGTTGGTAACCTCTTGCTCGGCCCTTCGTAAATGGTTACTATTGATCTGATTCTGAAGTTTATGACAAAAAAAAAAAGAAAATGCATGTTAAGGAAAGATCTTTGATATTAATTTAACTTTACAAAGTCTGGCAGACTTATAGATCATTTACTATTAAAAAAAAAACAAAAAACACCCACACTTTTGATGAAAAAGCATTCAGAATTTTTAAGTGTAATCAGAAAAGTTTGCATGACATTTAGTTTATGATCAGGATATTCAAATTATTCTCAAACAGCAGATGAGTCATTGTAAGAATATTATTGCAAAGCTCCTGTACATCTGTTTTTCCCAATCTCTTTCTTAGGTAAGGCAAAGATTTTGTGAACTTGTATCCCAACTACAGCAACAAGCTGATGCATCCAAGAAACATCAGGTACGTCAGAAGTGTTGTGTGCATATTTCTCTGTCCTGTGAATTCCTGAAAATAACAAGGCACCTTAATTAAGATCAGTGCATTACTACAAGTCACACCATTTTTACACGAAGCTGTGCTTAGATCACAGTACACAACAGGAGAACTGCTGCATTTCTGTCAAATGATCGTTAAACAGCATGAGCCGATACAAAGACTCGATGGGTAACACTGAAGTGAGAAGTACCTTAAGGTCTTGTGACTTCAATACGTGTAATCCAGACAGCAGGATACCTATGCCCCCTACTGCCCAAAATAAATACACAGATGGGGAAAAAGCAACAAAGCAAAATCACACATTAACTGTAGTGAAACAGTATTAACACTTCAATGAAATTCTTAAAAGTTAAGGCAAGAGGAAAAATTTATTCAGCTGATGTAGAAAAAGCGATGCCTTTGTCAGAAATAAGCCACTATATGCCTTGCAGTTAACCCATCTCTCTTCACTAGCACATCCTTACATGCTCTCCTGGTTTCTAGCATTGCTGAAGCTTGTCAAGTAAAGTTTTTGTTTCTTTGTTCAGCCTTTTAGATGCACAGGTCTCCTTTACATAAGTTACATTTAGCAGATATTTCACAGGAAGATTTCTCAAAAGCCCGTTACAAATCCTTCACTATCACAGCACATTGTGCTTATTCATTCACTTAATACAACTCATCAACTTTAGTGCACTTTCATTTCAGATTTGTTTGCTTAAGAACAACTTATTCCCTAGTTACACAAAAAAAAAAAAAAAAAAAAAAAAAGATCTTGGCAGACAAGTTACTTTTGTCTTTTCCGCACAAATTTTAATGGTGAATCCTGCTTTTGTCTTCTGGCACACAAAAGGTAAAGCTTCTGGTAAAAAAAAAAAAAAAACAAACAAACCTAAGATGCAGCTGAGAGTCTACAGTTTAGTAATCAGACTCATGAGCTCAGAGATAATCCAGTATAGGCAATTTCACCAGAAGAAAACACTGCCATTTAAAGAATTACAATTACTATTGTCAGAATCATCAGTTAGGTTTGTGAAATTTTAAACACCTTAAATTTACTGTTGTTGTTACACCAGTTACAATTTAATGAATTAAGATTCACACACAGAGTCTACCAATTAGTCCAAATGAGAAATTCAGAAAGTTTAGTCCTGGAAAAGACTAAAGAAGAGACATTAAAGTAAGTGGGCCTGTATGCACTAGATTCTCCTCCTAGTATAACAGCATTTTAAAAAGCGCATTCTGGAACTAAAGTCATACCTGTAGATGGTAAAGATCATCCTCAGATATCTACCATTCGACACCAGTTTGCCAGCATTCAGCTCAGTTCACACATGCTGAAGTTCAATAACATACCTGTGTTTCCATCTCCATCATTCTTTGTTTGGTCTCTTTCAGTTCAGCTTGAGTTTCTGCCTCTCTCAGTCGGACTGTCATCAGCTCATCCTGTAGCTCATTCACTGTGTTTTTTCTGGGAGGATCTTTCCATCTTCCAGTGGTACGAGCCAGATGACGCTAAAAAAAAAAATAGCATGCTGTTGTGATAACACCTGATCTTTCTTGGTGTTCCCTTATTTCATTTGAGGTCTCAGAATTAAATGGGGACAAGTTGCTGTAGTGCTCCTGTTTGGAAACCCATGGAAGTTTACTAGCTTTAAGAGGAGACAATTAAAAAGCTGAAGACAGTCATTCCCAACTACAGTAAGCCAGTGTGTATATATACAGGTGTATCCTGAGATTTTTGCCTATTTCTAGCCCTTATTAACATTTAGTGAAGTAGTACTACTGATCAGGTACTTCCTTTCTACCAGAATGGTTAACTGGTAGCATAGGTGCTCTGCATTCTGTAACAATTAGGGATCAATTTCTAACATACTTTTGAAGTGAAGTTTCTCATGACAAAGAGTCTCTCACCTCCATGGCTTGATCCACAATCACTAGTTTCTACTCTAGATCTCAAACTTTCCTAGTATTTTGCTTTATCATCATTCACTGAAAATAAGAGTTATTAAAAGTGTATTGCTACCCATACCTGCCAGTGCTCCTCCAAATCTTTGACTTGCTGCTTTAGTTCTTTGAGACCCATCAGAGCTTCTGCTTCTCTTAGTTTTACTGCAATCAGTTCTTCTTGTAGCCTAGCAACATTTTCCTCATCAGGGAGAGAGCTGTTTCTCTGCAACAAGGACCATCCTCTTAAATATGTATTTGAATAAAATTATGCTTAGTGAGACCCACTCCAAGAATATAGACATGGAATGATAACTCTTATTACTAATGAAACTTTATCAATTACTCATCCCTTGCAAAATAAAATACCTTAAAAAAAAAAAAAAGTTCCTGGATATAGAAGATACTTACATACATTCTCTAACTGCCAACTACAGAAAAAAAAAAAATCAGTAAGGTAGATTTCGGTACTTTGACTTCCAGAGATCCCCGAATAGCATCCCTGACAGAGCATTGTTTACACTATTTTGTACACATTATCAAAAAATATGGAGAGAAATCAGAAAAATTTTCAGCTAGTTGATAAAAGTAAAGTAAATGAGAAACTGAAATTGCACCTTTAGAGTTATAACTTTTATTTAGACTTACAGTAAATATAATAAATTTAAATTTCTTTTTGAGAAATAGGGAATCTGCCTTTGAAAAGGAGAAAAAAAAATATATTGACAAAGGAACAACCCATTAATATTTTCAAACAACAACTAGTCAATAAAAGATTTTAGAGATGAAAGTGCATGGATGTTTACAAAAACACAAGGAAAAAGTAGAAGGACTTGAGAAAGCTGAACAGAAAACGCGAAGACACATGGCAGTAGTGACCTAAGGAAAGTAAAACAGTGAGGAAAGCATAACAATGGAAGTCTGGGAAACAAAATTGAGGGGAAGAAAAAGGACATAGTCTGCCTAACTACAATATCCCTACCTTAAATAATTGGTTACCAAATACTGAGAACTGTGCTTCATCACTTCCTACTGTATTTCTCAGTAGTAATTTTCATAAAAATCCACTATTTTTGTAGGTATGTAATAATATGACACTTGCCAGGTTTTCCTGAGAATAAAGTACATTATTAACATCAACAGAACTTAGCACAACAGCCATTTATTAGCATCTCTGTGTGTCAGATCACAGAATCCAAGTATTGGTGAATGCAGGAAGTGACACAGTAGGTTTCTGAATGTTTACGTTGCTGTCAGTGTGGCCATGAAAGTCCTAGATTATTGAGCAGAATTTTCCCAGATTACATGACACATCGATAACAGTGGTAAAGGAATAATTTGTAGGAATTTGAGGGCATTAACTGCAGTCACTTTCTCATGTGCTTAAGTTCATTATGACAGACTGAAGTACTACAGTACATCGGAGTTTGGTACAATGAATTCCCTCACCGCTCCAGTTTTTCTTCACATTTAAGTTTTCAGCGTATGCTATCTTCATGCTGATTAAGGTTAAGTAAAGTAGTCTCTTTTTGAGCTATGAAAAATATTTTAGATCCTGAACTCTTACCACTGTTCCATACAGTAAAAACTGCCACACTACTAGCTTGTTACACTCCCATCAAGCCCCTCAGTTAAACTGAAGTCTCGACTCCAGTGGGTGAATCTAATTAGCCAGTAAGTTCTGGCCACATTCCTGAGTATACAGCTCTAAAATTTCCATGAGGAAACAATTTACAAAGCAAATACAAGAAGATCTAAAAAGCATAATGTTAGGTTTTTTCTTTTTTTTTCTATTTTATTTTCTTTAAAGAAAGGTAAATGTTTGACAGTTGGTTTGAGTACAGCTTGAACTCTGCCATCAGTAAATTACAAGCTGGGATGGCATCCAAAAAGCAGGGGAGATTTTGATACTGAACAGTGGAGGTATTTTTTCCCTGTCTGTAATGGGACAAAGTGGGAGATGCTCAAGAACTCAAGACCTGGGAATGGTAATGTTGAACTCTTTCCTCCTCCTCTCCCAAACTATTTAGTTTCAGATTACCTCAATGCTCACCCTAAGCCTACGGCTATTATTCCACAATATAATTTTGAAATAATCGATGTTTACTGTAAAGACTCCACTAGAATCCAAGTTTTCCACTTCAGGAACAGGAGAAGAGTGATTTATTCTTCACAAACCTTTCCTAGTACAAACAGACCTTAGATTTTCTTTGCTTATTAACTTCAGGTTTGAAAAGCATCTTGCAATCATGAAAACAAAGAAGAGAAGATTCTAGAGTACAGTTATGCAAAGAATTACAGGGATTTGTATTCTCTTTCTAGTGCTATTTTATACAGAGGGTCCTGGTTTGATTTACCTTTTCCATCTCTAGAACTTTATCTTGCATCTCCTTCAGGGCACAATGGGATTCTGCTTCACTCAGCCTTGCCTGGACCAGCTCTTTTTCCAGTTGTAGCACAAAGTCTTCACTGTATCGTGAACTGCATTTATGCTACAAAGTTTGCAGAAATATGTTTAGTATGAAGCACAAATGGTTTGAAAGGGGTTTTATATGCCAGATTTGGAGTGAAAAGTACATTCAGATGCTTAACAGTTAGGAATATTAGCTTAAGATAACAGAAGTGCTTACCTTATACAAGTCTACTAACATGTCCATCCAGACTGCTAACAGTAAGAACCCTAATGCTATGCCTCTCAAACCACAGCACCTCCAGATAGCAAATGTGCAAGACCAAACTGAGACCCCTATTAGTACTGAATAAGCAACAACTCACATTTTTCTCTCATTGTTACCTAAACTGAAAAATTCTCAAAGGATCTGTGATTATTTTATGAAGCCTTCCGTGATCTTGGATTTAAAATCATAGAATCATAGAACGGTTAGAGTTGGAAGGGACCTTCAAAGGTCACCTAGTCCAACCCCCCTGCAAGGAGCAGGGATATCCCTGACTGGATCAGGTTACTCAGAGCCCCATCCAGCCTGGCCTTGAACATTTCCAGGGATGGGGCATCCACCACCTCTCTGGGCAACCTGTTCCAGTGTTCTGCAACCCTCAGTGTACAACATTTTTTCCTAATATCCAACCTAAATCTACCTCCCTCTATCTTAAAACCATTACCCCTCGTCCTATCACAACAGGCCCTACTGAACGGCCTTTCCCCATCTTTCCTGTAGGCCCCTTTGAGGTACTGGAAGACCGCTATCAGGTCTCCCTGGAGCCTCCTCTTCTCCAGGCTGAACAGCCCCAACTCTCTCAGCCTGTCCTCACAGGAAAGGTGCTCCAGCCCTCTTATCTTCGTAGCCCTCCTCTGGACCTTCTCCAACTGGTCCATGTCCTTCTTATGTTAGGGGTTCCAGAACTGGACACAAGTACTCCAGGTGGGGTCTACCAGGGCAGAGTAGAGGGGGAGAATCACCTCCTTCGACATATATGCTTCAATGGACATTCACTTTGGTTTGCCTCTTTCTTCCACTCCAATCCTTGACTCTCAATTGCTCACACTATACATATTCCTTCTGAAATTCTCTTTAGGGCAAGTCCTGTGGATTTATGAAAAAAATCCAGGCACAAGTAGCAATATAGCCTTCTAGACAGGCAGCATAGGTCCAAGCTACAAAGAAATTTGGTTCTTTCCATATAGGATTTACTCCAAGAGTATCCCCAGCCAGCTTTGCACACCCAAACATATTCCCTCAGTAATAAACCAGCAGTTCAGAACTTAAGGTCAGGGAAGGGAAAAAAAAACATAGTTCTGCTCAAGTAAGTTAATTCACCATTAACCTGTTTCTTGACTGTTGGTTAGATGGAATTAAAAGTGAGATCTATCCTTTCACTTGCTAAAGCACAAATTCATGAAACCATGCCTTCCAACAGTGTCATAGTTTAGCGTATCCAACTGAAGTCATACTAAGTGTTTGTATTCAAAAGCCCCATTTAACTTATTCCTCTAGTCAACAGTTACAAAATAGTTCAAGGGAAATAATTTAATACATCTTTGGTGCCATTAACTACATTGTGAAGAATAAATACTATACTTGGATTCATAGATGAAGTTTTATTCAATTAATAATGCAACTTTAAAATCCATGGAGTATTTATTATACTAAAGAGATAACTACTTCTTACTTTGTTTGCATCAAACGAATTAGTTTTCTGCATCTAAAAACAGTTGACAAAATTACCAGGAAAGTCTTCAGTTCCATATGCTTCTGGTTAGGGTATGACATTCCCTGACCTTTAATGCACCGAAGGCAAACAGGACAAAACAACGATTTACAACATGTAACTACATGGTCAAGGAAATAGTGTTTAATTTATTTTTATACTTTTGCATGCCAACTAAGCCTTTCATCATGACTTACAGTAAAATCCAAATTCAAAATCTAGACTAACCTTAATGTTACAATTTGCTGTATTTCTTTTATATATATATATATATATATGTATGTCTACAGGGAGCTCTAACGGAGGGAATACATACAAAGCATTAAAAGGCAAATATAGCTCAAGTAGGCAGTCTTCAGTGTCACTATCAATTTAAGTGCTCGTCCTACTTAACTGTGCAGCTGAACACACACAGAATGCTTAATACACAAAGATAATAGTATACTGAATATTAATTTTCCCTTATACAATACTAATTTAACTCATTATTTTCAACCCACATAGTATCTTTGCCTCAGGAAGCAGTGGAGGCAGCCCTGATCAGAGTGTAAGGAGAGGACGCGGGGACAATGCTGATGCATTTCTACAATTGCTTCACATGATATGGGAGCATGAATAGTATGTGTAACAACATCCAGACGCAGAGAATAGGCAAGAGCTCTTATTCCCTGGCTATCTGTACAAGTTCATCAGATGATACGCTCAGCAACTTAAATGGACTCTAAATTTCTTGTTCTAGATTCTGCTTATGATACATATGGAACAAGAACGAATGCAGTCTGCTTTCCTCAGGTATGAGGTCCTCTTGTACTTTCCAGGAAACTGAGAGAAAACAGCAGATTTGAAGTGCTGCATACCTGCTGATTTTGCAACAATATTTAAGTGTACTCTAAGTAGTTTTGGACTACAAAAACCTAACTGTCAAATAATAAATAATGGAGAGTATAAGAGAAGTTACTTATCCAGTTTCAGGCACAAGTCATGGCTTCTTTAAGTCTGTATTTAGAATTCACCTGCCTAAGGGATATATTAGGAGTACTTCTCTATTTAGCCACAAGAAACTTCAAATCTAGTCTTGATAGACTGCCAAGAAATAAAGTCAAGAATAAAACAGGTTTAAAAAACTACTCACAAGTTCAAAGCTGGTTTTTTTAAAGAGAAAAACAAAAAAATCACAACACACATTTTTAGTAATTTAGTATATAAAGGTAACTCAAGTTTATAGTCAAAACAATGTTTGAAAATTACTTTAAGGTTTACTTCTTTAGCAAAAAAACCTGCTTTTATATATCCATCTTATCCCCTAGAACGTGTGACAAAAACCACAACGTGAATCCAGATTTCCAGGCACCAGCCAGAACATTTTAATACTGTTTTTCTTGGCTGTCTTGAAAAGATATCTGTAATATAAACCACTAAAAATGTAGTTCTACAGCCATCGACTTCTGAAGGAAACAAATCTTTGCTCAGCTTCACACAACTGGATTTATTTTCCCACAACTTTTCTTAAAATCTCAGAAATAGTAACATCTCAGACCAACACTATAATTCCTAATATTATTTTGGCCGATGACAGGTTATTACATGTAATTACAGAATGCTTTTCTAGTACTCTATACTGGAGGGCAACTAAGCAGATTGTTTAGCAGCTGCCCAGTTAACTTTGTTTACCCATTTAATCACTAACTGTAATACTTTACTAAATACAGTATTTTTATTTTCTGCTTCCAAATCAGAACACAATATTAAAAAAGTATATCGTAAATTAAAAAAAGTATATGGTAAAATAAAATTAAGCCTTCCATAAGGTTGCAACACTCACTTACAAGCATATACTCCCCATATCAATTATTATGCTCTTAAGTATCAGGCATTTTAGCATGAGTAGGAACTCATGCTAAAGAAAAGAAACTAAGCGTTATGGAGTTGGTGTAACAATAACCAAAGGCATGGCTGTAAATTACCTTACAAAATGCTCATGGTTCCATCTGAATGTTTAGTCAACTAAAATTCTATCTTCACATAATACACTTGAAGAGCCTTCTTAAAAGTTAAGATGTGAAGCAATTTTAGCTTGAACTGCCTCTCATTTCTCAGATTCAATTTTCAAGCACTCAGATGAACTGGGTAATCACTGGGAAAGACAGATTTGTGTTCTGGAGGTGTATTTAACTGAAATAGTTAAGATTATTCATATCCATATCCAGCAGAAGCTACCTTTTTCCATTTAGAAACAACAGGTGAAAAAGAAAAGAAGAAAAAAAATTTTGGCACATAATTACCAGGAGTAGGTTAGAACATGCTGATTACCCTCACCCCTAAGTCCTCAAATACCCTTGCTCTTAGTGTGCCTCAAAAGAAAACCTTCTGTATTCTGTTGAAGTCAGGCATAACTTCCTCTACACAGTTCTTTATTTACTAGCAGTATGAGGAAGAAAACACCTTCCTCTTAATCTTTTGGTTACCCACCACATCTAGAAGCCTTTGACAAGGTTCTGTATTTAAAGATTAGACATGGTAAAGACAGATTAGTGCCATTCTCTTCAAAACCATTCAGGCAAATGTTTAGGTAGCTGACGCACTGAACTCCAAGGGCACTTCAGAATATTGTTAGCTTTACAATTATTTTTTCCTAGCTATCAATATAAAAAGTTGTACAGGTTATACATTGTTTTTAAAAACCTTACACTAACAGAGTTGCTCTCTACTAAGATGTAAAAGTTTGCATCCAAAGTAAAATTAAGTGTGAAGTCTCCATGTGAACTTTCCATCTCAAACTTTATTACTTTCTGCTTCCTTTTCCCCTTCCAGATGACCTTAAATATATTCAGAAATATGTAGAATACCTTTGATGATACTTAATATGTGATTTAGTATATGATCATTAGTACTATTTTCAGGTCATCTGGGAGAAGTACTACAGAACTTCCCTTCCTGTCACTAAGAAACAATGGTAAGAAGATCCTCTCTAAGTAGCCTCAACACTTCATTACAAAGTCATTCTGGTTGAACTAAAATCTCCCTATAAACACTTCAGCACAGGAAAAAAGTTGCATATAATTTGGGCTTCAGGTGTTGGACTTCAGTCAAAAGAATACTCCTCTACCCATCTCTGTATTCAGCCTTACAAAGAAGTACTGCAATGGAGAATTCCTTCATACGCACACACATGTCCTGTAGGCACCTTCAATACTTACCTTTAAGCCGTCCAACTTGTGCTCTCAAATCTCATAGAACGGATAGAATAAACCCTAAATAGTATTTAAATACAAATGCATAATCTTTTTACAAAGGATATGTTAGCCTTCTTAGAAATACTTTGATTTCGATAATATTTTTGCTACCAACAAAAAACTCTACTTATTTCTCCTCATTTCTCTTGCCTCATAATTTAGAAGTAAAAGTGAGTTGTGTTTAGTTGGGTTGGTTTTTTTTTTTCCAAATCCCTACTGTTGTGCAGAAGAGGCAACTGCAAGTATCCTTAGGCAGCTCTTTTCATACGTTCCTGTTCAGAAATTCATACCTGAACTTTACAGTTTCTATCCTGCTGAAATAGACAGCTCCAGATTGGAAAAGATGTAGATTATAAAACATGTAGGATAGATACTGTACCTTTAAATAGGTGCAGATAAACTATACAGCCATTTATAAGTTCACTGTGAAATCATTTTTGCTAATCAAACAAAACTGGAGGAAAAAAAAAAACATATTAAAGTAAATATTCCTAAGACAATACTGAAGAGGAGTATTCCCAAGAGCAAAGCTACTGGCACTAGGAAATGGCAAAAAGATTTATTGGAGTGATCAAAGTGAAATGCCAAAATTCAAAACAAGTTTATGGATTCCCACTAGGCAGTGCCCTACGTGCACACAGCTGTTCACATTCGTTGCTTCTACTTCCATGCTCAGAAACAAAATTAAAAGCCTGTTCAATTACAAATCTTACTAATGCAGCAGAATCTAAGGAACTACTAATTTAAACCATCTTAACACTTTCACCACACTAAGTTAATTCAGATGGTCCTCAAAACCACAGTACTCTTCCTTACGCTTCAAGATTAGTCAGCTACAAGGCACAAGTCCCTCTATAACCACATGGATTTACAGCCTCAGTTCCACACAGTCAGACTATTTCCTACAGTCATGTTCACGTTTAACTGGAGGAAAACAGGCTGCAAGCATGCAGTGTAGGAAGTGTGGCTCTTAAATTAAATTAACCGCCCATTCTCACGTTTTACTTACTCTCCACTCCTGCAGTACCTGTCCAGTCTTCTGCCCTCACAGCTCCAGTCCAGCCAATTTTGCAATCAACTGTTATCTACAGTTTTGCTCGGGACCAGTTCCCATGCCTAGCCACCCTGCCAGGCTTCCCCATCATTGCTACTTTAACAAAGTTCTCAGCATAATTAAAAGCATTAGCTTAGAAGTCATATTGCTCATCAATTAACTAATGGATTAATACAGCACTTCAGTCTCTTTTAGTATCTTTTAAATACCAGTAAGTAACATAGATGCCTCCAAAAACACATTCCAAAAGCACATGTACTATTGTAATCAGACAGTAAACAGAGTTGGCTACCCAAGTCTATAAACATTTCTCATTTTATTTCACTTGAAAGATTATAACATATC
The DNA here is from genome assembly GCF_036417535.1 of Chlamydotis macqueenii. Classification (NCBI taxonomy): domain Eukaryota; kingdom Metazoa; phylum Chordata; class Aves; order Otidiformes; family Otididae; genus Chlamydotis; species Chlamydotis macqueenii. Next base: position 19,725,334 of record NC_141563.1, on the reverse strand, counting down.
TAAAATTTTGGAAAGCATCACTAGAACATCCCCATCTTCCTAGTCATAATTTCTTCATGTAAAGTTAAATAAAAAGCAGCATTACACATTACAGAGTAATAGCTCATTAATAACTCCTTGCAACTATTTTAAAATATTTTTTTTTTTACACTGAAATGCATTAAATAGACATAATAAACTATTTCTAGAATGTTGCATTTATGTTATTATTTCTTTTCAGTCTAACAGTAAATCTCATCTCTGCCTTCCAAGATGAGATACAAGTACTTCCAGAGCTTTGGTGGAAGGTGTGTAAAACAAACTGCTATATTGCCTGTAAGGGATCTGGTCAGCAGCTGTAGTACGCTGTAGTTCTAAAAAGTTGAATTTCGTACACCCAGGGCTTCAGACAAATACTTGGATACCACTTAAAACAAAAATGACATTCACATCATCAACACTGCTAGGGCACAGTTTATTCAGCAATTGAAGACTGCTGAAACTGCTTCCCTCCCTTTATCAGGGAAGATACTGAGCATTTTTTAGGTTGGTTAGAGAAAGTAACTTAAATCTCAGAGTAACAGTCTTACGTCTTGCACATTACAGTACCTAAACCACATATGCTGTACTACATGCAGCTGCTACAAGTTATTTTCTGCTCTATCTGCACATAAACCCGCACCTTTCAATGAAGTCCTGTAGTTACAAACTCAGGGACGATACTCTTATATTTTTGCAAGCAGCAAATTTAAGCATGCTAGGAAAAAAATACAGCTATACAGAAGAAACGTTAACATGGAACAGACTGACTTAAATGAGAAACGAGGTAAAGGCATTACGAATCAACTCTGAAATCTGAGTATTCAGAGCGACACAATTTGCAATGGCTGGATTCTTAGCATTAGGAGCTATGAAAGATTTTGCATGTAGTTTTTTGTTAGTATTTCTTTGGGAGTGGGGGGACTTTGGGTTGGGTTTTTTGTTGTTGTTGAGTTTTTGAATTTGTGGTTTGTTGTGTTGTTTGTTTGGGTTTTTAAAAACTAATAACTTACATCTATCCAGAGTTGTAAGTCTCATCAGTAAGAACAGACCAAAATATCACTTACTATAATTTGGGTAATTTTAAAAATGCAAATCACAATGAACAAGCATTTACAAGGACAGCACAGAGACCATGTCATGATGAGGAAAAATAAACACATATGAGTGAAAAAGATGAAATGATGTGCTGCCAGGCTTCTTACCCATTGCTGCTGCTGTTGGAGCTCCCTGATGGTATTCTCAGCTTGCTCCAGTTTAGTAATGGCCTCATCACTCTGCTGTTTGATGGTGGCCAGCTCCCGTTTTATAAGGTAGTTTTCCTCAGCCTCCTGGGCCCTTGTCACTTGTCCCTTAGGACATAATTTATTTTTTTTTTTAACATAATTGAGGACAAATCCAAGAAAGACTGCCTTTTTAATGCTTAGCTGCTTATTTCATGAGATTGTTTTTGCGAACAGCACAGAGTACAATTGGCAGAAATTTTTGGACAAGGTAGTACTAAACAGCTGCTTTAGTACTTCATTACAGAATTCAGCATCTGTTTAGCAAGCACAATTGTGTACTTCCATTCAGTAAAATTCTTTTCATGCAATATTACTCCGTTGTACATGCAGATTTAAGTTTGCAATATTCAATTTCAGTGTTAATACAGCGTCATATAATCCATTTGTCATCAGAATTTGTACCAAAAAAATTACAGTAAGTTAGGAAAAAAATATTATAACGTGCAGGTATTGGGTTTATACATTTTTAGTAAACAAAATTAAACAAGTTTCTAGCAAGAGATTAGCTCTATATTTATTCCAAATCAGCAAGGCAGGGATAGAGTACAGCATGCAAATATGCATGCATTAAAGCAGTTTGGCGTGGTTTTTTTTTGGAGTAGGAAGAGAGTCATACAGTAAAAGACTAAAAGACTATACCTGTATCAATCTATCTGCCAAGGAAGCACTTTCCTACAAAGGAAAAATTCAGATAGGAATAAGGAAAAGGGAAACCAAAAAACAAAGGGGTGATAATAGTGACAAAAAAGACAAGAACGGACAGAAAGAAAATGCCCAAATTCTACCCATTTTCTGTACAAACTCTTTTTGCAAAATTAACAAACTTTTCATATAAATTGAGGCAATGCAGCCTGAAAGTCCCAGGAAGCAGCCTTTTCTGCAACAGATTTAACACAGTCCATCTTTGACAGAAGAAGGTCTCAAAGCCAGATCTCCATAACGCTTAAAATGCACCAACAGGAGACTGAGTATTTTTACCTGAATTGCTTGCTTCCCTAATTAACAAAAGCTACTGATACTTTATCTGATACGATCTAATAGATGGATGCGAGACATGGCCTATGGTCCATCCACAATATGAAAGGGAGGCATAATTTGAGCACAAAGGAAATTCCACTAAGCACTGAGGCATGCATGCAGAACTAAAGCTTCCAAAAAGACAAAGCAGGAAAGTTAAATGGTGCAAACTGACAGACACAAGTAGAAAGTTTCAACTATGACAACTAATATTTTGTTTTACTGAACTGTTGCAGTAACACATGAGCAGTTCATAGATTCTCTTACCAAAGTTTTGCAAGAAATAAATTTTCATTTATGCACACTGACAAGCACTAAGTTCCCAGCTCCCCCTAGTTGAATATTTAATTAAATTCTATTCTATCACCTTTGAAAGCACTCAATTTTTGCAGATTCTGCAACAGAGAACACAACTATTTACAGACCATCTTTGTCCTTGGAACTTCTATTAAAATTAAAGCTCAAACTGATTTATAAGAGCCATTACTTAGAAGTTAAGCCAAGATGTTTGTCATTAAGGTACACTAAGGAAATCACAACCAAACCATATAGGTTAGGATGAGGAAAAATACTTTGAAATAAAAATAAGTTTCCAACAGAAGAACAGAATGTGTTTGTTCACACTATGATCTGTTTTTCTGATGCTGTGATGATAATGATCTTCAGAAATTCTTATTAATAGATAGTATTTTACCATTTTGAAGTGTTCTGATCCCAGTCAGAACAGGATACTCTGAAAGTTAATTCTGAAATTCTAAGTACAGAATTTGCAGAAGCACTACTGTCTGGCAGTTCATCATGGACTTTCTAATAAAAAACAAGCCAATTTCAAACTTCTGCAAGTTAAATATAAAACAGGGATATTTACTATTATAAATTTGCCAAGAGCATTGAAGTGACTCACTACAACTTCAAGCTTCTTAGAAAATCTGCTCTTTTCAGTTAATTTTATCAGCACTTCGATATTAGAAACAAAGTTGTGACCAAAAATACAATTTTATAAACAACTTTCACAGTATGTCCTTATTACATGCATTTTTCAAAACTACATTCAGAAATCAATTAATTTGAATTTGACATAGACTGACTGTTTTTCCAAGAAACTGCAATAGATTTAACATCTGAAGTGACATCTTTCAATTATGTCTCTAAATTGAATCTTTACAATTTTATTCCCTGTGTAACATGAACAACTGTTTACAACTCACAAGAGCATTCAGTTTTATTGCTGAAAGATAGCTGCTACGCCTGGTTAAAATGGACAAGAATGTTCTCATTCTGGAGCAGACCAGCTCAGATACAATCTGTCACAGGAAGTGTGATACCAGAATATAGGAGAGGCCATCAGAGAACAACACCTGCGTGTTGGCAATGCACCGACAACAGTTATCACGCATACTTTTAAAGTTATACCCAGTTACAAAGAAGCCTAACAAAACTCTATTTCAGACTAAATCTGTGAGAAATGTGTTAAAAGATTTTCTTCCCCCATCTACCCAAAACTGCTTCAAAAATTCAAAACAAATTAATAGCAGCAGACTTCCTGTACTGAATGTGAATGCTGCAACAGCCCTCTACAGCTGCACTGGCTAGCGATGAAGTAATCTGCTTTCATCTCCATCTCCCTCTGGTCATTGGTAGGTCTGTCATTTTGCTCCTATGTAAAAACACCCAGCAAGTCCAGATTTTCAAAACTGAGGATTCTCTCAAAATAACCTTTTCCACCCAAGCAGTCCGCTATTTCATGTAGTCTTCTGGACTTTGAACAGATGCTTCTAATTCAGAAAGAAAACAGTACGACAAAAGTTGGGTATGTCAAAAGGTTTGATTCCATATTCACTAAGAGCCAGACATAACCTTAAGCATTTACAAGCCCTAACCCTAATTTCTTTGTTATTGCCATGCTATTTGGCTAAGCACTGTTAGTAAACACCAGAGATTAGCAGGAAAAACAGGAATCTCAGAATTATAACTTACTATTTCATATAATAAAATCATCATCAATTTAGGTATAAATTAACACAGATTAGATTTAATCACCAACATACTTACTTTTTCTAATGTTTCAATGCGCTGTTTTAGGAGTCTGTTTTCAGTTCGTAACCTCTGGAAGGTAAACAGTTCAGAATTGTATTTCTCAAGTTATTAATTGTAAGTCTGATAAAAGCCAAGCAAGCTAACAATGTTTTTATCTCATCACATCTATGAAAATCAGTACAAATACAAAACTAATTAGTGACCTTTTTAACATCCTTCTTTATAATTTACTAACCCAAAAGATTAGTTAAAACAGCTTGATACAGCAAAGATGAGAATAGTCTTGTGTTATACGAAAGTATCTGTATTGCATTACATGAAAGCAGTACGTCCACAGGTGAACCACAGGGCTTAACCACACATTAGACTTGACAGCCTCCTCTTCATAAACAGAGCCAGACACAGCCTTCATGGTTAACATGGCACGACAGTGCTCCCTGCACCAGGACAAGCTAAACAGATAGAGACAAGGTTTCCTTCCTTCTCTTCCCAATAATTTTTCTGTTAAATTATACAATATTTATTTAATCTGTAAGGTTATACGCAGAATTATTTACCTCAGATGCCCCAAAAGTGAGAAAGAATTGTAATGAATTGCATATTTTACCAGTGCAGTTCCTATAAATTTGAGCAGTCAGCATTCAGATAGAAGAGATCTCTATCCCTAAGAATAGAGCAATGGATATCAGTTCAGTAGAGCTTTATTCTGCCAGGCTGAGAGGCAGACTCAATGTGCTTGGTTTTCCATCTCCCTAAAGCAGCAGAGCTTCTTAGCAGAAGACAGCAAGTCAGAAATGGTTTATACAAGGTCTCAAAGCAGGGCCTAGAAACAGACACCTTTCGGTTGTTGAGTTTGGTTGGGGGTTTTTTCTTGAGTTTTTTTTTGTTTGGTTTTTTTTTTGTTGTTGTTTTTTGTTGTTTTTTTTTTTTTGTGGGGTGGTGGGGGCAGCAAAGGATTTGAAATAAATTAAAATACAAGAATCTAAATTTACAGTTGTCTTTCAAATAATTTTATTCTGCCCTGTTCTGCAGAGAGCTGTCCTTTGAATCCTGGAAATCTTCTGATTTGAGGTGCTGTTACAGCAGGCTCTAATGCTGCTAACTGCCTTGCTGCCTGCTACAACAACAACAACATACTGCCTGAAAAACCCTGAACACTTTTGTGCTCCCAGGTGCACGTCACTGAATTTTTCTGAAGAACCAATGCTTTAGAAACTGAAATTGAAAGGCAAAATGAGTAGCAGCAGACAGGAAGAAGGAAGGCTATACCTAGCTCCCTCTACTAAGCTTTGTGTACTACACCTGCCCATAATTTCTCCCACTGCCTTTTCTCATGGAACTGGCTAAAAACATGATGCAAGGAAGCAAATCCAGATCAAATACTATGCTGAGTTAAAAAAAAAAAAAAGTGAAAAAGGAAAAAGCAGCAAAAGCCTATTTATGTGTCCTGGTTTTGGCTGAGATAGAGTTAATTTTCTTCCTAGTATCTGGTATAGTGCTGTGGCTTGGATTTAGAATGAGAATAACATTGATAACACACTGATGTTTTAGTTGTTGCTGAGCAGTGCTTACACCAAGCCAAAGACTTCTCAGCTTCTCATACTGCCCTGCCAGTGAGCAGGCTGGGGATGCATGAGAAGCTGGGAGGGGGCACAGCCAGGACAGCTGACTCCAGCTGACCAAAGGGATATCCCCTACCATATGGTGTCACACTGAACATATACAGTGGGGGAGTTGGCAGTCACTGCTCGAGGACTGGCTGGGCATTGGTCAGCAGGTGGTGAGCAACTGCACCATGCATCACTTGTTTTGTATATGCTTTTATCACTATTATTATTTTCCCTTCCTTTTCTGTCCAATTAAACTGTCTTTATCTCAACCCATAAGTTTTACCTTTTTTCCAATTCTCTCCCCCATCCCAATGGAGGGGGAGCAAGCGAACGGCTTTGTGGTGTTTAGCTGCCTGCTGGGTTAAACCACAACATATTGTCACAAAAGCAAAAAGATGCAGTGATTAAGTACACACAGGAAGTAGGTCAGTTAGTATAAGGGAAACAAACTGCACTTGCAGGGTGGGTTTTTTCCACATTATGTATCGGTACAGAAGCTCCAAAAGAAAAAGTGACTGCCGACAGAAGACAGTCAGTCTTGGGTGCAACACATAAGAAAAATCAAGATCTCAAGATCAATGATGAACCACTCAAGTGCATTCTCATAAATGCTATCTTAACATGTCTTTTACAAACCTCCTATGGGGGACACGTACATCTAAACAAGCATATTTGGAACCTCTAGTGAATGAGGCCATCAGTAATCAAGCTTTACTTAGTCTTCATTATTTTCTGCTGACTGCAGCAGGTTTCTGTTAAAGATTTTTCTTTAAATGTCCAAAGTCTCAATAATTTCACTGTTAAGTGTCTTACGAACAGACGTTCCAAATACAACTGCTGAAAGCAAAGAATCTGGGGACCTCAATTACATGTCCTGCTATATATACAGATCAAATATGTAACCCCACATCTAAGATTTAAACTAATCCATAAATAAATCTGTTGAGGCTCTTACTTTAATTTCAACTTGTTCTTCCATTTCTTTTGTCTTTATTGTAGTGTATTCCTTCTCTAACCTAAAAATTAGAAATAGTAAATCATGATTAGAAAAACTGCAAGTAACTAACTTGTTGGTGTAATACCTAAAAACTAATAGTGGAACAGAGATACCAGTTATTGATATTTCCTTTGTTTAAGTGGCCACTTGAAACGCACACCTGTAAATATTTAGACTGGACATTAAAACTAAATTTAAAACACAAAGACTTCTGTAGATAAGAACAGACTGAACCAGCACTGTGAATTGCAGGTGCTTGCTTGTGTACATTTACAGTGGCAATGAGCAGGAGTTACTCTGTAATAACCACTCAGTGTAACTGCACAATAATCAATTCAATAGATTCAGCCAAAAGAAAACGGAGCTTGAAAAGCTTGGAAAACAGAAAGATGCAATGAGATTTGAGACAAAGATCTTATATGTTTAAGATCTCCAGCCAACCACAAAATTGTCCCAACTGAAAAAGGTGGCAACAAGAATAATCAAGCAGAGATATACAAGGCCTCTACAGAAGGCAACCAAGGAAGTTTAGACTTAGAATGACAGGGTTTTAAACTACAGACACGTATACTGGCTTTCAGATAAAATATTTTTCCTGAAAGCTTTGTTACTAGTCCTGTTTTAGAGAAGACTGCTCGCTCAACAGCATTGATCATATGCTGCTGACAGAAGGACTGGCAAATTCGACTGGAAAGACCCTAGCACAATTGGCAGAGCAAGAAGGGTGAACATACAATACATTGCAACCAACTGGAGAATTGCCAAATTCAACCCTGGAAAAGCACAATATGCGCAGCTACCCTTATCAAAACCTAATTTACCAGAGGGAGAAAAGAGAAGACATGCAACTAACCTTAAAAAAAAAAAAAGTAGTCTTATGCTTAGGATTTCAAACACCACATGAAAGTTATTTTATAGTTATCAATGGTATTACAAAGTTTCATCAATTTATATTTTAAACAGCACTAATCTTGACCATACATGCACTCTTTAGTACTGTGAATACTTTTCCAGTTCCTGAGAACTAAAGTCTTAAGAATTTAGACCAAGTTTAACCTTCTTTCCTTACTTCATCCTCAAAAACCAAAACAATCCCCTCCACAAAAAAAACCACCTCCCTGCTTTTCCTATTCAGATCCTGTTTACAGAAGTGCTGTAATCCCCCATAATTTGCAGCTTTCTTCAAAAGCTTTTAAAGTTATTTTTATAAATTAGATATAGCATTATTATATTTAAGAAAAATAGCAAACACTGCTTTAGAACAATTTTCTTGCAGACCTTCAGTTTTAACTGTTTATAGTATAAAACAAAAAATGTAAAGATGGAAAACTCAAAGTGAAATACTGAATAACAAATTTTAAAGAAAAACAAACAGTAGCTCTTAGCAACAGTATAATCTATTTTCTCAAAATGTTATACCTACTTTTTCATCTTTTTTGCATTGTATTTGACTTGGTAAGATGCTTGGATTAATTTGTCTGGACCACTGTCAAACTGATGTGGAATGACCTTTTGAAAGTGCTAAAAGCAATCAGAGCACAAGATTACATATAATTAATAGCTGCAAGGAAATGCATGCACACACACTACACATTCCAGACATCTCTTATCATTATTATAATCTTTATTTACCTGTAACATTCCTTCCATGTCAAGTTGCAGTAATTCTGCTTGGTTCATCTGAAGTACTGCTAAACCTACTCGAAATACTATCTCTAAACCCTGAAAACAGAAGTTAAGAAATATCCAACAATTATTCATGGCATTGTCAACAGGACAGAATGACTGTACTACTTACTAATGCAGGAAATTCACCCAGATTCTCAAACAAGCAAAAGGGCTACTGGAAAAATCTCTCAGTAATTGGTTATGGGTTTCTTATTTTGCTCTGAGGACAAGCAGTTTGGTTATTTGTCCTGATGCCAGACCTCGCCCGCAGAGAGGCTAGTGCTGAGGTAAAAACTCCTTAGTGATAGGTGTTCCCTACATGAGCTTTATCACAAATTTTAAATCTATCTAGCACAAAACTCCCTCAGGTACTTCCTTAAAATGGCTTTTTAATTTCAGACACGGTACAATGCAGTTAAAGTAAACAGATACAAGGGAATGTCTCACTCATAGATACTATCCTGGACATTCTTGAATGTAAGCTGAAAGGATCCACTTTTGACTATTTTCTAAAAGATGACTGCAGAGAAAGAGCATAAGCTTTAGTTTGTTACCAGTTACAATCACACAAAGCTTTAATCCTAAACATGACTTAGGTGTCTTAGAGATAGTGACACTGAATAATTCCGTAAATTTCTTTGGCTAGTGTTCATTGGCTGGGCAGCAGAAGATGCCACCACTCCATCTTCTTGGCCTGCATCACCCCCATGGAGCTTTAACTCTGGCCTGAAAGCAGCATTACTTTCCACTCCAAACTTACTGAAGAATTGATGTCCCTGTTGTATGCAATGCTATTGCATCACATCCAGAACTGACAGGTGTGGTAACTCTTCCATAGAGCACAAAGTCATGTACAGTATCTACATTCAAAGATTTAGTTGCTTTTCCTTGACAAACTACATATATAGACAGCTTCTCCTACAAAATAATCTGATAAGTGTAGGGACTACTACCACTACCTAAATAACTGCTTTCAACAGCTTCTCTTGAAATGGATCATATGAGTATTGAGTAGTTACCTCAGACATAAAGATATCAAATATTCTTGTTGCAATTGGTAGTGGAAAAGTTGTAAGGAATATAGTTAAAAACCATGACGATGCATACATAGAAGTATGGAAACTCTGAGACTGAAAGTGCACATAAAGCTCTGGAAGATGTTCCTGGAAAAGAAGAGGAGGGAAAAAAAATATGTTAAGCTTCTGCTGGCAGTTTTAGTGTGACCATGTTTTTGATAAATTTTGAATAAAAACAAAATAATTGATATTTAGTACAGACAGCAACTTTGTAACAGGACTAGAACAGATATTACTCATCATTATCAAGAACCATGCAATAGAAGTCCCAGCAGAGAATGCCCTACAATTCTACCCTGGAAAGCACAGCTTTCAAAACCACAATGGGGAGTCACAAGCTTGTAAATCCCTAAATCACATCTAGAGTGGGCTACAAGAGACAGCTGGAAAGATCTAGGGTACGGCCAGAGAATGTCTTATCCACCACCTAACAGCCCACCCCGATCATCGTGTTAGGAACTGGATCACAAAACACAAATCTATTTGTCTCTATCAGCCTGACCAGGAAGAAAAAGTTTTATGTGTCCCAAATCTGAACACAGTTTTAATTCTACATATGAGGATACCTCCCAGTTTACACCTTTAAAAATAGCTACAAATTGACTATGAAGACATTTACTTTCAGAGTCCTCAATTCAAACAGAATAAGACATTCATATGCTTAAACTACTGTAATACAAATCCTCATGCTTCAGTGTTTAAGGCCAGTCACTGTCTGCCAAATGTTAAAAAAGCAGACCGCACAGCCATATGCATTAACTTCCGAAGTTCTGAAACTAGGTACTGTCAAAAGAACAGCCTGTTAGCCAACAGACATCCCTGCTCTTGAACTGTAATTCTGAAGTTCGTCATTAATAGCTACTGAAGAGAAAATTTGATAGATTCTGTATGTACCTGTATCATGCATTCAAACTGATACATACAAAGGCCCAGTTCAGCCATGCTTGGTTTAAAGAGTTCTCGTAGTCTGTAATCTTGCATTAATTTAACGAACACACAAAATGCCTCTTCTTCTGGCATCTGTAATTAAAAATAAAAAAGCACAGTAAAAACTCTGGACAATTGTAAGGATATATCAGAGTTAGTGCCTGGGATGGTTTAGGGTTGGGATTTTTTTTTTTGGTTTTGAGTTGCTTGTTGTTTTTCATTTTATGGGATTTATCACCAACGACTGTAATGAACTTTTGTATATATTCAATTCTATCAAATGATTTTTACACTGAAATAGAGGTTCTGTAAGTTTCTTATAATATACCGTACTTTGCCATAAAACAAAAGGCAGCGATACAAAGGCAGCTTTAAGATTATCAAATCAGCTGTGAAGTTCCATTTGAACTCTGAGGAAATTCAGTGAAATAGAACTGAAATGACAAGTTCATTAATAGTTGAAACAACATTCACCAAAATAGCTTGTAAGTCTGCAAATCTTACCTTAGTTCTGAGAAATAAATGTATTCTCCCACTCAAAGACAGCATCTTCTTGGCAAACAGAACGACAGAGAATAAATCTCATTTCATTTGCAGAGTAAATAGCTGCCCTTGACAATTCCATTGTAATAAAATGACGAAGAAAAACCATTATAAAAATTCCCAATAAACCACCATGATATATTATGCATTCTAGCAGAGATTTTAAAGGTTCACATATTTTTAATATCATGTTTACCTGCATAAGCAGTAATCCAACTATAAAAGCACTTCCTTGACAGTATCCAACCTCACGATCCACCAAAGAATAAGCCTGGGAAATAAAATTTTAAGACTCTCAACAATTAAAACCTCATTATCAATAAAAAGTAATCATAGTTCATGCTGTTATTTTGCTAATAACTTAAGCTTCCTCTCCCAAATCCAGTGACGAAAGATATTCTGTTCAGAAGTTTTAGTCAGATATTTGATTTGCTACCTGCTGCTACAAAGGGGTATGAACTCTGCTCTGATAGCCTACAAAGCTAAAACTAAGGCATAACTTAAGATACATGCAGTTTTCAACTACAGGAATTTGCCAAAAAATAACAGAGACAGTTAGCATTCAAACTGCACAAGGTTGCTACTTTTATAAGAGACAGACTAGACAAAGAAACAACCGTTCTTTTCAGAAAAATTACGTGCTGCAATTTTATTTAGAGGTGAAGGAGATGCAGTAATGTCCATGCATGTTGCGTCTTCGTTTTAGATTATGGAAGTTACTGTGATTTGGAAACCTGTCAACTTTTCTATGAAACTATGTTGTATGGAAAAGTGTGTCTTTGCAAATTTAAGCTCTAGTACAATGAAGACAAAGTAATGCAAACTTGGTTTTATGGCACTCTCATTTTGTGCTTGGGCACTGTAACAACAGCACAACTGTACTGTTACTTGCTGCTACCACTTGCAGGTTCAGAAACACAGGAAAATTGAATGCTAGTTCTGATGTACAATGTTCTTGTCTTGATCAACATGGTTTACTTTACTCCATGGCACACTTTATTCCATTATTTTATCAGCAGCATGTGACTTTGCTTTAATGTAAACTTAGTAAGTTTTAAAAATTTCTTCCAAAGTAAAAACCATTAACTAAAGGAATACCATATTTTAAAGCTGTCTTTGAAACTGGAATGTAATTTGTTACACCATTCATGTCAGGTAGAGTAAATTTAAAAAATCTGAATGCATTAAATTGATTGAAGTTCAGTATATACAAGGCAAATTATTTTGCAAACTTTTCGGCATATTCTTGCTAATGTATTTTCAAGGGCTGAAATACTGACTTACCTTCATTACATTGAACAAGACCTCCTGTCCAAGGCTGTCTTTTTCTTTAAAAAAATCATGTTCAGGGTATGTTCTAGCAATGTCCCTTCTTATTAATTTCTCACATGGAGATGTCATTTTCAAAAGCTCTGAATATTGATCCTTAATTGGCATGCTTTGAGCACTGCATAAGAGTTGCCAAACAATTGCTCGGAAATGATGAGGTATCCCTTTTCGAACAAGCTCCTAAAGGACAAAAAAGACAAATTAATTTCTATTTCCTGAAAACATATAAAGTCCAGAGAACAAAACACTTCAACACATTAAAGCTCCTCACAACTTCAGAGAATGCTTACATCATATAGTTTATGTTTCAAAATAGAAAGAGGTAGATTTAGATTAGATATTAGGAACAAATTTTTTACACTGAGGGTGGTGGAACACTGCAACAGGTTGCCCAGAAAGGTGGCAGATGCCCCATCCCTGGAAACGTTCAAGGCCAGGTTGGATGGGGCTCTGAGCAACCTGATCTGGTTGGAGATATCTCAGCTCCTTACAGGGAAGGTGGACTAGATGACCTTTGAAGGTCCCTTCCAACCCAAACTATTCTATGATTCTGTAATGTGTAAACCTCAATTTCGACGGATAGATTGTCAGTTAACAAAAGCAAGGAGAGTCAGAATCATTTTTAGTGGCTAAATTAGCTAATGAAAGTAATCCCCTATTCACAGTAAGCTACTTCAAAAAGGGAATATTCAGAGTAATTTTAAACAAGAACTCTCATGAGCCAGAATTTAATACAGTTATTTTATATTTTGCAAAAGATCACTAAAGATAACACTCTTATTTATATTCATAGTGATCAAGATAGAAGAAATCAGCAATTAAAAATTATTTCCAAGACAGGTAAATGATAAAAAGTGGAACTAACTGTAGCACAGCCAACTGCAACAGAAGATATTGCACAGTAGTACTATCAGAAGTCATTTGACAAACTTGACAAGTTGCGTCTAATTTCTCCCATGTGCCAGTATTTCCAAGTTCTCATTTAAGAAAGTATTTAAATGTAGTTTCAGATATTGGACAAAGAAAACTAAGTTTACATCTACTGAATTAACTAAGTTTATCTTCCCTGGGGAGTAGGAGAAAAACAAACAAACAAAAAAAATCAGCTAAATCAGCTAAGTATTACACAATTTGACTTTCCCAACAAGACATCTAAGAACCTGGTACTTGTCTTTTCAGAAAGCACAAACAGAAAGTACTCTTGTTGCTTGATCTGAAAACTGAGAAAACAGTATAAATTGGGAAGTTCACAGAGTGCCTTAGTGGTAGCTTCAGCAACTAGGATCAGTCTGACCTAGAAGATTGTCTCTTGAAGACAAGTGGGTTCCTTTAATTTTTTGTACCCTAATAACTGTTATCAAGTATCTGTCTCCTAAAGCATAGTTTCTTTCACTAGTATTTACTCTGAAGCCACAGTAATCTCCTATTCTGCAAAGCTTCCTCTTTTTCCTGTTTGTTCCAAATACTTGTCCCACTTCTCCAAACTAAGATTAATTAATGCAACAGTGCTAACTTTTTAAGAGACTCCTGCTTTCAAGTTTTGTTTTTGTTAAGTTTGAACTCTACTGCAGGAGTGCTGCATCACTGATCTCAATTTTCTAATGTCTCTATGATCTCCAGTCTTCTTCAAAACCATCCTAGTAATGCCACTCTATTTGTCCCATCTACGACACAACTACAACACCCTGTGTTATTTCCTAGAAGATTTCCAGCTCCAAGACAACTCTAACACAGCACTTTCCACAGCTCTCTCTAGCTACCATTTGCTAACAATGCACTAGCAGATTGCAGATCAGTCATCCTAAATGTACAATAACGAAGCATTAGTAAGTGGTTTCTTGCTTTAAGTTATGCTGCATCTGCTCGATAAAATAATAGGGTTAATCTCTCCAAGAATCCTAAAGGAACAGCTAGAAAACATACCTACTAAGCAGCACTAAAATGTGCTTTGCAAAGGTGCTATTCTACACAGTATTATGCACACTGAAAAGCAGTGTGCTTCAGAATCCCTCCATAAAAACAAAGTGAGTTCTGAAGTGGATCAAAGGACACAAGGATAGAACACATCAACTACGCAGGAAGGTATATGCACCTATGTCTAAAACTTTGAAAACTTACCAGATATCTAATAACTTAAGACCAGCTTTTACAGCCAAGACAAGAAGATGATACCTATGCTGCCCAAGTCATATCTACTGGCACAATCAGGAAATAGGTATGGATGTTCTGGTATTCCATCGTAAATGCAGAATGACATAGTTTAGGCCGACTTTCAACAAACAAAAACAAAAACAAACACACACAAAATTGAGAATTATGTAACCAAAGGAAAACTCTCTAGCAATATAATTAAATATTTACTGAAGTTAGTCAAGTGATACTCCTGCCACTTCGAAATGTTCAAATGCACTCGTGCCACTTCGAAATGTTCAAATGCAGGCAGTTCAAATTAACTCCATCTAGCCATATCTACTTATTACCATCTCACTTCTGCTTTCTCTTGCCAGATTCATGTGGCCTTCTTTCCATGGTCTTTTGGGAATACCTTTCTAAATACTGTTTTCCCTATGCAAGCAGGAAGTCTTGAAATAATTTTCTCCCCTTGTTTTCTCTCTCAAGTCATGTTCTCTCTTTACAACTGCTTCACATAAAAGAGACTTTACCTTAGCCTATTATTCTGCCTTTCCACATCCTATTTATACATACACATTTCAAACTGCTCAAAAGACTCTGAAATTTGTATTCTGCACAGAAAACTACAGAGTAGAGTCAACAAAGAACCATAGCAGAACTTGCCTACAAACAAAAAATCCCACACTGCTGTACTTGCTGCCTCTGAAAATGGACATGTTCAAACGCTCTAGATACTTTTTAGCTTGAATTTAAAGTGTAATTAAATTCCAATTCTGTACATGCCCATGGCTAACCCAGACTGTACATACACTGGTCAAAGTTTGTCCAGTCCACTCAGAATTTACAAACTATGTGTTCTTCTGCATAAGGTCATCCCTGGGGTCAACTTGGCATGCACAAAAAACTAAACTTATCAGAGCCTCAAACAGTAGAATTACCAGTTCTTTTAATAAAAATGCTTAAAAAAATATAGTTGTTCAGTACGAAAACAATCATAGCATCCAGCTATCAGACGCCCTTAAGTGGGTTTTCAGTAATTCCATACTGGAAACATGAAGCAAATGTTCCCTAAGTTCATGGGAATCTCTCATTAGAGGTAGACTGAAAGCTTTAGCATTTAAGATATAGTAAATGCATCTAGTTTTCCGTAAGAGACATTTGCTGGGCATAACTGTTACCAAGGTCTGATAACAGTTACAGAGGAAGCTCATAGGCTTAGGGATGGAAGCAGATTCAACTGGAAGCGTCTATTACATATTTATTTAAAAAAAAAAATTAAGGCCAACAGGAAGACAAAACAGTATCACTTATATCACATCACAAATATATCCTAAAAACCAGTGTCCAGCTACTACCTTAACTTGCTTTTCTTTCTTTTTCCGTACATCTTCCCATTCATTCACAATCCTCCCCCACAGGATCCATGAGTCTTCTTCAAGATGGCTGAGATTGCTAGAAGCTGATGAACTAGATACAAGAGAAGATCCACTATTTCTTCTTGACCCATTTACTGATCGCAAGGATTTGCTATCTGTTTCCAAGAGTCTGCAAAGAAGGCATACAAAAAACAAATCCAAGTTCTTCTAATCACAGGACCACGCTATTAATTGCTTTACAAGTCAGTTCTTCCAACCTCTCTACAAAGAATGCACGCAAAGGTTCAGTGGAACAGTTTTCCCAATTTTGTACTAAATCTGAAAAGAAGAATGGGTTAATGTTACTGTTTCTTCTTGAGATCTTAGTAATTCTGCAAACAGAAGAACAGCTCACATTGCAGCCTTTTAAGAAGCGGATAAAAATCTCACATCATATATCAACAATGCTGCAAGAAGTGAGACTTCAGTACAAGCATTTTATAGTCTCATGAACAAGATCTTAATACATGAAGATATCAAATTAAAGAAAGTACAGAAGCAATGCAAGTCCAATGCCCTTTTACACATTCGTCAACTGGAGATTAACAGCTCTACAGAGAAGATGTTTTGTTTTGAGGCATAAGTAGCAGCAAGAGGGCTTTGATTTTACTAGCAATGAAAACCCCACAGCTGCTGTGCATCAGACTGACACAGAAAAAGTTAAATACCCTCAATGATAGTATCAAATGTCAAAGTACTGCAAAAGAGAGTAATTTTAAAGAACAGAAAAAATTAGCCTCCTAAAAGTCTACCTGATTACACTTTTTTTTAATCGACAGTGTAAATACAGGCAGAATAATTAAAACCTGGAGCAATTTTAAAACATCTGACATTTGCTGACAACTGCTCACAAATCAACATGGTGTTTTATAAACACATGGCAAAAATCTCAGACCTAAAGAATGAGGACCAGGCAGCAGTATAATATAGTTTAACAGTATATATATACACTGTTAAACTATATAATAAACTATTATATATAGCTATACTATATATAATAGTATAGCTAATGCATGTGTAATTGAAGCCTGGAGTTCAGATGTGAGAACAACTGGAGTTATCAGGGAGCAAGATATATATAAAGATATTCCAAGTGCTGGACAAGCTGCTGAAGAGACCTCCCTGTTAGCGCTTGCTATGGCCATCAATTTTGCAAGGAACTGCAGATTCTGAGCAAAGACGCGTGTTTTGTTTATCCTCAACTAATATTGAGCCCCATAAGCAGGGGGAAATTTTTTAGACCATGTGTTAGGTAAGAGCAAGAATTTAGAGTAACTTGAACAAGTGTTTTGCTATATCAAAAGTTTCATCTGTGCTTTCATTGTCCTCAACTTCCAAGAATTTCAACATCTGTAATTCAGAGTGATCTGGTTAAATAATTTCTCAATGCACCCGCACAAAAGTTAATCCCCATCCCCCCAACATTTCAGTAAGGTCAGGTTAGGTTTCAGATATTTAATGAATTATAGCCTGAGTTATATTGTACACAAATCTCAGCATACCTATAATTTTTAAGCTCTCTGCTATGATAGAGATATTTATACTAGTTTCCCCTGTTCCCAGCTTTCACATAGTGGTGTTTATGGAAGTTAGGGAAAAAAGTAATTTAATTCATGAAGACAACAACTACAGTTTCTGGTAGGTGTATTTTGTTCAGAAAAGGGTTAAATAGCAGTGTCTTTATAAAAAAAAAAAAACCACCAAAAAACAAAACCCAAACAAAAAAGAGCTTTTTCAAGACCAATTTTAATTTAGTTTATATCAAGGGAATGCAAAAAAAAATCCTGCTTTGAGGAAAAAAAAGAACAAAGCAAAACCAAACCATTGTTAATATTTAGAAACCTGGCCTATACTGATCCATAAGGAAAATTCACAGTTTGGAACTCCTCCTCTCAATCTGAGATAGAGCCTAAAGATCAAATTCAAAGTAATCACAGAGGAAAAAAACAAGCACAGAATAAACATTACAATTATAAAAACAAGGTGCTAACTAGTCACTTTCAGTTTTCACAGCTTTCTTGTTAAGTTTCTGTAATTTGACCTTACCTGGATAAACTCATTGTCCTTCGATTTGAAAATGGGAAGTTCTTTTTACCGTAGGTAGTGAGTTCTGTGGCGTTTAGTCACTGTTTTCTTTCACCTAAAACTTTTATAAATGATTTACTAAGGCCAAACAGCTCCACCAGGACTCTGGACCGAGCTACCTTATCATTCTGAGGAGAAGTTCAGTATAATTGGATTACAGAATGCTACAAGACATAGCTTTATCCAATTTGAGTTCTTCCAATTTCTAGCTATTTAACTAATTCATATTCTCCTTATTGACATAAAAGCCACCAATGAAAAGGAAACCTTAAAAATAACCATCACCAGCAATTCCTCCAGCAAGCAGAAACAAGAATAGTTCCCTGTGTTCAGTACAATTCCTTGTCAAAGTGTCACTCTGCTAAAATGCAGATTCAAACTGTTCTGAAACTACAGTGCACTCAGCATAACAAGAGCATCAAGTTTCTGTATTAAAGTGTAGTATCTCACAAGAAAAGGTACACTTGATAGGATAGCCTCTAATTAGAATTCACACAGGAGACTACTGTGGGACTGAACAGGTCTGGCTAAAATTAAATAAAACCAGACACTATTTGCTAGCTTATTTACTAAATGAAGAAAGCTGACTGAAAGAAAGGCTAGCAAGCTCAAGCTCACATTCTTCTTTCAACACGCAAACTAGTCTAACTGTGGGGCTTAATGACGTGACTCCAGATGTAAAGATATTATGCTCCAACACAGACAAGCAGTCCAAAACACCAGATATTACTGCTTTTCAAATAAAAGTTAGTCACTGAGTTGTGAACAGAGTTGAACACCTCAGATAAAATACAAATTAGGTTTCTTAAAAGCACTCTTTTTCTCTTTTGATAAATTTTCATTTGCAAAAATTACATAGTTTATCTTCAAAGGACGGACAATCCCATAAAACACAAGGAGAACAGGATGAGGTGGTTTAGAAGCTGCCTTCCATTCTTACTTAAGAACTAGACAAATATAAAAAACTCCCTGTAAGTTATATTGCTATTAGGCTGCAGAACATGAGAGAAGATATGCCAGGTCACACAATGGCATTAGCCCCTCCTCCTTCCAGTTACTCTTTTCCTCTACTGAAAGTTACTACCCTTCAGTTACTACTGAATTGGCAAAAAAACAAAACAAAACAAAAACAAAACAAAAAAAAAAACACCTGAGTACCTCAACTGCCTCAGTGGCAAGTCCAGCATGCTAGCAGAAGGTGGAACAGAAGCTAGTTTGAGCTGAACTATCAAACTACTCTTCACTATAGCACAAGAGATAGCAATCTTCAGTAGGTATCAAAACCCTACTTGCTATGTTCTAAGTCTAAAACCTATTTCGAGCTTAAGTGCTCCTTTACACTCAACCTCTCTTGAACTACTGAAACATACTTGTCAAATATAACAAATTTTGCAAGATGACTTAAGTCCTGCCTCAAGGAGCGCAAATAAGGGTAAGTTCTGGAAATTCAGCATTAAGAAGTTATACAGTCCAATTTTATTTCTTAGTGAGATTGGCAATTTGCAATAACTGTGCACATCAAGAGCAATCGATCCAACTGAAAGTTTCATCTTGGTGCAGATAGACATACACTTATGGAAAAGCTGCCAAGAAAATAGTTGCTGACAATACAAAAAAAAGCCAGGATGAAGAGAAGACTGATTAGGAATTTACTTTTTATCAATTTAAGACATTATGCATTGCCACCATTAACATAAAAGTAGGATGCATCTACTATTTCTTCCAAATATAGATGGCTGAACACTGTTTCATCTCTAAACAGAGTAGGTTATATAGTGGAAAGCAAGAACAGGGTAAAAGAGGAAAAAAATAGAGAAAATGGAATTCAGAAATCTTTACTGTTTCAAAAAGCTAATAAAAACTACAGTTTTGGTCTAAGGTGGTGAAAAGATTATATGAAAGTTTCGTCCCTTAGGTACTCTACTTTAAATAAGGTTGGACTCAATCTTAAAGGTCTTTTCCAATCTAAAGAATTCTAGGAAACTGGATAGTGAAAAATCACATGGCTCCAGTGTAAATTCTTAGGATTAGAGGCAGCTATAAACACTCCTGTGAAACTAGGAGAGAAAAAACACCTTCTAGAGTTCCACAAAAAAAATAAAAAAAACTCCAGAACTTCTAAAAACATAGCACAAGAACACAAGTTCTTAAACCTTGAGGTCTTGAAATTGAAATGTTGTTCCATGAAGTTTCACCCAAGCCAGCTTTAACAGCCTCTATGCTGAAATTGCAATAAACCAATTTGAGTCTCACTACTATACTTTGAAGACTAAAAAGTTTTCCATTCACCTGTTCTGTTCCTCAAGTTTAGCGAGTAACTCCAAGTCATCTGGACTCAGCTGTGTTGGTGAGGATGGTGATAATGCAGGTGTAGACAGAGTGGTAGAGGAGGAAGTAGTGTGTAATGAGGCAGATGGACTTGCCACCTGACTGGCCATTTGACTGACGGTGTGCGATACAGTGTTCTTCACCCATGAGAGAGTAGAGCTCAGCTTTCCTGCAACCTTGTCTGTCGCCACCTGTGATGATAAGAAGAGAAGGCAATAGTTGACTTTTTAAAATACTTTTTTCAGTAAGCCTGCTGTGACTCACGAAAGAAAAAGAACATACAACATGCATAAAGTGACATTGAGTTTACTTATTTCTTGAGAACACCTAAGGCTGTGAGAAGCAACAAAAGCATCAACAGCAATACAATATCACAGAAGTAGTAACATGCAAGTATGGTGCTAATCCACAAAGAAAGACTGAGGAATTCCTGACCTATACTCAGAGAGCTCAAT
The DNA here is from genome assembly GCF_036417535.1 of Chlamydotis macqueenii. Classification (NCBI taxonomy): domain Eukaryota; kingdom Metazoa; phylum Chordata; class Aves; order Otidiformes; family Otididae; genus Chlamydotis; species Chlamydotis macqueenii. Next base: position 19,704,410 of record NC_141563.1, on the reverse strand, counting down.
TCTGCAGTACAGAAATATCACAGGATCCAGGATCAGCGCAGACTTCCCATTACAAAAATAAATGGAAATAAAAGCTTATTTTAAAACATCTTGATAAGCTAATAATTGCACAGAAACTGTAGAGAAATAAATATAGAAACAGTCAACTACCGATGGGCACCAGAACAGTACATCAGTGTAAACGCTCCAGACCACCCACTGCTCACCTTCATTAATCCCTACAGTGACAGGACACAAGAGCAGGGGCACCACATTTTTAATCTGTATGAAAGCAAAAGATCCTCTAGCATTTGCCAGTGTGAGGAAAATAGTCAAAGTATTTATGTTCATGAATCTACAAAAACTCCTGAACGTCTTACATTAAAGGCCTCATGCTGTCAGCTTCTCTTGTTCCTCACTTTCTCTTCAGGTCACCCCTACACCTATCCCAGTGCCAGGACAAGCCTGGGATTTGAGAGGGGTCCTGGAGAAAAAGTGAGAGGTGCTACTAGAACACAAGGGAGCTCTGAGTGGACAGTCAGGGAAAACTGTGGGTCTGGGAATGAGGAGGCTAACTGGGGCTGATCATAATCTGCTGCTACTACTTGACCAGTGTTCACTTTCTTCTCTAGTGATTCACTGATCACTAGAGAAGAAAGAACAGCAGCCCCTGGAGTTATTTTCTAATGAACTCCCCACCAGAGCATCCTTCAGAAACTGAGAGAGGCTTTGACCTGCAGTGATTCACAACAAAGCTCAATTCCTCCCCTAGCCCAACTCAGAAAATCTAGATGCACCTTAAAGGAAGGCCTAGCTGCCTAGCAAAAGGTTATTACTATTCAAAACCAAGATTGAAGAGGAACTTCCTTTGAAGTGGTGCTGCTGGCAACTATTTATTTTGACCTTTGCTGACTTCCTCAAAACACTGAATTGCTCAATGCTTGTCACAAACAATTCTGCAGTACAGCCTATAAAATAATTGCTAAGATACTAAAGACACTGAGCTACATGAAAAAAAAAAAAAATCCCTTCCCAAGATCCTCTAATAGAATCTAATTAAAGTAGAATTTCAACTGGAAAAGGTAACTCCATCTTGGCACACAATGCATTTATCTGAAGCACAGTATGTAGACTGAGTGACTGGTTGCTAAAGCAGAAGCTTTTATTTATATTCAATGCTATAATGAACTTTTTTTGTTAATCAAATACAGTAGTATTTTATTTTCATGTCATATCAAAAGGAAGACACACCAAACACCTTCAGAAAACAAGAGGAACACTACAGGCCAAACACAGAACAGTGGTATTCAATCTCCCCACTTCCTCTTCACCAACGTGACACATAAAAGCTCTCTTAGAAGACTGCAAAGAAGTTTCCAAGTTCCATTCTGAAAACCGTAACAGATTTTGCTAGAAATCTTCAGATGCAGATTCAAACCACAGGTGGGAATAGTAAGGTCCCAATGTGAGCACTAGAAAAGTTCCAGATGGTTCTTGTGTCACTATTTGGATAGGAAAGCTCAGGTATATCGTTAAAAAAAAAAAAACACACAACACCACCACAAACCAAACCAACCACACCACAAAACACATGGTCCTTTAAAGATAATCTCTGGAAAAAAAAAAACAACACTTTCAATACTAGCATTTGACACCATCTTTTTTACAAGAAAGGAATAAAAATTGCTATAGGTTTCAAAATCTTAAGTTCAACACATACATTAACATTTCACTCAATGTCCTTTATTATCTACTGCTATGAAACAATAAGTTATCACTGTTTCACTTTGAATAAAATAGCATTGTGGTAAAGGTAACTCATACATCTCACTTAAGACTCAAAGGCTTTAAATTGCTTAAAATATGGCAAGCAATGCAACTATTCCAAAAATAAGTGTTGGCAGAAACAGAGCTTATCTTAAGAACACAGGAAACATGGTTTTAAGAGGTTAACATGCAGCAGGTTTTAAGAATTATCCATTCTAAGAATCTTACATATAAATATTAGAAACGCAGTGATTTTGAGTAATACTTTATGTGACAGAAACAAAGTATATAATCATTTTTTATCTCTTTACAAAGTAAAGTAACTAGGAAGGCTTAAGGTGAAAAAGTAAATCCAAGTTGAGGCTGGCTTACACATTCTGAGGCTCACATGTTAAGACAGCTGAAGCAGGAGGTGGGGTGGGGGACGGAAATCAAGAGTCTTTCTAACATTCATTCATCAATGCATCACTAGGCATTAAAAAATTAGAGTAAAGGTTTGTAGAAATCAATTATGTGAAGAATATGAAAAAAAAGTACGGTCAAGAAAACCATGCAAGACAGCAGTTAAATCTTCTGTTTCTAAAAGCAGTTCAGAGTTTCATTAGAACTTATTCAGAGAATGATTACCAAAAAAAAATTTCCTAGTCTGAAAGTATTAACACATATAACAAGCAAAATGCATAGCTGCAAAATGCAAATGTTTGAAGATCAAAAGGCACACAGTTAAGTTTATATCAAAAACACATTAAGAATTTGTTAGGGGAAAAACAGCTATGGCAGCCAGGGCCAAACTAACTTAAGAAAAAAATTTCTGACATAATAGTTAACTAGTCAAGCCTACATGCCTTTTGCCAGGCTTTTCCAGGGTTTCCTGAAGGCCTAAAGCCAGCTCTCAAATTGTTAGCAGTGTAGACTCCTGGTCCTAGACATGAAGGCATTTAATATCAATTCATTAACCTTCTCCCTAAATACGATACAGTAACAGGATTTTCCTATTTCATCATTTCACCTATGTTAATTTCAAAATTTATATTCAGCTACAGAAGATTTCATAGAGTTATTCTGCCTTTGCCATCATCCTCTCACTAAGCCTAGACACCCATGCTGCTTCCACTCTGTTCTGCCTTGTCTTACCACTGAAGCGCTCATGCTTGCAAAGTTGCTCTACCAGGTGCCCTCCTGTGCTATGCCATGTATCACAGGCAGCAGCTACACAGACAGCTCAAGCCCAGACTCTGCTCCATTATGTCCCAGTACTTAACAGATCTATGCAAGCTCTCCATCCCTTCAGCTAACAAGCTCAGGCAGGAAGCCCTCAATTAACAGTATTCTTTGCTCAGTTGATCTCAGCTGGTTTTTCAACTATACAAGGAGAACTGCTTTCCTTTTTATTCCCAACATTTTTCAGATGCTGAAATTCAGGTTACATTTGAAGAGTATAAAAGGTAACCTACATTGCCTGGGAAGTATGCCAAATCAAGAGCACCATCAGGATGACCAAGTGAGTATTAATTATTATTAATGTGTGATCAAAACCTGAGTCAATCCATTTTTAAAATGTGGTTTTTTTCCCCAAAGGGGTCTCACTCAAGAATCTCCCAATTAATCAGACTTCAAACACAAATGCTCCCTGCTCCTGGCCCACTCCCAGGGACACCAACACCCTCCTCTGAAGATAGCCAGGCCTGGACACAAGCAGGCAGGGGTACACCTTCTCTACCCTTTGCAATGGGACACAGGGAACTGAGCAGACACCATCCAGCTCCAAATGAGGTATGTTCATTCAAGCTCCAAGCCATATTAACAGCTACACTGCTCCCAGTTTGCCAATAGACCAAGAGCACAGAAAGAGTTTGTTTGCATCTGCCTGTCTAAAACCATGTAGATACCTCCCAAATAGATGTGTGAATTTTGAGTTTGAAAATATTGACCTTTAAAATACGAGTGGAAAAGACTTAACTACTAAAGACTTCTTACTCTGCTGCAGTTTCCAGTGAGCAAAATGGAACTTCCAGCAACTTTCACCCATCTGGTCAGTCATGAGGCAATGAAGAGACCTGTCTGCTATGTACTTTAAGCTACTGCAAAGATAATAAATGTTTATATTGATATTATACACAGATATATACGATGGGCAGTTTATATACACCAATTTTAATTGGCATATATTCAGATAAAATTCAGTATCTCAACTTTATGTTTAGTATCTTTAATTAGCTTTAATTACAGCACTTTATTACCAAGAGGAAGTACAATACTGTGTTTAGACTTTTGAGCTACTCAAAGAAATACTGCAGTGGAGCAGCATATGAAATATTTTAAAGTAAGGCTAGCTGAAGGTAGATCACAGCATCCTACATCACATACAATTATATAAACCTGAGAATCCCAAGGTATTGTGCAGCACCTTACAGTAGACCTCTACTGTCTACAGTATAGTCCAGAAATGTTACCACATTTTTGCATTTGCCAAATAAACAGTATTTGTTTTTCTAAAAAAGTCTATTTAGATTCCTTTAAAAAAAAAGGTATTTCACCGCACACACTGAATTAGCTTAATACCTATATTCTGCATTTCCATGAGAAAAATGGGTATTAAAGTTACAGGTATCTCTATTACCCCAAATACTGTCTCAACAATTCTTACGTTATGACAAAGTAAAAATAACTGCAAGCCTTACACAAACACTCCTGTATATATTATATGCTCTCTACTCTTTGTTCTTTTCCTGAAAAGACAGAGAAATGGGAACTTCCAGAATACAGGAAGTAATCCTCATACATACATAATTCTTATACCTTTATATTCTACATATAAAAAGAAGTCTCACATACTTGGGGCTGAAATGGTATATGTGGCTGTCAAGCCAGTTACATATAGCAGCACTCCATGGACCCAATCTGCGACTTGCTTCAAAAAAAGTTAACAGCATTCCAATATCTGCAGAATAAATTAAACTGACTCAGTCAATTACACATGCAGCAGAGGTAGCTGGTGAATCAGTCTGTTATAATGCTTTCTGACAAGCCAGAATCCTAATTTAGGCCTCAAATACAGTTTCACTGTAAGCTTCATCTGTATCTTTTACACTACAAATTCAAACAACTGATTTCCGCTGAATCCTGAGGAAAAGGTCCTCATTTACTCTCATATTCCTGATTATTTTTGTAAGATCACCTAACAATAGTCAGTAATATTATGGCTAGCATTCACCAGCTTCTATTTCACTTGATATTCATTAACTTTCCAAGTCTTGCTGATACAAAGAATGAAGCAGTCTAACATTTTATATCATGTAAATCTTAAGCTATCAGAAAGCTTTCTGTAGTATCATTTAGTAAATACATATCCTTTAAAAGTCATCTTCAGACTCTAACATGGTGGGGTTTTGATGGCCCCAAAACATCTGAAAGAAGAAACTTGAAGCTGCAAGTTCACATATACATAATTTAATATAATAAGGTGTTTTAAGGAGGTACCTCATTAGAAATGTTGTAGTGACCCACCAAAGGTTGAAACCATTGCTCAGTCATACAAATAACATTTCAATCATTGACCAAATTGCACTGAATTTTATTTATTTCTCAAAACAATTACAGGTTTTTAATTACCTCTGAAGTCCAGTGTTGTTTACAATCTGTCAAGCATTGTCCCAGTATGCTAGTTGAGAAGATAAACCATGGCTCTTTTGCAGACACCATGTCCTGCCCATCTAAAGATAGTTCTTTACCAAACAAGTTTCAAATCTGACCTAGGAATGTAACAACCTTCAGGAAACCATAGAGACCTTCTTTCAAACTGAGCACTCCTCAGAGCTGCAAGAGAAAATACTGAAGGATTACAGCAAAAGCCTTTGACAGGGAACTTCCTTTGTTTCTTTGTTCTCTTAGACCTCAGTTTGGAAAACATCTTCGTATTTGCAGCTGAGCGTGCCAAGTTACATGCACATATACCTGAAGGACCATCCCCTTGGCTAACAAAACAGAGGGAAGAATGAGATTAATCAGCTAAAATCAAGAACAACAACTGCAAAGTCAGTTTGTTTACACACTAGATAGGAAGATTTCAGTTTTAAAATTTTCAGTAAAATGCAACTCAATAATTTCACCAGCATTCAAGTATCATCAGGCACTTACCAAAAAAGCAACACACACTGAAGGACACATATGTTTATCATTAATGCTCCTTTTAACGAATTTTACTTTTCAACTCATTCCCTGAAGCCTAGCTTCCTTAAGATTGTTTAGCCAAATTCCTCCTGGAAAGGAGCCAGGACTAGCATCTAAACTACATTAGGGAAAAAATAAACAAACAAAAGTATGTAAATGCAGTTACATTTACTAAAATATGGACCTAAGGCTTTTAGAAGTGAGAAACAATTAAGTAATATTTTTAAATGGGCACTGAGTCTTAATTAAAATCAATGTTTTTAACATAACTCTTCATTTAAAAGAGTATACAAAATCTGCAAGGAATTAAACAGGTAAGTTTAAAAGAATCCAGTATCTGACATGAAAACATACTATTCCATGCAACATTTGTTTTTATGTACTGGCAGCCCAAGTATTTTCTAGGTATAATTCTCCTTGTTTATAGAGATCAGACAAACTTATGCCACAATCTAGAGGCTAGAACCAAAATGCTCATCTCCCATTTACCAAGCTGAGCATGGTTCCCTTTCCAGACATGCATGAAGCGAGACTTGATGAAGAAACTGAAGAACAGAACACAAGCACAGCCTTATGGAATATGGTAACACTTGAAACTTTATTAATTACTTACTAGAATTTTAAACAAACCAGGTGATAGGGGTTGGCGAGATCCTACCTTCACAATGTTACTTTTCCTTCCTTTAAATGATCAGCTAAAAAGTCAACTTTCTATCAATTACACTCAAATTCAAAAGAGTAAGCCAGTTTATGACTGACTGGTAACCAGCTTTACTTGTGAGCTACAAATTCATTGCAACCTGCAGCTGCTGACAGAGAACAAAAAATAAAAGGTTAAAATTTTAGAAGTGAGAAGTGTAACCAATTTAGTAATATCATAGGAAAGTTATCTAAGCTTTCAGTAAATGTAGTGGATTTAAACACAGGTGCATGCATCAATAGTCAATTCTTTTAACACAATCCATGCCAATATCCATGGTCTTGCAGTAATATTTAATTTTGCCCATCAATTTTCTTAGTATATCCATGACTTGTCTTCACAAGCACTTACAGTGTAACTTGGAGCACGTGCATTTTTGTAGCTATGGAAGGGTCTTCCTCCATGCTACTGAAGTCTGTAACAGTGCTCCTGCAGCCTTTCCTGAGCATAGCACATAAAGAAAACTAATTTTTCCTCAGTTATTGACTACAGAAAAGGGAGATAACTCTTCAGAGAAAGATGAGAGATGTCAAACTAACTTCTTCTATACAATGTCACTCTATATAGTGATATGACTGATACACGTCCAAAATGTTCGTTTTTGGCTAGCTACTAGTTTCTGACATTCATTTAAAGCAACATTTGATAGTTTTACTCTTCTATAACAAAAATAACAGTAAGATCTTCTAACATCCTCTCAGTTACAAGTGCACAGTCAGCTTGTGGCAACAACAATCACTACTAAAAGACTTGGCCCCATCTGCCAGTCTGATGAAACTAAAGAAAAAAAAAATACATAGTTAATACAGGATAAAATACTGGCGAGTCAGAATTCTGTATCATCACAATATAATTATACTTTAGTTTTAAAAAAAAAGATCAACAACATGTTATGATGTCATCAAACAAGTATTTAATTCTGTGCTAAGAATCACTAAAACTTAGTCATGACAACAGGGCGTAAAAAAACTCAGGAGTTTGAGAAGTTCAATAGCTTACCATGTAGCAGAATGCATTATAACAACCTATTATCAAAACACTGTTTGCTTGTTTTTTAAAGGATTAAACTGGAAGTAAAAATAAATCAGAAGTTACTTGCAAAACAATATAGATCAGACAAGATGACAGATTTTGGTAACAAAACCCATCAGAGACAAAAGAAAATAGAAGATATTTGGTGGTGAGAAGCTTTTGTCTGCTTCCCACGTTGGAAACTAATACAAAAAAGGTTAAGTGTCCACATTCATTCTATCACAACATCTTACTTTTTGTCCAGAATAAAGCCCAACCCTAGTATTGTACTTCAACACCAAATATAAAATAACTGCCTCACTGGGACTCAGAAGGATTACTTTTTACAGACAATTATCAAACAAAGCTGACAGTTACGCAGCCTGAAATAACACGAAGACCAGAGCACGATCCCTGTCAGCACGACTCAAAGGAGATCCCATTCTTCATTTCCTGACTCCTACAGCAGGCTCAGCACTTCTAAGGCCCTGTCCGGAACACCGCTTCACAGCTAACTGAATAGTTTCCAGAGTTCACAGGGAGTTAAGCAACATTAAGAGTAATTAAGGAAACACTATGATTCACTAAATCACTTCTGCTGCTACCTTGTGAGAATATAGTTTGTGTGTACACGCATTAGAAAAATCACATCACAACTATGTATAAAATGAGCAGAGAGACAGGAGCCCCTGCACTATTACTAACCTACTACCCATTTATTCCGATCACCACTTGCTGGAGAGGGAAAGGACACATCTCAACTCCAGACACTTAAGTAGGACTACAATGAAAACAAGACAGTATTCCCAATTTAAAGGAATCAAAAACTAACCAGATTATATTGGTTGTCACAAACACAGAAAATATAAAGCTTTAACTCAGCATGCTATATACAAATTTAAGTGACATACGTTCAAGAGCTTCAGAGAATATATCTTACAACTCAAAATTACATAATCCTATAATAGTAATTATTTCCCTTTTTTTTTAAATAACTATTTCAATTGGGTCTTGGAAAAACACAAATTAAGAATATGTAATCAAGACAATATAGGTTGTTCGAGAAAAAAAAGATTCATAAATTCAAGATTTGTTTTCTTTATTGTTCCTCTCCTCAGACTACCAGAATTTTAAATTATGCATTTGCCACTTAAAATATTAAATTCTCCTATGTCTCTTCCTTAAGCATTAGGAATTTATTTATTTTTCTCTACAAGTTAAGAAAACAAACCAGGAAAAGTAAGAATATGTAAACATATTAAGTATGCATACCCCAACTTAGCTGTTTTCCCCCTTTCTAAATTGTAATTATTAGAACCCTGAATTAGCAAGGTACACAATTTTGTTTTCCAAAATTCACTGGCAAAGGACTTTTCATCCAATTTTTATTACGTCTCCATTTATTATCAATCCTACCCAGAGAACAAACTGACAATAACTGTGTAGGTATGTCAATTGCCCCACCCCTTCTCTTCTGTAAACTTCAAAAGGCTTTTCTCCCATCTCTTCCATTCCATTAACCCCATCCTAACCATTCCACTCTCCAACCATCTCCTGCTTACTTGTTAAAAAACAACCAAGTCCACAGAAGACAAACATATGCACAGCAATGAAAAAAAAAAAAATAATCCAAGCCACCAAGCTGTAGCTCAGGAAGTCCCTAAGCCTCAGCCTTCAGGAGGTTAGGAAGAGATACAGGGAGGAAGTAGAGCTGTTCTGTTGAAGTTCTTTTCTCCAAACATCTGCTCCTCTCAGACGTACTGCTGGGCTGGGCAGACATTCAGTTGCTTTCATCCCAGTTGACCAAATTCAGGCAATGCTGATTCATAATACTGAGTGCTTTCTTATCTCCTGATCATGCTCCTCTTTTCCACTGGCTGTCTCTATTTCCTCTCCTAATCCGTTCTTGAAAAAGAATTCATATGTATGTATTTCAAAAAAAAGCCTTAAATCTTTGTAAGTGTAAATATAGAGCTGTACAATCATGATCAAAGCAGAAACTGCACTTTGAAAGAAAGGAAGAGAAATAAACATGCAGATTTATGCAAAACACTTTTTAATATTATCTACCAGAAAAACAGACAAAATCCAGTTGCATTCTCCTTCAGGTACGTGAAGCAAAGCAAATTTAAAAAAAAAAACAGGAAAAAAAGTTTTGAATTTTTTGACAAACACTTTTGGAGGTAAGTAAAACATATTGAATATTTTCAGTTCTTTACTGTATTAATTTACCCCCTTTCTACATCTTTTGTATGTGATCTTTGGGAAAAAAAAAATCGTCCCAGGCTGACATGAAACACTGTTTTGATACAGTCAGTGTCTACATTAGCTGGAAATTCAAAATGGTATGCTAGCTTCATGTTTGCTAGAAAATTGCCCTGATTAGCAATGCTGAAAATCAGCACAAGTTATACGGAACTACAGAAAAACAAGCTACAAATTAAAGCTGGAATACATCACAAGTAGCCAGAACATTAATATCGACTTTTTACCCCTATTATATAACCACGTCCATGCAGATGCAGCAGGAGGTGGTAGTACAGATCTCCGAAGCAGCATTTGAGAACTGCACCTCTCTCAAGAATGAAAGACCCACAGGCTCCTGGTTTAACGTTGCTTCCATAAAACCACGGAAGAAACCACCCTCCGTAGACAGACCCGCTGAGGTCCCTCCCCGCAGCCATCCACGGCCGGCACCACAAGGCACTTCCATCGCGAAGTTCCCAACTACCCACTCGCGTCCCCGCGGCACTACCCACTCGGGCCGCCGCAGCCCGAGACACGGAGGGGCAAAGGCACACCGGCCCCGCAGCCCCCGGAACGGCGGCCGGGCAGGACGGGACAGGGCCGCGGCCTCCCGTCGCCCCCGCCCCGCGGATGGCTGGAGCGGAGCGGGCTTTCCCTGCCCGGCAGCGGCGCGACACCGCCCGCTTCACCGCCCACCGCGGCGGGAGGCCCCCAGGCCGCCGGCACTGGGCGGGGGCGCCTGGCGGTGCCCGCGGGGCGGCGACGCCCCGCCACCGCCCGGCCCAGCCCCGCCGACAGGGGCCGGGACGGCGCGGCCGGGGTCGTCGCCGCCGCCCCGCGTAGGCCCGACCGCACACCGCCCCCAGCCCCTCAGCGGCGGAGTCGCGGGCCCGGCCGCGCCTCACCTTGGAAGCGTTGCCCGCGGCAGGGAGGTGCGAGCATCGGCGATACCCGGAGCTCCTCCGCCGCCGCGCTCCCCCGGTGCCGCCACCAGCTCGCCGCGCCCCGCCGGCCCAGGCAGCCGGGCCACGTCCCTGCCCGTGCCGCGCGCAGGCGCACACCGCGCACCACCGCGAGGGGCAGCTCCGCGCCCCCGGCCCGCGCTGCGCCGCGGGGACAGCCGCCAGCACGGGAGGAGGGGGCGAGCTCTGCGCCGCCCCTCACGGGCCCGGTCGCGCTTTGGGGGCTGCCGCGTCGCCCGGGGAGTGTAACTGCATCGCTCGGGGCGGCCGGGGGCTACCGCGTCGCCTCAACAGGAGGCGAGGGTGCGTTGCGTCTGCTCGGGTTGGGAGAGGGCTTTTCGGTGTAGGCAGCGTCTGCCGCGGAGTTTCCGCGCCGCCATCTCTCTGCTGGAAGGCGCAGGCGGTAACACCTTCTCCCGGAGCACCGAACAGCCCCGGGCTGGACCGGCCCGTCCCTGCCAGCCTCTGTCGGACGCGTTCCGGCCAGATACCGATCAGGTGAGGCGAGCAGCTGAGACACTGCCCGGAGCAGCTCCCCGCCCGATAATGGGCCCGTTTGCCGTTGTGCTTCTGCGGTGGAGAAGAGACGCCTAGACCAAACCGTACAGAAGTTTTCATTTGTAAGGATTCTAATAAAAGCTTAATTAAAAGAAATGCAACGCTATCAGAACACATACACTACTTTACATACTGCTTCATAGCCAAGAATGCAAATAATAAACCCTTAAAGAACAAGTAAGAAGGAATAGGAGGAACAGGTTACAGATGGGCCTCCAGCATAACTTTTTTTCCCCTCAAAAAGGCTATCAACCGCCGCAAATCACAGCGGAAAAGGTACAGCTACTACAAGTGACCACGTAGGTCAGTCCAGTCACAGACAACAGCCTTACTGCCTCGGGTCCTCCGCAGACAGCTGGGGAGAGGGGCCCCCCTCAGCACAGCAGTTTCAGCAGTCCCAGAGACTTCTTCCAAACACGAGACACCGCTCCGAGAAACCTGTGTGACACTCTGCTCTGCAGAATGTACCCAAGTAAAAACACCACATACAACATAACAGAACTGGAGAAATAGCATTAAAGAAAAAAAACCAACAAAACAAACCAAACCTTTCTTCCTGTCAATAAATATCATCAGTAAAAAGTATTTTATTAAAGCCTTGAAAATCTTAGCTTTTACCTCAACAGTTTCAGTGCCTCTATGAACAGTAGTCACCCTTTCAACAAACATTGTCACTGCAGGTGAAGGTGGAGATTTGCCCTGAATTTGTAAGGGTTCAGGGGTGGGGCTAATAAGCTCAGCTGGAGCCTCCAGGTTTTGCAGGGTGACAACGAGCAAGAAAGCACACAGCCGTATGATGGGATAGCAGGCTGATTTTTGTGACGGCGACTTGTTTTAGCAGCAAGAAGTCTTCTTACACTGAAGAACAATAAAATCTTTTTTTTTTTTATTGTTTAACAACAAGACTAACGGAGCTTTGGTTACAATACCATTGACCATGAGGCGTTTCTCATCAAAGTAAGTAACTGCCCAGCAGTTGCCAGCAGACCCTTATTGGAGAGCGTGCATAGATATGCCAGAGAGCAGCTAAGACAATGTGCTCCTTTAGAGTTACTCCATGTAAAAATTGAAAAGTATGTAGTATTCTGAACTTTCCAAAATTCAGACTTAGATAGTTAAATAATTCCTGAACCTAGCAGGTACCTACCTGGTAGGAACCATGCTGCTACTTGCCCGATGTAGGAAGCAGACATTATTTATTTCATTCTCTTGTGGTTATTTATATCAAATTAGTAACTTTTTACAAATTGGCTTATGTATAACAATTTGTGTTTGGTTTTTTTTGTTTGTTTGTTTGTTTTTTTAGTAAAGTGATAACTGGACAAATGCATCAGGAACACATATGCTGGCCATGTGCTCTTTTCTCTGACAATGTCAAGAAATCTGATGCCACTTGACCAGTTTGTCCCCGTATATGTGTATGTATATATGCAAGTATATATTCTTGCTTTATTTCATCAAATATAAATTATATCAAGCATCTATAATTTATTTTAGGAACAGCATTCATTTGGGTTTTAGTTGGTTTAACATTTTGATTATTTACTGTTCAATTAACTGGGCGAATTTTCCCTAGAAAATGAAGGGGATTAAAATCCTATAACATTTTCATAATTGGTGATTTTTAAGATAAAATTATTGATTTTTCTGTTGTAAGAATCCCTTTGCTGTGATGTATCCCCTGCTAATGACTGCTGAGGCAGTTAATGAAGGAGGACTTGGAAGCGACGACAGGTTACACGTAGGCATCTGCAGGCTGCAATACTTTTTTCCCTAGAACTGCCTTTCTCCGATCCGTTCAGAGAAAGGACGTGCTGCCTGCGGACGGGAAGAAGGAAGCCCATCCCGGCGTGACAACACCCGGGGCGGGAAGGCCGGGGCAGCGCCGAGCAGGCGCTCCCCCACGCCAGCAGGGGGCAGCAGGGGGCAGCACGGCGGACGCCGGGGACAGCCCGGTCGGCCGCGCCCCGCCTCGCCGGGCAGGCTAGGAGCTGCGGCTGCGCAGTGGGCGCGGCCTTTTCCCCCCTGCTGCGGAGAGCAGTCGTTGTGCGGAGCGGGCCCCGGCCTAGGCCTAGACCGGACAGTACCTGGCACGATGGTCAGTACCGGGCCCCGCGGGACCCGCGCGGCCGGGGGGAGCTCTGCCCGCCGCTCTGCGCTCGCCGCGCGGTTCCGCCCTCCCGGATGGAGCCCGATTGGCCCGGGCCCGGGCCCGGCTGCGGCTGGTCCAGCGTGGCGATGGCTGCCATTCGCGCCGGGGCCGCGCCGCTGGGTGGCTCGGGGCGGCTCAGCGGGGCCCGGCACGGCCTGGCCTGGCCCCGCTACCGACCGCGCTGCCGCCCTGGGCCGCGGCGGGCTGGGTCGGGCCCGGGCCGCAGGCGCGTGGCGGCGGGAGCGGGCGGTGGGTGGCGGGGCCGGGTTTGACAGAGCCCTCTGTGCCCCGCGGCAGCTGGCGCCTCGCCTGAGGGCCGGGGGGTGCCGGTGTCTGTCGGGCCGCCCGCTTACCTGCCACGGGGCTGCGCGTCGGAAACGTTGGCGGGTGTCGGGGAGCGTCTGTCCCGTGGCGGTGTCAGCAGAGCGCCTTGTCTTTGCCGAGTGGCGGGGGGCTGCGGGAGAAGCCAGCTCCGTGGCACAACTCTCTAAAGAAGTAACTGGCTGCGGGGGAGTGGCTGGAACTGGCCACGGTTACTGCTTCGGTCCGTGCAGACAGACGTTCGGCTAACAAATAAAATAAATGTTTTTTTTTTCCTGAAACTGTAAAGTTATGGGGAGAAGCATGCACTAGTTCCTGTGGGAAGGATAGAAATGCTGGGGTTTGGGTGGGTTTTTTTTTTCATTTTGTTTTTATGATGTTTTTTTATCTAAGTATATAAGTAAACATGTTATTTTATTCCTGATTGCGTTGTGCTTTTATTAATTGCAGGTTTAATTTAGTTAGAATGGTCTTGGCTTACATGGTTATACGTTTATAACATCAACTTGTGCTTCTTATTCAAGGGGTTTGTGAAAGTTGTCAAGAATAAGGCATACTTCAAGAGATACCAAGTGAAATTCAGGAGAAGGAGAGGTATTGTTAAATTCCTTATAACATATAATTAAATGTTATTGATGACTATTCCTGCTTTTTTTTCACACGTTTTCCATGCTATAACTGTTGTTTTTCAGAGGGAAAAACGGATTACTATGCCCGTAAACGTCTGGTAATTCAAGATAAAAACAAGTACAACACACCTAAATATAGGATGATTGTGCGTGTTACCAACAGAGACATCATTTGCCAGGTAAGGTCTGTGATGCTTGCTACCAGCCTTCCTAGAGTGAAATAAACAGAAAGGGGTTCAACAGACAGTTGAAGCAGCTGGGGTTTTTAGGCATGATCTGAGCTGGTTTTATATTGTAAAAAAGTTTCCTACAGGAGAACAATCTTTAACGTTGATGCAGCTTCAGTAATAAACCATATTCATGATACAAAATAAGTTTTACTAGTGTCAGCGTTCTTCAGCAAGGCTATTCGTAATAAAAGATTGTACTGTTTTAATAATGCTGAGATTAGTAGAACATTTTAGGGAGAGGGACAATTTATCTTTTTTTTTTTCTGCTGTATTTAAAGTGCTTTGAAAAGAGGGCCTTTTTGCTTGACTGAAGACAACAAAGTTGACTAGCTGACCTGTAAACCTGCATTGACTACTGCACTGTATCTAAAGGTGCCTTCTCTTTTGAGAGGTTTTTTTTTTTCTGTGATGTTATGTGGACCATATGAAGCAGCTAGGCCTTATGATGGCCTTCCCGTGAGATGAAAGGAGACTGGTAAATAAGAATAGTAGGCATTTTTTCATGATGGTTAAGTATGTAGTTGTGTGTTGCATCATATGCAGTTCCTCACAGTGGTTCACTTTCTTGTTTCATTTTCAGAATGTTTTGACTAATTTTGAAGTTAAAAACTTAGGCATGTTTGTTCTATCATAAATACATGTTGTTAAGCTCAAAAAAGAAGCAGCTAGAAAAGTTTAACCGTTGTTTCCTTCTTCATAGAATAGTTATCCGTTGAGAACAGTGGAAAATGCTGTTTTTACAGTCAGTTCAGATTGAAACTATATGACCTTGATGAGGTTATTTTGTCTTTGAAACCCAAAACAAAAACTGGTGGTGGCAGGTGCTTACATCTGACTGATAGTGTCTTTCCAGTGTGTAGGAATCCTGCAAAAAGGGAGCAACTTTTGGGTGTAGCAAGGAGGTGTGGGAGACAAAAGAGGGTTCTGTATCTGAAAGGAATAATAGAAACATATCTGATAGTACTGGTGTCTCACAGGATACCCCTGAGATGCTTAAAATCTCAGACCCATTAATAAAATCCTAAGATTAGTAACAATGTTATCACCAACTCTGTATCAGATGCTTTCCGCATTTTTCTGAGGTGTGTTATATACTGTATTATGAAAACTACATGCAGAAAGAGGGCAAAATCCATCCACATTTATAATGATTATTTGAGAGGTTGCTTTTGTAGACTGTTTCCTGGCCTGTTGATGAATGTGGTGAGGTAAATAAAAGGTATTGCTGACATAGACTTTCTCTGGCCTAATACAGATTTGAATTCTTTCTGTCTACTTGAGAAGTTTATTATGCCTTAAAAAAAAAGAAAAGAAAAACACAACTCTTTGAGCTTGTCTGCAAAGGTTGACAGTTTGCTGGACATTTCTATACAGAATTCCTATTGACTGGAGTAGATGTCAAAGAAACAATAAATCGAGACTCGAATTATTGTAAGAACACTAACATTTGCTTTGTTGTCAGATCGCCTATGCCAGAATCGAAGGCGACATGATAGTCTGTGCTGCTTATGCCCATGAGCTGCCAAAGTATGGTGTGAAGGTTGGCCTGACCAATTATGCAGCAGCGTACTGTACAGGTCTGCTGTTGGCACGCAGGGTAGGTATCTGTCAGATTGTCTGGAAGTTGCTGCTCTGTTTTTCTGGTTTTCTTACGAAAGGGAAAGCTCACTTTAAGTGGCGTGGTAATATAGCTACCTCACTCTGGGCTTCTCTAAATACTAACTTTTGCTTTTTACCATGTAGATTTGATGGCCTCTTGTGACTGTCAAATCACAGTGAGAAGTATGACAGCATGCAGTTTCAACTCCAGCTGCCCACTTTTAAGTCTCAGCACTTAAGTTTGGTGGAGGGAGGGAGTCAGGATAAAAATGTAAGAAATATACCTTTAAGAGTTTGAAAACATGTGAACAGCATCCATCTATTTTTCCATATGAGCTCATGAATAAGTGTTAAGTTCACTGGTTTGCCTGTTGGAACAAAAGGTTGAAACTTAACAGGCACGCTCACTGTGGTGGTTGTTTTAGTGCTTTGCTATTAGTATGGGGTGCATAACATTTATAAATAAATTTGTTACAAACATGAAGATTCTACTGCAAATTTGTGTTTTAAGGGGTGGTGAGTCTTCATTTTGTCAATAAATGGAAACAATTTCAGAAGTGCGTTTTTGGTTTTTTCTTTCCTTCCCCACAGCTTCTGAATAAATTTGGCCTCGATAAGATCTATGAAGGCCAAGTTGAAGTGACTGGTGATGAATACAATGTGGAAAGTGTGGATGGAAAGCCTGGTGCTTTCACATGCTACCTGGATGCAGGTCTTGCCAGAACTACCACTGGAAACAAAGTCTTTGGTGCTCTGAAGGGTGCAGTGGATGGTGGTCTGTCAATCCCTCATAGGTAATCTGGTCTGTTTGTAAGAATTCCTTTAGAATTAACCTGAGATGCTTCTGGATGTGACAGTCTACTTATACTGTCACTTTATGTTGAAATAATTTTATTAGGACCTGGTAATGATTATGCCGCCTGGGTTCTGGGGTGGGCATTTTTTTGTTGGTTCATTGGTTGTTTTTTAATCCACAAGTGCAGTTCTGATAGTGCTGCTGGGAATCTTGCAACTATCAAGAGATGCTATTAAATTTTTAGGAAAAAAAAAAAAAAAAAAGCCATCTTGTTGCTTTTACTTAAAAGCATCGATTGATTGAATGTCCTTCACTTTCCTATCCTCTCCCATGTTGTCCTATTCATTCTTTACTAATTGTCCAGTTTTTCTGACTTAGCTGCTATGTGATGATAATCCCAATGACTGAACACTCTGTAGTTGGTCCATGGTGTGTATATGATGTACTGCACTGTTTCAAGACGGGACTGATGGCAGCTGACCTAAACTTAAAACTTTTATTTCTTAATTTTCAGTATATCTTAATTTTGTATTAGAGGGTCCTGTCTCACTTATCTGTAGGAGAATCTGATGTATGTGTTATTTCTTTGTGGAACCTAGCCTCTGAATTACAGGATTCGGCAACGTGTCTTAATCTGACTGTAACTGCTGTTTCACAGTACCAAACGTTTCCCTGGTTATGACTCAGAAAGCAAAGAATTCAATGCAGAGGTTCACCGCAAGCATATCATGGGCCAAAATGTTGCAGATTATATGCGTTACCTGATGGAGGAGGATGAAGATGCTTACAAAAAACAGTTCTCCCAATACATAAAGAACAATGTAACACCTGATGGGGTAAGATTTATCTGTCTGGCTTTTGTGCATTAACAGAGATGCTAGTAAGTCTTGCGTAGGGCCTTCTCTAGTGATGCAGATAAGCTTGATATGTAAATAATGTGATCAATGTTGTATGTTGTCCATGAAAAAAAAATTTTTTTTTTTCTTCATTAAGAGCTCTGTAGTATATTGTAGATTTTTTGAAAGTGAACTTTTTTCCTCCTGTGAAGCTTACCATTCTGCCTATAAATATAAGCTTACAGGACTCTATTCTCAGCTAGACCACTTCCCCACATCTTATTTAGTACTACTTTAAATTTTAGAGTATTTTGTACAAAACATTAGAATATAAGATTACTAAGGTGCTTCTTTCAAGTTTTAAACTCCTTTCAGATGGCTTGTTTTGCTGTCTGCAATGTTCTTGCTTGGTTTTCCCAATTAGTGGTCCTGAAGCTTGAAACAAATATTCTCATGTCCCCTTTTTAGGCTATGGAAAACTTAACTACATTTTTAATCACTTTATTGCTCTGTGGTTTGGTTGGTTTTTTTGTAAACTTAACTAATTACTTATTCTTTACTAAAGACTAAGTTACAAAAAAGCTTGCAATGTTATATTGTAAATGCCAACTTCATCTATTTTACTAAAAAAACAATATTTACAGGTTGTATTGCAATGAAGTGGGTCCAGGACTTATGTCAATAGCTAGACAGTTATTATTCATACACCTAGATTTTTCACAGCTGGAGTCTAGTGGTCTTAATTAACCACCAGCAAAAGTATTTTTAAAACTGGTGCCATTATGGAGCCATAGTTGTAATTGGGACAGAGCAGCAGACAGATAGGGATCCTCTAGTACCCTCTGCTGCTGAGCTATGTAACTGGACAGATCACTTCTATTTTCCTGTCTTACATGTTAGAAGCCACTCAAGTACAAGACCCACTCTGCGAGCTGTCAGCAGTTGCTGTTGGGTGTGGCCTCTGCTAATGTATTTCTGTTACTGCATCCTTGGGGATGATGCAGTGACTGCAATGGTTCTTGCAAGACTTGTTAATCTGTGGCTGCTTTCACAACTCCTACTCTTTCCCTGTTACTAAGCAGCTTTGTAATGTGTACTGCACTGGGGTCTGAAAAGTGGTAAGATTACATGTCTGATGACAGTTTATGTGGAATAGTTTTGGCTTAATAATAAGTGAAGTAGTTTATTTTAGGCAGAAATAGAATAACTTCCTAGACTGCCTTTTAATTTTAATGTAGAGAAGCTATGGTACTGAAGGTAGGCTTCAGAGAAAAAAAATGTATTACAACTGCAAAATACCAGCCTGTGTTTATGAGACTTCTAAGTAGTCTGTAGTTACTCTTTGGCCTTGGTTCCCTAACTGTAAAATAAGGATAAAGTTACTTTCTCTGTTTTGTATACAAGTTACGAGTTTGGATATTTAAATTCTATTACAGTGGTAGTAGGAATTACAGTATGCTGTGGCAGTGATCTTCTGTATGAAGAAAGTGTTTTAAAGGCAACCACACAAAATTACAAGCTGTATTGTGATGAAACCTGTTTCTAGTGCACACTCAAGTAACGGTGTCATTTTTTTTTTTTTTACACAATGTTACAAGTGGACCACTATGGAGAATTTAACAATTTTTTTTTTTTTAAAGATGGAGGAAATGTATAAAAAAGCCCATGCTGCTATACGGGATAATCCAGTCCATGAAAAGAAACCCAAGAGAGAAGTCAAGAAAAAGAGGTAAAACTTTCATCCTCTTTACCATGAATGTGACTACTCTGTTAATGATATTTTAGTTAAAACACGTAGTGTGAGTGACAGTGTAGTTGTGTCAAAACTTAGATGTGTTTTAGATTAGATTAAGATATAAGCATTTCCATATAACTTAGATAGGCATTTACTTTTTTTTTAAATATACAGTTAAAGGCTTTTAATTTTAAAGTGAAGCATGCTTGTGGCCTGAATAGCTAGAACTCTTAAGTGTGTATCTTCAGGTCTTAGTGTTTTGAGTGAGAAAGCTGCTTCTCTTCAAGAGAGGGCAGGTTGACTAATGTGTCAGTACTGACCTCTTTTGATTTTTTCATTGATCTGTGATAAAAGAAATAAAAGGCACAGCTGTTGCACTGAGCTTGGTACTGTCTCTACTCCAGTCACAAAAGCATGCTGAGCTTACCTCTTGAGAAGTTCAACTGCTGCAGTCTAACCATGCCTTTTTGTGGTGCCCTAACTACAGCCTTCAGTCATTACAATGAGATGAAGGGTGTTACAGAAGTGGGAATATGTTCTAGCATAGCACTCTTAATTGCAGATCTGGTGCACTGCAGCTTTCTTGGTGACCTTTTTGCTTATTTCGGCCTTGAATATATCATACACTATGCTTACATTGCAGATGGAACTGTCCCAAGATGTCCCTCGCCCAGAAGAAAGATCGTGTTGCTCAGAAGAAGGCTAGCTTTCTCAGGGCCCAGGAGCGTGCAGCTGATAGTTAAGACAACTTCCACAGTTTTCTATGAAGCTTTGGAAAAAGTGGCAATAAATTTATTGAGTAAGCAACTGTGTAAGACTGGCTTATTAATATATCTTGCAAAGATGCAGAATTATGTAGCATTAAGGTTTTTTTTTTCCCCTGCAGAGTACTATATGAATTGAACTCCTTCACAGAGGAGATAAACTTTAAAACTAAGGCTGCTGCATTGGAATTACTCCCCTAAGAAGGGGAAATCAATTTGACTAATTTTTGGCATGACTGGTGTCAAAGACCAGATATAAGAACTTGCTGCTTCTAGCTCCAGAAAGATTTTAAATTTTTGAAGAAGGCTTTACATGTCCTTCACCATTTTTCTTACAGCATACTTAATGTTATAGGGTGATCTGCATGGAGCTTAAGAAAAAAGCAGTAGTCGTCTGCCCAAAGGCAGCCTTAGGCTTTCAGGAACACAAATAGCAACGCTTTTCCTACCAAGACTTAACAGTAGCTGATACAGGAATACGTGTCTAATCGAAGTATTTAAACTTCCTCTGGTAACTGAAGTAAGCACTTCCACACCCTCAGTTCCACGCTCTGGCTGTTATTGAAATAGGTACTTAAGCACAATACCTCACATTATTTAGTAACTAGCACGAGAATTAACTTATAAGTTGCATATACATGCTTAGTTACAGAGGCTTTGACTTGCCCCTATTCCTTATTTTCTCCTACATCTCTGTTTCATAGGCACTTCCTATTTATTTCCCATTAGACATACTGAAGTTGCTTGCACAGTTAAAACATGAATCAAGTAGGCTATGTGGAGGAATGTTCTGCTTTAAGGTAGTGATAGATGGCAAGTACTGCTATTGAAAGAGAAAAAGAGGCCTGTGATTTATTGTAAACAAAAGTGTAGGGTTTTTTCCAGTGAGAGCTGTAACTTAATGCAACAGCAATAAAAATGCAGGTTCTGTACAAACAGCATTATTAAACATGTTTTCCAGTTGTTTAAAATACCCAACATCATTTTGGATTCAATAACTTCTGCCCAAATCCTAGTAGCAATTAGTCAGGTTTTTCCACCAAGAACATGACCACTTGACATTTAGCGCATTGCTGGCTACAAGTACTTACTAGCACATGCTTGGAGGACATTACCAAGTTAGAGACAATAACTAGCATTAGCATAGTAATTCTTAAGTTAAAAAGCTGGTGTTTACAGAACAGTACACTCTTAACCCAAGCTGCATACTACTACATAAACAACTATGTTGGTCTTGTACTTCGGTTTAATCATTCCAGGAAAGCATTTAATACAGAATACCTAAAGCAATTAACAACCTTTCAAATATTTAAATAAATCTTGTCCTATGCTTAAAATGAATTAAGGGGCCAGGTTTTAGAAGTCTATGGATGATTGCCATGAAAATCACTAAGGATTGAACTACTTCATACCTAAAGCATTTATAAATTAAACATTAACAGGTAAGTATCAAGCACACACTTAAGGTGTTTATGGACATCCAATTCTGCATAATTGTGAACATAGATACAAATCTGAGAAACAACAGGGTTGCAGATTAAAGGTGGTACAGTGGTCATGGCATGCGGAGTGCCAGGATCAGATTGTATTTATTTACTCAGGACTGGAGACTTAACAATGACTCACAGATGCTACTAGGAAAAAAAAAAATAGTTACAGACTACAGCTCACTTAGGTTCCACCTCAGTCCTAGCCGTTACTATCTCCTATGCTCCCATTTAAGCAATATTCCATGATCCTCAATATTCCAGCTTCTGTCCTACAGTTCAGGTCTAGCTCTGGCTTACATACTTCCTGCAATAGTTCCAGAAGACTTAAGCAAAAGTCCATAGCTAAATGTGGAAGGACAGTACAGAGTCAAGACTTGATCCACAGCTATTACTTGTTTTACTTGTGATACAGCAGATTCCTACACTATGCAAGCTTTGGTTTTTTTTAACTGTTAGGACATTTCTGCCATCAGTATTTTTAAAAATGAATTAACTTTAGTTCACATAAAATAGCTTAGTCCACAAACTCCTTACTTTTCAATATTTGCTACAGCTTAATTTGGGTTGAAGGTTTCAACTGAAGACAATCATCTACAGGTTTTGAAACACATGTTGATATTGCTGCTGGACTACATACATGATTTTAAAAAGTAACATTCTAAAATTCTTGGCTCCCAACAAGGTTCACTTGTATAAGGACTTAATCAAAAAGTGTTGAACTACTCAAACATTCAAGATGTAAGCATGAGGTAACAAGGTGTAAACAGAATTTAAGTCTTATATTACAACCTGTTAGTTCTAGAATAAAATTCTAATTTTCCACAGTTTAAAAATTATTAATGTGCAAATTTGCCATGCCAAGGTATTAGTAAACTTCAATCTCACAGTTCAGTTTATTCACAACAGCAGCTTGGACTCAGACACGTTATTTGCAGTAGTGGTGGTTCTTCAAAAAACTATATAGGATAAAAATCTTCTGCAGGTATTTCACAAGTGAGCAATGATTTTTCACAGAATTGTAAGATGTTCCATCAGTTGATGTGGTGGCACAGTGAATACTTTCATCCTGTTCAAGATCTGACGAAGTGCACAGAACAGTCAAGCATGCAGGGTTTTTGTTTCCATAACACAGTACTGGAACACCAGAAGTGCTTCTAGACTCTGCCCGATCTTTCAGTGGCACGTTCATTCTTTGAGAAGCCCTGTCACAAGCTACTGACTCAAAGGCAAGAGTTAAAGAGCCATTCATCAAATCTAAGTAAAGAAGTGTCTTTAAAAAATGCCGCACATCATTTTTATCAAATTTGGTAGGTCACCTCTAGTGGCAGGCATCAGTATTGTCTTCTGCTGGTGGAGAAGCTAAGAATCATTTGTATGGGAAATTTTCTTCCACAGTAAAGTTTTTAAGTTATTGAGTATTAACGAATGCTCCATTTCCATCTGATTTGCTGTGGCTTTAAGGGCAATACACAAGTACAGTTGTTTTTCTAGTTCTTCATGGATATCAGAAGGAGCACCACGAAGCAGATAGTCTTTAAGTAGCTGACAGGCTTTTGCCAAGTTTGGCTGAATTACTTCTGCGGTACATCTCATTTTGCTTTGGTCACATAGAGTTCTACAGTCTGTACCATAAGTACAGTCCAAATCTGATTCACACTGCCGATCTTGAATTATTTCCTTCAAATTAATTTCTGGCACAATTTTTCTCATGTCCATCACTTTCAAATCATATTTATCATTATATCCCAAGGTTTTGGCACTTGTATCACACATAAGAAAGTTTCCATAGGGTCCATGGAAAATATCTTCCACAAATTCTAGAAGCCCTATAGCTATTTTTGCCTTTCTTGGCCATGATGGAGTAAACCATTGGTCCATGCTTCTTCTGAAGCCAGAAGGAATGAAAAGTTCTATAATCCATGGAAGGCTGATTCCATAGAGAGAGGTATATTCAACTCTTTCAGTCACATAGAGATCCCCACAAAAACCCATCAACTTTGGAGTATGTTCTTTATCCTGCAAGATCACCATTAACAGAAACTCCTCTAGCTGCAGAAGTGCCCATGCAGATTTTGCTTCTGGCAAAGAAACTCTACCATCTTTGTTTCCATCCGCAAAAGATAGGATGAGATTAACCAGTTCTGAAAGATTTCCTTGTTCTCCCAATTTTGCCTAAAAGCAACAAATGAAGAAGGTTAAGCATGATTTCATTAACTACCACCAATCCACCTGTCATTCTACCTCCTGTTATTCTCCTTCTATGGATAGTATGGTAAGGTATGTTATGTTCTAGTTTTCACTGGTTATAGATGTTTGAGGACTTGCTACCAGATGCCTGAACGGCTTCCTTTTTGTTCTGTTTTAAAAGGCTCCAAGCATACGATCTTCTGAAAGTACTAGTGCTCTTTGCATTTCAAAATGCAAGTGCAAGGTCCTGCACCTGGGTCATGGCAATCCCAGGCACAAATACAGGCTGGGCGGGGAATGGATTGAGAGCAGCCCTGAGGAGAAGGACTTGGGAGTGCTGGTGGATGAGAAGCTTAACATGAGCAGGCAATGCGCCCTTGCGGCCCAGAAGGCCAACCGCATCCTGGGCTGCATCAAGAGAAGCGTGGCCAGCAGGTCGAGGGAGGTGATTCTCCCCCTCTACTCTGCCCTGGTGAGACCCCACCTGGAGTACTGTGTCCAGCTCTGGAGCCCCCAGCACAAGAAGGACATGGACCAGTTGGAGAAGGTCCAGAGGAGGGCCACGAAGATGATCAGAGGGCTGGAGCACCTCTCTTATGAGGACAGGCTGAGAGAGTTGGGGCTGTTCAGCCTGGAGAAGAGAAGGCTCTGGGGAGACCTTACAGCGGTCTTCCAGTACCTCAAGGGGGCCTACAAGAAAGATGGGGATAGGCTGTTTAGTAGGGCCTGTTGCGATAGGACGAGAGGTAATGGTTTTAAAATAGAGGGGGATAGATTTAGATTAGAAATTAGGAAAAAATTTTTTACGATGCGGGTTATAGAACACTGGAACAGGTTGCCCAGGAAGGTGGTGGAGGCCCCATCTCTGGAAGCGTTCAAGGCCAGGCTGGATGAGGCTCTGAGCAACCTGACCTAGTCAGGGATGTCCCTGCTCCTTGCAGGGGGGTTGGACTAGATGACCTTTGAAGGTCCCTTCCAACCCTAACCATTCTATGATTCTATGATTCTAAAATGCAAACATTAAAATTCAAATGTTGTTCTTGGTCAGATCAGTCTTTAGAAAAATCATATCAAGTAGCTTGTTAAATATTCTCTTAGAAAAAGTATGCAGAATTCAAATGTTTAGATCAGATTTAGTTTTCAGTTGATTAAGCTTTACAGGTGTAGAGAAATTACAGTATCAGCTACATTTTAGCCAACTATAAACAGTACCAAGACACGCTGGGTACAAATCCCATACGCTAAGTGTACCGAAATAGTTAAAACCACCTCCATTGTATCAATACAGAGAAAGAAGCCGTTGCTGGAATCGGAACTGTTGCATTTTCAACTACCACCAACACACACAAAGTCAGATAAACTTTTTCCAAATTCTCCTAAAAAGGACTCAAACTGCTGCTCACCCATTCTTAGAGACAAAGCTACTGTAATGCATGTCAACTGTTATCAGCTTTACATAATTATGTTATGTGTGCTCATGTGTACCCATGCTCACTCAGCTAGAACAGCATTATTTCCATCGGCAGACATAGGAGCTATGACAATAGCAAGAAAATTTTAAGAAAGAAACTCCAAAATCAGTATTGACACAGCATCGAAGTGATGACTCTGTATTATGAAAATTCTGGGGTAGCAGTAAAGCAATAGAAATAAGTATCACATTAATAGAACACAGAAAGAACTGGGAAAAGTATGGCTAGTCATTCTGGTTTGAGAGATTCCTCCTGCTCAGTTAACACAGCAACTCTTCCCAAGCACAAACAGTTTTCAAATTGTGCTTCAGTCTTTGTACCTGGTTACAATAACTCCAAAAGCAGCAAGAATTATGGTTTTTTACCATATTTGCTACACAAATACAAGTGAAAGCTGTAGACATGCAAGGTGCATACTAGCTTCCATCTGTTACAAAGTAAGGAAAAAACCTGATAATTAGTTACTTTGAACTTTGAGATAATCACCTCTGAGAAAAACTATTTTTATGCTGATTACTTTTCTAACACACACTTGAACAAGGCTCATACAATAGGGCATTCTTTCCAGCTGCAGGAAAATAAGCCTGTCAAAATAAAATAAATAAGCATATACTTACTTTAAAAAGACCATATACCATTTCTTTGAATTTCTCAACAGTGGTTCCTTTCGTTGGTTTATCAAATAGGACTATTTCCTTCCTTGGTTCTGGGTCAGTACCAAGATCAAGTTGAGCAGCTTCTTCCATCTGGCATTTTATAACACCTTGCAGATTTCCCCAGATTCCTAAATACATCTATGCAAGAAAAGAGGTGAAAAGGTAAAAAAACAGTGTAGAAGTTCATAATCTGAAGACCACCTGTACTCTAACCACTGCTTTAAGAGTCAAGTAGCAACACGGATTAGAAAATTGAGTCCTACGCACAGACAATGCACAAAGCACATTGAAACAATGGCAACTTCTCCTATGAGGACAGGCTGAGAGAGCTGGCGTTCTTCAGCCTGCAGAAGAGAAGGCTCCAGGGAGATGTTACAGCAGCCTTCCAGTACCTAAAGGGGGCTTTTAAGAAAGATGGGGAAAAACTCTTCAGCAGGGCCTGTTGTGATAGGACAAGGGGTAATGGTTTTAAAACAGAGGGAGGTAAATTCAGAGTGGACGTTAGGAAAAAATTTTTTACAGTGAGGGTGGCAAAACACTGGCACAGGTTGCCCAGAAAAGTGGCAGATGCCCCATCCCTGGAAACATTCAAGGCCAGGCTGGACGGGGCTCTCAGCAACCTGATCTGGTTGGAAATGTCCCTGCTCCTTGCAGGGGGGTTGGACAAGATGACCTTTGAAGGTCCCTTCCAACCCGAACTATTCTAGGATTCTATGAACTTCAAATACAATACACTACTGCAGGTACTCAGGAGACACTACATTGTCAGAATACAAAGACAGCTTGATAAACTATATATATATATATTAGCATTATTAACATCTTCGCATAGGTTGTTAAGAGGCTGCTGCTTCTACTTGGGAAGCAGGATAGCAGAGAAGTTGTACGGTGTACAAAAGTATAGATATTCTGCCAAAACGTGGAAGGATCTGGTATAATATATATATATGTTATAAAATACATGCATTATAAAATAATAATACACCCCTCTACAAACAGGAATATATAATATTATATATAGGTATATTATCTATAGGTCAAAATTGTATACATTATTAATAATACATCACATACCTATATAGTTATATTATATACATATATATAAGCATGATCTGCATGTCACAGCAAATAAAGTTTGAAATTATCCATAGCAATCAGATACAGCTTGCTGACACTAAGATCTACCTGATGTTCTAGAGAATGACATTTCAGTGGGAAATAAAACTGGGTTGGATGAGAAAAGGCTTACCTGGTTACTGGGCTTCGTTGACAAACATTTTCCAAAATACAATGTTTCTTTAGCACAAAGACTGCTACATGCTGACCCATCAATAACTCCAGTCTTGTATTTATCACACTGAAACAAACAGGGAAAAAATATTTAACAAATTGCCCAAGAAAGGAGGTAACAACTGTATCTCTTACAACACCTGACTCTTGAAAGAAAAATCTAAGAAAAGAATTTTAATAACCCTATACCAAAACAATCTTAAGAAACATAACTTGTTTTATCTGTAATTAAAGACGTAATCTTATTTCAACATGATGGAATATCAGAATCTGATTAATTTACATGTGGCACTGACTGAACTGGCTGTGGAATTAGTCAGGACAAACACTTAAGAAAACTATGCTAAATATACTTACTATGATTTTCCTGCAGTCATGTCCTCTGCATAGTTCTGTGTAGGTGGAGTACTGAACATACATAACCCAGCTGCCAATAAATACTACTAACCAAGAGATGAAGAGATACTTCATCCGCATATATGAGAAGCGCACCTAGAGGACACAGAGAAAATATTCTTTGTAATTCATTCCTCAGTAGTCAGAATGATAGAAACAAGCATGATTTACTATTTCACCTTTTAAGAATTTGACTTCCAAAGTGATAAAATAAGCAGACTCCATTACATGGAACATTTACTTCCTTCAGTGAGCAAAACTGACAGGGGAGGTCAGTTTGACTTACAAAAGTGGAAGGAAAATTAAGATATAAATAAAACAAAACATGACAGACCCTTATCGGGCAAATCAGGCTGTAAGAACCAATTTGATCAAAATCATAAACTGTCAGAGCTCAACTACTTGCATTTTTCTTTAAGACCAGTTACTGATGTTCCACTCCTGATAAACCATATCCAAGAGACCAGGAATCTGGTCAAAAAATAATCTGTGTTAATGTATAAGTATGCAAGATAGAAATACAATGAACAGGACAGGTATCAGGGACAGTTTCCATGTGCTGAAGTCTCCCACTCCTTCCTTGAAATTACACTACTTAATTATGTAAGAGATGTTCCTTTATACTAGCCTCACCTTTGGTAGTCTTTGCCACAACTGTATGCAAGACACTCCTGTTTCTGTGGCCTCACATTTATATTTTTCACTAGGGACACATATAAATTAAGAATTGAGGGAGAGCTAAGTGGCTTGTAAGGGAGCAGGCACATTTTCATATTTTTCTTTTTTTTTTTTTTCCCCCCTTCTCCAAGTCTCGTGTGCTAACAGTTTGATTTTCATACTCACATCAGGATTAGAAAAAAATTAGAAAGTCAGGATCAGCTTTAGGAACAGGATACAATGAAAGTGCATGAAAGCAGCTGTATTGGGTCAGTACGAGATCAATTTCTACTAATATCCTGATGTTCAGCAATAGCTATAAATAGATGCCATCGAAGAATAAGAACATAAATATTATATCCCAAATGTGCTCCCATTTTCCTCTAGAAGAACTTGCTAAGCCAGATGTGATTTTCTATATTTAGTAAATCTCAAACCATTTATCTTTCATGAACTTACACAAACTCCTTAAAATCCACATAAGCTTTAGCATCCACAATACCCTTTAGCAACTAATTCCACAGGTCTACTATCCACTGTACTGGGGTCAAGACTGGACTTTAATTTGCTTAAATCTGATTCATACTAGCTTTGTTTGAGATCTCCTATTTCATGCATTGGAAGAGATAAGTTATCAATTTCTGTCTGCTCTCTCCACATCTGTCATGATTTTGTAAGCCTTTTCCAGATGCCTCCCTGCCATGACATCTCTTTTCCAGATTGACAGGTCCTAATTTAGCTGTTCCTCATAGAGAAACCGTTCCATATGTTTGGAAAAGGTTCCAAGAAAGGTAGTAACGATGAGCAGTTTTGCTGTCACGTACATACATACATACCAAGTTAAGCCATCTCAAACATACTAATTTCAGATGGCTCCATCTGCATGGGAGAAAAAGCACTGAAATAATTTCTAATTACTACAATTTGATAGTAATTGTCTTAAATCACAGTAAATTGAATACATGGCTTCAGCTTTTAAGTATTTTATATTTTACGAAAAAATCTTACTAAAGAAAATAATCTTCTACAAATACAGGAAGATCTTCAAAGATGCACTTCCCATTCTAAATATGTAATTTATTTATTTTTAAGGGAAGTAAGATCAAATAAGCAGTTTTAATCAGTTGAATGGTAGCTTGGTTTAACACCTATCACAAGAATTGACTTTTTCAGACCTTAACAAAAGAAGTATAATCCCTAAGTACAGGAGTCCTACTCTAAATGTAAAGTGGTTCCAACTCTTCCACCATAATTAATTTTGTGATTCAGGGTATACTTTCACAGAGGCACTCACTTCACCCAAAGACTAAAGAGGAAGTGTATCTTGACCCCACATACCCCTGCAAGGAACATCAAGTCTCAAAGGAAAGCAGGAATACAAGAAAAGACAGAAAAACTGCTAGGAAAGATGATGCTATACGGCTTGGCCCTGAATTTGATATCCTATTATCATTCCATTTTACAGCGCAGCGATTTAAAAAAATAAATGGGTAATTGTGAATCAAGGAGAAGGTGCATGCAAGGTGTTTTAACATTTTCAAATGTAGAGAAGCAGTCCCAAATTCCAGTGACTCACTCTATGAGAAAGACTGAGAGCCTTTTGGCTGTATTTTGAGAGAAGTGGGTTGACACTCCTTATGCCCAAACGACCCTAAGATACAATGCTGCCAAAGCCAAAGGCCTCAATCCAAGGAAATCTTAATCCCTGCTCTCTTCCCACCCCACCTCTCCAAAAAGCCCGAAGTCAGCAATGCAGGCAGTTAACCCAACAAGTGACACAGAAAAGCGGGAGCAGGCCAGTACGGCCTTTAAACAGTTCTAGCATAAATATTTCCCATGATGCTTTATGTTCCTTCAAGACACACAGTACCATGAAATTCCACATCAAAACAGTGTTTGTGGTTCCAAGATGCTAATAAATACGTATCCACAACCTCTGCAAGAACGTACATTTAGATACAAAACGGGTGAACACTTCTCTCGAGGACAAGCAGAAGCAGATCAACCTACCCAAGGCCTCACAGGTAATGACTCAGACCTAAATCGATATCTCAAGAGTCACAGTCCACTGCTCTAACCACAACTTCATATTTCTCTCCTGCTACAGTAAAACAAAAATGTTTGAAGGCTGTCTCTATGTCATCTGCTGAAGCTTGTTCAAATCTGCACATTCTTCATCTTGCTCAGCACAAGAATTCAAAGCTTCAGTAAAAAAAAATAGGGGCTAAAGTTTTTTTGGGAACAACCTTAAACTTCATATATCTTATTGAAGTAAATGAGAGTTGTAACATGCTTGTACACAAGTCTAACACAAGAGGCCTGACTTGAAAGTGGATGTCTTCTTTCAATAGGATTATATACACACACTTGTCTGCTTTATCATCTCGAAACATCTTCCCTTGCTTCAAGACCAATTCCTCTGCCTTTTAGTAAATATCGTAGTTACAGCCCAGCATCTGGAGATTTAAGAAAGTGATTTCTATTTTCTTTAATACACTAGGCTATAATTTTATGTATTTCAGCTTAAATATCACAAGACAATCTAGTTATATGGCCACAGGAACTTCATTGATAAGTAAACAGCTGGTTTTCTCCAAATCAGGGCTGAGGTTAGCAAGGGGCCAGTGTTAAACACAAATAAATTTGCATCTGGTCTATGTTTAAGCAGAGGCTCTCTTTCCAGGAAAACTAGCTCCTCAACCAATTAAAAATTTCAAACTCTTTTTCAACTTTTATGAAACTAAACAAATGCTTTATTGTGAAAAATCAGGAGTTTAGATAAGAAAAATAAAATTGAAAACCTCATGTTGCTTCAGAGTGAACTCTCAGCCACAAGCTGAAAGCTTGGAAAGCTTATGGATGGAGACAGGAAGTGGGTTCCAGAAGATGGCAACAGGATGAACATTACCTAGCTTTAAAATAGAGAGAAAACAAAGAACTGCAGCAGATGTAATTAATTAAGCTTTTTTTTTTTAACTAGAAAAACTACAATAATTTATGAGTACTTATAAAAACCTGACAAACAACGAGCATGCATTACACCCTTCCCTCTTGAAAGAAAGAATTCAAGGAAACACCCAAAGGTGACTGCAAACCATACAGCTGTGGTCTTGCCACATGCCTCAGGTGGGCATCCCTATTCCTTCACACACACTCACTTGACTTCATCTTAAAACTACCTAGTTAAAAAGAGAGATACAGACACTAACTGCTTTTATTCTGGTGATAAATCTTGACCAGATACTTCCTTCAACCAGTTCTTCTTTTATGATATTTTATTGGCAGTGTCACAAGACAGGAATCATTTCTGCTATTTTCATCAGAGCCACAAAGACCTTAGTTGGAGTAACATGTAATTTCCTCTAAAGCATGGTATCCATAATATGGATAAAAACTGGATGGAATACAAAAGGAGACCAACAATAACGCTGTGTGGTTTACAGCATATTTAGAAGCAGCTTAGAATATGTATGAGGAAGCTGGGGGTAGGGAGGATAGAATGGCCAAGAAAAAAGAGCAAGGAGCTAGCTATAAGCCTTTCACATTGAAAGAACACTACTAAAACAGCATTACAAGACTTCTAGTGCAATTCCCTAGCTTAAAACAAAAGAAATTACCACAGCTACATGCTTACAACATGAAGAATCACAAACTTTCTTGCAAACCACACTACTTGAACAGACTGATGAAAAGCAGTAGAAGTCATCCTACAGGTGAACCAGCAACACATGAGAACTGATACTTTACCAATGGGTTCAGAACTACCTCCCTCATCCCCTTACAGAAGACAACTGAAATTTTAGTTCAAGCTCAGGTGGACTCAGCCTTATCTATTCATTCTTCCAGAACATCTTCTGTATTTAGTCATTTACAATTTTCACTTACTAGTTTTTTTTTTTTCTTTTCAGTACTCATCTCAAGCTTTCTGCTTAGCCAGTCTTAGTGTCCCCCTCTTGAGCCACACATTACCTGCTACTCTTCCAGTTATTTCCAATCTATTCCCCATCTGATCCCACAACATTGGCCTCAGTGCCAATCTTCCTCCACTCTCTGTCTCCCATTCTTGGGTAAGTTCCCAGCACTAGTCAGTGCCTCATCCACTTCAGTTTCTCCAGCACAACTTTCCTATTTCAGAATCCTTGTCCTGAACTACTACTGCCCATATAGAAAATGCGTGTATCATCCACAAACATCCTTCTTTCACAGCTCTGGGAAGCCAGCAGAGGTGGTATTGCAAAACACTAGCAGAGTGTCTCTCTCCCTGTTCTCACTTCCAGCACCAAAGGAAAGCTGTAAGCAGGGCAGATGGATTCTTTGCATAGTTTAGTTCTTACACTCACACCACACAAAATAAACCAAACCAAAACTAACAGGATCTACTCTTCCCCAACAGATCTGTCCCAGGAAGCCCAGGTTACCAGCCCCGAGGCCGCCCTCCAGCAGAGGTGTCTTGAAACACAGTTTTGAACTGAGAGGCAAACCAAACCCGTAGATCAAGAACACTGAAGGTATAGGATTGAGGGGTTGCCTGATCTGGACCACTAGTGACAGATTTCCCTCAGCTCATCTAGAGAACACAATGTGCTTTTTCTTTGCTACCTTCATACTTTCTGCTGGTTGAAGGACAGATGATAGACAATAGTTTCAGCACTTAGAATGACTATAGTATAGTTAAGCAAGTTCATTGCCTTCTTTAATAATTTACTTATTTTTATTTCTTCTTATACGACCTAAAAACTCATAACCTAGAGTGAGTTTTTCCTAATAAACAAACAAAGGGTTTGGTTTTTGTGGGTTTTTTTTTTCTGGTTTCAACACAGTAATAATACCAAAGAGTGTTCTGCAGTACAGTTCCTGAAATTCTCTAACTAGGTGAGTCATTAATCTATTTTTACTCTGGCCTAATGTTTCTGTAACTAGACACAGCATCAAACAGAAAGAATGACCGTCTTTGCCTTTTGTAAGCACAATGAGATACAGCAGCATCTGAAGAGAGGTACAAAAGCTATCTGCAATTAAAACATACTACTTTGATAAAATCAGATCATCTTCAACTATTGATAACAACACAATGAAGGCATGTTCATTAGTTTTTTGTACTCATCTTTTTGTTGTGATTGACTTCTAGTCAACTGCGCAAACAGCTACCCATTACTCCCATTTCCACTACTTTGCCCAAATCCTCTGTCAAGGGTTACCATCACAGAGAAGAGTCTGTAGAAGCAAATACACTTAGGTCTCATACTATGAGAATCAACCTCTTCCTGAAACAAGATTTTCACTAGACAATTCCCAGTAGTCAAACAAATAACAAGCTCGAGTAGCTAAGGTAGGGGCACATGCTCACTCTGCCACTTTAGCTGTATGTATAGTAAACTAACAAAGCATGGAGTCAGAGCAGAATTTTGGACTACCTCAGCAACACTCCACAGGGCTCAGCTGTTAGCCCCCTTACTGACTTAAGTAGAATTAAGATGTGTCAGGCTGGAATGAAAACGGCTGCGTCAGCAAAGGCCGACTCAGACCATCCTTAACTTCTTGCACAGACACTATCACAGAGCTAACGTGAGAAAATTTATTTTCCATTTAAATATATACCACCACTATAGTGTTGTGAACCTAATCACAAAGTTTCATCACTTATTTCACAAAATAAATAAATAAAACTCAAGCATAAGCATCACACACAGAGAACTCTAGCAACAAAGCTCTTGAGCATCCAATCTGAACAGGATTTATGTTTTTAAACAGTTTATAATGTTCTACCTAAATTTGCTGCCAGAAAAAGATCTTGTTTGGCATTTCAGGTAAGTCCTCTTCCTTCCTACCCAACCTGCCACGCTCTTTACTCAGCCTAGAACTGCTGAGGTACACGACATAGAGCAAGAAAGAATGGTAGTTTCCTATTCTCCATCCAGCACTTGGCCTACAGCAGCTGAAAACAACCCAGAAATGTGGGGTTTGGGGCTTTTTAGTTTCTTTGGGTTTTTTTTCTTTGTTTTGTTTGTTTTTTTTAAGTACACAGCATTACAGTATAATCATCATAATTTAAGAATTCAGTAGTGAAGCTGCATGCTTTCTGTATCATCTCATGTACTTTCAAGTTTCAAGTGTCTCTCATTCATGAAGTTTAATTATGTTTCTTCAAATTAACTTTTCTGAATCCTACCAGAAGCAATGGCATATCTTGACATACCCTCTGCACATTCTTGAATGAAACACTTACCCTGTAAGTCTCATTCTTCAGATAAGTCTAGGTACTATTTCTTTCAGAAAGTAAATAAAAGCACTAGTTAAAAATAAGCCACAAAAATGTTTACAATCCAAGCAGCATAATTGAATTCATTTAAAAGCTTGAAGTTCAATGGCTTTCTCCTTTTAGCCACAAAAGCTCAGTGGGCAGCTCAAGGGCAGGACTTGATTTACTCAGCTTCTTTGGGGCAGGGTATAGGGGATCTATTCATATGGTCCAAGTCCCAGTTTACCCCATATTACATTCTACAAAGCATTCCAAATATTTCCTTTAAGTTCTATTATCCAAGTTTGGAGACAACAAACATAAGCAAAAATATTTTTTTTTTTTGCTATGAAATGGATATTGCCCCAAAATAAAGTCATCAAATTAAGGCAGAAGCTATAGCAAAACACCTACTTTCTTCTGATAAGCACTAAGCCCCCTGGCAACTTTAAGAGCTTTCTGTTAAATGTAATTTTTAGTTTATTTCTCCAAAGAGGAGTATGATTTGCCAGAAAATATCATGACACATCTCACATTTTGATACCCAACACCAACAATTAATGACAAAAATTGCATCAGTACAGAGTTTCTGGATATGTTTACTTCAGCATACCAGGATGTCTTCCACAGCTTTCTAGCTCACAGAAGCCAAATCTGTATCTATGACTCCACCACACACACTGTCAGAGATTCAAAGAACCATGAGAATTTATTTTATTATGTGAAATTCTACTCACAAACACAAAAGGATACCAAACATAATGGCAGGCAGTTTTCAGGGATTCAAGCAACATCTGTGTGAGATAGAAGCTCATAAAACTTTTCAAAAAAAGGGTTGCAGATTATTATGAACAAGCAACCACAAGAAGGACCCAACTGTCATTTACATATACTAAATGAAAATATATGAAGGATTATTATTCCACAGCTGCAGTCAGTCTGGAAAATAAGTCCGCATAGAACAGGATGCTCGGAGCAGAGTTTGAATAGGCAAGATTAAAAAAAGTATTTGCTTTTTTCCAAATTGTTTTTTGGGGGTTGTTTTATTTTTATTTTTATTTTTTTTAGAAGTGAACCTTTCATAACTATTTACTCACCCAATCTGCAATAAAATATTGCAGAACATCTACAGGAAGAACTAAAAATTATCTAATCACATCCTTATTTCTACAATTATGACAATGGTTTTCCTAAAGCCTGTCACAAGACTCTTCTCTACAAAATATCTTTTATTAATAGGATTACCGAAAATTGTAATAATTAACTTTCTTCATTATTTCCCCACACATACATAAGAGGAAGCTCCCATGAATGAGGAATTACGGCAAATAAGTGCTAATGATTATCTTTCATCTATTTGAAAGAATAGATACACTGATTCCCTTTAGAGACAGAGGGGGGTTTTTTTGTGTTTTTTTAAAAACTATTTCTAATAACCCTAATATTGTACAACATAAATACTATAGCACAGAAAACTACTGTTAAAATCTGAGAAATATCAATAGAAATAAATCTGTCAATTTTAGGCAAAGTTGTTTCATGTGTAAAAACTGCTTGTGAACCAAAGCTTCTGGTACAACAAATTGTCTTCATTTCTCAAAGTTTCTTGTTGACTCCTTCCATGCACCTTTATAATACTAAGCTTTAAACCACAGTGCTAATGAATGCAATTTTGTATTAAATGCATACCATTTAGTACAATCTCAGAGACCAGCAGTGGTGTGCAGGCCTCAGGACCACTGCAGAGTATTGACCATATTCATAGTACAGGAGAAAATATTGTATGTATGGGCTTATCCAAACTTGTCTTCCTTCTCAAGCAGGAAGAGAGTGTGTTTGGGACAGAAAATCCTCACCAAATGCCATCTGACTACATCATACACTTGGCAGGAAGTTACAAAGAAGCTAGGTTTATTTTGGGCTCAGCACTGTGCCAATGCAGTCGTGTAGCTTTTGACTTGCAAGATACCTAGGTCCTGCCAGTTCGTCTGCTTACAGAAGACCAGAAGGTTCCACTCTCTTTGACTCAAAGCGAATTACTTTTCCAATAAAAGACTTTCTTAACATGTTCAGCAAAAGGCCTGATCATTATTTGGTTTCTTCCCATACATTCTCCCTATCAAATTTCAATTTTCTCCCCAGGATCCCCAGGTCTGTGAGTACAGATACACCTAGCCCACTTCATCTAGGAAGCGTTGTAACTGATGTGCATGTGCTGTACTAATGCAGCAGGGATACAGATTTACTGAGCCTGGCTAGGTCACATGTGCACTACTGCACCCTGAAGACAGCAGACTTACTGCAACACATGCTACGCAGATCATTTGAACACATTTCTGAGCAAGAAGTCCCAGACAGAGATTAGGCAGAAACACATACAGACACACTTCATTTGGAGTCGTGACAAACTGCTAGCAAACATTTTTAATAACAAAATGTATAGGGTGACAAAAGGACTGAGTTCTGAAATGAGAAAAAATGGAAGAAAGTGTTCAAAACCAGGAAACACAATTACTCTTTTCTGCTCCACTCTTCCATCGAGACTTTTAAATATGAGCCAGGGAGCACAAGAATGAAGGAGATCACTTGTCAGGCTTAAAAGGATATTACAGAGTCGACTTCTTCCATCACTTGTATATTCTACTAAATCATGTGCATTGAATAATAATTAGACATTCATCCCCTGGAACAGAACTAGAAAACCACTTCTGGCAAAACTCACGCCTGGATACACTCCAAAGCATATGGAGAGGAGTGGATCAAAATCCAACATAGCTCGCCAGTTTTTGGTAACTGTACTTTTTATTTAAAACATTTTTATGGTTAAGGAGTATAAAAGTGTTTCTTTGTTGAATCAAACAGAAAGCTTAATTCTGCAAAGTATTCCACATAACCATAGTGCACTAATCTCCAAATCTGAGTTGCTCACTCCATTTGTTTTATGTATTAGTAACAGAAAACAACAGATTTTAAAAACCTATAGGCTGATCATGTCAGAAATCCTATTTTGGTCTCTGTTCAGGTCAGTTTATGGATCATAGGATGCATTTCAGGTAGGCTGACAAGATACCTGAGAATATTAGCCCACGCTGTTTTGGATGCCATGTACTGGACACATTCACATTTTTAACAGCAGACAGTGCATCCTTAAGATTATGCTAGAGTCTTGAATTATTTGTATCCTGAGTAATCAAACTGAGTAAACAGAGTTGGAGATATCTTTTGAAATAAAATAACATAATGCCCAAGATGGAAAATAGGATGTCTCTGCTTAAAAGGTTAAGCAAAACAAAACAACAACAAAAATAATTGTTAAAATCTTAGAAGAAAGATATTGCATAGGAAATGTCTGTTATGTAAGGCTTTAAAACTTTTTTATTTTTTCATCCTTCAAAGACAGTCTCTTGTACATTACTGAAGTCCATGAGACACCTCTAACTACAGAGTCTGTAAAGTTGGTCCAGAATCTCTAGAGGCCAGAAAACTTCCAAGCATCCAGGTGTTCTTTACATGATGATTGTCATGTGCAATCCTGCTGGCTTGCCCTCAGCCTCATGTTACAATTCCTAACTACAGCTATCAGAAAGAACTTCAGGACAATGTCTCCCAAACTTGGGACACGAACCTCCCCTTGTAAAACATAAATCAAATCCCAACAGTGTTAGTCATCCAACTGCAAAATCCTATAAATACAACTATTTTTTTTTTTTTGTGGTTTTTAGTAGTGTTTAAAAGCTGATCAGGTTTCAGAGGGTTTTTTCTTGCTTTATTGGTTTTACTATTGTTACATGATTTGGAGACTAAGCAATGGAGAAAAAAATTGTATTTCAGAGTTACTGTTTTGTGCCAAAACTTTATCATTGCCTCTGTGGGTCCCTAACCACTAGGTTTTGGGCTGAGGTAAGATATCCAAGAGTTCGCCCTGCTCCTTTTACATGAGATAGTACTTGGCAGCACATATTTTCTTAGCCAGAAAGATCATCAACTGATTACCTATGGATCTAGCACTCTGCATAAAAGCTAAAGAACATGTAAAATAATAATAATTGTAATAGAACATTTGTCATAGAGTTGCAAACCAGCTTATAGCATCCTGTTCTTATTACAGCAGGAAAGCTAGAGAAGGTATTAAGTTCAGTCTCACAGAACTTGATATTCTGTCAACTCACAGTTTTCAAAAGGTCTGGAACACCAGCCAACAAAATTTGTAAGTCACTCAACAATACCTTTCATTGTACAACCATCTTCCCTGGTGTGCTACTTAAAATATTGCATAGCAGTACTACAAAAATCTTTCCATCTTGCTCATAGCTACACTTCAGTGAGTTAAAGTCTAGCATTTACTTAAGAGAGCGTTGGCTTCTTTGGAGACAAATCTCAATAAAGCACTCAGCAATTAGCATAGTTAAGCCATGACTACATTCGTCATGTAGCAAGAGTAACATGCAGTGACAAGAAAAGTCAATATATTGATAGCTTGCAGCCATCCTGTAGATGCATCAAACATCAACATACATTCACTGTCTAACACAGAAAAACATGTTAGTGTTCACAAAGCCACTATTCGCTCTCGTACAAGAAATCTGTAAAATATTAAAATACGGCTTCCAATATAAGAAAGCATAAACAGAAATATTTTTAAAATCTGCTATAGAAATAAATATTTAACTTCTTTGGCTTCTCTAATATAATAAATGATGTTGTGGTCTTCCTGTTTCTCAGCAGATTTTAAAATAACATCTTTTGCTCGAAAGGCCATAAAGAAAATGTTGAGAAGAAGAATGGAGAGCAATGTTATCAGACATACCATATAATGATCAGAGAGACTTATTATGAAGGCAAGGGAGGCAAACAATTTAGCGAATCCTAATTTGAAAGGTAGTATATAGATTATATACTAATTTTTACTTGTATCAAAGGCTTTCTATTATAGGAATCCAAATGCTGTTTTAAGTCTCTACTTCAGTAAGTAGATCTAGAACAATCTTTTATGGTCTAAAAAACGAGTGATACTGACCCTTATTTGCAGATACAATACCACAAAACAAATGCTAAAGAGGGTAAGATTATACCTGTATCTGTACACATCTACTTAAATGTTACATCCTATTTCAGGTACTTCCAGAAAGATAGTACGATCAGAAAAGTTCCAGACCAAGAGGAATTAAAAAATTTAAGACTTTAAAATGCAACAGGATGGAGTGTACATTTTTCAATCCTATGATCACAAAGCACTTAAGATATCAACAGATGATTAACATATAAGTAGCACATATAAGATAAGGCAATATTGTATTTTTCCTCTCCAAGTCAATAATAACTCATTGTAGTTACAATTTAATAAAAATATAATGTAACAGATAAAAAGGAACCGCACAGAATAACCCTCAGCGTACCAGAAGGTCATAACTAACACTTCACAGTAGAACTTCCTGCGGCATGACAGCCACGGCACTTTCAGCCAGAACACCCGTCCAGAGAGCCTTAAGTAATACAAACATGCACCTGTATAGGGAAATACAAGAGTATCTCTGAACACATACACAAACGCAGGGAGCGGCTAACTACTGGACAGCAAAAGAAAAGTGTCCAACATTAATTATGTTAGGACACGTGAAAAATGAGCCTGCTCATGCAAGCTCCAGCCTATCCCAGATGGGCTGAATGTCCACAGCACCAGCGGAAGGTGTCAAGGAGCGATATGTGGAGAAAAACATGAGGGCTCCTCGGGGCCCTGGGCACGCCGCGAGTGTAGCTGCCCCACGGACAGTCTCTCGCGGGCCCGAGGCGGCCGGCGGCCAGGCTGCCGCGTAACAGGTCCTGCCAGCGAGCGGTGCGGGCCGCTCGGGCAGGGCGCGGAGCCGAGCCCGCTGCACCTCAGAGACGGCAAGAGAGGCCCGATGCGACCGGCGGGCGGGGCGGCAAGAGGCACCGCGGCCCCCGAGGCCGCCCGGCACCTGCTCCCGAGCCCCAGGACCCGGCGCCGCGACGCAACGCAGCGCAGCCCCGGTCCACCTCCGGGCGCCGGCGGCGGGCCGGGAAAAGCGGCGAGCCCTGCGGGGGGCGCCCGCTCCCGAGGTAACTTTGAGGCGGGGTGGGGGGAGGGAGCGGGGAGGGAAGGGTGCCGGCACCGGCCTGCCCGGCCCGACCCGCCCGCCGCGGGCGACGGCCCGCTGCCGGCCTACCTGCGCGTAGTGGGGTTTCCTGAGCCAGGCCCCCGGGAAGAGCCGCCTCGCCATGGCAATCACACATCCCCGCAGCGGGCGGCGATCGGAGGCGGAGCGGTGAGGAGCGCTTCCCCGCCTGCCGCTGCGGCCGCGCCGTCGGCCCGGCCCAGCACACACGCGCCAGCAGTGGCAAGGGAAGAGGGAGCGAACGCGACGACGGTGGTGGCTGCCCTCCCTCCGGCACCGGCGGCCGCCGAGCGACACCAGCTGTCAGCGGGCAAACAGCGCGGGCAGCTGCCGCCTCCGCAGAAACCCGCCCGCGCCCCCAGCCGCCGCTTAAAAGGGAGGATCGCCGGCGCTGTGAGGGGGCGGGGCGATGGGAGGCTCCGCCCTCCCCCTCCAGCCTTTTCCCGCTCCCGGGCCGCGGAGCGGGAAGGGAGCTGCTCGAGGCGGCTCCGCGTTCCCCTCGGCGGTGGTGTCTGGGAGAAAGTGCTTGGGCCTTGTCTGGGGAGAATTATGAAGAAGTCAGGTAATAAATAATGTGTCTCATTGATTGTGAACAGGCTCCCGTCATTTACTGGACAGAGTATTAAAAACAGCTGTGGGCCTGGTACTGTCAAAAAAAAAATAAAAAAAGTATTTCCTCCAAAATAAGGAGGGAGCACTTGCC
This sequence comes from Chlamydotis macqueenii, assembly GCF_036417535.1. Taxonomy (NCBI): domain Eukaryota; kingdom Metazoa; phylum Chordata; class Aves; order Otidiformes; family Otididae; genus Chlamydotis; species Chlamydotis macqueenii. Next base: position 19,662,731 of record NC_141563.1, on the reverse strand, counting down.
TGGGTCCTTAGTAACACAATTTAGGGACATCAGTCTCATAAAGTAGGGAAAAAAATTATAAATTGCTCCTTCACCAGAGGGTCTCTCAATGCTTCACACACTGAGAAGTCCCAGCCCAATTCAGATTTGTGGGAATGCAGTTAATTTCAAGAAAAATAATCCTTTCTTATGTAGAGTTTTCTTTTTGTTCAGTCTTCTTGTGTTTATGACTTGATTGTGACTTCTTTTAACACAAATGTGTTCAGCAGAGTCAAAGTCAGAAGTTAGGAGTCTCCTGTTCAGATGCTCTTTGGCTGTAAGACTTTGGGCAAAAAGCTGATGCCACGACGTGAGGATAAAAATAACAAGGAGAAGAATGTAGCATGTTATGGCTTTTGGTGTTTAGTACACTTAACAAAGAAGGCTTTTTTGATGAAAAGATGGGTCACAAAAATACAACTGTGAGAATAAGTTCTGTTTTGTTGGCAGGGCTTACTCTCAAGGAAAGATGTGTATCTGGAAACCAAATGTTAGGAGCTCACAAAGAATTAAAACGCTGCAGAATTTAAAGAGATTTGTAGTTTAAGATTCAAGAACAGTCTGTGGCTGCTTTTTGAATAATATAATCATTGCCAGAGTCACTCTGAAGTATAAATTTGAAAATTAATTAGTAAGATTTGGCACTCCTGTAAAAGCAATCCTGGCTTTAATAACAGCCAGCTCAGTGTCTTCTTCTCTTCCTATTCAGGCAGGCAGATGGCCGCGCTTTCTGCACCACCTCCCTCTACAGTTCAGTGGTTTGCACAAGTTTAGCTAGATTATGGGTATGCAATGGAAAGGCAACACAAGAGGAGACTACAGAGCAAACATTTAAACGTTTTGCTGAATAATCTCAAGCCATTACTTCATCCAGTGCTCTATGCCAACCCTTGGAACGGCAGGCTAGGAGTAATCGTGAAATGTGGGTCTCCCATATGGCAGGCAAGGATCTAAATGTTTTGTTCCTGTTACGTCTGGATCCAAACAGTTCCTGGCATATGTTCTTTAGGGGATGTATTTTTCACTTAGTACATGAGATCTTCGTCATCTGTGAGAGCAGGTGCTTTATTCCAGCACCAAAGTATTGTGTTATTCTTCAACTACTCTTTGTGCCCAGGCTTTGCCAAATGCTGAAAAGAAAAAAAAAAAACATTTCAGCCCTTTTCAGCTACCTGTTAAACACCGTAGAGGCAACTCCCATCAAAAGCTAGGCTTTATACGCCAGAGCCGTAACAGAAAAGGTGTAACGTGCATGGACGTGGCATTCAGTGGGTGTGCGAAACCAACGGAATGTTCTGAAAACCAGGGGGCAGATGCAGAAAAGCAACAGAAGTAGAACGTAAATCATACTGATGTGTTGTTTACATCCATTTTTATATGCCAATTGTGAAACTTTGGTGTATCTTGATGCCCAAGCATTTCTTGCTACCTGTTAAAATTTAAGTTTTCTATCCAGCTATATCAACATTGAGTGTTGTTATTCTAGTGATGCAGGGCTTGTGTATAAGACAGCAATCAACTGCTGATTATACAAGTGCGGTGTTTGTCACTTACAGTGTCACAAGTTAAATGTGGTTTTATAATACCCTCTTCACCTTCAGTTCTATGACAACTTGGAGCTTATTACATACTAAGTATAACTCAGAAAAACCTAACAGTTGTTACATGTGTTGAATTGTCCAAGAATTCTGGACATACAATAAATGAAAATGTAAGGCTAGTGAGGAGAATGGAAAACTACAGAGAAGAATCTGAATTCTTCAAGATACTCAGTATAATGTGCACCTTTATAATTATCCAATTTCTCTTGAAGGAAAGTTTGTGTTACTTGAGCAAGCAATAAAGCTTTTAACATTAAACAAAAGCTAAACATTAACTTACTGCAATGGTGCTCGACTTGCTTCTTACACAGTTACTTGAAGCAGCCGCACCCAGACAGCGATTTCACTTGAATGCTGTCATGAGAGACTCCATGGGAAATCCTCAGGGTTCACAGACTCTCCCCACCATCATATTATATGCAGGGAGCCTCTGGCTAATGTTAATAATCACAAGACTTCTAATGTTAATAATCATAAGACTTCTCATTTTCACAGCAGCTTTACCGATTTTGAGTTTGCCTGACATGGCTTCCTGGATTAGTGCTCTTATTCTTTGGATATGCCTAAGGAATATTCTGTGATCCCAGACAATACTGCAGTTTCAAAGTATTGCAGCACCAGTAGGAATGGAATGCCTTAGTATTTGCCAGTTACTTTGGTCTGCAATTATTTTTAATAAATGTATTTACACGATATACAACATGACAATGATTTAGAGGTTTCTCTCTCTTCATATTACCCAGCTTGTTCAGAGATCTGTCTGGGAGTCTTTTTATACAGACCCTACTTCCTTAGGCTTGTCTTTGTGTAAGAGAATGAAGATCTGGGGACACATCCAACCTTTAGACCTAAACTTTCTCTTGTGTTCCCTTCAGAGTGAGACCCTATTTCCTTCCCCTCCAGCAAACTTCTGTGAATCAGTGTGTTAACTTTAATTTTATCCCAATGGATTATTTCCTATCACATTCAAATTCTTAAAAATGCCTATGCTTCTAGTGATGAATAGGTGGAGCCATCTCTTACCCAGAAAGCAAACAAAGCCTATTAAGGATTCCCTTGTGGCTTAACTTGTTATAAACAGATCATTAATCTATTTGAGGAAACAGACTCTTCCAGCCAGCAGGTTTCATTTCTAAGGCTGCATTTGTATGCTTACTTTAATGTCGCATAAATCCACCCTGCTGCAGAAACAGATGGTGTCACCTTCTTTTGCTCTTGCTATGGGTGTCTACCTCCTCCCTTGGGTTGGCCACAACCACTTTTGTTGTATAAAGAGCTAGATCAATGATCTGAACTAAAAACTAATCTTAATTCTGTTTTCCTCTGAGTTAGTTTAGAGGCAGTCCAGTTCCCTTAATCAGTAGCTTGGATTTATGCCAGAGTAAAGTGGCTGTTTGTAACAACTTAAACTTTTATTTAACGTATGTATATCAAAAATAATGTTTTAATACAGTCAGATAAATGACATAAATGTATAGGACTCATTTTTAGCTCTTGACTGATATTAGATCCAATTATTATTAAACGTTCAGAGATGCTGATTAATTTGCGGTACAAATCTTTGCTTTGAAAGACACAATGTCTCCTGGTTTTTTCTGGTATATTATTTAAAATTCAAAATGTACTAGAAAACATTACAGTGAATAGATCTTAATCACATAACATGTTTAGAGTAAATAGGTCTTCATAAATTCAGGACAGAAAGCTTTATATATTACAGTCCTTTATACATTAGAGGACTGAGGAAACTCCAAAAATACTCTGCTCAGAAGAAAAGATTTGAAGGTAGTCAATATGTCATTAATGGTCAGTTGTAAGCAAATGCTGAACAACAGTTTGCATTTGTGTTGTCATTGTTTCAAAGCCTACAAAGACAACACAGTTCAGATTCACTCAACCAATAAAATTAAGTTTCTTTTGTACGTACTTGTCCTTTCAAGTCTATTTCCTCTATTAATTGCTGGTGTTATGAGGTTCAAGAATTTTACTCAAGATTAATTGAGGTTATATGTTAAAATGCATAGTCAGAGTACACTTGCTAGCATTAATCTATTTACGGTCTGGAAGTAATTTTATCGTTTTCAGACAAATTATTTTTGCCTAATAATTTAAAAAATGTGTCCAGCTTTAAACTGCTTAATTACCCAGGCTGTTTCCTTCTGTGAATTACTGACAAAATAAAGCTATAATATACTATGAACTTCTGTTCACACTCCTTGAAGTAAAATACTTAGCTTGTTCTGGGTATCTTATGCTCATGGTAGTCATATGTTTAAAAACCTAAACATTTTTATAATCTGAATTTGAGAGTCTTAATTCCTATTTATGGACTTTCCTATAAAGATTAATAGTCTAGCTGGCATTTTCTTAATGCCCTGCGGCCATTTCCCAAAACTTCCTACCCTGAATTAGCACTTACACCCTCCTCCTTACTTTATAAGGTAGCTCAGAGAGCTAGGAAACACCCACCTTCTAGCCCACACGCCTTCAAATATCCTACTCAGGTTCTCAGTACGGAATCCCAGTGCTGAAGCTAGCAGACACTGACATAAGAAGGTCAATGACGATCAGGAGCTGTCAGCAAAATTCAGGTCAGAAACAAGATGTTCGTTTTTAACTCCTAAGGAAGTTTAGTATTGGAACAAATTACCTAGCAGGGTAGTACATTTTTCAACACATGGTGTACTTAATTAAGAGCTCTGACTTAAGCGCAATGACAAAAACAGCTGCAGTGGTTTAATGCATTGCTACCCCCAGCTGCCCTGCCGTCCCCTCTGCCGGAGGACATTTCCACAACAGAGCTGTTTCAGTTCACAGTCTAGCATGTTTGCTTTAATTGCCTGTGAACATCAGTTCACACTAAAATGCTAGACTGTGAACCTCAGCTAGAGAGGTACAGATAGGCCCTGCCTTCTGCTACCTATGCTATGGAGGAGAAAAATGGGCAGAAGAGGAACTGCAGATAACCGCTGCTATGTGAAGCCCTTTCCTCTCGTCCTCTACTACTTACACGTACTCCAATGCTGTTCTCTCTCTTCTGCCATGCAACTGCTTGTACAGCTCAATGGTGAACTGTTTGCTGAACCCAAATTAAAAATAACCCAGAAAAGAAAAAAGCCACAACAGTTCTCTGAGGTGAATCTGCATGGCACTCAAAAGACTCTCGTATTCGGAAATGCAGGAATAGCTTGGCATTTGGAAGAAGCAGCAGAAACAGGAACTGCTTAAAATGGAGTAAGAAGAAAAGCTCTTCAAATCTGCCCTAAAATTGATGACTTCTTAAAATATATACTCCATCCCAGTGATTTGTTGGGCAGAGTGAATGAATCATTGTGTTATCTAGGAATTTGAACTGAATTTATCGTTCCTTCAGGCCTTAAATCATACATAAGTAATTCTGCTTCAGTTCGCAGGCTTTAATGAAGCTGAGAATCTGGCCCTGTATGCAAGAACTAATACAATGTACCAGCATGCTTTATCAGCCTTTGTGATATTGGCAAAAATTACGCAAAACAGAACACTTTGTCTTACTTGTTTGGCTATATGCAGATTCTCTATATGTGAAATGCAGAAATTTTGTAATGAATTGATAGAGGATTCTAATAGCACTCTGGGAAAGCAGTAACAATTAGCAGACATCTTTAGGTTCCTTTTAGGAAACCTCTAATTGTAACAATTAGAAATTTGTTAGGTCTAAATATTTTTTTAATATTATCTTGTTAAAGTTGCTGGTTATGAGGTAATTTGTAATATATAAATTTTCTTAAAAAGCTATCACTCCTTATGAAGGAATCAGCAATGTATTGCTTAAATTCCAAGAACTAACTATATGTACAGTTGATCCACTTAAGTATTCACCATTGTTTTTTCTAGATAAAACAGTTTTCACTTCCCTTTAAATAAACAACAAAACAGACAGACAGCCAGTCAAGTATATTTCTGGCAGAGAGCAGATGCCTTTTTCCATCCCTAGAGTAGGCAGTCTATTGATTGTATATTAATTAATTCCTGTAGCCTACTTTATAGAAAGTACTGTGGGAATTTTGATAGAAAATATCCTAGTAGACATAAGGTATTCATTGCATTATTTTAAATTTGTCAGTATCTAAGTTTCTACAGTAGTTAGCAGCAGTTCCCACTATAAACATAATTACTAGAATAAAGTAAAAATATTTTATAGCAGTAATTATTTTTTTAAAGAAAAAATGCTGTTTAAGCAAAGTGTAGAGAAGCATTCACACACAAATCTTCTTACATCATTTGAAGCAAAATAAATTAAGTAGTCTAAAATATATTGAGTTCTTCTCTATAATACACATTTCTGAACAACAGATGTTTTTGATCAATCTATAAAAAGTAATAAATTAGTGACAATACAATAACTACTAGGTTACAGCCCTTCTAAAGGTGTTTTTTCCCTAACTGAATGACAAAAGGTAATTTGGAGCAGTAGTAGTTTAAAACTCTTTAAGTAAATGATCATGCTAATATAGTATACAGTGTTATAATTATCTGTATGCTTCATTTCCCTTCGGCGAGGTATCACTGCAGTCACAGATTGGCTGCATCATATCAGTATACTATAAAAGTATCTTGTCAAATTAGGCTTATGCCCAGTTCCTGCAAGGCTCTGCGCGCCTACCTCTGCGCGCCTAGCTCTGCGCAGCGCTGCAGCTCTCACTGACCAGCTCTGCCACATGCTTTTACGGCAACACTAAAGTTTCCAACAGAAGTTCTTTTTCCCCTGCCCCCTCCCAGGTAATTTTATTTCTGCGTCACAGTCATCCCTGCTCCCCTACCCCCCAATCTCGATAAAACTGCTTTGAGACAGTTTTATAAGCTAGACCATCAATATTATTCAATTATTTTTAACCCAGATTGTTTCTGTGATGAAATTCACAGCACAGCTGAACAAACAGTTTTTGCCTGAGCTAAGGGTGTGTGGAGAGCGCCTGAGAAGGAGTTTGTGGTGGGAACTGCTTAAACCAGCCTGACTGCTAAAGAAAATGTACTGTGGAGCTGTAACTAAAGTAATTTTGTTATTTGATGATATGGTAGGAACATAGGCCTCAAAGATGTATTTTAAGATTGCTCTGTATGAATCTACATCAGAAATCATGCTATTTGTTTCCCTGTCTTTAATCTAAAAGAAACCAAGGCTGCATTTTATATACAATTAAGTCTATGAAAAATAGCTCTAATTTGTCTAAATGTATAAAGAATGAACTATTATAGTTAATTACTTATTAGCTCAGAATAAACACGTTGAAAATAAATCCTTTGTGATAAACTGAATATATTCAGTGCTATTATGCTGAACAGTGCAACTGTTGTGCATGCTCTGAGTTCTCATTGTATGTAGGCTCAGAGCCCTCGTTCCAAACAGAGCGTTCAAATGACAGTCCCATCACACCCAGACAGAAGTTGGAGGAGATAAAGCATTTTATTTTGACCAAGCTGGCAAAACAGATCTTTTGTATTACAAAGAATCTGCACAAAAGGAGATTTAATCCACAAACCCAATTTCCAACCCGCAAAATTTGGGACTTGGGAGTATATCTGCAAAAATATTAGTAATGGGTGAGGTAAACTGAACAGTTCCATGAAGACACAGAGAGTCTTTGTTAAACTTTTACACCTCTAATAAGGGTTAACTGGTAGCTGATCAATGCAGTCATTGTATTTGAGACAGGTAGGGCCATTTTTTTTAAATACTTCAGATGACTACAATATTTATTTTCTATTTTATCTAGATACGTACCAAATAACTTGTTATAGTTTAGGTCAACTCTGATGTGAGATTTGCAGAGTTTTCAGTTGACTTATTTTGTGGCTGCCGCTATATACACAAACAGACATCCAAGCTGACCTCCTTTCAGCTACGTTTTATCCCAGCTTCCTGTTCACATCCTGCAACTGTCCACTTAAAAACCCTTCTGCACAATATTGTTTCAACCTGGGCTCTGTTAGACAACTGAAGATATAGGTTTATGTTGAGTTTTACTTAAAGTCAAACTCTAACCACAACTATTGTTTCCCACATGTCAGACATTGATGGTTACAATTTGTTTTAATTTAAAATCAGAACAAAGTGGAAACCACACAACTTTTCCATCTCTTTTTTTCCATCTCTCTTCCCAGCCATCATGTATGATTTAAAGTGGATTCTAAACAGAAGAAAATTACATAGTCAACCAGTGAGTAATTCATACTAAATTTTCTGTTTCTTTTTAAAAATGTTTTAAAATAAGACCTGGATTTACATGTCTATCAAGTAAGGATGCCCTTTTCACCACAGGCAATTAAATCACATCAGTAATTTGACACAGCATTATATCTTTACTAGTGTGATAGCACTGTTGCAGACCTTTTACGTTCTAGAACCTGCAGTAAATTAAGAAGTCCTTGGAGGCCATCGCTACTTGACCTCTTGGTCTGTTTGCTGAATTCCAGGCAGGGCAAAAGACAATCAATTCTACTTCTAGCAATCATCTGTATGCTAGCGCAGTCTCTTCCTAATGCTTGCCTGCATTTCCTCCTGTCCTTGGCAAGTATGGCTCTAGAATCATTCCTGCCGGAGAAATCTGAGACTGTTGGTAAAGGTCCCGGGAGAGGCAAATTGACAATAGATAGCTGTAATTTGAAGAATTAAACTATAGCAAACTGACTTCTGAATTAGATAGTCCTCACACATACTTAGTACACTTTCCCTTTTGTACATTGTCTTTGTAAGTTTAATTTGTCCCAGCTTTTTGGAGTGTTTTCATGTAGCCAAGCCCTTTGAATGTGGTCTTTCTCATCCTGAAGTTGTCTTCACATCTGCTTATGGCAGGTATGGATAGCATTCCTCATGGGCAGGAAGGTGGACTTTGATTTGCTGTAATGGCACACAGCAGAGCCATTGAGACCTCTGTGTGGCCACCAGTGCTGCCCAGGTTGGGCATGCATGTGGTCATCAATTCCAGTTGGGCTGAGGCCACCATACGGTGCTTTTCAGTATCAGTGAATTCACAGGGCCAGCATGTCTACCTAGCAGTCCTGCTTGACACACTTCTGCTTTCCTGACTCAAGAAGCAGCTCACCTGTCCCATAATCAGAAATATTTCAGTTGTCATGAGCTGCCCACAACCGTGGAACATGCATTTAACCATCTGAAAGAGAGATGGCAGTCCATGGGGTCAAACTGAAGGTTAGTTTATGCTTCTTTGTTGGCTTGTTGTAGATGTTTCATTCTTTAACTGGAACAGAGGAAGAAATAAGTCTTTTCTCTTTGCATTTCCATTTTCTAAAATTAATATTTTTATTGCCTCTTCTGCTACCTTGGTTCTGTACTCTCTCCTCAACGTATACAGTCATCTCCTAGACTCATGAAGTAATTGCAAGCTGATCTGGCTGAAAACAAACCCATTTTTATACATCCATATATGTGTTATGAATACATGTATGCATGAAGGTCATGTTTTTCAGCTGGAGCAGTTCACTGACCTTGCCAGTCAGATGGACAGGTGTGCATGGCTCCTGGCACAGGGGACAGCCACCATGGCAGAGGAGGTCAGCAGCCCCCTGAGCAGAAGTGAGTGCAACCTTAGATGGCAGCAGCTGCCAGACAAGTTTGGCTGGGTCAGGAAACTGTACTCTCAGCTACAGCTGCAGAGAAGAGCCAGAAGGTGGGGGCTTGCATCCCCACCTGCCTCCGTGAGGAGAAGGCGCAGGGGACTGAACCAGCAGAAACAGTTTATCACTGTTGTGGGGTTAGTTTATACTACTTGTGCTATGAAGCAGGTCACTGTAATGTCAGAGGAGCTAAGGGGAGGCCTGGCAGCATGCTGGGAGGGAAGCAGTGGCACTGCCAGCCCTTAGCTCGGATTAGCTGCTTTGCAAAATTCACACTTCCACCTGGCTGCAAAAGCTAGGGCAGGGGCCTGCTTGGCTGCCTGTGTGCACGTGCCACGTCCCCACGCTTCTCCTAAACCTGTCTTTAAGTTTAGCTATCTGGTAACTACATCCATGCTACAACAACTTCAGATTGTAGTATTTTAACTACATTAATCTAGTAGAAATATAGCTCTTCTGTGTTGTTAAGACCATTTTTTTTTCTACTATTTTATTGATATATTATAAAAATGTCACTAGTTTACTGAGGCACAGTCTGGCTGACATTATCCTTTTGCAGCCTGATGATGTTGCAAGTGAATGTACTGTTGCTTTGATTTTACACTGATATTTAACTAATGTTTTAACTCATCACAAAAGCACATAGCATGAAACAATAAAAAAAAACAAAACCTGTCCGTCCTGGCAGCCCCAGATTTTAGGGACAGAGTCATGGCTGTATAAATGGGGATGTCAGTGCCAGTGTGAAGGATGTCAAAATAGAAAATTAATGACCGATGTAACGAGAATTTATTTTGATCGTGTTTCTGTATCATTTTTTAGCTGAATGCAGATAAGCAACACTGTTAGAAGAGAATCTGGGCTTTCAGTTTGAGATAAAATGGCATCAATGTGGAAAGATCAAAATATATGTCCGACAATAGCTATTACGTTTGGATTAACCAAAACAATGATACTTAGATTGCACCTTTTACTTAAGCATATCAAAGTTAACAAATGTAACAGTATCACTAATTTATAAGGAGTGGAAAAATGAAGCATGGAACTGATGATTGACTAGTGTGTCAGCCTGGGACACTGACAGTTCTGGCAGCAGCTACAGAAAGGGCTACTGCCTTATCTTCAGCCTCTGCAGCTGAATTTACCGGACTGCAAACAGCTCTAAGTGTTAGCAGGATCCTAACATGCTGCATCGTTCAAAAGTATTTTGTCTCCAACTTCATCAGATAAAGAGATGCTATTAGAAGGAAAAAAAAAAAGGAGAAGAAAATAAGAGAAGTGAGGGACTATCCATCCGAGTGGGACTTGGCAGGTCTGCTGAAAGCTTGTGAGAAGGCCCATACTGCATTCCAGGTGGTGGGAGAGCAGAAGGAATGCTGTACTAATTTTCCCTCCGGCCAGACTGATATCCAGAACAGATTTTTCATCACAGATGAAACAGCAATATTCTGCCATGTAACTGTGTCCTGAGGGGCTGTTAAACATTTTTTTACTTCAGTTTAGAGTTAAGTCTGGTCTGTACTGCTACAAAATTTAACCACACAAGAGCTGGAAATTCTGCTCTAGCAGACATTTTTACAATCCACAAAGGAGCATAGATGCTGATGGACAAAACCTTGCCATAAAACTGTATGCTGCCACAGTCTTCAAGAAGTTATGATACAACCCATCACGATGTGAAGTATTTGAGACTGCAATTAATTTTGCAAATTCACAGACCAGAGATAAAGTGAATGAATAAAATGCTTGCTTAGGCTTTAACTCTGAAATGCTGACTATGCATTTGTACTTTAGTCACTCGAGCTTCAGTAAATGCTTTCAGATCTGTGCATAGAGAGTAGGGGAAGGAATGCATCACACTGGTGCATGACTGAATTCTCAGGGAGTTTGGGAACCGGAACCTCTTTCTGATCCAGGCAATTAACCAAAATTTCAAGTCTTGGCAGCTCTTTGTTTTCTGAACGAAGGTGATTATATCACAGTGCAGAGAGTAAACCTCTCTTAAATTCCAGCTCTGAGTAATGAGCTCATATTTTTATGCACTAGTCTCACAAGAAACAGACAGGAAGAAAGATTACTCAGGACTACGCTTGCATACCTTTACAAAGTTCCCACTAGCTAGAATAGTAATAAACTGCAGTTGTCTCACAGCTATTTTCTGGAGCTAAAATAATGCTACATATGCTCACAAGTCTGCAATACAGAAAGAACAGTATTACCAGTAAGAACACAGTAACTCACACATAAGCACCTTCCGCAAGGCCAAATCTAGTTAAACACTTATTTTTTTCTCCTTTGGACCGTACTCACTGTCTTTAGGTACAAAAAAAAAGTGTTAGTGTAACTAAGATAGATGCTCACTCACAATTAAAGCCCTTCCCACTCTTTAGCTAGCATACTCAAAGCTCTTGTAAATAATGTAGAAACACTATGTCTCAAGCTCTTACTATTTCAGTCCTTGAATACCTCAGTCTATTCTAAGTTTTATTTTTTCCACTGTCATACATATGTGAACTGAGGGATTGCTTCTTGTTCAGCCCCTTCCAGCAAACGGAGAGATTTCAGCTGTGGCAGGGTACAAACTGCAAATTAGGACTGACTAAGATCTTATATTAGAATTATGTGAACATTTAATAGCTTTAAAGTTGTTTGAATTGTGAACTATAGAGCACCTGAAGAACTATCTATCCACTTACCAAAGACCACTGAGTCATACAAAATCCTGACTTAAGATTTACAAGTAATTTCAGAAAGGTTACATATCTGGAATAAAATTTTAAGTGAATCAAGTATTAAGGACGTTTTAAGCTGCAGCTTGTTTGACATTTTTTCAAGCATCTGAAGCGTCTGTTATTACATGCAGAGCTAACATCCACAGTTTTGGGTTTTTTTAAGCGTCTTTGGTGCTTTGAGTAATAGTGCCAGCGAGGGATTTAAAGAACAGAGTTAGATTGCTAAATGTTACTTTTTAGAAGGTAAACAACCTTCTAATGGTTTTCAAATTTAAGTGTAGCTTAGTTCAAAGGCTAATAAAGACAAACAGATCATGTACTAACCCACACAGTAATTGCTATTTAATGCATGTGTTGCAGGAGTGTTTTAGAGACTTACAGTCAAAAATAGGATTGCAATACTCCCATAATATGCTGTCTTCAAAAGTTACAAGCAGTAGACTGTTAAATATTAAGGAATAAGAATGAAGTAATGCTTGCTTAGGATTGGTGGGGCAAATATGTTGTCTTTCTATACATTGAATTCAACAGAAAAAATAGTATTTGACTGGCTATATTGAGTCAACAATGACCAGGATAGCGAACACATTTCAAAGGATATTTACAGTTTAAGATTTATAAAGCAAAATCTGACATTCACAAGAAGATGATGGACTACAGGACAGATTCTTGTCGGGATTTCCAGATCTCTGAGAAGATAAAAAAGATGGGAATAGCAAAGTGCTTGTACTAGAAAAAAAAGTGTTTCTGTGTGAAGATCCCTATCAGGGTACCTTACAGCCAGTAATATTAATTTATTTTCCTCTGTATTGTTGGTGTATGAGGATTAAAAGTTTTGCATTTTCTTGTCTATGTAGAAAAATATTTAAAGATGCCTAATTTAAAATGTTTTCAGTGCTATTTTTATATCTTTAGTATAAAAATAGAATAATTACTGATATTTTATGATAACAATTGTTAGCTAATTGTAAGACAATTAATACAAAATTCTTTATATAACACCACCTGCCTATTTTTAAAATTTTGAAATTGAAGATTCTTTTCTGAGTTGAGCCATAATAAATGCAGCATGTGTGCATTGTCTCACTAATTATCATGTTTATGTAAAAATAGATGTACCAAATTTATCTTGATTTAAGATAGCAAGATCCCAGGTGAGCTTCCTTGCTGTTCTCATGCTTCAACAATGAAAGGAAAATGGCCTGGGATCTAATTTTCCCTCCTTATTGAATTGTGGTCATGACAACCGTCTGTACAAGGATAACGTTTGCAGTATTGTCTTGTTCAAGGGTATAATTTTGACGTTATGTTGTGTGATACAATAAGGTAATGCAAAATAATACTGTGCAGCAGTTGGTGCTTTCGTCTACATATACTGCTGACTTACACTTTTGGGTTTTGTGTGTTTTGGTTTGCTTGTTTAGTATTTATGTGGCCATTGTAGCAAGGAAAGTATATAAACATAACACCAGACTTCAAAAAATACATTAACATTTGAGAGAAGGGCCATTGGCTAAGGGAAATGCTGGTTTCTGACTCTTCAAATTTATCCATCTCTACTGGGTACCAGGGAATTAACATTTTGAATATGAAATTTAATTTTTCTCTGCTCTCCCAGCAAGGCAAGATACAATTTTTAAAAGCCAAGACTTTGCTTTTGCATGTCTTTATGGCAAAGGCTTGCCTAACAGTACATGGACAGAAATAAACAGAGGTGAAGACAGTGACAGGTTGTTATTCCTTAGCTCCTTCCTGAAATAGAACAATTTATGAGATAACATGGAATAAAGCTGAACGTATCTATTATTAAGCAGAATCTGATTGATAATCAAAGACTTTTTTTCCTGAAACTTCTACACAAGAAAGCCCTTACTGACATTGTAGGGAAAGTTATTTAATTTGCTTTGGTCAAAATACATACATAATATGTCTGGAATTGAAAACACAACTGGAGAGATTGCTTAAACTGTATGTTCAAATACTTTTGAGGTTATTAGCGGAAGACAAAAATAAAGTAAGGCAGGAAAGTTCATTCTGAAGTCATGACATAAAGTCTTGCCATATGTTAACAGAAGAAATAACTGGTTGTTTTACTACACTGAACAGAAAGCAGACAAAGATTCCAGCTTGCTCTGAATCAGATCAATCATACATGTCTCATAGTATAGTAATGGGAATTGTCGAGAGAGTGGTTTTTTACTTATTGCTGTTGATTTCATGTGCCACTGATTAACAAGGATCCTCCTTCTGCTGCAAATATAGGTTTGCTGATTTGAGCATTTTAACTTGAAAACCATTTGTAAAGGATCATTTGTGCATTTCCAGTAAGATCCCCAACCCTGTAATAATCTGGTCAAGTTGGGCAAAGAACAATGCAAGTGACTCTTCCAGTGCAAATTTCTCCTCCTAGAGTACAAGTTGTTGAACTTAAGTCACCTATGTCTAAGCGTACCTCAGCCATTTCATTTACTTTGTGTAGCAGATGGATTGGATGAGCAGGAGTCACACAGTCACTGCTCTAGAAAAGGGTTTCCTATAGGACGGAGATTCAGTGACCGCATTAAATTGATAGCATCACAGAATGTTATAGTATAAGTTACTAAATTAAGGTGGTGGGGGGCAAGGTGTATATGTGGGAGATACATCACTTGGAATTTTTCTAGCTATCAGTAATAGCTGGCCTTAAATGATACAGAGTTTTAAATAGTTTTATTTGGTGTTTGGCTATAAGCTCATACTGTATTTCTTGGACATTACCAGAGAATATTACCAAAGATACTATGTGGAATCTAGGTTGTGGGAAAATATTGGTACCGTCTGCTGTTTGTGGTAATGAAGCTAATGGTAAGAAGCTTGGGAGGTACATTCTGACCTAACTAGTGCAATCCCTGAAATAGCAAACTAATTAGTTTATCAAACTCTAATTATTCTTATATAATGTAGGGATTCCTAGTTTCCTTTTGTGCTGCTCTGAGGTAATACTATTCCAGCAGCAACTCCTAGCTTCGTGACAAGTGCTGCTTTATGCATAGGATGGGGCCGTGCAGCTCCGCAAATCTGCCGTGGGGTTATGCAAACAGCTTTTGGGAGCAATAGTCTAAGGACAAGGAGAGTAGAGCTAGCATCTGCCTTCTTGGTCAGAAGCTTTTGTGTTGGGTTTGTGGTTTTTTTTTTTTGGTGGAGATGGTGGTGGTTAAACAAACAATTCACATTATAGGGGAGAAGTTTTGATTTAAGTTATTTCAAAGATACAGCATGACGAGGCTGGTTAAGACGCTCCGTGTACGACACTAGAAAAGCTGTGAGGGAGCCAGTTCTTGATGTTTAATCATGTTTATTCTGTTGCTGACTAGAAAGTTTGCTTTTTAACTTAACTAAACACTGTTTCTCACGCCACTGTTGTGATTTAAAATTAAAAACTCGGATGCAGGTATATCTCAGACTGAATGCAATTTTTTTTTCTCCTGCTGGGGACCCTTTGCCTTTAGCACTAGCAGTGCCTGACTGCTGTTCGCAGTACATGAAAGTCAGCCAAGAGGAGCCAGAGGCTCCTTTGTGCAAGTCTGTTTTTAGCAGTAGACCATCATGATTCCTGAACAGTGTCTAGTTAGCACATCCAAAGGAGAACTATCCCCCAAAACTTCTGTGAACAAGAGATTTTGATCATAAATACTGCTTTATTCTAGTGTAACTAGGAGCTGGCCAGATTAAGCTGGACTCCAGCGCTCTGCTCGGGCTTCCCTCGCTGTGCCCCTTCCTGGGATGGCAAACTGATCCAGCGTCTTAATTTCAGTGGCTTACCCTGGGAGGGAAGGCAGTTTTGAGAACTCAGGCAGTGTGAACAGGACAGAACCAGGAATGGAAATTCATCCTCCAGTCCACAGAGTTCAGCTGTTCCTTGAGTGCCTGTTAACACCAGTTGGTGAGAGCTGATCCAGTAAATATTTGCATTGCAGTATTGTGCAGAGGCACTCGTAACTGCCCTTACGGGGTTAGGGCAAGCTTTGTAATACGTCACCACTGTACTGGGCAATTGCTGCGTTTAATGATGGTGACCAGAGACTGGTTCAGTACTACCGTCTAAGAAACTGTTCACAAAACCAAGCTGTTCTCAGTGACAGAAAGTGAAAAGCCTATTTCACTTAGCTAATACAGCTACCGCTAGAAACAGAAACTCAGGTTTCACTCGTCTCCTAAAATGGCAGTACCCCATGACTGTCACCGCAGAGGAGGATTCTGTTCAGCCCGCTGCCCCGTGCCCTCGGTACCAACGAACGGGCTGCAGCTGCCTCCGGTACCCGGGCTGGGCGTGGGCCAGGCCTCCCCTCGCCGGCCGCGAAGTCGGGCTCTCCTCCTGCCCTCCTTGGATCATTCTAGATGCCAGGGCCGACCCCCACCGATGCGGGTAGCCGCGCCGCGGCCCCGAGCGCGGGCGGGTGCACCCCCCTCCAGGGCCGTGGGTGCGCCAGGTCCGGCGGGGCGGGTCACGCCGCCCGGGCCCCCTTCCCGCAGGTGCGGCAGGGAACAAAAGGCGCCGGCTCGCGGGGCAGCGCGCACCCCTCAGCACTGCCGCAACGAGTCCCGGGCGGCGGGGAGGGATCTCTCTTTCGGCGAGCACGCCTAAAGTAGTCCCTCTTTGTTCACCAGCGGCAAGGTTCGGTTTCACCTGTGTCCTTCCGCCACGGCGCTCCTCGCCCCCACCCCCTGGCCCAGAAGCTGCCTGTCGGCGCAGGCGGGGCCCGCTGGGGCGGGGCCGAGGCCCTTTGTGCTCCCAGAATGCACCAGCTTCTCCTCCGCGGGAAACAAAAATGGCGAGCGGCTGCGGTGGAGTCGGGCTATCTGTGAGGCGGGTCTGACCCCTCCTCCGCCGCCTATTCTACCGCTGCGCTGCGGCGTCCGTGCTCGAGGGGGGTCCCGCTGCGCACCGAGGGCCCGGCCGCACCGGGGCGCTGGGGGGAGGCTCCTGAGCTCGCTGATTTCCCTGTATGAGGCGGTTGGCACCACTGGAGAGACCGAATGAGGTGAGGGGTGGGGGGGCGGGCCGCGGCGGGGGAGTTGGGGGGGTGGAGGGAGGGGAGGGGCTGTCGGGCCCCGCGCGGGGTTGGGGGGGGCGGGCGCGCCCCGAAGCTTGGGCCTCCGGTACCGCATCCCACCCCCCCGGCGGCGGCCGCGCCACCCGTCGGGAAGGGGGTGCGAGGGGCCCCGCTCCGGCGCGGGGGGCCCCGGGGGCTTTTGGGGGAGGGGGAGGAAGCTCTCTCCGAGGCGGACGCTGGCAAGCAAGTACGGGGTCAGTAGAGCTCTTCAGTGACCAAAACAAAGGGAACGGAGGCAGTCGACCATCTAACGGGGTCCGTGGAGGTGCCGCAGCGGTGAGGTTGCGATCGGGCTTGCGCCAGCTGTGTTCTGTCTCCTCGGTGAAGGATATTGTCCGAGTAGGTCGCGTTTGCTCGAGTGCAGGGACAGCAGCACAAAAGAGGTGGTGGTGGTCGCTGCTAACTTTGTTTCTGGTTTCCTTTTTGATTTGCAACGCATGACCTCTTAGTCTCTGTCAGGCTCGACAATTTGAATGTGTTCAGAAGCTTACATTTTTAGTCCACTGAAATATGGTGACTTGCTGGCTGGAAGGACATGCGATAAAGACATTTTCTTTGATATTTGAATTCTGTGGGAGGAATGGGTTGATACTTTTGTTAGTCAAATAGAACAGCATGGTACTGTGCTGGATGCTCCGGGCACTGATATTAGTGTTGAAATACGGGTTATCATGCACCCGTGAGGTATCTGTTGAAAGGAGAGAGCCTGTGTAATTCAGTGAAAGGGCCTGCCAGGAAAGCAGTGTAGCGTTATGCTTGTTTCTTGAATTGCTGATAGTTAGGCCCTGCTCATCACTTTAAATAGGCCAAACATAGTAGTGAATAATAGCATGATTTTCGTCTGACATAGTGTAGGGGAAAGTGATCAGTGCTTTACACCTACACTGTTAAAAGCATGGGATAATAAGAAAACCATTTTCCTCTTTTGTTTTTTTTTTTTTTAATGTCGCATTGGTAAAAGTTCATAAGTTAATATTTGTCCCTTTTTTGAGAGCTCAAATTATAATTAATTTGAAAACATTTGAGGTTAAAAGAAGAAAAAAAGCTTTGTTCCTGTAGTGTTAGAATGCAAGTTGATAGGTTCATAGCTTTTTAGTGGAAGGAGAATAAGGGGAAACAAAGATTAAAAATATGAAAGAAGGTGCATAATAAAGTAGTGAAAGTGTGAAGGATCTTTGCAAGGAGCTACAAGCTGGTGAAATGTGGATCTATAGTGACAGTATAATGTAGTAATGTTTTGCACAGTTAACTCTTATTTTGTCAAATACAGATGTGTGGCTTCTCAACAACTTGTTTTTTCTACTCTGGGAGGAATTTTAAATCGGATACAGGTTGCTTCTCAAAAGCTGGCTTAATGTGGCTAGTTACCAGTTGTTGAGGGGGGAGTGTGTGTGTGTGTATATATATATATGTATATATATATATTTTTTTTTTTTTTAAAGATATGCACTGGTAGTTAATATCAAGGCTGGCCTTGGATACTGTTATGTTTTTGTCCTTCCCTTTAGGGAAGGAGCATTAGGAGATGAGGTAAAGTGTATGACAAGAGCAGCTGTAACAAGTAAGTTGCAGTTCATTTCCTAGTAGAGTGGACTTCTGTATTTCCTGGAGATAGATGTGAATCAATATATACTATCAGAGGCACCTCAAATGGCTTTAAAGCGTATTTTGTGCTCCTGATGCTAGTTGTGGAGGGAAGAAACACGTGTGACTAGAAGCCAATATGAATCTTCTCTTAGTTTTTGAATTGGCAGTACTTTTTGTGTAACTGACCTCTGAGCTTGCTGCGGAGTTGGTTTCACCTTCTTTACAGGCCTTCCTTGCAGGAAATGAGGGGGAAGTGAGTTTTTGAGTAAAACGCACCAGAAGAACTATAAAACCACAGGTATTGCTGGAGGGTCCTTGGGCAGGGATGATACCTGTAACTGAAAGCACTGAAACTAGTTGAATTTATGCTTTGAACAATCTAGATTTCAAGCCGATGGTTTCTTCATAGAAGGTAGAATCTCTCTGGAGGGGTGAAATCAAGAGGCTTAATTTTCTTTGAGGAGAGGAGAGTTACTGATGAGAGCATTCTTGATAAGTCTGGACGTATTTCATTCACAAAATATCTTGGAGGGTACTAATACTGTATTTACGTTTTAGGTTGATTTATTTTAAATTTCTTTCTATGGAGTGCTTATGAAGGTTGCTGTTCTTGTAGACTAGCCTTAAAGAAGGAAGTTTATCGTTATGCGATTTTGATCACCACTCTGAAATCTTTTTTTTCTATCACCAATTCCCCACTCCCCCTGCCTAGTAAGATTCAACATGTCTGTTACCTCTTTAACTGCCTGGGTGCATGCTCATACTGTTTCCTTAGGTGTGTTGCTGAGCATCCTGTATTTGGGTACTGTAGAAACCCAAAAGGCACTTGCTGTGTTCAAGGAGGTGCTAAATGTACAATTAAGGGAAGATCTGATCTGAAAAGGTCTGGTGCGACCTGATACCATTCTTTTCTCCCTGATACTACTACCTTCTGCCTCTTCTCTTTGTGTAAAAACCTATGATCAATCCCCAAACAAATGACTCTTACAGTACAGGACTGTTCTACCCTATTTCCCTACATACTAAATATGTAGGGAAATATGCTATTCTGTAATGATCTTTTAATGATTAATACTTTCAATTTGAATATCAAATAGAAGTAACACACTTCTAGTTATTATTTCTTGAGGGAGAATGTGAGCACGTAAAACCAAAATCACAAATGATTGTATTATTATGGACAAGATAACGCACTTATCCTGGTGGCTGCCTCTTTTTAATAGTATGAATCAATCTTATGAAGGACGGTCATACTTCACAGGGTCAAAAGATGGCTGAGGTTAGAGGGGATCTCAAGAGTTCAGTCCTGGTCAGTGTAGCATCAGCCATGAGGCCAGACCAGGTGGCTTTTGTTTGGTCAGCCCTTGAAAGCCTCTAGTGATGGAGGCCACACAACCACCTTGGGACCCTGTTCCACTGCTGAACTGTCCATGGGGGAGGAACAACATTTCCCCCCATACCCATCAGAATCTCTCTTATTTAGACGTTTGTGTTTCATGTCTTTCTTGCATTGGGAGAACCAAAACACTGTATTCTAGACGCCATTTAACAAGTTCCGTGTAGAAGGAAATAATCACTTCCCCTCAGCCTTCTGGCTAAACTTCGTTCTAATGTGCAACAGATTCATAGACCTAACTGCTGATCAGCTGAATGGGCTGCAGGGACTCACTTAGTTCTTATGACTAGTTGTTCGTTTGTTTGGTTTTTTAGAAGCATTACTTATTACTTTAGATGGATAATGTGCTGGATATACTTTATAAAGCATAGAGATACTTTAAAAACCACACTAATGAAAAGATGTTTTGTGATTACTAGAGAGTTCTTTAAAGTATCTAACCAGATAGAAGAACTCAGAGCGAAAATTGTAGCCAAAATGTAAGACTTTCAAAGAATTAAAAAAAAACCAAACAAACAACTGTTGGGATAGTAATATATGGCATGAAAATCACATATGATCATGACGTGTGGTATTGCAGTTGACTGGGTAGACCTGAGAAGTAAACAAGTTAGAATTCCTCATCTTGCTGACAAGGAACAGCTTATATGGAGTGATTGCCCTGAAATCATTGATAGGATAAAGTTTTTCTGCCTTAAATGATACTTTAACTTCTGTCTGTGATGGATTTGTTAAGCATTGCTTGCTTGTGTGGCCTGGGAATTGACTTGCTGCACATGTTGAAGCAAACATGTCACTTGTCTCATGCAGGCCCATGGGACCAGACAGGCTGCTGTCAAGAGCACCAAGATAACTGTGTAAGGTTGTTGTGGGGCTGTTCTTTACCATCATAGGCTGTAGAAAACAGTGGTAATCCATTATGATTAGAGAATGGCAGATGTTACATCTGTCTTCAGAATGGACCAAAAGTTCAACCCAGGGAACACAAGTTGTTTGACCTCACTTTGGTCTCTAGGAAAGTCATAGAGTAAGTCTTCATGGAAGATGTTTCTGAACACATGGAAAGGTGGTGAGTGGGAGCTGTCAGCATATGTTTACCAAGGATACATCATGGCCTGACCACCTTCTGTGTTAAAAATGGCAGGATTTGTGGATGAAAGGAGAGGCGTGGATGTCACTTATCTCAGCTTCAGCAAGGCTGGAGGAACTAGCTGACGGGAGCCTCATGAAATTCAACAGAGACAAAAGCGAAGTCCTGCATTTGAAGGAACAATCCCAGGCTAAGATTGGTCAGCTTTGCAAGATGGCTGAGGGTCTGTTTGTTGGACAGAAAGCAGAACATGAGCTGACAGCATATCCTGGGAGCAAAGGCAAGTGATACCTTGGGCTATATTAACAGGAACAGAACCAGAAGATTGAGGGGAAGTGATTATTTCCTTCTATGCAGAAGTCGTTAGGTGGCATAGAATACGATGTTTTGGTTCTCCCAGTACAAGACAGGCATCAACCTAGATGAGTTTGATGGAGGGCCACCAAGACAGTCGGAGACTGGAGTACTTGCCCTATGAGAGGAGGCTGAGGGAACCAGGCTTCTTCAGCCTGGAGAATAAAAGGCTTCAGGGAGGTCTAGCATCAGCTTTCCAGCTCCTATCAGAAGATTAATGACATGGAATTAGTCTCTTCACAGTAGTGCATGGCAGGAGGGCAAGAGGTAACGTATGTGTTGAAATAAGAGAGATTCTGATGGATATAGCAGGGAAATGTTGTTCCTCCTCCCTGCCACTGCCCTGAGGACAGTTCAGCAGTGGAACAGGGGCCCAGAGTGGTTGTGTGGCCTCCATCACTAGATGCTTTCAGGGGCTGATTGGACAAAGCCAATTGATCTGGCCTCATGGCTGATGCTACACTGACCAGGACTAGAGAACTCCTGATAGCCCTTGTAACCTGAATTATTCTATTATCCTTAACAACTGTAAAGATTGAAAATAATTTTGGATGTATTTCTTATCCCTGAGCCGTTAGTCTTTGCTTTTCTAGACTGAGGGATGGCTAGGTTAGAGTCCCTTTCTGCTTCTTCTGTAGAGTTGGTGATATGGTTTAAGCTTTTGATTGTACCAGGATACAAAACAGTGTACAGGTAAGGATCTCAAAGTATATCTTGTAGATGTTCTATGACACGGCGTACTGGAAGCTCAATATTCATCTGGCTACATGAAGTAGTGTAAAAGGGTAGACTGTAATCTACATTTGTATTGGATCCTCTGCTTGAAAGAAATTAATGGCAATTTACTAAAATAATAGCCTGTTCATGTATAATTCAAACAGTGACTGTTGCAATGAAGTTGCCATTATGAAGAGCAAAGTGAACTTTTTGGTTTTTGAATCAGACAGATCCTAAGTTTGCGCCTGGGTTACAGCAGAGGAAGTATGCTGTTAAGTCTGTCTATCTTCTTGGCCCGGCAGAATCTTTTTATTTGGGGGAGGGAGGTATGGTTGGCAAAGTGAATGGATGATGTTTGGCATGAGATCTCATAAATGGCAGAGAGTATGCAAGGAAGATATGAAACATGTGGCTGGGGTCCATAATCTCTCCAGCTGCTAACAGAGGTACTGGATCCCAGTCATAGGTTAGCAGCTACATTGGAAGCATGCCTTGGGCTTGGTTATGTGATGCTTGGTAGACCAGGTAAGACTGTAGCTCTCAAAAGATATTAATTTCCCTTTTCTACTACCTTCTGACTGTAAGTGTTTGCTTCTTACCTGGCTTGTCTAGTCACCAGACCTTTCTGTGAAGTGCTTTAATTTGTTTAAAATATCAGAAAATTTATCCATATTAAGGGAAAGAAAAATGAATAGAAAGCTTATGGAGAAGTCAGCTTGTCATTCTAGAGCTGGTGGGAGCGGAGCAAGCTGCTCTATTGGATAAGCCATATGTGAAACTGCCTTCAGTTTAGTGTGTTCTGAGCCCTTGCTAGGCCTCCTCCCACCTCCCCATTCCCTATGAGATGTTAACTGTCCTGTTTTAAGGAGAGCAGAACAGGCTGCTAATGTTTTACAACGTTTCTTCATAGTTCAGCTTTCTTCAAAGTTTAACAAAAGTGTAATTTCTAACTTCAGACTCAACAATTGCTGTTAATCAGCAGTAATGTCACACTTCTAGAACTTAAAACTGATTATCTCTAGGTATCATAAGTTCTTTCACTAGATCTTCCTCTCCTATGTGATGCCACATTTGTCAGTTTTGAGATAGATCCTAAAGCTTATGAGTTGTCTTAGTAGGATGTGCTGTGTGTGTGATTTCTAGTCTGAATTCCCTTCTGCTCAATCTGCTGAGCTCTCTAAACTCATCTTCCCTTCAGTGTGGTTTTATTTACTGGGAGTAAATGAATTACCTGTAGGGTCCCACTTTTATGAGCTGTCTCAGTGGATTAAATTTTTCTCTTAATATGCTTTGGGCACTTAGTTGTTAAAATTTAATATCTTTAAATTGACTTCCAAGAACTATCTATACTCACAGGGTAGCTGTGAGTTCAGGTGTTTGTGAATCAGGCAACCCCTTAGGAATAAGCTTCCTGAAATTGCGTGGATTATCAGTGAAACTGTTTATAGTTCAGTCATGCAGTTTGGCAGTGCCAGTTGAGGGAGTTTGTGTCCCAAGCTACTTGTTTGCTTTTGTTCTGTTGTGCTGACAAACTGTTCTGTAAAACAAATCAATGAACAGAGGTGGCTGAAAAAAATAACTGTCAAGGGAGTTTTTCTTAACAGGAGTTGTTTCTCAGCAGTTGTTAGAATTGAAGGAGTACAGGAGTATGAATGACTTTAACCTGGCAGTGCTGCTGAGGAAAAGGACACTTGGAAACAAGAGGAAGAGTGCTCAGTCTTGTTAATCCTCCTGGCTCTTCACATCTTTTCCCCTAACTTTTCCGCTTCTTCCTTCTATAGGATTGGTGTGGAGATACAGGAGTCAGCCACCAAATGAACATTGAAATCTTCTAACCTCTAATGAAATCGGATTTTTGATACATACAATACTATGCATAGTAAGCTGTCAAGGTTCACAAATCAGACTGATTTAGGTAGCTTACCTTCAGAGGGAGTTTGTCATTCCTGTTGACAAAGAATGACAGCTATTTCCTGATGCTGCAGCATATTATAAACTAATTCATTAAGTAGATTAATAGCAGATATTCTGCTTGACTTGTTTGAGATTGTCTGGGGTTATGATCTAGACCTTAAGATGAAAAATAGAGTTTTTGGTACTTCACAAGATCAACTTCTCAAGAAGTGGTGAAAGTGTACTTCTATGTTGAAGTGTATTTCAACATGAAGGCATGTTTTACTGACTTGCCTCACTAACTTCTGAAAGATTGTATGGGCATGTAAGTATTTTTTTTTTAATTTATTTTAAGTCCTTGAGTAAGAATGCAATCACAACATATTCAGTATTGAGTAAAGGATGTAAAGCCAAGGTAGGTTGGACATGCTGTGTAGGTTAGTTGTGCAAGTTAAAAGAGATAAAGTAGATTTATTTTTCAGAAAAAAATATCTGATATAAAAAACATCTGTTGGATATTTTGCAGTGAGAAGTTATTGGAGATAAGTTTTTAAGATGGTGGGGAAATTATTATTTAAAGTTTACTGATTTCTTTTGGTAACTATAAATAGTATGGTAAGAAGCTGCTAAGGAGAACTTTAGGGAAGACTTGAAAGCAAGTTTTTGAAAATGTGGAGCCTTTAAATTTCAAAATTTGCAAGCAGTAAGTTAAGCTCAGTTTGTATTTTCACTTAATTTCCAACAGAAATTTCATTTTAATGGTTGATGTGACTTTTTGGTGCCCCACTGCAGTAGAGAGAACTGTACCAAGACAGACAAGACAGTTATTAACATTTTAGGCATGTTGTTTTTACGCTGGTCTGCACTGAATTTCTTGTGATTTCATGTGCAGTGTTTCCAGAAGGCACTTCAGAGACACCTGCTTTAACTTATGGCTTGATAATTCAAATCAACTTCTTAAAACAGTAGCTCTTCCCATTTAATCTCCATCAAAAACATTGAGGGAATGTTTCCCTGAAGAGGAACTTATCCATGTGGATAGTGACTGTTAAGCTAGCTCCAAGTGTCAGCCTATTGTGATAACTAACCCTGTTTTCAGTCTATGTGTCAGATAAACCATAAACTGCCACAGCAGGAGCTACTTCATGAGCTGTTTAGTCATCACTTCTGCAGTGCCGTCTCCCACAAAGAGTAATGTGGACAATGGAGAAGTGTCTGCTTTATTGGCTCAGACCTTTACTATGTGTCAAGATCCTTCAGTGTCTGAAGTAGCTGTTGTGTAAGTCAATGTGTAGACTCATTTAAGTGCTTTGTGCCAGAAAATGATGCCCAACACATTTTTGTGATAGTTTGCGTGGAGTTATAGGACAAACTTCTATACTTAAAAGAATGTCTTATGCTTTTGAAGACTCTTTAAATAGTAAAGTCATAATTTTTTATTTTTAAATGGAAATCTAGATTATGCATGATAAATTGATTTTTGTCTTTTTGCTTATTCTATACAAGGTCTTTCACACTTTTTTTCAAGTACTGGAAAAGCAGAGTCAACATTCCTGCCTTTTAGCTGCTTTCTCTAATCTCTTAAATCAAACCAGATAAAATGCTGTAAAGAAAGTCTCTGAATCTCTGGAAGAAAATAGTCCTGTCAAAACACTTGTTAAGCTGTTTCAAGGTGCACTAGTGAATTTGCTTTGAGCCATTTAATATGCTAAATCAAGTTAATAGTAATTTGAAGTATCTAAATGCTTTAATACTTTGTAATGATGAGTCCTTTCCAAGAAAAGAATTACTGACTGAGACCAGGTTATAGTTTTACAACTATTTCTATGCTCTTTTGATCAAGCCTTGCCTAGCCTTTAAACATTGCTTGCTTTGTGCTAGGTTGGATGTGTGTGTGTAGTCAGAAAGTTTTGGGGAACTGATGAAGGTAAAACCTTTTTTTTCTTAATTTTTTTTTTTCCCCCTCTCTTGACTGGCTAACTTGTACAGGCTTGTTTCTGAGCCTGTTTGGTACTTGAGTGTGTAAATGGTTGTACAGATGCAAATGAGAGAGTTGAGTGTGGTTGCAACAAGTGTTAAGGGCTGGGTCCCTGCTTCAGAGGCCCTTAATAAAATTGAAGCTACTACACAAGATAGGGGCCAAAATCTTGGAATGATGTGTAAAGATGGCAAGTTTAAATGACAAAATATTCTCAGAGTATGAGGTTATTGAGAATAATGTAGAAAGTGTAGAAGTACTGCAAGCTACTGAGTGACTGGATAATGAAGTGGCGAATGAAATCCAGTGCAAACAGAAGAACATACACAGTGTGAAGAGAAACAATAGTCTGGGGACAGTTAGAATGAGAACCTGCAGTTTCTAATCATTCTTGGAAATTTTTAACTCAATGCCTGATTTCAGTAGGGTGGGAGGAAAGGCTACAAGTGTTATTAGTAGGAAAGGAGCAAAGACTAAACTGGCTTCAGCTGGCATGCTGTTACCCTGTTACTAGAAACTTATTTTGAATGCGTCGTGTCCCATTTATCAGAGGTTGCAGTAGAATTGGAGAAAAGCACTGGTAACTGTAAACAGCTTTCACATGAGAAGCAGCAGAATTGATAGAATTCTTTATCCTGGAACTATGACTGGGTGGGTCTAAACGTGGTTACTGGGGCATGAATGGAGAAGTTGGAAAATGACAGTTTACTATTCTGATGCAGTGATGAAGGGTGTCAAATGAAGTGACAAGGTTTCAGCTGTGAAACAAGCCAAAAGTGTTGCTTCAGAGGTTCAAAAAAAACTTGTAGGAAAACTTGCAGAAGAAAATTTCATTAAGGACTCAAAAAAAAAAAAAAAAGAGAAGATGATGATGTTACTGCTTGAGATTTTTGGATCTGTAGCCTATAAGAAACCTGGAGAATATTTATGAGAGGAGTGCTATTCTGATTTTTTTTTTCCTGTTCTGTTGGTCTTCCCTAGTCACCTCTCTGAATATTTTTGTGTTTGGGATCAGGCAGGGCTTAAACTGGTGACCCGGTTGTGCTTGAGGATGCCGGAGTTACTTGACTAGGTGAAACACTTGTCTAGCCTATTGTGGTGCTCTTACTGCCATGTCATTGTTTAGACTTACACTGATTATACTTAAAACAACTCATCTCCTTGTGTCTAACCCTCTTAGTTTAAACTGTTTAGTACAAAAGAATTATTGATTACTCTCTAGAATATTAACTTCTGCATTTTTGTATATTTTTGATGTCTTAAGCCATTATAATTCCAGTTTTATTTTCATATTGAAATTAAATAGTAAACTTTTCAGAAAGAACGGATTCCTTTCTCTGAAACTTTAGAGTAACTTCTCTGAATAGCCACTCTTACCAAACTAGACATGACACTGATTCATTTAGTAGTTCTGTTGGTGCTTTGTGATTTAATTCAAATTTTTCTGGTGCTGATAATGGACCTAAGCTATCTTGAGTGAAGTGAGACTTTACTCTTTCAATTGACTCTATCTTATTTGGCCCGCTGATCTGTCCTTGTGTGTGCATCATAGTTATACGTACATTTAGTTTCTAAAGAGAAAATACATTTTAATGTAGGAACAGTAATTTTGTTTTGTAGTCTCAAATTCTGCCTGTTACTTATGAAGATTCTTCCTTGTGCATTATCTGGTCCTATTTTATAATATTCTATATATTACTCGTTTGCTTGGAGTGTAGTCTGACATAAAAGCATATCCACGCTTATATATATACTTGCATATAAATATGCTATAAATTGTGGAATTGTATGAGGAAAAAGTGACTATTGATTCAAGTAACTTAAATTTTGTGTTTCATGTGTGAAGAAAGATTGCAAGATCTTTTGTTTTTTTTTTTCTTACTTATTCTTTTCCTCTCTGATTCTAATAGAGATTAAAACTTATTTACATTAGAAATTGAACATGGAGAAGTTCTTCCTGTGCTAGAAACTTCTACAGCTTTGCTTAGTGGAAAAGCATGATTCTGTGTTAGAGGTACCTGAGTTGGTATAGACCCTGAGTTGGCATCTTGCTCAACCTCATTTCTTCCACGCCCCCACCCCCCCCGCTATGTTTTTGAATTATTTTTTTTTATTATTCTGAGTAACTAACTGCTGGGTACCATGTTAATTATCAACTACTACTCTCCCTACCAAGGTAATGTAGTTAGAACTGGCTTAGGACCTTTTTAGGTTCCTTGGAATTTTAGAAAACTGTTCGCAACTCAAATGACTAGTGTTTTTCATAAGTAATCATGTATTGAATGTTTTTGATGCATTATTTGATGATTCTGGTGACTTGATGAAGAGTTTCTGACCTGGAAAGTTTGTGTCTCCAAATCCTCATTTACATTAGTTGATTTTGTAGAAGACTTTTCTTTATACAAACTTGTCTTTTTCAAATTTTGTAGACTCTTAGAGTAGCAGAGGCACTACTACTAAAGATGCATGAAGTCTGAAAACACCACCAGATTTTTAGTTGCCTGAAGTTCTGTTGTAGCTAATCATATTAGTAATTAAAATATATGACTTCTTACTTTAAGCTAATTCTGATTACCTTTTCTCTTGCTTCTCTTTCTTTAGAGACTCTACAGCGGTGGGTAATTCACTGGTCCATAAGTGGTCTCCTTTACGTCGAAGCCATAAGACCTCAGCATCTCTGAGCAAGCTGTCGTTACGTGATGGACAGAAAGCCAAAAAGCCACTGTGTAAATTTGAAGAAGGTCAGGATGTCCTAGCTAGGTGGTCAGATGGCTTGTTTTATCTTGGAACTATCAAAAAGGTAAACAATTTGTTTACTTCACTGGAGTCATACAGTCTCGTGTTGGTTAAATACTACAGTATTATTGTCTCACTTAGTATCAAATACATTCTTCTATTCCTTTTACTCATAGCTTACAATGTATTTTTTATTTTTTCAGATAAACAAACTGAAACAGAACTGCTTCATTATATTTGAAGATAGTTCCAAATCCTGGGTTCTCTGGAAGGACATACAAACAGGCAAGAACTTCAGTGAAGTAGTCATTGTTTGGTATTTTATTTGTTTAGATTACTCTATCTGTTAAAATAAATTATTACATTATATTCTTGTATCCTAAAGAGCTACATAGTTTAATGTGCCTCAGAATCGTGAATTAGGGAAAAAAATAATTTCAAACAACTCTTTATCATTGTAGTTACTTTTTTTTTTGGTTGGTTTGGTCTTTTTCTTTCACATAATTGTGTGCAGGGAGGGGAGAACACGCGTTTGAGTTTATGTGGGTGTGGACAGAGTATAATACTGTCTTAACAGAAAGCTCCAAGCCCTAATTTACACCAAGTTTATGTCCTCCTGTTGTTTTCAGTTGAAGCAA
This sequence comes from Chlamydotis macqueenii, assembly GCF_036417535.1. Classification (NCBI taxonomy): domain Eukaryota; kingdom Metazoa; phylum Chordata; class Aves; order Otidiformes; family Otididae; genus Chlamydotis; species Chlamydotis macqueenii. Next base: position 19,633,284 of record NC_141563.1, on the reverse strand, counting down.
CATGACATGGAAAGAAACCAAAGACCGGAAAATCCTAGGTTTGAATGGAGCTTTCAAATTTAAAAGTAACACCATAACTGTTGTGCATAAGAAACCATTACAGATTTTTGCATACAAAGAAATGTGCAGTTATAAAGTGAGACATCTATTATATGTTAGCTTTGATTTTTTCAGATATTGGGCAAGTAGCTAGGATTTTGAGAATTTAATGCTAATGAAGAATGGATGACAATTTTGGTGACAACTTATTCTGAAAATCAGTGACAATTTCCTCATAAGACAGTTGAAATCTGATCTGGCTCTTGCTGATCATTGATTTTTTAAACACTTTGTCTGCTAACAGGAGAAGCTTTGTATTCATAGGCTCAAAAAATCAACTGCTTTATTTCTGAAAAGCTTTTAAAACACTGCTGTTCTGCTTCTGTATAGTACTAGCTTATGATCTTTCATATCTACAATAAATGAATCAAACTTTAGTGCATGAGTATGATAACATGTATATTAAGTAACTTGTATTTTAATCTAGATTTTTTTATGTTGATGCATGGTTTAATTGGAGCAAGATGTAGTTTTATTTCCTGTTTGCAAACTAGCGTTTTCGTTCTTACCTCTACTGTTACTGTGTGCCTTTGTGTGCTTGCAGATATTTATAAGAAGTAATAACATATTTCCTAAGACTGTTAGAGTTCAATATTAAAGTACATTAGGGCAGATCTGTCAAAAAGATATGCACCCAATTGTGCAGATATTTACATGAGAAGTGCAAACTGCTGTAAACAAAAATCCTGTATATTGGTTGTCCAGATAGGATTTCTTTATATGTACTTTTTAGCCTGCATTTACATTCTTTATTCAGTTATTTAATTTTTATTGTTGATATTAAAGACCCATGGACTGCATTGTAAATAGGCAATATATAACCTATAAATATCTGATAATCTGTGATAAGTGATATAAATATTTGTAATGCATACAGCCTGTACAAAATGTCTGAATTATTTTTGTTAAGAAGTTAGGCTCTGTAACAATCTGTTTCTACAATGCATGGATATGTAACTGAAATTACAAAAAAAAAGCTGTATGCCTGGTAAGCATTCTGGCTGCAGATGTATTATTTAAAAAAAAAAAAATCACTCTTTCATCTTTGTCTAGGAGCCACTGAAAGTGGGGAAATGGTCTGTACAATATGTCAGGAAGAGTATTCAGAAGCACCGAATGAAATGGTTATATGTGATAAATGTGGGCAAGGTAAAGAGCCTTTTTTTTTTTTTTTTTTTTTTTTTTTAAACTGCATTTTAAAAGATGTTTTGATTTATGAAGGAGGATATTTGCCTGACTATGACTGCTCAACTGATCTTAAATTTGTAACCCTTAGCGGCTATTAACAGCTAAGTGAATAATGATAATTCATGTTACAGTGACTAACACCTGTTTTGTAAGTAAAGTTTATTTTTTCTACTAAGAAAATTTAAAAGACAATTTTGAATGTGTTACCAATATTTTTGATCAGATTTTTGACACTTAATGATGGATAATGCCTTATAGTTGCATTAAAATTATATATAATTGATTTCATTTAAATTTCTTTTACTGTTTTAATAACACTTTGGTTGATCATTTTTTTAATGCAGGTTATCATCAGCTGTGTCACACACCAAATATTGATTCCAGTGTGATTGATTCAGATGATAAATGGCTCTGTCGACAGTGTGTTTTTGCAACAACAACAAAGGTGTGTTTCTAGAAAAACGTTTCTTAATACATCCCGCATTACATGCATACTTTGTCTTTGAAGTTGAAACAAAAAAATATATCAGTGATATATTTTTTTAATTAACTCTGATGTGAATGGAAGTTTTATATTTTGCGAATTAATATTTATTTTAGAAATAGATAACACTTGGGTTTCAATCTATTTTTGAACAAATATGCTAGTATTAAATACTTTCACCTGTATTAATGTTTTTACTCGGTTATAGATGATTTTTGTAACTTTCAAAGTAAAGGATTTGAAAATTTCAGAAGTATATCGTTGTTTTTGTAAACTTGTGTATTTGTTTTGGCCCAGAGGGGTGGTGCGCTTAAGAAAGGACCAAATGCCAAAGCACTGCAAGTCATGAAACAAACATTACCGTATAACGCAACAGACCTTGAGTGGGATGCAGGTCATAAAACCAATGTCCAGCAGTGTTACTGCTATTGTGGAGGACCTGGAGAGTAAGTAAACAGATAATATATAAGAACTTTTCTCTGTAATGCAGCTGCAATTTTTGACCCTGATCTTGTAGACTTGTGAACTTTTTAGTTTCTGTTGTGTGTAGGTATTAAACTCAATGCAAAGCAGAATTTTAAATTATATATTTTTATATATATATTTCAAACGGCTCATGGGAAATATGTTATTAATAGCCTTCCTTATCCCATCAGATCTTTTGGTTTGTTTTAATTTTGTCATGTGACCATCACATAACATCACAGTCCATTCTACAACAACCAAAAATACATTTTTTTGCATTGCTACTGTTAATGTGTTGAGATTGGACGGAGTTGTTTATTGATATTCTTGCAATTCTAGACAGTATTTTTCTGATGTTAACTCAGCCCTGTCATTAGTCCCAAATATAAACTTATCTAGAGATTAGTTTATTAAATTTTGTTGGCATAGACACCTGTCTGCTTCTACCATAACATCATACCCTAGATTGCAATTATTGGTGAGGGAAAGACTTTTTTTTTCCTCTTATGGCATTACAGAGTCCTCTGCTGGTTCTTTCTTACAAGAAAGGCAAGAAGAGGACTTCTTAAGCAGGTAGAGATAAATACTCTGGTGTCTGCATGGATGACTGAATGAATAAAATAGCATTGAAGGTTTGAAGTGAAGACAAGTCAAGATTCCCAGAAAGAAATGAAGCTTTTGAGTTTATACACACAGGACAGAGCTCTGGTTTGAGAATCTTGTGCGCTTGGACAATCATCACCTTCAATTTTGCATGATTCCTTTTCTCAAGGGAGAAGCTGAAAAAGGAAAATAAAATAAAAAAAGTGTAAACTGAGGTTCATTTTCAGGATTCAAGTAGCTGAATCCTCAGAACAAATGTTTGACTTAAAGCGGCTGTGCCGTGCTTTGGAAAAAAACAAGGAAGCTAATCCAGTATGTGAGAGAGTTTATACGGAGTTACTGAATTCTTCTTATTGAGAAATAAAAGGTGATTGTCAGAAGAAGTAATTTTTTTTAAATTTCCTTAATAGCTCAATCCTTTCATTAGACTATCTCTTATTATTCTTAGTCACTCTTTTCTAGTAATGATTTATTTTGGAACTAAATGTTACTGAAATATCCCTACAGATCACAGTTTATTTTATAAACGGTGAAACTTAGTTTGAGTCAGAAATTGCCTTGCTATTTAATTTAAATGCAATGAAGAACAATTTTCAGTAACTCTTTTTAACGCACCTGGTTTTTTTTGTCTGTTTGTGAAGCTGGTATCTAAAGATGTTGCAGTGCTGCAAATGTAAGCAGTGGTTTCATGAGGCTTGTGTGCAGTGCCTCCAAAAGCCAATGCTTTTTGGTGACAGGTAAGAAACTTCAGCTGTACTTTGTGATTGTGTTTATTTAAAATGTGGAGGGAGTCTCATGTATGAAATTTTAAGGCATCTGTAGTAAAACAGTATGTTCCAAAACCAGGATGAGTTTTGTGTAGAAGATTGTACAATGCATGTGTTCAGGTGCCAGGAAAATGCAGTTCTTCATCTCAGTTCAATGAAGTAGGGTGGGATGGTGAGTGGTGGAGAGGTAACCAGTGGACGAGTTCAAACTGTTACTGACTTCACTTTGTGTGGAAGTCTGTTAATGCTATAGGTGCTGGCTGCTGGGACATTGGAAGCTTTAAAGCAGACCGCTTTAGTGAACCTGTAAGATAGATAAGGGCTTCCAAGTTCACATTGTGTAGGTAACTAATCTCTTCTGTGCAACAGGCACAATGCTTCAAGGTAGGCGGTCAGATGTGTGTGCAGTAGTAGTTCCCTATACCAACAGTATAGGGAACTGGAGAAAACTGGAAGGATAGTTAGACTGAGGGGAACTCTGTACATCTTCTGTTCATCCTCTGAGTTGGGACAAAATGAAATGAAAAAGAGCGCTGGCCTTTGCTTTCATTTTAAGAACAACTTGGAGCAGTTGGAGCAGATGAGAGAGAAAACCGGAGGAGGCAGTCAAGGAGTATCCCATTCATTATCTATTATACTTTCTTATAGCTGTTGGTTGTGCTGGAATGTTTATATGAAGGAATTGAGTTAGGACCCAGGAATGCATGGCTTCTTTAAATGCATTCTTACACTGATGCACAGGTTTCTGCTTTTGAGAGAATGGTGTGGGACCATTACAGAATATCTTCACTGATACAGTCATGGTTGAGGAACTTTCTCAGGGAGTATGGAACAGTGGTAGCAGGATAAAATTGTGAAATTACCTTGTGTCTGGCCCAGTAGGTACCAGCACAGATTGTACAAGTTGATAAGGGAAAGTGGAGGATGAAGGGACTCTCAAATTTATGACTTGGTTTCTAGCCTGCTTAACTTCCATTTTTTTTCATAACTGGTGTTAAAACATTAAGAGTGTGTGTGTGTGTGTGTGTACAGACACCCACGACCCAGACATATGTACATGTACATACGTATATATTTTCAGGTTTTATACGTTCATTTGCTCAGTTTGCAGTTCTGGACCAGAATACCTCAAACGTTTACCCTTGAGATGGTAAGGTGTTTTGTTTTGGTTTTTTTTAAAAAAGGTGGTGAGTTGAATACATGCTCTGCTTTTCTTTTTGGTATTTTGATTCTCCTTGCAAAAAAAGGAAATCCACTTGCTATCTTGAGTTGTTTCCTGAGTTGTTCTTACTGCTTGTATGAACAGGGACAGCTTTCTTTCAAAGTTTGGTCTTAAATGTAGATACGTATTGCAATTGTGTACTCTTAGGATTTATTCCTGGGATTGTTCAGTCAAGTAGCAAGCAGCTACTCACTTGCATACGTGAAGATTGAGATACCTGAACTAAGTCTTTTTTGCAGGTTTAGGATTCTGCGATTAGATAAACCAGATGTAATGAGTACTAGAGTATGCATCTTGACACATTTTATAATAATTTCTGTGATGACACTTAATGGTTAGTTGTAGTTTTAAATCTTTGAACTAGCCCATATTAGAAATGGTATTAAATTTAGTGGATATATGTGCTAACAAATACATGGTGGAAATTACCTTGTTAAATGTTAATTTGCCAAAATTTTTGCATTAATTCAAAATTTATATGTTTAAGTATGAATTTGGACTTACTTAAATATCCTATTATTTAGACCAGTTTTGGAGTTTAAAAGAACATTGTGACAATGAGGTGAGGCAAAGATGAAAGTAAGATTCAAAGCAGAACGAATCACTTGAAGAGAAATGACAGGAGACTGCGTAATGTTCCCTGGATTGAGTGTTTTAAGTTGTGCTTTGTGTTCTTCTAACTATATTGTGCTAACACCTTTTCTACTAAATTGTTTCTAAGAGCAGCAATTGGAAGAAAAAGGCTTTTTTCTTTCTCAGTTTTTTATTCAAATATTTCTGAATTCTAGGGTAGATATAGCACATCTATGCCTTTACAACCTAAGCGTTATTCATAAGAAGAAATACTTTGATTCGGAGCTTGAACTCATGGCCTACATTAATGAAAACTGGGATAGATTGCATCCTGGTGAGGTAAGTAAGTGGAATATTCTTTCTTGTTTTTCCTCACGGTGCATACACATGACCTGGAAGTTAGTGACCTATGAACTGTTTTAGCCTGGATGTTAAATCCTTTATTACATAAAAATCTGGTAATACCAAATACTGAGGAGATAATCTTTAATTTCCTTGAGGAAGTAGAATGTTTTTAAGCGGGGTGTGTTCTTCTGAGCTGTAAAATTTCTCAAGTGATCATTTTATTACTTGCATGGCAACTTCATACTCAACTGTTTGTTCTGTTGCCTATATAGTTTCAATTTCTTTCATTTTATAATTATATCATAGTTCTTTGGTATTTCCCTGTGCACAGACTAGAAAATCTGAATGTAGAACTGAATGCAGAGTATGTTGCGTATGAAAACATTTTTCAAAGCCTCTAAGGTGCAACACAGATTATTGTACACAAACATTTCTTCTTTCTTGCCTCTTCCAAACATGAAGTGATCAGTTCATGTCCAGGTCTAAATATTGTTTTAATCCTTTTCCAGTCTGACTCTGCTACTTGTCAAGGCATCTTGGTTTTAGTTGACTGCTATACTAGTTATTTTTTTCAGCTGTTTGATTTACTGAGCAGTTATCTTAGCATTAAAGGAAATATATTTTCCCAAGCAGACTTGACTTCATATTTAATTAAAAGGAGCAGTGTAGAGATTTGTTTCTGCATGTAAGATTGGCTGCAAAACTTAGGTCTAAATTCTAATTGGCGTATTGCTAGCAGAGTATACACTTTTTTTCTTGCATGACAATTGTTTAGAGTTTTGAAGTCTTCTAATACAGGTAGCATAAATCTGATTTGAAGTTTTCTTATCACGAGTACATCCTACTTTAGTACTTCTTTTAAGTGAATTCATACATCTGCAATCCATTTTTACTGGGAGACAATTTGAGAATCAAATGTTTAGATGAATGACTGCTTTTCATAAATAATGAAAAAGCATTTAAAATGCATATGTTTAGACTGTAAGTGTCAGTAGCTTGTTACAAAGACAAGCAAACACTCAAGCACTACTAAAAATGACAATTAGTGTCATTATGAATAGAAATCTGGTTTACTTTGGACATATGGCATCTTTTAACTGTCATATTAGGTCAATAATTCTGTCATATCAAGTCTCAAGATTTAAATAAAAAGGCTGCACAAAATGTAGTAATTCTCACACAGTCTTTTCAATAGAATGAAATGTTATAATTATCTTACTACACAGTTTAAAAGATACCTAAGTGATATATAACTTTGACTTTTGTTTCTCTTAGTGTTCAGGGAAATGCAGAAGAAACGAATGTTTATTTCGCATAATAAGTTTTCTTTAGATTTAATGTAACTTCTTGTCACAATGGCTGGTCAGAGCAGCTGTGGTGTGGATGAGGAGTGGAGCTGCTGTTGACTTGGAGCACACATGCTATTTTGAAGAAGCTGAAAGGCTACAGTCCTCACTGTGCTCTTCACCCTTCCCACTTCCAATCCAAAAACACATAACTGAGGGGGAGGAAGGAGAGCAGAGGTCAAAAATAAGGCAACTCACCTATCTGTTAAGTAGTACTTTCAATTCTTCAATCAATATTTCTACACCTTCAAGGAAGCTACATCTTGTAAGTCTGAAGAACACATTTTTGAAGGAGTAGATCTTGAATAAGTGCATAAAAGCTGTGTTGAGGAAATATTTAAGGCTATTTATTCTGAAAAGATTCTAAATGTGTCTCATGAAGTTGGGAAAATTGTGTCTTGAAAAATTTGAGGCAAATGTATTTTCCTACTTTGTTTAATCTGATTTCTTTATTAAACAGAATCATAGAATTATTTGGATTGGAAAAGACCTTAAAGATCATCTAGTTCCAATTCCCCTGCCCTTGACAGGGACACCTTCCACTAGACCAGGTTGCTCAAAGCCCCATCCAACCTGGCCTTGAATACTTCCAGAGATGGGGCATCCACAGCTTCTTGGGGCAGCCTGTTCCAGTGCCTCACCACCCTCCCAGTGAAGAATTCCTTCCTTATGTCTAATATAAGTCTGCCCTCTTTCAGTTTCAAACCATGATCCCTTGTGTTATCACTGCATGCCCTTGTTAGAAGTCCCTCTCCAAAGGCAAACAGAAATGAGTCACAAAAAGAATAACATCTACAATATAATAGTTTTAGGGTTTTCGTAACATTCTTAGCTTGATACTGTTAAAAATGATGACAATTTATTTTCGTTCTCTAGCTGCTTATAACTGAATAAGAGGAAAAGATTTTTAGCCATAGATAAGATAGAAGTAAATGGTAGAATTACCAGATCTCCTAAGTCAGTAATTTTTAGGTTGTTATTATTTAGGATGTAATAAATGTATGGCAGTTTTTTATAGTTCAGTGCTGCAGAGCTGCAAGACCTCTGGATGGCAGTGGATTTTTCTGAATGCCTATGGTAAAAATGTGTAAAAACAGTTGTTACTTTCTTTGGCTAAAACTGACTGAATGTCTCCATTCACTTTGGTAGTTAAGTAGACTGACTGAGAACCTTGCCCAAAATTGTGTTAAAAGGTTGATTTTTTTTTTTTTATGAGTATATTTACTAATTTATTCAGCTGTTAGCACATATAATCCTTTGAGTATTTCCATCAGTCCTGTTTCTAAAGAAAACAATTCTGAACAAACTATTTGAAGGGTTTGGGGTTTTTTTTGAGCTGCAGATGTTGTACAGTCTATGCTGTAGTATTGATACTAATAGTGAAACATAAAACATTTGTCAGCTCTATAATTAAAGGTGAATTTACTGCTGAGCCAATTAGATGTAAGTTCTGTAATATTTTGGCATGGCAATGGGAAATGTGGTAGCTTCACTAGAATTTAAAAATAACTGTCTAAATAAAAATAAGTCTTAATTTAAATTCCATTATGTAAATGTTGTGTCCACTTTTTTATAGTCACCATCATTCTTAGTCTGCTTTATGTCTCCTGAATTCAGAAGTATGCAGTTTTTCAGAGAGCAGATTGCATGTTTTGGTAGCTTGATAGGGGCTAGCTACTTCAGGCTTTGGCACAAGAAATGAGGTTGGACTGGGTCTTAGCAAAAGGGGTGTGAGAACAGATTTACTCTCCCCCCCCCCCCCGCCCTTTTCTAGACCTCTTCCATGTGGTGTTTTTTTTTTTGTGTGTGTCATATTGAGTAATGTTGGCAAAATTGGTAATTGTCTTGTGTCAGGATTTTGGTTAAAATGATCACCAATAAAATAACAAAGTTCTTTCCGTCAGTGTAATTATCTTCTGCATGCAATTTCAGTTAATTCGGGAGTACATAATACCATGGAAGAATTATTATTAGCAGTCTTGGGAGGACAAGCTAGTGTTATGTTCTCTGAGTATACTAAAATTCTTTGAGAGATTTTTCTTGCACTTCTTGCAAGTGAAACACAAATTCTTTGGCCTGGGCTTGATCCTAACATGAATACTGTGGTTTTAAATCACAGAATATATGTGGTAGTGATTAATATCCTTGGGGGTTAGCTAGTTTCCGCAGCTGATATTTCATAAACGTACTTCACATCCAAATCTGTAGTTACAGTGACTCTAAGAAACTGGAATTTTTCTGTTACTAAAGAATTTGACAGGTTAAATGATTTCTTAATACTTCACAGCTGGCAGATACACCGAAATCTGAAAGATATGAGCATGTGTTGGAGGCATTAAATGATTACAAGACCATGTAAGTTATGGGTATTTTTTGTTTTAAATGTTGTTCACGTATTTAATCTGATATAGATTAGTCTTCAGTCTCCTTTGCTCAGTCTATCTGATAATCAGTTTTGGTTGCAGATAACATTTAAATTGTAAATACAATTTCTATTTAAAACTAAACATTACATAACTATTTGAGTGGAACACAGATCACGAGGAAAAAAAGTTTGCTTCGACTTCCGTCATCTTTCAACTTCACATTCTGTATGTGAGAGCAAGGATTATCTTAGGTGAAAGGGGGAAATAAAATAGCATTACAATGAATATTCTAATTTGCATAGTTTTGGTTTACATGTACACTGTTATTTTAAAAGTTCCTTTCCCTGGCGTCAGAATTTTAACAATTAATTTAAAATCATCTAGGTTTATGTCTGGAAAAGAAATAAAGAAAAAGAAGCATTTGTTTGGCTTGAGAATTCGTGTTCCTCCTGTGCCGCCAAATGCTGCTTTAAAGGCTGAAAAAGAACCAGAAGGAACTTCTCATGAGTTCAAAATTAAAGGCAGAAAATCATCTAAACCAATCCCTGATGTGAGGTAAAATAACCCAATCATTCTAGCAATGTTGTGGTAAATTTGGGCTATTTTGGGTGTATTTTCGGTGCCTACAAAAAAGACCTTTACATTATATAATATATTTTTAAAAATAATTGTATATGCGAACTATTTGTGTTATTTGTGAGAACAATGTCTTTGAACATATTTAATTAGCTTTCTATTAGGATCCTTCTAAAAAACCAAATAAACCAAACACCCACCCCCCCCGCCCCCCCCCAAAAACCCCAAACAACAACAAACAAAACAAAACAAAAACCCAACATGAAATTTTGTAGTAAGAACAATAGAAAATATCCCAACTTTTTTTGCCATTTGGGAAACAAAATCTCTTGCTTTTCTGGAACTCTTATGCAATAATCTAACTAGAATTCTAAATAGGAAGTATGATGTGAAGTTGTAACTTGTATTAGTAAATGTGTCATGTTATTATGAGGTGTGATCATATGAATAAATAACACTTAACACTTTTTCATTCCTCTTTAACATAGGGAATAAGTAATGTCACTAGAAAGATCTTGTATCTGTTTGTTATTCTAGAGGCAAAAATATGTAGCCTATTTATCAGAATGACTTCATTTAGTGCAGTGTTTTAGCAATAGACATTTAATCACGTATTCATTGTCAAAAGAAAATGTATTCAATGAAAATTATATTCGATAAGACAACAGAATATAATTTTTTTCTAGGGAATTAAGTAATGGTATAGAAAGAAAGGGGAAAAAAAAAACAGTAGGTCGTCCACCTGGTCCCTATACAAGAAAAATGATTCATAAAACTCCAGAGTCGTCTCCTCTGGTAAGGTTTTGGTTTTTTTGTTTTTTTTTTTTTGTTTTTTTTTCCCTTCCTCCTTTTTCCCTCTAACTGGGTTATCATTTTTGAAGAAAACTGTAACCAGTTAATCTGGATCGTGATATTGCCCCATTTGCCCTGAAATGAAATTGATAGAGCAATTAAAACTGAAGTAGTTTGTTTTTTTTTCCTTTCTTCCCCCCCAGGATAATGAACCAGTTCCAGTGATGGAGAACCCAGCCTTGGAATTACCCTGCACTGTTGGGTAAATTAAAAAAAAAAAAACCCCAAACAAACAAACAAAAAAAACCCACCAAAACAAACCTCTATAAAACATCATAATATCATGTAATTTCTCTGTTTGCTTCTGAAATATCAGCTCTCTTTTTAATACAAGATTATTTTCATTACATGGCAACCCCATTATCTTGCATACTAGGAAGTCTGATGGAACTGCACATTCATCCAATACCTCAGATGTGGAATCCACAGGTGCTGCCAGTATGAAAGAAACTACCTCATCTAGCATTTCCAGGCATTATAGGTAATTATTCAATTACTCTGCTATAAAGATTAAGATTTGCAATATATTCATTTTAATAAAATTTTCTGAAAGGAGGAGACAGGAAACAATTGGTTTAGCAATCCTTCACCCTTAATAAACAGAAGGGATCCTACAAGAGAGATCTTGCCAAAGCGTGACATGTAATATTCTAAGTCTAGTTTCTTAAAACCTGAGGCTCTGTTTTACTTCTGATAAGTTCTGAATCTTTTGGCTAACTTACATGAAATCTGATCCGGATAGTTTCAAATAAATTACTGTCTAATAAAATTCATGAAGATAGATGCTTGGATGAGAGAGACCCAGACCACCAACTCCCACTTACAGAAGGACAGACAATTTTCTAGTAATCTGTGTCATTGCCACTGCTATTTTGCTGGGTTGGTGTTTATTTTTTTGGTTTTTTTTTTTTTTTTTTTTTTTTTTTTTTTTTTTTTTGTGAAGCTTTGGCAAAGCAAAGGTAGAGGATAAGGTAGGAAGTTGACTTAAGTTATGAGGCAGCCATAGTAGATGTGAAATGGAGGTAAGGGTATTGCAGAACTGGTGGGAGAATAAATAGGGAAGAACTGAGGATATTGCAAAGGGATATAACATTGAGGATGTGGTAATTCGCTGGGATTTTGAGTAATGAGCAACTGAGACTTGAAGTAGAGCTATCAGTTGGGGAAGTGTAAAGAAATGGGACAAAAGAGAACTAGTCTTCATTAGTTCTGCTTGCAGCACACAGGGTGGGGGGCTTTTGTGCTTGCTAACTACTATTGGTTTTTTGATGTAAAATATGAAGTTAAATTACATTTACTGGAAAAAATTAAACTTCATAAACACTTTCCAGAGCTTAGATTTCTAGTAAAGGCTGCAAAAGAGCTGGTGTGTGCTCTGAATTAATTTTAGCAGCTTCTGGTTTTGTAGGCTTGTGTATTGATGTTAAAGAATAGTAAGTATGCCGTGATTTTCTACAGTCAATAGAGCATGAAAAAATTTTGGCACAGTCTTCGTAAATAAATGATTAACTACAGTTGATGTTTCTGCAAATAAATTGTTACCTGAACTTTTCCCACTCAAGTTCAGCAGACAAAAATTTTTTTTATTGAGGTACATGGATCCTCAGTCTTCTTATTTTGTCTCCTCTCTGTCTGTTTCATACTATAGAGTGCTTTCATAAGTAATTTTTATGTGCAGTACTGCTACAGATAGTCTGTCTTCAAAACCTCATGTTTAACTTAGACTTCTGAAATTCTTACCCAAGGACTTCAGTCACTGTTTTGTATTTCTACCCTTTATTCCTTTTCTTTTTTTTTCTTTTTTTTTTTTTTTTTTTTTTTTTTAATGTTAGAAAGACGTACTTTATTCCTTGGTATGTTACATAGGAGTCTTGAACATCAAAGCTCACATACAGTTTAATTTAGTACTTTATCAAACATATTTTAATACAAAAAATGGAAGTTTTTACATAAGGTTTTATACCTTGGACACTTTTAATATTTGGATGATGTCAGAAGCTTCTTTTTTTATTACCAGATACAAATCTGTGTGAATTTTGGATATACGTGTTTTTCTGGCCACATAATTAATCTTTAGAAAGTCATGTGTACTATAGAAAGTAGTGATGTAGAATAGATTTTGCAGTATTTTCTTTTATATTTCAGATTTTAGTTTATTGACATAAATTCAGCCTGAAAAAAAACCTATGCATAAATGCATTTCTTATTTACAGTCTTAACTAACATCAAGTTTCAAACTCTTTTATGGTATAGCTTTTGTAATTGAGGCCTACCTGTGTGATAAAGCTGTAGTTTCAATTTGCAAATTTAAGCACATTTGGTGCAGACTTCTCTGAAGATGGGTTTTTTAAATTTGCTGAAGAATGGGATTAAGTGATGTCAAAATAGTACTCGATGTATCTAGGTGTAAGTTAATATCATTTAGCTAACCTTTCTGATGTTTTGTTAAATTAGTACAATTTTCCTTACGTAAATCTTTATTTTGCGTGTGCTGTATGTTTGTTTGTTTTTTTTAATAGTTTATCTGACTCGAGAAAAAGGACTCGTACTGGAAGAACTTGGCCTGCTGCAATACCACATTTGAGAAGAAGAGGTCGCTTTCCACGAAAAGCACTCCAGACTCAAAATTCAGAAATTGTAAAAGATGATGAGAGCAAGGAAGATTACCAGTATGATGAACTCAATACAGAGATACTTAACAATTTAGCAGATCAGGAGATACAGCTCAATCATCTAAAGAACTCTATTACTAGTTATTTTGGTGCAGCAGGTAGAATAGCTTGTGGGGAAAAATACCGTGTTTTGGCTCGTCGGGTGACACTTGATGGAAAGGTGCAGTATCTTGTGGAGTGGGAAGGAGCAACTGCATCCTGACTGTAAGCCTGAACATTATGTTCACTGCACTGTCATCTGTAAGTACAGTTCATAATACAGAGCCATGAGAGAAATGTGTCTTTAAATGTGTTTCTAAAAACAAAACCAGTTTAGCCTTAACGTGTAATTGTTATCATTACAGCTCCTGTGATAAAGACTTATCTTTTTAAAATCTGATCTAAAACTTAAATTTTTTTAATCTCAACATTGTTAGATTGTTTTAGGTTGGGATATTTTGGGTTACAATTGCTTAAAAATGTGCATGGTGTTTAAAAAAAAAAGACATTTTCTAGAAAACATTCCATGGATACAGTTATTGTGATTTAGAGAAAATATTATGTAGATAGCACAAATCTTTGAAAAATTTTGGTTTGTTTTCTTACCCAAATGTTTGCAGAAATGTATTTCTATTTCAATACTTTCTAGATTTCATAAGTGCAGTGTATATAATGCCTAGTGAAGACTGTAAAATACTAAAGTTTTCTTTCAAACAAAGTGTAAAAAAAAAAAGAAAAAGGAAAAATGAAAAAAAAATATATTGAGCCTGTAAATTGCTCTGTGACCAGACTTCATTGTCTTCTTAATATATTCTTTGTGTGTGTGAGTGTGCATGTGTGTGTATATACATATGTATATATGCACACACATACTTGTGCGTGTATATATATGTGTGATTGTGACCTATGCAATACAAATTATGGGATTGGGCAGCTTCTGAGAATATATCCCATAATTCTTTTTTCAGGAATAGTTGCCAGTATTTACACAGCAGCATTTCTTCTCAGGCTTATTGGGTGCTGTTGCTTTCTATGTACTAAGGACAAGTGTCAAACCAGTGCAGCGTGTTCTGGCAATTGGTGCAGTCATTGATGTTCATATGCTCTAGGTAATATCTTCCATTATTTTACATGTGAATTAACTGTTAAAAAACAATACAGGATCTGAACATTTTGAAATTAACTCTATTAGAAATAACATTTTGAAAGTTATTGTGGCACACTGATTGTAAATTTTGTGTCCCAGTTATAAACTAAGCTGACAGGAGTCACACAGGATTCTTACGTATCTGTAGAAACAGTCATATGTTGATAAATGTAATATGAACAAAGTGTATTATTGCACAGGGTCAACAAGCAGATTGTTGCCATTTGAAGTAACATTACTGATTTTATTACAACATTACCTCTTTTGTTTTATAAAATATACCAAGTTTTAAATCGGTAACTTTATTTTACTTTTTGGTTGCGGTTTTTGGTTTTTTTGGTTTGTTTTTTTTTTTAATTGTGTTTTTTTTTTTTTTTTAAGTTTTTTGCCAGTATTAGATGTTTTTTTCTTTGTCTGCTACTTTTGAGGGGGTTTTAGCCAAAGAGTAAACAGAAGAATATTTTTAGTTTGGTGGTTATTCACTGTACTGTGTAAGGTTAGTTTTCTTACATGCTTACAGTTTACCACCAAAATAAAATTATGTAACATTTACAAATGACAGAGTGGTTTAACGTGTACTGCCTGGGTTAGTACTTATTTATTCCATTACTTGATAATTTGACTTTTTCTGCTCATCTTGAACATCTTGAAAAGGTGATTTTTTTTTTTTTTTCTTTTTAATTTTATTTTTCTGTCACCTTATAGCCAAAGGAAACAGGGAAAGCTTTTTATCCTGTGCTTGGTTTGTGGCTGGCCAGGTAATATTAGCTTTATAAATATTCTAATTAAAAACTGCCACTTCTGTCTACCTTCACTAAAATATGTGGTTTTTTTCCCTCACACCCTCAGCTATTAATTTAATGTTGCCTTGCCTATAGCTGCAATATTTTGATAACACAGCAACTTCATGTTAATTTTTGAATGTTTATATCTTGGGATAATGCAAAATGTAAAGCCTTTGTAACCTTACTCACACCAATCTGTATCTGACTTTATTGTTTCACTTTATCCAAGTCCTTTAATTCTAACTGAACACCAGCAGTATTTTTCATAAAGTTTCATTTAAAGATAAATATTGGAATGTACTTGGGGACTTTGCGGGAGAAGGCGGGTGGGAGGGAAGAAAATATTTGTCAATCTTAAGCAGTCCATAGGCTTAACTATTGTGAATGTCATTGTTTCACTTTATTATGGTGGTTGACTTGACTCTGATGTTCAGTTTGTATTTTTGGAATTGCTTTTTTCTTAGAATTAAAAGACCAACATTAAATGTGTGTATTTTTGAGAGAGAAGAATGAGTTTTGATTCTGTATTTTTGTGAAGTACATACTTGGTGGCATCTCCCACCCATCTCTTGCTTTCCTGTCACTGTCCTGGAGACGCTTGCCCTGCACATAGACACTATCTAGTGTTCCAGTTGTGCTTGAGGGATCCTTTGTTACAAGGTGTTGTGTACTGGAAAATGCTGCAATAGTGCTGCTAAAGATACACCTAGAATAGTAATTAAAGCACTCCTACAAATGCCTTTCTCTCATCTTATGTGAATTTCATTGTATGTAGTAATGGAGTGTCTAAAGGAAAAATACAAATGTTTCTGTACGTAACAATTTCATTTTGGTATGACTTGATCATTGTATGTATGCATGTGTGTAAATATATGTAATTCAACTTTGTTGTCGTCACTGATTTAGAACCATTTCTATGTGTATCAGACTTAATATTTTTCCATTATATATTATTTGTATTACGGTAGTATTTAGGTAGATGAAGTTTCTCTTGAGGCCATTCTAAAAATGTAGATATGTGGGCAAAACAGCAAAAAATAAATGGCACATTACTGATCAGAATTGTAAAATAATAGTCATAGCAAACTCCTTGTTAAAACGTTGTTCTCAACAAAATTTTCAAGAAGAAGTTTGAATAAAAACTGTGCTTTTCTATGCATAACAGGCATTTTGAGTGGAGATTACAAAGGAATTTTAAAAACTCTCAGCATCATATGTGAAATGAAGGTCAATATTTTGATTTAACAAAAAGGCTGTGAAAGTGAAGACAGAGCAGTTTGTTGTCTAGGGAGTGGGGGGGAAAGTTAAGTGGATAAACAGAAAAAATGGTCATGCCTTTGGAACATTCTACTAAAGAGATCTTTAGTGTTATATTTTAAAAGGAAATTGGTGAATTGAGATGGAACATGCCAAGGCTGGAGACAGAGCAATAGTCACGAATTCAGTGATAAGGATTAACTGGACAGGAGAATTGGTCCTGTACACAGAGGGAAGAGGATGAATCTTGCAAATGCTATGCAGGTAACATTTTCAGGCTTTAAATTGCGTCACCTCTCTATTCCATCGCATCTGTGTGAAAAACAGCACTGCACTTGAAGGTGCAGTGGCAGAAAGTGATATTTTGTAGAAATGGAGAAAAGGGTTTAGGGTGGTGAGTTGTGTTTGGTCGATGCTGAACTTAAGCTGATGGCTAAAGACCCGTATGGAGGTGTCAGTTCTATTGAGATTCTAGTTTGGTCAGAAAAATGTAGTAATGCATGAGGAAAAAAGTATGAGTTGTCAACCTAAAATTTGTAGAAAAGTTGATTTCTTTTTTTTTTGTAAATTGGATCATCTATAGGTGAGGTATAAAGAAGAAAAAGAGAGGGGAAAAGAGACTCCTGTGGAGTCCCTGAAGAAAGTGGAAGGACCATCTTCTAGAAAAGACAGTGCACAGCAATAGAAAAGCAAAAGATGAGTACAAGTGGAAGCTGTGCACAGTCTGAGAATGAGCTTGGAATTCAATGCTTTTGCTACCCTTTCACTTCTGTTGTTCAGCAACAACGAAACAGAAGGGTTTGTATTGTTACGGTGTTTTCGTCGGTTTTGCATTTCTGAATCCCTTAATATTCCTCTCAGCTAGCTAGCTCATCTCTGCTATTTTTAATCAGATTTTTTTCATATTCTAATATTGAGATCCATATACCATAATGTCAACAGGTGTTCTAGTTTTTATTGATACCAAAATATTTTTGCCTTGCAGAAACTAGTTTTTCAAGTACAGCTGTAGCTCATGTGGTTCTTTTCGTATCATCTTTTTCCTGATCTGTTCACTGATACTATTTCACCAGTGTATATTTCTTTCTCACTTGTTCTGATTTGTTTTCAGCAATATTCTGTTCTCTCCCAATTATTAGCTACTTTGTGTTTGCATTGATTGACTTCTATGTCTTTGGTTTTCTAGTCTTCTGTTTATTTAATATCTACTGTGACAGCATTAACTTGAAATCTTTACATCTGCAGTCTTACTTTAAGAAGCTCATTTGCTTCAAAACCTGCTTTATAGCAAGAGGGTAATTAATAGTTCTGTCTTGCTTTAAATAAAGTTTGTTCTTCTGTAAGCGTCAGAACTTACAGACGCTTACTTTGTGTTTTGCCATTCCCTAATGAATGCTCACAAAACTGTTGTTGTTAATGCATTCACTCACATCCTTATCCAGTGTGACAGTGACTGCTTTGCTGCATACATGTTTCTCTCATTCATGAACATTACTAAGACTGCCTACTTTGTTTTTTCACCTGCTTGCTCTGACTTGGTATTTCTAACTTCACAAACTGGTTGTATGACAGCAGAGATTG
Organism: Chlamydotis macqueenii; assembly: GCF_036417535.1. Taxonomy (NCBI): domain Eukaryota; kingdom Metazoa; phylum Chordata; class Aves; order Otidiformes; family Otididae; genus Chlamydotis; species Chlamydotis macqueenii. Next base: position 19,614,977 of record NC_141563.1, on the reverse strand, counting down.
GAAAGCAGGAAGGATAGTAAAATTCTAGACACTGTCAACAATGGATGAAAATTCAGAGAAAGGAAAATAATTGAAGAACAATTTGAAAGGTTATCAGGCTGTAGGATGTTAAAATATATTTGTAGTGGTAGCAGGAGGAAAAGGTGAGCCTAAAAGGGGGGAAAATATAAGGTAGAACTAAGAATTGATCAAGATAATAATGCAGAGTTCCTTGGTCAGGGAAAGTGATGCTTTTTGCACAAAACCCACATTTAGAACTGTCCTTTCTGACAAACTGACTAGGGAGGCTAACTGACTTGTTGCAGAAAAGTGTGTATATATAAATATATAATATGTGTATTTATACACTTAAATACATAAGTCTGAGAAATACAATGAGAAACAAGTTGGATGTATTTAATTACAATGAAAACTTACTATTTTTAAAGAAGGCTTTAAGTGGGCTGTGAAATGCTTATTAAAAAGACAGCCTTTGATAGACTTAAAAAAAAAAAAATAAATAAACTGCTAATTCAGTCCTTGCCTTCTTTCCTCCCATGCTTTTTCTTCTCTACTTGTGGTAATGAGCCCAGATGTTGCAGGCGTTCAGTCATTCAGAGGTAAGTGCTGAAGCTCTACAGTGGGAGCTCCTGTTTTGTCACTTGATGCCTGAGCCTGCTTCCTTCTTCCCAGTCTTGTGGTGTCATCTTGTGGGAGAGAAGTGACTGGGGAGAATGACTTCAGGAGAGGCAGCATAAGTGAGTAATGGCTGAAGCATACTCAGGGCTTTTGGGGAGAGTAGGGGGGTGGGGTCTGGTTTTGCCCTTTTCCTATTAGTCCAGAGAATGTAATTGGGAGTCTTCTCATTAATGGGAGCTGGGATTGTTTGAGTGTGAGAAGCTTTTTGTATGGGCAGTCACGGGTGTCTTTGACTTGACTTTAATTGCTTGTTTTTTTTTTACCACTCCCTGAAATCCAGCATAATAGAAAAATGACCTTAATTAGATAGTTAATGCCAGGCCCTTTAACATGATATGGAAATAAAGGTAAATGCTATAGATGTATGCTTTTAGAACTTTTCTCTTGGTAGTTCTATGTCTTCCTTATGTAGCTGTATTCCAGTTGGGCAGGTAGCAGATGGAGAGTGATGAAGGGTATATATAACTATATATATAACTATAACTATAACTATATATATAACTATAACTATATATATAACTATAACTATATATATAACTATAACTATATATATAACTATAACTATATATATAACTATAACTATATATATAACTATAACTATATATATAACTATAACTATATATATAACTATAACTATATATATAACTATAACTATATATATAACTATAACTATATATATAACTATAACTATATATATAACTATAACTATATATATAACTATAGCAATTGATAGCATAGAGTATGTAATACAGTTATGTAATGCTGGTGAAACTTAAGCAGTGTGTGTTCATTATTAATTGTTATTATTTTAATATTTTTATTATTACTTTTAATTATCGTCACCTGTGATAAAAATCAACAGTTGCTTTAAGTAAATTGTTGGTTTTTAAAAACATCAGACAATAAGGCAATAATTTACAAATATGGTGCTTACTCGCCTCTGTACTAGCGTTCCTCCTGCAGGAATAGTGAGCTTGTGACAGAGTACTACTGGAGCGGGGGAAAGCATGGAAAAGGGCGGGCTTAATGTAAGCCATTGTTCAGCAGTAACTAAGAGTTATATGTCGCCTGTCTGTACCAGAAGTTGCCAAGTTTTAAAATGAAACAGTCTCAGAGAGAATTGTTCTTTGAAACTATGGAAGGCATAGGAACTGTTAGTTTTTAAATATAGCTCAATATACTTAGTTCCAGGCTGTCTAAATTGACTGTTGGCAGTAATGAGTCTTTAGATTGCTGTGTAAATATTTATTTTAAGAATACTCAGGAAAGAAGGAAAAAAAAAAGTACTTGCTATGGCTGGTTGAATAAAGTTTTTAACAAGGTAGTTTTACTGCCATACCACATGGTCATGGACTCCGAGGATAGCGCTGCAACCTGACAAACGAGCTGAGTTAAACAAGAAAGTGCTGCACGGCTGAGTACGAGATGCAATGGACTTGTCAGTTGAAGGTACAAGAATGTTGTTTTACATAGGAAGAAGTTAAGGCAGAAGGTGTAATTTCTCACAGTGTGCTTTTGAGAGACCAGGAAAGGGAACTTCTGCATGCATTTCTGATGTTGCTGTCCAAAAAGGCTTTTGATAGTTTTCACTGTGAATGTACCTTTTCAAGTCAAACCACTGTTCTTCACTGTTAATTGCCCAATCTGGCAACATAATGTAGCTTAGTATTTTATCGTATCTACTTCATCGATTCAAAACACAGTACAAAAAGGAAGTTCCTGTTTCATTATTTGAACAATGTGGTTAGCAGGCTTCCGGACAGGCCCAGGTTTCTCAATAGTCTTTTATGAAATGGTAAACAAGCTCGGATTTGTCATGCGTACTACCTGATTGAGCTGAAAAAACGGCTCCAAAATTTCCAGCTTTTAGTTTCAGGATCTTGCATATTCTCTTATGAATAATGTGAAATTATTACATATTAATAATTAGTAGTAATTTATAATATGGGATTCTTAATTGCTACAGTTTGATATTCTGTGATACTATTTTCCTTCTCTTTTTTCACTGTGTTTATTTTTAATATGTTGACTATACCTAATCAGAAATGAAAATACTTGTATTGTGAAATAAGTTACTACTTTAGAGGAGGAAAACATACGAATTAATGGAAGCACTCAACATGTCAGTTGATGTTTGCTGCTGGAAAATACTTTCTTTGGTTTCATGTGACTCTTATGTATTGTTAATTGGAAACACACAAACATGCACACAAGTTAGAACAACACATCAAGACAAAGTACTTTCTGTAAAATCCTTTCTAAAAAGAGCTTGTGAGGACAGATGGCCATTGGGTTACAGCAATTAAGTTTTTTTTTTTTTTTTTTTTTAGTTCAAATGCTAATCTGCCGCTGTCTTTCTGTGCTGTCACAAGCCTACAAATTCCTGTAATCTGTTCCTTGAGATAACTCCTCTCTTTTTTTTTGAGGTGAGAAACTTGAGACTTGGTTTCATTACTAACCAAAGTTCTAATTAACTTAGCATCCTTGATCTTTTGCAGCATTCACAGGTAAAGCATTCTTCCTTAATTATAAAATGAAGAAGAAAACCACAAGTTTAAACGTCATTTATTGAAAATCTCAGTCTTGCATAATTTTATTCAACGTTTGCAAGTCTTAAAACATTTAACTTGGAATAAACAAGTCCATTAAAAAAAACTTAATTTATATTCTCCTCTGTAAATTTTATACAATTAAAAGCAATCTATTCTTCAAACTCCAAATGAAACTTTATTCATTGCAAGTTTAAATGCCAATCCTTCACTTATGATAAACATATTCCAGCTGCCAAAGTCAAAGCAGTTGCCTTTATAATTACTCCTGTTCCATTTTCTAGAATGAACCTTGAATGGGGAGAAAATACAGCCAGAGCTCTTAGTTGCAAAATAATAATTTCTTCCAGATTAATTTTGCTGACGATTATTGCATTATTTTCTTTTTACCAGAGACCACTATTTGTAATTGGAGAAATGGCTACAGTTCAGTCTTGTGTGTTTAATCAGAGAAGTCTGCATTCATTAGCAGCTTAAGCTAATACACCATACTGTTTCTCCACTGGATGTATAACCACTGTCAGAGAGGCACAGCAGAGCAGCTGGGGAACCTAATACCTTGAGAGGTGCCCTTGCAACACTTTGCAGAGTTCCTCTGTGGGAGGTCTAAACGGAAATCTAGAATCTAGTAGCTTTGATAAAAGAGGTAGATGTCTTAGTCACAGCTTCACAGAGCTGGTTCAGCATTTTGCACTTGGTTTGTAGCATCACACTCATAGTGATGCTAGCGAAGATAGATCTCTTCTAGCAAAAGGGGCAGAGCCCTAAGAATCTTACTTGCCTGTCCTGAAGGGACCTGATCAAAACCTTGGAAGTTGACTTCAGTTAGCTTTGGCCTATCCCCTAATGTAGATACATGGTATATTTGTACTGGGAGATGTACAGGGAAATGGCAGAAAAATAATATTTGCCACTCTAGCAGAAAATTAACTTTTCCTAGACTTTGTCCTGATCACAAAAAATAAGCTTTCTAATTCCAGGCAGTTTAGAAAGCATCATGTGGGAAAGGGAGATATGCAGAACCCTGAAGAGAAACGATCTTAATTTGGACACAGCTTTGCAGAAGGAAAAAGTAGTTCAACAGCTTTTGGAGCCTTCTAAAACAAGTTCTGTAAGGAGTAATACTTTTGCTTGTAAAAAATATTTATAAATATTGCTAGGTCCTATTGTCTGAAGTTGAATTGCTGTTTCTATGTACTGTAGCCCTTGCAAGCATCTGCTTCCTTTGAACAAAGTGTTTCTTCACGCATCTATTGACTCTGGTTTCTCTCCATAAAATAATCTTTAATAACAAAGTCAAAGTTGCAATTCTGCTGTTCATACCCAGATGACCCAACAAACAGGCAAAACACTAATACATACACTTTTTCTAAAACACTTTAAAAGTGTTCTTAAAGTGTTTTTTAAAAACACTTTTGTGATGAAATGTAGTTTAACACATTTATACAGGAAATTTCAGTGACTGTAAAAACGACTAACTTTGAACTATTAAAAAAATTTAATTCTCACACACCTGGTTTGTTTGGTTTTTTTTTTCCCCCAACCCCTCACTACACCATTAAAAGCTACTTCATTTAGAAATTACAAGTTACTAGTTTGAGGACAGCTTGGCCTTAGTTAGTGATTTTTACATATTCAGTTGATTCTAAAATTTGAAGCCTGTACTTATTGCTCATATAATTCATGCCTTACTTATATAAACAGCTAGATACAGAAACACTGCTCATGTGAACTGACTGTACTTGCACAGCTAAAAGACCTGTGAAGCTGAGCAAAAAGGGAAAGCTTAGGTGAACAGCTTTGGTTTTTCATGCCTATTCAAGTCACCCTATTACCTGCTACATTAGTCACAGACGTAGTAGACAAAAACTAATAAAAGTTGGCAAATAAGAGGGATTTTGATACTACACAATGTTTTCACACACAGTGAAAACCTCTCTCATTCAAGGTAAATAATATGAGAAATGTCTTCTTGAAGATTATCTATTACATGAGGTTGTAGTAACCAAGAGTTTGCAAGCCAAGATGTGTGTGCATTTGTTTGTATACCATAGTCACCTATCTCTTGAATCTCATGTAACAACCAAAAAGGAAAACAGTTGTACAATTACAGGACAGAAAGATTTATGAACAGGAATTACACCTGTTTTCTACAATTCTTTTCAACACTGACTCACTTTCACACTGACAGTGCTTTTTTAAAGTGCTGATGTTAGTCATCTGTATATAAAAAAAAAATTCTCATTTTGTTCTCACAATGTTAGCCCAGTGTTTCTCTGTAGTACCATACAGTAAAAGCTGAGGATTTTAAAAACCACTTAACTTCAAAGATAAATGACAGTAACTAGAGAGTACCCCTGTGGGCCCCAATCCTGTAAACACTTAGGCACATATGTTAATTCACTCAATGTTTAATAGCAAATAAACCAAATCTAACTTAGCATTTAAAGTTTTATGTGAACATGAAAAAAATGACAGTATTAACATTACCTTACATATGCACCAAGCATCCTGTCTGCTACGCATGTTAGTCATTAACAATAGTTAACAAATGCTACAAGTACAAAAAAAAATAGTAGCACTTGCAAAAATTGAAGAGCTTGGGGCAGGGCATTCTGTTGATATTAAAAAAAAAGAAAACAAACAAGACTACCACCAAAACCCAACCAAAAATTCCAACATTAATTGAAAACCTGATATCTACTGGCTGTTCAAAAGAATCTGAAAGGTCATGTTTTTCTTTTTTTTTATTTGCTGTAGTAGTTTATTGCTCTCCTCCCATACCTGTTATTGTTATGATCATACTGAATATTAAGTTCTACTTTTCCTCTTATCTTCAAAGAGACTTTTCAACATGTAAACCTGAACAGCTGATACTACCACCATTACTCCCAAGCTGACCATGGACCAGAAATTCACTCTGTCAAAGTTGCTTTCTTGGATATTTCGATCACGAGCCTCAAATGCTCTGAGCAGGGTCTGAATCTGGACACTTTTGCTTAATCTGGCTTTGACGCTGTTGATGGATTCCTGGTAAGTAACAAAAGAGCATTCTTTAGAAGAAAAAAGAACACTTGAATTAAATTTATAGCTTGAAACATATACAAAATATTAATATTGCATTATGACCTGAAAGTTAATTTCTTACCAAGTAGACAGTTAATTTGACTTTAAAATATATACCTCGTCACAGAATTTTCATTCGTCTAGCCTGATCACTGTATATCATCTAAAAGGGCTTAATTAAGATGCATTAAGGTTCTATAGTCATTTGGTTTTTCCGTTTTACAGGCTAGGGAGGTGAGAGAGAAATCAATTTTAATAGTCCATATACCTTGGGGAACAGTGATTCCAAGTATTCAGACAAGTAAAAAGCAGGGATTTCTACAGAACTAGTCTCAAAACAAGTTATACAGTAGCAGACAAATGTAGGGGTTTTTCTGCTGGGTAATCAAATTAAGGCAGTTTCTAATGCAAACTACCATGGAGACTCTAGCTGTAGCAAAAGAGTAGTACAGTAATGTATTCCCATCTTCTTTTTATGTTTTCACTGTAGTAGTTATAAATTGCTGTTTCAGCTTTGATACTAAAACAGAATTTTGACAATTAATTGTGAATAAGACAACGAAAGGTTCTACAAAAGACACACGGTATGTCTCAGGGAACCAAAGGAAGTACATGAACGCTCTGGCCATAAAAGCAGCTCAAGATCCAGTTCTTATTCTGCATTTACAAAGTAAACGCCTGATCCTATAATCTGTTAAAGATTAATCCATTACATAATAGAGAGTCAGAAAGCTTGTCTTGAAGTGCTGATTTATGTTCTTGATATAATTACGGGACTGTGAAGTAACTTTTTGTGAGAAGAGTAATGTGTGCAGTAACAAGAGGCTATAAATTTGGAAAAAAAAACCTAAAATGTTAAACACAGCAGTGACATTTTTCTCCCCAGACAGTTTCTCTGTGGCATATTTAACAAGTATTTCAAAAGAGCTATTTTTGGAAGCCAAATAATTTTATTATGATACTAAAAAAACAAATTAAATGAAGTTTAATTTCAACAATGAACTTTAAACATTTGTTGTTTAAAGTTCATGTGTTACAAAATAAGGAACATCAACACCATAAAAGAGCTTTAAAAATAAGATACAATTCCTCATTTTCCCCAGCAAATACATTGTCTGTCTTTAAAAACTTATTACTGAGTGTTTACGTAAATCCTCACAGAACTTGCAGGTAAAGCAATACCTTGACTAAGTAAACAATGGCATAAAATATTAATGTTAACTTCAGAAAAATTACCTACTTTCTAAGATCTGCAAGGCCCTCAAAGAAGAGTTCTGCATTTTTTTTCCTTTTAGAAGACATACCAGTAGGTACACAAGTAGCTATCAAATATATTCAAGTATTGCTTCTGATTAGTGTGAGAGAGGTTTTCTTCACCATTTTCCCCATAAACTTTGTTTTTTTCTAATTGTACTGATTGTCAGTTTTAAAGAGGATCTGGCCAACTTTTCAGATTCTGTGTTTGGTTTTAACTATTTAAAAGTACACCTATGAAAAGATCTTAAACATTGTTTGATTTGTTGTTTAAAAATCTGCAATTTTTTTTTATTGCAATAACTAGAATACAAACAATGTCAGTGTATTCACTAAGTGTTTGTGGAGGTTGGTTTGTTTTTTTGGGTGTGGGTTTGTTTGTTAAAATACCTCGTCTATAGGTACGAGCAAACAAAAAATAGCTTACTGCATCCTACCAAGCACTAAGAACAGTGGTACAGGAACAACAAATGATCTTCTCCTACAGTAATCTCAACATTTAACAATAATGAAAGAAAAGCAAAGCTCTGGGCGGTAGTCTTCATCCTGTATCAAACAGAGTCAGCGTACACTTTAAGCAAACATTACCGTTCACAGGATGTCTGCAAAGGTGAACCTGCAGTGTAGTACAGATTAACCTCTGTCCTGTTGACTGGTTTGAAAAGATGGAAATAAAATTTGAGGGAGAAGAAACCTAATAAAGTAAATATAAAATACTGAAGATAGGAATATTAATCCATACACTAGTTGGGGCACTTCTGCAAAGATGGGAAGAAGACGCTGACCCAGTAATTAATTTTTAAACACTGATAAAAATCTATGCAGCCGTTCCAACTACATCATTGGGATTAAGCAATAGTTCAGTACTATAAATATTCATTCCATTGCTGCTAGGGAAAAATGTCCCATTTTAGCAGCCGGAAGAAAGGAAGCTGAATTGAAAACCAAGCAACTTCTGGTGCTAGGCAGTTTCTTCTTGCTGATTAAGGGTCTACTCTGAAAACATTCTCAAGCTTGTGTGTGGAAGCAAGAGATCCATGGTGCTAGGCTTAATGCATCAGTAAAAGCAATATACAGAACTGGAATAGTTTCCAGGATGATACACCAGACCAAAGCAGAATGGCTAAATGACATTTGAGGTTTGTTTTTTCTGACTAGTTTTACATTCAAAATAATTAAAGATTGAGTACTAACCAGAATGTCTTCCAATTTCATATCTAGGAGATCTGTGCCTGTAACATACTTCTTCCAGTCTTCCTGGTCTTGTCCGTCTTCTCCCATGTTGTCCAGGATCAGTTCAAAGAAAATCACCTTTTCAGAAATTGTACTGAATGTATTGTCAAAGCAGAACATGTAATCTCCATCTTCTGTTTCCACTCTGTATATAAGCAAGATGTCATGAAATTAACTATGCTTTTTGTGCTGGTTCTCAAAAAGCAAGTTTTTGTAAGTAAACTTTCCTCTTTAAAACTGACAATCATGCACTTAAAAATAACTGAATGTATTTTATATAAAAATAAGAACTCTAAGACATAGTACAGATTGCACAGTCACAGCAAAACAATCCTACTGACTCTAAAGTCTTCAAATGATGAGGATAGCAGCTTACTTTAATTTTTAGTTATTGGAATTTTGAATCATTGTTCATCGTTACAAAAAAGCTGTAATATGAGTGGAATTCTGGACTGGAAAATAAGCTGAAAAGCCCCCTAATTACTATATGATCTTTTGATATTAGATGTGGAGACCTTTTTCAACTCCACAATAATTATTTTTGTTCACTGGCCATTAACAGCTACCATTAAACAAAATATCCTTCACTTAATGGTAAGATCTATGTAAAAAGCATTTGGTGTTTATAAAAAGGTAACTGGTATTCTCAAACTGTCCTATAAGAAAGTCTTTTGTAATACTAAGGAATAAAAAGTACTCTGCCTTTATTTTAGCTATATTTGTTAAAAAAAAGAAAAAAAACACCAACCAAAAAACAAAACAAAACAAAAAAACAACAAAAAACCCCCCAAAAAGTACTTTATGTAACACTTCTAAATTTGAAGATTTTAAACTTACGTATGAACTCCGTCTGATTTTCTTTCATCAAAAACAAGAGTTTCACCTTTTGGAGACAGCAGATGAAAATCAACATCTAATCCTGCTCCATCTAGAACCTGTGAAACAAAGGAAAAAAAAACCCAAACAAAAACCTCCAACCAGTGCAATTCCTGTTTGCATTCCTGAATGGATGTCACTTATGTACATACACATATATATTTGTACAAGAACACAATCTATGCAGTGTCATCCCTAAGATCTTTTTGTTGGGTGAATTAACAGTGCAGAAGACAGGATTAGACTTCTTATGCCAAAGCTGTACCACAGACCTTCTCCCTTTTTAATGCAGATTTAAGGGCATTCTCATTTCCCAAAGACAGAAGGAATTGAAGACATTTAGCTTCCTAAGATCATAGTAAGTGTTTAGTATTACAAAGCTGTGCTCCTTTAACTGTGTAACATGGCTACAGTTGTATCACCACATCTGTCGTGCTGCAGAAATTCTCTACAGGGAAGGCAGTAACTACATAAGGGGGCAGAGAGGGATCATTCTTATAACATTTCTTAGGCCCATGCTAGGGGATTTTTTTTGCTTGTTTTCTAGTGGGCTATTTGAGTATAGCAGTCTGCTCCTGCTGAAATTGAGGGCAAAGTTTACACTGACTTAAAGTGATGCTGGAGACTTACCAAAAAGAAAAGAGAAAGAACAAGGAGAATTAGTAGCTAACAGCTGATCAAACTAAAACCCATACATCGTGATATACTTTTAGGGCTAACACAGTCTAAACACCTGCAACAAAATTTTGTATCAGGATAGTGTTTATTTCATTATATCTCTGGAGAATGACCTGTATCCTACATTAAATATTCCTATGCTTTAGCCACTAACAACTCAGGATAATGAAGTACAGAATAAATCTACTTCCTGTAACTTAGAGCTCCTTTTCTGCACATTCAAATAGAAAGATGAATTGTTACTGTTAGCAGTAGTGCTGAGAAATTTATACCTGAGTAGAAATAAATTCAGTTATAAAAATTTGTCTCTAAAATAAAATTATTATGACTAAAATAAAATCCTACTTTGTCAGTGCAAAATAAAACCTGTTTTGTTTAGACAAGGCTCTCAACAAAGCTTGAACACCTCAATCTTTAATTTTTGTTGAGTTCATGTAACAATAATTAGAAAACAATCTGGAATTTCAGCTTTGTATTTTTAGTTGGAAAGCAAAGGGAAAAAGGCAAGAAGGGAACAGAAGACACCAGGTCCCAGACAATTCAGAGGCACTGTAGCAAGACAGGAAAATATTCACTGCAGCTCCCCTCACTGTGCCTGTTCTACTGAAAAAAAAAGTCTTTATTTTAAGGAAAGAGGAGAAAAAAAAAAAAAAAAGGCTAAGATATCTGGGGAACTCAAACTCTTCCCAAACAGGGCATAAAGACTTTAACATCAGTCCAGTTAAATAAGGCTGTTGTTTTTGAAAAACTTTCACAATTGAGAAAAATGTATTTAATATCAACAAAAAAGATAGGTAAGTGAAGGTTTTGTGCATCAGGAATAATTTTGTTTCTTCTTTAGAGCTACTACACAAGGTCACAGCTGTTAACTTTCTACATTTTTACCTTTTTAAAGGAGGGTAAGTTGGGCTCTTGTAAAGTAAAAAAAAAAAAATAAACCTACTGGAGTAATTTTAAAGAAGTCGTAAAAGTATTTTTTTTTTTCTCCTAAAGATACAGCTTTTAACCATGCCTAATTCCAAGGCGAGTTTACGGGCGCTACATGGGGCCGGCAGTGCCGAGCCGCAGGCGGGGTGCGCGCCCCGCCCGGACCAGGAGGTCCCGGGGAAGGCCGGGGGGCTGCCGCGCCGTCGCTGGGGGAAGGACACCGGGACCCCTCTGCCTCCCCAAGCACCGCCCGCCCGCAGGGCCGCGCTGCCGGCGGAACGCGAGGTGGCTCCAGCCTCGGCCCCTGCGAGGGGCGAGGAACTCGCGGGGCGCGGGAACGGGTTCCCAGCAGCAGAAGCGGGCGGTGTCGCCGCCCACGGCGGAGCCTCGCCTCTGTAAAAGGGAACTGGCAGCCGGACCGCCCAGCACCGCTCACGGCCCAGCGACGCTGCCGCAGCAGGATGCGGCACCGCCCGGTCCCCCCCCGGGAGTGCCCCGCGGGGAGGCCCCTCGCCCTTCCTCGCAGCTGGGCCGCCCTGCCCTGCCCGACCTGGTACTCGAGTTCCAGCGAGGCCTCCTTGCGCATGGGCTGGTAGAAGCACTCCTTGCGGCCGGCGGGAAGCGCGAAGGTGAAGTCGCTGTCCAGGGAAGGGCTGAACTCGGCGGCGCTGGGCGGCAGCGCGAGCAGCGCGAAGCACCCGAGCGGCGCCAGCAGCACCTGGGGCCACGGCAACGGCCGCATGCCGGCAGCGCGTGGCGCCCTCCCTGCGCAGAACTCCCCCACCGTCGCGGGGCGAGCCAGGGGCGGGCCCGGCCCCCAAGGGGGGTGGGCGGGGCCGTCCCCGCCCCTGGCGCCGCTCCCCCAATCGCGGCCACCGCAGCGCCGCTCTCCACTCGCCCACAGTGCACCGCGGCGCGGAGACGCGTGGGTCTGGTGAGTCTCTGCCGGGGAGGCGCTCCCCCTCCCAAGTACAGCAGCCGTGGCGGCTGCGCGCAAGTGCGCGAAGGGAAGGGAAGGGGAGGGGCCGCGCATGCGCCTCTAAGAGCCTCGCGGAGGAGGCGGGCTTTGTCTCCCTTGGCCCGCGCTGTTTGAAGTGCGGTAAGGGCTGGGCCCCAGGGACTGCTGCGGAGGAGGCTCCGAGGTGCCGCTGTTGCAGACACGAATCTCCTCAGAGCCCAGCAGTAGACCCTTATCGTCGCTCCCCGCCCCTGGGGCGGGCGGCCTCAGGCAGCTGATCCGAGAGCGCTGAGGCAAGGCGAGCACCCGACGCCGGCAGCTCTCAGCTGGCCTGGGCCCCGTCGCTCTGGGACTTCAGGCGCGGCCGGGTGCCCCACAGAAGCGGCCGTTGCCGTCGCTAAGCTGAGGTTGGGGCGGGCCCTCGGTGCTCCCCGTCCGCCCGGGGAAGCTGTGGCTGTGGGCGGGCTAAGCGGCGGGAAGGCAGCGGAGGGATCGCGGCCGGGTCGGGTGCCGGCCAGCCCCGGCCTACAAAGCCGGGCGGCGGAGGGACCCCCGTGCTGCGGCGTGAGGGCGGGCGGCGGCAGTGCCTCGGCGGGGAGCTTTGGTTTCACTGAATCTGATCATTTCCCATCAAACATCTCAAGCCCGATCTGCAAAGTCTTATTTGCTGTGGTGAAGGCTGCTCCTCCAGCTTAGTAGCTCGCGTTCTCTGGACTATCAAGGCCATCAAGGCCTCGCTGCTGTGTTTTTTTTTAAACTTCGCTGGCCATTGGACAGCAAGGCAAATTTTGGGTATTTGTTGTGTATGTGGCGTTTTAGGCACCCTGCCAGTTGCATGGGACTTCAGGAGTAACTGAGATGTGTTGTATAAGAGACTTTTGGCAAGTAACGTATAGCAGGTTTTTTCTAAGTGGCATGAGAACATGCTTTCTCAAAAAAGACAACTTGTACAGAGTATTTTTTATCTAGTCAATGTGGGAAGAAGTAGTATGTGAAATGTATGTTTACATTTGGAAATTTACTGTTTCCTTTTCATATTTTTCTTTTTTTTTTTTTTCTATTTGCCTGATTTTGGTATCTTTAAAAATACCTTCGCAAATAGTATTAACATACATTAACAATATTTTAATATTAAACATTATTTTAGCTATATGTGTGGTACCAATGGAATATAGTATGTGGACTTACTCTAAAAGTGCTGCTGATGAAGACCTGACTGCAAATTTACAGTCATTACGGAATCGGCTGAGGAGAACTGAAAAAAACCTACAAACTGTAGAGGAAGAGCTTTCCAGGTATGAGTGTGTTTGGGAATGAGAACAGCCTGTCCTTGTAGTGTAAATCTGTCTTATTCAGAGTAATGGATTATTGCAAGTAGCTCCTTTTGTGCTTTTGTTTTGAATACTCTTTATGAACAATTTAAAAATAATAAAGAAAAAATGATGTAGCAACTTTTTACTCTCCCTCCTAGCACTAATACAAGTGAACGTTATGGCCACTGTTTCGATGAAGCTGTAGACTTCACTCTGGAGGACCTTGTTCAGCCTAATTCCAATTATCAAGGCTTTTCCAACTGTAAGAAGAACACTGGTAAAACATCTTGCCAGGATTTTCAAAGAAAATCTGAAGTAAATATTGCACTTCATTACTTATTTTGTTACTCTCTTTTTCTATTCTTTGCTATGTTTATGACTGTCTTAGTGCTTTTAGGGCTTGGAGTTGATATAGCATTGGGCGATTATATCAACAGAGCACTCTTAAACATAGTATGATTTAAATACACTTGTTCTGCAGAGTTTCCATTGATATATATATTGCTTACATATGCACATAAATGTGTGTGTATATATATATAAAAACCACTTTTTTTTTTTTCTGTCTAGTGTTACTCAGTATCCACAACTTCTGATAAAAGTGTAGAAGGAAATGAATGTCTTAAGGAGAAGCTGGATGCCCTTCATGAGCAAAATGCATCTTTGACTTATCAGAACCGCTGCCTAAAGAACAGAGTGGAAGCGATGGACTTTGAATTGATGCAGTCAAAAACAAGAGTACGTATCTTCAGTGTATTCATCAAACAGAAGAACAAGCCTTAAACCCAAAAAACTGCCCTAGTGACGGTGGCTTTTGAGTCTGTAATTCCAAGGATAACATGCTATTTTTTGTCATGTCTTAATTTATGTAGATTTACTATTAAACTTTAAAGTTTAATATTCTATTTTTTCATAATATACAGCATTAATCTTGGAACAAAATAGTTTGGAATCTGTTTCTCCATAAGCAAAACAACTATATTAATTATGAATTCTATCTATTAATGTTCCAAAGATTAATTTAAAGCCAATACGCTACAGAATGAAGAATACGTTATGTAAGAAAGTAGTTCAATAATGTATTTAGTACTGTACGTTCACACGTCTGAGCTACATTAAGATTAATGTGAATAATAATGGCACAGTAGTCATTTGTCTAGGAAATGAAAAATGTTGACCTTTCAGGTTTGATTAATATTACCATTTAGAAAAAGTGAAGATGAATTAGAAGGAAATACTGTATCTAATAAATCATTACTGATTTAATATACACTTGTATGTACAATTTTTTTTTCAGGACAGTTATATTCCTGTATTTGGTTTATATGTAACATTAGCAAAACATAGCTCTGCTTAATGCTTTTTATCTGAGCAATGTTATCCCCAAGACAGTACAAATAAATAGATAAACAAAATGTTTGACTGTCTGGCATGGAAAGAACAAATAGTAGAATATAAACTTTTGGGAAAAAGCAATAGACAAGATCAACATATAAAGACATCACTCTGCTAGACAGCATATCACACTGGAATGGTGCTAAGAACTGGAAGCAGGAAATGAGCAAAAAATTGGAGATCAGTTTGTGTAGATGAACAAGCATCTTCTACAGTAAGGTTAAGAGCACTGTGTCATTCAGTAAGCAGGTTCTTATATGTCTCATCTGAAGGTATATATGCAACTGTTAATGAAACCCCAAATATGTTTGTATTTCAGATTTCTTATCTTGAATCGACTTTAGGTACAAGTTTAGTCAGCATTCCAAAGCTGAAAGAGCAGATTGTAAACTTGGAAGCAAAAGTTTCAGCTCAAGATAAAATTCTGAGGTAATAAGCATACTTGAAAATCAACATTTTATTGTGGTCTGCTTGCTAGTCCAATCTCTTTTAGAGGATGACATAATTACTGGCACTGTGTGGGTCATGTAATCGGGGGCTTGAAACTTTCCTTTCAGAGCCATATGTAGGAGGAGGGAGGTGTTTTATTTTGTACTGAATGCACTTCAGGACATTGAGGAAAAATAATAAAGGCTGGTAAAAGAAACCAGTTTTTAATGTACACTAAACATGAACGTGTGCTTGTAACTAACTAGAGTGATTGTATGCTACATGACTGGATATCTTCTGTAGTAATCAAGCATACTTTTTTTTTTTTTTTTTTTTTTTTTTCCAAACGTGATTGTGCAGCATGTAGTGTAGAGGATTCTTTCTTCATGAATATATTAATCAAAGCAAATGGCCAAGTAAAAGTAATCGGTGTCCATAGGCTGTTGGGAAGACATTTGTGACTGTTGGCTTATCTTACAACTTCATGTCATGTGATATTCAATTAATATCTCAATAGTCTGTCTTCATGAAAGAATTAAAAAATACATATATTTAGTGTTGTTTCCCACATGTATCCTGACCAGTCATACCTATTGCCAGAAGAATGGTGATTTCTATGTTCAGATCTCATGACACAAAGTCAGCCATCTGGGTCCTTGGCAATTGTGACACCTGGACACCAGTCCAGACTGCAGATGTACTCCTAGGGAGTCTGGTGTTCCAAACCTTGTTTTGAGAGTTGCAGTCTGTTTGATAGCGCTTCTCAAACATTATGTACAGAAAAGAAGAACAAAAATCTAGTTCCCTTACAAAAAAGTTCCTATTTTTAATTATGCTTTTTTTATTTGCTAGAGATACAGAAGATCAACTAGATCAAAGCCAGAAAACAGGAATGGAAAGAGAAAATATGTTGCAAAGATATAAAAAGGACTATAAAAATCTGAAAATTGAGTTAATTGAACGAAGCAAACAAGGAAAAAGGTAGCTAAGTAATTTTAATAAACTGATTACAGAATAATAGTGCGTAAGTGTTTGTTTCCATTGGCAGATGTTTACTTTGTGGAATCAAATTATATCTCTGCTTTAAGGATCTTGGTTTTTTAAAAAAAAATAGGGAAATTCTATGTGAAGATACTTATTATTTAAATAGGCACTTTTAAAATCTTGAAACTTGCTAGTAGTTGCAGGCTGATATTATACACTAGTAATGAGTTTATCACCTGGGTTTTTTTTTTTTCCGCTTCAGAATACATGTAATGTAGTGGAGAGCTGAAATGTGTCCAGAATATGTTTTTCCTGAATTATTTTTTACTTTGTCTTGCAAGAACCTACAACATATGCTCAGTACTCAATATTCAACAGTACTGAGTGCTGTATCTTTGAGCTTTGTGTGAGGGAAGTGGTAGAAGCACAACTTAATGGAGAGAACATTTTTGTTATCCTTAATCCTGCCTGTCGATATGGTACTGTGAAAAGGGTGCTGTAATTCCATCCCAATCCTCATTTCCCTTTCCTGTGGCCTCCTTTAGACTAGTACTTGTGTGGCTACTGGGTTAGGTACCTTTTTTCAACTGTTGGAAGTTACCATATACAATCCCATCACCCCTAAAATGTAATTTAAAAGAAATAAGAGGAATAAATAAAAAGATTCCTACTTGCCCAATTCATTTAACTGAATTACCTGGGGCAAAATTTAACTAAATTTACGACTTAAGAAAGCATGTCTTGAGCTTTTTGAATGCAAACCCCTTGTTTGGCTTGTCTGTCTACCCATGAAATTACCTCTAACCATCCTATAGGTAGACAAATGGAAATACTATGGGGCTTGTACTACCGGTGAAGAAATATGTTGATTTATGTTTAGCATTCATTCAGAGAATGGGGGGTTGGAACTAGCTGTACTTAGTTACTAGTTGCAAATGTAAATATTTTGGTACTTCCGGAAAACTGATTTTCGGCCAGGTGTTAAAGGCAACATACAGTGTTATGGTAGTATTAACAATTATTAGTTTGCCTTTAATCAGTAATAACAACCACTTGCTGTTCTTTGGCCAAGCAAACTGAAGTGCTTTATACTAACACTTTTTTATTTGGTATTCTGAAATCCCTTTATCCCCTTCTCTGAATGCTTTTGCCTTCTTCAAACGGGCAGCGGTCCTCAGACCACTGTTACTGAGCAGCAGTAATTCTAGTGTCCCTGTGTTGGGTGTTCTGAACAGACTGCACACCTGAACTGCCCAAGATTACTGTCCCAACTTCTTCCCTAGTGAGTAATGATAGGGGAAAGTAAGAAGGGGGCAGGCGCAAAGAGTAATAGAGCAAAATAGTAAGCAATCTGGGTTGCTGCTCGTGACAGTTGCTCACCTAATATCATCCCACTCTCAGCTTCCTTTACTATTATTGATGCCATCTCTCCAGTATCCTCCAAATAATTTATTCTTTGATCAGTTCCTGTCAGTCTCACCATAATTCCATCACAAGAGCTCCCTTCAGTATCAAAATCTTTTCTAGTTTCCCTTAAGCAGTTTGAATTTTAGGAGCTTTTGTATCATGCATGCTATACCAGCCTCTAAAACAGGTTTTTACTGGTAGGGACAGGAGGATGATTTGAATTAAACTATTTTTGAAGGGGAATCAAAAGTGTTTATTTTCACATTCTTAATCTTATTGCAATTTTATTTATGTTAATATGCAAAAATGATATTTAATTTAATTTGTGCCTCATGAAACTTTTTTTTTATCTAGGGCTTGGAAACTTGGAAGAAGAAAGGAAGTTAATTTAGTAGTTATTTTTAGTAACTGGAGGAGATAGTTACGTAATGACTGAAATTTGTGATTTTAAAAATTGGTATGCTTCTTTGCAGAGCAGAACAGCAAAGAAATGAAGCTTTGTTGAGTGTGGAGAAGCTGACAAGAGCTTTCAAAAACTATAAAGAGAAAATAACTGAAAAATTAGAAAAAGTAAGCGTTTTTTCTTCACCTGCTTTTGTCATGCTAATAGGGTTTTGCTTCTTCTAGTAGTAGGCTAGGCAGCAAACAGCAATGGGTTCACCAGTGGGCCAATTATTTTCTGCGTGTTGATGGCAAAGTCCTAAGAGAGGTGGGACACAGTAAGCAACTGTTTCTGCTGATAACTTCAGTTACCCAGTTTTAAACTGTCTTCGCACAGTCTGGACAGACTGCATCTTTGAGGTATCCTAATACTACTGCTGTTTCTTTAGTCTCTTGCTTGCCAGCTGGAAATTTTAGATTTTAAAAGGATATGATCCTTTGAAAAGAACTGTTTTGGTTCTGTATAGCCTGTTCAATGAAACATGAGCTAGAGAAGAGCTAAGACAAAAATGAAGTCATCTCCCAAAGTTCCAGTGTTCAAAATTGTTAATGCTTCCTGCCGTGTGGGAGGAGAAAATACAGGTCTGAGATAGTAATCTCTTACAGAGAATTTTTATTTGATTAGACTTCTTTCCTTGTGGAAGGAGATTGCCAACCACAAATATGCCCTAAAATATTAAACCAAAATAACATTATTCCCAGATAACAGAAAACTTCTTTGCCCCTGTCCATTTTTTCACAATAGTGAGCAATAGAATTATCTACAAGCTTACTGGAAAGAAAAAAAAAAAGAAACAACATAGTGTTTATAGTATTCTTTTAAAAAAGCCTGTTGGATATGGAAGCTTAGATTTTTGTTGTACAGTAACAAAAAAAAATGCTTTTTAAGGTTAAAGCTGAAGAAGTAGTCTTGGAAAAACGTTTAATTAATTGTGAAAAAGAAAAAGAGAAGTTGAATGAAAAGTGTGTCAGCTACAGAAAGGATCTAGACATCCTAGAAGAGCAATTAAGGTAATAACAAAGGCTTTCAAAAATCTCTGTACAGTTATTTGGGAAGAAATTGCGTCTTACAGCTGTCACTGTGAATGTGCTGTTCAGTTTACATAGTTCAAATCAGGACCAGCATCAGTGAACACTTAGGATCAGTATCAGCAATACAACAGACAAACCATGATAGCAAACAAGTAAAAAATGTTAGCATACACTTTAAAATTTCTAAATTCTTTTCTCTAACTAATCCTTAAAAATTCTAATCCCACATGCTGCCACGTATTCACAGTAATAAGCAACAGCCTGCTAAGTCTTCTGGGAGCGTAGGTTCCCTGGTTTGCACACTGCTTCTGTGGGAGACGTAGGTACTCTGGTTTTATGTATACCTGTTCTGCTGCCTGCAGTCTGCTAATGTACGTGCCGATGAGAAAGCACACTGTGAGTTCACTTACACTGCCAGGTGCAAGTCCCTGCTTGTGGTACACCATATTGTCAGTCCCTAGCTAGAATGAGGATACTCTTGGCATTTGATGGGGAGCCTGCACTCAGGCCTGAACAGAGATTGTGTTGTTGGCTGCAGTTTCTCGAAGTGTGAAACCAGGTTTTCACTGCTACTCCATTCCCACTCCAAGGTCGTTTCCCACTTACAAATTTTCATGCTCTTCATACATTTCTTTTAAAGCTGAACCAGCCTTTGTTTCACAAGTCTTTTGGTAATTCTCTCATCCCTTTAATCAGCTGGTTGCCTTCAGCATTTTTAGGTTGGGACAAACACCACCTCAGACAGTTTTGGGTATCCCATTTGCACGTTGTCCACACTCACATTCCTGTCTTAACAATTGTTCTTTGGGACATTTTGGAAAGGGTGGACAGCATGTGAACACCGTTACACTATCCTGAACCTGTTTAATAGCTTTCTGCTGCTGATGGAGGTCTTTCCAGTAGACTGCCCTCTTTTCTCTGCGAACATGCACTGGGTTTGGCACTCATCAGGACCTTTGCTGAGCTAATTCAGTCAGATACGAGGTGAGAGAAGAAACAAGACCTCTCCTTCTCTTGTTAGTAGCAGAGTGCTACACTATGCGAGTGTTAGTATGTTACCTCCATGCATTGTGATTTTTGGTTTTGTTATATAGTTATTTTATCTTGTTCTTAAATTTACTTGACTTCAGCACAGTTAAAGCCCCCTTGACCTATTTCCTACCAGTGACTTTCCTGACAGTGCTTAAAACTTTATTAAATTGCTTGAGAATGAGAAGTAGTTTATGCTCTCCTTGTGTTTGCTGATAGTAGTTTGTATCTTGGTCCTTAGGAACGTGAAGGCTTAGTAAAGCCTTTGTATAGAGCTAATCCTAGACTTTGAGAGGGAGAAAGCTAGTAAAACAGTATAGCTATGGTGTGTTCTTGTAGTACTTTTAATAATTACAATCTGCTGTATTGAGCTATACCTTTTAAATGGATGTACTTTTTTAGATTATTAAAGGAAGAGAATCATAGCACAAAAGAAGAAATTAAGACTCTAGAGGCAAAGAACACTGAAATGGTATCAATGCTGACTTGGTCTGATCAGAAGATCATTGAGCTTGAGAGTGAACGAAGTGAAAAGGAAATAGTACTTAAGGAGAAAAGTGCTCTAATAAGTGAAAATGCAGAGCTGAGAGCACTTACTGAACAGCAACTTAACCACTTGAAATTATGTCATCAAGAAATTGAAGACTCAAGGGAAGAGCTCAACATACTAGAAACCATTATTTCCCAGTTGTCTCTAAGTACATCTGAAGAGGTACAGTAACTGATACATCCTTAAAAATTGTATTGTGTGTCTTAAACAATTCTAATGGACATTGCATGGAAATCCTGTGACGTTCTTGAGAAATAATCTGCATAAAGTATCTTCAGTTTTCAAAATGCATAGATTATATGTTTTCTTAATTTAAATATTTTACTTTTTTCTTCTTATTCAAGAACAAGGAATAGATGCCTTGGAACTGATTAATCAGTAAGCATTTAGAATTATACTTTACATTCCTCTGATCTGTGTATTGAGTCTTCAGATGTATGTATAATCTGTAAAACATGATGATGTCCTATTATATGATACAGGTTCTTCTCAGTAGAACGGTATGAGGTTTCTCATATGGCAGACACATTGTGTCACACGACCAGAGTCGGTGTGTCAACCTCAACAATGGAGAAATTAGAGCAGGAGAGGTGTTTGTAGGTGTTTTTTTTTTTTTTTGTGGGGAAAGAGAAGGCACACCTTCCCTGACTGTGAATGAACTTTTTTTTTTTCACTAGGATGAAACCTGGCTTATGAGCCTGAAGCTTGTACTGGCCAAGTTTATAACTAAACTGACTGTGATTGGGAGAGTCATGTAAAAAATGCAAAGTTGTGAACTGAATGGGGTTGCTGGAGGAACTGCTTGGGAAGTCAGGAAGGGCTAGAGAGACGCATGAGGTCAGGAATGCAGATTGGATCAGATATCTTTGGTTTTGAAGTATAAATGTGAGTAGCTGTAATGAAAACAAAATTATAAGTACGATTTTGGAATTGTAAAAGTCACCTCTGCTGAAGAGAATATAGCCATTTTGTGTAAAAATGATGTATTGGACTGTTGTGACCATAGACATTTATTTGGAAGAGCCTTAAAAATTGTTTTAGGGCTCTCTTTGGAAAATACATTTACATTTTCTGGGAAAAAAAATGGATTATTCTGGTAATTTAATGAAATATTCAGAAGCCCTCTGTAATTTGAGGAAAAAATGGTATTAAATGCAGTCATAGAAATCTGAAAAAAAGCATAATGTAAGAAGTTCAAAATATGGAATTACTGATAATATCTCCATTTATTTAATTTTTCACAGCAAAAATGTTCACATTTCAGTACCTGTACAAAGATATCTAAAGGAATGACCTCAATTTCAGAGGGCCTTAATACCTGTAATTTCTACTAATTTGAGACAATTTTGCAAGCACTTACTTAAAAGAATAATTTGAGTGATCAAGCTATCCAAACTTTTAACATCCTGGTATATGTGTCTTAAAATATATATGCTTGTATAACACATGAATTAATCATGCTGTTAACAATAGAAAGTAAATTTTACATTCATCTTGGTTTTCCCTTAACTTTTAGTTTAAATGGCACCACTTGAAACACCTGCTATCCAGTACCTCAACAAAAGAAGCGCGCTCTGAATCTTGTTATGAATCAAATAAACCTTTGATTGCAGACCTAAGGTATAACTTTCTGGTTACTAAGTTACCGCAAGAGTAGGCAGATAATAAGGTGATATTAGAACTGGTATGTAGAAAGAATGTTGAATAATTGTCTCCTCCTTTATAATAGCATTAAACTGGCAATGAAAGAAGCAGAAATGAAAAAGCCTTGTGCACACTTAACCACCTGTACTGGAGCTGAGCATCCTTCTAATGATAATGAAGGACAAGAAAATAGCAGGTTATGTGGCCTGGAAACAGAGCCTGTTAAATTGATCAGAAGTCAAGGAGGTAAGCTTACCAAAATAGCTGCACAGTTCTGTCTTGATTAATCCACGGAATAGGAATTTTTTGATGGAGTTTAAATTGTTTTTATAGTGTTTTTGAAATATATATGAGCTAACAGATACAGTTTAGCTGAACAGGGAGCATTTTGCCACTTTGGAATTCTGGAAATTGTTGTGTTCTCCATGCACAATATTCTTCCTTCTGCTAGTTAAGTTACTTGCTCAGCAATATCCAAGCTTTGAGTTGTGTTGAAATAGAGCCGTGTATTTTTTCTTCATGTAGGTTATGCTAAGGTCTCCATATTTTCTTTGATTCTTTTGTCTGTATCCTGTTGTTGCAGAAATTCTGCAATCACTTCTATGATTACTATTAGGACTGCTCCATGAAACAACTTCAGGACGCCTATATAATGAGACTGTCTTCAATTTTTTTTTGTTTGTCTACGTTTCTTTTTTTTCTGGGGGTTTCTTGTTTGTTCTCCTGAATCACAGCTTTCAGTTACATTACAAGGGAAAAACTAAACAGCCTTGTTTGTGAGTACTATATGTGTTTGTTCACTAAACTGTCATTTAGTTATATTTCTCCTCTCTTCAGTTTGTATGATTATTTGCTTGAGTGCTGGTTTGCATGTTCTTTTATAAATTATTATTAAATTTATTTTTTCTGCCTTAAGAGAGGAGAAAATGTCAACAGTTGGAACTTATCAGCAAACAATTTGAAAAGGAGAGGCAAAGCTTCCAGAAAGAGATAGAAGAATTACGCACTAAACTGGCAAAAGCAGATGATGAGAATTCTTCTTTGAAGACCAGCATGGCTCAGAGAACCAGTCAGTTTCAGGTCATACAGGAAGACCTCTTGAAGAAGGTTTCAAAAACTAGTAGCTTAGAGAGAGAAGTAAGTTTTTAGCAGCACTAAAAAAATATGTCACTCTTCGTTTAGTTCAGTTTTTGTTTTCAGATAGTTAAGACAATAGTTATGGAAAAACACCAATTGCCGTGTTAATTTTAAAATCTGGCTTATTTAAGAAAAATTGGAAATAAACTTATGAGCAAGCGGAAAAACTTGAAGATAGCAGCCTTAATTTTTTAGTTGTCGAAAACTCCTTTTAAAGCTTATGTAGTTAGCAGGCTTTACTACGACTATTTTGACTTGTTATTTGGAAAATATGCGCAGTCTTGTTGCTTTGGTGTGGTTGAATTCATGTGCAAGCCTAAGAAATAGATGTTGAAGAAACAGTTGTATTTTTCCTCATTAAATGTTAGTGCAGTTGCCAGAGAGTAACATCATTACTGGAGAGTCACAAAAGAAAGAAATTAAGCTTCAGCTAGCTCTTCTCTGGTTGAATAAATTAAAATGCTAATGTTTACATTTTGGTGCTAATGTGTTTATAGAATTCCAGCATAATAAGATTTGCAGTATTTCCTAATAACGACCGTAAATGTTATAAATCTATAATAGCTAACTCACTCGTATGGCACTGATAACTGTCATGAGCTGGATACATTTGAGGTAAATTGTCCTGAATTCTTCTCTGTAAGTAATAAAGTTTAATAAATCATACAAAAATAAACAAACAAATAAATAACTGAGAATACTAAGGAACAGTAGTAGCTAGAATGGAATTGGTGGTAAGAAAGTATATACAGGTACTTGAATAAATTCCAAAACAGTTGCATTCATGCTGGTTTGTGCCTTATCTAATTTCAGATAACAAAGAAATCTTCTCAACTTTCTGCCCTTCAGAAACAGTTGGAAGAAAACACTATTGCTTATTCTACTGTTGCATCAAAAAATACTGAGTTGGAACAGGAACTCATGGTAAAACATTTCCAGTGAGAAACTACGTTTATTTAAAAAGACACAAATGGAGATTAAAGCTTAAGTTAAAACAGTATTATTCCATGTATTCAAAATGGATAGACTCTCAGATCTGCTAAACAATCTGTGCAGTTTTTAGACAGTGAAGTTTTTAAAACTGAATCTTGCTTCAAATAAAACATCCCTTTTTTCCTGGTTTTGAACGTGATGTTATTAATGGACGTCTTACTTTTTCCTTTGATGATATGTGCAATGAAAATCTGGTCCTACTGAAATAAATTATAGCATTGCCATTTGTTTCAGCGAAATACCTGTGAATAAAAGTCATTTAAATGGTATTAAGTAAAGAAGGTGACCTAACAATTGGAGCACTGTAAATTCCAATCTAGTTATTGTTATACAAACTTCTTTAGTTTTGGGAAAGGGTCTAAGGTTGCTGGAAAAGGAAACTATTAACGTGGTCCCTTTCAAATGGAAACCTGTATTTTAAAGATTCCATCTATCCATGTGAACGTAGAATTTCTTTATTGTCTTTGTCAGAAGTTCCTTGCTCCAGTTGTTACACTCTGCCAATAGTCCACCTTGGCAGATACCTTGTCTCTGTGTAGTGGCTGCATTTAGTGGCATTCTACACCTATATTATAGGTGTGATACCCTTTGAGATTTAACATGTTGTATATAACTTCAGTATTTTCTGTGTTGTTCTTTTCTGAAATCTAGGAACTTGATCATCAAATAAATCACCCCTTAATATCACAGCTAAAAGTATTTTAAAGTCCTTTTTGTTGTTGCTGTTTCTCAGGGAAAAAACAGACGCGTTCATGAGTTGGAAACAGCTATCAGCAAAGAACATGACCAAGTAACTTCTGCTTTTGAAAAAGCAAAGTTGGTTCACCTTGAGCAACACAAAGAGATGGAGAAACAGATTGAACTAGTAAGACCTTCCTTGTGTACTTGTATGTGTGAGTGATATACTTGGTAACTCTTTTCCTGTTAATTTCTTTGTCTTTTTAGTAATTCTGAGGCAGATGTCCATTTAAAAAGTTATATTAAAAAGTTATATCTTCTTACATTTCCTGATTTTTAGTTCATTTTCCATTGAACACTACACAATCTCATGATTTGCCTCTGAGATATTCATATTGTCTTCCCTGCTCAAATGAAGAGAAATAGTGACTTAGGAAGAATATCGTTGTTCTTTGCTCCAAACACCTAACAACAACAACAAATTATAGCTTTTTTGCCTACTGGAGTTAAACCATGACAGCTTCTAAAGATACTCTCTCTTTTGCTGAACCTCTGCCAGCCTGAGCCTTATGAGCATTTGTGTTCAGGGAGAACTGTTGGTAGGTTTTTCAGTCGTTGGAGAAAAATTCTGTTGCTTCATGTGATGAGAAATATAACCATGGCTATTTCTAGCTGTTCAAGATGCTTGTCATCTTTTACTGAAGAATGTATGCATGTCTTACTGTCTTGACTGATGACAGACAGTTACACTCTGCCTGCTCTCATTCTCGTGATTCTCCTGTTGCTTTAAAATATTAAGCATTTGGGATTTCTTGGTATTTTTAAGACACTGCAATACTGCTGACAGCAGGAATGTATTTACTTTTCATTCTTAAAGGGATGAGTGAATAGAATTAAATGACATTTTTAGATGTACAAATTCTCTGAAAAAGCTTAAGTTAATGAACTATGAATTACTTATGGACAGCTTCAGACACAGCTGGAGAAGAAACATCAACAATTCATTAAACAAGAGAAAATAATATCTATTTTGCAACAAGATGTTATACGTAAACAGCATCACATTGAATCGTTGGATGGGCTGCTGATAGAAAGCAGAGAGGTAAGGTGGGCACTTGACTTTGTTTAAATGCAAATCAAACAAGTGACTAATAATGATGAAAAGCATGTCCAAAAACACGTGGAGAAATTGGAGAAAATTAAAGATACTATGTTTTCACTTCTTAATTCTTTTTTGAGAAATTGACTGAATCTAGTGTAGTCCCCACCTACTTCTACTATATATTGTACAAACTTTAATGACCTTTCATTGTTTCCTGTCTCAGCATTCTGTTTATGCCTCTGATTTGCCCCTTGGGCTTCTCGCTCTAATCAAAGGAAAGAGGTCTGGATAAAGAACAATTGTATCTATTTTGCACTAGGTGGAAAACCAAGGATGTTCTATTATGGCAGTGTTTTATTCCTTTTAATAATTCGTGCTGCTGCAGAATATGAAGGGACACCTATCAGGAACCAAATTCCCTTCAGAGTATGATGTACACAAATACAGTACACAAGCAATTGTATTTTAAATACACTGATTTTTTTTTCTCCTGATTCTTAGTCTGAGTTTTCATTAGTTAAATTACTGTTACTATATTTACATTTTGTTTTCTTGAATAAAAATATGTTTACAAACAGGAAATGGAAACTCAAAATGTCAAGAAGGATCAGGGATTGAAGATGCTGAAAAGTCATTTAACAGAAGAAACAATCAAAGTTAGTAAGCTTTTTGTAATTTTCAGTTAATAGTTATAAAGTTTGCAGTACTGCTGTATTTCCTTTTATCCTCTATAGAAAACCTATAGTAAGGCTGCTTTATATTAATTTGTCTCAAGTAAATATCTTGGAAGGCATTAACCTGAAGTCCCCCGTCCGCCCCCCCCCTTTTTTTTTAATTGGAAGTATGATGAAACCTGCAGTAAGAGATTATGCAATGCATAATTGCTTTATAAAATTTAGTTACAAATAGGGCAGACTTGTGCTTGTTGTACTCTTAAAGTAAAACATTGTCTAAAAAAGGTAATGTTATGTAGGTTTTTGCTCTAGCTACGACATATATTTTAGACATACGTGATACTATAGTGTTGATCATGTTTTTAACCATCTATACCGCTTCCTGCTGTTTGCCTGATAAATATTTTCTATGCAGACTTATAACAGTATTGTAATAAACCATTGCTATGTAGTAATTTACCAGGGTCAGGTCTCAAACAGTATTAAATTTTCAGAGAAAGGAGAAGATACTGGGCACTTAGCTGGCAGCATGCTCTTTCTGAACTTGTGTTGGACCAATTTTCTATCTAAGTGGCTTTGTAGTATTTGGAATATTTTCCAGAGATTTAAAATTAAGACCTATTATCACTTCTCTTCAAAAATCTATTGATTCAGGTGGGGATACAGGTATACAATCCAGTATGATTTAGAAAACTAGTAGCATTGAAAGTATTAGCCAATATGCAGCTAAATTCAGCACAATTTTTGTTGATGAGAAATCTTCTTAGCAGTGAAACAAAACAGTTAACAAAAGTCTTAATTACTATGGCTTAAGACCTCTGGGGGTTTGTTCAGTATAACTTTTATCTGTTAAAGGTTATAAGATATTTGTTAGAGATTACTCTAATCCAAATTAGTAGTAAAAGGGTAAAATAGATTAACAGTGTTGACATTGCTTAAAAGCTTTTCCTTTCCCTCTTGATAGAACTCAGGCACTCTCAGTGCAGAAAGGAAAAAAAAAAATGCTGTTTAGTAGCTTTCTGAGAGGAATTGTATTAAGAACTGAACGTTATTTTTGAAAAAGACTTGTCACAGCTCATATAATGATCATTCCAAATTTATTTATACAATTCTATATGTGATAAAATATAGTGGATGAATGATTTGGTATTGGGCATATGCTTGCTTTTAAATTCTAGCTACAGACAAATACTGGGCTATCTTCTCATAACTGATAGTCTCATCCAATTTAAACACAGTCTAAAGTGTTGTAGTTCAATTTCACAAATAATTTTAATTTCTGAATACTATTCGAGTTTTAAAGTTTATCATAGTTTTCCGTGCCTGTTTTAATACTCTTGAGATTAAAATGTAGCTTTTCGGACATTTTATGCAAAGATGTTTTTTCACACTTTTTTTTTACTAGCTAATAAAAACTATGTCATGCAATTTTAAGTAATCTGTTACGTTCAACTAGGTGAGACAACTTGAGTCAGCACTAGATGTATGTAAGGAAGAAGTTGCACTGTATTTGAGACAGTCACAAGAAAATAAGGAGATATTTGAAAATCAGCTCAAAAAAAAGTCTGAAGAGGTAACAGCTTCTTTTAACAACTCTTCTGTATTGCAGAGAACACTTGTTATGAATTCTTTAATCTAAAAGTTTGTCTGTGAAATAAGAAACAAAACATTTGCAGCAGGAACTGTGAATAGGAAGTAAGCTGGGAAAAGACTATATATTTTGTGAGGGTAAAGGGGAAAATCATAACTAAGAAACACTGGATAAGTTTAGGGAAAAGATAAATGAATTGTTGAAAGAAGCAACAAAATCGGAATTAAGTGAAAGAAAGCGTTATCTTGGAAAAAAAATGGAGAGAGCACTATTGTAATATAAACTTAGGTGCATATAATTGATTTGTGTTTCAAGTATCTTAATGGGGAAAAAGTCCCGGGCATAAGAAAATTTTTACTTCAAGTAAAAATTTTACTCCCTGAATTTTATCATACTTTCCATAACTACATTAAAGTAAGAAAAAAAAAAAGTTAAATATTAAATATTTAGATTTTTATTTGTGGAGATGTCTAACCACAGGAACTAATTTATCATAGTAAGCTGTTCATGTCAATGCTGCCTTACCTGCTGAGAAAAATAGTTTTTAGTCAACTGGAGATTGTGCAGGAGTAACTGGATGGAAATCTATAGTCTGTGTTACACATAAGCCTGTGATACTTAGTACTGCTTTTTAAGCCCTAAAATCTGTTGTTCTCATACTGCATATGAAGAAACTGGATGCTGTGTGAAACTCAAGGGTAGCAAGTGAGGCTTTGTAATTGTGACTGATGTTTATATATGTGACAGTCACTACTTCCACTTTGGGGTGAGCAGTTAGCGATTTCCACCCCCCTCTTTTCTTTTTAAAGAATACTTCCTCCCCCCGCCTTCTTTTTTTTCTTTTCCTGGAAAATTATTGGCATTCATCACTGAGGAGTCAGACCATTCAACACGTGACAAGTTAGGCTCTCAGAATTCCTGTTTTTAATTGGAATGACTATTGCCATAGAGGTAGGAAGAAATAAAGGGGAAGAGTGAGAACAAAATCTCAAGGGGAAAACAAGGATTTTGTGAGAAATGAAGAGTAACAGAAATAAAAGTAGTTCAGTAATCGAGAAATGAAGGATCTTTGTTACGTAAGTTTTTAAAACACTGACTATTTTAAGTATATTTAGAGAGCAAGAAGTCAAAAACTGGGTCTGATAAGTTGCTTCTTTTCTCACTCTATAAAGCACAACTCAGTGATGAATTATGAGATATGTACTGTTGAAACTGGAATGCAATGAAATTCAGAGCCCGAAGTTTTATTGAATCACAGGTGTGATTCTGTGCTCATCAAGAATTAAGAGACTAGCTGATGCAAGTGCAAATAAAAATGTTTTATTGTAATGGAAAATAAATCTGTTTTCAGGTTCTTTATTTACAGAAAGAAATAAAACTAAAAGATCAGAATATTCAAGACACAAGTGAACAAAATATTCTCTTACAACAAGCTTTGCATCATCAGCAGGAAATGTTACAGCAGGAAACTATTAGAAATGGGGAGCTCGAAGATAATCAAACTAAACTTGAAAAACAGGTACAGTATGGTGTGAGAAGTGTCTACATAAAACCAGCTCATTAAATGCTTTTATATATGTTTCTGTAATACCTTTTAAGTCTGAATATTTCTCTGATAACTGAGTTGATAGTTATTATTTTAGATATATCTAAAATAAAGAGTTCAGTGGTTTGTTTTGTCTTAAACCAGGTTCTATGTCATCAGAAACTCTAGCTAGTATTAGAGTGGCTAAGTACTTGGAAAATCAAATGCTAGACTGCAATTAAGGAGAGGTGTATTGAAATTCAGAAAGTTGAATCTTGTTATATTTATTAGTAACTATTTGTCTTGCAAATGTGACTGCAAAGTTCTAGCCTTAAATTATATACAATTTTAGACTGTAAAGGAATCAGTTGTGTTGAAACTCTCGCTAT
The DNA here is from genome assembly GCF_036417535.1 of Chlamydotis macqueenii. NCBI lineage: Eukaryota > Metazoa > Chordata > Aves > Otidiformes > Otididae > Chlamydotis > Chlamydotis macqueenii. The sequence continues at coordinate 19,584,445 of NC_141563.1, read as the reverse complement.
GTGAGTTGCAAGACAAGGATGTATATTTCTTTCGTATGTAATTTAATAGTACCAACACTTTAAAAATACCATTTTAAATAGGTATCCAATTTGGAACAAGAGCTTCAGAAGCAGAAAACGTATGCAGAAGATGAATTGAGAAAGGTAGAGGAGAAACATTGCCTAGCTGCTCAGGAAGCAGATTTACACAGACAGAAGGTGGATGAACTTAATAGTACAATCAGGTAGGTTTGGAATAACTGAGAGGCATATTCTGCAGAGAGACATATCAATAAGAAAGATTGCTGTCTGAAATGGTATTCAGCTATGGTAGTCAGTTCAGTCCCTGTATCAGCGTAGACTTGAAATCAGAAGGGAAATTTCTTACCAGCAGAGGCATTTGTTTCTGAAACAGTCTTCCAATGGAATTAATGCATGTCCCAGCAACCTATTGAGCCTTAAGTTGGCACTTCATAATGCAATTCAATTAATAAATATACCAAGTTGCTTGTAATTCTAGATAGTAGATTCTGAGAGAGCTTGGTAGTCTTAATATGGTTTTGATTTTGAGAAAAGCCTACATAACATGAGGGGGTTTTTATTCCTATTTTGTTAACAAATGCTTGTTGTCTTAAAGCATGTAAGGACATACACATGTTGCTGTTGTTATTACAAGGGTTTGTTTTGTTCTGGTTGCTTCTTCTATGTAGACAAATTAAATTGGAGATGGATCAGTGCAAGAATGAACTTTCTGGTATAGAAAAAGAAGTTGTGCAATTAAAACAAGATGGTGAGAAGAAAGCAATGCAGATACATCAGTTGGATATTACTTTGGAAGATGCACGATCAGAGCTCAATGAAAAGGCAAATATGGGTAATTTCGCTATTTTGTTTCTCAAGCTTCTTTTCATCATGCTATTTCTCTGTATATATTAGATTAGATATTTTTCATTTTCTTCCTGTTTTATAATCAAGGACAGGAGAGTCAAAATAGGATTTTTTTTAATGTCTTGGTAATACCATAATTTTTTTCTTTTTTTTTTTTTTAAAAAAAAAAAACGTAAAAACAGAACTCGAAACAAAAAACCCTTCCCATACCCAAAAAACTCACAAACTTTTTGCAAATTTTTATTTTTGTGGGATATACTTTTACCCCAGGTGAAATGAATAAATAGTTTTCCTGTAAATTGGTGATGCAGATTCTTAATGTGGTAATCAAACAAGACACAGATTTAGTAAAAGCATATGCTATTCACAAAAATTCAGCTCTTTAAAATAAACAGAAAAATGGACAAGTGACTCTATGGAAATAACAAACTTTCCAACCACTCCTCTTCCATTTAATTTAATTTTGCAATTCTTTTAAACCGGATGCTTACTAGCAATTCTGCTTGTATTTTTCATAGCACTACATATTCGTTGCTATATTGTCTCTGTACTTTCTCCTTGGCCAAATGTTTTGGGATACGTCTTCATATTTCAAGTCAATTATAGGTGATGAACTGAATAAAACCAGCAAAGGCTTAGGTCCCATGAAAAGGTTGTTGTATAACCTCAGAAGTCACTGTTTTTCTAGATTTTACTAAAAATAGTGATACTGAAAATTGATTATGGCCACAAGTGCTAGTAGGCAGTGGTGTTGCATAGAGACCCTGATTTACTGATGATCAAACATTTTGTGTTTTGTGTTGCGTGTGTGTGTAAAATAGTGAATGATTTAGAAGATAAGCTGCTTCAAAGTGAGACTTGCCACAGGGAAGCCTTACAGAAAATAGCAGAACTAGAATCTGCATTACAGAATGCCCATGGAGAACTAAAAATCACTTTAACACAGCTTCAGGAATTGCAAGATGCATTACAGAATGCACAGTCCTCTCTGGAGGAGAAACGTGTTACTATCATGGATCTAACAACTGAGCTCAGGTAAGCCAGTATCTTATCCATCATTAAAACTTAGTTGTCTTAGGTTTTCCACAGGAACAGCGAGTAGTTTGGATGTTTTGTTTTTTTTTTTTTTTTTTTTTTCATAACAGCTCTCTAATTTTTAGGTGGTTTATGGCTGTAAGATAACTTGATGCAGTAGCTCCTCAGCTCACTTTTAATTTCTAAAAGTGATGCTAAATTCTTTTTTGTGAATTCTGTTTTAAAATCTGCTAAAATTATTTTCTGAATCTGAAAGCTGTGAAATGATTTTAAGAGGAATTACTTTCTTTTATAGTGAAATTGTCCAGTTGCCTTTCTGATTGTAAATTAGCAATACTTTCTTTTGTACTATTCTTTTTTAAGAACATGTTGTCATAGTTCAGCCCTGATCGGGACCAGACCATGCAGTGTCTCTCTCACTCCCCCCACCCTCCAGTGGGACAGAAGGGAGAATGGGTAAACAAACAAAAAAAAACCACCAGCAAAAACACGTGGGTTGAGATGGAACAAAAAATAAATTTAACAGCAATAACAGAAGAAAGCAAAACAGTGATGGAAAACAAATACAGTATAATGGCTTACAACAAATGTCCACACCTAGCTTCTTCCAAGTAGCAGGAGACTCCCCTCAGCACCCTCCTCACTTATATACTGAGTATGATGTCAGATGAGATGGAATAGCCCTTTCAGTAATTTGGGTACATTAACCCCAGCTGTTAGCTAATTAGTTAATTATCCCAGCTGGATGCCCCAGCCATAGGGGCTACCAGCTCCAGTTCTCCACCCAGCTCAGGTGATTATTAACTCTATCCTAGCCAGAACCAGGACACATGTCCTGATAACCAATTAAACAACTTGAATAATAAAGTTATTGGTAAATCTCCACCTGGAATATAGTTAACAGTTAATTCAATTTGAGTTTGTTTCTTTGCAGTCAGTTGATTCACGTTTTAGAGTAATTTGACTTTAAGTAATTAATAGACCTTATGATTTTCAAGCCAGATACTTGAAGCTAAGCAACTGAATGTGCATTAAGCAATTAAACATACGAGAATTTCAGGTATTGCAAGGGAGAAATTGAAGAAAAAAACCAAGAACTCCTGGACATGGACCAAGCACTGAAAGAAAGGAATTGGGAACTGAAACAAAGAGCAGCTCAGGTCAGATAATTTTAAGTATGTTACTGACAATTATTCCTGTTATTAAGTAGATAACTTATAAAAAGCCTGCTAGGCTCTACTGTTAATATAGCCACAGTGTCAACCTCAAAACCTGCTGTACATTACTGAAGCCTTATAGTACCAGGAAAATCAGGTTGTACTTCCCAAAGGGACCGCAGGCTACTGTTTTGGTAGAACAGAAAGCTCATGCAAACCTGTCCCAGGTTATCTTCCTTAGTGATAAAGTTACATGACAACTATTTTCATCTTGATGTTTGACAAAACGAAGGAAAGATCTGCACTGAAGTGTGTTTGGAGATGATAGATTCCTTTCCTTGTTTGCCCTGGAGCATATTTCATTAGCTCTAAAGCAGCCTCTAAATATGAACCAGTATCTTTGTGTTGTAAACAAATTTCTGCAGCTCACTTGAAATATTTTCAGTCTTTTGGTTTGGCTTCAGAATTTTATACCCATCATGGAAAAATTGTCACTTACAATTAGCCTTCTAATAGCTACTTCCTGCAGGAGTTACTAGCCTTTCTATCCAAGAATATTTGAGGTTCAGAGAGCAGGAGTAGTGGAGATTTAAAAAAATAAAATAAAATAAAATAATTGTTGCCACAGTACCCTGTGAGCTGCTCTGGGAATTCATCAAAGCATTAGGATATTTTTTGCTTTGGCAAAATTCATCACTTCCTAACAAGATGGATTAGTATAATAAGCTATGCATTACATTCTGTTTAAAACGAGAACTACGTTTATATTCTGTGTATCTGAGGACCAAACATACTCAGTTATAGACGTTTTGCCAATTTTCTCCTTTTATCTTTGTGTTTGGCCCCTATTTTTTAAAGAAGATACCTAGGGTGCGTATTTATATTGACACTTGAAATAGTATTCTTGAGATTACAAAGGATTAGTTTCATTCCTTTTGCTATCATATTTTGCAATATTACTTCTTAAAATATGCATACTAGTTCAAAATAAAGTATTTCCTTTTCTTCCTTTTTTACCTCCAGATTACACAGTTGGATATGACAGTTCGTGAACATAGGGGAGAAATGGAACAACAAATAATTCAATTACAGTGCAATTTAGAGAAATCAGAGTTAGAAATTAAGGAGTGCAATAAACAGGTAATTCTTGCTTAAATTAAAAAAAAACAGTTTCCCTAACAAAGGACAGCTAATTCTATGAGAAAGTCTGGTCCTGGGACACAGTAGCTGAACAGGTGTAATCTAGAAAAGTAAAACTGATCCCTTATTGCAGGGAGAGGGAAGGGAGTACCTTAATAATGTACCTGCAGAAATATTTTATGTTTGTCAATTGAAACTAAAAATTTTACAGGGATATATCAGTATAAAAATGTGGGGTTTTTGGACTTGATATGATATAGCTCCCAAACTGGTCTTTTAGTAAATGAAAATGTTGACAAAATAAAATAAATAATTGACAAGTGAATCCAAAGTCAGAGGTAATACTGATTGTATTTGTGGGTTTTGCTGTTTGAGGTTTTTGAAATTGTTCTGATTTCAGTAAAATACCTGTTCTGATTTAATTGCATTTTTTGTTCAGATTGTGAACTTAGAGAAGAAACTCCAGCATTCTAAAGATGAGCTTCGTGAAAAAGAGTTTGAGTTGCTCCAGAGAGATCAAGAAATAAATAAGCTGAAGAAAAAAATTTAAAGAAAAAAATCAGAGCCTAGAAGCTCTTGAAAAGGTAAAATGTCCCAAGGATACACAACAAATTATCAATTTTTAATGCCATTACTGTAACTGCCTAGAAGGAATGATACAGTGTCTCTTTAGAATGATTGTCATTACATTCATTACTTGGAACAGGTTGCCCAGAGAGCTGGCGGATGCCCCATCCCTGGAAACATTCAAGGCCAGGTTGGATGGGGCTCTGAGCAGCCTGATCTAGTTGGTGATGTCCCTGCTCCTTGCAGGGGGGTTGGACTGGATGACCTTTAAAGGTGCCTTGCAACCCTAACCATTCTATAATTCTCCCCAAACCATTGAATTTTATATCCTGGTGTTTGCTGAATCTTAATCCCCTAATGTTAAACCAGTTTAATGATTTAAAAATTACAATTTTTAATGGCACACTTCTAATTGTCTGCTTTGTGGAGCAAAGTAAGTATTGATTATCCTTAGTAACCTAATGTTCTGGCTATCATAGAATCATAGAATCATAGAATGGTTAGGGTTGGAAGGGACCTTCAAAGGTCATCTAGTCCAACCGCCCTGCAAGGAGCAGGGACATCCCTGACTAGATCAGGTTGCTCAGAGCCTCATCCAGCCTGGCCTTGAACGTTTCCAGGGATGGGGCATCCACCACCTTTCTGGGCAACCTGTTCCAGTGTTCTATAACTCGCATCGTAAAAAAATTTTTCCTAATATCTAATCTAAATCTACCCCCCTCTATTTTAAAAACATGGTCTTCCTTGAAATGAAACAATATGCTGTATGATGAGAGCTTCTTATGACTTGGATATCTATCTTGGGAAAATAATTGCATCAAAAAAGCACTGAGATCTAGGATGCTTATAGGAATGAGAAGAGAGGATTTTTTGGCATAGTGACTGGGAGCATACAGATAGAATAGAGAAGATAGCTAATTTAACTTTATGAATGATACCGGTCTTTGGTTTGAGGCATGAATCAGTCACTACAAGTACAAATGCAATCTGAGATAAACAGGCTTTCTGCAGAAATAAGTTCTTTCAAAGATGCTTGCTTTATTCCAGTTCATATTCAAATTAGGTCCAGCCTGTAAGCCTGTTTTTTCAAGAGGGGAGGAGGGAAGCTAACCCTCTAGAAATTAACAAAAAAGAAAAAAACCAACCACCTGCCCCCAAATATAATGTGTTTTGGCTGCATTTATTTCTGTATATTGTAGAAAATCTAGAATACTTACATGAATATTGTTAAGATTTTGCTCACTTTGTATTAGTAGAAATCATGGGCTTTTTTCCTCTTGATACCTTGATACTGTTGATAGGGTTTTTACAGACACTTCTTGAGTTGTCAGAAACTTAAGTTGTTAGGAACTTAAACACTATAATGCAGTTCAATATCAAACCTTAAAGCTTACATAGAAGAGTTATTTCAAAAGACAGTGCTCCTTTAAACTGTACAATTTTTTTACAGGGATTGGTATTTGAAGATTTCTTCTCAAAATATTCTGCATAATACTTTCCTACTTATGTGCTAGAATTTGATATATGTTGAAAAACTTGTAAATTATGCTCATTTTGAAAGCAAATGCACTTCAATTACAAGAGCAGTGAACAAAAATGTATTAATAGCTTGAATCTAGGTGGCAGAATTTGAGAAAGAAGCCATGGACCTGAGACCTGAAGCTAGTTTTCTTGAATTTGTAAGATAAATCTTAATGAAAAGTAACATGTTGGTACAAATGAATTTAGATACGGTAAATTGGGTGCAAAAGTTTAAAGAAGTTTCTAATCACAGATATTTTATTTCAGGAGCAAGAATTTGGAAGGAAGGAATGTTGCCCATTGGACAAGCAGCTACCCAGGAATGCTGTTGCTGACAATATAATCATGCATTCAAAGAGGAAACTGTAACACTGTATTTGTAAATTATGAATGTGGTTATTTGTACTGATGCAAATGACAACATTTTTATTTTTTCAACTATTTTTAAGATTATTGTAATGATATAATAACATCCTAATTTATTTTTGACAAATAAATTTTATTTTTTAAGTCTCTTGAGTTGCAAGAATTAATTTCAGCTGTCATTTTTTCCAAGGATTTTAAACTGTGTACTTGTTTCACGTCTAACTTCTAATTAAGAGTATAATGGTATTACCTTATTAACAATTTTTATTTGGGAATATTTTTTCTTTTTTTTTCTTTTTTCTTTTTTTTTCTTTTTTCTTACACCCTTCAATGTTGCAGACGCAGTATCTTATTAAAATTGACCTGTTTGTAAGATGTTTTAGGACACTGATTTAATCATAGACACTGGCAAAATCTGCTTGCTTTACTCCAGGCAGTATCTTTCAGGGGGTGGGGGACAGGGCCATAAGGCTTGAACTTTTTTTTTTTTTTCCCCTAAAACTAAAATCCATACAAAAATTACTAATGGCAGCATAACTATGCATTCTAAAACATACTTATTTCCAGTTTTCCAAAAGTACTATACAATTTAGCTAGTACAAATGACTAGTGGTCCCAGTTTCTAACACTTTTTAATTTATATAAGCGTAAGAAACTGTAAATATGTTTATGAGGCCTAAATCTGAGTTTGATTAATGCAAACATGATTTATTTGCATTAAGATGTGATTCATACTTAAGAAAATTGAGTTAGTAAGGTTATTTGACATAAAGCAGAAGAACAGAATTGAATGAATTACCATTTAAAGATTAGGGCTAAGTTAATTGTTTTGTATTTTAAAAGTGTATCTCAGCCAACAAACTTACCTGTTACATTTCAGTGATGCTGCAAGTGGAAGCGTGCTAAACTCCTTGGCTAGTAGGTAGGTCTTCCACTGTTCATGCAAACATGTTCCACAAATGCAACCATTCTACTTTAAGTCATTATACAAAACCAGGCACACATTTTGCTGCCACTGACAAGATCAAGATACACTCATCTAAAGTATTTCTGCAGTTTCAGATTATTTATTTTGCTATTATGAAAATTATGATGTAGCAAAAAAACCCTGTTTACTTATGGAAATAAATGTATTGTGTGTTTTAAGTCAAGCTATTTGTTTCTCTACATAATAGTAAATTAAAAACGTTAGAATTAAGTTGACCAGTGTAATAATTGAAAAATATTAAATTTATTTTTTCTGTCTTTAAGCAGATCAGTGTGCCTTCAGGCTAGAAATCTATGCATCAAATTTCAGACAGATTTTTTTACAGCAAAGGAACATGTAAGCCCTTCAAACCAGGATTTAAAGTGAAAATAATAACCAATCTGTAATTACAGTTGCATCACAACACTAGTGGAATTCCACTAACGTACTGTTGCATAAAGCCTCGCTTGCTCCTCCTACACGCACTAAATATAAATGTGCATGAGCAGCAAAAGCAATTTACTTAATATCTGAATCAGCTAAATAGCATTTGCACTAAAATTGTGCATCTGGATACTAACTTATCTGGTAGAACTGTGGGTCAAACCTGTTGAATAAGTAGAATCATAATTATATTTCCTCTTTAAGTTTAGATGCTGTCTTGCTATTTTGTTGCTTGCCTAAGAAATTAATGATTCCACTGGTTATACTGTTCAAGTGAATTTATTTGTTTTGGAAAGGAAGGACATTTTTATTTTCCTAACATAATTTCAGTTAAGTGTTTCTGTAGAATCCTACTTTTCTTGAGTTACTAACCAATTTACATCTATGCAAATCCTGGAACACTAAGTTCATTCTTCTGAACTGCATTGCATTAACATGGGGTTATAGAATCTCTGAAAACATTTTTCTGTGTATCATGACATTGCAATTAGCTGAATGCTATTCAGAAGACTAATTACTTAAGGTGATTCTTTTTCTGTCACTCAGGATGGGTTATAAATTTCACAAGAGACCGATTTTCTTTCTGAATGTAGTATGCCTATAGTTACTGTTTGTTAAATGTGGATTACACTAAATTGCGAGTCTGAATGTCTCTCTGTTTAATTCAGAGTTTATATGCAAAGCTGGTGGAATATTTTCTCCAAAACAAAAACTGTCAGGCATTGTGCTAGGTTTTTTTGTTTTTTTTTTTTTTTACTTCTCCCCTCCCCCCCCAACCTTGTCAACTGGAGAATAGAAAGTGTTCAAAAATATTTCAGTGTTAGCAAGGGTGTAGTGAAGCTGGTCTGTTCAGCGTTTTCCTGGCTGTTCTCCACTACCGGCATACTTGCTTACTTTCTCTATTCTTGATTTGGAACAGTCCCAAAAAGAAATGTGAGGAATCTGTCTAAACAACTTGTCTCTTTCAAAATCTACATCCCATTTTTCAATTTACTTTTTCTGTAAAGCCTATTAGGACTCATAATAGTAAGACATCAGAGAGTAAATCCACTTGTAATTCTGTTGCGAAAGAAAGAGGAGGGTGCTGTAGGTCTAGGAAGTCTGAACACCTTTAGCAGAGGGATCCTATTTTGGGTGCAGTTTACTCTCCATAGATGTGAGTGTAGGACTTGACACTACAGACTGACTGTAATTGTGGCAAGGCTTTTCCTTCCACTGGTATGCAAACTGGTTATTCCACTGTTAAAAAAACAAACAAACAAACAAACCAACAATGCAGCTTACAAATGTCTCATTTTAAAGATTAATCAAATTTTGTATTAAATATAGTCTATGTTGATAATGCAGATTATAAGCTCATGCAGCAGCATCTGCTTCTGTTTTTGTCTAGTTGGAGATTATCCCTTAATAATGCAGGGTCCAGGTGCGCATTTTCAGATTTGTTGACTCAGGAAAGCTGGAGATAGCATTAAAGGCCAATGACATTGTACTGTAGCTGCATTTAAGTTGTTGCTCCTCTGAACAAGAACTTTTGCTTGAACTACCCAGTGAAAAGAATGGCACGAAGAAATGTCCTCATTACAGGTTGCTCCTCAGGAATTGGATTGGCATTAGCTGTGAAAATGGCCAAAGACGAACAGAAAAGATTTAAAGGTAACAATGTATCTGTTATTTATCTTTATAAAAATATATTCTTCAAGGCAGTACTATTTCTTTTTCCTCTGTGATTTAACAGGCCTAATTGTTTTCAGTTTGATGACTTGTTTCTTGTTAGTTTCCACCTCCTTGCTGTCAAGAAAATAGAATATGGTGAAAATATACTGCTTTCTGTAAGCAAATATTTCTGTACCTGTACTGAAACTGAACAGCTACTTGTTTCAAAAAAATAGTTAAAAAAAAAACAACACAACAAAAAAAAAAACAAAAAAAAAAACCCCTACCGAACAAACAAAACCAGCAGTATAAAACCAAATAGCTGAAAATGACTGTAGTATGCTGCCTTGGATATACATTCCCAGTTGTAATTAGCTTTGCTTCTGGCTACTAACATCTTTGTTGAAGATGCCCATTTGAGGACCAGAGAAATGAACATAGGAAAACAGTTCTTAAATTTGCAATTTTTTTCTTAAAGTGTGTTTCATTATTCCAACCCTGTGTAGGCATAAGAGGGTGAACAAAGGGCCTGGGATTTGTCTTTCTGCTGCAAAATAGGATATTTGCTATGATTGAAAATGGATGGCAAGGTGAATACAGCAATCTGTGGAAATTCAGTTTCTCACGCTTACTCACAGTATTTTACTGCTCACTGGCTGGATGCAGATTCATAGTTTTCTGGGTAATTGGGCCACAATAATGATAACGCTAATATCTATTTTGAAAAGTAGCTTGCAAAAATGTCTATTTTTGTCTACTTTTGTCTACTTTTGTAGACAAAAAATGTCTACTTTTCAAAATAGACATTTTTGCAACCTAAAGAATCATCTTTCTTCCTCTTTTTAATAAAAATATGGTTGTCATGCTAAATATGTTGAGGGTGATTAAAAAAAAATATTCTGGAATTCAAAATCAAGTTTTAGGTACCTGAAAAATGATTCAGCAGCATAACTTGATATCCATTATTTAAAGTTTTGCTGATAATAATATCTTCATATGCTGCATGTTCTAGCAGTTTAATTCTCCTTTTGAATTTCTGGAAGATTTCCGAACCAGACTCTGGGAAATCAGTGACAATATATGTTGAAAACAGGTGATTCCTACTTTCAGTTTTTATCTGAGTTCTATCACTGATATTTAAGATACAGATACAAAAGCAATATTTTAATACTTCTCAGTAAGATTGTCACAGAAATGGTTTATTTCTGATAACAGTTGCTTTTGGTGTGTCGCAGTGTACGCTACAATGCGGAATCTGGCCAAGAAAGAGCCTCTTGAGCAAGCTGCAGGTCGCAGGCTGGGCAAAACCCTCGAAATTAAACAACTGGATGTCTGTGATGAACAGTCTATTAAAACTTGTGTGAACAGTATCCCTGACAGAAGGATTGATGTCCTAGGCAAGTACAGGATGTATATGCTATGAACAGATAACATTTTTCTATTTAACATCATCTCAAATACCCTGGACAAGTTTCATTAATACATTTAATTATCAAAGTAATAATAATTACATAGTTTATTCTGTTCAAGATTCTTAAAGTTTCATGCAGACATGAGTGGATTAAATCTCACCATGCTTCCTATGAAACAGGGAAGCTTATTTTCCCTGTTTACAAAGGAGACACTTGATCGCAGAGAAGTGTCTTGGATAAGATGATATAGTTTTTAATATTGTGAAACTTTTGCCTAAATTGGCACCTTCGTGGACAAGATTTTCTGCCCTGTCGATGAAGTATGGCCCCAAAAATCAATGGAAGTGTGTGTTTTGGTTTTGTTTTGTTTATTTTATCTCCCCCCCCTCCCCAAAGATGTGAATGTTAACAAAACAAAAAGCAGACCAAAATATGGCCTGGTCTATCATCCTCTGGAATAAATTGAAGACTTCTATTCATTGCTATGGGTACTGACTGTAGCCTCTAATTCTTCATACTGAATTATAAATAAATATAGATAAATCTTGCCTCATTTTCCTGTAATCCTTTTATAGTTTAAAGAAAAAGGACTAATCAGAAATAAATTAGTTAAAATGCAAAATAGCAGATAATTTAAATTGGATTTAAAGTATAATTGAAAATTTAAAAAGAGGGAAATGTCAAGTGTATTTGCAAAGCTTTACTGACAGAATAACATCTTTTAATCCTTTCTTTAAGTATTATGTAAGGATAATTTAATCCTTAATCCTCATTTTACTTTCAAATGCTTTCCAGTAAAGATTACAATTAATGTTTATGAAGGTTATTGCTCACTGTTGTCTTCCATTTTGTGCAGTTAGCAATGCTGGTATGGGGCTCATTGGACCTATTGAATGTCAGACCATAGAGGAAATGAAAACGGTGATGGATACCAACTTCTTTGGACTGGTTCGACTCCTGAAGGAGATTTTGCCTGACATGAAGAGGAGAAAGAGCGGGCATATAGTTATAATAAGCAGTGTTATGGGAATACAAGGCAAAGTTGTTTTTTTTGTTTGTTTGTTTGAACTAAGAGTTCAGTATTCAAAATCTAAAGCTTACCTCTTTTTATCTGAGGAGGCAGGGAGGGGAAGTAGGAGCTAGCATATTTAACTATTGTGCTTTTTAATGCTGAAGTTCCAGCTATAAAAAGTACAGCACTTAGACCTGATGGTTTCTATGCATTTAGATAGTATGTTACTATAAAACTACTCTAAAGACATTACAGAATCACAGAATGGTTAAGGTTGGAAGGGACCTTCAAAGGTCACCTAGTCCAACCCCCCTGCAAGGAGCAGGGACATCTCCAACCAGATCAGGCTGCTCAGAGCCCCATCCAACCTGGCCTTGAACGTTTCCAGGGATGGGGCATCCACCACCTTTCTGGGCAACCTGTTCCAGTATTCTACAGCTCTCATTGTAAAAAAAAATTTCCTAATATCTAAGCTAAATCTACCTCCCTCTATTTTAACATTTTAACAACAAAACCTGCAGACTGATTTTTTTTTTTTTTTTAGAGTTTTAACTCAAACTCTATTAAAAAAAAAGTATCTGGAAAATGGGGCTTAGTATTACTTTTATCTTTCTTGTTGGAAAAGATTATGGTGACAGGCAAACATGCTTACTACACTCTGCATAATAATAATGGAATAAAATCCAATCATATCCTAGACAATTGTATCACCTTTTTGTAAAGTTTCTCGTGTCATAAAACTCCAGAGTCTAATTTTAGTAACAGATACCAATGCTCCTACTCCTGTGTTCCATCTAGTCTGGATGTATGTGTTTCAGTTTTTACAAGTGGCATTGATCTTGCCTGGATTATTCCGGTGAGCAAGGGTCCTAATTCAAACTGCAGGAGTTGGTATGGTTTGATACAATACCTAGCATCCCCCTAAATGGACTGATGTAGTGCTTTTTCTAAATCACTCAGATGCAAGCTGGATCTCTTGCATAATCATATCTCCTGCATTGCATTCAGCTCCTGTTCTCATCTATAGCCTATTAAAGTCTTGCTGATAAATAATGCAGATGGTATTGTATATATAGACACTTTAATATCTTAGACTACAAAATATTTACTACAACCCAAAGAGATCACAGCATCAGCTAGGAGGAGGAAAAGCATTAGTTAAGCATCCTTTCCTAGAATAAGCAATTTGGAGAACATAGACAAAAAATCAGAATTTAGAGTCAATATACACAAGGATTTTTCTAATGTTTTCCCAGCAAGACTGTAGAAATTTTGGGAAAATACAAGAGTGTTTAAATCTAACTATTACATTCTCAGGGTGTTTTGTTTGTATCATCAGGTATCTTATTTAATGACGTTTATGCTGCATCTAAGTTTGCTGTGGAAGGATTCTGCGAAAGTTTAGCTATACAAGCACTCAAGTTCAAGCTGCAGTAAGTATTGATCCACTGGCATAAATTGTATTTTAAATAGTTTCAAATACACTCAGAGCTAGCAAACAAATTTTTAAAGCTTGCTGCTATGTAGGAGAAACAGACTGAGGAACCCATGGAAATTGTACGTCACAAAAGGCATAGGAATGTCCACATTCTTCACACTACATAAGCAAATAAAAAGATCTAGATGCTAAAATAAACATGTTCTCTTGAATGGTTAAAGGCTGTTTAGCGTTGGATAAAATACAGTTTATGTAACACTTCTGAAAACAGATTCTTGCATATAATATAGGAATAAAATTATAATAACAATCTGTAATATTTTCATTTAGAAAGGATAACATGCTTCTTAGGCAAGTCACAGACAAAAAAGTTCGGGGGCTCATCACAGAGAGAGAGCAAATGGAAATTAATCAGAATGGAACACAAAGTGAGATACCTATAATGACAGGAGGTGTGAGGAAAGTGAGAAGAATGAGTTGTACTATTTATTAATGTTGAAGACAGTATTTAAGGGAGTGGTCCTGTTCATAGTCTGTGGGACTTTGGGCTCTGATTTGTCACATGTATATTCACATTCATGTAATTCTGCTACTATTCTTTGTGTGAAGTCAAACAATTGTTAAATATCCATTGCACCTCTGTGTGCCTAAGCATTTAGCCTTGTGCTGTGGGAGAAGAGACAGCTGCTGCCATGGGATTTTGGAGACAAAGCAGCATCCAAACTGTGATTTTGCATACCACTCTGAAAAGTTCGGAGGGATTTAAAATAAATACATTGTAATGATACACAGGATATACCAGAATTCATAAAAAGATTTCAAGAGTATAAGATACAGCAAAAAGGAGGTTAAAAAAGGAAAGTAGAATGGGATAAGTTCAAGGTCCAGTGTGAAGAGTGATGCAAGAGAAAAGGCTTTAATTCCAGCAGGAGGTGGAATTCTGCTGTCAAGGTCAACAGCTTGATTTAATTCTAAAGAGCCTGATCAGAACTCAAGCCTAGGAAGAAGCTGAAGATGTCCCTGCTCCTTGCAGGGAGGTTGGACTAGATGACCTTTAAAGGTCTGTTCCAACCCTAACGATTCTATGTTTTTAAGAGATCCTATCCCAAAGAGTGTTTTGATAAACATAGTGGCTGGGAGTTATTACTGCCTGAGAAAATAAGTGGGAAAGAACTGACCAGTAACTGTATTTCAGTGATTTGCTAAAATATACTGCTGAGCAAAATAATTTTTTCCAGATTTAGCAGCAGCCAAAATCTGTCCTCCCACAGCAAAATTCTCTATATTATATTTTATTATAATATTGTGGAGGGATCTTGAATTATGTAACACTGACAGCTTGACAGAGAAAAATCTCTTTGGGCAATTCTCCCATCTCTTTCAGCGACTTCTAGTATTATCATGGGAAAGCTATAACAAAGAAATCTATGTAGGGTTTTGTCCAGAAAATAAAGAATTTTCTATCCAAACTATTCTATGATTCTCTGAATTTTGTTACTATCCTTTAATTATTTTTCTTAATATTTGATAAGTTCTTGTGGATAAATAATCCCTAGATTCCACAGCCATGAGACAGCAGGCAACAACTGCACTCACTTCTGCCATGAATTAAGTTACAGCACTTCCCTGAAATTTAAGCTACGCAGACTTCTACTACTGCGTGTGGATGGGAGCACTAATGCGGTATGGATTGCCTTTACAGAACGTACTGTTTAATATTGCTTGCTAACATGTACTCACAGTGCAACTCTTCAATATTATTTTTTGAGAAGGATAGAGAGGTGTATTTCCCATGGAGGATAGTCAATAACCAGTGTATCTTTCCTTTTTGAACAGGTTAAGTTTGATTGAACCAGGCCCAGTGGTTACAGAGTTTGAAAGAAAAGTGTTTGAAGATGGAATGAAAATGGATCTTTCAGCTGCGGATGAAGAAACAGCTCAGATGTTTACTAATATTTACCTTAAAAATTACAAACAAATTTTCCAGAGCCTGGGACAAAGTGCTGAAGATGTTGCAGAGGTAACTCATCAACAATTCTCCACCTTATTTTTTCTTTGTAATTTACGAATTTACTGGTTGGTTGGTGGGTTGTTGTTTTGTTTGTTTGTTTGTTTTGTAAAAGCATTATATTTAATTAAATTACACAATTTAAAATTATTTTTTTAAACTCAGGAGAATCTTGAGAGTTTTAAACAAAACCCCTTAGAATATTAAAAGAATGTTCCTTCTGAAGTATGGAAGACAATTATGAATTGTAATTTAAATACCACTGAGGTATTAGATGCACTTATACATCATCTGGTGAAGCCTGAACCTTCTGCAGTGTTACCATACATCTACATAGGGTTCCCACCATTGGTTAAAGCTGCTCTCCTCTCCATCTCACTAGTAATCCCTCCGCTAATGTGAAGTTCACTCAGCTACCCTAGACCACCAAGGAACAACAGGAGATCTATGAACGTAGTTTCGGGTGCTTGAGGCTTCCTGCAGGATGACAAATTTCGGCAAGCCATGGAAGGGGACGATGACTTCAGGGGCTTATTCCTAAGGAATAACTTCAGTGTCAACTGAAGGTTCCCAGGTCTTGCTGCAAATTGCACTGTTCCGATCCATTCCCAGTGAACTGTAAAAGAAAGGATCTACCTGTTGTGGGCATATAGGCATAATTTTGGAGGACTACTCAGGATACTTATGTGTAAGGTGCTATCACCATGGCATAAATAAACAGAAATAGGCCTAAGAATAAATAAGAAGTACTTCTTATGGCCTTAAAAATATTTTGAGAAAAAAATTCTAATGAAATTCTAATAAAACTACATACAGGGGTTCACATAATTCTAGCACTTTATTCTTCCACTTTTCCTCTGCTCAACTGAAAACTTATTATTTTGGCAAAGGTTCTTAAACAGTTCTATTTCTCATTCTTGACAGCACACAGTAAAGATAATTCTTGCAGAAAATCCACCTTTTCGCCATCAGACCAACACCTTGTATACTCCGATGACAACTCTGAAATATGCAGATCCAAATGGAGATCTACCCATTGATATATTCTACAAAATGGTTTTTCATCATGACAAAGTCTTCAGTGCGAGTCTTAACTTTATCAAATTGCTAAGGTGGAGAAGTAGGAAGAGCTTTGACCTGGGAAAACCCTCACAATAAGTATGAGATTATATAGTGCAAACTGGAATTACTTGTAGCTTCTGGTAAACACGTTGTTGTTATTCAAATGCCTTTGCTCTGTAGTTCTGAAAAGGCATTCAAGATGTTTATTTGAGCTTAGGTAAGATACTCAGCTCACCATATTTATCTTGAACTTTACAGTTTACGGAACTTTGAAATTAAAATCCTCTGACTGTAGGTTTATTCTGTTTAGTGTTTGCATTTGAGAGATCTGTTTTCATGGGAACATGAACATTGACTGATACTTGTGTATTCAATATTGACCCGATCCCATTCACTTATTAGAACAGAATATATACTGACATGTAATGTATGCACATTATTTAGATTCTTAATATAATAAAAATATTTTCTCCTTTTACTTATTGGAATAGAATTAGTATAGTAATCTCAATCACATTAGTATTCTCATTTTCATTCTCCTTTACCAGTAACATAAAAGAAAGTCGCATCAATCCTAAAATGTCACAATTAGAATATTTATTATTCATATATATATGTTATCATATTCTGAATGCTTCCTTTATATACAATGGTTACTGGCACATAGGGGACAATAAAATGTTTTTTAAAAGCATCTTAAAATAAAATATCTTCTTATTGTCTGGGTACTATTTTTTTCAGAAATAACAATATATTATCAGTAAGAAGTAATTTAAATCCATTAAATGCCCTCAGGGTGTTGAGTCGCTGAAGCTGAGCCACAGGCTCTCCCTTTCCAAGCTATCCTAATAAGAATGAATGAAACCAGAATGCTGACATGAGGAGGTCTTTTCCCTCTCTTTCTCTCATCCTAATCCTACAAGTCAGCTGAGGCTAAGCTAGGGGCCTGGGTTTAAGCACTGTTCCTGCATGGCATTCTTGTTCTCCGACTTCCAGCCTTGCCTCGGCACTGCCCCAGGCTGCAACGAAAGCCCAGTGCCCCTCTGGCCTCCAGGCAGCAGTTTCTCAGCATGTTCCAGCAGCAATCCTTGTTTCACTCGGAGAGACCAGCTGTAGCTCACTGGGGATACAGGAACTGGCTTTCTCTTTCCCTGAGTGCTTTCTCACTAAGCCTAAATCTAACTCCGTGCTGGGACTTGCAGTGGCCCTGCCCTGCCCTGCCTCTCCCCAAAGGCTAGCTCAGAGGAGCCAAGCAGCAGCTCCCACGGATACCAAACACTTCAGGTAATGCTTGGCTTGCTTTGCAGTCATGACCCTTTCGGTCGAGCCCAAGGTGGGGGTGCGTGCAGGGACCTCTCTGGGATCACAGACAGGGGGTGCTGGAAGGACATAGCAGCCCCTGTGCACAGCTGGAGGCCTCATATGTGTTCCACTCCTAATTCACACCTCTTTCTCCCAAATACTAGGCTGGTGCTTGCACCTCAACATCTGCGCGTAGATGGGGCAGAGTGGAAACAGCAGCTAGGCTGCAAATGGGATGGCAAGAATTAAGGGACAGTACAGCGCTGCCAGAGCTGAAGGGAGCACGGCCACTCTCACCTCTGCACCCTGAGGTGCCGCCAGAGAAACCCAGCTGCCATCCACTGAGGGTCAGGATCCAGCGCAGGGTTACAGCTTGGACAGAGACAGCCAAGAAGGGCCGGGCCTGCCAGTGGTGAGGGCCGCAGCCTCTGTAATCGCTCACGCGCAGTTGTCTCTGGCCTGCGGCTGGGCTGCTTTACCCCGTGTTCCTCCTTTGCAGCACACCGCCGCAAGGAGCTACCAGGACAGCAGGTTTTAATGGGCCTTCCAGAAGCGCCTGCATAGTTGGGTTGGGTTTGTTTCCTACAGCCCTTACGCTACCATTCATGGAGTGGAGGAAAGCAAAAATCGCGGCTTCGTGGATGGACCCTGAGCAAATCCAGCAACGACGGCAACTCGCGGACGAAGAGCCGAGCACCGGCCGCTCGTCCTGCTTCGGGAACGACCTCCCCGAAGGGCGGGCGTAAAATCTCCTGCTGCTACAGAGCTCGAGGGGGAGGCCGGGCGAGACAGAGAGCAGCTCTCCAAGGAGACTTCGGGCCCGGCCGGGGCCCGACGCGGGGAGAGCGGCCGGTCCCTCGCCGCTACCGCCCGCACGTGGCGCCGCCTCACGGGCCGCGCGCCGCCAGCCCTTCCGGCGCTCCCCGGGCGGGCGGGGCCCGGCGGCGGAAGCGTGTCCCGGCTTCCGGCGGAAGCGACGTCCCTCGCAGGTCGAGCCCGTAGTCAGGCCGTTTCCGCCTCGCGGCCGCCCTCACCGCCGGGCCAGACGCCGCCGCGGGAGGAGGGCGCGGAGCCGAGCCGTGCTGCGCGCGGGAGACTTGGCGGCTCGCCTTCCCTCAAGGCCGTTCATAAGGCGGCGGCGCCGGCGCCCGAAGGATGTGGCGGAGGCGGCAGTGGCAGGCGCCGCGGCCGAGGGAGCCCTGAGCCCGAGCGGCGCTTCCCGGCCCCGCGCACCGGCGGCCCGGCAGCGGCCCCCCTCCCGCTCCGCTCGTCCCGCCGCCCCTCCGCAGCGTCGCCTTCCGCGGCACCGCCCGCCCCTCGCCGGCTCCCCGCGCGCTGGAGCCCCGCGCGGGAGCTGAGGGGGAGCCCGTGAGCGCGGGAGCCGAGCGCCCCTCGGGGAGCGAGCGGCAGCCAGGATGGCCTCGTCGTCGGGCAACGACGACGACCTCACCATCCCCAGGGCTGCCATCAACAAGATGATCAAAGAAACGCTCCCCAACGTCCGCGTGGCAAACGATGCCCGGGAGCTGGTGGTGAACTGCTGCACTGAATTCATCCACCTCATCTCCTCCGAGGCCAACGAGATCTGCAACAAATCGGAGAAGAAAACCATCTCCCCGGAGCACGTCATACAAGGTGAGCTCCGGGAGGCCGTGTGCCGCCGGCCATTCGGGCGTCGGGCCGCTGCGGCTTTTCCCTCCCCGGTTTCTTGCAGTTGTGTAAGAGACAAAAGGCAGGGGTGTTTTCAGGGGCTCGGGGAACAGTGTCTCTTGTCTGGCGGGTCAGTCGCATCGCTGGGGAAGGTCGGCTTTGTGTGGTTAGGGTGACTGTTGGGTGTGCTCGGGACGAGCTCTCATTTTGCGGTTCGGAGAAGTCTGGGATGCTTTGAGTGAAGCCACCGAACCCATTCGTCTTTTTCCTACATGTGAAATGAGGTCTGCTTTTTCTAATGGCTGTGCAGATTTCTTTTACAGCCTGCTTTAACATCCTGAACTTATTAAATGTCTTTCTAATTGGAGACTGACAAGAGAGGTATGATTTGGTATGTGGGCCCAGGCTTCAATCTGGAGTCGTCCTGTTTGTGTCCTTTAAAGAGTAAAATATTCCTTCAGGGTTACCCTTGGAGTCCGATTGTTTAACGTTAAGTGTTGGTAGCTGTTGTAGAAAGCGTTTAAACATGACCTATGCCCTTGCATCTTTTTCTGCTGTTGACTTCCACTTCCCCTTGCTTGGAAAAAAAGGAGAATTCTCTCTCTGCCTCTCATTTGCTTTTCTTTAAATTCTGCCACAAACAGGGAGTTTCCTTGCTCATCCTTAAATCTCCAACAGGCATCTTTTGTCATTCACTTTGCTGCTTAAGCAAAGGTTGTTGATACAAGCATCTTGTAGTCAAACAAATTTGTAGCAGTAATAGTGAAAGAGTACTTTATTCTGCTGCCTGATAGAAATATTAACAGCAGCATTTGCTGTAGAGCTATTTTTGAGGACTACGATGATATCAAGCTAGTTTTAAAAACGTTACTTTTTTTTTTTGTAATGATTCTGTGAAACAAAAAGGAAAATCTGATTTATTTGGATTGTATCAGCTTGCTCACCAGAAGAGTGACTGGATTATGAACACCAAAACAAAATATGTAGCATATATGAGCTTTTATAGTAAATAAAATACATGTCAATCTGGAGGTTTAGCAAAGCAACTCCATCACAGAAGCTCAGGATGTAAAGAGTAGAACTTGTACTTGCACATGGAAGTATGATGCTTCTAAATATGTGGATAGGATCTTCAAGTGACCACCAAAATATTTAAGCTCAGTTCTTAACACAGGAATAGACGTGATCTTTAAGGTCAAGGACAACAAAGAATTGATGTATGAGAGTTTTTTGTTGTTTCCCAGTAGCAGTGGTCCTTGGAAGAGATATCACTTACTGCTGCCCTGGTTTCAGTCTGGGGTTTTTTTGGAAAACAAACTGAAACCAAAATGTATGCATGTATGTATACACACACGTGCATGTGCATATCATCAGCAGGTGGTCCCAAACCAAGTATTTTGCTGTGTTCTATGTCTTTGTGTTACCAGATTTTAGAGTTAGGAAAAAATATTTTCAGATTAGATTTGTAATTTTTAGTCAAATATTGCGAAGGAAAACTTTGGAGGTTTATCCATTTTTGTAATGCTCTGGAGATGGAACAAGTTGTTCGTGGATTTTCTGCTGTTCTTATCTTTAGGGAGATGTGCTATTAGCTTCTTCCAGATGCTGGTCAGTTGGCAGATGTTCCCTCTGTGAGGTATGAGGGTTTAGATTGCTAATTTTGGAAACAGTGGTCATGTGTATATAGGTATAGTGTTTCAGCATTTTCATCCATCTTCATACATTCTAGATACTGGCTGTGTTGATTTCCTCTTAATGTAGCTCCATGACAATGACGCTAACAAATTAAGTAATTGAAATAAGTTTGTTGTGGTCATCCAGATATCTTGTTCTTCTTAACTGGTTGAACCAGCTGTTTTAGAACTAAAATGAGGCTAATAGCCATCACATCATACCTAGTCCAGTCTAAACGCAGGCTGCTGCCAAGAGGAATTATTTTGTACCCTACCTAGAGTTGGATGTAGTAAGTGCTGATCCAACTGACCCTGTTGCTTGTTGAGAATCTAGCGGGGGGAGCAGAGTTTTCTGTCAGGTGAGTTTGCTGATCTGACTGTTCCTGTAAATGAGAAGTTACTAGATTGGAAGCAAGGAGCAGGAAGGATACTGAACTGGGAAGGAGAAGGGGGAAAGAGACACTGCAGTTGGTGACACCCTGCCATCGGGCTGTATTAGAGGTAATGTGAAACTGCACTTTGTCACTGTACTTAGTTGTTTGGCAGCAGTGGTGCTTGAGACACCCTTCCTTTGCTGTACTATTAAATTGATTATGTGGCCATGTGTTGAGGTAGAACTCTTTTCCCCTATCGCTGGGTTATGCTTCAGCTAGATGAAATCCCTGCTGTGTTTCATTGTCTGGTAGCACAAATACTTGACTGGCACAGTGCTGTCAACAGCACAGGGAAAGGAAAGCAGAGGCTTCTTGCATCCCATGAGAGATCTGATTTGGTAGATGTACTCAGACTATGCTAAGCACTCATTGCTAGCGATAAAACACAAGGCAGCTTCCCTGGAGAGTACCCAAAGGCATCAAGGCTACGCAGTACGCGGGAGTGGAGACAGTTTCCATGTTTATTGTTGAATCCCACCATTAGGAACCCAGTTGTGAGCCTGAGACCTTAATAAGCAAATGAATGTCCTTCCACCCTGGAATAGAAAATAGCCTCATTTGATAGTTATGCAAGTTGTAAGCAGATTTTTTTATGAGAAATTAACTTCTGTTGAATTCTGAAAATGGTTAAATCACCCTTTTCATTAAGTTTACTACTATGGTTACTTTGTCTACATAGAACTGTTGTGCAGCAAGGTAGGCTGTGGATTGATGGCAAATCCTGTAGCTTCTTTCATGGACTGTTAGGATACTGACAGTGTTTATATTAGCATTTAATGTTAAAAAATTCCAAACAACTGTTAATTCTTGGGATTTTACTTTGGAAGTTATTTTTCTTTGAAAGGAGCATAAAAAGTTTAAAATCTCAGGTATGAATGGCCAGATTGGATAATAAAACAAATGTAGAACTAATTATGCTTAACTGATTAATCTGAGATCTGCACCTTCATGCTGTCTTTAAGAGTGGAAGGGAACTGGGAAGGGATAGTTAGGATTTTGTGTTTATAAATATGAGAAGGCTCCCCTCGCCTTAAAGATGCTGTATTTTGGGATTCCATTGTTTAAATTCAATTTGATTGGTCTGACCTCAGTAAGATACTGAATTTTCAGCAAGTTGGGTAGATGTGTAGATTTCAGATTCCAGAAGTAGAAAGATTCTGAATGTTAGTGGAACAGTAGCTCTGCTAAAGTAGTAATCACTTGTCCCACATTTTAGCACCATGGTGGTATAAAGGGATTCATATTCCTCCCATGCATGTTCTGTAAAGCCTTGATGTGCTTCAAGAAGACAGGAAATTTCTTAAGTCATTTGACAGCCAGCAGACATTTGATGCGCTAGACTTGTGGTGCATATGTGGTTCTTCATAGCTTTATTATGTTGAACAATTGTACTAATCTATTTTGGATATATCGCATGTTTTCTTTTGGAAATTTTTTTTTTTTTAGTGTGCTATATTCAATACATAACTCTTAAGTTCTTTCAATTCATTTATTTTCTTTTAAGGGCCATTTCAAATTTCTGTAAAAACACATCTTGCTGTTGACTTCAGATCATACCTTGTTGCAGCAGATTGCCAGCCCTGATCACTGAACATTCCTTTGATGAACACCTATGTATTTGCCATGATGGTTTGTCTTACTGATGTTAGACTTGCAGAGTTCTTATATTTTTATACTTTGGCTTAAAAAAAAATTTGGGTAGTTTATTGTATATGCTCTTTACATTTTAAAATTGAATGAGTTGTTAAATATTTATAGACTGCTTAGCTAACTAGTTCTGGACCAAGAGATGTGGATTTGCCTCCTGTCTGCTGAGATTGAATTAAGCAGGTTTCTTGAAGGTTTTTGGTAATGCTCATAGAAACTATGGGCTAATTGAAAAAAAGTGTTTCCAGTGTCTGTGTGTGGGCTGAGGTTGAACTGGCATACTGTCTCTGAAGTAACTTGATTATCTCTAAATCAGTTTACCTTTTAATATTATTTATGCTCAGAAGTAGGTATTATGTAAATTCATTTGGCAAATGTTATCTGTAAAGGAGTGGTAGTCCGGCATGACTAGATAGCTGCTCCGTACTGCCCTGTTTAAGGCAGTGTGTTAATTGTCTCCCTGAGTACACGTTGGAAGCTGAAAACTTACAGAATACCATTGGGTGATTGTTTAGATGTATGATACAATGGCATGCTGCCTTAATTACGGGAAGGAAAAGGTTACTTACAAAATTAATGTTAGAATATAGTCTGAATGTAACTACGTTTGTTTACAACAAGTTGTTGATGTTTGCTGTTGTGCAGTTTCTTTTAGTGCTATTTCTTGAACAGCTTGTGACATAACATTTATCTTCCTTTATTTCAACCTTAAACCAGCTATCTTTCCCTAAGGAAAACTCTAATTTGTATAAATACTGTAAATGAACCAAGTGTTTTATTAAACTGAGACTTGTTTCTAGTATAACTGGTGTTTATGTAATATTTCGAGCATATTCTTTAACAGATTCCATTTTGGGGGGTGTGCATGTTTGGAGACATACTGTAGTAAATGGTGAATCAGGAAACAGTGTGTCTTCTGTCACGTGTTCTACCTGTTTTTTTTCAATAATCCTTCCTGTTCCTTTTGCATTCTTTAAACAAACTATTGTTGCATGGTATAGCTGCATTTCAGATTTATTTGGGCAGATAAAAGTGCAAGATTTCAGTTTCTGAACACGTTTTCATGTGGAGATAAGGGTTTCTGTTGAGAAATAAAACAATAAAGAGCTTGTACGTAATTTCATATAACTTTGTGTGAACGATGCATTTTTAGCTTCTTGGCACTTGACACGTGAATTTAGACCTTGAGACAAAAGCTAAGATTCATACATCTAAGGTAATATTAATTATTTATGTCCCTGCTCCTTGCAGGGGCGTTGGACTAGATGACCTGTGAAGGTCCCTTCCAACTCTAACCATTCTATGATTCATTCTATGATTCCATGATTTCTGTCTTAGTGAAAGATCTGTGATCATTTTACATGCGTTGGTTTTGCTCTGTTATAGGTTGCTAATTTACCTTTTACTGAAGACTTGCAGCAAAACTGGAAAGTTAAAACCCATGAGAACGATTCAGATAGGAAGGACTTAGTTGTATGAACTCTGCTTGATTCTGATAAGTAGAAGACAGGAGAAAGATGTCTTTTGAAGAATAATGTCTATCTCTAGTGAAATGTATCTGAAAGCTCTCAATCCTCAGTGAGTGCAGACTTCTTGGGTTATGCTTGACTGACCTTAATTTTTCTAGCATGAAAACATGCGCTCTTAAATGGCATAGGAGAAGAGACGGGGAAAATAGCTGTCAGATCTTCTTAGAAACACAGATTTTTCATCACCAGATGATAGAAAAGTCATCAACTTTTTACTTCTTAAAAAAAAAAATCTTTTAAACAAATCTATATCTATTATCAAAAGCTTCGTAAAAGACGAACAATGTGTTTTCTTTCTTTCTTTCTTTCTAGCACTAGAAAGTTTGGGGTTTGGCTCCTATATCAGTGAAGTAAAAGAAGTCTTACAAGAATGCAAAACAGTAGCACTAAAGAGAAGAAAGGCCAGTTCACGCTTGGAGAACCTTGGCATTCCGGAAGAAGAGCTTCTAAGGCAGCAACAGGAGTTATTTGCAAAAGTAAGTGAAGCAATACTTGTACTGATGAGGTTGGAATAATTAATACTGCAGATCTAATGCCACATAAACATGTGCACATCCCCAGAAGTATCCCCTTCCTTGTGAATTGCTGTGGCATCTAAGATGCTATTGACCTTGACCTATTTAAATGGGGGAAAGTAAAGTCAACAAATAAGATGCTGCTATTTGTCACTTCTCTGATTTGACATACAGGATTTTGTATAAAGCAAGTTTTATACTCTAGGTTTAAAAAGGATGGAGTTTTGCTGCTACTTAGGTTTTTCCATTCTACTGTAGAGAATACATCAAGAATTACTTGGCTGAGGAAATAAAAGAATGGCAGCTGATGTTCTAGGAAATTACCAGTTTTGATGCATTAAAAAGTGAAAAGAGCTTTTCTGTTTCTGGCCATCAGTGCACAAATGTTATTTCTTAGACTTTGAAAGAAACATTTCATCATTCAAAATTTCTAATTTGTCTTTTATCATCTTTACTCTTGGCAAGACTCTAATTGAGTGAATTCATGCATAAATTTTTAAAGAGGCAGCTGAGGCATAGGAAGAGTATTTGCTTGCAAATACTGCACATGCGCACACACACGCTCTCTCCATCACAGCCCTCTGCCCTCCCAGCTTTCCCAGATAGTTTGTGGACGTCTGCAAGTTTAAATGACTAAAAACCAATTTTATTTATTTCTCTTTTTACACCATCTTTCTCCCTACTATTCTCTTAGTTTGACAAGAAGACCATTCTCTAAACTAAGTGATGTGAAAACTATCTTGGATTTCTTTTTCCTCTTACCCCAGGAATGAGTCTTATTTTCTCAGTTTGTTTACTTTAATTTCCTCTGGTGAAAATGCTTATTCACTTAGGATTCAACAGATCTGACTACTGCAACCTTCTCTCCACTGCACTATACTTGTATCTTGCGGAAACAATGTTTTTTTCATATTACAACACATCAACTATTTAAATCTGAAATGTATGATGAATTTTAAGGCATTTAAAATTTCAGCATACCACATAACTGTTTTCAGCATGCAGTGAACTAAGTATGATAAATTCATGTCTGCCTAACTTCTGTACTAATGTTAGAAAGATCAGTATTGTTGCTTCTGAATGAAGGGGGAATTTACAAATAATAGTTTGATACTTCTTTTTTGACTTAGTATTTTGTTCAAATAATTTAGCATAGTGTACAAAACAAAAAAGCAGCAAAGACAAGGTGTGTTAAGGAAGTATTAGCTCCTGAGTAACATTAAAAAAAAAAACCAAAGCATAACAGAGAAAAGCTGAAACCACTTCCACCTTAGGTAAGCCACACTTTATTTAAGGAATCACCCCTTGAGGTGTGTTCTTTTTTTAATTCTATAATAGTGTGCCTTAATGTCTAAATTAAGGCAATACATGCAAGTTTGACAAGATTGTATGAATGATTTTTAAGAAGTCTTTAGTAATATGGAAAATCCTTGCTTAGATTCAAAGATGGCAGTCTCATCTTTCAAAAATAGTAGTTGTGACATGCGGTTGGAGGTACTGTAATTATTCTTAAAAATAGTTACACAAGTGCATGTTAGTGCTGATCTTGTTAATATTCTAGAGCGTGACACTAATACCTACTTCTTGCTCTAGTTATAAAATACTTGCCTGTTAATGTTATGGATGTTTGCCTATAGCTTGGATGATTGTAAATATTTGAAGTCAGTAGAATGGCTTATCCCAGCGTTCATGTACATCTAAGTTTCTGTGCAAGATGAGGGCCCTAACAGATCTGGGGTTTTTTTTGAGGCTTCTTCACTGAAGTTCATCTGTGCAATAAATAAGTTAAGTTTACCAGATGTTTCTTAGTTAATTCAACTCAATGGATTTCCTCCTTCCCCCCCCCCCCCCCCCCCCCCATTTTTTAAATGGCTAAGTGATGCCATTATAAGCATGGCAGTGAGGGTAGGCACGGACAAAACGATCTGTCCAGTGTGGAAGTGCTGAGCCTCTAGTTCCTGGTGCATGCATGTGTATCACCTTGTTGAATGTACAGTAAAATTAATTGTAGCAGGGTCAGTAGGGTGCCCTGTTGTTATCTTGTGTGTGATAAGTACTTATGCCTCTCCTATGTATCCAGGTGCTGCTGTTTTCCTTTCTTTAGAACTTTACACTTAAATTGTTTTCCAACCCTTGTAACATCACTACTGCTTTAAGTTTGAAATACCAAAAAGAGTTCACTGAGAAGAGTTTCCTACCTCTGTAAAAGTATTTTCTTTTAACGGTAGAACAGACTGAGGAAATACCTTACTTCTTGCAATAAGGGAAGACATGTTTTTCACTTTGCAAACTAGATACTCTGGTTTTGATCATTTTTGAAAGCATCATCTTTTGTCATGTTAAAATTTGCAAAACTAATAATTTGTTGACGCTTTGGAAAAAAAATAGGAAAATTCAGTAAGTGCAATGGGATTAGAAAGAAAATCATTACCATCGTAGTAATGACTTGTAGAAGTAGAAAAGTAAGGAAGACTTGAAGATTATAAAGAGCTTTTTCCTAATGTTGACTCAAAATCGAAACTGAAGTTTTAACACAGTTGGCTAGTATACTGTTGAAATCAACAGTAGTTGCTGACAAATGAAAACCCTGGATAGAAAAGTGAGAGGTCACTAGCTGAACTATTTGAAATGTTTTGTTAGTGTCTTATACCTTTCAGTAAAGAACCGTACCTTTCTGTAGCAAAGCCATACTCTATCTCAAATTTGAGATGACCTTACATTGCTCTGTTTTCCAAAGATAATGGCTTTCTTTGTTTTTGTAATAGTGTATGTCCTTGTGGTACCATTGGATGATTTCATAATTGCAAGTTTTAGTATTTGTAATCAACAAAGTAGGGCTGTTATCTCTCAACTGTGATTAAATGTTAAGATCTCTTGAAATTGAAGCCTAAAATTTCCATTGCTTTACTTCACTTAATTTTTCCATTAGGAATTGGTTCAGCACAGTCCTTACGATGGAACTTAAGTACAGTAGCTCCCACTTCTTGTTTTTGTAACTGTAAATCCTCCAAATGATGGCCTCTTCAGAGGAAGAGAGAATATACCTAAACATCTTGGTACAAATAATTAAGGTACTTCTAGATGTGTTTTTAATATGTACAATTAATAAAAAATTATACAAAAGGAATCTACAGGTGCAGATAAAACTGCTTTTAAAGGTAAGGTGCTCTAGAGATTCTTCACAAGGTATGTATGGGCTTAACAATTAAATTCGTGTCTTTAGGCTAGACAACAGCAAGCAGAACTGGCGCAGCAGGAATGGCTACAGATGCAACAAGCAGCTCAACAGGCACAGCTTGCTGCGGCCTCAGCCAGTGCATCCAATCAGGCAGGATCCTCTCAGGATGAAGATGATGAAGATGATATCTGAAATTCACCAGCTGAGTTTGTCTTTAAGAAATACTTTTCCTGCACAATGAAAACAGTGAAATGAATGCTTACCTGTAAGTTTGTATGCATCATGGACTGGCAATTGGTATTCTAGGGGTGTCTGCTGTTGTGTGCTGTACATGTATAAACTGTCTTTTTTTGAACTCTTGAAGATTTAAGGTTCAGTATCATATCAACTTTGGATTTTTAATGGTGTATATGGAAATTTTAGATAGCAGTGCGTCATTTATTTGATCAATAAACAGTGTTACAATAAACAACGAGTTTATAAAATATAGTGAGATTTATACAAAAAGCTCTAAATCCACATTTGCATTTCTTCCCTTTTAACTAAACTATAAAATCTTACTTAGAATTTTTAATTGTTTTTTGGGGGAGTGGTACAGTAGACATAATCTGTTAATGGGAAAGAAAAGCAGAGTTCAGCATAGTAGAGTCTGAATTCTTATCTCTTTTTAAAATGAGGATGTATATGGCAATAAATATTATATATTCTCAAACACCACACTTGTTAGAATTTGAAAATTATACATTTTCACCCAGCTAGGAAAAGGTATGTTTAATAGGAGTTGTACAAATTCAGTCTTTTTTTTTGTATAGGGGTGAAAAAAATAAACCCATGGTTTTATTACAACATCCTTTGACAGTCCTAACGGAATATTTCTCTTCAAAGACTGCCTGGTTTGAAAAACTAACTCTTCTATTATTTCACTCCAGTTTAACGTTAACTGTTGTTGATGGTATTTCATAGTCCAGATCTATTCATATTGTTGAAATACAAAGCTGGAACTTGATAAAACAGAATTGTTTTAGTTCCACTGACGTAACTGGGAATGATAAGTATTCAAGCCTAAGAAGGCAAAAGCTGAAGCTAAGAGCATGCTTACCATAAAAGAGGGAATTTATTTAACCTTGATTAGTCATTGTTGTCAGCGTAATGCTAACGTTCTCCAGACTAGATTGCCACTGGATTACTAAGATACCTTGTTGAAAGATAATATTTTCTTCATTCAGATTGGTTCATAGGTAAGTCCAGTTTTTGATAAACTGTTCCCAAGAGTGATCAGCAATACATGAAACAGAAATTATGTAGTAGTCCTTTTGATAGTTGATTTGAAAATTCTGTTGATTAATGGATGAGCAGCTGTTCTTTGTGTTGAAATAAAGCACAGTAGTGTCCATTGCTGAGTTTTAATGTGTTACTTGAAGTAATACTGGCATATCTTCTGGTACACTAATCTGAGCAGACTAGAAAAGCCACTTGCATGCTGCTGTAAATGATCCAATAGCTCTCTAACAATGCGGATTGTTTTATTAACTTTAGGTCCTCAGCAAGTCGCTCTAGTTCCAATTCTTGAGGAGGGCTGCAGCAGCCTGTTTATGTAAGAATGCAAACAGAAAATGATGTGCCCATTTTTACATGAAGATCTGAACAAGGTACAATTGGCATATATTCAGATCTCAGTCACATAGTGACTTTTGATTTAAATTTGAGATACATTAAGTTGCATATTGAATAAACCTGAACATGTCCTTAAATGCATTAACTCAGAAAAGTATTTGTTTGAATATTTAAGTTTAAAAAAGAAAAACAAAACAAAAAACCTTTAATGGATACTAATGAAATAGGTTAGGCAAGGTTTGACCGAGGAAGTGGTTTTCTGCAAAGGTTTAAGTACCAAAGGTAGAAAATCTAGTCTAGTGATACAATATTAATGTGCAGTGTTGGCTTTTCTAATTTGTACTGTAATACCTTCACACTTTCTATTTTAAATGAGTCTTTTCCTTTTAAATAATATTAGGTATATTTTCACACCTTTCTTTTCTGATGCAGAATTCAGGTTAACATTTTACTGCATCTGGTATGTATGGTGTAATATGTTTGGATCCTTGTGACCTTTCTTTTGGACATTCTTGTGCTTTTTCATATGCTGTATTCTTCAAGCAATAAAATTCTGATGTGTTTTTATAAAATTGCTTTTATATTTAATGAATAGTCTGTCTTCTTCATTGCATTTATTAAAAAAAAAAGTTAAGACTACTTAAACTTTGCTGTTATATTGACCCATTTAACAATTTTTGTGACCAAAGTCTTTACAACCTGAGTGCTGTTGAATGGCATTGCTGTTCACTGGGGTTGTTAATGCTTGCAAACAATATTTCTGGGCTTGACTTGCTCTCTTTCCTCTTGGGAATTGCATTTTATGTATATGCATTTTTATAACCTGACCTTTTTAACTTGAAAAGTTGAACAAAACCCCTGTAGATCAGGTATAACCTGCTGAAATACTTTCAGTTTAACAAAGTGAAAGACCACAGGCAGAGGTTGGGGAAATAATATATGTTAGTCTGCTGTTGAATTAATTTAATGTGGATAGTCTTGTTTAGAAACTACTTTACCTATTCAGCCATTCCACCTCAAGTATGAAAAGTAAACTTTGGCAGTTGCAGGGGGAGAATCTTCACTGATCTTTCAGCAAAATAAGAATTTTGTATTACTTTGCTGTTTTGCTTCCATGTACTAGCTGTTTCGTGAAGACAAGCGACGTCTGAATTTGTGGTGCCACTGATTTTTTTGGTACACTAGATGCATATAGTGTAAAGTTTGGTTAGTGAACTGCATTGTTACTTTGTCTCAGAAGAAACATGTATAAGGATGTGTCTGATTCTTAAATATTGAGTTGATGAGATTATCTGTGGATTTTCCATAATTATTCTGACAGTCTGTTTCAGAGTGCTTTCACTAAGTGACTTTATTGCAAAATCTTTCTTTTCTGTTATTTTAATAAACCTTATGTCTGCATGACACTGTGGATAATGAATATAGTTGTATTTACTACACTGAGGTACTTTTAAAGGAAGTGTCTTAAGGATTCTAAACATCAAATACTTTAAATGGTATTTGAATTTCACTACTTAAATGTGGCTAGTTGAGTTTGGTACTGAAACAGTGGAAAGGAATTTCTGCAAGAATGGAAAAAGTCTCCAAAAGCCACAATTATAAATGGTGCTCTTCAGATTTTTGTAAAAGTACCTCTGTTAAGGAGGACTCTGTGTAATAATGCCTGTGTTGATCTTTTCATAATTTTGAAACGGTGCCAAGTCAGGGGCATAAAGTGACTTAATGACTGTTATGAAACAAGAAAACCCTTACTCTGAAATGTACACTCCATTTTAGTCTCTCAGTGTTGGATTGTGATTTTGTGTAAACCTCGTACAAAATGCAGAAGGAGGAGTGTAATATGAAAGGTTAAGAATGCTGTAGTGAAATTTACTTTCAATATTCACTATTAATCTGTATAAGATGGAGAAGTTTTACTTTGCAGCTTACACAGTGGGAGTACCTCAGTGGGATACTGGCCAGTGTTAAGATGGATTTTGCTTACAGATAAATTAGACAGTCTAGCTCTTTGATCTCTTGGACTTGCTGTAAGTCTACTCAATGGATGTGCCATCTGCGACTAGAGTATACCGGCTATAACTCCGTGATGAGAAGGAGTATCCGTGAGGCTTAGCGTAGGCCAGTTAAGGTTTGCTGGCAGTCAGGAATGATAGGTTCCTTTTCAAAAGATGTTTGTGCTTAGTTTGAATATTTCTCTTCCTGATTGGAATGAGTGTTTTTCTTTTTGGTTCCATGCAAACATAGCTATAGAAATGGGTAATTTTGAGAATTTAATAATGGCATTGGAGGTAGTTATCTGCGTTCTTGGGTACATGGGGCAACAAGTATGCTAGAGCTGTGTGTTCCTGGAAAGAATAAGATCCAGTGAATGCTTGAATTGGAGGCTGGTTTTTTCTGTGGTTCTGTGCTGGTATGCAACTGAGACAATACTTGGGGAGTGGAGGTTTTGCAGCAAAATGATTAGACAGCGCATCAGCTGGATATGCCAGATCCCATACATCTGTCATTCATAAATCCCGTAAGGATGAGTTTTGCTGTGTGGATGAATCTAGCATAAACTTGAATAACCTAGAGTAAAAATACGTCACAGATGATGCTCCTGCCTATGTTGGGGAAGGGGACATTTGATTTTACTTCTTCATGGCTATGATTTATTGTTACATTAACTACAGGAATACAACTTGAAGACTTGTATCCCACGGCCTGAACCAAATGTTCAATGAAGGATTGACAGTACTTCCTACAACCCGTTTCCTTTTTCCGGAGTTTTAAATATGAAGAGCTACTATGCTTTACATACCTGGGGTGAAGATTTGAGGCGTATGAAATTCTTTAAAGATTATATTTAATTTTAAGGCTGAATGTTCATGTGGTTAATTTTTGTAATACCTGAGATTTTTTTTTCTTCTTTCAAAGAACGTCATGGGTATTAAACTAGAGGCACTGAACTCTGTTTTCATTTGCATCAAAGGCAGAAGAATCTTCTCACCATAGCAAGGTCTGGACTTAATTTCTTCCCTTCCCCCTCAGCCCCCACCTAGGATAATTAATGATATTGGAGTAGTAGTATTACATGGTGTAACTTTGAATGATTTCGACACATTTCAGTGGGGATTAGTCCAGTTCTGGTATTAGTTCAATACTGTTACTTGTCAGTAATCATAAACTTTTGTATCTTGAAAGCATTGTACAAGCATTAATTAGGCATGGGCAATGTTACACTGCCTAGTGTAATAATGTTGGTATTTGAACAGTCCGTGCTGTGCTTTGAAGTTAACACTTTCACATGCTACAGAACTAAAAAGTGGTGCACTATGTAGAGGAAAAAGATGTTATCTTCATGTCAGACTTCATGGAAGGGTGACTCAT
Organism: Chlamydotis macqueenii; assembly: GCF_036417535.1. Lineage (NCBI taxonomy): Eukaryota > Metazoa > Chordata > Aves > Otidiformes > Otididae > Chlamydotis > Chlamydotis macqueenii. The sequence goes on along the minus strand of NC_141563.1, from coordinate 19,550,885 downwards.
CTAGAGAGCAAGTAGTTGGGAAAACAAACAGACTTGTTATAAAAGTCCTTGTCAGAGATGAAAACATTTATTTGTAATAGCGCAGTGCTTGGTTGCTGGTTATGGGCCAGGACTTGGTTTCATTAATGTTGTGTTCAAGTTTAATTCTGTCGCCTACAGAGTGAAAAACCACACCTGAATCAGATTCATCGTCCTTTTTGTTTCAGGTTCAAATTTGTTTTCTCAGGCAGCAGTGTAACCTCTGGAAGAGAACTAAATTTATCAGGGCAGCAGCAGTGATAGTGCAAAAAATCTACAAGTCTTCACTATCTCCTGCTGCAGTAAAGGAGACTTCACCTCTAAAAATGTTTAAAAATCTGTATTATGAAGGATGAATATAAGCAACAAATACATTTTTTTTCTACTCTAATGCAAACAGCTAACTTGTACAACTTTTCATGCATAGATAATTATTTTTCAGGCAAGTAAAATTCAAAACTTCTAAATAAAGACAGTTGCTTCTTAAATATGCACATACATCTTCCATATTCTCTGATGATGTGATGTATTCTATACCTAAGGTAATTTGTCAAGGATTGCTGGGTAAGTTGTAGACAGCTAAACTCTTACATTATTAAAAAAAATTTCAGCATGTTCTAATGTTTTGAAACTTGAAATTGATGGCAACAGTAATGTTTTAATTTCTACAAAAAATTTCCAGTTTTTGAGATGCTTACAAAATTGTTTTTAAAAATATAGTTCCAAATAAAATTTAACTAAAGCTTTATAAACAAATGAAATTAGTTTATCTTAATATATTGTATCATTGAAATGAAAGAGGCAATTTTTGACTGCATGTGAAAAAGATATTTTCTCTGTCTGCAGGATGTGAAAACGTAGGACTAAACTGTCACCGCTCGTAGTGAGTTATCTTTTCCAAAATGTGGAAAAATGTTACTTTATGTATTTTAAGTATCAGCTGATGTTCTGAGACAAATGTTTCTCTCAGGAAAATGCACTGGCTTCCCTTCTTAGATGAAAAGGATTTAGGGCGTGAATCACACCATCCTGTGGGAACAACTATAGTAGCAGACAAGTCTGGAGGGAGAGGGCATTTCATTGATTGCTCTGGGTTTGCTTTAATGATGTGAAAAAGGGATTGAGAATTGGATGTTGCCCTAAAATGAAATTTCTGGTATTAACTGTGTTATCATAGCATATCTTAAAAGTTTCTCCTTCATGAACACAGAATAAAGCTTCTGAATGCTGCAACAGATTTTTCTTACATATCTGTGTTTGGATATATTTTTGTAACCTGCCTCAGTGGTGTACATATTTCAACTCAGAGGGGCAGTTTAGTCCTCAAATTTAGTAAAGTTTTTCACTTGGGGCTGAAAATTGTGCATTTTTTAAAAAGTGTTTTTTTTAAAAAAAAAAAGGTAATAAGAAATAGTAACATGATAACTTCTTTTTGTAGACTTGCTATTAAAAACACAAAGGTAGTAGCAACATAACTGAACTCATATGTTCTGTGTATTTAATTTTCAAAAATTCATCAGCTGAGGAGATCTGGACATAAGGAGAGTACCAAAGGTAGTAGTAAATTCAAAGGTAAAAACCCTGACTACTAGGAGAGAAGTCTTAAGAAATTGTGTATATTCTCCTTGCATCTCAGTTTGTCTCAAAGGGAAGAATATGCAAGGACAAAGAGGTGTGGGGGGAAAGACTCACTAGGATTCAATTGGCTACCTGTTAGATTTGATCTGCCTTTTAAGTCCAAAGAGCAGACATTGGTCTTTAAATTTAGTTAAATAGAGCTCCAAAAATTTAATGTCACAAAAAAAAAAAGAAAATTCCTTCCTAAACAAGCGGTTTCTTTATTTTTGGGTTTGTTTCTTTGGGATTATTTGAAAATTTCTGCAGTTAAGTCTCTGATGAGAGTCTGACTTGCAACAAATAAGAATGGTAAATGGAGTTGTAGCTGTCTTGGTTAAGGTGAGAGGCAGACATAGAAGGGTAATTGATTTGCTCACTGGGATATCTATTCTATGCACAGCCTGGTGTGTTCTTACTCCCATTGTTGACTTATTTACTGATTCCTGTTCTTTTGAAGTGATTAGTTGTGGGAGACAGAGAGAGTTTTCTTGGATGTGAGAAATTACTCTTGAGTTTCCTTCCAGACTGTGATCCTCTCACAGTTCTTTCATGCACCAATTAAATGCAGTATTATGCAACGTGGACATCAGCTTTCTCATGAGAAAAGGAGGAACCACCACATATTTAAAATAAGAGGGGTGGGACACCTGAAGTTAAACCACTGAACACTGAAGTGAAATCCTTCAAAGGACAGGAGTTAAGACCTGCAGTGCTCTGGAAGGTAGGACAGTTGAGGGATCGTTGGCCTTCTCCATTCCGAATTAATGTAACTCATTCCTTATTCGATGAAATAGAAGCTGAGGGATTATGACGTGATGTTGCACTGCTTGTTCTTTCACCTGCCAGCAGATGGCTGTCAAGTTCGGGAAATGGGTTCCAGCTGGATGTGTTGAAATATTGAAAATGTTCGCTGATGTATGGTTCACCGCGGTCTGTGGTGACAATCCATGAACCAGTTTTAAATTAAAATTCCTTTAAGGAGATTAACGAGTAACCCAGGATACTCATTATGTTCAAATGTTAAGGCAGACTTGCACAAGTGCATTTATATTTGTGTTTCTGATGGTAATTCAAAGTCAGATGACAGTAAAATATTTTAGCAAATCTGAAAATGGGTGGTCTGATCCTTAGCTACACATTCACTCACTGTTCATTTTTCTACAGCTTGAAATAGTACCATGCCAGACTCCCATCTTTAAATATTGGTATGGTATCAATCCATACACTCTGCTTGAAAGCCGCTAGGTAATTGATGCAGATAGCAGTTACTATTCAAGTCCTTCATTATTATCTCAAAACTAATAATCTTCATGCCTGTAGATAATATGGTAATGAAAAATTTTGACTATCAGAATTCACCATAGCTATACCTAATTGCATCTTAGATACAGCTCAATGTTCTTTTAACGTAAGGAAATGTGCATGGATGGGGTTGGTGTGAGAACAGAGAAGATACAGGTTATGTGAACTGGAGATATCGGAAAATAAGGTAGCAAAGCCCTCGCATTCATAGTTATGTTTTGATATAATTCTGAAAGTATGTTCAATCAAAGCAAAGGATTTATAGTATTCAAGCAGGTAATGCAAGCAATAAAGAATTGAAAATCATATTTTGAGATAATGATTTATGAGTATTTGCTGATATATTTTTTTAATTGTCCAACCTCCAGCTTGGGATACAGTTCTATGTTATCAAAAGGAAATGCTAAGTTATCATGTGATAGTCTTGCTTCACTGGAAAAAGGCAAATTCCTGTGAAATAAGAGGCTCTTTATACTTAGAATATTGCTTGTTGATGCTGATTGACACCACATTTTCTCTGCTACATATGGCATGGAAAGATGTGCTCTTGCCTGTAGTGCAGGCAAAACCAGTGAACACAGGATATTTCATAAAAGCAGATGGAAGTTCTCATTTTCCCCCTATTTATAGCTGGTGTAAGTAGTGTCCTTTCAGTTCCGTTTTCCGGTCACTGGTGATGTCTTTCTGTTTTGCTTGTTGAGACAACAGAAAAAGAAGAAACATACCTTTCTTCTGCTGTATAAAATGTATTTCAGTACAGATGAGAAAAGATTAGGGGGTACAGCTCATCCCACAAAAAAAAAAAAAAATCAGAGATAAGAGAAAAATTAAGAAGTGCAGTTTTCTTTCTGCCTTGAAGCAGGCGTGTTGTGGTTTAACTAATTGTCCTGGTTTTGTCTGGGATGGAGTTAAATTTTCTTCCCAGTAGCTGCTGTGTTTTGGATTTAGTATGGCATTTGGTATGTGAAGAATATTAGAATCATAGAATCACATGGTTGGATGGGACCTATAAGATCATCTAGTCCAACCGTCTTCCCACTACCATTGCTGCCACAGCTACTAAACCATATCCTGTAGCTTCTCATCAAGCCGCCTCTTGAACACTGCCAGGGACGGAGACTCCACCACCTCCCTGGGCAGGCCGTTCCAGTGCCTTACCACTCTTTGAGAGAAAAAGTTTTTCCTCAAGTCCAATCTAAACCTCCTCTGGTACAACTTGTGGCCATTTCCTCGGGTCCTGCTTGTTGCCTGGAAGAAGAGGCCAAACCCCTGTTCATCACAACCTGCCTTCAGGAAGCTATAGAGTGCAATGAGGTCTCCCCTGAGCCTCCTCTTCTTCAGACTAAACAATCCCAACTCTCTCAGCCGCTCCTCATAAGACTTGTGCTCCAGACCCCTCACCAGCTTTGTTGCCCTTCTCTGGACATGTTCCAGAGTGTATTGATAATACACTGATGTTATGAGTTGTTGCTAAAAGATCAAGGACTTTTACCAGCTTCCCAGGTTTTACTAATGTGCAGATGCAGGAAGCTGGGAGGGGTACAGCCAGTACAGCTGACCCAAACTGGCGAAAGGAAGTATGCCATACTGTAGAAGTCATGCTCAGTACATAAAAGGGGGGTTGGCCAGTGGGCAGAAAATCTGGAAACTGCTGTTCTGAGATTGCTACTTGGGATCATCCTGAGATCACTCTTGGTTCTGCTCTGTGATCGCTGCTCAGGGACTGGCTGAGTGTTGGATGGGTGGTGAGCGGTTGCATCACTTGGTTTTCTTGGGGTTGTTCCTCTCTCTTTTTGTTGTTTTCCCTTTCATTACAAATTATATTTTATTTCGATCATTAAACTGCTTTTATCTAAACCCATAAGTTGGGGTGGGGTTTTTTTGGGTTTTTGTTTGTTTGTTTGGTTGGTTGTTTTTTTTTTTTACTTTTAGCCTTCCCATTCTCTCCCCCATCCTGCACGGGTGGGGTGGAGGGGGTCAGTGAGCATGTGGCTACGTGGTACTTAGTTGCCTGCCAGTTTTCTGCTTTGAAAATCAGTATTCAGAGCAAAACTGTAAGTTTATTTTGCCTAATAGTTGAAACAGGAACCCAGTGGAAGTAAGCCTCTAGTGAGATGCACAGCTACAAATTCTTTGCATGCTGCTGGTTACGGTTAAATAACCAGCCATTGGGAGACAGAGGAAGTCTGTGGAGAACTCGACACAAGTTGAAGTGTCAAGACACCTATTCTTTTTTTCTCAAAGTATTTCCTGAGCTGTAAAGTAATGGTTACCCACTCACCACACAGAGGCATTATGAACATTAATATTTTTAAAAATTAGAGCACTTGGAGTGCTGGTGATGGGGGAAATACAAGTGTAAAGGAGGGGGGAAGCTAAACCAAAAAGATATAATACTTAGGGTTTTTGCAACACTTCATTTTCTTTGTGCAGTAAAAAACCAATTTTAACATGGCAGAGAGACTGCTGGCTAGCAGAGAAAAGGATTAATGGCACCTCATACTGAGAAAGAGAGATTTTGAAATAATTTGTTTGGTCCTGCTGATTTTTGTGGCAATGGAAAGCTAAGCTGCTTCTCTCTTTAGAAAGTGTGCCCACAGGGAGTGCCAGACAGCTCTTCTGCCTCTCCAAATTAGTCATGCATATTGTTGTTCTGCCAACATAATATCCTGAGGTACGCTTGTAGACTCAAGTAGATTCTGTTGAGAAGTGAACAGAATTAACAAAATATATAACTACTGTAATAACTGGAATAATGTGGATTCAGTCTGAAAATAAAATCAGGCAGTTTTCTTTTAAAGTCTGCATTAATTACTTAATGACGGGGAAAACAGCTAAATATAACAGTAAATTTCCTAAGCTAAGAATACGTTGTCGTCACGTTCCAGAAAATGCTAATGGTTTATAAGGATACTATAACAATGCAGTTTATCATAAAACCTTTGCTGTGTGTAAAAATTACTTAAATATATCTTTAATGTATTCTTGAGTCCCTTTACTGAGACTTTTTTTCCCCCCTCCAAGACTAATGTTTTTAAGGAAGTAACAAGAAGAATAAAAATTCGTGGGGTAATATTTGTTTAATTACTTCTAGGCCTAGGGCCAATTGTAATCCCTGATAACGTAAACAATGTCCAAATTCTAAATGGTTAATTACAGCATTTCCAGCAATCCCCTGTGGAGATGCAGTAGACTCTTTCCCTCATCTGATAGCTAGGTCATTTCATGTCCTGAACTGATAAACTGAAGGAGAGCACAGCTCAGTATACAGACAGGAATCTCCTAAAGCAAGAGAGAACTCAAGGGCCTGACGATGACTGATGTCAGAGTTCTCGCTAAGCTGAAATGTTAAGTGTTATACTGATAAGACTTCTGTTTTATTTTTAATGAGTTAAGATTTGATTTGATCACGCGGTCTTAATTAACATATTGTTTATGAATTACAGGTTCTCTGGTAGCTTATCTAAGTGCTTTTTGTCTTTTAACTAACTTACAATCAGTTACTTCTGTAGTTTATTGTTGTAATGAGCTATAATCTTCTCTTTACTGGCTCCTAGTTTGGTAAAGGTGAAATGCGCAGCTCCATATACGTACCTGATACATATATGTAGTTCTGGTTTGGAAGAAGTACAGGATGAAGGCAAACTAAAAACCAGAAATCAATCTTGAAAACCGCTGTGCTCATAATTCAATTCAAGCAGTAATGAAGCCACTGAAATCTGTTGGTAAAACATAGGGTTTGCACTTGAATTTTTTTTTTAATCCTGTAGTATGAAAACTGTATAAAAGGCATTATTAAGGTTTTTATCCTATCACACAGACTTTAAAAGCTTACATTGGGGTTTTGAAGCTTTAAAAAAAATAGCATGTCCAGAATAGATTAATAAATATTTGTCTTTCCAGGAATATTGGAAGCAATCATTCCTCCATTTCCCTATAGTGTATATACATTGTCCAACTCTCTCCACTCTGTTTCATGTACTTTACCTGAAGAAGCAATGGCTATCAGCAGTATCTGGGATAACTGAACTGTATCCTTTGAGCCAGATTTTGTGCTAATTTTCTAGGGGTGTTTCTGCTTTGCAGAATGAAGGTCCAAGATCTGAGCTGGTTCTGAACGAACTGACACAGCCAAATGGCTCATCCTGCTTCCAAGCAGAAACACTAGGCTGGGTCCCAGAAACGGTATGTGAATGCATACAGCCTGTACGGCTGCTGGCCTCATCAGCCTCGCTCCCCAAGTCTGCTTGTTAACCTCTGAACATGAATAACTAGCCAAACTGCAGTAGTGCTGCAATGCAAGGATACAGTTTCTTATTCTGGTGCTAGCTTGTTCAAAGCCTGTTCAGTAATATCTTCTGACTGCCCCTCTTTATAGCATACATATGCTCTTAAAAAGGTAGGTATAGCCCAGAGGCAGCTGTGATAACACCTGTACTCTTTTACACAGTATTTCAGAGCAGCCTCTCAACCTGTTCTGGAGGTTGTGAAGTTACCCAGAATCTCTGGAATATCATCCACCTCCTGATGCTTCCTTTACCCTAGGGCTTGTAAAGATGTTTTTCGAAGAGAACTGCATGGGAAGAAGGAATCCTGTTTGTCTTGGGAAAAACTGTTAGGTACAATTTGGCTTTTTTAAGCATTACTGAGAAGCTAAGTATTGTATTTACGTACATATGATACAAGCTGCAGTTTCCTTCTCCTAAAATGGCTAGAGATCATAATAAAACATTCAATTTTGTTATATTGCTCTGAATTGAAAACAAATCCTGACATGTTGAGAATGTTGGCCTTGCATGTTTTGCAGAAATAGGAGTAATTACTTAATTCTTAAATTAGAGTTAACTAAAAGAACCTGAGTGTTCAGGTATCAATCAACCAACCACAAATATAAATAGATATGTATTACACTTTGAAACTCTCTTGACATGTATTTCATGCTATGAAATACATGTATTGCAAATCTGGGTGCCAAGTAAGTGCCTGACTTTCAAAGCTTCTGGATCCATGGATCAGAATTTAGGATCAATTTTCCAGTAGATTAATTTTCAATACTCCATTGGGGCTTCTAATGTTGAAAACTTTAACTCAAAATTTAGGGTTTTTTAGGGTTAATTTTTAGATAACTAAGCTGAAAAAATTGGAAAGATGAGTTTTCCTGAAATGATGAGAAGGTTGAAAAATCCTGGCTCTCCTGAAGCCAGCAGCAAATTTTTAATTCACTTAAATGATCAGGACTCTCACCCCCAATGTTTAAATGTTCAGTGTACATTTGGTTCTCAAAAATCCCACTCCCTTTTTTTTTTTTTTTTTTTTTTTTAAGAAATGCCAAATCAGGCATCTGAAACCAAAGCTGCTGAGATTGCTGGATGCATTTATAAACCTTGGTTAAGATACAGTAGAATATGGATTAATGCACGATTAAAGATTTAAAAATATCACTTTCTAAAATTATTCTGTATGTAGCAAGTTATAGCATAGGTATTAATTTAAGAGGTATATTAAAAACATATAAAATGAGCCATTTTAATTTTTCTTACTTATGTTGTGAACCAGGTTATCTCATTATATATCATCTGATTATATTTTTTGAAGAATTGTTTAAAGGTGGTGAACTGGTAGCTAAGCACAAATTTGATTCAATTTTACAGTGTTTAATGGAAATAGTTTTTTTTCCTAATACTGAAAGGCATGTAAGTTGAGTGAATTCAAATATGTATTAATAATTTTAATCATTTATTTATTTCTGCTTCATTAGCCGAATCCTCAACATGTATTCTGCTTGATGAGTATTTTCAGTAATGTATGCAATCTACAAACTGAGTTAATGTCTCAAAGTTCAATTTAAGTGTGCCCAAGTGTGGAATTTAATCTTCAGAATCTAAAATGTGGGGATTATGTGACCACTGGCTTGCTAAAACATACACGTAGGCCACTGTGGCACACTTACTCATTTTGTGGATCCCCACAGACCAAATGCATTTCTCGTCTAACATGATTAGCTTAAACATTTCATTCCAGAAATTATATTGTTGATTTGTGATGTCATCTGCTTATTTTGATAAATTCTGATGTTAATAGTAGGCGAATACTATAATTTCATATAGATCCAGAAGAACTTGCCTTTTCCTTTCATATGGAAAATATGACTAAACCTAAATTACATTACCTGACAAGGTAACTTGGAAATTAAAAAATAATAGGGTTTAAGTCATTTTTGTTACATTGTATAGAGACTTAAGACAGCAGTATGTTCACTGAGTTTTTATTGCAGTCTGTGAAAAGGGTTTTAAGTAAAAATAAGAGGGAATCAAGAAACTGATGCCTTGAGAGGGGCATTTAAGTCGAGTGCCTTTCAGAGCCTTTGCTTTCTATTAGTAGCTTCGTAACGGACACTTTGGTGGAAAAAAATATTTGACAGGGATTTAACCCCTCTCCTTTTCTAGCTGCTGAGGAAACTCCTGTTACAGTCATTCAACGACGTGATTCACCAGCGCCCAGGTGAGGAAGGTGCGGGCCCCCGCGGGCGCGACTGCCGCCTCTCTGCCGGCCGTGACTCAGCGCTTTCCCGGGGGAAGGCGAGGGCGGCCTCGGGATACAAAGACCCCGGGCCTCGCTGCCTCCTCTCGCCAGGCGCCCCCTCCTCCTCCTCATTAATAAGTAAGGATGGGGCCAGCGACGGGACCCGCTTCACAGCGTCACACCCCCGCGGCCCCTGAGGGCTCCGGGGTGCGTGTGGCGCCGCGGAAAGGAGGCCGGCAGCCGACCTCGCCGCGAGGCCCAGCAAGAAGCTCGGGTCCCGCCCTCCCTGCCACAGCACGACTGCCTCACCCCGTCCCGTCCCCCCGCCGCCTCGGCCGGGCCCGCCCCTCTCCCAGTCTCCTCCGCGGCTCCCCCGCCCCCCTCCCCCAGCCAGGCGGAGCTCGAGCTGGGAGCGACGTCGTTCCCTGCTGCCGTCGCCTCTCCCCTGTGACCGAGGGCACCGGCGCTGCCCGGCGGAACCCCTTCTCCGGCCGCCGCCGCACCCCTAATCCTCGCCGTCGCCTCTGCTGGAGCCGGCGCTGCCCGCGGAGCAGCCATGAGCTGGGGCACGGAGCTGTGGGTGAGTCCCGGCGCGCCTCTCATTGTGTCTGGGATTCGCCGCCTTCCCTTGTCTCGGCTTCCCCGGGGGAGGCGCGGAGCGGCGGCAGCCGCCGAGGCGCCTTTGTTCGGCGCTGGGGCGGCGGGCGGGGGGAAGCTTGGAGGGTGGGGGGGTGAGGCGCTGGAAGGGACGGCGGGAGGTGGCGTAAGCGTTGGGGACGGGGGAGCCGAGGAGGGGCCGGAGGGGCGGGCGCTCGGCGGGGCGGTGGGTCGGGGAGTGCCTCGGCCGGCCTGCGGGCGCCGCGCGCGGCCATGGCGCTCACCGCGGGGCGGGGGGGGGGCACGCGGCGCCTCGCCCTCCGTCGTTCGCCCGGTAACGGTCGGAGCAGGTCGGGCTTTGTGTGCGCCCCCCGCTCTCCTCTGAGGCTAATGGAGGGGACGGCTCTCCGTGCGAGGCGGCTGGGGCCGGCGGCGGGCTTGGGGGTCGGCTTGGGGCGGGGTCCCGGCGCGGCTCGGGCAGTGGCGGCGGTGCCGGGCGGCCGCAGGGCTCCTCCTCCCCCGAAAACCGCCGGGCTGCCCTGGCGTGTAAAGCGTTTTGAGCTGTCGCCCGTAATTAGAAGCAGCTATTATATAGCTTTGTCTCTAAAAGTATCCCAGACCATTGGCTAATGCTGTATTGGGTTTTTTTTTTTTTTTTTTTTTTAAATACGAAGAATTGGCAGCAGGGAGACAGTGTCTGTGTGCGCGCCTGCGTCTGTGTTCGATCTTTTCTTAAACCTCCGCTCCTCCTCCCAGGCTTTTGGCTGTGCCGAGGGCAGCGGAGAAGGGGCTTCTCCCGGGGGAATCTGCCGGAGTGAATGAAGCACAGCGATGTCTGCTCGTAGGCAGTCGTGGGATGTTTTATTTTCTCTATCAGATTTCCTACTCTTGCTGCTGTAACTGGAGCTGACACTGATCGTGGGAAAGCTTAAGCAAAAAAAAAATTATAGTACCAAGGAGGGTTTAACGTCACCGTTTTAACTGCTGCCCACCCTTCGTTTATTTGCTTTTAAAGACCAAAGACTTTTAAAGACCACAGACACTTTGCACTCAGAACAGAATTTACAGAAAGCTAAACATTGCAGCTTGAATTCTATTCAGAAACTCTTTGACCTAGCGTTATACTTTTTCTTTTTTTTAATTTGATGTTGAATTAAATTACTTTATCGGTAGTTTCTAGTACAGGGCTGTTAGTTTCTGGAAGAGCAAAGATCTCTAAGCACCGAGACAACTTAGTTGTCCAGGTGAGCTGGGGAGTCAGAGGCAGGCTGTGGCATTGCAGTCAGAGTATGTGGGTGGGGTACAGGAGTTGGGCCAGTGAAGCTCCTGAAACCACCTGAATAAGTTGTGTCTGGCTATGCGAAATGAGGATGTAATAACATTGCATCAAGTGTACTACGTGGAGAAGCCTGAATAAAAGATACTTAGGGGTTACTTCAGTGTTTTGTGCAGTACCTTGCACTTAACTAGAAATCATAGGCATGATGAAAACTCAGATAAAATACACTTGTGAAGTACTGACAGCACTGCTGTAACAAAATTGAAATATAAAACTGATCTAATATTAACAGTAAGGAGTAAGTAAAAGCCATGGTTTATATTGGCAGCACAAGTGTGTCTTTGTAGCTCATGCTTGTATATACTTCAGATGAGAGGTTGTAGGCCAGTGTTTTGGAAGAATAGGGGTTTGCATTTTAGGAGAGCACTGAATTTTCTTCTGTAAGCACTGAAGTATGTATCACTTTAGAAAACAAGAGTTTTAGCTTGCTCATCTCTTCATTTTGGCAGCCTCTTAATTTGTGTTCTTTGTTCAGTTTGTACATGACAGTTAAGGTTTTGTAGTCTATATTGTATTCAGTTTTGTAAGAAAGTGTTTATCTTCCTTATGTGCTTAAGAAATAGATACAAAAAGGGGGATTTTCACCTCAGACTTCATTTTCATGACAGACATTTCATTCACAGTGTAATGAAACTTATCTGAATTTTATCTAGACCCTACTATATGTTTTTTCCCCAAGTCATTAATTCTTATGTATTAGTTTGAAGAAGTAAAACTAGAAATTTAAGCTAATTGTTTTAATGCAACACTTTTAGTTCAGCAAAATTTAATATATTTTTTGCTTGCTATCAAGACATACCTGCAACCCTACACTAATAAGGTAACTTTATGCATAGAATGATCTGTTTGTCACTGTACAACTAGACTCTGACAATACAAGTTTTAACATTAAAGCATATCTTTTAAATGTTTTTGGTTTTGTTTGGTTTTTTTTTCCCCATTGAATCTAATCATACTTCTTAAAAATATCTATTAGGGTTATGAAGCAGACTGTTTTCTTAGTTGGAAAAATACTCACTGCTTCTCTTACTGATTCAAAAGAGTATTGAATGTTTAATTGTTCTAACAATTTGTGTTGGGCAAATTTTTTTTTTTTTTTTTTAAATCTGCCACAAAATTAAATTCATTTTGAAATAGCTTAAATCTAGGTTAAAAACACCAGGGAAAACAGTATTTGTGGAGCTTCAAAGACAGGGTTCTGAACAAGGAGTAAATAAACTGTTAATGTGTTTGTGTTCTCCTGTAGCTTTTCCTTCGTCGTTCCCTGTTGATAGCATCCGCGCAGCTTCAGGAGGCAGCATGCGCCACGCTGGGTTTGCTCGTGGCAGCGGGGCACTCGTAGCTGTTGAGTCTCCAGCTACAGAGAGCTGTTCTGCACAGGTTTTCTGGGGACCTCATTGAGCCGAAGCTCTTCCTCATTAGCGCTTGCACCTGTGGTCATAAAGTGGAATTTTTCAGGATTAAGATTGGTGTCTAGATGATAGTTTTTCAGAACATTTGCAAATATGTATGTAGGCTTTGCTGATTCATGGAGGCAAGCAAATTTGATTATGATGAACCAGGTATTTTAAAATCTCCTTGACCCTGCCTTCTCAAATTGTGTCTCTTCATGCTGATTATTGGTATTATATGCTGATTCTCAGTTCTGATTTTTTGTATTCTGGAGTCTTTATGCTATTTCTGATAAAGTGTGCATGGATTAATTTAGAGACAAATAAGGAGACAGAATAAAAATTAGGGAATTAGGAAAGCAACTCATGTCTGGTATTTATGTGGCACTTATTTAATAGGGCTGTTTTGGTATTGAAATGATTCATATGCTGCTCTTATTTATTAAATGTTTATATCAGAGACATGACAAGGGAAAGACTTATGGGCCAGTATTTTCTAATTCTTTAAATTCTGTAGCTGCTATTTCTGGTTTTGGATTATGGGTTGGTTTTTTTTCTTTGTTTTTCAAGCAACCATTTTTATAAGTACACCACGATTCTCTGAAATGAGTGTGCATTGGCTAAAAGGTGCCCATTGAGTAGGTTGAAGTAGTTAGAGGCACTTTGTGCTTTTCAGTATGTCTTGGCTAAGCAACATATTCCCTGTTGTGTTACTACTCCCAGTTATGAATTTATTTCCTTTGATAGCATTGTATGAAGTAATGTGAATTAATAATAGTAAAATAAATGTTGATTCATTTAAGCCATTCTGTCATTATAGTGGTTTTGTTCTATGTTTTCTACACTGAAATGTGTTCCCCTTTCTTTTTTCCTTTTTAATCCTAAAAAAAAAATCGATCCATTTTGAAAGTATTATTCCACAAATAGTTTTGTTTTTTTTTTTCTTATTAGTGCATTTACCTTTGTGGTCAGCCTGCACCATATTTCCTTATGGTATGTCCACAAAAAACCTAAGAGACTAAAGTGAAGTGCCTTACATGATAATATTCTCTTAATGCTATAGAATAGAGTAGTGAGAACTGTGAAGTCTAGTTTTCTGTAATCCAGTTGAAATTATGTTTTCTGAGAATTTGACTGTTGTATTTTTTTTTTCCTATCTGTAATATATGACTTTTTCCTAGGTGATATTTGTAAAGCAAAAATTACCTAATGAAAGGGGGCACGTGATCACTAAGTAGCATCGCTGCACTTCACTGGTAATAGCAAATTGCTGCTGTTTGTTTAGATATATTTTTCAGAGTTTTAACTTATTTTTAAATGCTTTTTTTTTTTCAAATGCAGCATGCTTACGTTCACCTCAGGTTTACACATTGAAGTCCTGGGCAGATTTGCATCTTTGCTGAGTAAGATACCCCTGTCTGACTTCTGTCAAACTGTATTGCAATATCCAGGGCAAGAATAGATGAATGGAACAAAAATTATGTGGGATGTTGTTTTTTTTTTAGTAACTTGAAATATTTGGAAATAAAAATGATGGATTCTGATATGTTAAAGAAGCTGCTCAGCATAAGCATCTGTTCAGTGTGTATGTTTCAGTACATCTGGAGTTCTTTTTGTGATGAGCATAAAGTGTAAAAATACCATTAACACAGAATGTTTAATAAAATGTATTTGGTTATTATCATCTTGGATTTTTGTTCAATTCAGTTAAATTGAATATGTACTGCATTTGCTTTCGCTGAGCTTTGGAAACTGGAGGATAAGTTCTTGGCTTCATGAGTGGAGGCAAATGAAACTGTGATTGACACTCTGAAGTGGCTTCCTTGGAAATTAATTAAAGAGTTTGTGCTGTCTCTTTAAAAAAATCAGGAAGGATGTTTTTCAACTTTTGATGCGCGTTCTGTCTTTCAAACCTCTGTGAACCCCTTAATAGCAGTTGACAGAAAAAGAATTTGAATACCATGTCAGAACATTTTCAGTCTGTAAAACCAGTCTAGCCATCTGTTTCTCACCTCTTGATAAATATTTAAAGCTGAAGTTTTGCTGAGGGCTTTTGTGCTAAGATTTTATGATTAAAAAAAAAAAGGCTATGGGAGATGTAATGATACTATTGTTATGAACTCCTTGGGGCCAGAAGCACACCATCTTTTATAATTAAGAAACCGCTGGCACTGTAGAATACTGTTCTAGAAATGAGTTATGTTTGACCAAAGAAAGATCAAAGTATATTTAGCGATGTGCTATATTTTCTTAAACAAAATTCATTAAGTGCCTAAACTCAAGTTTTATTTACAAAAAAAATAATTTTCATTTGCATCGGTAGTTTTTCGAAAGCTGTTTGAATTTTTTTTGTGTGCTCTTGATGCTTGTTTGAGACATTATTCCTTAAAAGCATATGTTCTCTTTTTGTACAAGAGGATGAATTGTGAGTTGATGTTGTCTAATCTTAAAAATTGCCAAGTTAAGTTATTTGGAAAGCATCCGCGGAATGTAAATATGAAAAAGTTGACTTATAAAAGTAGCTAGGTATTATGTAGCATATTTTTGTTGTAGTAATTTATCATATTTCTGTACACTAGATTAGAAAATTTGAATTTTTTTTCCTAGATAAATAAAAGTGCTTTTGAGTATTAATGTTCCATAAACTTATTTTCCAGTGTGCTAACGTATACTGTGTTAAAGGCAATATTCTATTTAATAGGTAGATGTTTGTGAGATGAAACTTGGATATTTTTTTCCCTCAGATTTCTCCTTCAACTTGACCCAAAGATTGCAAGCAGTACTCTGTAGCGATTATCTTTTTATTCAGTGTTCTTGCTGTTGTGGTTGTCATATGTGTGCAAGGAATGTGTCTTGTGGCTAAAGTATGAAATTACAGAGTTTTCCAGATGCATGAGAAGGCCATACATTTCCTTTGTCATGGGTAAGATACTGGATAAAAGGCTTAACCTCTGTGAGGTTACAGTCTTTCACAAGGAGTATTGTGCAGCTTATCTCATTCTTGTGAAGACCTCTGAGATTTCGAAATAGAAAGTTATGTGAGGATCAAGTACTTGATTACTGAATGTGTGGTTACTTTAGGCTTCGGAATGAAAACAATTGTATCGAGTTTTAGTTAGAAATAATGTTTGTCCGTATTTTTCCAGCAATTGTCTCGTTCATAAACATCTGACCTTTTTACTCATTTTTCCAGGAAGCGGTGAGTCATTGTCTTGAGACTTTATCAGTTTGGTTTTGATGTTGAACATAATTTAATAATGTATACGTGCACTTGAGTGTCTATTTAGAAACTATTTTTTCCATTTTCAAAACTGTTTATCACCTAATATCTATTAAAATGGTGTCTGTTTTTACTTACGGCCCAATTTGTGTATGTACTTGGAAATATATATACTCTTCAAGGAAGTTTGTACATACATACATGGGACTTTACTAATCTGGAAATGCTGAATGCTGGAGAAATGTTTCTATCTTTTTGAAAGTGTATGTAGTATCTTTATTCATAATACAAAATCTGAGAGTTGCTTATGTCAAGATTCTAAGTGCTGCAGCTGGCGGTTTGATTTCCTGAGTGAGAAATGCAGGAGGTTGTTTGAAATTGCAAGATCTTTTATCTCAACCAAGCAGAGCATTTCTTTAAAGAGTGTATCTGTCAAAATAATGATCCTTTGGAATGCCAAAACCATCAGAACTTGGGATGGAGAAACGCATGAGTAGAGAAGAGTCTTGCGACTCTGTTGATTGTTCTGGTTTTGGTGAGGAGTGTCCCAAGTGGGTATTTTAACATTTTGTGCTTTTAACAGTTTGCAAGTAAATACTGGAAGACAGAACATTTGTGTAATGCTTGTGTAGAGTTGTCACTGATGTCACTATATACCTACTGAAATAAGTCTAAAATGTCTAAAAATTCATTTGTGTATTTAAATTACCTCTTATACTGGGTCGGTCTGGGTGAGACCCTCTGTTGTTAATACAGTAGTTAAATACTTCAGTCCTTACATCTGCAGAGCAGTTTTTTAGAATGCTTGGTAAAGCCAGTAATTGAGTAATGTCGGGGGGGTTTTGGATGTGGTGTTTTGATTTTTGTTTGGGTGGTTGGGTTTTTTGTTGGGTGGTTTTTTTTTTTTTTTTTTTTTAATGGAGGGGAAGTTCTTTGACACATTTCAGATTAAATTTTCAGTGTTCATAGCACATGTATGCATACTTTTTCTGCAGCTTGAATTCTTTTTGGTAGGAAAAGTATTCCCCAAAGTCTAGATATGTTCAGCTTTTTCCCTGTGTTGATGAACAATTTGTTCATCAGTGAAAGCTGAAATTCCAATCAGCCTGTTTTAATTTTGCCCCTAGTGAGTTTACGTACCCCAGTCCCAGTGCTGTCTTGGCAGAAATTTAGAGGTTCGTCTTCAAATGCATGTCAGTGCTTCAGCTGGATGGGAGGAGAAGGAAACAAAAAGTACTATACTAATGAAAACCTTCTGGTTTTCATTAAAATGCTGACCCTCTGCACTGACTTTGTTTATGGAATTATCCACAATAAATTTGTTAGTCTGGGTTGCTGGTTTTTCTCTGCTACAAGTTCTGTTGTAAGTGGCAGCAGTATTGTTTCCTGCTAAGTGACAAGAACAAGAAAGGGCTTAATTTCAGGTGTACTTATTTTTCTGTTAATTTCAATAGTGTTGAATTTTGCAGTAGTTACATGTGAGATTCATTAATACCTTTTCCTTGATTTTTTCTTTAGTCAGAACTCTGCTTCTGCTTTGTCATTTACAGAACATTAGACTGCTAAACTGCTTTCTGGTATTGTGGTTTGTATGTTTGTACATAGTTTTGTTACTTCTTATGTCTTTCAAAGGAGAAGTGCAGTCTCACAGTGAGCGAAAAAGCTGATATTGTAAGACATGAATTTTTCCTGGGCTTTACTGTGGAACTCTTGTGTGGTCTTGGGCAAGTAAACTTATTTTTTTTACTCTCTTAGTTGAGTTGTAAAATTGGAATAAAGTTTTGGGTTTTTTAAAAATCAAATTAATATTGTAACAATACTTGCATTTGTAGAATACTTCAACATTCTTCAGTGTGTAAGTGCAAAGCAGTGTAGTGGTTTAAAATGCTAGAAGCAGAACACAAAAAGTAGCAAATCTAATAACGTGTCCTGATCCTCTTTAATCAGAGTGTCTTCTTGAAGTAACCGTTTAAAACTCTTTACTTGAGTGGGTAAAATCTGCTGTGTACTAACAGGGAAGTTCACCATTTTATCATCGTATCTATTCATGTAATGCTTACGCTTAGCAAGTATTTGTTTAGGAGGCAGGTACCCTGCAAATAATTTCTCATCGGCTAGTCCACAAGAAATAGTGCAACATGCATTTTTGTAGTTCCATGTAAATAAACTGTATTTTTTCAGCATTGTGCAGTGAAATGACATCCGTTTGATTTGAGTTTGGACTGTTACTTGAGTACTGAAGAACTTTGGAAATATGACAGCAATTGCACACTGGGGAGTTGAGAGGCAGTTGTCTTTTGGCATACTTGTGGGAACCAGATGTGCATGAAGGTGATGAAGATGCATATGCCTTTTGGATTTTTATCTACTTTCTAAATCCTTTGGAAAGAAAGCTTTTGATTGCTGGATTCTTTGTCATGATAGGTGCCAGACTCAAGTTGATGTGAAAAACCTCACTTTGCAAATTCTGGTTGGCAGAGTAATTGAGGGGGTTTTCTTTGAATGTGAGATACGCTTCTTGTATACTTCATTTTTCTTCTAGATGCTTCATTTCTTTCAGAGGGACTAAATAATGTTTTACTTTTCCGATAATGTTTTCAAATAAACATTTGCTCTGGGTGTCATAGGGTTTTCTTGTGGCTCTAAGTAGGAAAGTAATTTATATGTATGAACCCAGTAAAATATCTGTGCTACAATACAGTTGGCTTTCTCTGCAGTAGAGGAATATTCTGGTAGAGGTAATGTTTCTAATGCCCAGCACTTGCCCTCCCTGTAATGAGTCGATAAATTGTTCCTGTTTTAGTTGTCTGTTATGACATCTAATTTTCCTGCAGTTTCCCCCCCTATTTATATGAAATCAGTCTCAATTAGAGGAGTACTTAGGATATTTGACATTTGTAATCAATAGTTGGAGTGTATTTCATGTTTGTATTTATTTAGTGCCTAGAACCATTAGTCACACAGTGGACTTGTGTTGTGCTGTGTTCTGTGCAAACACAGAGTATAAAGACCATCCCTAACTCAGTTAACTTTCGATTCCAGGAGAAGACAGGTCATTTACTGATCATGCCAAATGACAGAATTGTGCAAAACCAAATATTGTTCAGTGTGAAGGACAGTGAACTGCAGCATCTTAACTGTTTCTTTTGGTAAGCGTTGCAAGCAATGGGTAGCAATGAGGTGGACCTTTGTCATGTTCGCAGGGGATTAGCACTAAGCAATTTAAGAGAATGCAGGAAATACTTATAGAAATATACAAGGGAGTGTTGGAGTTTCGTGAAAAGCAAACAGTAATCCTTTGGGTGTAATGAGGTAGTAGAGCTGGAATTAGCCAGCAGTGCCCTTGAAAGTGAGGTTACAGGCTAGTGTTTGGTACAGTAGAGAAGGATGCAAAGAAACAGGGAGATAACACTCAAGAAACATATACGGTTGAAATTATAATCTCTTAATACCAGAGAAAAGGATGTTGCTGTAACAGAGAGGTGAAATGGATATAGATTGCAGCTATTGGAATGGTTAGAAAAAGCCTGATTTAAAAAAAAAATGGTGTAGAAATTGTTAAAAAGCCTTAGGATAGAGCATAGGTTGGACATTCGGGAAAGAAATCAATGCTCAGGTTAAAGAAAAGTTAAAGGTTAAGACCCTAGTTTATAAAAGGTGCAAAGCAATAAAGTGCTGTAGCTGATAAGAGATGATACACGTTATCTAGATTTTAATGAAACATGTTCCATCTTAGTTTTTCTCTGAAAATAAGTTTAAGTTAATGATTAGTAAATGGAAAACTGTATGAAGGCTCATTAATGAGGACTGATGATAAAACAGTTTTATTCTGAAGAGTCAAGTATGGATTCTCTCATCCCCCTGAGATCTACTTTTGTTTAGATCCTGATAGTGCAGATACTTGCCTAAATATTTAATTTTACTGATATTTGCTCATTTTTTGAGCAGAGGTCTCACAGGATCATTGAAACTTATTAATGTCCTTGAGAGTGAGTATTGTATACCAGGAGCTTTTCAGAGCAGATTTTTTTAAGAGAGGCGATAATTGCAAAGCTGATTAAATCTGCAGATACTCTAGTGATATCACAGTACTAATGCATTCTTCAAGGTAATCTTACAGGACAGTCTTCTATTTTTACCGTGCCTGACCCCTCCAGTGTTTCTGTGTTGAATTGTGCAGTATATCCTGATTTACCACTTTGCATCTAAGCTTCCTAACTCCACCTGTAGATGGTAATTGCTGCACTGCATTATTTAAATCTGCAAAAATTGCTGATGTTTTTAATGGGATCACTTTTCAGGCTTATGGGCTTTGATTGCTGTAAACTGGGATGTGGTAGAACAAGGATGTAGGTTAGTACTTGTGTTTATTAATGGTAAAAATTTTACTCTCAAATTATTTAGAATTAATCCAATTAAAAGTTTTAGTTATGTTTTTTGTTTTCTGGGAAATTTGCTAAGCAGTAGATAATGACACTTGAGATCTGTGCAATATGGTCAGGAAGATGTTACAAATTTAATTGGAGGAGAGGAAGAAAAGAATGAACTTGTATTGAAAGACTCTTCAGCAAGTTGTAGTAAAATGGGAAAAACCAGACTGGCATATCTGGTAGGTCTCATATCTAAGAAGATGGCATATTTAAAAGAGGAAAAATGAGTTTCTTGAAAGTAACTTATCGGGAAAATCCAAATGCCTGAGATTTTTGTACTTCATAAGTAATGCGAGGGGAATGTAGACTGTACAGTTCCATGAAACTTAAGTGTCACTATGTGAGGCAAGCCAAGCAATTTTGTGAGGTATCCTGACTTTTTGGCATGATACTGAAATGCTTATTAAGAGGTGTGGTGATCGGATCAAGTCTTTAGGGGTTGAGGGTTATTTGTTTTGGTTTAGATTGCTTGTTTGCTTCTCTGTTTTGTAGAAGCTTTGCATTTTTGCATTCCTTGTCCTATTCTCGTTCCTGCTGAAGTATTGCATTCATATAACCTAGATTTTTTAAATATATCTCCCTGAGTTCGAGACACCATTAATATTGAGTCGTTTTTTTCCTAACTGATCTCTCTCTAATAACAAGGGCAACTTCTTTCTGAAACGGCTTTGTAAGAAACATTTTTACTTCAGTACTGGTGCTAGGGAGTGTAATGATTCTTTCCCGGAGCAGTGTTGCAGTTACCCAGGTACTAGCCTAGCACTTGAACAATACAAGCGTGATTCTCCAGGTTGCAGCTTTATCTTCTGCATTTCTGAGAGGGGAAATATTGGGGTAGGAGTAGTTGCATGTGACGGAGAAGTTTTTACCAGAAGAAACATCCAGTCGGTGGACTGGAGTTGGAGTCTTGTAAAACCAGGAGTTGGCTCTGTATGTTAAAATGTAGTTGTAAACAAAAACAACGACAGGCTGCGTACACTAGCTGCTCTTTCTGCTTGGATGGCTCAGTATAGAGTGGTTTTATTTACTTTGGTTCTGAGGGCATGTCATTTAGTTTCACTGCAATTTTGATAGCTGAACTGAAGTAATTTCCTTAGAGGTTTAAAATAAATTCTTAAAAATGAGGTGCCAGTGGTATTTATGCTTAGTGATTCTGAGATAAAACATTTTTCCGTGTTCTGTCTGTTTTATACTGCAAGGTTGTAATTATGGGCTGTGTTATGAATACATCTTGACATAATTTGTATGAAATGCTTTACAATTTTTGAGAGACTATGTAATCAGCTGAAGGTGATAGTACTGAATGACCAGCATTCATGTTTTTTTTCAATAATGAGATACAATGGAATAGCAGTGCTTCAGACACAAGTTTCGGTCTTGAGTTTTAATTCTGAAAGAAGAGCCGTTGTTTCATCTTTATACAGACTTTTGGTGGGAGTACTGCTATTAGTTTATCTATACTGGATGCTGGGAAACTGAGAACAGTGAATTTCTAACAAAGACCTTCTATGAAACTGTTTCTTATGATCTTGATAGACTATTTGTAGTACTTTGTACTTAGCATTTCAAACTTCTATCATGCAAACGTAATCAGACCTTAAGTCAAACCTGAAGCTTGTGGCTTTCGTGACTGTTTTTCTACCTTAGGTCATTGGAAAAGAGGCTTAACTTTTTGCTGACTTGTTTTCATTTGTGGGAAGAGGATTGTGCTCTTATATCTCCAAGATAATCTGACTATTGTTTGGATGTTGCTTGTGATACTTTTAGAACTGGTACCAGTTACTCTGTTAGGAAGAAAGCGTAGCTTTTCATAATGTCATTTCTTCCTATCCTTTCTTAGGTACTTAGGTTGTTAATTCCTCTTACTCAATACAGTGTACCCTCAAACTTGTTAATAATTTCAGTGGATTTATAGGTGACTTTTCGGTAATTAATTTCACCATATGACTGTTGTGGAATACTTTCTCTTCAGTTCTGGTTACATATTTTGTTAAACACTGAGGAATGAGTGATGCATACTTTTTTTGTCTTGTTATTAGTCGTGGTAATGAAATAAAAAGGAAAGCGCTTGCAGGTTTCATCTTTCCTAAAGCAATCAATCTAAAACAATATATAATATGTTGTAAAGGGGTTTTTCTTTTTGAGTACACAAATTGTGCAGTCAACTGCCTCTACATAGCAAAAATACCTTACATATCTCCATATCTGTAACTTCAGGTGGTGAGTTTTAAAGCATTTCTCCAAGAGCACTTTGCAGATCTTTCATGTATTTCTAGTTGACTTTGGTTATCTCAAGGTAGTACAGTATGGAGTTTAACGTCATTGCAAGAGATTGTTTTGGGTTTTTTTTTTTTTTGAGATGTTATGTTTTGTAGAGAGCTGATGAGGGCATTTGAAAAGTGTTTGTAAAAATCATGTATTTCTGTCATAAGTATAGAGTTGAGGATCTTTCAGTATTCTCTGCCACTAAATAAGCCAATGCAATGGTACGTTTATACCAGAAAACAGCACCCTAACATATTAAGCAGTTTTTTGCTGTGAGATTCTGCTTTTCTTCTTCCTGAAAACAATTTCTTTTTATCTGAATTTGCTAGAAGTTCCTATCAATTTACTTCATTTTTAGTTTGTTTAGACTATCTTCTTAAGTTATTTTTATTCGTAGTCTTTTATCTCTTTAGAGTTAAAATTCATTTCATTTGCTTCAACACCATTAGTATCTGTCTTCTGCTTAGTATTAACTTCTGTTTTATGAATAAAGAGTTAGCATGGCAAGTTAACAAGGAAGTACCAGTTCTGTAAAGTGAGGTATAAGGAGGTGATCTTTTGGGGTGCAGCATGCTTTCTGATGTGTGCAGTTTTCTTCTGGGCTTTGTATGAGCTGTAGTTTATAATCTCTGTTATGTGGTATAAAAACATCTGCAACACCTTAGAAAGGTTTCAGCAGTCTTTCGTAATCAGTATTGCCATATGAAGAACACTTTTCAGTAGCCGTCATTGCTTTAACTTTTTTGAGTGGAAACAATGGTAGATATGTTTTATATAGGGCTTAAATGTGCAGTTTATGAGTTTCTTTTGGCATTAAACTTTAAGGGCAGTATATGGAAAGACATCTCAAGTAAAACTGTATTTAATACTTGCTGACACAGAAGGTAGTACGACTCATCCAGTTACATTCATCTGGCTGTAAACAGTTTACTGTTTTAACTGCAAGTAGTTTATTTTAATTACATTTGTTATCCTGTTACTCTACATAATTATTAGGAATCCTAAGTCATATCCTGAGAAAAAAACGCCTATATTCAGTATTTTCTCTGGGATTTTATATGCCTGATTTCACCTCTGTGTTTGTATGCTAGTTGTGCATTTATCAATGTTGTGGCCCATTTTTATTGCTATTCAGTTTTCTACTGTAGTTACTGGAAATCTGCTTGTGTCCATTTGAGTTCTTTACCTGTTAAATCTGTTTTATTGCAAAAAAGCTATTATTAGTTTGCGCGTTACAGTTGTAAAAATGAGTAGCGTTGTTTCTAAGATACGCAGGTTCAGAAATCTGAGATGACTGTGCAGATGTGGTGGGAAATGTATTGTGTAATCTCTCCAGTTGTTTGTTGAAATGGGGAAAACTATCTTGCAGCATGGTGAAAAAAACATTTTAATTAACACTTTAGTTTATTGTTGAGTTTAGAATCCTTGATATGAGATGATTGCAGATCTCATGAGCAAATAAGTTCCATATCACTCAAGACAGAGTTAGATAAAAGTATGATTGTTAAGATATTAGTATATTTTATCTTAGCATGATTTTAAAATACACATAGAACAAATGAAACTAATGATGGTGACAATCATAAAGGTGGATGCTAAGAACCATAGCATGTATTAATGCTGGACACATCTTATGTTAGTTGGTTCCTGTATATATATAATCTAATTTGAAAACTGAGTTTTTATCATTTAGAATAAAACCAAGTCCAATATAACTTTCAGAGCTGAAAATAAATTTTATTACAGTATAGGCTTTTTTTTTTTTTTTTTTGGCAATTTGGGAAATACTAATAATTAATCTTCTCTTTCATGCCATTATTATCAATGTCACATTCATTTAAATGACTTGAGCTAAAATTAGTTCTCTGGATGACTCCTTCAGATAGGATGATTAGATTGTAAGCAGTATTCTTTCCTGTTTTCCTCTCCCTATATAAATCTTTTTAGACTGTACAAGGTTATTTTCAATTCACAGAGGAGTGAAGTTGCTTCAGAATAAAGAAATAGAAATCTAGTGTTCTGAAGTAAAAACTTTGAGGATTTAATTGCTAAAGAGGTGTTTCAGGATACTGCTGGCAGGTTAAGTTAAAAATAGGTTCTTGACTGTTACTTGATTCAGTTTTGCTACATTTGTTTCAGTTTATTAATTTACTTTGAAGCTGGAGAGTGGAGATACTTAAGCTTAGTACAAAATACTATTTAATATATCTCAATTTATCAGTTAAATATTTTGCTTGTGCTTTCTTGTAGTATGAAAAAAAATTTTGCTGTCACTGTAAACCCTGTGATGTTTTTAAATGTCTTGCATGTTCTGCTCTTGTAGAAGTATAATTTTGCTTATTCTTATCAAACATTTTAAAGCGTCTGTGAAATAAATCCTTCATGTGACTGTTTTGTAATATCATATGTAACAAGAGTTACAAATAAAAATAATTTATGACAGTGTTCTCGCCCTTAGTCGTGTCTGAGCTCTTTCCTTGGGATTTACTTGCTTCCTTTCTAAATCATTCTCATCAGAAAAAATGAGTGGCTGGAGAGTGTCTTTAATTGCTTTAATTTCCCATTATATGCTGAAGATGCATTGAATTCAGATACACAGATAAGAAAATGACTAAATTTTATTTTGTTTTTATTGATTTCAATTTTAAGACAGGCATGATTTTCCACATTGATGTGTAATGATTTATGAAATTAAAAAATATACTCAGGGGGAAAGGTACTTCTTTTGCATTTTTTCTACCACAAAATCCTGATGTGTTTTTGATTACAAATACAGTTGCTTTAACTATTGATTTGAAAATGGTTTTGTTACGGCTCCCCAGATATGAAACATCAATTTTCAGTGAGTTTTTAATCAAGCTGATAATGTTAAAAACAAAGTTGGAACTCCCATATGCAATTAGATGGTTTCTACTTTAGAGTCAATGTAATGAGAAAAGACATAAGAGTTTTATTCAATGTAAAATAAACAGTTTTGTGATTTTTGTCATTATTTCATGGTTTGTTCAATATTTGATGCTATTTCTCAGTATTTATTTAGCGTTTTATGACAGTTCCTAGAACTTTGATTATTTACTGAGATTTATCACTTATTGTTTAATATGTTGCTATTTTAATTCCTTGAGGACTTAGTGAAATGAGTACTTAGTAAAGACATGAATAGCGCTTCCTGTTGAATAATGAACTTGCAAATGGTTGCGTTTTCCATATAGGACGTAAAGAATGTGACGTGGCAATGACATGTAATACTGGAGAGGTTCCAGGTCTTTAGGCAAGAAAAAGTCTGTGCCACTTTCTTTTATCTAGAGGTTGATGTGTAGTAAGGAGTGTTAGTTTTATAGGCTTCTCTGTTTAGAACTGGATTTTGAAAGGGAGGTTCTGTGATTTGTAGTGAGTTACTGTGCTGATACACAATTGAATTTTGAACTACATCTCCAATATGTTGTTGAGCACGTTTTAACTGTTTTGCTGTTAATTATTTCTGATTTGGTAATACTAAAAGGTCATTAGGAAAGAGACCTACTAATTATTTACTACAGTAGCAGTTTTTCTGTGGCTGTCATAAACTAAATAAACTGCTTTGCATGGAGTATAGAATTAACATAGTACTTAAAATGTTGCTGTTAAATTGGTTTCTCAGAGTATTTCTTCATTACGGCAGGGAGAAGGTTCTCGATATCTGCCTATTGAGTAAAAAGTGAAGTTATGTCAGTAGGGTAAGTTGTGCAAAAGAGGTTTACAGAAGGAATTAAAAGTGTAGTAGTAGTAGATGGACAGGAGATGAAAACAAATAGATTAGAAGATTATTAAAAACTGATCCCAAGAAATTATTCTGTTTGTCACAAATAAAAGCCCCTCAATTTAATGCTTGTTTATCTGTACCTTTCTGATCTCTCCTGAATTTCAGTGCAAATACCTTTGCATTTTTATTAGTTTAATCAGGAAGGAAGTAGCTGCAGAAGGTAGGCTCCTGCTGAAGTACCTTTTAATTTTTACATTGGCTGTTTGATTTGCTCTCAAAAAGAATTGACTCTTCAAAAAGAAAAATAAATGGATGCAATCTGGTGTCAGTATTGCCAGATGTGACCCTGTTGGTTCGTGTTTGCTTCTGTCCTGAATGTGAGTACTATTTGTCTTGCTTCAGAAATATTTGCACTGATTATACTATCAATTTGCTCGCTTTCAATATTGAACTCCTGTGATGGTGTGGAATATATTTATGGAGCTCAGTGTCTTTGTAATACTGATGTAATTGCTATGCTGGATCACAGAAACAATATGAAATTGAACTGTTTTGAGTTTGGACTTTGTGAACGCTTCGGAAAGAATGAGAAGCGTAGCTATGACACTTTAAGAATGCAGAGTGTTTTTTCAGTACAGTGAAGTTTGTACTCAGCTTTTGTATATGCAACTTCAATGTCTATTGACGTTCTACTGTTTTTAAAATGTAACTTTTCTAATGCAAGTGCGTGTGCTTATGGTTAAATTATACCACTCTGTTAATTTCATTTGTAATTTACAGTATTGGAGAAAGAAAAATACCTTGTGAACATGGACAGGGAACAGTATTTGACTTGCAAAGAAAGTACATTTCTACTAGAAAAAATGTTTTCTGAATAGTTTTAATGTTATTCTTGCGATGTAGGTTATGATTCTGAAGTCCAAGAGGACTTTACTGTATATCTTTAGGCTCATATCTCAAAAACTCTGACATAGGCTGATATACAGCAGAATCGTGTTACATTTTAATGTTATCTGAATCACAAAACCTTGAAAAATTCTGTTATTTTGGAGATGCCAGTAGTAACATCTGGTTTTAGTTTAAATTCTTTATTAAGTTATGTTAATGTTACTACGAGTTTTGCTTTAAAAACAATGAGTGCAGTAGATTCCATTGCGAATACAGGATGATTTTTGTGGGTTTGTTTTTTTGTTGGGTTTGGTTTTGTGTGTCCGTCATCGTTTTCCTCCCCACCCTCGGGTGTTATCTTTATCTGGAATAGTGTTCCAAAGAAGGTAGGAAGGCTCTTGTTTACTGCCATGTTACTTTCCTGTTAAGTATATGGATCTGGTTTTGTAATCAAGTACTTTGAAAAGTATTTACTGTTGTTCGCAAGATATTAAGGGAAAAAGATGTGGCTTGTATATTCTTTCTCTTGAACACTAAAATATTCACAGGTGATACTGAAAAGGGAAGTTCACCTTATAGTAGGACTTTTTACAGAAAAATCCCCTAATCTGTTGAGTTGAGAAAAATAAACAGCATATGGTGAATCAGTTAACAGACAAGCCTTCCAGTTCTGTCACTGTTTACCTAACCAATCCCTAGTGATCTCTGATCTTAAGTATTGCACGGTGTCTGCTCCTATTTAATGGGAGGTGAGTGTGCTCAGAACAGTCTGTGGTGATTAATTCTGTTAGTATTTACAGCCCTTCTGAAACAACAAAAGGCTAATTGATTCAGCTCAATAAAATTGAAGTCCTGATCAGAATACTTCTGTATGAGTATCTTACTCTGAGTGATTTAGAAGAGCAAGTATTTGATGACAATCTGTATAGTATGGTTGAGTCTTTTGAATACCAGTAGCAACAGATGTAAGGCGTATGCCTTCCTCTTAAATCTATCTGATGGGAGTTGATAATAACACTAGGAAATACCTTCTTATATTCCACTTGCATTCACCCTATTACAGTGAACCTACATTAGGAATAGTGAGAGTAGTTGAAACAGCTTATTAGAGCTATGTTAAGTAAGGAGATTCTGTCTGGATTTCTATGTCTGTGTTTAAAGGTAAAAGAGTCACCTTTACCAGAAGAATCCAATATGTATTATTTCAGTACCAAGTTCTTGTAGGTTTACTGGCTCTATTAATCTCACCTATTGTGAGAAGTGATCTGAAAGTTAATACCAGGATATGTTTGGTTTATTTCTGTGATATAAGTTTTATTTTATGAGTTCATAGTTTACCCCGATTACTGTTTAGAAATAGTGCCATGAAAGATAGTTTGTTTAAGGAACTGTTTGTTTGTGTTTAGTATTCTAAGTAACATGCACTTTTATTAAATACACATGAGAAGTTTCTAAGGGATATACCTTGCTCTCTGTGTGTTGAAACTGAAGTTCTGCTGCTAGTACTCAGTGCTTGGATTCTATATAGATATTTTTATACTATATTTGTTCTAATTGTCAGAATGATAAACAGTATGATTCAACCCATACTAAAGTTGTTTTTTTTCTTTCTACTTCTTCCATTAAGATAAGGCTTAAGTGTGCATCTTTAAATGTGAAACACACCAGATTGACTCTTCCACATTGGATGAGTGCATCCTACTTGTTAAACACTTTATGGTTTTTAAGTCCATTAAAAACACTATCCTTCAGAGTGTTCTACTTGATAGCTGAGCACATAAATACGAGGAAGTGATATCTGGATGACAGGGAAGTTGATACTCCCTTCTTTTTTGTCTCCCCCAGCTGGCAGAAAGTACTTCCTTGTTTTACATTTGTATCGGTTGCTATCACAGCCGTCTTGGCTTTTTGGTGGGTTCAGAGCTATGACTATTACTGTTCTGAACTGTAGTAGTCTATACTATAGACTCTAAGTTATATGCAAACTAATAGTTATTTTACTTATGTCACTTGTGTCACTGATTAGTGCAGTGTAAGCTGGGTTTCATGGTAGTGCAAGTGGACATGCTGTAATACAGCTTGTGCAGAGTTGTGCATGTACAGGTAAGGGATGGAGATGTAACTTGATAAGCAATGAATGTGTCCTGCAAAGCAGCGGATGCAGGCTTGTTGCAACAGAATGAGCAGCAAAGCTGGTGGAACTTGTTTTCTTCTAAATTTGTGATGTATGGCATCTGGGTGTTCTGGAATAATGTTCCATTTGCAGAACCTTTAGCTTTCCCCTATTGTCTCCTCTGTACCTCTCTTATTGTCATTATAGCTCCAGGGTAGTAACCTCCTACTCTCAGGGAACTATTTTGCTTTGTAACATCGATACCACTACCTTCTTTTCTTGAGCACGGTGTTCTAAGTTCACTCCCATGGTGTACGGAGAGGAAAAAAGCAGTGCATACTGTACTTGTTACACGCTATGCCAGACTGGCCAGAGCAGGAACTTAACCCTTCTCTGAGGAAGCTGGCAGTAGTTCCTACAAGTTTTTACAAAACAGATCCGTTAGAATCCCAAAACAGATTGTTAAGTCACATGCAGGAACTGGAGAGTATCAGGGCTGCTTGCTCATTTGGTTTTTTGTGGATGTGTTTTTAATAATATTGTGGAACTATCTATAATTTGGAGAGAGGCATTTAAAAGTTTTTAAAGTTTTCAGTAGTTTCACCAAAGGATTGGTTACCCGTACACTAAAATATTAACCTTGTACACTGAGTGTCGAACTATGTAATAATCTTCTCTAACTGAAGACCGAAATGATTCTTTACACAATTTTTCAAAAATAAAAATCTTGCAGCATTGTTTTCCAAGCCACATACTTTATTCTTGCAGATTTTCTGCAGGCCAGTGTTAGTCATGCAGTAAATGGGCTGGTTTTGTACAGAACTTCTGCTTCACGTGAGGCCTCTCATGGCTGTTGGTTGTACAGCATATTCAACATTCTGCTGCTTCGTTGATGTGTAGTCCCACTACTTTATACTCGGTGTTATTCCAGTGTTGTTGTAGAGATGGGATTTTCTCCAGGTATTTCTTATAATGAGCAATGGCATCTCTAAGCAGTGTACAAAGTTATATTTTTTTACTGTGATGCATCACATCCCATTTATTTCATTTATGGTTAAACTTGAAATCTTCCTGGCTCCTTTTGCAAGTGACATAACTAGGACTAAAATCTACTTATGCTTCTGTCTGATTATTAGCTGTATTCAGCCACTCTCAGAAGACTCAGTGCCTGCTTTCTGGCTTGGCTACGGTGAAAATAAGATGTCTTGGTGTTCAGGGGAGTGGACATAATTATATCATTTGTATATACAAGGCAAGTGTAGTACTGTCCCTGTATTAGTGGCAACTATTTTAATCCAGTGATGCTCAAAAAATGTATATGATTTGTGATCTGCTGTTGTCTTGGACAGAGCTGTTTGAAATTGGTCTGATGTGTGTTAAAGTAGGAATTAAGTTTAAAGTAGAACTAAGTGGAGAATTCTTGTTTCAGAATTAAGCTTTGGTTGAAACGCAAGTAAGACTCAAATATTTTAAGGGTCTTCATAAATATCATATGTGAAAAACATCTGGTTAACTTTTTAAAATCAGAAATTGTTTATTTAAACAAATTTACTGCCAATTAAAAGTTTAATGAGATTAAGGGGTTATTTAAAAGCTGAGTCAGTGGTTTCTGATTGAGTTTTCAAGGTAGGTTTTCCTGGTATGTATTTTATGTATGCTTATATACTGCAACCAGGGGTGTGTGGTTGGTGATATTTGCTTTATATGTGTGTGTGTTCTTCTCAAATAGTGGTGCTAAGGAAGTCTATTTCCTTGGGACAGAGTATCTTACCTCCTTACTAACTGTAGATAAAGATGTTAAATTAAAGCAGATACGTACACAATGTGAAGAGGCTGTGATGGCTAGCAGAGAGGAAGGATGCCCGTAACCATATTCTGGCTACTATGCACTGTGTTGGTGGAATTCCTTGAGCAGGAGACGACTGTGCGTTTAGGAAACTGCCCTCCATGCTGAGTGAGGCAGGCGGTGAGCCTGCCAAGGAAAGACAGAGTGCGAGTCCCCCGAGAAAAACAGAAAGCAGACCATTAGGTACACTTGTGAAGAACTGAGTTTTTATTTACTTAAGTTTGCATCCTTATACAGTAGGGGAAATACACTGCTTCAGTTCATATGAAGGTGCTCATCCATTATTTGAAGAATTCTGGAGGCAATTTGTTAGTCTGTCCCAGTTGTGAACTGTTTCATCAATTTGCTCTGCTGGTAGGAAATGAATGCTGTTAAAATCTAATCGTTAGTCCTGATGATACATTCAGTAGCATGGGTGAGCTGGAGTGCGCAGCTGTGATCTCTGATGCCAGTCTCTAATGTCTTTCAGCTGATTTGCTGATCTCCAGATGCAGAAATTGATTCTGTTGTGGCTCTGGCTGCTCATTCCAAAAGCAGTCACAAATGTTTTTATGCCTGTTCTGTCTGTGGTAGATTCCTTCCCTGGAAAATAAGTGTCTGTCATACCTATGAAGTTGTTAGCTGCTGAACAAGATAGCTCTCGTGCGAGACCTGGCTTTCCATCAAAAGTTTCCAAAACAGTTCCTTTGCTGCTGTTCTGAGAAGATCTTCAAAGAGAAAAGCATAGACTTTGTATTTCTCTTCCTCAATTGTGACTCTCTGTTTTTAGCTTCACTTTAGAAACCTTACTTACTGTATATATTATCTTACAGCATGGCGAGATCTCCAGCAGTTCAGTGCCACTTTTCAGTTGTTTACTCATTTTATCATGCAAACATTTCTCTAATTAGAGAAATTGAATTTAAAATCAAAGTTGACAGTGGTATTGCTTTTTGAGAACGTATCCAAATGTTTAGCAGGCAAATGTATTTTTCATGCTGTGTTCATGCTATGAATTTATTAATTCTTTATACCTTAGAGCAAAGTAGTATTTCATCTAGCTAAAATTAATTTTTTAATTCCCATTGTTTTCCTTTTGCATATCAAGCACTTGAAGTCTGCATTTCTAGCGGAGTTTCTCACTTAAATATTTTCAAGCTGCAACATACAGTTTACTGTTAACACGAGTGTCTTAATTCTTGCAAGGAAAATAGCTCCATATTCTGAAGGTCAGCTAACAGACTGTTTTCAGAAGTTATTTTTAGGAATTATTTTTCCTTGTCTTCAAGAGACTGGTATTTTTTTTTCATACTATCCTGCATGTACAGTCTATACCGAACTTTTGTTTTAATATAAAACTAAAATGCAAAGTACTGTTTAGTTTTATGTATGTGCACCTGTAATTCCCCGCCCCCCCCCCCCCCTTCTTAATCTCTGATAGCCTCTACTTTATTTCCAGTGTAGCTATGGCTTTTGGTGTTGCTGCTCTGAATATTCTCATTGATATTCTAGTCTATAAAATGCTTAGCTGTTAAATTTGCTCACAGACACATTTTTTCCACTCTCTTAACATACACAGATTGCTTTCAGAGGGGAATGAGTTATAATTTGCAGGTTAGTCTGGAAGTAACAATCCAGAACTCGTAGAAAGCAGAAAAGCAAGACACTTTCTATTTTGTTCTTGGTATAGAAACAGCTCTTTGTTAGTTTTTAGATGTAAAACTAACTGGATGCTTTTAAAAAAATAAACAACTGTTTAGCTGAAAGCAATTCTTGTCTGCATGTTAGGAAGAACCACATTGCAGTTGCAAGAAAAAGAGAAAGAACAGAAGACCAAATTGGTAATTATAAAAACAAGCAGACAGGAAGAGAGAATGAAGTGTTAATTAGTTCAGACAGGAAAATAGAAGAGCTGTTATCCTAGGATAGAAAAAGAAGCAGGAATGCGTAAAGATAGAGACAAAAGTAGAAAACAAAAACAATTAGGCACTGAAGAGATTTCGAAGAGCAGAAAAACTGAAATGTATTCTCAGAAGCAGATTAGTGTAACATATTCTAATTAAAATACAGTATTATAATCTGATTTGTCCTGAAGACAAATAGGGAAAGGTATACTGTACTGATGACTTCTCATTAATGTATTTATGTCCAATTATGGTTCCCATAATTTTTAATGTAGCACATCAAGTAGTTCTTTGCAGAAACACTGCAAGTTATTTTTACAATAAATAAATAAATGAGATAATTAAACATAAATTTACCTGGAGTTGTTTGAATTTAGGTCAAGGCTTTTTTTTATTAAAAAAAGAAAAAAAAATAGGCTGCATTATATTTCGTAGAAACATTTCTGATATTTCAGGAGAAGAGTTAGATGAAATTTTAATGTGTGAAGTAGTAACTTTATAATGTTTTGTAACTTAAAATATTTAACTTCTTGAATAGAGTTAGGTCTTTTTGTCTTCTGCAGTACTGCTGATGCAGGAAGGAAGGACATCATGCAACATTTAAACTATCATTTAAATTGTCCATAATTCAGGTTCACTTGAGAAACCCTTATGGGCTTTAACTGAGTAAACAAGATCAATGTGATCAATGTTGAGTTACATAATCAGCCACGTTTTCTCAGTTGAATTACTTGCAGTTGTGTGGTTAAGTAATTTGTTGCTTTTCTAAAGTGATAATAAAATAGAATATTTCTATCCACAAATGCACTTGGGGCTTTTTTGATGCCAAATGTTTTGACTTTTTTCCCTAAACAAGACCTGATTCCTGCTTTTCCATGCTCTGAACACTTTTTTTTTTGTGTGGAATCTCATCAGGGTATAGTATGTATTTCCCTATACTGGACTGCATAAGTGTTAAGAATTTAGAAAGGAAAATACAGGATTGAGTTTTTAATCTCCCACTCACTGTATGGGAAGTTTAGAGTGGCCAAGCTATGCAGCCTGGAGAACAAAGAATTAGGGAGGAGAAAAAAAAAATCTTGTGCCAGTGCTTCAAAACTGCAAATAAAGATCAGTTGGGTAGCTGCAGACTAAAATTGTGGTCAGATAAAAATATGGAAATAATGATGTGCAATTGAGTTGAGAGAATTTCAAATAAAATTATTTAATAAATAATTTATTTTAAGTATAATGCAGTTTTATTTAACTATAGTAATTAATTCAGATTGCTTAAACTTGTACGTTGATGTAGGTCTATGTTTAAAGGTTTTCAACTGTGTTGTCTGGAGATATCAAAATGGAGGTTAGCGAGGTGGAGACTAATCAGCAATTTGATACTGATGCAGTAAACGAGAGTTAATTGTAGAGGAATCATTTAGTAAAATGGAAATTTTTTTTCAGAATTTGATATTACAATCCTAGTTTTTAATGCAAGTAGAAATGCTTTCCAAAGTTGTCGAAAGCTGGGAACATTGATGCTTTAAAAATCTCAGTCTGATGTAATACCTTTTGTTTGAAACTCCCATATAAACCAGTGTCTGGACTAGCTACTGATAGCTTTAGGAAGACTGAAAGTTTGATATTTATGCTGTAGCGTTCCCTTCATGCTCATTCCTCTGAAGAGATCATCTAAGTTTTTCTTTTTATTGGTTCTTGAGGAATGTTTGGAGAAAAAACACTTGTCTGTAAGAGGGGGAGAGCACATGTTGAATTTAACCCAGGAGAGGCTGTTTTGTCTTTGGTGCAGATTTGATTCAGCTTGGCTTCTTGCTTTGATGCTTCAGCTGCTATTACTGTGAAGCTTCCTGATATCTTCCAAAACCTGATGAGTTTAGAGCTGCATACCTGAAGTATTTGTAACATTGGTCTGTGGTTCCAGTAAAGAATCTGAAGTAGAATTTAGAGAGGTAACATTTCATTGGGAGTAGTTTGTGTTGACCTACTACAAATTTCCTGAAGTGTCAGATATATTTGTTTATAATGTAGAGACTTTGGACTACATTCCAGCTTGTGAGTGGGCAGTTTCTACTTAGGGCCACCATCCATTAGCTAACGTTAATCAGTTTAATAATAGTCAGCTGCAGTTTTAATAAAGCTTTTTACAAAAAAGATGCGTGCTCAGCTGTTAAGGGGTGTAGGGAGTTACTAAAAAAACAGCAATATATATTTGCCTCGGAATATTGAGAGCATACTTTGCTATCAAGGTGTAGGATGTGCCCTTTTTTGTTGGTTTTTTTTTTTTTTTTTAAACTACCTTTTGCTGATCTGTAGTTAATGCAGTTTTCACATTTCTTATAAAGGAACCAGCCAAATTAATACATTGATATGTTTATTTTGAAATTCCAGGCTTAAATTTTATTGCAACTATTTGGTCCATTTTCTCCTTTGTACAGTATTGCCTGATTTTTGTGCTCTTTTTTTTTCTCCATTTAAGATACCGCTTGGCTTGGCTTGTATCTCAGCGGATTGATTTGATTTCCCTTGTAGCAGTGTGGAAGATTTTCTGCGTGTTTTCCTGGATGAAAAGGAAACTTTTTGCTTAATTGAGGCCCAGAGCTCAAACATGGATGCTTCTGGAAAGAAGTTGAACACGAGTAAATTTGTGACTTGCCTCTAGAAGCCTTTCTGAAAAGGCCATTCCATTCTGCTTATTTGTTGATGTTGCCTTTATTTTTTGCTCGTTTATCTCAGTGTCATTATTGAGCAGTGTACAGTGATTTTTGTGACTGCAGACTTTCATTCACTGGTTTGTTGTTTATAGACAATTTGAAAAATTGCAAAGCTGATGTATTTGCTTAATGTGTTTTCTTTATCTGTTAATTGAGAGCTCTTTTCTACAGTACATATGTGACTTATAAAGAACTTAAGAGACATCATCAGTATGTTCAATTTAACCCAAGGAATAAATGTTTATATGAGAATTTATTATAGTGTTTTTATTTTGAATACAAATCTAGAAATAATCTGTAGATTATTTTCTTGCATTTTTTTTTTTTTTAGGCATCCAACTTTGGTCATTCAAAAGCCAAATTAAAAAAAAAGCACTTTGGTGCTTCTTGAAGGTATTATTTTTTTATTCTTCATGCTGTATGCTTCATTCTAAGGTAGTGCATAATATAATTGCTGACCAAAAAATGGCAGTGAACAAACTGATATTGTGAGGTTGTCTCATGTCAGAAGAGTGGGAATGTACTACTACCTTTTTTTTTTTTTTTTTTTTTTTTTTTTAATTTCAGTAAATGTGGACTAATGGCCCACTAAATTAGGATTTCCATTCCTTGTCTAGGCGATCATTAATGCATCCATGAGTAGTTTCATAGATGTCAATAATGGTGGAGGAGCCGGACTAATGTAAAGGTCTGCAGAATGGTGAGGATAGCTAATGGGGTTTAATAGTCTTCTTACATGGAATTTACTCCATTCAGGTTGTTCTTTTTATATTCTATGCATGCTCCTCATATATGGAGGTAACCAATTCTTTATTCCTTTGTGGGGCTATGGGATAATCCTGCAAAGCTGTCTTTGCACAGTGTGTATGGTTTCTAGAATCAGATGAAGAAGAGGAATTGAGGAAAGGAAGAGTTCTTGGCACTCGGTCAGTAAGGAATACTTGTAGTAAAGTGTGAGGGAAGAATAGCATGTCAAATTTACTCCTTCTTTTTCCATTACAGTTTCGTATTAGCAACAGAGAATTAATTTTGGCCATCGGAGTCCTTTTTTGTTTGAATAAAATATTTTGAAAGCCATCCTCTCTGGTTAGATGTTTGGAAACAGAAGTAATGTGGTGTTCCGTAATGCTAATGAAATCTTAGCAGCAAGTGAGAGCTTTGTGACTAAAGAGCCTAAGTAGGACAGCAAAGGCTTTGTTCAGCTGGGCACTGAAGGAAGTCACTTCTTCTTCATGGCATTGGATGTTGGCTCCTTGCCAAAAGCACCTTTTTGAAACTTCTTTTGAGCGCCATGTTACTGTTGTCAGAGTAAGTACAAAAATGACTGGAATATAAAAAAGAAAGGCTGCTTGAGATTGGTGATGTATTTTTACGCGTATATGAAGCAGTGGTTTGATGCTACAGTGTGGTAACTGCCTCCCTCTTCCCACACACAAACAATGCGTATACAGCTATTCTAAAAGCAATAGAGGGAATGTCACTTTATTTGACAAAAGATATTTAGTGTGGATAAGTTCAGTTAATGCAAAGTGGGCGTGCCAGAACAATGTAAGATACAGGCCGTGGTTCCCCAAATATATTAAAATCTTTGGTTTCTGTCCTGTCTCTTGGCTATTTGTATGTTCTGTGGTGGAACAGGTGAGGGAAAGCAGTTGTGGTTTTGGTGGAGAGAGTGATGCAGAGGCAGGAGCACATGGCTCCAGGATGGGTGCTTTTGGTTGGCAGTACTTGCATGCCATTGGATTGAAGTGTTCAAGGCATTAGTTCATGGCGTAGGATACTAACACCCACAAGGCAAAATTTGAGAGCAACCTCAATCTGGTTATGGTGTTTTTTTATTATTCTTATTGGTTGTATATAGTTGTTTTGTCTTGCTATCTTTTTAAATGATTGCATTTTCCTTGAGTCTTAAGCCCCTGCAGCATTTTCTGGTGGTTTTTTTTTAATTTAACTTCAAATCATCCCTACTGTATGTTGAAATTGAACGTAAATTCCTAATGCTAGAGGTCAACATAATTCATTAGGTTTAGGCAAGTTACTGAAGCTACAAGACACAGCTTCTGATAGACATCCCTCGCAGGTTTTTTTTGTGTAAGTTAATTAAACTTTGCCTTTAAATGCTTTCTTTACCTTTTTTTTTTCTTTTTCTAGTTTTTATTTTTTAAATTTACTGTTAAATGTGTCTGAATTCAGCATATAGAGGACACAAACTTTGATGTTGCAGTTGCTTATATTTTTGGATTACTAAGTAACTGTTAAGAAAAATTTACTGTAAATGCTCTCTTAAGCTAAAATCCTTGATTTTTCCACTATGGCAGATTTTTTGGCATAAATTAAAAATATGTTCTAGACTAAAAATATTTGCTATTTTACCTTTATTCATTCCTGCCTAACTCCCATATTTCCACTTGTTTTTTGAATTTTCAACTTGTCCTAATTACTGTATCCTCCACCTGTTGATCAGTACAGAGTACAGTGAAAGATTGGTTTTGAAGATGGATTAAAAATCCTCCAGCTTTTTTTTTTTTTTTTTTTGAAGCATGGTTTATTTTGTCTGTTTCTCTTTTTTTTTGTTTTGTGCCTTTGATTTGCTGTAACTGTCTTAATGGCTAAGGACAGGTTTGCTTTCTTTGGAATCTCTTGCTAGAGCTGATCATGAATTGTGCATATAGATTTGCTTTAATAAATGTTTTTCCTGTGCAGACTACACCCAACTTAGTAATGCATCTATAATTTATATTATTTTTGTTTCAGTGCGGAATCATAAGAGTAGAAGTAATTTTTTGTATCCAATGAAATTGCAACTTACTGTGTTTTAAAACTGCCAAAACACATCTATCTTATTGAACAGTCTCTTATTTACCTAATTCCCATCTTCGATTGTGTCTTTGTTATCTTGGTGGAAAAGATCCACTTTTGAATTAAAGAATTTTTAGGGGGGAAAAAAGACATCTGCATCGTGAAAGTGATCAGAGACACGTACAACTTAAAATGCAAGTATTTAGAGCTGTTTATACAGAAAGAGATAGATCTGTGCCTGCTTATACAGCTTACTGTTCTGGTATAGGCTGATAATACATTACACACATGATTTATAACTTGAATAACTTCTGTCCAGGTAGCAAGCATTCCCTTACAGCACAAGGCAAATAAATTTAAAGTTGTTTCTGGTGCCGCTGTGATTCTTAACTGATTCTGGGTATTTTTATTTCCTTTTGTTTTTAAAGGATCAGTTTGATAACCTGGACAAGCATACACAGTGGGGCATTGACTTCTTGGAGAAATATGCAAAATTTGTGAAAGAAAGGATAGAAATTGAGCAAAACTATGCAAAACAACTGAGGTAAGGTGGTTTTTTTTTTTCTTTTTAAAAGAATCTTAACAGTTACTTAAAATCACTGTATCAGATGATGGGCAAGTATGTAATGTCATGATTAATGACCGTTTTGCATTTACAGAGTGAATTAGATCACTAGTTCTTTTCATGACAGACAAGTTTTTCTTTACTAGTCCGGAACAGAAAATTATCTTTGGGTATGTGCTTGCTTGCTTGTTTGTTTTTGCCTTCTTCCCTCTCTGTCTTCCCACTTACCCTTCAAATCTTGGAAGTAAAAATGTTTAAAACTTAAATTTTAAGATTCAAAGTAAAACTATAGTAATATTTTTCCGCTGACTATCAGCATGCTTGTTGTAAAGTGCTTTATCTAAATCTGTGTGTGTGTGTGTGTGTTCAACCAGCCTCAAGCCTCTGCTAGTAATTAATTTCTCATGTTGAATTGGCAAGAGCTACCCTACATTGTGTTAAGAAATCCGATTGAAATCATTGAGTAGAACTTGAGAAAGCAGCAGATCTTCCTGCTCTCAAAGTGCACCCTTTCCATAGTTGATCTTATCCTCTTGGGTGATGCTGTAACCCAACCACCATTTGTCTTACCTCTCCAGTTTACTTCCTGTTGGTGCCAAGTGAAACATCTTTTCGGTCCAGTGGGAATTTCCCATCAGGGATCGTACAAGGATTGTACAAGAAGAGTAGCAGCAATAAAATGACAGAAGAGCATGTTATTCAGAATAAAGTGGGATTGATTGTAACCAAAAGATGCACAGAGTGCTTTAAGAACAAGATTTAAAGTAAGACACTCCTGTGAGCTTGGCCTTCACCATAATCTTTGCTGTCTTTAATTCCTTTGAGGATTCAGCTGAAGCTGCTGCCTAGCCCTTGTCAGACTGAAACTGATAGCAGTTTCTCTCCTGTGGTGTCTTCCATCATCTCATTGTTGACAAACTAGATCGTTACCAGATACAGAGTTGAGGAATCTCCTCCTTCATAAATGCAGTAGTGGGGTTCACAGCTGGGGGTATGGATGCTTTCTATCTAGGCTGCTCGTTTCCTTTTTGATTTATTTATCAGTTTCTGTTGATCCAGTTTTTTATATTCAACTAATGTAATACCCCATTACTTTACTGAAGGAATTTTTTTCTTAAAAGGAAGGAAATAAATACCAGTTTTCCAAAGCTGGCATAGAAGAACTTCAGGAGGTAAAGGAAAGTTTGAAGCATGCACAGCACCAGTTCACAGCCCAGTTTTCGGTTGTGTTTGTTTGTTTGTTTAAAAATGGAAATGTATTTTTTTTGCACAGATCTATCCAGATCTTTTCCTTGAACAGTATGAACAATGCCATTTTGCTTAATTGTATTTAAAGGTTAATTCCACAGCTAGCAAGATGAGACACCACAGCATTACTTCAGGAAATTTTCTCTGTGTAACATTTTACTCTTTTGGGTAAAACTGTTGATTTTTCTGAAAGTGTCTTTCAAAAATGAAAGAGTTTTCTCAAGTATCCTTTCTGTCAGGTGACTGGACTGACTGTCCGTGTGCAGTACGTATGACTGCTTTGGGAAGCACAGGTCTTGCTGCACACGTGTTGTACAGTGCATGCATGCGCTTCGTGCCTGCTGCCAAAAAGGGTCTGGACAGCACGCACATGAGAGGGTGACTGATTTTCTGCCAGTAGACCAGTTCATGAAGCTACTGCTCAATAATTCTTGCCTGTGCGTTCCTTGGGGGAGAATTAATTGTTAGTAGTGAACTGTCTTGTGGTAACAACTAGATTTCAGCCATCATTGCTCTTGAGGACACTCAATGTTTTTAGCCATGTAAAACAATCATGACGCTCCAAGGGAGGCTGAAATCAAACAAAATTTTCACTTCCAGAAGAGTTAGTCATCCTGCAGCTTGCTCCTGGGAAGTTCTGAGAGAGGTGATCTTGGGGATGGAGCGTGGTTCTCGTGAATTTTAATGCTGGCAGCATATGTTCAGTGAGATATATATTAATATCTCTAATAGAAATTTCTAGTTTCTCAGTGTTTTTTCCTTTTGTAATGAAATACAATCTGCAAAATAGAGTATTGAGACTCTTTTCATGAGCTTTATAACTAAGATTATTATGCCCCTGTTTAGTAGATGTATAAACAGTGCAGTGAGTGGTCACCTCTTGGTAGTTCCACAGCTTTCTTAGTATGTGGATGGGAGACCAGGAAAAAAGGAAGTTTAATGAGGGAGATGATGCTAGTGATGTGTGGTGGTGGTGTTTTTTTTTTCTGTCTTAGTTTCAGTGTGGGCCATGAACATTCTGTTGTGATTGTTGATGGGTTTTATTCTGATAGACTTAAACCAAAGGATGAAAATGTGAGTGAATTTTTTTGTAACAGTTTTCACAAATTAGAATCTGTGTCCTGGCAGAAATTCATATTCACTTTGTGTATACCCTTGCATTTTGATTTTTTTTTTTTTCTTTAAGTACTTTCACGACTTTGTGATGAGACTTTCCTAGGTGCAACAGCTGTTCTGATTCTTCTAGGAGATAAGTGATGCATGTGCAGCACATGAGGAACTGTTTGAGTGAACTCACTATATTCTTAGTGTATCCAGTTATTGCAGTTGAGTAATTCCAGAAATGATAAGTTATGAGAATCCTGTCCAAATGCTGGTTTTAGGTTGCAACTCATTCCTTGCTATTCTTCTTTGATAGGAGGTTCTTGATACTGAGGAAAAAGTATAAGCAAAATTGAAACTGTTGAGGAATCTTCAGACATGTATGGAGCAAAAAAAATTTGTCTATAGAGCTTGTCTTGTCTTTCTCTGCAATATACTTTGTTCTGGGAAAAAAAAAGGTGGTTTGTTTTGTTTTGGGGTTTTTTTGGGGGGTTGTTTTTTGGTTTTTGGTTTTTTTTTTTTTGAGCTCACTTAACGAGAATCATAGAATGGTTTGGGTTGGAAGGGACCTTCAAAGGTCATCTAGTCCAACCCCCCTGCAAGGAGCAGGGACATCCCCAACTAGATCAGGTTGCTCAGAGCCTCATCCAGCCTGGTCTTGAACATTTCCAGGGATGGGGCATCCACCACCTCTCTGGGCAACCTGTTCCAGTGTTCTATAACTCGCATTGTAAAAAATTTTTTCCTAATTTCCAATCTAAATCTGCTCCCCACTATTTTAAAACCATTACTTCTTGTCCTATTGCAACAGGCCCTGCTAAACAGCCTTAGGTTTTGGTAAGCTTAGGCCTCAGCTAACGTGTTGTGCTACCCCAAGGATTGTGAAAGTTATTGTAGGCTGTTACTGAGTTAAGGGGAAGTGAATCAGAACAAACATATTGCAGTATGCATTGTAGATTAACTGATTTCATTTTAATTATATGACTGTTTAATTTGTTCTTATTTTATAATTGGAAAAAAATAGGTTTAGTATGTGCCAAATTACTGGGCTCTCGCCTGAATTTTGTAATTGAATTCTCAGATGCTGTTTTTGATCAGCATTGTTGCTTAAAAGGGGTGAGGTGAAGTTCTGTTTTGTTTACTTCCACATCATCACACACAACATAATTCTGGAGGTTCACACCCTTTTTCTTCTGTCTGAAGCATTATGACACTTGAGAAGACAGAGAAGTTCCACTTCTGTGACGTTAGGCAGTAATACAAGTTATACCTGCAGTTATATACGAAGCTGCCATGCGGAATAAGATTTCTGAATTTGGTGTGCTTCTCTATTGTCAGTTTAAAGAAAATAGTGATGATTGTTCCTGAACTATTTGAGTGATTTCCTTTGAAACTGTATGTTGTGATCTCTGGAGATCTCTAGTTAATCTGAGCAAATGTATTTTTTCATGTTCCTTCTGCATGCTATTGTATATAAGTGAGGGTTTTTTTTTCTAAATACAGTATTAATAGATGCATATGTCTAGTCAAATTGAGACATGGCTACCACATTTTCATATGCAATCTTGGAAATATTTTTTAAAATACCTGTAAGCTCAAATGTGAAGTTAGGAACACAAATTATGACCATATGCGTTCATTTATCAAATCTCCCTTCCTTTGATTTGAGCCGAGAATTTACGCTGTTGATTATTATCCAAATATGGATATGTCAGGGTTTTTTATAGTGATGTTTCTACAAGCCAAAACATACGAATGCTTGACAGTTCCAAGGATATTCAGCTTTGTAAACTCAAATTCCATTTTTTTAAGATTAATCTTTTCAGTTAAAACTTCTTCTCTCCTCTTATCCCTAACGTCTGTAAAATTTTGTAGCTTTGTTTCATGTTCACCACAGTTTTTGGGATATTTGTGATAATATATGTCACCACAGATCCTTTGCAGTTGTTTGTGTAGGCAGCGTATGCCTGTGTTAGTTATGCTCTAGGGTGGAGTAGGTGACGTAGTTTATATGTTTGTTAAGGTGCTGTTTCTGTATTGTATGAGAAGCAAATGAATTCATATCAGTGTTCTCAGAAATTGGACTGTGATGCTATGTAAGGTGCTGGTCGCATGGATTGGCTTTTAGAGATGTTCTTGGTTTCTGAAAACCTGGTATTTACAACACTGGTCTAGGGCAAAATGTAACGTCTTTCCTAAGAAGAGATGTTGCCTCTTCTGTTCTGGAAGTGTCCTTATTGAAGATTTGGAGATACCATGGTTAAAATCTTGTACCTGAATGTAGACTGAAAGCTTAATTTGGGCATGGAGTTTTGTGCTCACGGCTATAGCATACAGCGTGCGCTATCGATATCTTACACAGTGATCATACATTTGCATTTTTCTTGTTTGCTAGCTGTTGCATGCATGAAAAGGATGTTAAATAAAGAGCTCATTATTTCATATGTAGTCAATACGCAATAGTTTTAAAATACTATAAATACATGATTCTAGAAAGTGACTTAAAACATTGAAAATGCTGTAGATTTCTATCTTGTGTTATCTAAAGGACCCCATAGGATGACAAAGGGAATAGATTTGTTT
Organism: Chlamydotis macqueenii; assembly: GCF_036417535.1. Lineage (NCBI taxonomy): Eukaryota > Metazoa > Chordata > Aves > Otidiformes > Otididae > Chlamydotis > Chlamydotis macqueenii. Next base: position 19,506,708 of record NC_141563.1, on the reverse strand, counting down.
ATTGAAGTCATTAAAAATAAATGATTTGTTCATGCAGTTTTCTATGTGTATATCTTCTCCTTTCAAAAGAGATTCTAAAATAGTGTATTTTTTTCTTCTTCCTTAATAGAAATCTGGTTAAGAAATACTGTCCTAAACGTTCACCCAAAGATGAGGAACCCAGGTAAAAATAAGTATTTCAAGTTCTGTCTGTAAGAAACTAGGACTACAGTATACGCTGTCCTTTTATGGATTTTTTTTTTTTTTTTTTTTTTAATATGAACTGTGCAGTTGGCTAAGACAACAAAACAATTCTGCTTGGCTTGTAGATCTGCTGTAATTCTTAAGCATGAAACCTTAGTTTACTTCTATTAGTGTTTTAAAGTAGTAAGCATGGCAGTTTGTACTTGCTTCATTCCATATTAATCTTTAGCTAGCTGAAAGTTTGAAGGCTGAAGTTTAGTATGCCATGTACAGTCTGGTTTTTTTTTTTTTTAGAAAAGCAATTACTTTTTTTTAATAGAAAAGTAATTATGTGTCCTTAGGCTGTGGTTTTTGCTTAGTTTAGTAGAGTTTTTCAGTGCATTTGTATGGCAATACAGATGCAGCTATACATTTGTATATTGAGACGAGTGTACACAAAATTGTCATGTTTTTGGCAAGAAGAGCTCTTAAAGTGCTCAGTTGCTTTGACTCCAGAGACAAAATAGTGAATGTCTAACTGTGGAGGAACAATTTTTGCTAAGCAACTTTATGATTATCAGAGAGGTGCCTGTTTGCTGTCCATGATAATTTTTAGAATTTATTTAGAGAAACACAATACTTTTTTCTTTAGGGATAACTCTTAGGAAGGAAAGAAAGTGGGCAAGTTTCAGGTTGCAGCCCAAGCACATGCTATGCACCGTGTGCCTGAGAATTCACACACTAGGATTTCCTCTAGCTCTTTCAACTATTAAAAGATCCTGGACCACAGGGAATGGGATTTCTATTGCTAGGGGGGCATTTGAATTCCCCAGAGCCATGCCTATGGAGATGGCAGTATTCCACAGTTAAAGGAGAGAAAGATGTATATTTTAATATGGTGCCTGTTTTTTTTTTCCTTTCTTCCCTTCCACACACACTTTCTACCCTTTGCCCCTCCTCTTCCCCCCTTTTTAGTGCCAGCCATAGTGGCACCTTACTTCCAGCCAAGAGGTGGGCAGGCAATCAGGCAGCTGTCTCCAGAGCTGATAGCAAACTTGTTCTGTAGATCATCCATCGGGATGCATATGAGTGGTATGATTGGCATGTTCCAACCTCAAGACTACCAAGCACATCATCTCTGCAGCAAGTTCAGCCTCCGAGCCTAGGGACGTATGTATCCGTTCCCAAGCTCAGGCCTCTCAGTTGGCAGCTTAGGAGATACCACTATACTACAGGGCTTTCCAGGTAGTATTCTTCTTCTTTCTTTTCCATCCACAAAAATCCATGTTCTTATGAAATGTATTTGGAGAGACATTGCAACATATAGTACATGATAGGCTTAATGTAGGCTTTCCCAACTTGCATTTCTACTCTAATTCAATTAGCATTAAGATAAGGTTTATTGTAAAATATGTATGTGTTGTTTATTATTTAATCAGGAGTACAAACTATACTAAAAGAAGTCCACTGAAAAAAGGTGTCTCACTTTTGTATATGTATGTTTGTGTGTGTGTGCTTTCTGTCAGGTTTACTTCGTGTATTGCCTTTTTTAACATCCTTAACGAGCTGAATGACTATGCAGGACAACGAGAAGTAGTTGCAGAAGAAATGGGGCACAGAGTGTACGGAGAATTGATGAGATACTCTCACGATCTGAAAACTGAGAGAAAAATGGTAATTTCTGTATTTTGATTTGATAATAGGATATCAAAATGGATATGTCTTTTAACAAATTTATGTATTTTTTTATTCAATTTAATGAACCTGGCAATAAGTAGGTTTTGTAATACAAGTAAAACATACCTAAAGTTATTCTATATTTTTATGTACTGGTTTACTACAGTTACTAAACCTAAAAATTGACATCTTGGGAGACAGTGCTTACTAGTAACTTTTTTGCCGGTGAAATTTTTCTGTGGTACTGTTCTTACATGATTAATAATGTCTTCCAGAGTCCTGGTGACTTGTGGGAGATACTGCACATTGTAGTGTGTCAACTAAAGTGGGGAGTAACTAAACGCAATAGTACTAAAAAGTAAAATTAAACTTCATTTGTGGTGTTTTTAGCATCTTCAGGAAGGGCGAAAGGCTCAACAGTATCTGGACATGTGCTGGAAACAGATGGATAATGTGAGTCTGTGTTTTGGGGTTTTTTTCCTATCAGTAATATACAGTCTGTAAATGGAACTGCTGTCATCTTGCTTGCTTAGACTTTAATTTTTAGCAAAATTACTGAATGTCCAAATCAGACTTGGTAACAGCCAAAATACAGTTCAATGTTTTTGTAGTTCCTTGCTTTAAAAAAAAACCCTGTTGTCAACAGCTTCTTGTGCATGTGAGTGAAGCCTTGACTTCCTTCTAGCATAAAGGAATCTGTTTTTAACATGGGTACAGACTTCTTTGGTTGCTTCTCCACGGGCAACTTTTTGTTCAGAGAATAATTAATAATGACAATTTATTTATATGATGATGAGATCTGAAGTCACTGTATTTTACTTGAATTTGAGGGGTTATTACATGAGATCTATTCAAGAATACCACTATAGATTGCTGTACTTGGAGGAGGCAGAATTACTTTGTAACAGAGAAATGCAGGAAGTTAATTTCTCTAGAACAGATTATAAGCTTTTTCTTGAGACATGCTTTTAAACATGAGAAATGAACAAGCCTGAATGCTTGTTCATGATGCATTCTATTATTCTGCTGGTTTTGTTTCTTAGAAATTTATTGTATCTTTGATCCAGATTATTATGAAGCAGTACCAGAGAGGTGAATTTGTATTTTATTGTTGTAGACCCAGATAAGCAATGTCTTGCTTTAGTGTCATGTCAAAGAGTTTAATTCATGGTCAGAGGATCAGAGTAGAAGCAGATGTGGTAGTTTAGATGCTATCACCCTTCGCCAAGATAATTCCCAAAACGTCAAACAATCAGTTGTGTTGCATACACTGTATTTACTTGAGTGCAAAGTCAGTCTTTTAAATGCATACAGCCTTTAAGGGACACATTAGCTTTGCTTGCCTAACTTTGCACTGAAGCAGGAGAGCAGTGCTTGCACAATCTCTGTTGCCAGTTTTTCTCTAAAGATAAAACTTCTTGAGCTGCAACAGTTTTTCCTACAGCAGTTGCTTGACAGCATCAGGCACATTGAATACTGTTGTTTGTGCTGCTTACAGCTACACCATTTGATTTGAATGCTGATGATAACGGCTGGGTATGCTAAGATCTCATAATGTGGATAAATCCTTCAGACTACCTTCAAAATAATTTAGTTGAATTTATTCAATTAAAATCAATCACTGAAGGGAACTTGAAAATTTTACTCGTATCTGCAAGTCCAGGTTTAAGTATTCTGCCCTCTAACTTTTATTTAGGTTGTTGAAGTCAGACTAGAAAGTGGACTTGTCTGTTCATACTTAACTGCTGATCTTTGTAACAGGTTATTTTGTATTTTGGTTATTTGGTACTTTATAGCATAATTACAGTTGTTGCCTGGCAGATACTTCAAGTAGGTTTTAAAGAGAAAATCTTAAAAATTTTGAGACTTGGTTGCTGTGAGAACAATATGTTTATTTAAAGGTACTTAGTGAATTTAAGATATTTAAATGGAAGCTTTGATATTTAGAATTCAAAACTACTGTACAAAACCAAAAGGCTGTTGAAGCAGTAAGTTTGTGGCTTTTGTAGAGCAAAAAGAAATTTGAGAGAGAATGCAGAGAGGCAGAGAAGGCACAGCAAAGCTACGAAAGACTGGACAATGACACTAATGCAACAAAGGCTGATGTTGAGAAGGTAAGAGTGGTGCCATTTCATTCTTTACTCTCTCTTTATTATAAATATTTTGTTTGCATGTTTGTCATCAGTACTGGAAAGTATTTTTTGAGTGTATAAATTACACTTATTATGTGCAAAATCAGAGTTGCAGTGAAATATAAGACGGCACAGAGAGGCAGTATGCTTTATTAGTCTTGATGATGCTGCTGAGATGATGACTGTATTCCTTAGACAGGTGGGCTTACTGGTAGCTGGTGTCTTGCGGTACATACATTCAGTCGCTTCTGCTTTTTTTAGGATACGCATTTAAGCGAGGTGGCTAAGGGAGCTAAAATGATCATTGCTCTCTTTTTATATAACAAAGTAGGTCTGTAGACTGTCAGTATGTATGAAGTCTCACATTCTTTTTATTTCAGCTATAAAGATGTCAGTTTTGATGTCTTGTGATTAGTGTTTTTGCATAGTTGATAAAATAAATTAAAATATCTGTATGTAATTGAAAAGCACATGACATGTTTGAACTGATAACACTTTCCTACTAGGCTAAGCAACAGCTAAACCTGCGCACACATATGGCTGATGAAAACAAAAATGAATATGCTGCACAACTACAGAATTTTAATGGAGAACAGCACAAACACTACTACATTGTCATTCCTCAGATTTATAAGGTAAAATAATTAACAGAGAAAGTATGTCTGATCTTCTTTAAGGGAGAATTTTGAAATGCAAAACTTTATTTTTGGGATTTTAGTGGATAATTTTATCAAGAAATTAGCATAATCTTGATTACAGCCTGTGTTGTATCAGGAGTCTTACTGCTTACAGTAATTATGCTTAGACTTGTAATGAAGATATTCTGTTGCTTTTCCTATGAAGATTTTTGTTTAAATATTGCTGAAGAGGTATGGCACCTTTAAGACAACTAGGTTAGAGCAAACATTTAAAACAATGATTCTAAAAAGATTTGATCACTAGTTTTCATGATATTTGCGTGTGTGTATCAGTGCTTTGACTCTGGCAGAGATGAAGGAAAGCGTATGGCTCATGGCCACTATGTGGTTTAATGTATCTCGTGTACAGGTATAAAATCAGTGGATTGGAGGCAGAAATACTTCTGCCCCCCGCCCAATCGGTTGTAGCTTCATCAGTATTACCAGCAATCCACAGAACTCTCTGAAATAATAAAAAAAAGTTAAAGGTCAAAGTAGATCAGTACTTTGCATCTAAAAAGGGGATTTCTCAAGGTGCTTCATGTAGCTATGAAGTTTTGGGTTTTTTTTTAAGATTCTTTCAAAACGGGAGACTTTGCAAAAATAGTGTAGAGTAAAGTAGCTGGGGGACGTCAGGTGAGGGAGAGTTCAGAAGTGTGTTGGCATGTACGTTCAGCCATTTGGGAGAATACTGTGTCTGCAAAAACTGATTCTGAGACACGGAGTGAGGAAATGCAAGGTAGAAATACTGCCTTTATTTGAAGGTGTACCAACTTAAAAGTGCGCAATATTTTCCAGAAGCACGAAGGGAGTTCATATTTTTGGAAATACTAGAAGGTCTAGGATTCACAGAGAAAATTGCCTTGGCTTACTAAAGAATTTTCTAATATTTTAACTGTTAAGCAGCACTACAGTAGATGTGACGTTAGCACGCTGATGGAGGAATTGCAGTCAACTCCCAGTAGAAACAATTCAATCATCTTTCTTTGTAGCTTGGACCAGAGCTTTGGTTTATTGCCTTTGTTTCTCTAGAGTTAAAATCCATTATTATTGTCAGATACTACTTATGTTTTCTGAAATCTCCAGTAACAGCAGAAAGGCCTAGTCCTTCTTTCTCTTGGGACTATATTTGTATTATTTCCTTACAAGTATTTGGTAACAGTCTGTGAGAAAACCTTGGAAGAGGGATTTAGCATGACTAGGTTGTTGTTTGGAGAGAGAAATCGGATGCTGTTTGAGACATTTGCCTTTTTCAGAGCAGATACAGGAAAGATCCAACTTCTTATCCCATTTTTGATAACCTGTTGATGCATGTACTGTTGCTTTTTGTTTTATTTTGTTGTTTTTTTTTCCCCGCCTTCAATTAGGTGAATGGTCCAGGACTATTATCACATAATAGTATTTCTCTTTAATTTGTTCTTTCTGTTGTACTTCAGTAGACACTTATTACAAATCTTATGTAATGGTATTCTTTTCTTTTTCTCGCACACTTCTAAAGGAAATGGTTTGTATTTCGAATCAGAGAGCATGTCTAACCAGCATATAATATTTCTAATTTTTCCTGTTTTTTTAATAGTTGGTATTTATTGGAAAATATAAAAATAAAAGCAAGCTAGAGATACTTATCGCCAGAGAGAAATTATTTGGAACTAGAAGGAGGGACTGAGGAGATGTAGAATTTCTTTACTGTAGTTTTCATTTTTGTATGAAACAAATATTGAAACTAAATAGATGGCTGTAGACTTTAAAAAAATAATAAGGAAAAGAAACTCCAGTCCTTTATATAATTTTTAAAAATCGGAGTACTAGCTCTTCATAATTACTGTTCTGGGCATCTTAAGTCTATGTCTGAAAGGACTTGCTTTTTTAACTTCTGTTTTGTTAAGCAAATAAAAATAGTGGGAAAGCACAGAAATTCTATACTACACTGTGGTGACTGCAGTAATTCCATACATCAAGATTGGGGGGGGGGGGGGAATCTGCAAATAAAAGCTTTGTTTTATCTCACTTTGTGCTTGCAGCAACTTCAAGAAATGGATGAAAGAAGGACTATCAAACTTAGTGAATGTTATAAAGGCTTTGCTGACTCTGAGCGTAAGGTTATTCCAATTATCTCTAAATGTTTAGAAGGGATGATCCTTGCAGCAAAATCAGTTGATGAACATAGAGTAAGTAGAACTGAGTGACTGTTTAAATGTGCATGAGCAATTTAAATGATATGAAATATGTGGAGACGGGAAAGATGGACTTAGCCTGTATGTTTAGCTTTCTGTTGTCAAATATTTGTCTGCTTGAAAAGTGGTGTGACTTCAGTTTTAGCCTAAATGGTCACTTCCCTTTTCAGTGTCTGTTCTCTTCCTGTTTTACTACTTTCTTGTGATATGAACATCTTTGACACTTTCTCACTGTATATGATTTTGGACACATTGTTTTGGTTATTCTGAAACATCCTAGAATGCCAGCATGGTTGGTATTTTCTCCAGTATGTAGCATTAAATCATGTAAAGGGTTTTCAGTTAACAGAGTCTCATTCTGTGTCCTGTTTGATAGCAGCTACTGGCACTTCTTTCTTATTCCTTCTAATGTGGGTTCTTCCCTATTGCATCTTACTATGTCTAGTTTCTTAGTGTTATCTTCATTTCAGTGCTAATGGTGAAGGATTGGAAGGCGGGGTAGTAGTTTTGGCCATAAAGCATGTCCTCTTTTCAATTTGTGATGCTAACCCTTGGGGGGTGTGCTAGCTGGATTCCAAATAGCAGAGTATGCTTTGATTTACACTCACGGTAACACTGCTGAGAAAAAAGAACAGAAGTTGTCTTAACTTGATCTGTGCAAAAGCATACATTTTGAGCTCTCTTCACTTTCCCATCTGTGCATCTCTGCAATTAAAGGGAAAATCTACGTGGTGGTTTGGTGGGGTTTTTGTTTGTCTGTTTGGTTTTTTTACATTCTGTTTTTCTCTCTCCAGTTCTTGATGGGTTTGCTTGTTTTGCTTTTTAAACTCCTTAATGTCCAATGTTTAGGACTCTCAACTAGTGATAGACTGCTTCAAATCCGGTTTTGAACCTCCTGGAGATTTTCCATTTGAAGATTATAGTCAGAATATTTACAGAACTATCTCTGATGGAACCATCAGTACGCCAAAGCAGGAAGGAATGAGAATCGATTCAAAAACTACAGTGGGCAAGGCTAAAGGAAAGCTGTGGCTATTTGGAAAGAAGCCAAAGGTAACAATTAAGAAATTACTATTTGGGAAATTGAAATGTGAACATCTAGAGTGCATGGAAGCAGAATTCATTTATTTCAAAATAACCTTCCCCTTGCCTGCCACCGTCTTTTAAAATATGTGTAAGAAGATCTGAAGGTTTGAGCAGGGTTGGATACTTACCATATTAAAAATCAAGTTCTCACTGGGCGACGTTGTCCAATTTTCCTTCTAGTGACTTGTGTCTGGGAATGTTCTTAATAGATATTTGACAAAAGTAGCTTCCCATTTCTGTAACATTTCAAAGTTTCTGCAGTTGCATAGAAAAGATGTTAACTGGGGAGGGGGAGTATACTTTGGGATTGTGCAGACTTCAGATCTGTCTTTTATACTACAAAAAGCAACCCACTTCTAAATGTCCCATTTTGTAGATGTTTCTATATAGTAGTGTTATATAGATTTTTATTACACCTGCTGCTAGTTTTGAAAATTTCTGAGGTTTGTTTGAAAAAAGTACAATGTATAGTACCTCACTGACAAAACATACTGTTGAAGCTCCGTACAAGTAAATGTCCTAGAAGAAATATTACTATTAAATAGGTAAAAATATTCACATGCTAAAAAAAAAATTAAAGCAGAGAAATTACTCCTTTCTTGTATATGATTTTCAGTTAACAGTATCTGTGCAAGATGCCTTCATGGATCAACAAAAACGACGATCAGTACATGCATTAGCTATATAAATGAACAGTGACGCATATACATATTTACATTTTATGCTAGATCTTTAGTATTGGAGCATATCAGTGAGTCATTTTAACAATTCCACAAATTTCTATAATGTTACTTTAATGCCCCAAGTCAGTTTCTGCCATTTATTAGGGGAAACTATTCTTAGAGCTTGTTAGTGGTAGAATTTATTTTCCACTTGATAGTATTCCAGGAAAGCAGATCTTTAGGGAAAGAAAGGATACAGCTGATTCTTTATTCCCTCCTCAGTATATTATGTAACTGCAGCTGTGTGTTAAAGGGAAAACTGGTTGTTTGCTTTTCATGCAGTACAATTAAATACATTAATGCATTAGCGTATTTATTGCACTTGGCTGCAGAGGTGGGTGAGATTCAGTCTGTTCAGAAATTAGATCATGATTACCAGTTTGACAGCAGGCCATCTTTCTGAGAATTTTGGAGAAGGAAGCTAAGAAAATCTGCACTGGTTTTCAATCTGGAGCTTAACATTTACTGTAGTTGTAAGAAATTCCTTAGTATGATAACAGCTGAAGAAAGCTGACAGGACTTTCCCTACTCTTCCTTCTCTCCAGTTCATTCACTTTGTATGTAGCATTCAGAGAGTCAGCCTTACTGTTTCCTGGATGCAATCACAGATAGACATACGTGTAAACATACTACATGCAGCTCTTCCTTAAGGACCTGGAGGAAATGGAAGATTATGTTCCTTTTTTTTTCCCCACTCATTTTTGGGGAGGATGGATGGGCGCTCTACAAAACAGCAGCTGGGAGCAAAATACTTATCAGCAGATACATATTTAATTCCAAATACTATTTACAAGTTTTTTAAAGATAACTAATATAAAAATATGCTGATGTATTGTAGCTGTGGTATTCATGGTGGCCTTTTGGGCCTTCACTTAGCTGAAACTATGGCTGGTCTTGACTTCCAGATATGCATTAACCTATTTTTGATGTTGTCAAAGACATAAAAGTCTTTAAAAAAGGGAATGAGTTGTGCAGCAGAGGAAATAATACAGAAAAATCAAACTGGGAAAAAGCAACAGAGGTGTGAGAGACAGAAAATCAGAGAAGCTGTTTGAAAAAAGGGGAGGAAGAAGGTGGAGGAAGTTCTTGTGGTGATACTGAGACTGGCACACAGCGATTGTGCCCGTCCAGCTTGACAACAGAGACTGAATATACTTCTTGTTTTAGTTGTTCTCCGTAGATGTACCTAGTATTTCTATTTTAGCTCACCTGGTAGGATACGTCAGAATGTAGGAAGAAACTGAGCAGGAGTGCATAAGCTTACCGAATGCTTGCAACTAAAGTTGGGAAAAGCAGAGCTTCCTGTTCCATATTCCTGCACCAACGTGTAACTCCGAAGATTAATTCTTGACAGAAACATTTTTAAACCGATACAGTTATAGTGTGAATGTGTCTGGAACATTACAAGCTGTTTCTGTGTTGGATGGAAATTTTATTTTTATAAGACAGAATTTTCATTTTAAAACCACTTTGAACATTTGGCTTATTTATTGCTTTCTTTATTTCCACATTAGCCACAATCCCCACCCCTAACCCCTACTAGTTTATACACATCCAGTACTCCTAATGGGTCCCAGTATCCCATATTCTCCATTGAACCAGTGCATTATTGCATGAGTGACATAAAAACAGGGAAGCCCAGAATTCCTTCTTTCAGAAGCCTCAAAAGAGGGGTAAGTTTGATAAGTTGAAATGCATGGTGGGCTATGAACAGTGTGTTTGTGATGTGGCTTTTCTAATGCTCTTCACCCTCATTATAAGGCTTCCTTTGTTAAAAGTAACACTTCAGCTATAAGGTCACTTTTAGGATACTTTGTTTCATATTATACAGAAGTTACCAACAGGTTAAAAATAAAATAGGAATACTCTTTATCGCATTACAAATACTTGTGCCTAAAAGAAAGGTGTTATAACGAGGGTGCTCAGCATGTGTTTGATACCTTTCCTCATTGTTGTTCACATTCGCAGATGTTTTCCTACCATCATGTAACATATTTTTGCAGTAATTTATCATTGGCTATATAGTCCCCACAAAAAACATCTGACAGATCAGGTGTCGTATTCGCTGACTTTTAATCAAAACAATCGTAGCTGGTTACAAGACACTGAACTAAGAAGGGAGAAATTTAACTTCTTTTGTATATCAAATGCTATAGCATATGGTGCTTGCAGATTTCAAAATACTGATTTTTGAAACATTACAATTTTAATGCCTTTTCTGATTAATAAATTGTTCTTTTTTTTGGTCCAAGAATCTTTTGGGTAAAATTATTTTAAAATTACGACCAAATGCCACCCTCTGAGATTTATCAGTTCCTTTACTAATTTATAGTGGCATATTCTGCAAATAGAATTTGTTTGGAAGACAGTAAAAGGGAAATGTTAAGTGGTTTCCTAGGAACATTTCTGGTACTAGTGATAAATGTACTGGCACTTTCCTGTACGTCAGTGAAGCACAGGCTGCCCAGTTTGTGTATGTTTTATGGTATTTATTGATCCAAATAATGAGATAATTGGATGCATTTTATTATATATAATGATTTTCTGATATTTGAAAACAATGTTGACTTGCTGTCTCATGTGCATCAAGAATGGTTGACTACTGTTGACATAATATGGAGATCAAAGTACAACTGTTGCAGTAGAGTTATGATTTAAAAGCTCCCTTGCTGTCACTCATAATGAGTAACACTTAAAACTTATTTTCTTTATCTTTAAGACATATTGTGGCATCTTATTTCAGGCCCCCAGGTATCTTGGAAGTACCCTTTCTACCACTGGCATTTTTTAGAAAATTCTTGTGGTCCTCAAAGTATTTATGGGGAACAGTTTCTTCTTTTCCCTTGTGAATCACTTATATCATAATTTGTTCTGGTCATGAAGATAATGTTCCTTCTTTAGTTACTCAGTGAGGAACTAACTAAATTAGGTAATTGTTGAAGTGGCAGAGCTCTTGGTTACACCTCCTTTTTGTTGATCACTAAATGTATTGATTCCTGGCTCACAAATCAACACCACCTTGTAATATCAGTAGTTCTAGAAATTCCTACTGAAGCAAAAGATCATCTCCTCAATGGAAAATGAAACCATATTTGCATTTAATTTTTTTATTCTTACACTTAATTGTTCATGTTGTAAAAGTGAATTAATTTATTTAGAATAGTATTCTGTAAAATGGGCAAGGATCACTAGCGTCCTACAAATCTGGATTAACTCAAATATCCCACAATATCAAATAGTCAATCTCTGAGGTGAACATTTAATTTTTACCTATTTTGAAATTGCTTGCAAGCATTTTAACAGACATCACATTATCACATATTGAGTGCCTATTCAATTTAAATGTATAATGTAATTCTAATAGATATTTTTAATCTCATTGATCAGTTTTAGCTTTATAATATATCTTAATTCAGTGTTTAATAGTTGCTAGTACATGATCTTGTTTTCCACAGTTTTGTCCCTGGAAGATGATATCCAAGTGGTATTGATATGCAGAACTACCAAATGGTATTTAACTCACTTCTGCTTCTACCAAGATTTATCCATGGGTTGACACATACCAGACATAAGCATTCTGGTTATTTTGTTTAACATGCCTTGTACAAGATTTCGCTCAAGGCACTGGAGATCACAAAACCAGACTGCCCTCGTTCTGTGCTTCAAGCATTAGATTTCCCTGTCATGCTGTACAGCAAAAGCAGCACATAGTAGCTGTAGAATAAGTTATTGAAAAAAGTCTTTAAGTGTAAGCAAGTGTAACTTGCTTTATTAGTACTGCTATTACGTGCTGCTTATTATCCTTTGAAATCTTAACATTTCCAGGTAGTGTTAGTCTTTGCTCAGTTGCGCTTGATACATACATAAATGCATCATCAACAGTGATACGTAAACCTGACCTGTGTTTTCTTGGAAGACTCTTCCTAAAGGGAACAAGAAGTTTAATCTACAGCTGTTTTACATCTTTGGACTTTATTGAGGTTTCTACCAAAGTATAATTTGTGAAGGTGTTTTACTTTCCTCATTGCTAGAAATTCTAATTATGTGTGTGTGCCCCGGTCAAGAGCCTTAACAATTACTGAGGGTCATAAATGATGTCAGAGATCTGTATCTTCTAAGTTGCTTTGTTTCTCTGGAAAGGGTTATCCAAAGTCATTGAAAGCATGATAGATCTTCGAAATGCTGTAAATGTTAAACCTGGCATCCATATTTTATTTACTTCCTCTAAGGGTCTTTACTCTTTAAATGGCTTTATCTGCACTAAAACAAATGTTTAGTTTTAGGATAGCAGCAATGACCCAAATGCTGTTTTGAGAAAGTAAAATTAGCAGGTTTTGAACCTGAAAGAGAGCTTTGTTTATTGTAGTTCTACTGTGATAATAAAGTAAATACATTGTAAAAAATTACATTTGTAAAAGTGATTTGCATATGGCTGACCAGTCCTTCATCATCATCTTCTGCTATTTTGTGCAGTGTTGGCTGTGTGTGTGTTTCTTCTCCTACAATAGAAGTTTTTAGCATATTATTCAAAACACTAAAAAGTAGTTTAATGAAGTTGTGTATTAGAATTTTCGCAAGTTAAACTACTTGTTATCACCTAGTAATTTTTAAATCACTAATTCTTAAAGCAGACGTGCATTTCTGATTATTGTATTTTGCTTGTGTATTTTTTATAAATTAAAATTTTAATCCTTACGTAATATTTTAGATACATTTTTAGGCATTAATCATTTTTGTAACTGGTCATTGCATGTGAATAATTTCCCGTTTCTTTCTGTTTTCAAATGAACTGTGCAGTGGTCGGTGAAGATGGTAAGCCCGTGTGCTGATCTGTCTGCTGTACTTCTGCTAAGATAGCATGAAAGTAATCTTTTGAAAGTGTTTCCATACCATAACTGCTTAAGTCAGGTGCCGAAATACATCTTCAGATGTTCCACTCATATACACAGTCTTCTTATTCATCCATGCTTATTGTAAGATAATTAGACTTGTGATCTGGCTGCAACTAAATCTGTGATTTTGGAATTTTAGGGTTGACCAGTATTCACAAGTTGGTCATGATGGAAATACTTGGTGATTTCCCTTTGTCAGGAAAATTGTGAAAGCAGTGTAAAATAAGTACATGAAAAGATTACAAACCTTGTGTAAAGGAGAAACACTGAATACTGTAAAATTCACTCCTTTGAATTTAACAAAACAATTGCAGGTTAGGTGATCCTTATGCTTAGGGATATTAGCTGTTACATGAAATTAAAACCACACCTTAATCAATATTGTTGTTTTGCAGAGTACATCAGTAAAAATTCACAAAGACCTCTGTTCTTCTGATTATTGCTGTAAGGACATTCTGGTTTTAACTGACCTATAAGGAAGAATGATAGAGAGGATGTGATTGTCTTTTTGTTTCTTTGTAATGTGTGAAAGCACTTGAAAGGATTTTAATTATTTTTCTTTCCTCCAGAAAGAAACACTTCTGCTTTATTTTGGAAACATTGTATCTTGATTTCCCTCCTTTTATGATGTCTTGTATTCCTTTCTTAAAAAGCAGTGAGATTATGATTTTACAAGTGCCAAACAAACAAGAAGTTGAGGGGCAAGAAGATCTTAAGAAGGGATATTAGAAACTTGGCACCTGAGCCTAAGGCTGCTTGTGTCAAAATCTTGACAGTCAAGTTTCTGTCAAGTTTCTTCTTGGCAAAAGAAATGCTGTCCAGTGCGGTTTGCCTCTGTGGAGGGTTACTGTAATGGCAAGTGGATTTCTTGTCCAAAACCCAACTTTTTTAGGCAACTAGGACACAATGTAACTTAACTTTCTGTTACTAAGATGTCTACTGTATTTCGTTCTTAACTTAACACTGTCAGTGTCTGTCACCCTGAGGGGATGAGTTTTCACAGCAAATTCACAAGATATGTAAAAATTTCTTCCCATGATTTTCACATCCGTGTCCTTCCATCCTGTTTATAATCTTAGCACAAGGTTGCAATCAAATGTTTGCAGGTTTGGGCTTGTAACAATAAGTGGTCCTAATTTTTTTTGGGGGGGGGGGGGGGGAAATTGGAAAGTAGGACATTATTTTTATAATGAAAAAGGCGACCTGGAATATTTGAGCAAGTTTTGATTCAGATTAACAAATTTAAGTAAAAATTTTGATGTTATAAAGATTTTTTCTGTGCTCTGTGAACTACTTTTACATGAGGTAAAATGCATCAGAACTTTGTAAGTTTTAATATATTTTCTAGCAAGATTGCTGAACTGCTGGCAGAGAAGTACAATAGTACTATTTTTCTTTTAATAGCATCTAAATTGCCATAGAACGCACACTCCAGAGAAAGAATAAATTATATACATATTATTATAATATACAGGTCTTAGATTTTGTTGTTGTTGTTGTTCTGAGTGAAATTACTCTATAATTAATTTTGTCCTTTCTAAATCTGCTTTAAGTGCAGTGGATGTAATAGGAGTACATGGCTTAGCTTTTCAGAAAAATAATTAAGTCTACAAACTTTGAATCACATCTGTGAGCCAACTGTTACAGAAGGCAGAAAGAACCTTGAATGAATTACTACGATCTGGCAGCAAGAACGTGCATTTATTCTGTTGCAGTCTTTTGCTGTGTGTCAAGTAGAGTTTTTAAGAAGGTCCATCCTGCTTCCAGTGAACACTGTCCGTGTGTGGGTATGTCACTTCAGCTCTCCAGATATGTGCGTGTTACTTGTTTAATAGTATTTCTACTTGCAGGGCCCTGCACTGGAAGACTTCAGCCATCTCCCTCCAGAACAAAGACGCAAGAAACTGCAACAGAGAATCGATGAACTTAACAGAGAACTACAGAAGGAAACAGACCAAAAGTGAGTGCATTTTTTGGGAGTTCTGTCATGGTTCTCTTTGTTTCTTTTGAAGTCCTCTACCTAAGCCAACAGTGCTCAGAAGCTTGGAGGCAATCTGTTAGTCCATTTTTTTATTTCCTGGTTTATTGTTTATAGGTTCTGTAAGCATTGCTCCATTCTGCTTTACTCTATTACACGTTTTGATCCTAATGTTGCATAGGAAACATGGGACCTAAAAGCATGCATTAAAAAAAAAAAAAATCAATGTGTAGGTCTGTTGAGCAAGAGAGCTGCAACTCAGTGCATTAAGAAAGGAACGTTGTTAATACTTAGGAAATTGTGTATAACAAAAAATATGGGAAACAATATTGAGACTGGATAGAGAAGAGTCAGCAGCTGGAGTCCTTGTGTGCTTGTGCACAACACAAGAAACAAGGCAAAGTGCTAAGATGACAGAATGGGAAAAGGATTTAGGAGCAGTAGTTCCTCCTGTCTGTGCTTAGTACCTAACCATGGGTCAGGATCTTATACACATAAACATTATTTTAACTTTAATGAATCAGTACTGATGCGTGTAATTTTTATAATTACTGTGGGGTTTTGTATGTCTTTAGAGATGCCCTCATCAAGATGAAGGATGTTTATGAAAAAAATCCCCAGATGGGTGATCCAGGCAGTTTGCAACCAAAATTAACTGAAACTATGAGCAACATGGACCGTCTTCGGATGGAAATACACAAGAATGAGGTTAGGTTCTAAAACAATTCCTTGGAAAATGTAAATTAAGTGGTAAAATTGTAGTTTGCCTATGAGTTTTAAGAAAGTGGTCCTGATACAATTTTTGGTGGGGTGCCATATGTTCAACTATGCTCACCTAGCTAGAATAAGGATGTACATTATTAAATATGTAAACAGTTTAGAAGAATTTCTTATTAATCTCTTATTCTGAAATTCATATGTGATTAAAGATTTCTTTTCTTCCTTAAGGCCAGTATGGAGTATAGGCCAAGCAGGAGGGATAGGTTCATGCCTCATGTGAAGTAATCATGAGACTTCACATGTGAATGTAGTCTCTTTGTGGTTGTGTACTAACAAGTACACTGTGTGCGTGCATTTGGTAAATGGTGTTTGCTGGTTTAGAATTAAATTTTCTTTGACACAGATTATTTTCTTTTTTTCCCCCCAAGGCCTGGCTCTCTGAAGTTGAAGGTAAAGTGGCAGCCAGAAGTGACAGGCGGCACAGCAGTGATATCAACCACCTTGTAACACAGGGCAGAGAGAGGTCACTATTCTGTCTCTACTGCTTTTATACAATATGCTAGAATTGTACATCTCTGATAGCTAACAGTAGCTGATGGCTGTTATCCTCTGAAAGTTTATGTTCTTCTAAAGGAAGATCCTACTGGTTCTGAATTCTAGAGGTCACTTCATGTCATTATGGTAACATAAAGAAATAGTGAGTCTAATTGAAATAACCACTCATTAAATAGCAGTGCCTTTTAAAGCTATCATATTCCCTTGCATAAGGCTCATCAGTTTTCCATGTTCTGTAGAGAAAGGTATGTCAAAGTTGTTTGGTTTTGGAGCAGAATTTAGTCTAAGCCTTTGTTAGATCAGTATTTTCAGAAAGTCATGTCCAGCAGTAAATTAAAAAAATGCTAACAGACGTTCCCAGAGCACTATCCACGGTCTGCCCTTTCTGTGATGCACATATGTTCTGAGTTTTAAAGCTAAGTACTCTCACGCTCCAATCATTGCATTATAGCCCTGAAGGGAGTTACACGGATGACGCAAATCAGGAAGTTCGAGGCCCACCACAGCAACACGCACATCCAAATGAGTTTGATGATGAGTTTGAAGATGATGATCCATTGCCAGCTATAGGACATTGCAAGGCAATATATCCGTTTGATGGTAAGGTTAACAACATGCACTATCATTCCTTGACTGTAAGGCATGGATTATTTCTAACAGAGAAGACAGGTAAAATGATTTAAAGTAAATTAACAGTATGAGCAACTAGTTGCTTATAAGATCAGTGGAAATATTTTATAAATCACTTTAATTCATGAGCAGTACTTCTGTGCTGTTTTAAGATAAATATTAGCACAGCTATTGGCAAATATTCAGCTTTACAAATTGGACTGTGTTTTTATCTGTAAGCCTGTTTGACCATATGTTCTCTTGCACAGATTTTTGGTCCTTCCTGTTTATGTATAATCTGGAAACTATGCCCTGGGAAAAAGATGACTTGAAATTCTGTCTGAACATTGAGACTTCTTTGCCTCTTGTTTTTCACAGGTCATAATGAAGGCACTCTAGCAATGAAAGAAGGGGAAATTCTGTACGTTATTGAGGAAGACAAAGGAGATGGGTGGACAAGAGCTCGAAGACATAATGGAGAGGAAGGCTATGTGCCAACATCATATATAGATGTAACGCTAGAGAAAAACAGCAAAGGTGCAGTAACCTATATCTAACAGTAAACTGGCAGCTTTCAGTTGTACATTCCCCAGGCAAAATAGTGGAAAAACAGTAAGGTACACAGGTTCATGGAAAGCATTAGAATATGAGAAGTGACAATGGTCTGTTGTTTGCAAAGTGAGTTTGCTATAGTTTTTTTTCAGAGATGACCACATGAAATTATGCATCTTACACTGGTCGGCAGTTTTGACTGATGTCTTCCGCTTTAACTGATCTGGTGTTCCTGCTTTACAAAGCACTAAATCCAATTCAGCTATTAAACTGAAAAAGACCAGGATGCTTGCTTGTTCTATAGAATACTTTGTTTTTACAGAGAACTGAAAAATTACTTAGTTTTAAAGATCTCTTAAGATTTACTGTTTCCACTTTTATGACTTAAACTATATGCTTAAAACAGAGGGTTTTTTCCTCTAATAACTAACGGAACTCAGTTACTGAAAATTATTAATTTCCTTCCCTAGCAAATACTTGGCAACTTTCACTTCTTAAACAGGAAAATGTTTTCTGATTCTGAAAGCTCAACAAAAATACTCAGGAAGAAACATTATGATTAAGAAGGACAGGAAGTCCACTGACCTGCCTCTCTCCTTCCTCAGTACTTGTAATGTAGAATGTTGTGTTTTGGACACAACTTCACTGTTTTAACTCTAGATGCTCTGAAGAAACAAAAAAGAGACCATATGTAATGCTTGATGTCTTACTGAAACCTCTCTCTGCTCCTGAAAAGGGAGCGATTTTATATTCTTAATCTGTGCCTGTAAGCCAAGTCTTTTAAATTGCATCATGTTTAGTTTGAAATTAAGGTCCTAAATGTACAGTAATTCCCCTCACTGTTAAATCACTGAGGATTGGAAACTGCATTGCACTACTTGATTATTAGGGGAAAAAAAAAATTAATCTAAAAGCTATGGCGTGTATTTCTAACGAGAATTTGTGGAATTAAGTACAAGGCTAATGTACAGCCACTGAGAATGGCCTGTTAGAACTGAGCACGCTTCTCTGTCTTCTAAAGGCCTTCAGTAACTTTGTTCTTTTCTTTTTCCTCTTGGACTGCAGGTTCCTGAAGCGGGTTTCTGAGAAAATGGGCGAGATCTTGAAGGAGGTTACATGCAGCTGCTGGGGCGGGTTGGGGGGAGGTGGGAGGGTACTAGACTGGGAGGCCCAAGGGGAAAAGCTAGTTGCATGAATGCATGCAGACATACATTTAGTCACTAACATCTTAGCATCTCCATACATAGATAAGGATGTATTACAAATTCTTCAATTTGTGCAGGAAAATAGAGTTCCATTACCAGAGTAAAAAGGCTACTGCTCCTAAAATCGCTTTATTTTCATTGTCCTAGGTTGTCCCAGCTGCACAAACTATATTTTAGCTTGTGCTATGTTTCAGTTATCTCAATTACGCTCTTTTCCAACTCATTTTAATTGGCAGTCATGTAGAACCATATGTCAGTTATCAGTCTGCCTGTACCACCTCCATGCTCGCCCTTAACCTCCTCCTGCATGCCTAGGACAGTCAGGCATGTCTGCATAACACTTTGCCATCATTGCTTGTCTTATTTTATAACAAATAATTTTGTTTAAATATCTTCAGCACTAGAGTTTCATCCCAGTATCCATGTATGCTGCTATAACTATACCACTGCAACCATCATTACATTCCAGTTTTTGGCATAACTGATAAGAGACCATAATATATTTGTGTTGATTGGGGAAATACTACATCTCAGCTCTAGCCTACAATGCAATCAAGAGAAACTCCTAGAACTGTGGTCCATCTTCAGCACTTCAGTAACCTGTTGCGAGCACTGAAAACCTGGAACACCACCAGAGAGATTCACCACTCCAAGCTAATGACTGTTCTCAGAAGTCAACCACTTGCCATTCAAATGCTGCCTTAAACTAGAGTGCCTAAATCTGTTGTTTGCCAACACTACCACTTACAGTATCCCACAAAGGGCTTTGTGTCTCAGCTCTTTTCACAGTGCTGCAGCTGCTGAGGTAGCCACGGTAGGTGTTTTCTAGAGCTCTACTTTACTGGATACATGGTGCATCATGAATTTTATACATTGAAATGTGTATCTGTCTCTTCATTTGACTTTTTAAAAAATATTTTTATGAAAACCTTGAGTTTTTCACTATGAAGTTCCAATTTTAATTACTGCAGTGCTAGTCCATTTCCAGGTGATGCTTCATTGTATGGACCAGTTGAAATTTACGTGAAACTTCGTAATGATCTATGTGCACTTTTACTTGTAAACAATTAAAATTTGGATATGTTTATACGTGTAAATATAGTTGTCTGCAGTGCCCCTATTGCTTATGTTGTCTTGCCTCACATTTGTGGTTCTATTCATAAATACATCATATCTGATTTAGTAGGGTGATAAGAATTAGACTAGAGATGTTGAGGGGAGGGATAGTTGTATCAAAGCAAGCTTGTCAACCCAGCCACCTGCTCTTTGGGGAAATTAAGTAATAATCAAAAGATCCTGTTTTTCTGAGGTCTGAAGCAATATTTGGATGCAGCAGTGCTGGATTCTTTTTAATTTCAGTGTTATTAGGAACTGTGCTACCAGTAAAACTAAATCTGAGTGACTTGTGTAGAGGTTTATTCCTTTTCTTCTGTATACCACTATTACACAGCTTGACCTAGTGTATTACGGGGGCTGTTAAACTCTAACGTTTAGATTTTTGGAGCTTGTATACAGGGTTATTTATGTAACAATGTGACATTACTCTATACTGACAAAACTACTTACGTAGTTTTTGGGGGTGGGGGGGGCAGTTGTTTTTTTTTGGTTTTTTTTTTTTAATCTAGTGCTTTTTATTTTAAAGTTAGAGAAAAGGAGGAAATGTGATCTGTGTATTTTCTGCTAAAGCGCCTGTGGGTTTGCTTGGCTAACAGCCTTGCAGGTCAGTAATAACACTTCCTGGTAAAGGACTAAATGTTCTTTTCATGCTACTGTTTATTTTTCTAAAACCAGGATTTGCTTCCTTTGGAGGCAGGTTGCTTTCATGAGGGATAGTGCAACTTGTATGAGGGTTATTAAACATAGGAAAAAAAAAAACATTTGTTCTTGCACAGCTAGTTATAAATCACTTACTTAATCTAAAATTCTGAATGTGAGTTGTCTTAAAGAATCTTAAATTTTCCAGTAATTTTTAATCCTTTTTTGTGCACATGTTGATTTCCTAAATGTTAAATGCTTTGTTTAAAAATAGTGTTCTCTGTTGAGAATATTTTCATGGAATAAAAAAAAAAAAATCTTTTCATGATGTAAGTAATTAGCTTCCCCATTTGTTTTCTGTTAAGACTGACAGCAATACGTTTCAGCATGAGCTGTAACCTCTTGTTATGGTGGTAGAACCTCTGCTGTGATTATAGAGGGGGGAACAGATCATACCATTTTGGCGGTGGTTTTGTTGTTAGCTTACTCACATAATTCGGAATGCTGCAAGTAACAGCTCACTGCAGAAACGGGCTTCCTGACAACAGGCACATGCAGCTTCTAACCATAGTTCTTGCTTAAATATTTACACAGCTTCTGAGGTTAATGCTTATACACCAATTCTGTGTGTGACAAAGTGGAATTTGCTGCTAAAGCACTCTTCATATAATAAATGCCATGCTCGCTCATTTCCTGTGAAAACTGCCAACAGCTTATGCTTTGCCTTCTTCCAAAGAAGAAAAAAATACTACTTACCAAAGTGATTCACCTCAGTAAATGAGGAAAGTTTAATATATACATACACCCACATTTACTCATATCTGAAAGCATTTTAATTATATGGATTGTTCTTGCCATTTCATCATTTGTTCCTGCCAGCGTAACTGTTGAGCAGGCTCCAGCAAAAGCCAAAGTACTACAGATGCTGTCTTGAAAAAAAAAACACACACCATATCATAAGCTGTCCTAAGACATACAGAAGTAATTTTCTACTTTCATAGGTGCAGTGATATTTGAGTCTTCTGTTGTGGTCACAGATAAAGGATCATTTCTGCAACCTGCAGTATTTCTATGATCTGCAAATATGCAAATTATTTTGCATAGAGACACACTTTAATTCACAATTCTATGTACAGTGTTTTATATTCATTAAAGGAATATTATAGAAAACATTTTCTGCAATGTCAAATACTTAGTCTATCATTTTATTTACACTATTTGCTTCATTTTAATATTAAGATGCCAATGCTCTTACTCCTAGGCATTATCAAAACATTACACCTCTGGGGAAATACAGAAGTCTGTAAGACTGTCTTACAGAGATAACCTAACTGTTAAAGGGATCGATCATTAAAGACTTGGTGACACAGTAAATAAATAATTGTTTTAGAGATCAGTAGTTTTAAAACAACTGTGCATTGTGCAGTTAAAAGTTCTAAACATCTTGTGAAATGCAAGAAGTTTGTGCAGTATCACATTGCCAAAAAAAAGCTGAAGTTATTTCAAGTATTTAATTTAAATAGCCCTTACAGAGTCTTATATATTTAATTGTTCCACCTGCTTCACTGGAGGAGGTTCCAGTTTTCGGGAAAGTGCAGTTAAAATCTGGCTGAATTTCTCATATCTTTCATTTTGATTAACTTGTGCTCCTTTGCTGCCCCAGAGCAATCTCATTTGAAATTCTGTCTTGAAGATTTCACTCATCTCTTCATCTGGCTGGAAACCTAGTAAGAAAGAAGAAGCCCACAATATCACCATCAGGCAAGTTTTTTATTCAGAAGAAATGGCTTTTATACTGTATTCCTTCCAAATAAGCTAAGTTTTAGTATGCTGGTTCCTTTTTCATAATTTTAACAAGCTAGAGAAAGAGTGACATCCTGTCCATCTCTGACATTCTAGTAGCACACAAGTGGCCCTAGGGACACTGGGCCAGGTTAGCCTTTGCTCAGTTCTGATAGTCTAGAATTGTCATTATAGCCTTAAATACAATTACACATGTATACACGCTGCCTGCAGAAATACTTACTTCCATTTCTGTCCCTTCCCTTAAGCAAGTTTGAAATAAAAGTCACATTATTAACACATTGCTGCTTTCTGGCTGCAAGCAGTGAAGCTCTCAGTGTTGCGTCTTGCGCTGCTATAAGAATCCTCTTACGATGGGTGGTGTGTTATTCACAAAAATCAGGGTAGGAATTTTAAATTGTACAGAAGACAGGAAGTGATCCTTGGTCCTTACTGTACTTCTATTCAGTTGCTAGAAGGGTCAGCATATTAAGTCATGAGAACTTTGTGTAGCAAAAAAATGTATGCTCCATTGCTTACTGGAGAACTATAGTGCTGAATAATTTACTGTCCACTTCTAAACAATATTGATGTTGTCTCAGACTGAGTGAGTTTGCTGCAGGATCTTTCCTACTATCTATCTCAGCTCTCATGAAAGCAGAAGAATTTCCTGCACTGACACTTAGTGGCACTTACTTAGGCAGAGATCTTACTCTTCAGACATAACACACAAATTCCATGGATGTGCAGCAGTTTCTCCAACTGGTGCTCCCTACCTTCCAGCATCCTTTCTGCAGTCAAGCTGTACATCTCTGCGTTCCGTGCTATGTGACGAGCTGTGGCCAAATGCTTGAGCATTATTTCGCAGCTTTGGTCACTGCTTTCCCACAGGTCCATGCCATCAAAAACAACAGCCTGTCGCTCCATCAAAATAATGAGAGGCATCAGCAGTGGCACTGTTACATTGTTCTGTGGAGCACTGATGGTCTCTGGGATAAAGAGTAACAAACATACATATAATCAGACATTATAAAAACATGGTAATTGACAAAGTTACTGTAACTGCAGTACTCTTTTCAAAGTTGGAAACTACCATTCATCTTCCATCTTTCACATTAGCACCTTACCTCAGATACGCCTGTCCTACAAAGTTTCCAGTGAACTGCTTGCAGGAGAGGGCCAAGACAAAAATCAGTGGTGTTGAAAAACTGTATACACTGAAGGAAAAGGCTCTACTGAATTACTGGACAGTGGCACAGATATTTTTAAACACATTTAAAATCTAAGTAATTCCAATAAATTCTGTGAGGCTAAAAGTTTTTCTTCTCTACCTGTTCTCTTAGGGAAATGTTCAGAGAAATGTTCTCATCTACCCCATGCACCCCTTTGCAGACTACAGCTGCAAAGAATCTGACGCAGCAGCACTTGATGTGAACAGAGGAATTATCTGACTGACTAATTCTTTGTATGTGAGGATTCATTCTTATTCAATAAGCGAAGCAAAAATCTGCCAGAAGTAACTCTCCTCAGAGGAAGATTTCTTTTTTTTTCCTCTTTTTGAGGCAGTATGATGCAGAGTGTTCTGGGTTTTGCTTCACAAAGAGGGAGTGGGTTTGGGCAGAATGTTACCTTCTGCATTGGTACATGCACACAAGCACATACTGTTTGTCTGGCAGACTGTTTCCTTCTATTTCATTGTCTTACACTGCATTATACAAATTCATGTAGCCATTTTAACAGATGATTGATATACACAGCTATTGAAACGGCAGCCGCCTCATCTCCCAACACAGGAAAGCAGTAGTGGAAGAGTTAAAAGGCTAAAATAGAAAACGGTGTCACTCATACTCACTGTTCCACTCATCTTGTCCTTCATGCAGAGCTTTACTAAACGGCTTCAGCTGTTTTTCATACATAATGGCAGTTTGGGTATAATGATGTCTTAGAGAGGTCCAAGTTTGTTCCAACCTGGTGATCTGTTCACACAAAATAAGAGAATACCCATTACTGACTCCATAGCCGTTCATGGGAAGAGTACACTGCTAGCAACAAAGTTTCTGTTCTGAGGATCTCTCTAGTCTTGAAGAAATTGTAGTTAATTTCTTGAGGAAATTGTAAGTTAAATAAACCAAACTACTCCATGTTTTGGAACATAAACAGATTTTTCACCTGTGGCATTTCCAGTGCTTTCATAATGGCAGAAAATGCATACAAGTCTCCCAGCGAGTCCTTCAGCTCCACGGCAACTTGGATGATCCTGTTTAATGTTGCTGCTCTCTCTTCTAGATTTCCTGTGCAACCCAAGATATCCACAGCTATTCCTATTGCCATAGTGTTGTGCCTGTAAGTGAAACAAGTTATACTGCTGGTTACAAATTACTAAATTAATAATCCCTTGTGCTGTAAATGTGTTCAGAGAACATCAATTCAAAGGTGCATTTCAATATCTTGGTGTGCCCAGCAAACTTACCAACATCTTTCTATCAAGAGCAGTAATACCACTATATAGAATACATATACATTAGCTTTGAATTTGTGTTTTAATACATTTTCCTAAGATAGTACTACTAGACAAAATTCTGCTCAAGTAATGAATGAACACCCAGTTACTGGAAGATTGCCCCAATTACCTTTGTCCTCAATCCTAGGACCTCTCCCCTAACTTTCAGCAACCAAACTACTGAAATTTCAATCAGAGAAGCAGAACAACTAGATCAGGGATAGGCGGCCCTAATTGTTCACCCTTAATTTGTGCAGAACTTTTACAGAAAGCATTGCTGATTATTTTTTTACTTAGCCAGATCATCTAGCCTCTTCCCCAGTTGCAGAAGACTCCTACCTCCAATCTCTTCCACAAATACATGCCTAGCTAGATTGTAAGTCCCCTGAACTTTAGTTTCCCGAGCTCTTAAAGGAGAGCTGAGGGTGTTCAGGAGCTCTAGGACCCTGCTTTCAATACAGTTCCCCTTTCCCTGTATTACATGCATAGAGTTGCCCCATGACCTCACGGAATTTTTCCTATGCAAAAAGAAGTTACATGCCATCTCACTAGGTTATCTTCTGTACACATGAATTCAAAAAACGTGCAGGAGAGCATTCTTTGAAGAAATGTAGAGTACAACGTAGCAACTATCTGATCTTCTGGCCATCTGCCCTGGAAAATGAGTAACAGGAACATTTACCTTTCAATTAGGTCAAGGCGCAGTTGATGTCCGTAAGGCAAGGTAATAAGTTCAAGTCCAGAGTTCACTCCCATAACCCTCCTCATCTCTTCAGAAACTTCTAGTATCCTCGCCACCTGTCAAGTGCAAAAATGTGTATGTGAGTTCTGAAACCAACTTCCTTCCAAAAAAATCCCTAGCCACATAGCAGTCCTCTAGGTTAGCATAGGGCATACAGAGCTAAATGCACAGCGAGCAACATTAGAAAACAGTCGTCTAAGAAAAACTTAACTAACGTGCACATGCAGCGTCTTACACAAAAAGAACAATAAAATACTTTTTGCATGATTCAGTCATCAGAAAACAAAAGGTGGGACCAAAATGCTTTATCAAACTGTCTCCACTTCCAGAAGGAGATTCATATGCAAGCTCCAGAAAATGTGGTGCTCTCTCTTGGCCTGATCCTTGTCAGAATGGCACTGCTCTTTGGCCTTAAAGATGCAGAGATTTGCCTCACCTTCTTCATTCCTAAAAAGACCACTGCTCAGAATGTTTTTAGATTACACCACAGGGTCCTCATAGGATTAATTAGTAAAAGGACTTTAAGGAGGACACTGAGTATTGAGTGCCTAATAAAGTCAGTATGTCAGCGCTGACACCCTCACCAATTTGTCTTTGCTGTTTAAACATACCGTATTATCTGCTGGTTTAAGGCCTGTATGTTGACACATTTACAAACCAATCTGCCTGCTATTTTCTGATACACCCATCAGCAGACTTTCTTGGTTATTAAAAGATGAAAGCTGTCTGGACCATGCAAGCAGCCTCACTGGTGCAAAATCTAGCACTAGAGAAACCTGTTTTGCTTCTGGAGATGCAGGAGTGATATGAAGCCCCTGAAGACACACTGATTGCTCCTTCATTACAAAAAGCCCTCTCAAGCATGCAAGTGGCAGATATTCACTCCATCACTTACCATATGGCTGCTTCTTTCATCATTAGAAATGTCATTATTTAAAAGGCAAACTGAGCTACTGATGACACCAGAAGACTTGCGCTATGAATTTCAGCCTTACAGTTCTCAGTAAGCAATACAAGCATTTATTCTGGCCCAGTTCACATGCCAATCTCATCATATCATGCAGTTCCTATCAGTGCAGTGCTATGCAACAAGTTACCAATGAATAACAGTCATTGGCTCTCAGCACTCCAAGATGAAGATAAAACAGGCTTCTCTACATGTCCCAGCTAGTTACTGTTCCTCCTCCAAAATCCAAAAATCTGTTTCTGTAAAACACCCCAGTCACTCTTAATTAATTGTACAGGCTCCCACACTTCCAGTTTCCTTGTCCCCATTCCAAAGTTTACAGGATTTAAAATAGGGAGACTAATAATGAGCTAATTGAATATAATATATGTATAAACCCCCTCACTACTTCTCTAAGGCATGCCTATCCTATGCCTTCAAGCAACAAACTCTCTAACAATATATTAAAAGACATTCTGGTTAGTATTAATAGGTTGAAGGAGGAAAAGGTGAATTTTGGAGCTAAAATGTTAGAGAATGCTGTTACTACTCTTGAAACCATAGTAAAGAAGCCACAGTCTATCAGTTCTGAGAAGACTAAGCAGCTGTGGAGCTGGCTTGTTCTGAGTCACCATGTCTGCGTGAAACCTCACTCAGCAGCAGCCAATGCTGCTACTGAGGAAACAAGCTGTGTTTGCCCTTGGCAGGAACCCAGCAGCTGGCAGGCACTCACACACGCTCATCCCGCTGCTGCTCCAGTGAACTGCCCCGTTATGAATCAGTGCAGCAGCACTAGAAGAGTGCTACAGACACATTTCTTCTGGAGCACCACCATTCCCACTTCCTTTCTTTCCAAAAAACCCCAACAAACAAAAACAAAAACCAACAAAACCCAAAACCAACAAAGCCCATGACACTTGTTTTCTGTAGCTGCTCTATGGCAGGTACAGCACTCAGTCGTGCCATCAAAGTCGTGCAGATTCAACTGCAGTTGCATTTTTTTTATTACACAAAGTAATCATTTCATAAGGAGATTACTTCTGTCTTTCCATCTTTCTGATCCAACAACTGATCTCCAAGCCCTGTCAGGTGAACAAAGTCTACATTGTGATAAATAGTTCTTTGTGTTTCTACATCTTTCTAAAAAATTCCACTACCAATACAGTTCTCACATAGGAGAGAAACACAGAAGTCCTGATAGCCATTTTCCCACACCACGTATCCAGCTGTCAGACAGAGATTTGGACAAAGATTAGAAGAGCAGCTAGTTTTACAAGTTGCACTGAACATCTTGCATTACAGCCAGCAGTATAGCAACCAGGTAATGTCTGTCTACTGTTTGTCCTTGCAAGCTAACTAGCTATTTCCCTCATGAGTAGTTTTTTCCACAATGGTTTACAGCACAGACAGCTCTTCCTCCAAGGATTAGAAGAAAGGCTGAATCACAGATACACAGCACCCAATAGGAGACTAAAAAGATGTATGGAACACTGAGTATTGGAGTCTAAAGTTAAAGATGGTGGGAGACCTTTAGTGCAAAGTGTTTGTTAACATCCTTGTTCTTCAAATGGAAAAAAAAAAAAAAAAAAGAAAAAACACCGCACCCTAAGAATTCCTGCAAGTCAATACATTTATTATATTAGCTGCAAATCTACCCATTAATCTTTTCAAGTAACTTCTTTAAAAAGTCTAAACTTGCACAATAGAAAATAAAATGCAAGAATCATTATTATTTTTTTACCTTGCAGTCCATTCTAAGAATATGCTGTGCAATAATCTTTGGATTGTTGTTGGTGAAAAGCTCCTTAACTTTTCTTAACATTGATGTTTCCAATGGCTTGTTTTCAGGAGGAAGTAGTTTGGATTCAAAATCATTTGGTTTAAAACTAGACACCATCTCAAAAACGGGTGCAGAAAAGATGCTATCTTCTTCAGCCATCTCAGTTGAAGCTTCTAAAGGACCTGCAGAGTTCAACATAGGGTCATCTTCCAGGATCAAAAAGTTTGTTTCAGAGTTCCTGAATGAATGTGTTCCCCTCTCTTTTCGTGTCAGATATTCCACATAGCTGTTTTTCTGACATAAATGTTGTTTTGCTGCTGCAGGATCTCTGGCAGGGTTTAGTTCACAATAGTGTCCTTCTGAACTGTGGGAAGCCAAAGGAGAATCTGGGGGCTTCATCAGGGGTGCTTTGCTGGGTTTAGGTGGAGGCTTCGGATAGAGCTGACTGTCTGATCCTCTAAGAGCTTCCCCTACTTGTGACTCAGAGGTGACTTTCTGAAAAACTGTGGGGCTTAGAGAAGGTTCACTGCCTGTTCTAAATGCAGGAGAGCTTGGACAGGAGTCTGCATCTGCTTCAGGTAATCGAGATGGATGTCTTGAACCTGCAGGGGGAAATGGTAATTTAGAAGACCAAAACATATGCAATTCCTGATGCTTATCCCAGGTTTCATCTCTTAATACACTTCTGGAGGAAAATATTGTTAGATCATGTCAATTATTCACTGACAAAACTGTATATGAAATTATATTTTTAAGAATGAGCTAGCCAGCAAATTCCATTCACTTGTTGATCCTCCTCAGATCTAATACACAGAACAGCTGCACCATAATATTATTCTGTGGTAATGCTGACAATAATTCCAGTCCCTGCTGCATACATAGGCTATACTGTCAGAGCTGGATGGTCTCCATGGCTTGGAATAGGAGGTTTCTTTGTAACCTGATCTAGGCTATAAAAACAGAAACTTCCAGCCATACCACATAAAAGATGAGTCATTTCTGAGAATGACAAGTTTGAGATTAAAGACAAGCTTCCCACAGTCAAGCTTGAACCTGCAATAAGGTATGGAAGGAATGAATTTCAGGGATCTTTTTGCTAAACAGTAGCTCATTTGAAGAGCTGGAGAAACACATCCATATACTTCTGTGCATTTATGCCTGATCTTGTACTCACTGCATATACAAACCTTGGGATCCAGTATAAGGACTGAACCCTTTATCTCACATTCCCAATCTCCAGATCTCAGTGCATTTGCTGGTAGCTACAGCAAAGTGGCCAGTTGCATCATGTGGGCTTTACTACTTGTTTCCAGCTGGCTCTCCAGTTATGCAGACAACAAGATCTGCAAATTGCAGTATGACACCAGAACCTGCTTGGAGGACCCCACGACAAAATGCACAGCCGTACCCTTTAGGTTAACTGTTCTCGTACCAAAAGAAGAGTTTTTGCAGCCACAGATTGGAATAAGATAATCAATTCAATTACAGAGGGACAGAAACTTGTTTTATCAATGTCTGTCCATCCCACTGTTAAACACAGGAGCACACTCTTTCTATCAAAATACAGTCTCACTATTCATATACTTAATATTATCCCTGTCTTGAGAAACCTTTCCACAACAGGCACTATAAATTTTAACAGCTATTGTA
Source organism: Chlamydotis macqueenii (assembly GCF_036417535.1). Taxonomy (NCBI): domain Eukaryota; kingdom Metazoa; phylum Chordata; class Aves; order Otidiformes; family Otididae; genus Chlamydotis; species Chlamydotis macqueenii. Next base: position 19,476,412 of record NC_141563.1, on the reverse strand, counting down.
TTCAAAATGACTAGCAGCTTTGAAAGTCAAACAGTAGAATTTGTCCACATGGGAACAGATGCATCACTGCAAGCTTTCTTACACAGTCTGTTAGTGTGGAAACAATTGCTCAAACCTCTGAAGAATCTGAGAAAGAAAAAGCCACGATCAACAACTGACAAGTGCTGGTACATTTTTTATCACTGGAGGAAGACAATGACAGTGGTCATGGAACCAGACATCAGCAAAGGTGTTAAAAGGAATGAAAAGCAAAAGGGATGGGAGGGAGAGAGATTTGAGAGACCGAAGGACAGAACTGAGTACAAGAGCCATGGCAGTGCTTTTCTCCTGGTGAGGAACACTACTACATCTGCATAGTTTACCCTGAGAAAAAGCAGTTACCAGAATTTCCATGAAACATTGCTTCTACCTAATAGAGCTCTGTCACAATGACAGGAGTTAAATAAGTCAGTTCTTGTAAAGCACAAGTGCAGAAAGGTAACGCTGTCCAAAAGGATGTTAATGCCAACTGTAGCTGTCATTTTTTTGTGTGTGGAAGCCTGCTGACTTCAGTGCTAATGTACTAGTTGGTGCACTGTAAATAAATTTAAAAAAAAAAAAAATCTATTCCAATGACTTAAAGAGCAAGCAGTATGCTAACACAGCTTACCTCGGCCATTAAATACAACTGTATATACAGTACTCACACACTCAAGACTCTCACTTTGGTCTGAAGTGTAACGGACCACCTGGGCACACACAGATTCTAAGTGTGAAACATTTACTTACAAAACATACCTATTAGCAGATAGCTCTCTGACTGGTGAGCCTTTAGGGGGAATCTTTTGTCCAGAACATGATCCAAACTAGCTGGCTGGCTACCACTTTTTTCTTTGTTTCTAGGGTAAACAAAAATGCAAACAAAACCATATCAATATATCCAACACTCTTAACATACAAAGCCAATTGCTAGAATATATCATAAGCAGGGCAAGGATCATTAGCTTTCCGCTTGGGCAGCTTATAAAAGGTACTTCATGTTGGTGTGGTAGCAATGAAATGGGCTGTAACATGTGTGACCCTGCAGCATTCGTAGAAGGTGTTACTTTGAATGTTGAGACTATTTAATGGAACATTTGATTTGGACACTGAAATTAGGATCCATTATCCCATACTTGGTATTTTTATGGTGGAAGTCAAATATGGAAAAACAGACTTCTCTGGAGCAGCAGCAAGATTTTATTTTAATCTTTTGTCTTATACTAGTCAAGATTTGCTAAGTCACTGAAGAATGAGTTGCACTGCTGTTGTGCTTCCAGAGTCTACATTTTGCTCTCCCTCTGTGGATTTCAAACGAATTTTCCCTTCCCTCTCCCCAATATGCATCAACTTGCAAACTGAGAACCAGAACCAAAGCCATCACCACCTTTAAGCAACTAGTCCATTTGGAACTGCAGACATGCATCTTGTTTTTCCAAAGATATTTTCAGAATCTCATTATTGCACTCATTTACCAGTCTGCTAGAATTACTTTCTTTTGCTAGGCTAATCAAACGGCATTCAGGAAGCACTATTTCACTGTCGTAATGGAAATGTCAGGGATAAGAGCCTCCTTATAAACCTGGGGCATGCTCTGGGTCACATGATTAGCAAAGACTGTGTGCAGCCTTGCCACTTACAGCATGGCTTCATCCATCCCCACTTATTTTTACCTCCTTAATGTAGCTTCAGTTTTCTGAAGATCAAGCCCCATAACCACAAAGTAGTTAGCATCTTTTTAACAAAGTCAGGAAGTTTCAAAAATCAGGCCCTAAAAAAATCCTTTGCTAAAAATCAGCAAACTCTCACACCTAGTCTTCCCGGCCCTGTTCAACATCTCTGTTGGTGACATGGACAGTGGGACACAGTGCACCCTCAGCAAGTTCGCCGATGACACCAAGCTGTGTGATGCCGTCGACTCGCTGGAAGGGAGGGATGCCATCCAGAGCGACCTTGACAGGCTGGAGAGGTGGGCCCGTGCCAACCTCATGAAGTTCAACCAGGCCAAGTGCAAGGTCCTGCACCTGGGTCATGGCAATCCCAGGCACAAATACAGGCCGAGCAGAGAATGGATCGAGATCAGCCGTGAGGAAAGGGACTTGGGAGTGCTGGTGGACGAGAAGCTCAATACGAGCTGGCAATGCGCCCTTGCAGCCCAGAAGGCCAACCGCATCCTGGGCTGCATCAAGAGGAGTGTGGCCAGCAGGTCGAGGGAGGTGATTCTCCCCCTCTACTCTGCCCTGGTGAGACCCCACCTGGAATACTGTGTCCAGTTCTGGAGCCCCCAACATAAGGACGTGGACCAGCTGGACAAGGTCCAGAAGAGGGCCACGAAGCACGAAGATGATAAGAGGGCTGGAGCACCTCTCTTATGAGGACAGGCTGAGAGAGTTGGGGCTGTTCAGCCTGGAGAAGAGGAGGCTCCGGGGAGACCTGATAGCGGTCTTCCAGTACCTCAAGGGGGCCTGCAAGAAAGATGGGGATAGGCTGTTTAGTAGGGCCTGTTGTGATAGGATGAGGGATAATGGTTTTAAAATAGTGGGGAGTGGATTTAGATTGGATATTAGGAAAAAAATTTTTACAGTGCAAGTTGTAGAACACTGGAACAGGTTGCCCAGAGAGGTGGTGGATGCCCCATCCCTGGAAATGTTCAAGGCCAGGCTGGATGAGGCTCTGAGCAACCTGATCTAGTTGGGGATGTCCCTGCTTCTTGCAGAGGGGTTGGACTAGATGACCTTTGAAGGTCCCTTCCAACCCTAACCATTCTATGATTCTATGATCTAAAATTAAATTGAAAATTCACATCACCTACAGCAGGAGCTAGAGTTACCTCATTTCCCTCCATAAGGACAGCAAAATTAGAGTACCTCAAAAGATTTCCTCTGAATATGCTCTGCTCCGGGGATTGCATGCTGGATATACCAAGATTCAGCCTTTTTGCAGTTTCTGTTTTTCCGTCAGGGATACTTGGCTCTTTTTGTTGGACTGGAGTTACACCATACTTTTCTTCCAGACACCTGAGAGGCACAGTCCTGTTGATAGGCTGAAAAATAATTGCTCCACTCTGCTTTGATATTGGTGTGCGATTCCCAACATAGTATCTAACTAAGCCGGGGATACTGTCAAAACTTTCCAGTTCAAACTGATACTGAACACGACAGTAGGCTTCATTGAGTCTTAGAACTGTTCTGTTGATTTTAAAATGCTGAGAGGTATTTTTCCACTGACAGGTAAGAACAAAGTTCCCAGGACTGGACAGAGAATCCCTAATCAGAAAATCTCCATCTCTCTGAACTAGGCCTTCTGCCACCTTTGAGGAAAAAGAATTATATTAAAAAAATACTTTCAGAATCAGAAAACAAGTAATCAACACATAGCAACAAAATATTGTTAAACATAGGACTTAATTTTGCTGCTCTTGGAGGACCGACAAAGCTAGAAATACAAAGCAAAGCAAAGCATGAAGTGTGGTAGAAGAATGATGTCTCCAATCCTAAAATTAAGAGCTCATCTCACAGCAGAGATCTGCAGGGACTTCTTGGAAAATGCCCAGCAGCCAGAAGCATGACCCATTTTTGCATATATATTTCCTTCCAGTTTGCTAACAGAAAATAAGGCATGAAGGGAAAGCAAGGACTCAGGCTTTTAGAGTTTAGACAATCGCACTGAAGCTTAGAAGACAGGACCCCAGAAATTATCCTTTTTTTACTATCTTAAGAGACAGAGGCTTTCATTTTTTATTCTTTGTGAATACTGCATAGTACTAGAAAAAGTCAGAAAAATCCTGGGTTTCTGTTTTGAGTCAGTCCTTTCATGTGATAAAATATGCATCTACCAGTTAATCTTAAGTGCAGTGTATGTGGCTGCTGTGCCCGCTCTCCTCATTCAGGTGAAGGGCAGCAGGCAGTTCGCAGCTCCAGCAAGAGCCGGGTACGCACAGGAGGGAGGCCCGCAGGGGGAGCTCCAGGTGCTCGGGGAACCTGAGCTCCAGCCCAACCACAGCTTTAACATATTTTAACTACGATTGTGAGGATCAAGATTAAGTTATTACATAGATTTTGTAGTGGTTTTTTTTCCCCCTCCCTCAAACTCCAAGTGCAAGAAAGAAAATTATCAAGAACATTTAAACTTTGATTAAGAACACTGAACCAAATTAATGTCCGTGTATCTGAAAAATACGTGGGGATAGTAGTCTCATATAAAGCTTAAATTCCATTTCCGCCTTTATTCAGTGCACACAAATCCTGACATACCTGTACTTTCCACCAGTGTCTGACCTGAATCCTTTCTCAGCCTCATTTTATGCCAAGCTGCGATAAATACCATAGCTTTTACATGAATAATCATTATGTTTCTACTAAATTAACGCAGATGTCAGAGATGTGTATAGTACTTTAGTGCAGTTCTGCTTGTCTATAAAAGTTCAAAGCACATTTGGCAAAGCAAAGACCACGTACCTGCCGCGGAATTCGTCCATGGTACCAGGCATGGCTACGCAAGTCTTCACTACTTAGCTGCAGTTCTTCCTCTAACTCCTTCTTCAGTTTTTCTGGGCTGTTGTCCATAACTTGCCTCTCCCTAGAAAACTGCAATAAAAGATTAAAAGCTTCAACTGTGCCAAGTTTAGTGATTAACATTTTACCTGGGTTATAACTTTGATCACATGATCTGCACCAGCCACTGGAATGCAGGTGCTGCTTTTAGCAGGCTGGCTTGGCTTCACTCTCCAGACCGTATTTGCAAAACCAAGCATTCAGTGAGACAACATGTGATTGTTACGCACTGCACAGAACAGAGCAAAGTGTTCTGCCTGTACACCAAGTTAATAATGACACACCTACAAAGTCACTTCTCTTACTTCCTCTTCCCAATAAGAATTCTAACTATATCCCAAAAAATGGAGCGGGGCCAAAATGCTCTGCTCCAATATTCTTCCTCCTGTTTAAACGGCCATTTTAAATTCAGATTCTTCCCCCCTCCCCATCCCCCTTGAACCCATCCAATTAAGAACATTCCAAATGCATCAAGACAGGCTAACCTGGACATACATAGTTGTTCAGTATTTCTGCTGCACTGAAGAAATGTTTGCCAAAGTAAATTTTCAACCTTAAAGGGCTTACTTCTAATGGTCATTAAATCTCCATGTACAAGATGTTCCTGTCTTAAGGGAAAGGAGATCTTGTTGCCCCTTAGCACAAAAAAGCATGAGATCCACTTGGAGATATCTCCATCACCACTATACAACCACTGTAAGATTCTCTGGAAAATTCCAGTCTTCATATCTTCTCGGAGCACAGCTTCCATGCTGGAGCACTCTGGCTCCTTAGTCCTTCCTGTGGATGCAGTGTTGCTAACAAAGTAAGGAGCAGTATCTTCTCTAGAGAGTTCTCATGTGCTCTTTCATAAGCACTCAGTGGAGGGAAGTTGTTTGGACTTCATTACATTTGCCAAGGTCTGGGGACTCCAGCCTATCTTTACTGTTGCTGAAGAGTTTCAAAAGCCTAAGATACCCAAGAGAAACAGGTTCCCTGCAGGGAACATGTTCTACATTGATTAAAGAATCGGAGTATACCCCCTCTCAAAAGAAATCATATTTTTAAAAAGAGAGAGGGGCCTCCAGCTGAAGAGCAGAATAAAATGCAAGATTTTTCCCCAGTGCATTACGGATTTTTGTTTTAGCTCTGGATAGGAGCCAAAGCTCACACACTGATGTAAACATGCAACATGTATTATTTTTAAAAGAACTGGGAATGCTCACCCACCAATCCTCCTCTTTCCATGAACACTGGTCTCTATAGCATTTTCTTCTTCATATAGAATACGCACAGCTCCTAACAGTGGGAGCAGGTGGCACCCATTTAGCACTTCTTTCAATAATCCTCCCTGCAGTTTCAAGCAGACTGAATTACAACAGATTACTAGACAGCAGATTTTTTGTGGAATAATGCCAGAAGAGGCATCCTACTACTGCCAAAACTATTTAAACATGCTGGGAGCCCAGAGAAATTCTGAGATAAATTCTCCTCTTCTCTATGCTTTTCTCAGAGAAAACTAAGGCTTCTCCTAGACAAACACAAATGAGCGTAGTAACTTATACAGGAAGGCAATAGGTAAAGATCTGGTAAAGAATAACTTTTTGCCTCAGTTTTGCTTCTGTGAACCATAACAGGGTGGTATTTATCCATACAAATGTGGTTCAAAATGGACAATCATTTTCAACAAGTAAATCCTTTGTACTTTTGTACAGTCAAGGTCTTTCACCAAGTCCTCCCAAGCTTTACAAGAAGAAAGGTCCGTGCAGGAACAAATCATGCCACAAAAAAAAAAAAAAGACCTTCACTGCAAGGACTCTTTCATAAAACCATGTACAACATGAAGAGATTATGTTACTGGGTGCAGAAAGAGTCACAGAAGAGGTCTGGTGAGGACTCAAGTCCAAAAGGATATCGAAGTATCAAAATATAGTGAAGTAAGGCCAACACACCCCCCACTCCCCAAACCTCTGTGACCTATCAGACTAACATAGCTAAGGGACTAGTGGCACATGCCTGCCACTTTTATTTCCCAACTCAAATGGCTGGGTACAATTTAAAGCTGACTGGCATTGATTTCAGAATTAACAGTTAACCTTTTCACTGCCACATCTTATAGAACCATAGCAAGCATTATAGCATTTACATAAGTTGAAGGTAGAATGAAGAGCACACAAATTGAGACCAGACTTTTCAAGAGTACTTTTCTCCTGACCATGCAATTAAGCAGCTGGAGAACTTCTGAAGTATCCCCTCTGATCTAAACAACAGCGTTCAGCTGTATTGGTATACAAACCTTTTACATTCACAGCTGTGTATTTTGCAGACCTTCTGAAAGGAACTACTACTTTTATGTCAACTGTATTTAAGTTTTTGAAAGATGCTTTTGACTGAATAGAGATATTAAAAAACTCAAAACTACTGTACAAACTTACCATCATTCCAAAAGCACCTCACTGTATCTCAGTGGTATGCAAAGCTACTGTAAATTGAACAGACTACTGAATTTGCTTAGGAGAGCTAGATTCTTAACCAACAAAATGAGCTACAGGTCTTTGAATGTGCACTAGTTTTATCCATTGTACTGACACAAATTATCTTAAAAAAACAGACTAATCAGGTTACAGATACACATGAATTACAAATACAGCAGAGAAACCTAGAATTTCTTCTGGTGGTTAAATGGATTTTTCACTACTCGAATGAACATAGAGACACATACTACACTTGAATTACATCTAGCAACACAATAAGAAAAACATTTAAGGAATCCAAACCAACTAAATTGTTAACAGTCATGATTATTGATTTGTTAAAAATCCTCTCCACCATGGTCTATCATGCCAAGCATACTCTGATTGCCAGAGGTCAAACATCTCCTGAGATGAAGTAAATATGCTTAAACAACCCCCTTAGCTTCCACTAAGCTCTGAACTTAGTGGAAGAACTCCTGTGGCTAGCACAAATGCCGAAACACATAGGAGATAAACTGCTAGGTAAGCAAGTTTAGTAATAGCATGTCTTCCTGGACAGTTTTTTGTTGGCTGAGACTGATTTCTTATACAACTTATATCCATTAAATAAAAGTGTGACTGATGAACTGCCTGTAAATATACCAGCCTATGCCGTTGTATTCTAAGCACTACACCTAAGGCCTCTGGTCCTGCAAGAATCTCTGCATACACTGAACATCCCATCAGAGAATCACTTCGATTGGAAAAGACCTTTAAGATCAAGTCCAACCATTAACTTAGCACTGGCAAGTCCACCACTAAACATAAGTCCATAAGTGCCACATCCACACGTCTTTTAAATACCTCCAGAGATGATGACTCAATTACGTCCCTGGGTAGCCTGTTCCAGTGCCTGACCACTCTTTCAGTACAGAATTTTTTCCTAATATCCAATAATAATAAACCTCCCCTGACACAACTTGAGGCCATTTCCTCTTGTCCTACCACTAGTTACTTGGGAGAAGAGACCAACACTCACCTCACTACAACCTTCTTTCAGGCAGCTGTAGCGAGTGATAAGATCTCCCCTCAGCCTCCTCTGCTCCAGACTAAACAATCCCAGTTCCCTCAGCGCTCCTCATAAGACTTGTTCCCCACACCCTTCATCAGCTTTGTTGCCCTTTGTTGGACACACTCCAGCAACTCAGTGTCTTTCTTGTAGTTAGGGGCCCAAAACTGAATACAGTATTGAAGGTGCGACCTCACCAGTGCGAAGTATAGGGGGAAAATCACGCCCCTACTCTTGCTGGGCACACTATTTCTGATACAAGCCAGGATACTACTGGCTTGTAAGGGCACAAAAATCCCTCCAGGCACAGCCTACACAAGCATGTTAGTGTGTAAATAAGGAAGAGCGTAAGATTAGAACAGCATAATTAGCTATGTCAATGGCATTTATTTTAAAAGAAAATGTGACCTATCCCACACAACCTGACACAGATACTTCAGCCTCATTTCCCAATAGCACCCAAAAGTTAATGGATAGTAATGGTATGCTGTAAATTTGCACTAATTCATAGTGACAAACCTTTATTTAGCAGTATGTTCTCAGTTTATGCCTTTGTCTAAGGCACTTTGTTGGCTCCTACCCAATGACAAAAAGAAACTTGAATTTACATTTACAGTTAGATAGTGAAGCGGATGGTATAAAGAAATGTTAAAAATATAGAACAAAAACTAAATACTTTAGTATATTATGCAACAAAACACAGTTGAAGTGACCTAGGAAAGCTTCCAGTTTAAATGCTCTAAGATTTCTAAGTGGCAATAACCCTGTCAGAGATCCCTGGAATATAAAAGCAAATGAAGTCAGCAGAGCACTTTTCAAACACAGATGCTTTTCCTGACCGTACTAGAAAAAAACTCACCCTAAGCAGGTGCTTTCCAGAACTGTTTGGTCACATTGTTTCCAGTCCTGGTGCTATTTTAAGATATTCCTGCCAAGCTAAGTTTTTGTGAACAGGTCTTTAAAAGAAAAATATAAACTATTTAGGCAATACAATATTATCAACCTCCAGCAAACCCCCTCAATCCTACTTACATACTCAATGGAAAACCTAGAGAGTCAAGAGTTTAGATGGGGAAAAAAATTTCCAGTGAGTACAAGTATTTTAGTGTTTTTAAGAAATGCCAAGCAAGTTTATTATATTTCACAAAGGATTTATACTTCAGGGCCATTAAACTAAAAGCAGACTGTGCTTACAGATGTAACAAGCTATCCTTGATGTTACACATTATTTTACATTTTTCCAGGCAAATATTAATCTAGCGTACCAAAAATGGAAAATATCAAAGCGTAAGGAAGTAAACCACCAAAATATAACCTTATTCAGGGTAAATTTAAAGAGGACTTGACCTACCAAAATACACTATACCTATGAAACTTGTGAACATATTTTAAAGGGAATTTCTCACAATAATCTATTGCTTGTCCATTCAAGGATTTACTTTCATTTGAGGGTTTGGCACTATTCAAAGGAAACTCCCTGTATCAAGCTGTTGTATCAACTATCCTAGCCGAATTTATCATGTTAGATTTGTATAATTTTTAATGGTGCTGAATAATCTACTGTATGAGTTTGGTGGTAAACAAAACAGAAGTCTCACAGTTATTTCTGTTGCCTACTGGCAGTGGATTCTTTCTCCAGTTCATATCTACAACTTCAGCAAAGTACATGTACCAATGGCATTTCAAAACAGCTGAGGGGAGAATCACATAGGTTTCTACATACAGGCCCAAAGTTGCCTATCTTATGTGTTCTAGCTTTCACGGCTTACCCCAATTGTTATTAATTATTTCCTCTCTAAGATGATAAAGTTTTTATTTGTTTGGTTGGTTTTTAAACAGCTTGAACTAGGAGGGAAAGACTTTTACTCTCTGGACGTAGTTTGGAAGTGGTCCAAAATCTGTCATGCTAGATCATCTCCTTCAGTTCTGATAATTCGGTAGCTCATATCACCTCTCTTTCTATCCTTCTGGCAAAGCATTATTTACTTAAAGCACAGTCAAGGACTGTTACAGGTACATGACTAAATGTGGTCACATTTCCATTCAATCTCAAGTATTTCCTGGTGCTTTGCACAGCTCTGCTACCTGATATTTAGATCAGCCCAACAAGCAGCCTTGGAACCACCCGATTTCCTCTTCCCTTGAAGATTTCAAGAAAAAAAAAATGGAAAGAAAAAAAAGAGAAGAGACAATTATTAGGGATAAATGAGAACAGCTCTGTGAAAACTGAAGTGTGATCTGATTTAGGAACTAAGTCAGGCCAGTACCTTTCCTAAACTTTTAATAAATGTACTGTATCTATCTAAACTTAATTTATTATAGCTTTCTCCCAAATCCTTTTCTTCAACCCTGGAGGCCTGCCATTTTTGCTTAAGTGCACCATGAACTACAACTTTCTCACTATGTAAAATCACTAGGTCCTACAGAACCTCCAAATAAATGAGGAGAATTAGGAGATACTTTGTGATTCAGCAAAAAATTAAATTTTGTGAGATTTACATAGCTTTTAGTCAAGTGGGTAATTTAACGGAAAGACCAATCAACAGAAAATGTGAAGGGGATGCTAGGGCAAGAGACAGGAAATACCAAGAGGGAAGACAAAGATGTAAAATGAGAAAGAAGGGAAGGGACACACAGATACGGGACAATAAAAACATCTGGAAAAGTGGGGAAAAAAAAAAAAAAGAAATTCTTCTATTTCCAAATCACTAGAGAGGAATCAACTTGTTCATAGAGAAAATGACCGTTTTATTGTCAATCAAGATATACTTCACTGGCTGCAGAGATCCCTTAAGTCTCTAACCCTGTGCTCTTGTGATCCTGATCAAACTGCCTGTCTGGCACTATGAGTACAAGCATTTTAAAATAGACAGTTAAATCAATTTATAACATGTTTTCATTTTATTTATAATAAGTATAATATATTTAATTTTACTTATAACTCCACTAATTGGCCTTCAGTAATAGATGACAACTTTTGAGGTTACGGATGAAAAGAGAATAAATCACCATGAAGACTTCCATCATAACAGCTATTTAAAAATCAAATAAACTCGATCACGTACATGTTCTCAGTCAGCCACTATGAACAACATAACCTGCCTGACATTCACAGAAAAGTGGCCATTTTTTAATTCACTAACAAGTGAGATATTTGTTTGGGAGGAGGAAAATAAAAAAGGCTTTTAGTACCAAGTTCAGTCTAATGTTAACTGAAGTTAATGGAAAGAATCGGTTCTAGTGGACTCTGCATCCACTTTCCAGTACAACACTATACTGATAACAACTTTTTAATTTTCTAGGTGACCACATTCAGAGCTAGGAGGACAGACTCATTTCTATAATATGGATTCTGAGAAATTCTGAGTTTAGAGTTAGTAAAATCCTAATCTCCTCACTCAGTGACTCTGGGGATTTTGACTACCAAATCCAAAGGATTTTAGGAGTTGGGTAGCTTTTTTTTTAAGCTGAGAAATACCTAAATGAAAGGTATTAGCAAGAAATTAAATGTGTCAATATCTACTGGAGAATGTTTCCATTGCCATTGAACAGGAATCGCTTACGGAGCACCGGTGGTCCCTGTGCTATCTATATATTAGAGGGTATACTGCAGTGAAAGTTTGATAAACTGTATAAAATTACCATGGGAAATTGAAAAAAGTTATATAGTATAAGACTCATCAAAACTCAAACCCAGCAGCAAGACAATGGGGAATCAAAGTTCAGGAAGCTGTACAAAATTTCACATAATTTTGATAAGTCAATTTTTCCCCCATCTGGCCTTCTCCAACAACAACAAATCCAACATCAAAAAGGCAGACTCATAATACTGGGTGGTGATGACTTGTTATCAAATCCAACTGCCTCCACATACATGCTGAAACTGGATACATCAAGCCCAAAGATGCCAGTGAAACAGATTTAGATCATCACATACTGAAGAATTATTAATTAAGATCTACTGTCTATAAAAAGTGTTTGCAATTTATCCAAGATAAGACATGGCACTTACAATAAGTTGCTGCTTATAAAAGGCTTATTACGCAAGCCACATTCATAGCATTAGTACATTACCCAGTAATGAGCTAAATCAACGTGCTGGAAGTTTTAAAACTTGGCAGTTCTGATTAATTGGAGTGCCTTTCCCCTTTTGCACAGCTTCAGCTGAGGGTGAATCATAGCAGAGAATTAAGAATGAAAATACCTGAACTTCAAGGTCTTTCCCTCTGATTATGACAACACCACTAACTAGAACTAAAAAAAACTGACTTGTGACAAAGGTAACTTTATTAATTTAGACCTATTGATTTTTTAAGTTACCGTTCATGGCTGATTTAGTCTTAACTTAGTTCTTAGCTTCCAAAAAATGCAAAAATTAAAGAACAACATTTTGGCGTGGAAGTGGCCTAAGTCACAATTTAGCATTCTCCTTCACTCTTTTTTTTTTAACCACAAACAGGAAACCCTTTTCCTCAAATGTAGAAGCTGACCTTAACCACAAACAGCTAGTAAAAACAAATGGGATTGTAAAAGGTACTGATACATAATGACTGAAGAAAGAGTTGATCCAGGTTCAGATCACTGTATTTTCTATCAATGTATGGGAAAACAAACCAAACATCTGTTACTGAGGTTGTAATTTCACATGCAAAAATTAAGTGCAGCAAAATGTGAGTGCTCAAGTGCTGAGTGTTTCCTGTACTTTGATGTGACACAATAAGGCATCTCTGAGCCCCGACAAATACTGTTTTCAACTAAATAAGACAATATAATTACCATGAAATTTATCTTGGTGCAGAAAAAAAAGAATCTGAATTTCTCAGAGGTAGCTGCAGACTTCAGCATGCTTATTTATGGATGAATTTGGTATGCCATTACAATTGTAATTACTATTAAAACTAAGAATTAATCTCATCTAATTGCACAAATTGATTCTGCCCGAAGCGCAAAGTTGTTACAAACTAAGAAAGACGAGAATTTAGGCTCAGTTGTTCACACCATCCTCAGCACTTTGGTGTTTCAAGGAATGTACATCATTTGGCCCCAAGGTGCAGACTTTACTTGAGTTGACCACCACCTACAGCCACTTTCTCTTCAGCAAATGCACCCCAGTTTCCTACCATCAGAACTTTTTAAATAGCAATTCATCAGATTCAACTAATGCTAAATCTGCATGCTGGAACACATACATTCAAATCTATTTTAAATGCTGCAAGTCTCTTTAAATAGAACCTTATTTTTGAAAGAGCCCAGCTGCAATTTGTTTCTACATAACAGTTTTTACTTTTTACTCTCCATAGAGCAACCACTATTAATGTTTCAGTTTCTCTAGAGACTATATGGATTAGAACAAATGGAAAGTTGTCATGACAACACCACCGTTATTTTAGGTATTAGAAATTCATGCCAAGTTAAACAAAGGGCATGCTTGGTCAAGAACAACGGTTTTAGAACTGTTCTGACAGCCAACAATAAAACCCAATATAATTTTAAAAGTTTTAGAACAGAGGAGTTAAGCCTTATGCTTAAAAGTATGAAAAAGAAAATGAATTACAGTAGTAGGAGAGCATCTTTAGCTCTCCATTCTGATAATAATGTCTGACATTTATCCCAGTGAGAAAGAGAAGACAGTCTGATCAGATTCACTTTTTCAGTGTGCCCAAAAGACATGTGCCCCACACCCCACTTCCACAAATGGACAGTTAAAATGCTAAATCACTGGAGGGGAGAGAAGGGGAGGCAGCTGTTCCCAACCTTTAAGTGCCTCCATCAAAGTTTGAAAGCCGACAGGCCAGGAGATAGCAACCTTCACATCCTTCCCCATTGCAAGTGCTCCAGAAAATGTATACACATTATACAGTGACTTACAGAGCTGGCACTTTGTTATGCAAAGGAAAATTCAAGCATAAATCTTAAAGAAAAAGATTTAAAAGCTTAGATTTAGCTCACAGTTCCTCAAAAGTAGTTAGATACACCACCTGATTACATTTCAATTCCCAAGTCACTTAGACACTTCCATAAGTGTGGCTCAAAATGTTCATAATGGCTTTTTCTTTGCATATAGTGCATTTTTGCATAAAGTGAAAGATGTCCCTGCCCATGGCAGGAAGGTTAGACTAAATGATCTTTAAAAGTTCCTTCCAATCCAAACCATTCTATGAGTATTTGATTTTGTGCATTATGTAATTTAAAAAATTCTAGAATATAAGGATAAGTCAAAAATTCGCTGAAGTGTTTAAAAAAAACAACAACAACAACAAAAAAAAAAAAACAGAGCTCCTAAGCACAATTACCTATGTTTTCAGTAAGTAGGTGAAAAACTTAGGAACCAAGTTGTCTGATCAGTTAAATTCCAAAAGCTTAAAACTTCGCTAAAATTTTCTTCAGCAAATCCCAAACCAGGGTATTTTTAACCTGGTGCCTAAACACAACGACAGTCAGCTTCAGGCTCATAAAACTGAAAGTTGTTTAAGATTCTATTTGAGAAAATGGTGAATTCTAAAGATGTTTAGGACGGAAACACACTGTACCCAACCATCGTATAAAAACAAACACTTCTGAACAAAAACTAAAAGCATTACTGACTAGCACATTGTGTATTTACTGTTATTGAAAAAGCGTACTTACCTTGACTCTGATAATAGACTTACGATGATAAAAACAACAAAGTGCTGCAATCAGCATTTGAAAAACACTATAATCCTTTGGCATTTTCAGTTCTGCTGCTTGTTGGTCCTCAAGACTGCAGATAAACAGTCACTATTAGCAGTTCTCAGAGGTTTAGCAACCTCTTTAGTACCACCACTGCCTGTCAGATCTGCTACACCCTATTACTCACGTACCAGTCTGGGACACTTTCCACAGCCGAAGTTGATGCTATCAATACAGTGGCTGCTGGCATGCTTGCTTCCAGCATGCCATACAGAGTGCCAGAATCCTCATGCAATCTGTTTCACTCACCAGTGAAATCCTAGCTCCTCTATCTCGGTATCCCCTAGCTCAGAGATGTATTTAAGCCACCAGCTCAAGGTAAACTTCTCTTCTTGATGAGATACAAAACCTGACTGACTCCCTGAGCTGATAAAGGCTTGATCAGCTGCTCCAGCTCAATCATGCCTGTCTCCATCTGCATCATCAACAATATACATATAAAACACAAAGAGGAAAAGCAGTTGGTTACTGTTTGACAACTTTTACTCTTCATAGTCAAATAAGAATTACATCCTTTGAGCTTAGGTAACCAAGTAAAATGATAAATCTGTTTATTTTTAATTAGGAGGCTTCTGGCAACCAGTCCTTGGGAAAAAATAGTAAGAAACCAACACTGTCAGCATGGTCAGTATTAGTGGTGCAACCAAGGTACCTTTAGTATTTAAAGCTATTAGTGGACAGCTCTAGCTTGGTGATAGTCCCACAGGATTGTGCAAACTGCTAGAGAAAGAAAGGACCGAATTCAAGAACACTCTGATTTTCCAAAGTAAAAATAAACACTAAAACAAAACAAAAACCAGTTTCATTTATGCCTTAGACAGCATAGTTGATAGCTTACTTACCAATAAACCACTCGTCAGCAAAGAATCTGGCCTACATACCTCAATGCCCCCTTCAAGAATGTAGGCAAAAAAAAAGGGAAATAACCTGTCTAATTATAATACCTGTCAGAGACAAGACCTCACCTCCATAGCAGGCCAATTAACAGACTTGGTGAAAGGAAACAAAATGCACTGGATTGAGAGGTACAAGAACGCCCGTCACACTTTAAAAAGTGAAACTTTGAAGAGATCAGTCATTTATTACTTGGATGGTACCAAAAAGTCTGACAGTAACAGATATTTCAGACCTCAGATTAGGAATAGGTTATTCCCAAGGAGTGGTTAAGCTACCTGTCTTTTCCATCAGCAAATATATTCCATAATTAGGAGGGCACATATTGTTGAATGCTTATTGATATCCTCAGATATTACTTGCAAGGCAATACTTCTTACCTAATAATAGAATACTTCCTTCCCACATTGACTGAACAATGTGAAGTGCCCTCAGTGCCTGCATCAAGCAATGAGTCTTGAGACATAAACCAAACAGCAGGACTGAGCAATGAAAGGACATCAAACGTGCACTGCTTTCCAAGGCAAGTGGCACACAGAGTCTGTTCAAAAAGAAAAGGAAACCTCAGTCCCAATAACAAGGAAAAGGAAGTGTGATGTGTAAAGTTCTCTTACCTGTTTGACCCCCTAAGGTTTGCAGAAATCTAGCACTAAGTTAAACACTAAAACCAGAATGTTCATAAAGCTAGTCAGACTACTTCGCCATGTGTAGATGTTGTTAGGCCTGTGACTCTTTTGAAGAAAGGAAAACTCTGTAGAAATAAAAGATCAGAGCATTAAATGGACTGAAAAGTTATTATCCTGTCAAGAACAAGAATGAAAGATTGGTTCAAAAAAGAAGCTGAAAATAATTACTTTGAGGATGGAGCCTTGGTATAGCTGGGGAGAGGAAATGCCTCTCCAAGTAGTTTATGACAAACTCAGACAATGAATGAGTAAATAAAATACTAAAAATGTGAAAGTATACTCTTTTTCTCTCTACTCTATGCTGCAGCATATTTTAATTTACTTTAAGTTCTTTTTCTACTTTGAGGAAATCCCTAGGATTGCTTTAGCAGGTAGCCAGAGAAGAGAAGATGAAAAGACACCCTGCAGAACTACAAACATGAAAGCCTGAACTGTGACTTCTTGTCTGGAGTTCTTTGGTACTATGGGAGCACGTCATCAAGGACTGCATTTTTGAAGAATCTTCATTACAAAGTTCTTATAAGAACACCCTAATCCAATTTACAGAAGGGGGGGGGGGGGGGGAGTAAAAAAAAAAAAAAACCAAGAAAAAGGGAAATGAAATTCAAAGAGGCACCAGTCGAGGCATTTCTGCTTTATAACAGTGACAAAGTATTAATACCACTGCACAATACACTAAGGTTTCATTTTGAATATCATGAACAGAAACTATCAAGAGAAGCAAATCAACCACAGCAGAGGACAAGAATGGCTATTAGGATGATTGATCTATTTTGGCAGCAGAAACCAACTGTTTTAGCAATGCAAAATAAGGTGGGCTACTTCTGCTCTGAAAAAAATTAGAGGTTCCAAAAAGGAGAGGAGTTCTTGGGGTGGGAGACAGGGGAAGGTGGGAGACAGGGGAGGGAGGGGGATGGGACACACACAACACGACAGGGTGGGGGGCAGGGAAGAGAAAGGAAGGTTCTCAATCATTACCAAGAACAACCTTCCAAAAAATTGAGGGTTAGAGTGGCAGTTCTAATAGAGCTCAACAAGAAGCACATTATAAAAAGGAAGAAAAACCCCACAGAAATCCCTATAGTAGCATGGTACAATATATGTGACAAGAGAGAGGATGCAATATCCTTTATGTATTCATGTTTTCCTACTTTGTCAAGTTCTAGATTGCAAATCCCACCATTATTGTTCATTAGCTAACACACACAGTATTTCCCCAGGCCTTGATAACTTTACACATACAATTCACACCTTACAGAAAGACCTATTAATTTTGCAACTTCTTGTATGACTTGTTTACCCAGGGATACTTACTGGTATAGTTCTAGCAGTCTAGTTTGAATGATATAATTTTCAATATGGTTCCTTCTCCCAAAACAAGCAACACAAACACAAGGGAGGCAAAGAATTAAGTTTTTGCACACGAATCATCTCCTCAAACCTTTCAACAGGATCTAGATTCTCCCTCTAGTCTTTTCCCTACTGAGAGCAAAGGGACATAATGGGTTTATCTTCAACACATTCCCTGGATTGTAGAGACACAATCTCCCTCCTTCAATGGGAACAGCACAGCTCAAACTGGAAAGTAAATTTGGCCTAGTACATATTCAATGTGAGTGTGTCTATTTTTCATTTGAAAGGCTTGCTACTAAACAGCAGTGAAAAAAGTTTGTGTGTTACATCCACAGGTCAACATTAACAGCAAGGCATAAACAAAAATGGTAATTGCCAGTTCCTTATTTCCTCTCTGTAATGGAGTAAGTAAAGAATCAAAAATTATGTATGCTGTGAGAAGGCCAGAAATAATGAACCTTTAAACAACAACAACAAAAACCACAGTACTGTACAATTTCATATAGCAGCAGCTGACACTTTTTATCAACAGTAGAAATGGCAGGAAAGAGAGTGCTTTATTTGGATACTGAATCTAATTATTTTAAAAACAAAACTAATGGGATAGTTGTTTTTAATGAAGGCTAGCATGACTTCTGTACATATAGTTCAATGAATGGATGACACATTCTTAAGAGTCAGAACCAGAACTGTGCTTGACACTGTGATAAAGCAGTATGAAAATTAAGACCACTGAAAGGAATCTCAAAGAGTACATGAGAAATCTCTGGGTGACAGCATGATAGTTCCTGCATTGCTGGCTATCATGGAGCTGTTTTCAGACATGATCAAGAACAGCCTTCAGGATGCTCCAAATTACGCTTCATACATAGCTTGTGAATATTGACTCAGAGAAACAAAGGATGGTTTAGCCACGTTTTCACTCTCCTGTCCTATGACTTTTTTCTGGCACTTTGGATTCTTAGACTCTGCACATGAGAAATAAACCATCTGTTTCTTGCACCTTAGAAACATCAAACACAATCTTTCTGCTAAGTC
This sequence comes from Chlamydotis macqueenii, assembly GCF_036417535.1. NCBI lineage: Eukaryota > Metazoa > Chordata > Aves > Otidiformes > Otididae > Chlamydotis > Chlamydotis macqueenii. The sequence goes on along the minus strand of NC_141563.1, from coordinate 19,457,658 downwards.
AATCTATTGATGTATCTCTAATGCACTGGTCAACAGATCAACCATCAGCTTTATTTTGTTTTCAACAATCCTTGACAAGAATCTTGAAATATCCGATAATCTTTTCATCTGCTTCTAAGGATGGCTGGCTAGAGTGATTTTGATAACTAAGCTTATTAGAAAAAGATTTCTAAGTTCACAGAATTCAAGGGCACATGAGTTTAAGACACCTGATGATATATTCTATGTTGAGTTCCTAATAGTCCATCAGGAAGAGAAATTAAGGTCTCTCTGCCAACTCCATCTGTGTTATGACAATGCCTCTAGAGTTATTTAGGGTGTTTTAACGATCTGGTTTAAATTACACTTACCCAGCACTGCATATTGGGACTGTTCCCCTGACACACCTAAACTGTGTCTAGCTCCACTTACAGCATATTGCATATGCAGGATTTTGAAGCCTTCACACTGGATAGCGTGAATCTGCTCTACAGGAATCCTTTTAGGCTGCTTTAATTGTACAGGTTAAACAAGATAGAATGTAGGGATAATTTCTTGGGGTAGGAGGAGGTATTGATTTCTTCTTCTTTCATAACACACAAGAAAATAAAATTATTTGTCTGCAAAGTTGCAAGTGGCTCAAATAAAGCAACCAAACTCCATAAAAATATAAACACTTGAAAACTCACAAGCAGTCTAAAGTAATCAAAACAGTCTGCAGATCTACAAGAAGCTATTTTGAATCAAATACCATTTCTGTTCACAGAAGTGCTTATAATTCACACAGAAAGTTATGATTTGTGATTTCATATTACAGAGAAATAATTTCAGAGTAAACTAGATGAGGAAATTGGTGACCTGCCTCTGTTACTTAGTACTACATCAACAAATCATTTAAGCATTTAAATCAGCCTAACAATATGCAGTGAAATACATGCAATGCTTTAGATTTCTCTCCACTAAATGAAAGCAAACAATGCAGGCAGAAAGTCAGCTGTAAATGACAGAAGGTATGGTGTACTGAACAAGGGTCAACAACATAAATCTGATTTGACAGAGCATGCAGCCTACCCTGAGCACGCTGCTCACTGTCACTGGACTAATGATGCCATATGGAATACAGATACGTTCGATTACACAGTGCATATGCACAATCTAACTATGAATGTGAGTGCCTACAGCTATAAAATGGCACCTGTAAGGTTGTAATGAAGTACAAGATGAATAAAATTTGAAAGAAAAAAAAAAACAAAGCATTTAAGTCTTCAGATTGAAAAATTCTTCATTTAATACATAGGACTGTTTTCTCTAACTAGTTATTTCTTCTTTTTAATGAGAGAAACAGTCAGGAAAAAGGGGAAAACTACTGATAAACAATTTGTCTGCACAAACAGCATCTTGAGAATGACCACTACCATTTAGTCTTAGCACTAAGTCCTTCAAGACATGGCCCACTGCCTCTAACAAAGTTCTTTGGGGGATGCCTCCAAATACTATTCACTGCTGAACACTTTTAAAAGTGTAGAATAAGTGGAACAAAGGGGATGACAACACTGTCAGAAAGTGTTGCTTATTTTTATCTGTTCCTGTCTGTCTACAGGCACATAAAGTCCCACCACACAGCTCATGCCCTACCATTCCTGTGTCAATTGTTATTAGAACTGACTTTTTCACGTTCTCTTCTATAACCTCACTTCCTGCAGGCTGTTGTTGGCACAGCTTCTGATCATAAATCAATAGATACAGCTGCAACTGTAATTACACTTGTTTGCATTGCCGGGGTGTAGCATGGGAGAGGTCAGCATAAATTCTTCCTCTCTATCGCAGTTCCGTGAGGGAAAGTCAGAAAGACGCCGCAGTTCTTGGACAGGAATAGTGAGAAAACAAAGTTCACATCTACTTAGTTTTCAATGCTGCTTGAATAAATCTCTTTGAAAATGTGACCCACAGATTGGGAGCTACAAGAAACAGGCGCTCAACCTGCTTATGAGCTTCTTACTACATTCTGATTTGCACTTTAAGACACCCAAATAGCTTTGAAAAGCCTGATCTTTTATAACTAAAATATACAAACTTTAAAGTCATCTGGCAATAGGTCTTGTTTCTCTACTAGCTGTCTTCCTATTAAGGAGCCAACAGCAGGTTTTATCAATCCCACCAAAAAGTAGTATACGTATTCTTGAGCTCCATCTACTGTCTGCCAACCCATGTACAAACATTAAGTAATTTTGTAATGTCTCACTTGTCTTTCCTTCAATTTATTCCTTGGATTGGGGGGGGGGGGAACAAACAAAGAAGTATGAAAAGGCATGAATTTCCTTTTGTTCAGAATTACTTCACAACTTATGGCTCATATTTTCTTCTCTTTCCTGCTGCCTTAACTGTCATTAGTCTAACTTCAGCTTTGCTGGACACAGTACAAGAACTCTCTTGCACATAAAAAGAAGCCGTTAACACAATTGCTAACTTCAAATTTCTGTTATTGAAAGGCTCCTCAGTCCTGTCAAAGTAAAGTCTTTGTCTGAGATTTACACCAATTCCAAATATGGAATTTTTTTTTCATCCAAAGATGAAAAATTTTGTTACTTCACCAGGGTAAGTGGAGGCATTTCAAAATCAGCTACTTATCTAAAACTCCTGAATACCCTAAATACTTCCATTTTATACAAAGAGAGAGATTTTGGATGTGTAGCACTTGAAAATAAAATTCACAAGACACTTTGGCTCTGTCAGAGCGCAGTTTTTCAAAAGTCTTTACCAGCATGTACGAATTTGAAGAGGCCTGTCTCCCTCCCACATTTTTGCACAATACACTTTGATGAAACAAAAGCAGCAAGCTCACCACAGCTCATACACCTCCATTTCAACATTTTACTAACAGAAGGATTTGAGGGCATGGAAGCAAACTACCTCTGGTTATTCTAGATAGCCCACATAACATTATACTTCCTCATTTGTGTAGGTGCTTAGCTCCTAATAGTATCCAACACAGCAAAATCTCAAACCTGCTCCTTTGACAGCGCACATTAATAGATGGCATTAAACTGAAATGTACTAGTGCTCCTTCTGCTGCCCTCTCCATAGGCCAAACTGTATGGCTCCAAAAAGAAGCAAGATATACAGACACACACAATGTACCAGTCTTACTCTAATTATTATCTACAGATACATCTCTAAGAGATTAGGAGCTTTGCCTCTATAGGCTTTCTCAGTAAGAGTACTCAAAATACTTTTTAGTAATCTGCCTTCCATAAGCTATATACTCACTCCCCCGTGTGGTTCATATGCCTAAGTAAATTTAAAAAGCAACTTCAGTCAGGCATTGCTATGAAGGAGTTAAATATAAATATTTTCATGTTCCAGTCAGCTTTTGGTATTAGTCCATCTTTAAAACTATGAAAAAGATCCAACTGCATCAGTAACTATCATCTTTAAGGCACAGTTCCTGTGGAACAATGCTGAAAGTCTAAAATGAAAACAAAAATAAGTATTTCACACAAGAGAGAGCTCAGTAGCAGTTAAGAAAAGATCAACACAAAAGATGTCAGAGAGTAGTCAGATATCTACTGTTATTAACAGTTTAAATATCTCATGTGAAAAGGAGTAAAATTCAGTGTGGCACCCGCATCTTTTATATATATATATAAATGTGTATATATATAAATGTGTATATATATATACACACATCTATTCATACATGCATATAAAAGCCTACTGTAAACTGTAAGAATTCCAGCTGATGCTATCACACAAATGGAAAGATCTTTTTCTTGTCTTTGTGTCAATTGACACAAGTATATGTACAGAAATTGAAAATGGAAAGAAAAGCAAACTCACTTTGCAAGAAGGTTAACTCTTATGCACTTTACTGCTTAGTCTCCACTCGTATTTTCAGATCATTTTCATTATGCATGGGGTTGCTCTTACCAAGATAGACAAAGTGTTCATTACAGATAAGGTAGAAAAAAATAGGCATGGGAATATTATAATTCAGCACCTTTCTTCCTTCCTCACAGGTACCACTTCTGTGGGAAATAGCATGTTCTTTTCTGGTAAATGAGGCAATACAGTGCCTACTGCAAAGCAATGGATTGGGTCCAGGATTACATCTTGGCTTAATTTAGTACAGGAAAGCACTGTTTGTCAGAAGCGATCTGACACTTCAACAATCACAGTATCTGAGAGAAGATACAATAGCTCTGCAACAGAACAGGATCACAAATCAAGGCGAACCAGACAATGTATTAAAAGTAAAAATCATCCTTTTTTTTTTTTTCCTTTCTTTGAAAAGTAAATGCATGTCACCACTTACTACTATTTCCTTTCACTGACACTGTTATTTTTACTTGGGGATATTAACCATAGCAACATATAACTGTCAGCATCTGAGAGGCACAGGCATTAATATTTTGAGAAAAAGGGTGATTCATTTAAAACCAAGATTCACAAGATCGCTAGAGACAAAATAAAAATAATATTTCTTTGTACCTCAAAACTTCTATCCTGTGTTTCAGATTCAGACCATACTCAGCATGACAAAAGGTGCTCCATAAGCAAAACACCTTAAACTCTGTTTCAGCATCAGGAGAAGGCAATGCAAAAGCCACTGCTAAAAGACTTCACAACAAAGGCCAGAATAATTAGAAAGCCACTATCCACTTGACTGAATTCATATGAGGATTATAATTCACACACAAAAAAAAAAATCCCTCCTCACAGTATGCTACCCCCTACCCCAACAAAAAAAAAAAAAAACCACAACACACACACACAAAAAAAAAAAACCACCACCACCAGGTCATTCAGGAGTCGGGGGCAGGGAAAGAACAAGAAGCGTCAAACAATAACAGGCTAACTTGGGAATCTCTTTACTAGGAAAACATGAACTAGGACAGTAGACTGAAAAGCACATTGTCTTGCAAAGCTGTAGAATCATACTTCCTGCATATTTACTGCAAACATCAGCTTAGATTTTATTCATCACTTTACACCCAAAAGATTACAGAACTGCTGACAACCATCTTTTCAGACACTAGCCTGCTGGTCAAACAAAATTCAACACGAGAAAATACTGAAACTTGGGTGTAAGATTCCATCACTAATTATGGATAACTGCATTCTATCAAATAAGAAAAGTTTCATTAACTACAAATAAATGGGGCAAGATTCTCATAAAGATTTTAGGGGAATTAACCACTTGACAGCTGCTGAATTCCAACTACATATGTAACTCCTTAGTATTTTTTTTAAATTTTCCTCGGCTGCTGCAAAATTTCAGGAATAACTGTCACACGTACTTAAAGAAATAGTTGCCCCTTCTAAGTAGAGGAAGGGCACATGTTTTAAGAACCCAGCCCAGCATAAGGCTGAGGAAAAGCTTTACTACCTGAAACTTTACTACTACCAGAACAGGATTAAAAGTACAAGATAAGACGATTTGTCCAACTTACTGTAGCAGCCAAAACTTATCCCACTAGAAAATTAAATGAAGGTAACAAAAAGACAACACATGGACAAAAAAAAAAAAAAAAAAAAAAAAAAAATCACCTGTAGGTGCAAAAAAATATTATTTACATCACATTTTAAGAAAAACTTTCACACAGTAACAATGGAAAGACCGTTAGACTAATCTAGTTTGGGAGGTAGAACAGATTGTCATGGAAGGCTACAGAATCTCTTTTGCTGGAGGTTTTGAACAAATCAGAACATCTATTCTAACAATCTCAGCAACATCCTGACAAAATATTTTCTCAAGTTCCCTCTAAGACCCACTTCTATAACTTAACGGCAGTGAGGGGGGGAAATTTCTCCCTCCCTTCTCCCCCATTCTGTGCATCTGGAGAAAAAAGCAACCGACTTCCAACAGTCAGGCTACAGACTTTTATTACTGCAAAAGTTACAATGAAACTATTACTAAAAACGTGATTTTAATAGGCATGACGTGTGTTTTTTCTCCAGCAGAGGGCAGTGTATAACTAACAACTACCCATCAAGCATCAATACTAAACGTTCTCCTCGTGAGACAGGTAAATATACATGTATTTAACATTAGATCAGCTCTAACAGGATTTTATCTTTCTGAATTACACAGCTTGTACGACAGGCAACTGCTGCATCGTTTGTGAAGCTTCACTTCCTGCCAAGTAGAGAAACATGGAAAAAAGGTAAATATCTCTGACTGAAACATCACTGGTATCAATAATGGTATTTGAGTTAGAAGACAAATCCATAATGACAGAGAGATTTATGTAAAGTCAAAATCATCTCTCTGGGCATACTCCTTTTCTCCTCAACAAAATACATTCCATCTGACAATTCCACCTTCTGTGATGCTGTTACCCTTGCTGCAGTTGCCAACAGAAGAGAGGAAGGAAAAAAAAAAAAAATAGAGCTACAGATTCAAAAAGAACCTCTTGATCATTTGGTGCCTCAGTGTCAGGCATTCCTCCAAGCTCAGATACTTAAGATATAATGCTGTCAGACAATGCAGAAACCCAATAAACTTTCTGTTCACAAGTCACAACCTGCATCTCAACAGGCAAGTCTCCACAGGAGAGTGATACACAGCAGCTCATGAACAGGTATACACTGTAGCTGGCAAGTTTTCCAGTGGGGTGGGGATGTCCTAATATATTTCCATATCTAAAAAAAGGCTCCTTGCAATGAAATTTCAATGTCGTCAGGAAGAATTCTTTCCCAAACTGTGACTACCTGACACAGATTTTTTTCTAAACTTTCCCAAACATACATACAGACATACAAACCTTGCTTTTGATAGTATTCTTACCATATTAGCTTCTTGGAACAGTCATTAGAATAAGAGTCAAACACCCACATATATATTTGACTGGCATCCACAGTATTATGAATTAGTGCAATTAGCTATACAAACTGTGCATCAATAAACCTCATCATGTAATCAAAGTTCTCAGCTACAGGTAACGACCAACACACCAGAATGTCATCAAAATTTTATTTTCAGCTGCAGTTACAAAAGCTGCCATAATTGACAATAATTTCTATGACAGTTTGCTTTCTAACAAACTCAAGGAGTAAAAATAGGGAAAAAATGAACATTACGGAGCAGAGACAAACAAGAATCTTTAAGTAGAACTTCACAGGGGAATAGTATTTGTCTACAGCTGTAACTTCCTTAGACCAGTGATAGTTTTCAAGTCTGAATCTAAATACAAAATTCCAACATGATATTGCTGAGCAGAAAATCAGTCATAAATTCTGTAATTTTTCTGCTAATGGATTAAAATACAACTCCAAAACCTCAGGCCATAATTAGACTCATCAACTCATCACTGATAAATATTCCTGGAAGTATTAGCACTATTTCCACAAGAAATGCTCAAAAGGTTTCCATGAAACGAGGAGAGAAATCTGTTTTTCTTTCTTTCCACTCTGACACAGCCTTAATGATTACAGCCTAGACTTCTATTAAAAGATCCTAAGTACTTATAGTGAATAGGAATGGGACAGTAAGCTATCTTTAGTTCACATGAATTTGATCAAAATGACTCACAAGAAGTTCGCTGACACACTCAAAGCTGCCAGCACTTGATCCTTTCTCCCCTGCAGGAGTCTGTTCTGTGGATGTGCAGTCTCAGGGTGTGGGAAGAACCTGCTGAGACTACCAATGGATCTCTTATTTGGCTCATAAAACTTGTAAAAATCTCACAGAATGTACAACGTGCTATTGTGTCTGTAAATCTCTTTCATGACTTGGTTAGCAGCCTCACTCAAAGCAGTCTGGCCTGTTTTCACTTCTACCATAAAAGGGTTTTTTGAAAGAGCCATTTAACTGTGACCATGGTTTCAGCAACACTGTGAAGACAAAGGAAGTTTTGAAGCCGTATGGACACTTCAGTACTCAGACTCCAGCAAATCAGTACTTTTTTTTTCCCCTTTAGAACTTGCCTTTGCATAATTAGGTCTCTTTATATACTGAATTAATTAATATATCAAGATGCAGGAAACTGCCATTTGTGAGTTGTAATTTAGATTCCAGTATTAGAAATGACAGTGCATCTATAGAGAGCATTCTCTAAAATAATGCCTCCAGAGGATTAATTTTATAAACAGTGCTATCTCATATCTTGAACAGAATAAAACAGTAGAAAAAAAAAAAACAATATATTTTGCCTTTCCTCTGTCCAGAGAATTTCTAAATACAATGAACTATTTATATTACTTTTAGTCACCAGATTCTAGCAAGGAAGTGTTTGTATTAAAAGCAAGTTGATACACTCAGCTTCTAAGTTTACCATTAGTCTCTCTGCCCTATACAGCAATGCCTGCTTGTAGCCACTACTGCCACAATAAACACTATTATCGTCTTTTCACTGTGAAACAGAGCACACCAAGTTTTTTGTTTTTTGTTTTTTTTTTTTTTAATCTGTTGGTCTTGGACTTGTGCAAATGGCAATGTTGGTAAAAGCATAGTGAGATGCTGCAGAAACTTATTCTTTCAGGTTTGTAACTTGAGTAGGGTAGTGTTCTGCAGTTTATACCTGACTTAACACTGCCATCATAATTTCTTCAAGGAGCTGGAACAGTTATAAACATTAATATAATAGTTACCATAAGGTAAGTTATATACTTGCTGAAACTTAAGCCAGCAAAGGGCATTAGAAGATCCCGTTGTGAAATCAGGCACATCTTTTACAGTCATAGCAAACTGATAACAAATTATTGATAAGAGTCGTCCTTTATTTGGCATTAATGATAATTTTTTTTTTCTGTAAGAATACGTTTCTGAAATCAGTTTTGTTAGTAACCTGGACTTTCACAGCCAAAAAATGTTGCCGGGGGCTATATTTACTAGAAAGCAATTTCTGACTATTTTTCAAAGTTGTCGTTTAATATTTCTTGTCTAGAATTCCCTTTATAATACCATTGAACTTGTGACCAAACTCACAGTTCACTGAAGGTAGGGATATAGACAGGAAAAACTGAAAGAGGAAGGAGAAAAGGCGGCGGTGGTAACCCTTGTATTCTCCCTCATAAGTCTCTTTTCCCCAGGCTTTCCTCCCCAACATCAAAGTTTTAATAACTGAGCTTAGCATCACTGCTATTGACAAGAGTCCAAGACAAGCTTCTACAAGAAAAGTTGAAAAGATTAGAAACCACATCTGTAACACAGAACTTGCTGCAACAAGACAAGACGTACATATTGATGAACTGGCACATGAAACCTCTGCCTTCTACTTGGCCATATTATTAAAATTGTAACAACATACTCTGTACAGCACAGTGCAAGATAAACAGTAAATTAAATAGAGCAATTAACGTGTCCACCACTTCGTTGCCTTTGGCATCCCCGCTCCTACAGTACTCTTCAGAAGGCTGTTGGCCTTCTCTGTCTCTGCTACTTTGCCATATCCCAACTTTAGGCTGCGATTGAGGCCAGAGACCTTGCAACGCTTAGCTAACTGTTTAGAGCAGAATTCAAGCAGCAGTTTTCAGAGTCCTTTGGCAGCCCCTTTTCCATGGACCTTCGTATTCTGTACCTCCCCTTGTCTTCTTCCAAACCCTAATTCCTACCTCCACCCCAACCCTAGGCAGGAAGTCCAGTAGAGGACCTCTCCACACTTCCAGGTAAATTAATTCTTGACACTTTCCTTTGGCAGTCCCCTCTCAACACTGCATCACATTCTCCTAGTTTACTTTGATCAACCTGAACTCTAACCCGGGCAACTCTCCTGTTTCCCTCAACTATGAACACCCACAGAGAGGATTCTAGCAGCAGAACCCAGCTGACTGGTTCTCCTCAGTCTCTTCCTCATCCGAATTCTAACCTGAAGCAGAAGTTCAGTTGCCTGCAAAATTCAGGCTGCCTAAATAGCTACAGAAATATCCTACAATTCAAGGATAACTTGTGTTTATCAGACACTTTTCAGAAGATTAGTCTTCTAAAAGACAGGGAACAAAGCCCAACAATTAAAAGAAGCCTATTGTCGAGAGACATTACATAGAAGCCAGATTCTTTCAAGATTCTGAGAAATAATATTAACTTAAACTAAACATGTTGAAAGGTACTAATTCAGTGGAGATTACAGCACTGCAGGAGACTCCCAGTACAGATCCCTAAGGCTTCTTCCAAAGTTTCTATATTGCCAATCCATATTTGTGAATAAAATTTATGGATGCTCCAGAGTATTTTTTTATTTACTCTAACAAAATACTCTAATATTTATATATTTTTTGAGCATTGATCTTGTACAAAAGGAAAACAGAACTTATAATTTTGCTAGGATTCCAGTTACTTTTTGGGCCAAAGTTAATTTTTAACTGTAACATTAGTAAGTGTATTGGTAAAACCATAAACCTAAGTCTGACATTTTAATGATCTTTTCAGATGTGTTCCTTTACTTCCCCAGAAATCCATAAGCAAGAAATACTGATTCTTTTACTTTGTTAACATAGGCAAGATCATAGGTAGTCATCATGTAACTGAAAAGATGTATAAAAATGCAACCCACAATGCTCCCAAGTATTTCACTGAAGCATGCAGAAAATAGTCTGACATACATAATTAGTTTTTCTGTAGTAAAAGATAAACAGAAGCACTATCTAACTACAAATGAGTGGAAATGCTCTGGCAATACTGGTTATATACCAAATAAAGTATTTTGAGGGTAAGAAAGCGTATCTTACCTTAACATATTCCAAAGTAGGATCCATAATATTCTGATCTCTGTAAGAAAAAAAGGCAAGGATGGAGGACAAAAGGACACAAAACCAAACAAACAAAAAAACCAAATGGTGAGTCCAAATATAATCTCATACTGAAGAGATGCATTCGTATCAGCAACAGGCTACTAGGTCATGTTAAAATCCTCATTAGAAAACATGTGTTATAGCTAGATGGCCTATGCTATCTAACTTTTAACTAATGTATAAACCACTGATTTCTTCTAGAGAGAGTCACGCAGTGGAGCCACTAGTAATTAATTTGGGAAATAAAGTTAATTACAGTTTCAAACAAAGCAAAAACGATCTTGAAATGTCAACAGATGGCTGAAAATACTTATATACCACCTAAAACATCTGAAATAAATTTAAGAGAGCTCTCCCAACGGCTTCTAAATTTATATAAATTTATGCTTGTATGTTTTCCCATTTAAGCTACTGCTACTGATAGCATTCAGAGGGCATTGCTAACACAAGAAAATAGAAAGTAAAGCATTCACTTTTTATATAAACAAAGCAAAGAATTCATAGATTTACAACAGAGGAATGTTTTATTTTACATTTGGAAAAACAAATATGGTTCTTTCACTCTTTTTAAAAGCTCTCAAAATTATAATAATTTCAACACTACAGTTATTTGAAAGCCAGATAGTAAAGTTATTGCCCTATTTTAAAAAGAAAAGATCTCTCTGCAGGTTTTCTATATATACAGATGACAAAGGGGACAGAAGCCTAAGTGAAGAGCCCTGTGATCAATTACAACTCTTTCCATAAACAGAAATAAAAATAGCAACATATTTTCAAAGGTTTTTGTGTATTTGTTTTTGTTTGAGAAAAACAAAAGCATCACTGGATGCTTTCACAGAACCTGGGATGATATAAGTGGTGCTGCCTTAAATACAAACATGCAACAGGCACTATTAAAACCTTGCAAACTTACAGAGGGATCAGGAGCTTCTTATAGCAATCAAGTTTGCCACATGGATAAAATATGTCCCATAAATTTAGAACAGAATCTTGTTCTCGTGGAAATTCTTACGATGATGTAGCACTAGAAACCTAACAAGCAGCTTCAGATATGTAGAAATTGGGTTACACTGGAATCAATCAACAACAACAACAACAACAACAAAATCTCTGAACTGCCTGTGTGTTTTGAATGTAACTGTATATCACCTGAAAGTAAGTTATTATTTTATACTCAGTTTTTGGTCTGGTTCCCTAACAGTATTTAATCCAGAATACCTATACAGAGGCAACAGAGCCCTCCTACTTCTTAGCCCTGCCCCTAAATGATGGTGCTCAGCTGCTCAGGCTGTATCATGGGTTATTGTTTCACACTATCTGGATATTTATCAAGGGTCAAGTTCCATTCCCAGCTTAGTTTAAAAAAAAAACCAAACAAACACCAAAAAATAAAACAAACAAATAAACAAAAAACAAGGCTGACAAATAAATGGAAATAGAATTGGGACCATCTGAAACTTTTCCTAGCCAATATACAAAGAAGGGGCAGCTTGGTGACTGTATGCACTTGAAATATGTACAAGCATGCCAGGGAAGACTGGTGTGAAGCACAGAGGAAAAACAAAAAAGTAAGTTCCTAAACAGGAAAAAAAGTTCTATTTCTCAACATTTTGCAATCTGACTGGGAAAAAAATCCCATTCTTTATCAGTTTAACAGAGCCATTAAGCACGGCTGAACTCTCTCACATTCAAATAATCTGCAGGAAGCTGTGCTAGTACTAAATGCTTCTGAAAAACTTTGCAATTTAGTTCTTCACTTGCCTGGGGAATCTTTCAGGACAAGGGTCTACCAGAACTGCATATGCAACACACTCCAAAAGAATGGACGTGAGCCGTAAGGCTAAGAACTAGTTTACTTCCTTACTTTGGTAGTGAGCCATTTTGTTATGATCTGCATTTACAAACTCCGCTCCTGCAGACTACCCTTGCCACGGACTCCACTGTTCCCAACATCAGGTACAAGAAAAAAGATCTTTAGGACAGATCAAGCCAAAGGAAAGTGAAAGAGGCAGAAAAGCTTTAAGACAAAACAGCCTATTTACTGCAATACAAAGCAGGAAAAGCAGAAAAGAGAGGGGAAAAAATTTACACGTACGTTTCCTCCACCATCCACATGACAAAAGTGCTTTGAAAATTTTGGCTTTAGGAAACAGACGGTGTAACAAATCTCCTCACAAGTACTATAATATTTAATCTGGTAGGCTGTTACACACAAAACGTAGGAAAACCCTACAACTCGCCTCAAGCACAAGTTACACGTAAAGATGTTTATGTTGTAGCATAGATATCTTTTTCTTACCAGATATACCCCTCTCTCTCCCCATCTTCCCTTGTCGTCTAAGTCTTCACCTTTGTGCAAATTTTTTGAAGTTATTTTCAAAACAGTATGTACAGTAACTAATAGTAAAGATTAACTACTACACTTTCTTGTCATTCAATTCCACCGTAATACTGCCACGTTATAAGCAGAAAAACAGATTAAGCAGCTAGCCCGAATAACTAGGAACTAACCAAACAACTAGATCACAAAACTAACTCCTGAATCTCAGCTCTCTGTTAGTAATGATGATGTGCTCCTTCATGCCATATGCTCCCAGTGAAGGAAATCTATAATGTCAGGAACCTAAGAAAAATATAAAGTACTTCTTTTCCTTTCCATTTTCCCTCTCAAAGAATCTTAATTAAAATGGTGAACCCACAATCTGAGTTCTTCTCTTAGATGATCTATTAGATGATTTCTAATCTATTAGATTAGAAAAAAGTTAATACTTTCAGATAACTACTAGATCATCTGAAAGGTACTTGCAGATTCTGCTGCCTCTCAAATCAATTCAACTGAGGGTTTGTTTCAATAATACTAATACTAATAATAGTTCATTTTTCATCAGATTTTATGATGTTTCAAGTAATGCTAATGTTTATCTTCATAAGAAGCTTGACTTTACAGCTGTATTCATTTGCATTTGTTTACCTACAACACATATATATTAGTCTGCACATAAGTCAAACATTACTGTGTAAACTGTGGGTTCACAGATTGGGTTTTATTACACATTTTGGCTTCCTAATAATCAGATAAACTCTATTTCCATTCAGATAAAAAGCACATTTCATGCAAAAAGATGACACCTGGAATACAGAAGTTTTCAGAACACCTTAAGGTAAGGTGTTGGGTAAGGACTGCAGTAGGACACACAATATCGACTTCAAGCTCTTTTCAAACTCATTCTGTCACAGAAAGGGGTTTAAGAAAGGGATGCAAACACACTCCCATATCCATTTTGGGAATTCACATTACTGCCAGGCTCTTATCACCTAATTTCACAACAAAATAAAATCCCTTTCCAGCATTTTTTTTTTTGCTCATAGAAAAAGGAAAAAAAAAAAAAAAAAAAAAGCCTGACTTGATACATGTAATTAAGTTGTCCTCCAGAGTAGTGTAAGTCCTCTGTTGACCCTCCTCCACATGCACAAGGTCTGTGTGAAAACGTTAGTAGCATACACACTCCTCCAGTAATAATTCATTCCTAAAAGAAAGCAGTTAGTCATTACAATCTTAACCTTCACCATTCTGAGACTGTCCTAGCCAGAAACATTCTTTCTAAAGCATCCCGACTGACACCTGACAACACTTTTCTCTCTGCTGGCTGATCTTGCAGACATACAACCCTTTAATCTCTCCCTACTAGTCCTTGAAAACTATCTCAATTTCTTTTCAGTCCAGCTACACAATTCATATTAGAATTATGGGATTTTTCGCCTGTATGGGTTTCTTACTGATATGCCATCCAGACGGACCTCATGCCATCCAGAGGGACCTTGACAGGCTGGAGAGGTGGGCCCGTGCCAGCCTCATGAAGTTCAACCAGGCCAAGTGCAAGGTCCTGCACCTGGGTCATGGCAATCCCAGGCACAAATACAGGCTGGGCGGGGAATGGATTGAGAGCAGCCCTGAGGAGAAGGACTTGGGAGTACTGGTGGATGAGAAGCTCAACATGAGTGGGCAATGCGCCCTTGCGGCCCAGAAGGCCAACCGCATCCTGGGCTGCATCAAGAGGAGTGTGGCCAGCAGGTCGAGGGAGGTGATTCTCCCCCTCTACTCTGCCCTGGTGAGACCCCACCTGGAGTACTGTGTCCAGTTCTGGAGCCCCCAACACAAGAAGGACATGGACCACTTGGAGAAGGTCCAGAGGAGGGCCACGAAGATGATAAAAGGGCTGGAGCACCTCTCTTATGAGGACAGGCTGAGAGAGTTGGGGCTGTTCAGCCTGCAGAAGAGGAGGCTCCGGGGAGACCTGATAGCGGTCTTCCAGTACCTCAAGGGGGCCTACAAGAAAGATGGGGATAGGCTGTTTAGTAGGGCCTGTTGCGATAGGACGAGAGGTAATGGTTTTAAAATAGAGGGGGGTAGATTTAGATTAGAAATTAGGAAAAAATTTTTTACGATGCGGGTTATAGAACACTGGAACAGGTTGCCCAGAAAGGTGGTGGAGGCCCCATCTCTGGAAGCGTTCAAGGCCAGGTTGGATGAGGCTCTGAGCAACCTGACCTAGTCAGGGATGTCCCTGCTCCTTGCAGGGGGGTTGGACTAGATGACCTTTGAAGGTCCCTTCCAACTCTAACCATTCTATGATTCTGTGATTCTATGATTCTATATTGCCAAGAAAATACACAGAGCTTGAAAGTCAGGCATGGAGCTCCAGCAACCCTACAAAAAGATGAAGATGACAACAGAAAGTGTGGAGATGTTTCTTTGCTTCCCTCTTCTTCCTCCAAAACAAAACCTGTTGCAACAATGAAGAGCTTGGTGTCACACTTACTGGAAGTGACTGCCTATGAGCAAGTTCTTATACCTTTGAATACTGTGAGAACCAATGTAACTTCTCAGAAAAAAATGGACTATTCATTATATGCAGATTCCTTCAAGATACAGCTAAAGCTGACTGAGATGAGATTCAGATGTTATTGGATGCCCTTCTTCCACTTCTTAACACCTCTAAATGACAGACAAATGTGTGGGAAGAATTTAAAAAAAAAAAAAAAAAAAAGCAGCCACATGAATTGTACTTCTGGTATGACGAACTAAATACTGCCATAGTGCCAACTTCAAATCTTGCATTGATTTGAAGACAATGAGCAACTAAACATGAAAATCCAGTAAAGAAAACATTGAAGTCCAAGTAACTAGTCACTCTTTTAAAACTATTTAATAAAATTGTTATCAATACTACAACTGAAAAGTTGGATCCTGGAATTCAACCCCAGCACAAATTACTCAGTTCAGTGCATGCAGGAGAACAGTCAGAATCTCATTAACTCAGAAATTGTCAGTCTTTTCAGACTCTGAGGTTTGTCCAATAGTTCTCTATAGCATTGCTTCAATAAAAAACCTTTAAGCAGATATCCTGTAATCTTTGCTGTTGATTCTACAAAGGCCTCCACCTTTCTACTAATAATTGTACCTCCTCTCATCATGGTTGCTGTTAAAGAATCCTGCAACATGCAGACCTTGACAGATTAAGCTACATTAAGCAACTGCTTTCTCCAGGCCTTTGGCATCCTCATAGACATATCAGCTGCAATTATAAATTAGTTGTAGTAACTTTAACAAAATTTAAGCATAGACACAACAGTATTATCAGAGATGCCCAAATCCTCACTATCATTCAACTATCATATAACTATTATAAAGGGAAGGAAACTACTGAATGGCCCTGAAGTAGCCTTGTGCTACTCCACACTTCCAGAAATGTACTTGTGGGAAAAACATTAGGACACATTGCCAGTACTGGATGTATGAAAGCATGTTTGTTTGTTTATTTTAAAGTTACCTTTGTTGGGGACACTTTCAAAAGCATCTCCTTTCTACTACATTGAAAGAGTGATCCCAAGAAGAAAAATCTTCTCAGTAGTGCCAACGTCAAATCAGAGTGAAGACAATACAGGCTCAAAGGGAGCCCAAGAAACTGAAAATGTACCAAACTGTTGTACGGCTGCTTACACAGACAGAACTGCTATAAAGAGGCCAGACGGGATCAACTGCCTTCTTCAATTTCTGTCTTTGAAATCTCTCCACCTATGTGGATTTAAGAAATGCACTACTACTAAAGTATGAAGGTGCAAGTTTAAGCACGCTAGACATACTGTGTTTAAGTATACTTACTGCAGACTGATGTTATTTGTACTGCAAACTAGAGTAAAAAACCCAGTGATTTATCCTCCAGCAGCTTCTGCTTCAAACACACACTCCTACTACATTCCTAAGGCCATTCCACCTTTCACTCTACAGCTGCACAACACCACGGACATGACTCATTCAAACACCAGTGGAAACAAGTGCAAACTGCTATGACTAACTGCGTAATGACCTGCAGTTCACACAAGAGCAGTAGGGACTCTTCAGTAACTAAAACTCGAGAAAAGAGACAACGTACTTTTCTCTGAATTACATGAAATCTCAACACATTTATATTTGTTCAGAATGCCCCTGCAGAGATAATGTTACAGCTATTTACTTTTACCACTTCAATCTTCTGCATTCCCCGACTTGCTCCATTTTACCTCTCACAGCAGAAAATCTACTCTATTTTTTCCGACTTTTTCAAATCAATTTCTGCTTCTGCACGACATACAGTACTGGTCTCTACAACCTGTTCAAAAGCACTTTCATTCTTTTTCCTTCATTTTCCTTAACATTTAGGAATCCCAGAACCAGAACTCTGTTCTTCAAAGCCCTTCTTAAGTCTTCTATTCCCAAGACTGTTACAATGTTGTGGAAGTAGTGGATGGAGAGCAAGTCTATTGCTTATCTGTAACGGTCACTGTTTCTACAAACTTCTCTATGTATGTGCTGTCTTTATACCTTCAGCTGGCAACTCTTTACAGTAAGCAGTTATTCAGAATCCAGCTCTGCAATTTTTTATCTGTTAAAAAATAATTTAGCCTTGCAAAATGAAAACGTACATTCCCCAAAAGACTGACAAATGCTGAGAAAAATCACAGACTCCATCAATTCATCTGAAAGTCATATAAATCTAGGTACAATTTATTCACAAAGCATGGCTGTCACCTGGCTGATGTGTCTTTCCAGGAACGTGTATTTGGACTGAAGCATAGGAAATTGAATCCTTTACTTTAGTACTGAATGAGATGATGATGGGAAGACAAACTGTCCTCCCTGTCTATTCTCTCACCCCAATTTAAGAAGCTCATTATTTCAAACACCTCACTGGAGAGTGAGAGACATAATGGAGAGATGATCTCTCTTTTGGAGACATTTTGTCCCATTCCCCTCATCTCCCTCCCCCAAGATCCCAGATGGGCAGGTTTTTGATAACTGCCACCTGTAGCCAGGTTTCCAAAATCCTCATAAGAAGCAAGAAGTGAACTTTGATTCTGCAGGTCTGTGTCAAGTAAGCAAAGACAGCAAATGTGACCATCAAATGGGAACAAGGGGGTGAAGAGTTGAGAAGAACTTCACAACAGAAGAATCTGACCCCAACAATGGACAGAAGGGCTCGAAAGGAAAGGCAGAAAAGCCAATACAGAAATGATCCCCCAAAGTTAAAGGATAAGAGGATTTGGTACTGAATGTAAGCAGAGAACAGCAGCTATTCTCTGCTTACACAACAAAGCATTCCTTCTACCACAAACATTTACCAGCTTTAGAGGGTAGCTCTGCTCCACTTCTGAGACAGCAGAGGCCAGACTTGCAGGTGCATATGTGAACAGGACAGATAAAGAAAAAGAATGTGATCTTCTGGGACAAAAAAGCATGAAATTTTGGAAAAATCTAGGGAATCTTTCCTTTTGAAAAAACATTTATGTGTGCATGGAAAAAGACAATTAGATATTCAGTAGCCCTAAATTCACCATACTTGCCTTACTCCTATTCAAAAACACAACCACAAACTCACACACAGCCTGGTTCAGGTTTTTTAGAAAACAAAATGCATACTAAGAGGAAGTTTAAGGCATTATACAAAAAACATAATTATTTTTACTTTAAAAATTCTGTGGTTTTATACAAATTTCCTTCCCATCTTACTCTAAAATTTAAAGGGAACCTAAAGTATTGACCTTCTTCCTGTTAATCTTGCAAATATTTTCATACCTGAAGAACTACACTGCATTCTATAAACCCTAACAGTATTATTGACTTTTCTCCACACAGGAAACATAAAATACTTCTTTTACTCGATATATTCAAATCTCAACTTCATTAAACTTTATTTTAATTTTCAAAGTGCACCTAACTGTATGCTGTAAGTGCACACACAGTATTCATACTAAAAAGTAACACGTACACAAACTAAAATTATCCAACAAATAACAGTTTCAAAATCACTAGTTAGAACAAAATAAATGCTCTCTAAATACCTGACCTGCTACATTCTCACAACCCAAAGAAAAACAGAATTCGCGTATCTGGAGAAGCAAAACAGGCTGCAAATTCCGACAAGAAATAAGTAAAACCCTGAATAGTATGCTCCTCACCAAGTACTGCCTTGCCAGCTCTCTTCCCTTATAAAGCAACTGTCAACTCAAGGACTTTAGCAGGTCTCATGTATTGTGGTAATACCACTAAGAGGAAAGCAAAAGTTTCATGAACCCAGAATCTATCCATTAATGACTTAATACATCAAGACTAACACCTTGCTAACTTTCAAATGTACTGCCCTCCAAGGACAAGGTCCCGCAGAGGACAGTGAGCCTGCTTAACTTCATGCTGATTAAGCTACCCTATTAATGTTAGTGGTATTACTCAAGTTTAAAATTGAATATATTTTTATTTTTTCCTGGATATTTATATAAGATGAGACAAGTATGTAAGTCTCACTCAGCTAAATACGCAGAGCCTTGAACATCAGAAATTCTGAAGAGTACAGAACATCCTAAATGACCAGATAAACTAATCTACTCCAGAATAACTCTCTGCTGCAGCAACAGAAAGTCCAATGCCAGATGATAGCACTTTATCTGAAATAATGGGGAAAAAAGCTGACATAGAAAAACAAGAGGGAAAAAGTGTCTGCTGACCAGTACTCAAACTAGGAGTCTGAATTCTAGCTAAATATACACTTGGACACACCTATCATACTTTCCTAACTACAGAAACTGCGTGTATTCTTAGCGTCTGTATGTAGATACTTCGGGCTAGTCCACAAAGTTTTAGTTTACAGGTTGTTCGCCACATAAGTCAGAACCTATCATGAACAGTGATAACATTATACATAATCTAGAGGAATCTTCAAAGTTTTTGATTCCAAGCCAGTCCCAACAGCACAGCCTTACTGTTTATCAGTGACTATTTCTGAAATGTCAGTATAGACAAAGAATGGAATTTGAACAAAAAATGGTCTTTGCAAGTGTGAACAGATGAAATGGTTACTGGAAAGACAGCTAGTAAACAGGAATTAAACCAGTGTATATTCACAAACATTCTGTATAACAGGAAACAGCCAGTGTAAATTAATGTCAACTTGGTTTGAAGGTTTTAATTAGCATGAAAACCTAGTGATCATTTCTGGCAGATGGTATGCTTCAACACTTCCTAGTTGAATCACACACTTCCCTCAGCAGAGGGAAGATAGTGATTTAATGCAAATGTGTGACCACACAGTTTCTCCTAAAATATCTAAAGCTCTACTCATAAAAAGAGTCCCATACTACACGTACAGGCAAGGATAAAATTAACTCATCTCTCTTTCCATCAAATGCTAAATTTCTCATACATATATTTTTATCAGACAAGTATCTTTTCTAAAAAGTCTGAATTGGACACATATTAAATACTAAGAGCTTTAAAGAGGCATGTTACTCTACAAACTGCATTAAAAAAATGTATTTGTAAGAAATTGTCTAGCTTTTATTTTATTACTGTGATAGATTATCTGTCCTAAAATTTGCATTAAATTCCTTCAAAACATCACAAAGAGAAAAAAAAAAAATCAATGCCAACTTTGTGTAAATTTGGGTCCTATTTCTGGCCTCTTGACAGTTTACAATTTCACACTAGAGCTGTTAGTAAACTGAACTTCATTTAATTTTGTTGCAAAGTCGATTTCTTTTAACAAGAATACAGCATTTTTTCTTATTACTTTGCAGGCAATAGAGGAATTACCAGTACTGAGAAAGAAGTATCTTTTTTCTTTCCTTCACCATGCTTTAAACTGATTGTGAAGATCACATCTTTATTAGCCTGATTCTCTAAGAACATAATGTTGAAACTATCATACCACTTGCATTATTTCTCTCCCCACAAAACAACTTTGGAACTAATGACCTCTTTGGTGGGGTTTCAAAAATCTATTTATTTCTCACAGTTTCAAAAAGCAGGTGGCTAGAGGCAGCAGAGGAAATTACTTCCGTCGTGACAAATTGCTAAAAGACTGTGGCACGAGGTTCAAAACTTATTAGTCAGAGAACCCGCAAAAGAAGAAATGCTATGAATATCCTAACCATGGAAAAAGTCTTTGTTGACATTTATACTATACTAAGTACTGAAGAATACATGACCCATGACTATGGAATGGATTTTTGTGTCTCATAAAAGTACAAATTTCAACTCAAAACTCCAACTGGAAGAAAAAATCTTCAGAATACGTCTTATGCTACTCTTTCTTCTTCTCCTGGTATGTGGACTGGCATATCAGTAATAGACAGTATATATGCAGCCCTATTGAAATTCAAACAAAACAGAAGCCTTGTAAGAGAAACATGTCTTTTGGAATCAGACTTCATTAGTTTTTATGAAACTGTACATATGATTTTTTTATTAGGAAGTTTAGGAAGACAGAATAGTACAGCTGTCAGCTGCCAGACATTTCAAGAAGCAGTTACTTGTTCTGCTATCTCTTGAAATCACACTGCTTCATGAAACAGAGAGAACAGTATCGGTATTGGAATTTACTTTTGCATTGCCATCTTTGCAAAAAATTATTTGCAAAAATCTTTGCTCCATTTCATCTTCTTAACAACCCTCAGAAATCTCTGCAATGAGGAAACATTTAAGTATGTTCCTATCAGAACTAGTACTGGACCCACAGGGTCAACTACTACCTTAACCCAAGACTAGTAGGTACTGTTGACATCCAGCTGAAATGGTGTAGAATGTCAAAATTAGTCTTTGACAGCTTCCTTCATCACTACATTCAAACCTGCTGTGATAGTGCTAATTCTGCATTGCTTATAGGTCTTTTTTATCTGACAGATATTTGGCTGCACTAATGAAAAAGCATGAAAATGCCACAAGTCTGAAACTTTAATGTCGGTCAGGGAGAACCATAACCATCCAAGTTCACACATCGTTCCAAGTGACACCATTTCTTCTGTTAATCCAATGTAACTTCAAGTTTGTGCTTTCAACACCATGCGGCTATGACTCATTATCTCTCTGATTTTTGCCCAAATGTAGCAACGACAAATCTTCCTAATAAGGACTACAGACTTGTGTGCTTCGTTATAAAAAAAATTGAAGTGAGTTTAACATTTCCAATATTCATTTATCTGAAATGAAATATGCCTTCTAAGATCTATAGGAAGTGTAAAATTATGCAAATAATAGATCTAGCATTGTCTGTGAAAACTAGGAAAGTACTAGGGGCTGGGGGAAGAACCACTTATCCTTCCCAAAACACTAGAATAAAGAAATAAGAATTATTCTACTTCCCTGAAAGAGATACTAGTCAAGCTAGCTGCACAAGACCACGAGTATCAGCACAGTGAACTGAAGCATTTGAAACTGGAGCCACTGGACCCATGGCCCAAGTGTCAAAGGGAAATGCCAATTGTGCCTTATTTAGGTTTAATTGTCAACATCAGATAATAAAGAACATTACACACAAGCAGCTTTTCAGTTTTACAAGCTAAAGTAAGAATTCTCTCTGGAAAGTTCTTAATTTTCAAGAGAGAATTCTTATTTCAGTCAATAAAACTAACTTCCAATAACTTTCAAGAGCTCAGTTGCTTCTAATTTTGTCAGTTTAATTATTTCCAAGAGAGTCTAAAAATCAGATATAAGCTTTCTCAAGAAAGAAAACTTTTCCCCCCTTGAACTAACTAGCATAGGTGTACATTCCCAAACCAAACAGAAGAGATCATAATGTTATTGTATCGAAAGCTGACAAAATAATTTATCCAAGTTTTCAGAAGTTACTTAATCTCTTGTGTTTTTGGAGTTTTGTGGGGTATTTTTCCCCTCTAAAAATGCATTACTTAATTACTGCTACACTAGAAGAGTGCTTTTGTATGTCAGAATTTTATTTTTCCATGTTAATCCAGAAGATATCAGAAACTCCATAAAGACATAGTATTTCTGGTCATATAGATGCAAAAACCCTGACAGAATACAACCCTACCAAGAAATGACTATACATACACCTCATCTTGGCTGCAGAGTAAAGCAATTATATAGCTGTAATATAAGACAGGAGAAAATTTTCTGGAAATCAGAAGAGTTCCATTAGGGAATGACACAATTCATTATCTTTTTCCTATTCTCCGTGCTTTGGCTTATTTTTTGTTCCACAAAATTATGCATTGTGTATTTATATATTAAAGATTAGATTACTAGTTTTGAATTATTGAAAATGTTATCATAGTTATGTTTTTAAATTAGAGTTAATCCAAGTTAAACTATGACATGCCTGAGTCACAGTTCAGTATAACGGGATCCATGTGCATATGAACACTGTAATTCTAATGACTATTAGTTCTGGTACACCGACATAAAAAACAGCACTTGGGTTGAACAATGCATCATGAAAAAGTTTGGTTAAAATTTATGTTCACACTTCTAATTTTTGTAAACAGCATTACAGCAATGAAAGACTGATTTACTCCTGAATGAGAATATCCATGTGATGTTATATTATTTCACAAGTTCCTACACTGAAATAAAAATATTACAGGGCTTTTTTGATAAAACTCTGATAAGGTAACATGGACATCCCTACATTATTCTCAACTAATTTCAATGTGAGTGTAAGCCTTAAAATATATACTTTAACATATATGGCAGAATGCTTACCACAGGAAAAATCAGACTTGTTATCTCAATTTTCTTTTAAGTATACTAACGAAAGGCGCAGAGTCACTCCAGGAATACTCAGGAAGTTATATATTTGCTGACTATCAAGTTGGTAGTGCCTTCTGCTCTAATACAATTGGGCTGTCAGGTCATGGAGTAGAATGTATAAAGATCCAATGTAAAAATCAAAGAAAGCAGAAGTTAGAAGCTGTTACTATAGCATTCTATGTGGCTTATCAAAGCAATTGGAAGATCAAACATAGGAATAGCACTTGCTGCTATGACTCAGAAAATGTAAATTCTATTAACAGGCTGCACTAACAACGTCCTTTGAATCACTTACTATTTCAATAGCATCGTGTTTTAATTCTGATCAGGCAGAACTTCTTGACATTTTCATCTCAAGCATTCTGTTCTTATTGCTTGTGCAGAGGTATTCTTCACAGGACAAAGAATGTTATCAGTTTTAAGTATAAATACACTTAATATGGAGACTTTGGTCTCTCAATAAAATAAAATATCTCTTGCAAATCACATTTAGTAACTGCTCTTGAGCAGGAAGACATAAGATAAAACCTCAGCATATACCATATGGCAGTAGCCCTGGTTGCTTGCATTCTCTAAAAATATTCAAACCAAAGCAGCAAATTATGTTAAAAAGCCAGTTCATGTAAGCAGGTACATCTCAGAGACCAGTGACAGAGGAATACTAAACACTGAGACCCTTTCTTATTTCGACGTGAATGGAGTATAAAGAAGAAAGCTTGATCCTGTATGCCGCAAGCAAAAAGCATACAAAAACCACTCTACATGCACAACCCCACATAATTAGAACTGTCCTTCCCTCACAAGATTCGAGAACAAGAAATCTTATGGTGATGGACACAACAAAACCATGAATCCTAATTCAGAAGTTGTCATTTGGTTATCTTTTCTTAACCTTTAACTCTATCACCCAAGCAACCTAAGACTCTCTTATCTTTGTGCCTTTAACTGACCCATTGCATTACACCGAATTTTTCTTGTGTTAGCTAGAAATTTGTTTACCATTTTATAGACCTCCATATCAGAATAAAAAAAAAAGGACATTTACAAAATTAATTACTTTTTTGTAAGCAATGAAATATCAGTGATGATAATAGATTCCCAATAGCAATGCTAGCAATACGACTGTAAGTCTTTCTCTGGAGACATGGATATTGTAACCAGAAAGCCAGGCAACAATACTAAACAGGGATCATTTGCCATTAGTGTATGCTGGGTCCCACTAAGTCTTCAAGAAAAACAGCTCACGTATAGAGCTCTAGGTTGGAGGCAGCTGGAACATCACTCTCTCCTTTTCCTCTGCACTCCATCCATATAAGCACTGAATCAAAATAAAACCCAAGTTCGAACAGTTTGACTCCTTGGTTAACACTGTTAGAACAATGCAAAGGGTAATTTCAAAGCAATTCAGCAACTTTTATAAGTTTTCTCCATGGGAATAGTACATGGAATGCTATAACTTTTAAACATTCAGAGGCAAGATCTAGTCCTTAAAAAAATGTTTTTAAAAAGAAAGACTAAAAATCCAAATCACTAGATCCCACAGAAAGTGTAGTATAGAAGGACATTTTAAACCAGCATAAGTATTTAACAGCCCATATACTGACTGATCTTATTCCAAAAGTACAATTCTTTTGAAGCCTGAGCTATTCAGTAAGTCAAGAAAAGAAGAAATTCGCAGAATTCCTGAAATCTATGCATCAGATTCACTCCTCCCTCCCCCGTTCCCCACTCTGCATGTTTGGCTTCTTCCATCAAGGCCTAAATTGAGTACTGGAAGAAAAATCAACCTCTTTTAGAATACGGAGTTATAATAAACAGCTGCACCTGTAACTGGATATTTAAAGGTCTAGAAAAATACATACTAATTCCTAGGCAACAAACATATGTAAATTAAGGTTTTACAAGGTACCTGGCATAGAGTTTGTTGTTCTTCCCATTTTGCGAAGGGTACTCTTCTATAATGTCCTGTACAAAAGGTGGCTGCTGCTGGTGTGTTCTGGTGTATGGCAATGTTCCCACGTGGCTAAATGTATCACAAGACCTAGTGGGAATTGTCACCTTCTTCTTCCTGGGGAGCGTGCCATGGATAGAGATGTCTTGAAAGGAGCCTGAGCGATGCTCAGTTGACGAAGGTTTAGTGGTCAAAAGGTCCATTGAAGAAGCTAGTGAGAACTGGTGGTTCACTGGGCCATTTCTGGGAAGACTTGAAAATTTTCCTGCAGCTATCATTTTTGGTTCTGGAAAAACAAAACCAAGATTTATCATAATGCATCAATCACATAATGAAAGTTAAATAGCATGACTAACAAAGGCATCTAGAACTGAACTTCCACTTTACTTTGAGACATACACCTCAAGATGTAGCCTGTATTATAATCTAGTCATGTTGCTCCCAACTGCACATCAAGCACATATGTATATTAACTTTTATACATGTGAAAAGTCACAACAGAAAACAACTGATCTAGACACACATGCAAGAGCAGACCCTGAGCAATTCTCCACAAAGTTCATCTTTTTTTTGCTCCTTCACATCCTCTGAAGACTCAGACATCAACCCAGAATCATTAACAAAAAGCAAAGCTTTAAGAACATTTTGACAAAAGATAAAGCACACCCTATAGCTTGGCTTGGACGGGTATGGTTCTAAACCCAGCAGTTGACACACTGTGAGGAAAAAGCTGTTTCTGAAGAGTCTTGCTCGAGTAATCAATCTAGTAGAGAACTGGTCACGTATTTCTAACAGGCTGTAAACTAAAGGGCTCTACCCAAGAGATAAGGGCAGGAGCAGATTACTGGAATTCTCTTCTTCAGCATGCACAGCCTGCCGGCTCAAATCATTGTTGACATTAGGGATTTGCATAGCTGTCAGTCTCTTGTACAATCAATTATAGCCTGCTGTACAGTACAGGTTTTTCTGTTATCGTGAGCAGAAAACTTTGAGAGACAAACACTTCAGGCACATTAACAGATTGCTATTTCATTCCTCAAAAAATGCTGCCTTGTGCTCACTTATAGTATTATATTACAGAAGACAGGCTGCCTTATCCTATCCAGTTATATCAGTCTGCAAAAGTCATGCTATGGAACATACACACAGACCTAAAGGTCAACCACTCCTACATTACTTAACCCAGGTGGTAGTCAACCAGGTGCCTTCTATAAAAACTGGAAAAGCCACAAGAGCAGCAGAGATTGATATGAAAGCAGAAAGCAGAAGAGCTTTTGGAAATAACAGTTATGGACAGCAAGAATCTGCCTCTGTAGTCCTCCTGCTCCCTTCTCCCATCTCAGCATCAGAGGTACTAAGTGTTGCTGCACTGAAGCTACTGTTAACTCTACTCAGAGGTTATCATAACAGGCTTAGTTTTACAGTAAGACTAAAGCTGATCTGAAGTTTATGAAAGAATTCTGCTATTTCCTGTCAGCTGCATTGCAGAGATTCACAGCCTGGATAAGGTTTCCAGACTTCAACAACAAATCTCTTCCCATTTCTCCCTTACTGAAGGTCCTACGATAAATACTCAGCCATTACAGACTATAAATAATGTTTAGTTTGGTTTTTTTTTTTTTAATCTTCAATTTGCCAAGGCTCTGTCTGAGCACAGCTACTATGCACTATAGTAGAAAAGCCTCTGGAAATAGAACCTTTGCCCAGAGAGGATGTTTGACTTTGGTCAGGTTTCTCGTCGAAAAAGAGTAAAAACCAGTTGAGAATGTAATAAGAACTGTCATTTTTAGTTACACAGATTCAAATAGAATTTGAAATCCTAAAGAAATCAAACCACACTCACAAAAAAAAATCTGCCATAAATTATCATATGGGCCCTTGATGTGAAATACTAAACCATCTCTGCATTTATCATGTGGTTTGAGGACACAGTGTCTACTGGCTGGTATTAAAAATATCACATAACTATTTCGAAAATTTTTTTTTTTTAAGTGCTGTAAAGTCAGTTTTGCGTTACAACTGTTCTAAGCAAAACAACCAGTCCAGAGATAGCAAGCTCTAAAAGGCAAATGCTTACCACAAAGCTACAACCTCCTATAGCTAAAAGTAAACTTACAGACCTTGTTTCCAGTAAATTCAGCTTTATTACTAGAGAGAAATGACAAAAAAAAAAAAAAAAAGGCTTTTAGAATTCACACAGTCATTTGAAAACTGAACTTTATGTGTTTACTGTAGTAAGGCAACAAACACCATTTATGAAAAGGCTGAGAAATTGGAGGCTAGCTTGCTCATATCGCACAAACAGGTTGTTCTCCTTTTGGAGTCTGCTGAGATTCTGTACTTAATTGTACTTCCTTTATTACTTTATTAAAAACATCTCCAAACCTCTGAATTCAGTGCAGGTTATCCAGTCAGAGAAATTTTCCTTAGGTTTTTTTTACAAGATTACCAGCATTGTATGACATTTCATGTATATAGGTATTAAAACCAAGCAGGTATATATATAACCAACAAAAGCTTTGGTTTAATAGATGATGTCAGATGGGTCCACAATAGGCTTACAATGACAGTAAACTGTCAGCCACTTAATGTTTGAGGATCCATAAAGAAAGCTGAGAATTCCCTCTCCTAACCAAATCACGGGATAATTATTACAGCAGCCCAGTAAGTTTCCAATCCAACAGTCTGAGAACTTTCTACAAATAAACGAGTCTGAAGTACAGCATTTTCCATCTAACCTCCCCTCCTAAGAAGCCCTTCTTAAGAAAACCATACTCCTTCAGTTATGTCCTAATCATTGCACCTTTTCAGCCACTCTCAGTAACATCCCATGATTTACAAATTCAATATCAAATCCCTAAATTCACACCTGAGTTTTGTTCTGAGGAATCAAGTTAGAGCTCCAAAGTTAGTATAAAATACCTACATTCAAGAACTTGCCAGACACTTTGCCACAATTACATGTGTACAGAATAATACAGATAATATTTCAAGCAATCCTCTCTGCAAAACTAAAAAAAAAAAAAACAAAACCTAAAAAAAACAAACCAAACCCAAAACAAACAAAAAAAAAAAAACAACACCCCACAAACCAAAAACCCCAAACCCAAAACAACAGGTCTGCTAACTTCTACTCATAAATTTATCTGCTTGCCTATGTGCTGCTGTACTATGTATTCTTCATAAATATAAACCAAGAACTACAACAATTAGCTCAGTAACAAAAGTCCTGCCAAACTATCCATACATTTTTCTCGTATTTAATGTAAACACTGCAAGGAGGGAGCCTCTTCAGCTGAAGACTCTGGAATGTCTCAAATATTTTTGCATATGATTCAAACAATGTTTGACTTTACTAGATACAGAAACTCTGAAAATCTTACTCCCCAAGAGACAGTATGCTTTGAACATCAGCCATCACGCAATCAACACTGGAAATGGTAGAAATTATAGCAGAATGATAGCCCCAAAGGAACTGAAATTTAATTGTACACACTCCTATTTGTCAAAACGCAGCATCTGACAAAACAGAGCACTTTTTAAGTCATAAAACTTTCCCCTAACTAGATGGAAACAAGATTACTCATACCAACGTAACATTAAAAATGCTAGCTGAATTTGTATTTATATATAGAGTGGCATTTCTCTTCAGTCTGTAATTTGGGAAAGTATATGGGAATGGAATTGGCACAAGTCAGATTGCGAATTCAGAGAACTGGAGGGTATGAAAGGTCTCCAGGTAATTTCTTAGATGTCCTTGTTTTTTTGTTATGCATGAAGGTCAGGGAATACAAACGAAGAAGTCTTTAAAAATCGACATGGCATTTAGGAAAACAGTAAGAGATTGTACATAGAATAAAATACATATCTGGTGAGCGAGACCAAACATACACCAAGCTCAAATCTGATGGGGTATACATCTCTTCACATCATTGCTCAAAACAGAAAAGAACCATACAAACAATGAAAGAAATAACCTTCACTTCCCCAAAACATACAAAATATCCTTCTACTCATGTCCTCTTGGCTTTGTGATGCAAATACAAACTTTCTGGCTCAGCATGTCTTCATGGAAACTTTCTGATGTTCACACAGCCTGAAGAATTGTTCTGATAGTTCATCCAACCTTATACAGCAACAAGAATAAGTGCCCCTTCCATACCACGTGACACAACTAGTGCCAATGGCTGCTACACTGTTGTTTCAATACACTGGAGGAGGGCAAGTGAGGGAAAGGACAATCTCCAGTTTGGCCTCAGAGATTCATGAATGGCATAACAAACAGTCCAAGGCTGTATATGTTCATCCTAATGGAAATCTCATAAAAGGAAACAGAAAAGCAATTGCAGAGTTCCAAATCAGACTCTCAAGCTATCTCTAAACTCCGAGTTATGTCTAAACCAGTTCTGGACATTGAAAGATTTATTCAAAGTATTATGGATCTGCAGTCCACATGATTCTCCCTGTCAGAATAAAGTCTCTGAAGTTTATACCTGGTGTTATCATATCACCAATGGTACAATACTATACTCAAAGTCTTACCATGCCTTTATCATTATATGTCATATGAAGCTAAGAGTGCTTGAACACGGTTTAATACATCCAACTGAAGAACAACTGCCTTATGTTCTCAGGTCTTTACAAAATGCAGTCAACTTTTGTGAAAACTCTACTTACTTCTAACACAGCAAATCTCCTCACAATCTCCTCCCGCCCACCTGCCCTCCCTCCCTCAAAACCAATAACAATATATTAGGACAACTGGGAGATATATTACTCTTTTCTCCCTGACAAGTTACTTGGCACATTTGCATGCACACGGGAAATAATCAAAGTGATCAATCTTAATGGTGAAGAAAGTCAAATTCAGGACAAAAAACCGATAAATTCCCTCTGATGTATTTTTTTGTGCAGTAAAATAATAAGTTCGGGAAACAGAAAAAGCACGACTGAAAAGGAAGAAATACAGTTAAATTTATAGCCATTATAAACTCAAGGTAGATTTCATGTTAACTGTCTTCCTAGAAGCAACCTAGTAATCTTCATTAGTATAATAAAAGAGAGCTCCCAAAATGGCTTAGAAGCACCTTTCTACAACCTGTATTCTCTGCCTTTTTTTTTCCTTTAGACAAGATAAACTGATGCAGTAGCTGCTATAGCAAACAAGTCACAGGACTTTGAGAAGAATATTAAGGTTCAAGAACCTACAGCCTGTTATGATAAGGTGAAATAGATTAAGAAAGCATATGCAATAGTTCAAAGGCTTTAAGCTACTATCAGAAAAAACATGACTCTGTCAAACATCAAAAACTCCCCACAAGATTACAGCCAGGTCAGTGCTTCCAAAGGGTCTTGAAGTGCTATCAAAATGTCTGTGCTTTCCTTCTCTCTCCTTATATGTATCAAACAATTTCCACCCCCCATGCATTCTTGCAGTGCAATCTGATGATCTATTTAAAATGTTACTTTTAACCATTATTCTCGGCAACAGAAAGCACAGATAGGCAGGCAACAGAAAAGCCAGGATAAGTTATCTTTGAAATTTCTCTGGTTTGAGACGAGAGAAACAGATAAACCCCACACTTCTTCCTGAGTTTTCACACGTAGAATGTCTTGATATCTATAAGAAATGCCACCAAAAAGTGATCATTGAAGAAGATTCAATAATAAGTAGAGACATCCTCATTTGGCCTATACTATGAAATCATCTCAGATACTTAAGTGCCCAACCAGTTAGCTCAGTAATTCCGAACGGTATGAAGTCTTGACTTGAAACAAACATTCTCTCCCCATTTTGCTGGCAGAAATAGAGGACTTCACCAAGGTTACAGTCAAATCTAAGCATTTTTCAGCTAATGCTTCAAAATACAAGCTTTTGTTCCTCCTCTAGAATAGGAAGTCATTTATTATTTTGCCTGCTCCTCTGTTCCCACGATGTTACTGAAAAAAAAAAAAAAACCCACAAAACAACCCACTCTAACTGAAAATGAAGCATTTAAAAAACGATCCAGTAGTAAGCGTGCACTTAATTATTTTGAACAATCGACTTATGGAAATTACAAATTTGGGCAAGAAAGCACTTTTATATATGCTCCCCTTGAACCGACCGAAAAAAAAAAAGAAAAAAAAAAACCACCACATTTCTTTTTTCTCTACTCGGTGAAGTATCTCGAGTACAGCAGCGTTCCATAGTTAAAGAATATTTAACAGATTTCCACGGGACCCCTTCCTACAAGACCTAAGCACGGACTCCAAGGTCTCGGCAGTGACTGCCGCCGGGATGCCATTCCCAGCAGCCGCAAGGCCGCCGCCCGCCCTGCTCCTCCGTTCCCGGCCCGACGGAGGTGGCGGGACAGAAGGGCGCTCACACACGCACACACAACCAGCTTTTCTTTCGCTGCCCGAGGGGACAACGCTGCCCCCACAGTTACCAGTCTGATCACTGCTGCTTCCTTCCAGGCTTTCTGGAGATTAGCTGGAGGTTTTGTTCCGGCCAAACGATCTCCTGGTACCGAGTCCCGTCCGGGTCTCCCGGGGCTGTGGAGCCCCGCAGGCGGCAGTGCCGGGGGGAGCGGGCAGCCGGGCGGGAGGGAGGGAGGAAGGGGTGGCCGGACGTCGGACCCGCAACAACCCGCGCTCCGAGCGCTTCCAGGAAACGAACTGGGAGGTTCTCGTTCCTTAAGGTACGGCCAAGCCGCGGTGGGAGCCTGCGCGTACACTTGCACCAGCCTGCCCTAAAGCAGAGCAGTTCGCGATAACTGAGCTAAGGGTGACTCAACGGGAGCCTTCTGTGAGCACCTTATCGCTCACTCGCGGGGCCATGGACGTACAAACCTGGTTGCGTGACTCTCCGGTTCTCACGCCAGCAAACGAGAACGACTCCCGGCCGCCACTCACCTGGTGCGCGCGGCGCGGCCCTCGCAGCCCCCGCGCTGCCGGCAGCAGCTCCAGCACTGCCGCGGGCGCTCTGAGCGGCACAGCCAACGCCGGGCCGGGCTTTACGGCTCTCCAACCCCACCCCTCCGCAGGCTGAGTCTCGCCGAACCCCCGGCACACGAGCGCTTTACACGCGGTGACCTCTCCTTGCCCTTTTCCGTGGATTTAAGAACTTCACTTCCATAATTTCGTCTCCTAAACTAGCACTACAGCAAAAATTAATAGTTTCCTAAATCCACCCTGTTCACGGACAATTCAAAGTCTATTACATACTTTACACACGCGATTTACTTACGTTAGCAGACTTCCCCCTCATCCCACCATGTTACGTAAAGTTTGTGTATTTAAAACGCATTTTCTAAAACTAGTCAAATAGCTGTAAAAGATCGAGAGTTATTGACAGAATAGATGGCTAGTTAACCTCCTTTTGTAAAGTACATCCTTTAAAACAATCAGATAATTGTAGACAGAACACTCATTTTTAACAAATTACCTCAGGCACCTTCAGCTGTACCACTGACTCAGCCAAACGGCTTTTGCTTAAACAGAAATCAAGGCACACTCAACTGACTTTTAAAGCACTGTCTAGATTAAATTTTTCTTTAACATTGTGTTCGG
The DNA here is from genome assembly GCF_036417535.1 of Chlamydotis macqueenii. Lineage (NCBI taxonomy): Eukaryota > Metazoa > Chordata > Aves > Otidiformes > Otididae > Chlamydotis > Chlamydotis macqueenii. The sequence goes on along the minus strand of NC_141563.1, from coordinate 19,424,368 downwards.
CTCTTTCCTGTTGGCTGTCTTTCAGGCTGCCCGCCCGACGTTTCTCTGGGTTTGCCATAGTTATTCCAGTTGTCCAAAGCAATTTTGATAACATTGTTCTTTCCCTCTTGCCAGAATTCATCAGCCAACATTCTGCAAACCTCTTCACGGCTATCCTATTGGCATTAGCTTTCCAGACACAATTATTTCTCTGCCTAACCAAACATTTAATTAATTTTGACATTAAATATTTGATCCCTACTAGTTGTACAGTTCTTCTGTTTTGAGAGATTCTCTTCATGTAATATTTTCATTCCACTCTAACATTCAATCCTTTCGCTCTCTTCCCTGATTTTTACCAGGACTAGCTTTAATAAGCTGTTTCTGATGTATCTGCTTCAGAGCCTGACCACAACATGTTGCTGAAGTTGTGGTCCTAAACTATCTAAAGAATAAACATAATTAAGAAGCAGATAATTCATCTTCCAGGACTGCTACATATTATCAAACTAATCACCAAAAATAAATGAAACTGCTGTATTCTCACTCTTAAACAAGTTAAGCTACATCAAGGAGACAGCAGCAGGGTTAAAATTCCACATGGTGACGTACCATAGTGACACCTCTGGGTTCTGGGTAGAGAACTAGGACACCTACCTCTTTGTAGTTTGGGTTTTTATGCATTGTCCAGAACAGTGAATTTTGCAAGAAAATATGTAAGAAAATATCTTACAGTTAAATAATTTTTTTAAATGAAGCAGTTCAAGACAGAAAGAGCCCTGGAACTTTATTTGAATTGTGGCTAGAGCTTAAGAAACATTTAGCTCATCAAGACAAGATTCTTCAGCCATCATGTATATTGCAGAAGTAGGAGAGGAAATTTCTTGGAAAAGTCTGGGAATTTTCATAGATATGAATAGAATCTTTGCATAAGGAAGCTCAAGTGAGATGAAGTTTAGTATAAAATAAGAGGGGAAAAGCAGTTAAAGATACAGTAAGAGGAGGACACAGAAGATTACAAAATTAAATTTATCTAATATACTGAGGTAAAGAAAGCTCATGGTGGCATTTCTTACTGGTGCTCCCCTTCCCATAGCAATCCCACTTTTGTTCCTTAAAGCAGATATAAGCAGTAGGAAAGCATTATCACTGTTGGTATTCCATGCACCTTTTACAATAACAACTTCCAAAACAGAAAAGTTGAGGTAAATGTGAAAGACAACAGTTTCCCATAGGATTCATTCACTGGTGATAGGACATAAGTCACCACTTGTGGCATGCTGATGGACACAGCCTTCTACACTTATATAACTTTCTCCCTTCAAATTACAGAAAATTATAACATCATACTGACACTGAACAGAAATTAAGGTCAAAACCTTGAAATTAAGATCAAAATTCAAACCAATTTCACATAAAATGAGCCTAAAGACACAACAAAAACTCATTCCAATCTTTTTTCAGTTAAGTTTTTTCCCAAATGCAATGACATTCGAGCTATTGATGAACTAGGAATGCTAGCAAATATTGAATAGCTGATGGCACTCTACTGTTGTCATTGCCAGTTGTGCAAAACCAGGCAAGCATTGAGGACAGAGAGGTACAAGAAATGTTTCAGGCACAGTGCCAGATGCCACCAGTAACAATCTATGGATATTTCCCATAGGATATTTCAGGCACAATCTTTCTTCAAAATACACCTGGGCAAGGGAGGGGAAGAGCAGAGGGAGGAGCGAGGATCCAAAACCAAACAGACTGTGCTCCCATCTTGGACACAAAAATACCTCACTAGTATGTCCTGTGCAAGAAAAATGGAATTATGGTGAGAATACAGAAAGAGGAGTTCAGATATCCAGATTACACTTTCAGTTCTAGTACTCTGACCCACTTACTTCCTGTTATGACCTATACTTACATTTTTGTAACATATGTCAGAGTGGTAGACATTTTTCACAGGATAGACTGTATAGTACTTTATCAGCTTATCATGTGGAAGATGCTACAGAAGAGCACACTATTATTTTCCTCATTGCATAAAGGAAAATGTCTTGCTTCTGTATCTAAACTGTTTACAGTTCAGGTAAAAAACATCTAAAAGCATGCCAAAAACTCAGATAGGTTAGGACATAAGATGGCCTGTATCGGCTGATTCTAAAAACTCAGGAAATTTTCAAGCACTGTAATTACATAGGAAGTAATGTCATGCTTCATTGTCATGTTTTATGAATAAGAACTAGAAAAGGAGAAGTAATTTCCTTAGTAACATGACTGAGTGCTAAGTAATGGGACTGGTAGCTGGGCAGCCTTGCATAAACTGTGATTACTCTCGCATGAGTCATTATATCCTTTTCCTAGGAGTTCTATTCTGTCTTCAGATGAAATTGTCTGAATTGTCTTTGTCTTCCCATATGATAATTTACATAACCCATCCTTGCACATACTTGATGCAGAACTGTTAAAGAGAATTTGCACGCAACCTGTAAGAATGAAGAATTTACAAGGACTGCCTACACTAGCTGTATTAGCTGTGAGCTACTTTCAATTATACCAGATTAGATTCCCTGTTGCAAATTTTTTTTTTTTGTTTTCATACTTTATATCTAGTTTGGAAATGAGTTTACTGAGATGTGGGATGAAGTCTGGAAGCACCAATGTCCTGAAACATGCACAGCACCTCTGTCAAACCCTCCCCATCAATATTCCATGTTGACCTGCCATATTCCTTAATCATCTGTATCACCTTGCCACAGAAATGTCAGTGGTGAAGCACTGTCCTTTGTCACAACAGCCTAGGGGAGGCTGAGAAACCAGCAGGGTGCTGGCCATTGCTGGCCACGCATCACACACTGCTGTGGCCTTCTATGGTCACCCTTGATTTCTGCTTTCTGAAGAAAGCGAGTATGTACAGGTGCATCTTTCCACCTAGTTCAAAGACACCTATACAAGCAGCTATCTAAACAGACGAGTGTGGAGGAACATAACTGCAACCTAGGTCCCAAGACCTGTCATGCTGTAGCTCATGTACCTTAACTGTGCCAAGATCTGGGTACTTGCCAGTTCTTGAGAGACCATTTTCAAAATGTGCCTGGTTTACAGTAACAAAAGAGATGATGGGACCAAACAAGAGGATTTACTGGAACTTTTCAGCTTGACCTTAAACATCAGAATTTCAGTCTCCCCAAAATAACTGGGAGAAAATACATCTACTCTAAAATGACTGCTGTGCAGCTGCAATGATAAAATGCAGACGTAACTACATAAGATGTGGACATGGTATGCATGGATTGCTCACACAGCATTTCTTGTAGATTTCCTGATAAACAAAAGTCAAAGCAAGTTTCTACTGTAGATTTGTCCTAGAAGAGTAAGGACACAAACAAACAAAATGTAACATTCCCTCAACTCCCACAGATGCCACACAGAAAAAATAATGATCAGCATAACTGTTGGCTAGGAAATCAAATTTATTTGCTGGTAATTTTCAAATTAATCGAAGACATATCAGGCCTTATTACAAAGACAATACAAAATGAAAAATGCTTCAGTACTTTAAATCTGACAATATTTTGCTCAAAAAACTGTGAGCTGTGGCAACTGTGCTTTCTAAGGTGTCCCCCTCTCCGGCTGCCAATTGAAACAGGCAAGTTAAGTCAGCAGCTAGCCACACCTATAATAAAGCTACCAACACCCAATCTTGCTCTTTGGTCTGTCTTAAGACTGGAGACACAAGGTCTTTCAGAAACTCCCAAAGAGCTATCTTCTATGAGCCAGAGCCAACAAACCACACAGTCCCTAGCATCAGAAAAGTTTGCAAGCAGAAGTGTCCCATAGCTGGTCATCCTGGATACAATGCTATAGTAAAGCAGGAGAGTTTGAGCAGTTTCAGAAGTTTGAAATACATGGGTAAAACTGCACTAAACCCAGTTTTCTTTTACTGACTAGTTTCTGTAAATAACGTATTAAACTGTAAGACAAAACCAGAAAGAAGCTAGATAAGGTTTTATGGGTTCCTTTTTACCAGGGCATCTATTTTCCTCTCTTTGCTTCTAGCAGTGAAGAATTGTTACTATGGAGCTAAGATTTCCTTGTAAGCTTCTGTTTCTCCATGTTTCTGCAAAAAGTCTCAAATACAAGAGAATCAACAGCCTCTCTTTGCTTGTGACAGACGCTGTAGAATTTTTTATTTAGAACATAACTGATGCAGAGACAAAGATAAACAGAAGGCCAGAAAGCAGTAATAAACAAATCTGGAACTTTTAACAGATGAAATTCGTGAACAGACAAAGGTGTGTGTTCGTGAACAGTCAAAGGTGTGTGTTTACAGCATTGTAACAGCATCTACATTTCTGATCTCCTCAAACAGAAATGGCAAAAACCTTCACATCCTTTCACCTCTCAGTCACAGCAAAATAGACCACCAGACAGCAATACCACCTCTATCTATTATATAGATGAAAGTGTTCAAAGCAGCCGCCTCTCCATCTGTTGGCAAAGCTACTAGAATACTTTAGTACTAGTTTGGAATCTGCCAGGTCGACACTACATACCACTGCTCCAAAGCAGTTTGTAATGTTTCAAGGAGAAGCAAAAAACCCCAGAATGTGTAAAAGTGTTTTATCTGGAAGTGACAAAGGCAAGAGATTTGGTTTTGAAAATACAAAACCAGTTATGGCTCTTTGCTAATTATTTTGGCCATCTAATTAAAACACAAGGGAGTCCATCAGTTATTTTACACCTTCTTTGAAGATTGACTTGTCTCTATTTTTATTGTCCTAAGCACAAGCAAGAATCTGTACTGCTTGCTCATCTTTCTTCTTAATAGCACGCATCTTAGGTTTCCTATATAATGAATGGCAAGAAGATGACCCACATGGCACACTTCATATTTAACTATACTGCAGCAGGATAAGAAATACTACATATGCAGAAACAGTTATTTAAATGCAAAAATATCTTTTCCCCATCAAAAGCAGGAAGTTATGGAATATTAATTACATTTAATCTAATTCAGGTTTTGCATATTATTTTATACTGACCCACAATAAATTATGTCAATGCATATATTTTGTTTAAATCCTTTAAAGCTGTCTTCTTTGCATGACAAAAAATTACAAAAGATCTAAATATATATATCCCATTAAAACTGCAGTCTCTCTGTATAAGAAAATCCATACAAGACAAAAAGGAAAGATTCTTTATACCTAAGGAAATACTCTAAGATGCTAATAAAATCATATTAAGCCATAAAATCTATTAATCAGGATTCAGCTTAGTAAAAGAAGGTACTGGAAAAACAACGTTCTACCTTTAGAACACCTCATAAAAAAAACTTGTCACTTAGCTTTCTATGCATCTTTCCACTCCTAACTCAACGATGTACAGAAAAGTACCTTATTAATACTTACAAATGTACACAAATATTTTAATAGTCAAATGATAAAAAGCTTTACAAAATAATTCTATATTTAAATTCACCATTACAAGGGAACCAAGAAATATCTTCCATGTCTGGCAATATCCAAGGTATTTTTAAATTATATCAAAATAGACATTTGCATTTATATACTTACATTACCCTCTCTATAGGTAACATTTCTACCTCACTGAGGGGGCTGCTACAATATGGTTGGATTCCTCAACACATCTGAAGTATGATTTATTCTTTTCCTATAGGTCATAAAAAATCATAAGAAAACCACACTCCTAAAGACTAGCATGATATGGTAACATGTTTAAATATCACTCTGACCCAATCCCACATAGCATCAAACCCTGCTTTAGCTGCATTAGAGGATACTGAGAAAACCACAGCTTCTTCCTGGAGCACTACTCTGTAAGTAGTGTGCTACATATTTCAGGATGTCTGTCTTGAGCTGCTGATTGTTACAGGACAGTGTGCTATGTCTCATGCTCTGGGAAGATCTTGTGTAATACAGGAGTCAGATTACACCTAATTTGTCATCAGGTTCTCTCATACCAGAAAAAGCTACTTCTAGAAGAGGATATATTATTTCCTCGCTTCTTTGAAATGCCAAACAAACATTTCTAAGACTACAAAAAGGTGCTAGATAGCTGCTGAGAACACTCCTATAAGCAAGACAGAAGCACAGCCCATATTTTGCTTTGATTGGGAGTGGTTTAGTACCCAAATTTTGGATGCAACTTGATTCCATACTGGGACAAGCCCAGGCAAGCTGCAGGCCCCACCCTCTGACTCTACAGTTTCCCTGAACAGAAACAACATGTACATCTCAAAAGAGTCACAGCATGCTATGAATACGTGAATGGACACTGGCCTAGATGGTAGGACACCAAGATCCAGAATGTGCTGCAGTAGATATCAAAAGGTAAGTCAAGATACAGGCAAAAGGATTGTGGAAAGAGTATTTATAGCCCTTCACATTCATTCCTTTTTGAAACTTAAATTATGTTAGATTAAATGCTTAGAGAGTATTCTGGGAAAGCATCACTACAAGTTGGTGTGCTCTTTCACATTTCACTCAACATCTACATTGCCACTACCAGATAGCAGATCCTGGAGTTCAACAACTGTCAGTTTGACTTAGTACACAGCCATATGGTCTTCTGTTCGTGAAACAGTGGTAGGAAGTATGTTCAGAACTGGTAACAATTTTGCACTTAGGAAGAAACTTTGCAGAAATTGGAAACATTTTTTGACTTGTGTACTTTTGATTTGCAAGAAAATGAAATATAGTGATAAGCCCTAAGCAAATATTTGAGATCATCAGGATTTACAGAAAAGGAAAGAAATGCTTTCTTGACATTTGGAAGGCTGCATTCAAAAGAAGAGATGAAATATTCCAGGCCAGCTGCAGTTGTAGCTTTTAGGCCTACATTCATTGCACCAGCTGTCAGCACTTGCTGAGTGATCTGTCAGGAAGTCAGCCATCCTGGGATATCTCTACAATCAACAACAACAAAAACAGACACCTACATAAGATAGTTCAAAATGAAAGTGGACTGAATTATCTGCTAAATTCATCTGTCTCTTTCTAATACCTAGAGGGAGCACAGAGTGACTAGAACTTCTTCAGCTGTGGTTTCACTTGAGGCAGCCGGGCTGTTTCACCCACCAGCGCTCACCTCCACTGTCTCTTCCTTGGCCATTCACACTTCTACAAGTGTTTGTGCAGCTGAACAGTAAACTGGCATGGTGACCAGATCTGGATGAATATGAGGGGAAAAACGTTGGCCTTCAGCCAGATAAATTTCCCCAGTGGGTTCACCATGCAGCTGGAGGATAGTTTTACGAACAACAGAAGAAACGATACAGAGATGGGAAAAAGTAGCTAAAGGAAAGCTGAAGAGGGCACAGACTGCTTAGGTTGGCATTTTGAAACCCAAGCTTCAATTAAGGTCAAGAGTCAATGGCATAGCGGTCTTTCAGTTTTCTAATACTGATCAAAAATATCAGAGCCCCATTATTCAAAGCACTGATCCACTATAAAATTCATTCTGCTGGACTGCAGTGGTTTAACATTTTGAATGGTCATTTTTCTACTGCTTAGGTAATGCTACTCACATCAAATCAGTTATTCTACAATCACAGAATCATTCTAATAACTTTCGTACCATTGGCTGGCAGAGAGATAGTGTAAAAGCATAAAGGTAGTGAACTTCGTATTGTGGACTCTGCTTACGTCAACAAATACGCGATCATGTGCAGATATTTGATCCAGGTCAAATGTGCTGCTGGGCATTATGTCAATGCACAGATCGTGGTATTAATTACTGTGGAAACACAGCCCAAGTAGCTAGAGTTAGATAGGGTGAATCAAAACCTTAGCGTACTGAGACATGTTCTGTTCAAAGTAGTTTCAGAACCAGGTAACATTTTAGAAAACAGAAAATGTTTTGACAAAATTTTCCAAAACTTCACTTCACTGTACAAAGAAATGCTTAGTCCTACAAAATTAACCTTGTGAAAATTCTTACATATTAAAGTGATACATCAAGCACTGTCTGGAAACTGTTGAACCAGCACAAATACAATGCTGCTGTTTAAAGCTCAGAATAACAGCAAACAGAATAATATAGCCTTTGCTCTGTCCTGCTAAGTATGTTAGTAGGACATTGGTATTTATTTAATAGAACAGAAGACTAAAAAAAAAGTTTTTTCTAATGTCTGACTTCAGCACAGTTCAGTGATAGAAAACAGCTTGTAGACACAGCACTCTGTTAAAGACAGACACAAAAAAACCCCATGTCATAATAGGCTGGAGACTAGATAACCACTATTGGTCCCTATTGTGAAAACAAAACAGTCTGCACTCATGTATGACTGACTGCACTGATCTGTTCTGCAGCCTTCCCAGAATTATTTAATACAATAGGCAAAGCTATCTAGGATGCAAATATCCTGGCATAAACAAAACAACTCAGAGATTAATTTGCCTCTATTTTTCAAGCACATAATTCAATTATACACTTAATTGTTTTCATTAGCCAAAACCAGGGAGTGAACAAAAACACTGCTCACCAAGAAAAATGCCCATAAAAATATGAAACACTGCTACTTTTATTAGAATTTAGCTTAAAGAATTCTAGCACTTAACTGCCAAAAAAAAAAAAAAAAGATAAACAAATGGCGTCATGCTGTCACCTTGCAAGACATATGTCTAGAGGTAAAAAAATATATACACTTCAGTTTGAACATAAAATGTCTGGCTCAAATTCACTGGAATCACCAGCAGTATGGCAAGATTAGATTTAGTTCAACATATCTGAAGAATAATCACCAGTTGTAGCTATATTAATAGAACGTGTAACATTCCAGTGAGTTGATTGAAATGTTACACAATATCTATAAATCAATTCATCATGTGAATGACAGTTTGAACAGTCCTTTCCTCTGAAAACACTGAGAACTGACACATATTCTTCACTTCAGTACCTGAAAAGGCTACAAAATGCAGTCCCAAAGCCACATGAAAACAGATTCTGATTTAAATATGTCTAGTTTTACTGCAGTAATCAACTTGAATAATTTCCTAATCTGTTCATAGTACCAGTTACAAAAATATCATACTTATATTTTAAGAAAGTTAAACCAATAAATTGTAGAAGTTATATAATTGTTAAACCAATTTTGAACTTCTCAGAAAACACTGAGAAAATACACTGATCTACTTGCACACAACCAGTTCTAGTTTGTCCTGAAAAGTTAAAGTAGGTAAACACATTTTCTGAATATTCAATTTCTACACCTGCTACAAAAGTCTTTATCTTGATCAAGAGAAAGTAAAAGCAGGAATGTTAGCCAAGTAAATCACTGCTTCACATTACATTTGTAAAAGCCTTAGGCAGAGATCTTCAGAATTATTGAGCAGACAGCATAATACTTGCATCTTGTTATCTATTCTCATACAGTAAGTCATAGCTGAATAACCTCTCACTATACCCTTCCACTCAGAATGGAGTGTCTTAGAGGGCTTGTTCCAATTCTCATGAACTTGAGTTGAATTTTGATACTGAACTGATAAAATCAAGAAAGGATGTAATGATCAAGTCTTAATTCATAGAAGAGTCCCAAATGGAAAAGGAGGGTCAAGACTCTTCCTCTCTCCTCACTAGAGATGAGGTGGCATATACACAAAATAGCTTAGTTTAGACCTTCTGATATGATTTTTCCAAGTGAGGAAGACATTTGTTACAGTCTCCTCTCAATTATGGTCTGTTAACATTACTGTATCTTGTTAAGCTGAAGACTGTGAGAGCAATAGAAGGTGAAATGAAAGTGGAGCTCTTTCTAAATGACAGCTTCTAAAAAAAAAATACAGGTTACATTATTTTTTAAAACCCTGCCAAAAGATTAATGTTTAGCTATTCTTCTTACTGTCTATGTAAAGTACCCCTGTGATCTGTATTCAGAGCAGTATGCTAGGCTGAATCAGACTATTGGTTTGTCATCTCTTTGTGACAGGAAAGCTCAGGTTGCCTTAACTCATTCTTCTAGTCTTTAGGAAACAACACTGAAATCTTACCTCTCTTTTTTTCTATCTCTTGAAACAGCAGGATATTGAAAATTATATACATTCGGTGGACTTGATTTTCAATTCCCATTTTCCTAAGATCAACTTCTGCAAGATGGAGTAAGTTCTGTAGCAAATGCCAGAGTAAGGAACATACTATATCTATTACTCTAGGAGAATTCAAATCTCTCAGACAGGTTTGCTGTTTCTGACACTGTAAGCTATGTAACAGCAAACGTAAGCATATTTATGTGTTATATGAAGCCCCTTTGTCATGATAAGTATGTCATTGCAGGGATGAAGACTCTTTATTTTAAAACATTAATTAATTGTCTCAATTCTTTCTCAAAACAAAACTGATCAAGATAGCTGTAGAGTTTCTAAAAGCTAAGAGTCCTTTAAATTAAAAAAAAAAAAAAATCTAAAACTGCTAGTATGCCAGTTGCACTTAAGCTAATGAAGGAAGATAAATCTCAGAGTGAACTGAGGGGCATAATAATATTGGAATGTTTTGGATAATCAAGAGGATATTCACTATAATGAATAGATAACATGATTTGTGACACTGTTTTGAAGAACATGAATTTCCAGATAATGCATTTGGATAATAAAACCTGAACTGTTCTCTTTTATTCCCCTTTCTCTCCAGAAAATAATTACTATTTTATTTTAAAAATAAGTTGCTGAATAACTCAAGGGATTATTTGTAAGTCAGTATAAAATGTCAATTTTCTGTTGATTTATAAGTATGTACAAAATTAATTTGATGATAACATCTTTTAGAGCAAAGGAAAACAAGTCCAAAGCAGAAAATTTATGTCAAATGTATTTATTTAAATTTTTACTGTTCTGTATTTTCACTGTAAAGCGGATAGAGAGAAATCCATAGGATATACTCCATTTTGTTACTAGCAAGTCATATTACTAAAAGTGGCCTTTCCTAATGGAGATTTGACAAGTCAGGCCTAGGACTCTAAAATACAAAATCTCATTGTTTCACTGTGTAAATAAGACAATTGACACAGATTTCTACTCTAAGTGAACCATTGTTTTTGAATTTGTCATTTTAAAATCTTTCTTTCAAACTGAAACCACTGCAAAAGCATGACATTCTTTGATTTAGACTGAATAGTTCTCTAATTGCTGAAAGCCTCAATTTTTAATGTCACTAGCTGTAACTATTTCAAAAGTTGTTAGGGAAATTGTTCGGTGCTGAGAAATGTCATATTAAGTGTTTCTCAAATGATACGCCATATATATCTAACGACACGAAATAAGGGAGTTGAATAATTATTACCCTTACCTTATCCCTTTCTACATTTACCCAAATGCAAAAACTGGTACTAAGGATTAATTCACATTTCAGTAGAAAGGATTTTTCAGCTTTGGCAACAGTGACAGAGGCTCCCTTTGCTTCTCTCAAGAAAACCCCCAACACTCCCCTGCCCAAACCCAAACACACAAAGTAGTACAAATGCAATATGCCTGCTCTTCTAACTTTAGCAAAAAGGATTGTAAGGAGGAACACAAAAAGGGTTGGTGTTAACTCCAGTACTGAACAGCATATGCTGAGGGTAACAGAGTGAACTTTTATAGATAAATTTTGGGATTTTTTTTTTTTTTTAGTAACTTTAAAGAACTTGCTGCAGCAGAAAACACTATTATGTGGAAATTTTATTTGTCAGGGAGAACAGTATCCCAACTTGAAGTTTTCTTTCTTCATTCAAGATCATAAGCACTTTCTGGTCTGGCTTAAGAACTGGCTAGAGCAGTTGATTGAAACCCAAGAACTCTTGTCTTCTACTGCCATGAATTTACTACTTAGCTTAGAACAATTTAATTCAAGAAACTGTGCATCACTGTCCTCCTGAGCAAAATGGATATAATCATACCTTCTACTGCAGAGATAAAAACTCCAGTCTAAATAGTTATTAGTAATTATTTTTAAAAGCAGAATACATCAAAGGCAATTACTTAGACTTTCAAGAACTTAGAAGCTTGGTTCAACATGGTTCTTAAGCGTATGCCTAGTATTAAGCACGTTAGTATGTGAAGTCAGCGTAAGTCAGGTATTTTCTCAAATTAAAGTTTTGTTTCAGAAAAAATATTCAGTTTAGCTGAGGAACTAAGAAAAGACATAATGCTTGTAATCTACAGATACTGCAAAACTGAAATTCTGACTCACGGCTTTGAACTTTTAAAAAGTCCACTGTATCCAGAATGATGCAATAAGCCTATTTTTGAGTTTTGTACTTCAGCAAAAAATTTTACAGGCAGCTTTCAGACTCAGTAAGCTGTAAACTATCTTTGCTGCAGGGTTTTTTTTTGTTTGTTGACTGTCAAAACAACTGTCCCATGGTTCTATATTACTGTCTTCTGTGTTACAATAGTACTGTGAATCACATAACATTTATGTTATTAGTTTTTTATTATTGTGAAAATATTGTGGGCTATGGATGACAATAATGCATCTAAAGAACGGTGGTATTACAGTAAGCAAGAGCATCTTGTGGAGTAACATCGATCAGAAAATCTCAACATTTAATGGAAACACCACAAAAGAATTTATCTGAGGAATGTTAAAGCTGTAGAGAACATTCTTATGTGAGGCAAGGACAAGCTCAGCCACTTAAATCTTTCATTTATTGTCTTGCTTTAAACAAGTACTTTCAGATTGCAAGATGATCAGCATGAAAGGCATACAATTTTCAGGGAGATAAAAGGAAAACACAGCTAGTTGGTTAGGACATTAGAAAAACTGTGGACAAATAGCTTTTTTTCAGGTTAATACACTCACAATTCAGTCACAGACTTTAATTTTGTTGTCATAAAGGAACTTGTTTTCAAAACTGTTTAACAACTTCACTAGGAATATTTTTTTTAAACTACAGTTTTTGTATTTCATTTTGAATATTTAGTTTCCTTTCTAGTACATGACAATTTAAAAGTATCTACAAGAATTGGTGAAGAGTCATCACACTTATCATTCCAAAGTAAGGAGAAATGCTGCACTAAGCATGAAAGGAATCCCAGAATTTCCACAGAGCAACATTCTCTTTAAACAATGTAGTAATAAACAGTGGCTATCTAATCTTACTTGTCCAGCTGCAGTTGCTCTGTTATTAATCTACACCAAATGAAAAAAAAAAAAAAAAAAAAAGAAAAAAACCCAAACCCAAACTCAACCTCCTCCCTACCTCCAAACTCCCATACCAAAAGAAATTCAAGTGCAAGCAGAAAATGACATTAACCTTATAAGACAAGATACCAAGAGGCATAAGATGTATTGTTTTAAATGTACTGCACTTACACCTTTGAATGCCATATCAATGTGATTATTTTATGGCATATTTTTATGTGCTATTAAGTCTTTGTTGACACCTGTGTAGATTTTTTCCCTACTGTTTTAACAAAAAAAATTGTTCCTACAACTGAAGGGGGGGATGGGAGGGGAGGGGAATCTCCTTTCTCCCACAAGATAATTAATTGCCTTTCTGATCCTTCTGCTAATGGTAGTTTTGGGGAAGAAACGTAACAGAAACAGGTAACTCAAACATCTCTTATTTAACCAATATTACACTGTCAATCAGATGCAGTGTACAACCTAGTGTTCAGGACACAAGATATATTCAGAGCCTAATCAAGGTTAAGAGTAAAATGGAATTACAAAATAAAATTGTAGAAGACCCTAAATATATAATTATGAGAACTTATTTTAGGCAGAAAGAGTTTCCTATTATTCTTCTACTTTTACACTATTTATTTTTCTTTCTGAAAACAGGTTTAACTCTTGCTCAAGGCAAGTAATGCTAATATTTTTTAACATCCAAAATATTACTATAAACACATTGGCAAGCTGTGTGGCAGATGTTGGGCACATATTTTTTCCCCACTGAGAAATTAATATCCTTCCTTTCCAGAGGAAGAAAGGAAACAAAAATATAAGATGACATCATGTATTGGAGGGCAATACAACATCTATTTACCCATTCTAAACACTGTCACTTCCTGAACATCTCAAGTTTCCTGCAATAAAGAGATCATCATAGGTTTAGTCAGGTCACCAGATTTTTATGGAATAAAGCCAGGGTTGCTCCATTACTAGCTTCTATTTATTCAGTGAGAATTTTTCTTCTGTTATTACATAGGAAGCTCAAGAGTGAAGTTATAGTATTTTGAAATCCTTATGTGGAAGGTCTTGCAGTATCACTCAGATCATTTATACAATTTCAGGGTTTTGGTTTTTTTTTACATCAAAATAAACAATTCAAATTCAACCTAGGTTTGTACAGTTCTGTTTCTGAACAGCAGCTGTTCAGAGGCTTTTATGAAATGAAGTTGCTGCCAAAAGTTATCAAATGGGTAATAATGGGAGGTTCTTACAGTGGCGGCACTCTGATCTACTGAGCTGAACTTATCTTTTACTTTTGGAGTGCTTTTCTGTACTATGTTAAAAACATGCTCACAGCTGCAGTCATACATATTGGGGCATATCTGAAGCAAAAAACAGAGAAAGGTTTTATATGTAGCTTTGAAATCCAACTGTTCATACAACAATGCTTTACTATACTGATAATTCATTAGTCATCTTCTTTCCTCTATCACAATATCCCAGAACTATCAAAAGATGCTGCTGATGATGTCGGCTTGTTATACTCCAGACACAAGGTAAGTGATATGTAATACCAGATTCTTAATTCAGCTATGGTTTCATCAAATTAGCTTCACTGTAATTTTTGAAAAGTAAGTATGCATGTATTGCGAAGACACCAAGGCTGAGCAACTCAAAACCATTGTGGATATAGTAACTATTTGAGGGACAACAATTAATTCTCCTTTTTCAGTCTCCCTTGGGGATTCAGGCTGTATAATGACAAGGAGCTAGCCATGTATCATGGTATAATCCTGTCATCACCAAAGTTACTCAGGTGAGCCAGCAATTTCATCTCATCTGGAAAGTAGTTTCTCTTATTATGCCTATTCTACTTCAACAATATTGATTTGTATTGTAGTTCCACATTAAGATTAGCCTCCTGCTGTGACACAATCATCTATTAAGAAAAATAGTTTTATTGAACATCTGCATGATGTTGGCATGCTTGCAACTTCACATGCCTTCCTAACTAGCTCCCTTGAATCAAAGGCCCATCAGTTTTGTTTTCAGATATACTCATATGTACTTTCATTTTCAGATGCACCTTTATTTTCCTCTGGCATCAGTGTATTATTTCTATTGGTGGTGATTTTTACTGAAACAGAAAAAATTTCTTTTTTAGATATTCAATTTAAAATAGATTCAAAGACTGACATTCCTGTGTAATGAGTCACTTCAGCTATTTAAAATAAATGCATTTGTACATTTGAGAATGCAAATAAATAATTAGTGGGATTTTAAGTAATTTGGGGTAAGCTGGTAGAGTCGAAGCAACCGGCATCCTCAGTATTATCTACCTAAACAAATAAATTAGACCACTCCAAATGCACTATGCATTTGCACAGTGCATACCATGCTGCTGGCAGTACACAGTAATGGCTGACAAACTGTGTTAAACTACTATTAGGTTGTATATCACATTCTCAAAAAATTTAGAAATATATTTGCGTTTTCAATTTTGCCGCCTTCTGTGCTGAAGAGGTAAATAACAGATTTTTTTTCTTTAAAAAAACTTGAATAATAAAATTTGGTTTGGATCAAACCAAAACAAACAAAAAACATCCAATGCCTTTGGCTAACTGACATGCATTTTTTAATTTGTGTTTAATCTTATTTTTCTTTTTTTTCTTCTACTCAGACCTGATTAAAATTAATTCAACTGAGACTCTGGAACATAGCAAAAAACTCATAAGCTAACATAAACTGATATTTACTTGTACTGTCCACATAAAATGTGGAGATTTGTTGTTCACAAATGTGGAAATATCTTTTCTATACCAAATGTGCACTTAATATATTGCAAAAGAAAAATTTTCTTACCGTTCTATCAAGCATTTAGCTACTGTGCTTTCAAAGAGATGCGAGTAAAAGCTGTGAAAATGAATAGAGAAGAAATGTATTCACATTCCAACAGACTGTCTAAACACTGCTTTGCTTTTCTCTGTCAAATTAATTTGGCTAGAACCATTAGTCTACAGTTGCTTTCAACTACGGTTATACGTCTGGTTGCAGCACTGTTGCTGCCAGTTTATGTAGCTACCATCTATTACTAGCCTCCAACTCGAGGTGCTTGTTTGGCCCTTGCACTGATTTCTTTGCTGTGCCAGCACTAGCATTTACTTGACCATGCACTGAAGGGGATCAGGGACTTGATCCATCAGAGAAAATGACCCAGAAGGCGGCGTTGTTATTTCAAGTCAAATGAGGTCTCTTATTTCCTTCACTGTACAGCCACAGGAAAACTTGGGCTGGCACAAAGCAAGCAATGATGAGGAAGTAGTCAAACAGCAGAAGTGAGAATCCGAGACATTAAATCTCCTCTCAAATTCTGCTGCAGGTTATGGACTCCTCTGCCATCCAGATCACAGTCTGCACGTAAACATACATCCTTTTAATCCATCTTGGACTGAAAAATAAAGCAAGTGAGGCAGAGACTTTCTTGTTTCTGCCAACTGTGTTGTGGAAACAGCTACAGCAAAGGGATGGGGTAGACAGCTGGGGAGTGGCAGCACTGTACTTCACTATAGCTGTTTGATTCAGTGCAAAAATCAAGACCTTTAGACAAAAGAAATAGTAAAGCTGCACGGAAAACTTCAGTTCTGGTTTAAGCATCCATTTTCTTTTGCTCTAGAACAATCTGAAAATCTTTTAAACATACCAAGTTGATACACATCTTAAGCAGTCCCCTTCTCTTAGTGAAAGGACAGGTTTGATTAAGATCTCTGTCTCTTTATCACACAGGAGCCTATGTAGAAGCTGTATTGCTGAAAAACTACCAAAACATATATTTTACTAAAATAATATTTCATTATTTGATGAAAAGAGATGAGTAGTGGAAAGCTGTATGAGAAACAAAGCAAAACTGTACCACCAAATGTACCACTGTCTTGCAACACTTGAGTGGCAAGCAGATCAAGAGAAGCGCTTAAATCCAGGCAGTAACTGTATTACATTTATTTTAAAATACAAATGAAAGCATGTCCCATTAGGACTTCTAAACCACCATATTTTTAAGTCATAATCTGTATTTGCAATGTAAGTGTTAAACAAAAAACAACTAAACAAAAAAATCGTAAGACTGTGCACATACAAGATTTAACTTTTTACCGTCCTGCCTCTTTCTTGGGCTTTCCAGACAACCTGGCGTTTCATTTCAAGCTTTTCCCTTAACTACGACTATTGAAACATAAACTTAAAATTCTGAAATTCTCAAGTTATCACAATATTTTATGGAAAACATGAAATTCAAAATAAATTGTAATGTCTAGGAAACGCACTCAATTTTTGCCCTAAATCTTACAAGCAAACGTGTTTGTTTTTTGCATATCACAAGCTGCAAGTTTTCCTTCATATTTATATTCATACCAACTAGCAGTAAGTACAAGCCAGTCAGATACAGGTGAACTTCATAGATATTTCACATTGTAACTGTAAGTAATTGCATTTTCCATCAAATAAGTTAAATAATTAAAGCACAAATCTGATACTCTTACAGTATAAGTACATGATGACAACTCCTCCTAGTGGAAGCACATCTGACATAGCAAAATTCAGAAAAACACAGATTTCCTAGGTATAATACCAGGCTTTTGCTGGTACTGGCTAGCTTTGCATTTTTTCTACCCTCTTTACCAATTTTAACTGGACTTATCCAACTTTTCAGTACTACAGAAGAACACGTATGGGCTTTTAAGGAAGACAAAAATCACTTCACTTTAAAGTTTGTTGCTATAACAGCATAACATGGTTTATTTATACACATAAATGAGAATCAGGTTTCAAATGAATTTAAAGTAATCTTTTACTGTAGGACTACGTCTCACCACTACCTCTTAAAACTTTGGATGAGACTAATCTGATGCAGAGTAACTTACATGTATCGTGAACAATGAAGCTCTGCTGATTTACTGCTGCCGGGAGTGCAGCCCTCTGTGGCTCCTTTTTCGTTCCTCTTTCACTCATATTTTGTATCAGCTGTGCCAGGAATGATTTCCATGTGAATGAATCCCCCGCATTTATCTGAATAGACTACTCTGTTCAACCAACTCCATCTCCAAAGGCTCAAACTGTCACAGACATTACCATGCTGTTCAGCCTGAATCTAGAGGAGTGGCTTTTACAATAATAGCTCAGAGCAGACAGAGCTAGTAGGAATATGCAGTATCACACAATGTACTGAGCTGACTATCAATACTCTCATTCATTTATTTTAATCCCTGATTTGCTTCATGTTTCCTTTTTCAAATAATTGTTTTAAGCTATCATAATCAATTTTTTTTTCGGTAAAAAACATGACAAATTGTTGTGAAGGACTTAAGGGTACTGAATTATTTGAAAAGAAACCATTAGCATAAATATTGTTGGCAGGTTAGGCACTGAAGTGACACTTCTAACCTGGATTTTTACTGCAGTCTGACGTTTAGCAAATCTATTACAGACTACAGATAAACAAACACAAAACATTACTCAACTTGTATATGCTGTTTCTGGCCAATGTTTAGGTAAAGATAAAGACTGTACAAAATACCAACTGGGACTTAAATACGTACTGACTCAGCAACTCAGCAACCACACAGCAGATTGTCATTCACAGATAATTAAAAGGTTTGCCTTAACATCTACACAGACTACTGTGTCAGAATAATTCAGTTACATGGAATGTATCAATTTTTCTCCTTGTGATACAGTTCTGTTTTCCAGACATTTCACAAATAATGCCACAAACACTGAGTTACTCTATCCTTAAGTCGGATTTCAAACCAGGTATTTTCAGTTGGTAGGCAGCTAATACCTATCACCAATACCTTATAAGAAGCAACTAAGACAGTGGTTCATCATTCTTTACGTACTGCTTATGGAAGGCATAGACTAAACACTCTTCACATAACAGAAGTGCAACTATCTCCACTTCATAACATCAACACACTTTTAATTATTAAGTAGAAGCTCTAAAACAGAAGAAGCAGTTTTTCACACAATCTTATTCAACGGGGAACATATTGTCACAGATGCTCTAGGTAACAAAAGTATAAGTGAGCGTAAAAGACAGTACGTGCAGAGAAAACAAAACAGCAAAATCAAAAACTATTTAAAACAAAGACACAGAGACAACCAAAATCTCTGAAAGTCCTTACACAATGAACTACCAACAGCTGTGGTGATATCTGGGGTAGTAAGCACTCCTGTATACTTGGTTCTTACAACACTTTCATAAGCATAAGCTTGTCCTATGAAGTGACTAATACACTTCTGCAGATGTGTATTCCATGCAGATATTTTTGCCTTTCACTTGGAGTGATGACCTGGCACAAACCTGCTCCACTAGTGCAAGTTAGTTCCAACAATTTTTAAAGTGTCACTTTGCGCCTGCAGACTTTTAGCAGTACTTGATCTCACTTATTGGCAATTCCCTAACTCTATGCCCAGACTAGTTCTTGTCCATCCTCCTGCAACCAGCCTAAATTTAACATCAACAGTGTACTGTGTATGCTTATTGATTGACAGAAATGGTAAATGTTCATGCCTGATGCAGGTCAGATTTGCCCTGGCAGGTGACCTGACGGCAATGAGGTGATCAAGTATTAATGAACTTGGCAGATCACCAGAAAAGACTAGTACAAATCTCCAAATTCATTCAGTACATGCAACTTAGCAATACTTTGAAGATTAGGGCTAGTTGTAGTAGTGTTTATATGATGCAGATGCTAGTTAAATAAATAAAGAGAACTAATATCATCAAGCACTTCTACAGAAAACGTTGATCGCTACAGTCTAGTAAGTCTTTCCTCTTTCTGAACATCTATGTGGTCTTTTGTAGCTAGATGGGAATTTATTCTAACTGCACCTGAAGCCAATCACAAGCACCATGTTAGTGCAATGCGGAACTTAAGCTAGTATGCACTATTGAAAAGACTCCACAGCTGCTTCTCAGCATGAACAGCCAGAGCCTATAATGTACCCAACAGTAACAGACTGCAAATGCATATGTCATATAACCAGAAATCTGGTTAAAGCTAGCATGGTAAGCTCTCTGTGAGGAGAGGGGGTCAAGAGGAAATGAAATTACAGCTGTGATTCCAAGCTAAAATTTCACTGTAGACTAATCCAATTTAAAACATTATAGTCCTGCTTCTTCTAGTTTGTCAGCCATATCAACCCACAAGTTATTAACCTCCACTGCACCAAGTCTACCATTTGCATGGTCAAATGCTAAACTGGATATGTGAAATGGTCCTCTTTTATAAAACAAATAAAACAAAACAACTGCCCCCCCTGCAGAGTGTGCATTTTTTTAAAACGTGCAGATCCAGGACCACTCAAATAAAGAGCCTGTCTCAAGTTCTTTACTATTTACTACTGCAATAGGTTTCTGAAACGTTTTATCATGGAATAGATTAGTCTTCACCTCTTCTGCCCTTCAGAATGGGAAGGAAATAGTAAGATTGCTGTATTTTTGTAATAAGGCTGCTTATACACAATATTTGACTTTATACACACAGAACTCTTGAATCAGGCCCCACAATTTTTTGTTTAATAACAATATGCTTTTTATTTGCTTTCTGGTGCTTGAACTTTTATGATAAATTTAGGTCTTTCTTTCAAGTTGTGCCTCAAATAAGGTAACTTTTTAAAAAAGGCTGAGATATTCACGTGACCAGTTAAGTCTAGGAATTGAGCGCTATCTGATCTACAAAATTAAACTTGTTATAAGAATCAAACTGGTAGCAGTAATAATAACAAAACAGAGCACAGGTGTGTGTTTGCTAAATTATGACCAATGGACAAACGCATGCTCTCTTTTCAAGTTGTGCTCTATTATGGCCCTATATTGCAGTTCATTGCAGCGAAACACAAAGGACCGTGTTGGCACTCCTCACATACGCCAGTGCCAAACCAATCTTTTCAGCTTAAGAAACTCATAAAGGTGGTTTGAGCAAACCCAGCCGATTTTGCATTGAAATAGATTAGAACAAAAGTCTCAGCTTATCTAAGCCTGGTTTCTCCTCTCCTTTTCTGCGACAGTTTAGTAGTCTTGGGCCTCTCTACTCTGCAACCTGCCTTTGCTCTCACGTACATGTGTTCTTACTTCTTGGCTGCTCTAAACTTCTGAACTGTGTAGTTAACAACAGGAATTGTCTGTTCCTTCCCTCCTTCTCTCTCCCTCTCACTCCTCCCCATCAATCTGGTACCCCAAGCTGCAAAGCCATGCCTGGTACATTTCCCTAGCCATCTATACACTCATTTTTGTTGACTTTTATTTTACAATTTCAACCACAACCCCTAATGTAAATTACTTCTATTTATTTAAATAATGGATTAAGAAGAAAAGACACTAAACAAAAAAAATTTCATATTGATTACTTAGATTATAACTGTTCCAGTTAATTACAGAATCTCACAAAACCAACAAATAGAATCCTAGTAACAAAATATACTTAACCATAAGATCTAGGAGAACAGGAAAAATACATTCCTGCTAAGCCATGGTGATTTCATTTAACATAAAAGACTTATTTTGTAACTTTTTACAGTAAATTAAATTACTTGGAAATAATAATATTTCTTCCTTATAAAACATAGCAAACTGATACCATAGCAAATGACATTTTGCTAGAAAAAATTCTAGTATTATTTCTAAAGCAAGTGAACAGCAAAAACAGCTACTGCTCAAGATGTCTGGTTACCAAGCAAAGATAATGAAGCAATAAGAACTGTTTATGGGTTTAGAGCAGAACATAACATACTAGCTGCTACCTCCAGATATACTTCATAAAGCTGCATAATAACCGATGACAGAAGTATTTAACTTTGTCTGAAATGAAAAATAATTTAGTTGTAAACTCAATTTCCTCAGAAAGTAAAATCACTCACTGATCTATTTCTTTTTAATCAACTTATCATTACACAGGAAAAAGAAAGAGTGCATTTCCTGAATATGATAAATAACAACAGAATCCTTTAGATTGATAAAGACCGTTAAGGTCATCAAGTCCAAAGAAGCAGGCTTATTAAACTATTGTATTCAGTGAGAATCATCTATAGAGCACTGGGCACAAAGCTGGAACAAATGCAGTTTTAACCTAAATTCTATTTATTTTTACATTGCTGTTCTCTCCTTCTTCTAAACTGAATGTCCTTGCATAGATTACATTTAGGGCTATAACTCACAAGACCAAGTAACTTGCACTGAGACAGCTAGCAATAAAAAATTTCTGAGTATCATTAAAACTTGGGCTAACAATTGCAACAGTTCAGAAGCTGCTTTACGGGAAGCTCAGCCATAAAGGACAATATGGGTCGTAATCTCATCAGTCTTCTTAGGAAGTCAATCTGCCTGCAAGAATCAGACAGATCCTTTACTTACTAAATTCTAGCATCTGATAATATGTGCAAAAAGCAGTATCTTATTTTTCTACTACACCTTCGGACACAAAGAGCTAGCTGGCTGAAATGTTAAGATACTTAGCTTTTAGTTCGAGAACACATTGGTGGTGAGTCAGGAATTTCTTTGAATTGACCAAGTTTACTTGCAAAAATACTACCAGTTGTATTTTTGTGGACAGAGGGCAAGTCTGATAAACAAAGAACAATTTCCTTTCCCTTTGAAGATATGGTAAAGGCAGTGCCAGGATTCCTAGGGCCAGATAAAAAAAACACCACAGGTAGATAAGGCAAAATCCTGAGCCTGTCTAAACTTGTGATGCCAATTCAAATTTGTTCAAAGTATTTTTTATTAATTTTGCGGTAGCAAACTTCATACTTTACCAAGTCTGTCTACACAACAGTTTTATTAGTCTGCAGATAGCCCAAAGGATTCGTTCTCCTTTTCTGTTTCCCTTCTATTCCTTGATGAAGTGTTAGTGTATCCAAGCCATGAATTATGTTTAAATGAAGGCCTAAGTTTGGATTCTATTGATTACTCAGTCATCACCACTGAGCTTTCCTTACCTGCTGACTTCTGTACTGTGGCATTCCTCACAACAAGCTTCCATCGACACTGTTGCGCACCAAGCCTCTTCATCAGAAGGCTCTCCAGTCTTGCCTCACCACATTGTGTAGCAATCTGCTGCAATAACATAGCACCAGTGCAGAGACAGGATGATCCATACTGCTGCAGTATAGGACACCATCAAGTGGAACTTTGATTCTCAAGTGTAACTTACAGGAACTCAGCTGTGATTCGGAGCAAAGCTTATTACTTCAGCCAAGCCCTGAATTTGCACCAATATCTAAACACCTGTTGAGTGACACAAGTGTATCTTAGATAGTGTTACAATCCAAACGCATTGCAGGTGAAGCATTGGGCTTCCACCTGCAGTATGATTTTGCCTTTGATAGCATTATGTCTGTAATCTTGCAAGTACCAGATAAACTCTTCATCACAAATTTTATGCTGTATCAAGTACAACCTGAAAGGAGTGCTTCAGTCCTTTTAAACATTTAAGTTTAACTCATTAAACTTTTTCTCTGGCATCTGTCTGAAGCTTCCGTATTCTCATTAGAAGAGCAAAAGAAGACAGAAACAGCTCATTTACAAGTCTATGCAGTAGTAACAGCAGCCCTCCTTTGATATATTTTCCTTCATTTATACTCCACCTATTTCTAAGTGTTTACAATACAATAGTAAATCTGCATGCAAAAGTAACAGCAGCAGTATTCCAGACAATGAAACTAAAACAGATTCTAGCTCATCTCCTGTCCTGGAGGGCTTGTTTAAATATACAGGCTTTCAAAGTGAGCCTAGGTTAGGCTCACTGTGGGGGAGGGTCTGTTCTTTATCCAAACAAGATGGTAAGCAAGTTTCAAGACCGACAGCATTGCACTGTAAAACCTGAAGTTTATTAGCACAAGTATCCATGTCAATCTTAAAAGTCACACTAACATTAACTGATACATCCAGAAATCTGATGAAAGAAGTACAGCAGTCTGTAACACAGTAGTCATCATACTAAGTGTGTAGTTGTGAAAGGACTATATTAAAGTCTCCTAAGAACACTAGGCTACAATATAAAGAAATCTTTCCATAAGAGACTTAACATTGTAAGGAAATTTTCTGCTCTCAATTCTAACGATGTGGCTAGGCATGAGTGCAGAAACAGAGCTTGTACAAAGAAGGACAGCAGAACACCAATCAAGAACACTGCACTTGAGGACTTCTGCCTCCTATCTGTACGAAAAATCACTGAGAGCTCTTCTTTCCTTCACTGAAATGTTAAGATATTATTGATGGTTCCTAAACTTCATGGATGCATGTTTTTTTGTAATCCTGATCTTTTAAAATTTTAAGTCATTCCCTCTCTAGGTATAACTAAACAACTCTATTTTAGCTCCCTCCTCAAACCATCTTGTCCTTTTACTTTTCACTTTTTCTCTTACACATTCCTTCCTCCACTTCTAGAGAAGTCTTTCTAAAAGTATTTTCAAAAAGTAGGAAATAAACTCCATATTAATGAGAAAGGCACAGGCAGAGAAATGTGAGATGCAGAAAGAGGAAGAAAAACAGAAGCTAAAACTAGCCAAATGAAAAGACACGGAGAAAATTAAGCTGAAGCTATTAAAGAGAGTAAAGAGAATAGAGAACAGGAATCTAGCACAGACCAAAACAAAGATCTGAAAGCCTGCAATAAAGCATAATTAGTGAAAAAAAACTGACACATAAGAATGACTAGATTTTTTTTTTCTTTTTTTCCCCCACCATTACATGAGCAATAGTGCAGTTTTACTAGCAGAACAGTCTGTAAACATATTAATTGCTCTGGAAGCAGATCAACACTTGGCTCGAAAATAGGTTTCAATTTTTTAAAAATAAGCAATTTTTCTCCCCATTGTTAAAAAAACCTCCATACTTGAATTGTATCAGTTGGTATGCTGTCTTTTGACTGAATCCCTGTAAAGTGATGCCTTTTTCAAGGCAGCTTTTTGATTAGCTTTATTTTATCAGGTCTTAAGGGAGAGTTAGCAGCAGAGGTGTGGGATTTAAAAAAAAAACGTTAATATCCTGAACAGTTGTGATGTAGGGTAAGAAAAAGGAATGTACACTGCTGAAATACAACTAAGTTCAGACAAGCAAATGGATCACAGATTTAAAAATAACAAATCAGTCTAAACCAGATCAAACCACTACTTGACAGTGAAATTTAGGATTAAAAATCTCCACATTTTTAATCTTTTAACTGTGTAATAAAACACTGATGTTTCTGCCGCTTTTTCCAGGTTATATTATGTTCTCTCTGTCACAAAGCTTCCAATAGATCCTCACCATTAAGCATTTTCCAGAATGTTAAGCTATGCCATTTCACAATTGCTTTAAGTAACTGGTTTAAGGTCCTTTGCCAATGCAGCAAGTTCAGAATAATCTGAAGCCATAACTGGATTTTAAGTTTTGTTAGTTGTCTAGAGATAAGAGTAAAACAATCAGATTTGATTTCTAAAGAAGAAATCACAAAGATATCAATCCTCGAATATACGGGTATGTAACACATCCAAAATACAGGCATCAAACAGAGAGGCCAGTGGAAGTTAAGGATTCTGGAGTAAGGACTGGTATTTTTAAAAGCAATTTTGGTATTTAGTATCTAAATATTTATTATGCAAAAGTTCAAAATCCTAGATGTCTCTCATTTGGGAGAAAATAAGTATTGTTATGGAGATCATACGATCAGACGATCTCTGATAGAATGGAATATTCAGCTACCATTTTAGAGAACTGATGCAGCTATTCCATGAGCAGTCTTCCAGTCCATTAATAACCACAGCCCTCCCTAGAGGTGAATGTCAAGCTTTCCAGACATTCTTCTGTGCCAGCTTTGTTGATGCTCCTTAACTCTTCTTCTCAGGATGAGACAATTACCTCAGCTACTGGTCAGTGATGTAAGATGCAGAGATGCCCCAGCCAGCTCATACATTCAGTAGGATCATAGCGATATTTTGGGAAATTTTAATTTAAAAAACCCCTAAACTTTATGGTAAGTAATAATAGGGTTTTTTTCAAAAGTTACTAATAACAATTTACTCTAATAACATGAATTAATAAGGTTAAAAACAATAGAGATTATAGCCTTGCCATTTCTTGGATCATTAATTCAAGAAAGAAAATATGTAAAAGAATTTATTCTGTTCTCCCAAAATTATGTCTAAAAAGCGCATTCTGTCAAAATAGGGTTATATTATTTTCTTAGCAAGCTATCCAGACCTAACAGGAGGTTAATAAATACAAGGCAATTCTGTGACATAATCCAGTTAAAGATAATTGTACAAAAGATCATTCTTTACTAAAAAAAAAAAGTCTCATGCATTCTCGCTAAAGAATGTTTGAAATGGAGTTTGTTCCTTACTCCGTTAACAAAAAACTGTGCAGCAGATTAGATGTTTACCCATATTTCTGTATCTGCAAAATGAAGTTCACATACAAATCAGTGTACTTATACTGTAAATATACAACTCAAACCAGAGCCTATGTGCAATTTCAATGGTCATAGTGAAATTACCCCCTCTTGGGTCTAATTATAAAGCCAAATTAATAATTTTTACAGGAAAGATTTTTAATAATTATCTGTAAACTCTTATCAGTGTGTTATATGTAGTGAACAAAAAAGCCATGACCTATTCCAAACAAATTCCTATTTCTTTGATTTGGAAATCAAGACAGTTATCTTTTATAGTAGTATTTTTCTCCTTAAAGAGTATCTGCCTGCATACAAAGTGAGTCCTTTTTTAAAAAAAACAAAACAAAACCAAACCTACAAACACCACATCCCCCAAAACCAAGCCCAAACAACCCACAACACTCCTCAGTCTACTATACCTTTTATATCACTGTTATGATAATATATCAGATAGCCCTAAATTCAACTGTTTGAAACAAGGATAATACAAAAAGAGATCAACCAATGTGAAAAAAAGAAAAACAGTGTATGGAAGAAGTGAAATGAAATTATAAAAAAATAAGATTTTTTTTCTCATTCAAAGATACAAATTGTTTATGACGATGGAGAGCTTCTAAAGCACAACCATACAATATTCAATAAGTGTTATCTATTGTTCAAAATCACTCAACTTTTACTGACTCTCCAAAACTACCACTAGGTTCTATAGTTGAAAAAATATGCATGCAACAGAGAACTGCTATAGCAATCCTAATGATGAGAGGATTAGAATGGAAAGTGAGAGCACTGGACTTTCTTTTCTGGCAACATAGTTCATATCCCAAGCAAGACAGTAGGATAAATGAACCAGAGTGCCTTCATTCATTATCCAGCAAACAACACACCACAAAAGATCCATACATTATGCCAGGAAAACACTCAGCCAGAATGAGAAGCCTTGGAAACAGAAATTCTTGACTCAGAGTCTGGTTGAAGGTCACTGCTCTAACACTGCAAAGTTCACTTGATTTGCATTTGATGTATTGATACGTAAAGGAATTTCTGAGTTGTGTATGATCTTTTATTGCCTGCAAATAATACAAAATTGGAGGCAAATATTAACCTTTTGGATTTTGTAGCTTGGTGGAAGGTGACTGAAAGAAATCCTTCACATTACTGAAGGAACTACCGAAAATATATAGATAAATTCTAATTTCTGTTAAATTAAAAAAGAAAGTCTCTGTATAAAGGAAAACAGAGTCAGATTTAAAGTTTCCAGTTTCCACACCAGAACTTCCCTACAAATTAATAAGCCTACATCCAATTTGCTAATTCAGATCCTGCTTAACAGCTGCAGAAAATCCGTCAGCTAATTAAACGTGATGAACTGATGTTCACTGATTCACTATCTCCCTCTTATTTCAAAATAAACCTATGCTACATTGATTTTTTTTAATTCCATGATGCTTGAATCAAATGAGATTAGACACAGTTAAGAAAGCAGCACTAATCTGATGTCATTACTCCAACAAATAAAGTGACAGGCCTTTCATTAAAAATATACAGAAAAGACTCCAACAGTGACTAGATTATTTTCCTTCTTTACAGAAACCCTTTCATATGACAAAAAGAGTTCCTAGCCTGACATCCAATTATAATTCCAATCATATAATTCACTGCAAAGCATTACACAATCCTTACACAATTTGGAGGTGTAACTTACTCCAGGAACCAATAGTGCTCTTAGATATGTATCTTCAATGCACAAATCAGGTAAGTGTCTCAACATTGGTACTGTGGATTGCAATCAGCTGCTGTGGCAGAAAAAAAGAAATTATGGGCATGAAAGTAATGGTTGCTTTCAAAAATTTTAGACTTAGGAGTTTATTATTTGAATTCAGTTTATTACTGAGTGTGACCAAAGAGGAAGACACAAAGAAGCATTTGCTACTTTACAAGCACTTGAATGAATGGGGTGCCATAGGGTGCCATGCTCGACCTTGTGCTCACCAACAGGGAGGGGCTGGTGGGGGATGTGAAACTAAAGGACAGCCTTGGCTGCAGCGACCATGACATGGTGGAGTTCAAGATCCACAGGGCAGCAAGGAAACTACATGGCAAGCTCTCTGCCCTAGACTTCAGGAAGGCGGACTTCGGCCTGTTCAGGGACCTGATGGGCCAAGTGCCATGGGAGGTGGCCCTGGAGGGAAGAGGGGCCTAGGAAAGTTGGTCCATATTCAAGGAGCACCTCCTCCAAGCTCAGCAGAGGTGCATCCCGATGAAAAACAAGTCGGGCAAAAAGGCCAGGAGGCCGGCGTGGATGAGCAAGGAGCTCCTGGACCAACTGAAAGTGAAAAAGGAAGCCTATAGAGGGTGAAAGTGGGGACAGGTAGCCTGGGAAGACTACAAAGAGGCTGCGCGAGTGGCCAGGGATAAGGTAAGGAAGGCCAAAGCCCTGGCAGAACTGAATCTGGCCAGGGATATAAAATGTAACAGGAAGAGCTTTTATAGGTACGTAGGGGACAAAAGAAAGTCCAGGGTAAATGTAGCCCCCCTCCAGAAGGGAACTGGTGTCCTGGTTACCCAGGACATGGAGAAGGCTGAGGTTCTCAATGACTTTTTTGCCTCAGTCTTCACCGACAAGAGTTCCTGTCCCACCGCCCAAGCTGTAGAAGGTGCAAGCAGGGACTGCGAGAATGAAGAACTGCCCATTGTACTCGAAGAGCAGGTTCGGGATCATCTGAGGAACCTGAAGGTGCACAAGTCCATGGGTCCTGATGAGATCCATCCGCGGGTCCTGAGGGAACTGGCGGATGAAGTTGCCAAGCCACTGGCTGTCGTATTTGAGAAGTTGTGGTGGTCTGGTGAGGTCCCCGATGACTGGAAGAGGGGGAACATAACCCCCATTTTTAAAAAGGGGAATAAGGAAGACCCAGGTAACTACAGGCCGGTCAGCCTCACCTCTGTGCCTGGCAAGGTCATGGAGCAGATTCTCCTGGAAACCATGCTAAGGCACATGGAGAGCAAGGAGGTGGTTGGTGACAGCCAACATGGCTTCACCAAGGGCAGATCGTGCCTGACCAATTTGGTGGCCTTCTATGACGGGGTGACGGCATCGGTGGACAAGGGACGAGCAACTGACATCATCTACCTGAACTTGTGCAAAGCTTTTGACACTGTCCCGCACGACATCCTTCTCTCTAAACTAGAGAGGCATGGGTTTGATGGACGGACCACTCGGTGGATAAGGAGTTGGCTGGATGGCCGCACTCAGAGAGTGGTGGTCAACAGCTCAATGTCCAAGTGGAGACCGGTCACGAGTGGCGTCCCTCAGGGGTCCGTGCTGGGCCCGGCCCTGTTCAACATCTTTGTCGGCGACATGGACAGTGGGACAGAGTGCACCCTCAGCAAGTTAGCCGACGACACCAAGCTGTGTGGTGCTGTCGACACGCTGGAAGGGAGGGATGCCATCCAGAGGGACCTTGACAGGCTGGAGAGGTGGGCCCGTGCCAGCCTCATGAAGTTCAACCAGGCCAAGTGCAAGGTCCTGCATGGGGGTCGTGGCAATCCCAGGCACAAATACAGGCTGGGCGGGGAATGGATTGAGAGCAGCCCTGAGGAGAAGGACTTGGGAGTACTGGTGGATGAGAAGCTTAACATGAGCAGGCAATGTGCCCTTGCGGCCCAGAAGGCCAACCGCATCCTGGGCTGCATCAAGAGAAGCGTGGCCAGCAGGTCGAGGGAGGTGATTCTCCCCCTCTACTCTGCCCTGGTGAGACCCCACCTGGAGTACTGTGTCCAGCTCGGGAGTCCCCAACATAAGAAGGACATGGACCAGTTGGAGAAGGTCCAGAGAAGGGCCACGAAGATGATAAAAGGGCTGGAGCACCTCTCCTTACGAGGACAGGCTGAGAGAGTTGGGGCTGTTCAGCCTGCAGAAGAGGAGGCTCCGGGGAGACCTGATAGCGGTCTTCCAGTACCTCAAGGGGGCCTACAAGAAAGATGGGGAAAGGCTGTTTAGTAGGGCCTGTTGCGATAGGACGAGAGGTAATGGTTTTAAAATAGAGGGGGGTAGATTTAGATTAGAAATTAGGAAAAAATTTTTTACGATGCGGGTTATAGAACACTGGAACAGGTTGCCCAGAAAGGTGGTGGAGGCCCCATCTCTGGAAGCGTTCAAGGCCAGGCTGGATGAGGCTCTGAGCAACCTGACCTAGTCAGGGATGTCCCTGCTCCTTGCAGGGGGGTTGGACTAGATGACCTTTGAAGGTCCCTTCCAACCCTAACCATTCTATGATTCTATGATTCTATGAATGCCCATGCAGACAGAAGACATTCACTAATCCAGTCCACCATTATAATGGTGTAAATTGCTGAACGATTTTCCTTGACTCAAGTCTGACAAATATTGTCTGAGAGTATTCTTTAGCCAGAGATGTGTATCTTCCCTAGCTGGTTCATGAACTAAACCCAAGTTTAGAAATACACTGCAGTTCTTCAGCAGTAGGGACTATAAGGTATTATTTATCTTTTCAAAGTAAAAACAACCTAAAAATATATGTCATTCAGTTAGTCTATCTTATAATTTTTGCCATCCAAGCAAAAGCACAACATCTCATTTCTTGAAGTCAAACTTCTAAGTTCATAAAATGCAAGTGCCTCTATCAATAGTAGTTGCATTTTGGTTCCCCTTGTGTTGAAGCATGCTAGCTGCAAGACTTTGAGGAAATGAGCTTGAATAGAGGAATACGAGTGGATCCTAAAAGCTTCAGCCTGGATAAAAACGTCATATAAATAGAGAAATTATAACATTAATTGCACCATGAGGTCTTGCCTACGAATGATTAACGCATTTTGAAGTTCTTACTAACGTCTTTCTTTGCTGACAGCGTGGCATATAAAAATAGAAGAGACAGCCTCTGAACCCTACACATAGAGCTAAAGCCAAGACAAGCAAGACAAGGACATGACATAAATTACTGCTATAGCTAAGTAAAGTTTATCTGCATACTTAAAAATCTTTCTTTGACAGTGCCAGCCGCCAGTGAGGGGAATGTGTTGCTATCACTATAAGGAAAGCTAGAACAAGGGGCATTCTGGTATTACAGTATCATGGTGGTGAACATGCAAACAAGAAAAGTCTGAGAGAGATAAAACCAGCAATGTTTACAAAAGGTATATTATGTATATAACACTATTTTCCTAGGAATTCGTGAATATTGTATTGCACTTCGGCACCCTCTGGTGTTGACTGGTGCTGAGAGTTAAAATTCTGAGAAAAAAATCCACTCTGTAATGTTATTAACTGTGGAGATGCTCCTGGTGTATGTAAAGAACAGGATCTTATTATTCTAAAGCACAGAATTGGTGCTCCAAAAATAAGAAATATGCAGAAGCATTAAACCAAACCATGTAACTTAACAGCAAGAAACCTTAGTCTGAACATCTAAGAAAATCCTTGTATTTTTTATATACTTGGGTGAAAGAGTTCCTTCTTTAATATCTCTTTGCTTAAAATTAGTTATTTATCATCAATAGGTTCTTTGTCTGATTTCAGTTATATACTTGCTAAAAATAAGATAATTACTGCAACATTATAACGAATACCTCTTTTTAGCACAACTCACTGTATCATCCCTCACAAAGAAGTTGATGCTTGTGCCATGACTGCAACATTTTTCCAAGAGCAGAAACAAGTACAATCATGTGAAATGAGCTCTAAGCACTACCGCTGTAAAAGTGGGAAAGCAGGCATTACACCAACCAGGTATTACAGCTGTTGTTTTCCTAAGCCTTTTCTACCATACTGCAACAGTATTAGATCCCAGATATTTACATGCAAACTTGTCTATGTAGCATGTTTCAAATCATTTCAATCCCTCTTTGTCTCTCTCAAAGCAATCATTGCATCTTTTTGTTTGATAGTAAAGTTGACATAACACTATCAATTACAAGAAAAAAATTTATTCAACATATTCGTGTATTTTTCCTCAAGACTCTCCCCTATTTTTTCAAAGGCACTTGAAAAGAAATGTTAAAATAAGATTAATTTTATCATCCAAATAATTTAGATTGATAAATTGACAATATATAAAACTAATTCAGATGTCTGAAAAAAAAAATTGCCCTGAACATTATACAACACAAGAAGAAAGATTTGCATTACTTAAATTGCATTACTTAACTTGCAAATAGCTAACATATACAATTTTTATGAAAAATGCAGACCATGTAAAATCTTATTATAAACATTTCTTTCTCAGAATATTACATTATTACACAGAAGACTTTTATCATATTTTCTGTGGATTTGAGAATACCTCTTACTATTATATGATCACATTTATTTTAATTTCTGACTTTAAAAAACAGTACTAGCATACAAGGAATAACTGCCACAATTAAGATCCAAGACTAAGATATTTCAGAATTTTAGACTCACGAAAAGTTCGTTTGGAAACATCTGCTAGCACACCTAATTGCTTGTTATTAATCAGTGAGCACGGATTCATAATGTTCATTCAATGGTACTGATTAATAAATAGACATACAACAGTTCTTACCACAGAAGGAGGTTATCACAGTCTACTATGTACTCTTAAAGTGCAACAGCTTCTTGGCAAAAGACACACCTTGAGAAGTCCTATTCCCGATCAGCAGCCGGACCTGCCTAGGAGACAGCACTGATGAATCACAGTGACTACAACTGAGCAGAGAGTTTCTTCTTCTTTTTTTTTTTTCCCCCGCCCAAATCAAGGAGAAGCTGTATACTGTGTTGAGTGAACTTTTTCACATCTTATGTTTAACTACTATTATTACTTTTCTACTAGGTGAAAAATGTGCCAACTATTTGCCAATGAACCATTATGAATTACAGAAGTTCTTACTTTCAGCTAAGAGTTTTGCAGTCTCTTTCTTAAAAAATATTTATTACAAACAAATTTCTTCAAAAAAAGTTTACTTATAAACTGGAAGAAAAACTTTAACCCCCTTCCTCTCCCCAAAACCCCCAAACAACAACAACAAAATTGATGTGTTTGCATCAATGTGAAACTATGCAAAAGCTCACAATACCCTCCACCAATCCAGAGCTCAAGATTAATAGGAAGAGGTTAACTTATCTACTCCAGGCATCAGATTACATTTTATCAAGTATTATTATTATTTGATTGTGGAAGCCACTTAGGAGTTTCAGTTACGATCATTCCCCACTCACCTAGGCTGTATATCTGCCCTGGAAACATGTACGCTCTCAAAACCTAGATGTATAATTGCATCACTTTGCAATTATTTATCCAAGTGATTTTTTCTTCTAGCACAGGTGTATTGATCCTAATTAGAAGACCACTGTATTAAGAAGTTATTGATCCACGTAACAGTCACAGGACAGTGCTGCATGTACAGCTTGGCTGTCATACCTGTGCTGTGTGGCACATTTCCCTTAGCTGCAGGATGAACTTACCCAGCTAGCCAGCTGCAAGAGAGGAGCCTGCAGGCAGCTCCCATTCAGTACTGACAATCACATTGCCTGTGTCCCCTTGTATTTCTCTAAAAGTGCAGTAAACAGTTCTCAACTCAGGAAGGACATAAAATTATCTACACTATCCTTTTTCTTTACAGTGTTAGCTCAAATAAATGGTATTTTAAGCAATACTTTACAGTCTGAGTTTCTTCCTGACTGGGACCATAACAAACCAGTGTCTCCTGGTGCAGAACAACAGTTCACTAGATTGCTTTTAGGTACAACCCCAAGGAAGAGAGTTATGATGTCAGGAATGTTGAAATCCATGAGTAGAAAACTAATGATTTTACCATTAAAGTTAAGTTACATATGGCTTGCAGATGTAAATTCCCATGCCGGATGTATGTCACACAAGCTCTGCCAGAACAGAGATTGCATAACAATCTGAATTTCTGATTTTATGAAGAAGCAAGTTCGTACAGGCTGTTGGGGACTGATTTCATCATGTTCTACTGGGGATCAGCTGCACACTCACCTCAACCCCATTCTGCACCGCAGGAGTGAAGACCCTGAAAGAACAATCTCAAACTGAAGCCAACTCCCTGTCAAAGTTTTATCAGCACCATGAACATTATTCTCTTTCTCCATAGCCCAGGTCTTTATGCTTCTCCTCTGCCCCTTCTTTTGTTTGCCTGGCCCTTCCGCTATACTCTCACATCTTCCAGGGATTCCAAAGTAACTCCTCTGCCAAGTTCCGCTATTCCATTTAAACTCTGTGAATGTTACTTCTCCAGCCTGCCTAGAGATACCATTTCTCATGCTTTCACCAAATGCTGTTTCACTCTTTTCTCATTCTGATTAGTAACATAAATCATACAACTATCTCTAGTAGGTAACTGTTTTGCTCAAAAATAAGATGCAAAACCGTCAGCCAAAAAACATTCAAAGAACATAAGGTGTCTATGTAACTAATACCAATTACATAGCAATTAATACAAAGCGCCCATTTCCCTTCCAAACTAGCCTTGAATTGGATCAGTGTTTGAATGTAAATTAGAAAGCCATATTCCCACTTTTACACATACAGGAGAATACCTTGTCAGCAAAACACTCACAAAAGCAAGTGACAAGCTTATTGAAGAAAGGCCGCTTGTATTCAAATCTGATTGAAATGTCTGGGTGTAAATGTCTACTGAAATCTCTCTGTAATGTGACGGTTGTGCTGGTATTTCTCTCAGCTTTTTCAGACTACTTTTCTGGATTCCACATCCTAG
This sequence comes from Chlamydotis macqueenii, assembly GCF_036417535.1. Classification (NCBI taxonomy): domain Eukaryota; kingdom Metazoa; phylum Chordata; class Aves; order Otidiformes; family Otididae; genus Chlamydotis; species Chlamydotis macqueenii. The sequence continues at coordinate 19,389,143 of NC_141563.1, read as the reverse complement.
TGATTGCAAACTTGAATATTTACAAAATTAACTACAGTTGTTTATTGCAATAATAATAATATTTACATTATTTCCATGGAAGGTGATGGCAAAACATAAGAGATCTTGCTGTCAGTGATTCCTATAATTTCCAGATATCACTGACTCTGGAAGTTGCTTGTTTTGCTTTGCTGCAGAAATGACTGGTACCTACTACTAATTTGAACAAACCAAGATAAACCTATATAAATGTATATCACAATTCTGAGCACAGGAAAGACTTTTTTTTTGGTTGTTAAATCAATGCTTACTGTCTGCCAGCATTTTAGAAACAGAAGTAAAACTCTCTAAAAGAACAAAGGACATTATTTTACTTCAATGCTAGAATTGAGGAAAATTCACTGCTGATTTAGACTGGCAGAGCTAACTCTGCAGATTCATCACAAAGAAACCTTTGTGGCTGCACTGTATGCACAGAAGAGCCTTTGATGTGCAAGCTTTTTGTTTCTGTAACTTCTGCAGGGTGATAAGTTGCATTAACTTCAATGACCGTTTTTTTTTTTGAGACAAAAACTGGAGAAGAATATGGAACAGCAATTGAGCAAGGTTTAGCTATAAAAATCACTTCCTCGTTCAACGTTCTTTCACCATGGTTGTTAAAAAGGAGAAGAAAGTTTTACTAACAGATTACAGAAGTACAGAATCTGAGTTTGGTGTTTGCTTTAAGCTAACTGCAAAATTGCAACATGGCATTCACTTATACAGTATAGTAAATGACTTAAAAATTACTTTGTTTACAGATACAAACCATATTGTTTTTTTTACATCTGTCAGTCTTGAAGCACTGATCAAACTGTAATATTTTAGAAAACAATATACCAGTATACAGTGCAGCTGCCTATTTAACATAGTCATCCCAATTAAGATTCTTGAGAGTAAATTTTAATTTAATTGGTCTATGGGGAACTTTGCTGTTTTAACTTTCCTCAGATACATCTGTTATCTTCAACACATGATAAATTAAGTCTTGCAACTTTAATACAAATTAGCCAGATTCCAAGTTGGCCAGTAAAAGATGGTGAATGTGCCTCAAATCATGAGTATAATCTACTGTATCAGCAATAAATTTGGCAGATCTACAGTTCTGAAAATATTAGTCAAACAATATCATACATATATATACTACATTTAGGTCCCTTCCTACCCTAACGATTCTATGATTCTATATAATCACCTTTGTTATACAATTTTATAGATGGAAAATAAGAAAAAGAAGGATAGAACAGAACTCCAGACAGGTAACTTGGACCTGTCCTGGCTCTGCTAGTGACTGGCAGATGTATTTGACCAACCATGAGTTAGTCTACCTACAACGAGAATCCTGCAATCTATCTTGTTTTATAAAACCATTTTATATCACTAAATTGAATTTTTAAAGGCTAGAAATTAGGAAGAAAGTCACAGTCAAAGTATACATTCCAGCTAACTGCTATGATATTTCTGATGTTCAAAATCCCAATGACATCTTAGTTTTCTAACTGTGCACAGACTTCTAATTCCTTCTGTTTGCCTCCTATACTGCAAGCATTTATGTACGGGCACTTAAGATAGGTCCCCAGCAGTGCTGCTTTCACAGAGGAAGAGTGAGATCTTGCCTCAACATAAGAACATCTCTTCACTGATCATCACTTCTCTTTAGATTATGATAACGCTTTCCCAGGATGTAATCTCTTCTATCCAAGCCTCTTCTGCTCACTGAAGAGACACCTGGGCTTCTGCAACCTTCACCTTCCTATATGTCCTTGGTGCTCATGCAGATGTGCAGCAAGAGGCAAAAGTCTAAGGACCAGACAAGCCTTGGTAGTCTCTCTACAGTATCCTGGATCCAAGCCCTAGCACTCAGCAAACATCCCAAAACATCACAGCAGGGTAGCAGATGGGTGCTTCCATTCCCTAGAGATGGTAATCTCCAGTACCTATCAGCTGTCTTTTACTCTTATTGATTTTTGGTTCTGGTTCAGGCTCAGTTGACTCCAATGTCTCGCCCTGATGAGCCCTTGTGCATCCTCACTTCCTCCCTGGGCACCACACTTGTTCTGTGATTGCAGCTCTGCAGGCAGAGAAGGAGCCTTCTCTTCAGGAGCCAGAAATAACAAGGCTCCAGCCCCCTCCATCTTGGAATTGATTTCTTGTCGACCTCTTCTTTCTTCTCTGATGGTACAAAGCCTGCTCATCTCCTCTCACAGCCCCTTTTCCTTCGTCAGCTTCTAAGCCAGAGCCCACCTCCCACAAGGTGGCCACTATGTCCACCCCACATTCACAGAGAAGCACTAGACAGCTAGACACCCCCTGAATGGTCTCTCTGAGTAATGCCATCAATTTTGGTATGGCTCTTAATCAGAGTGATTCTATATGAGAAAATGAATTCCTGCCATATGGTCACTCAATGTCATATTTGCTTACGCTTCATCTCAAAAGGCTGATGTCATATGTTACGTGTCATGTATGGGGTCAAGGTAACAGGCAAAAGATTTTTGGAACCGACAAAATAGCAGTGAGCACAACTACTTTGTTTATAATAATGCCATTGAAGGGATACAGAAGTTTCCAAATTTCCCAGCAAAACCAGATCCATTCTATCAATATTCACCATGCAACTTTTTTTTTTTTTCTCCTAATATTTCCCACACAGACCTAAAGAGGCTAGCCAAGGGTTTTGGGGGCGGACTGGGGAGGGGGGGGGAGGATCTGTTTGGATTTAACTCTTCTTTTGGGATTTTTACATTTAATATATGTACTCTTCAGTGTGATAAAAGCTGTTGTTACAGAATGTTTCACGATTGCACACCTCTTGGTCCTACAAACTGGAGATGTGACAGAAAATTGACAAGATACATTGTTTACTCATAAAAATATATATTCACATAACAAGATTTCATAATCAATGTTTTTGGAAACAAAGGAAAAAAGACAAACATGCCCTTTTCACATTAAGAGCTGCTTGTGTTATTTATATTCAGGTCACAGCAACAATGAGAACTAAGCATTTGGCTAGCAGCCTTTAATTTAATTCTGTTAAAGTGAATTTCCTCCCTTTTTCATCAGAGAATAATTTACAGCAGACTGCAACCCAAACAGAATAAAAATCACAGCTTCCTTATCTGCCTACCATTACCAATAACCCACATAGCAAATAATCTACAGTTATCTTTCAAAAAAAAAAAGCATTAAAAATGTTATTTTTGAAAAACACATATAATACAGTAAACATATCTAATTCAATATGTGAAAATTTTTCCTAATCCATGAATAAAATAGCTAGCTGTAATACAGTTGTGAATTCTAAACAAGAAGTATTGACAGTGTTGTGGATAATAGTTTATAAAATTTGAAAATTATATTTCATAGTTAACCCATACGATGCACATCACCCACTTGTGAATCTGAAACTCCTTTGTTCCCATTTATTCGACTTCCAAAGTATCAAAAAGGTATACCATTCCTTTTCATCAAAGTATCACCCCTGTCATTACACTGGCCACAGACACACTTCTGCTTCACACCATTCATCCCATCCATACCTAGCCTATGCAGAACCCTCAGGGTCTCTGTTTGCCCCTATGACACAAGATTCAATCTACTCCTGCTCATCTCTGATCTACGCTCTAGTACTGATTATACTAGAAAAAAAAAAAAAAGTTGTATTTCAGATTTCTACCTGTATAAAAGAGAATGCTCATTTTCACAAGAAGTAAATCTGCAGTTTCTGTAACTCTTGTAAAATAGCATGAGCTTCGTTTTCCACCTGGCAGATAGCACGCCAGGATGCAAGATGCCTAAGACAGTAGTGATGTCCTGTTAGCAACATCTTTTTGTTCAAAGGAGCTGGAGTATCCACAGACAACTCCTGTAGTACAGACACTTCATCACCTTCCCTGTCCACTGTGTGCATGTGAACCATGAGCTGCTGAGCATCTTCTCTGCACAACTGTGCCTTTGCAGGGCCAGGGGCTCAGTCACACTCCCTTCATGCCATATGGGAGTAAAAAGTGAGGAACGTGAAGAATGTCAGCATAGACTTAAAGGCTATGGGCACTGCCTGAAGAGTTAAGTCAATTCCACAGAAATATCATGGAGCTCAAATTCTGCAGAACACTGAGTTGATTATCACCATCACTTTACCCACAAGAAAATGTGAACGGCTTGCCAAGCCATGCTGCAAGGCCAAGACAGACATGGGATTAGAATTTGAGAATTCTTGGCACCCAGTCCCTTACTTCATATTGCACACTGACTTAAGCTACAAAAATCAAATTCATAAATTGTGATACAGTTCTATTAAGTGAATATTCAGGTAGATAAGCCAATTTAAAAATAAACCTTTAAAATACAATCCACATTTGCGGTTTCTAAAAATCCACAAGATAATTTTGCTGAAAATTTCCAGTAGAGTAAAATCAACATACTTTTGAAACAGATCTAGTAAAAACTTGTTGCAGGAGGGAGAAGAAGAGTATATACATAATTCTGGGCTAGATTCCCAGCCTGTGTAATATTTGTAATTAAAAGACTGACAAAAGGACACAATTTTTAAATAGCATTGTGTCTGCAATTAGATCAGAGTCAGTGTTCACGTTATGCTGAGTCAGTCACATTCACAACTGAGTGAAAAGCAAAATTTAATCAAGAATAAAAGCTTTTCATCCTTTTAGAACATGCTTGGCCAACTCTTTCCAGAAATGACACAGACTACACACAAACAACCTTAGGGACATGCTTACTAGCCAGCGGTGATCCAAACAGTTCACAGGATACTCTGACCCCACAATAACTTTTAGCTGTCAAGAAAAACAACCCACATAGTACTAGTGCCACACTCTGGGAAATCTAAAAAAAAATCACAAAAATCCCATAACATTAAAGTATCCCTCATCAAACAGGCAAGAGTCTGGGGCCATTTCTCTTCCTACCCCCCTACTCAGAGGAGGTCCCAGTCACTGTAGATTAAACACTTTTCCCCTGAAAGAAAGGTAATGACAACAGAGCTTGTAAATTCAATCAGATCCGAATCTCGTATAACTTAGTGATTCTTGGTCTGTGTTTACTGTGGCTGCACCACAGTTGGTCAGCTTGAGAGTGTACCTCCAATGCAGTGCTTGCTGTACCTCCTGAACCCTTCCAGTAACCCCTCTAGTTTCTGGGCAGCATTGCAGGAGCTATTTAATAATCAGCCAGCTCACACGCTTGGGCTGACTGCTGGCCACAGGTGGACTAGCTGACTTCATGGGAGTCACAGGGCCAGTGTGCCTGCATCACCTGAGTCACCTTGGTTATTCATAACACTTGGTATCTCAGCCCTTCATGCAATGGCTAATGGACTGTGTATCCTAATCAGCTGATTTTACATCAATTTGATTAGCTTCCTGGTTCCTCAGATTTTAGGGTGCACTTATTATCACATTTTTCTTCACTCTTATGGATACAGATACTTCTAAATTATTATTAAGTGAAACATGATGCAGCTGGATGGCCGCACTCAGAGAGTTGTGGTCAACAGCTCAATGTTCAAGTGGAGACCAGTGACACATGGCATTCCTCAGGGGTCCGTGTTGGGCCCAGATCTGTTAAACATCTTTGTCGGTGACATGGACAGTGGGACAGAGTGCACCCTCAGCAAGTTCGCCGATGACACCAAGCTGTGTGGTGCTCTTGACACACTGGAAGGGAGGGATGCCATCCAGAGCGACCTTGACAGGCTGGAGAGGTTGACCCGTGCCAGCCTCATGAAGTTCAACCAGGCCAAGTGCAAGGTCCTGCACGTGGGTCATGGCAATCCCAGGCACAAATACAGGCTGGGCGGGGAATGGATCGAGACCAGCCCTGAGGAAAGGGACTTGGGAGTGCTGGTGGATGAGAAGCTCAACGTGAGCCAGCAATGTGCACTTGCAGCCCAGAAGGCCAACCGCATCCTGGGCTGCATCAAGAGGAGCGTGGCCAGCAGGTCGAGGGAGGTGATTCTCCCCCTCTACTCTGCCCTGGTGAGACCCCACCTGGAGCCAGCTCTGGAGCCCCCAACATAAGAAGGACGTGGACCAGTTGGAGAAGGTCCAGAGGAGGGCCATGAAGATGATAAGAGGGCTGGAGCACCTCTCCTTACGAGGACAGGCTGTGGGAGTTGGGGCTGTTCAGCCTGGAGAAGAGAAGGCTCTGGGGAGACCTGATAGCGGTCTTCCAGTATCTAAAGGGGGCCTACAGGAAAGATGGGGAGAGACTGTTCAGTAGGGCCTGTTGTGACAGGACTAGGGGTAATGGTTTAAAAATAGAGGGAGATAGATTTAGATTGGATATTAGGAAAAATTTTTTTACAATGCAAGTTGTAAAGCACTGGAACAGGTTGCCTAGAGAGGTGGTGGATGCCCCATCCCTGGAAATGTTCAAGGCCAGGTTGGATGAGGCTCTGAGTAACCTGATCTAGTCAGGGATGTCCCTGCTCCTTGCAGGGGGGTTGGACTAGATGACCTTTGAAGGTCCCTTCCAACCCTAACCATTCTATGATTCTGTGAGATTCTCACCAAGCGATTTCACTGTATAACCTATGCTACAGAGCAGGTCTCCTTCCATCCCTGCCTGCTCTGGCCCTAGCTCGCCTTCCTGAGTGACCTGGTGCCCAGCAGTGGGAGAGCTGAGCCAGGGAGCCACCCCCAAAAGAGAAAGCCATAGGCTTCACTTGGGCTTAGCATTTGGTTTTGGAGAGGGCTACAGAAAGAATAACCTGATACTCTTGTCTTTTGGGGTTTCTAATATGCTTATCCTTGATTTAAAAAAATAACATCAAAAACTTGTTTCAAACCATAGTTACAGTTTTTAAGGGAAAATCTTGTTTTACTGAATCCACTGGGGGTTTTACTGTGATTTTAGAACAGCTATAATTCAGTCACTGCTCCCTTGGAACAATGTTCCAAGTATACTGTAATGTTTTCACCTACACTGAAAATATTGTCATGTAATAGACTATTATTTCTCTAATTTATTTTGGGTTTTGTTCTTTACATTTACACAGGTTTTTTTTTTTAATGTCTCCAAAATATTCTCAGCCTCTCATTTCCAGGTGTGATTTTCACATCCTATTTGTCTACCTGTAGACTCACAGTAACTTGTTGCAGTGTCTAGCAGAGACATATTTTTACAGGTCACCTATGTCTTGTCTTTCAGATGCCCACACAGTATTTTTTTTGTCTCATGTGACACTGGAAAGCCAGCAAAATGCTGCAGTGCATGGGATGCCCAGTAAACATAATCACAGTTTTCTAGGTTTCTTTAATTCAGATGCTACTGTTTGAAACAAAAAAAAAAAAAAAAAAAAACAAACAAAAAAAGAACCCCCTATGCTTAGATTGTCCCTAAAAACCTACAATGCTGGAAGTTACCAATTTTAAAATAACTGGGTTGCAAATAAGTTCAGAACTGACCCACTGTAGTTTCCACATCTTTGATGCTAAGACTGAAAGGTGGTGGTTTTTTTCCTGAAATGTTCATGTTTACTCCAGAAATGGAGTGCTGTTACAAGTGCATTATAAATAACTGCAATATGAGAAATGCTCATATTTGTTAAAGCAAAATAATTTGATCAAATTCGTCAATATATCACCTTCATCTGTGCAAAAAAAAAAAAAAAACCCAATCCTGTAAAGATTTCCTTCTGCAAATTTATGCACGTTTAGAGAAACTGCTCTCCAGTATAGAGCAATTGTGGAATATAATTTTATTTCCCTCAACATACGGATTAATACTGAAAACGCCCAAATAGAATGATGACAAATATTTTCTACTGATTACTGGTGAACTTAAAAGAAGTATTTCACAAGAAATGACGACGCAGCCCTACGGCGAAAACTCGACAGCGAGCTGTGCGCCCCACTCGCCCGTGGGCAGCGCGCAGCGGCACCTAGAGACTGCCTCGAGACTCGTTTATACAGCGGCTTTTAAGACTAAGCCTATTCATATCGGGTTTAAAAAAAAAAACAAAAAAGGAAGACGAAGAGAGGAAAAAAGGTAAAGAGGTAACGGCTACCGCGTGCAGCGTAGCCCGCGCCAGGCGCACGTGCGGCCCCACCGCCCGGCCGTGGGGCGCCGGCCGGGGAGCGCCGCGCGCAGGCTCTCCGGGCGGTGTGCAAACAATTCAACAGGTGGCTCCGTGGCGCAATGGATAGCGCATTGGACTTCTAGAGGGTTGAAGGGATTCAAAGGTTCCGGGTTCGAGTCCCGGCGGAGTCGCATATTCCCTTTTTTCTTTTTTTTTTTTCTTCCCCCTGCACTCCTCCCCTTTTGGCTGACATCTTTTCACCCCACGGTCCCGTCCCCTCCCTCACCGCCAGTGCAATCCACTCGACCCACCTGACGCTTGCCGGCGGCCGACTCCCGTCAGCGAGGACTCTCCGGTCCCGCCTCCCGGCGTGCCTGACGAAGGCTGGGAACGGGCGGAGACTACGGCGTCAGCCTCCATCGAGCGCGGCCGCGAGCCAGCCATCTCTGCTCGAGCCCCCGCCTTCGCTGGGTCCCGGCGACATTAAGGTGCTTCGCCGCCAGCGGCCAAGGCAGGCGGGGGCGAGGATGGACGCCGCGGCGAGCGGCCATTTGCCTCCGAGCGAGCGGGAGAAGGGCTCTGCTCCTCCCGCCTGTCCCGTCCCGCCAGGCAACGACCGCCGGCCGCGCGCGGCCACGCAGCGCGCGGGCAGCAGCCGCCGAGGCGCGCGCGGCGGCCGCAGCGGCCCCGGGCGGCGGGAGGCAGGCGCGTGACAGCCGGCTCTGCCCTGCCGCCCGCGCGCGGCTCCTTGCAAACACAGGCGAAAGAAAAACCGGCGAGCAAACCCCGCAGCGGCTGCAGCTGCGGCACCTGTCAGCACCCACAGACCTGCCTGCGCGGGCCGCTGGGACAGGCTCCGGAAACAAACGTCACTCGACAGTACGGCTCTGTCTTTTCCTGGAGGCATTTCGGCGGTGGTCCGCCATACAGTTCTGGTTCAAGTTACTTCAAGCCACAAAACAAGCCCCCAAAATGCAGCAGACAAAGCCAAAGCATTTAACACTTGAATTAATACCGTATTTTCTTCCTGACACATATCTATAGGTTGAAGATAAAGAGTGATTTTAATAACAGCACTCAAATTTTAAAAATTGAGTGTTACACCGCAAAACAGTAGCAGCACTAAACAAACCTCATTGATTTTGCTCAGAATTGAACAAATTATAAATTCATCTGAGTCACTATTTTATTTGTGTTGGTTTTTGATCAATTATTTTTAATCCTGCATGTATGACTACGGCCTGTTTTGCAAATGGCAATAATGTTTATTTAAAAGCAACAAAGGAAAAATCCACGTAACTGAAATAAAAAACACCATCAGAAACATTAACTACCACTGTTTTGCAGCACAGTAACCCACTCAGGAATGCCATATAAAATGCTATAAAATAGATATAGCCCTTTACGGAAACATCAAATATTCTCAGAATTTGCAGATAAATAGCAAAACCAAAACCTTTCTACATTAACCCCATAAAAAGTAACTAAATCGTGACAGAAGACAAAATATCCCTCCTTGTTCAGTCACTTTCAGCAATGTATTTCAGTTCAAATACTACTTCCCTTTCTACTTTTTGTGTTTAAAGATAGATTCGTAAGATTTGCTTAGTTCCTAGTGAAAAAAAAAATGAAGGCAGAGGCTTTTACATATACATATTTGCACATTGCATGCAATATTTAGATAATCAATACTCTAAAAGTGCAGATGTTAATTAAGGCCTACAGTCCACAAGAAAAAGAGAAAACTGCAGATTCAAGGAGCGGGCCATTTCCTAGAGGTAAGCGCAAGGACAGGTCTCCAGCGATACTGGCCGTATAACACATCCTAATCTGAATCTGCGTGGAAAATGTTGCACAGACAACATACAGTATTTCAGAATGCATTACGAGAATCGGGGGAAAGGATTTCAAGAATTATAGTAGGCAAGTGCTGCTTGCTACAAATTTATGGAGTAATTAAAAAAATAAAGCAATGTGAGGGCACAGAGGCAGTCTAATAATCAATAATGATTCTTATACCTGACTGGATATGAAGAAAAACTTTTTTTTGCTGTGAGGAGAGTCAAACAGTGGAACTCTGGGAGAAGTGCAGTCTCCATCCTTGTAGGTTTTCAAGCCCCGATTGTATAAAGAGTCCTGAGCAACCAGGTCTAACCCTGTTTTGAGCAGGAGGATGGGCAGGACAAGCTCTCCTCGTCCGTTCAAACCTGCCTTAAGGCAGGATTGCATGTCTCAGTGAGACTCACCTAGGTAGACTCCTGTGATAAAGACAGGACTTTTTAAAAATGAAGAGATCAAGAATAGGTTTATAACATAGAAAATACCAATGATAAGAAGACATCTTCAGTTTTAAGGAGACTAAGTTGATTGCAAAGAGAAGATTAAAGATCCCCGAAAAAGGAAAAAGTATGAACAATGAGAGCATGACAGAGAAAAGTGATTACTTTACTTCTGTTTCTGAGCTAGCCTAGCACCATGCCACCAACGACCTCAGCCACTGTTAGCCTAATCTCTTTTCCTTAGACTCTTGATTGTGACATCTAAGAGATGGACTGTGAACTCACGGGGCTGTACGACCATTGGATAGTCTCTGCCCCAAGAGCAGGAATAAGGGAGAGAAGGAATACTGGCAAAACCAGGGGGACAAAACCATGGTCTTCACCACAGGCTGCAAGAGAACCTTGGCCAGGAGCCGGATTACTCCTCCCCCTCCTTCTTCACTGACCTTGGCATCTGCAGCCGTTCCTCTCACCAGAAATTCTTCACAACAGGCTGGCAGATGCCTCTCAGGTTTTCTTCACATCATCCATCTCATCTCCTCTCCACTTTTTGCAGCCGGGCCGGGCTGAGTTGGGCCCAGACAGCCGCCCGGCGGGAGGCCAGAGGGTGAGAGCCACAAGGCCCAGAAGGCTCGCGCTTCCCCCTCTCTGCCCCGCTCCAGCTTTTTCACATCTGCTCTCTTTTAAAAAAAAAAAAAAAATTCCCTTTCTTAAATACGTTATCGCAAAGGCGTTATCAGGGAACATTCTGCTACCAATTGGCTCGGCCTTGGCCAGCAGCAGGTCTGCCCTAGGCCCAGCCGAGTCCACTGAACAAAGGGGAAACTTCCAACAGCTTTTTTCAGAAGCTGCCACTGTAGCCCCCCCTCACTAAACAAAACCAACACAGAACATAAAGAAACAGGAGAAAGGAATTATTACTGTCTGCAGAAAACATTCCAGTGACAGCTATTAAAAGAAAATATTACTTGCAATTTATAGGTAGATTCTCAAATGATATTGATATTTCAAATAATTTTTAAAATATATTTGAGTATTTTCAGAGAAATCTGATAATCTGAAAAAAGTATGCAATCACATGGCACATTTTGTTTTTACTCTCTCCCCGGCACCTTAAACCTTATGTCACTTTCAGTCAAATTTAATTGAAAGGTAGAGGAGTCCAAAATACTACCTGTCTATGCTTTTATGAAAATTGGTAGTTAAGAAAATATGCACTAAACCAGTGCCTTAACTAAAAGAGGTTGAAGTACAAGCTCAGGCAAACTGGGTGCTTTTTTTTTTTTTTTGCCAGCTTTGCTCAGCTGACTGGCAAGGCTGCAAACACAACCTGCAAGAACTACCCTGCAGCTCAGCAAACACCGTCCAGTACATCTCACCTTCACACAGAGGAACACGGACACTTGCTGGGCACAGTGTGTGGCAAACAGAAGTCATTAGAAGAATCAAAGGAAGGGAAAGGATACAGAACATAAACCAAATCCCTCACTAGCTATGTTGTACATCAAGTAACTTCAGTAACTAGCTGCTGAACAGTCTGAGCAACAGAGATCGAGTTGTTGCTTGCTGTGTAACACCAAAGCTTGCATTACTCTCTTAAAGTCTTTCAGACTTGTACGCTGCTTTTCCAAAGTTGCACTTAAACATTCCAGATCTACTATTGTGGTGCCTTGTTTTCTTTCCTCAGTGTTCAGTATTAATCTTTTTTTGTGCTTCCATGTCTCATCCAGATAACAAGACACCATAATTGTTTTTATTGGCTTTTTTACCATTTACAGAGAATTGGGATACTAGCATAAATAGAATTGTATTAGAACAGCATCTGCATGTTAGCTGAGACTGGGGGACAGGTGGTTCTACTTGTATGTTTGATACTTCCCAATGAGTTCACTTTACTTTGCACACCATTCATCTCCAGGCATTCAAGACTTTTTAGGGAATCTTGATTCTTGTCTGTGTCTGTTAGCAAAACATTATGGCCAACTTCAGAATAATATAAAAGAAACCCAAAGGACCAGGGAAAAACTCCTTTCCAACTTCACTTGGTGATCAATATATATATCATGATGCTCATTTCATTTTGGCTATTTCCAGCACAAAGCATATTTCAGAGCATATTTCTTGTTTAAAACTGCAACCTTTAAAATTCAGTGTTCTTATGATATGAAAACAATCAACATCACTCCTCCTCTGATAATCACTTCTAAATCTTTCTCACCCAATCCACCTAAGACAATGTAGTGACACCTTTATTTCTGCTGTTACCTGTTTCTTCTGCTACCTAAGGGCAGCAACTGAGTTACACCAACTGTAACAGCAATGTAATACCAGGTCATTAAAAACCAAACAAACACCACAGAAGTTTTCACAATCACATAAGGTTATGAACTGTCACTGAAGGGGAACTGAGCCATCTCTGGTTCTATAATGGTGGCAGAGGTCTTCCAAATTCATTCTATTCATTGACCTGAAGAACTATTCCAACTCAGCTACCAGACCACAATCTGCACACTACACCCTAGATTATGGACCCCACTGTCAAGTTATTTTCAAAAAGATCATTAGATAATCAATTATCAAATGGTAAAAATTAATAAAAGCAACATATGACCAAATGTTAAAATTTTATATGTAATACATATTTACATTATTTTATTTATTAAACAGTATGTAATTTCTATCTAATTTTATGATTATTTATAAATTATATGTTATTTATAATATAAATATAGATATAAAAGTATATGTGTATATGCTGAATTCTAGGACATTCTCAATCCTATTATGGTCAGTGCTGAAATAAACCCTTAACAACAAAACTATTTGTCAGTAACTTCTATTACAGAATTGTCCAGTAGTACCTCTGAGAAGACTTGGAAAAATTTGTTCTGGCACATTATGGGTGCCAAAGTGAATTACACACATAACTTTAAACTGAATTTTCTAATTCATTGACATAAAGACTGAATTCTGAAAAGACCACACTCCATAAAGCTGTATTCTGTGCTCAGATTTAACAACAAGCTTTCATATCATTATCTTTTTAAGTAAATATTAATTTAAATAAGAATAAATTTAATTTAAAAATCTAAATTAACTTAGATACCTGATAATTCGATAAAGCTCCCTACCAAACTCTCACTGCAAGAAATTCCCTACACCTCCATTTGCACATGACCTGCAATCTCAAAAAAACAAAAAAACCACCACAACCAAAGCATTCTGTAAAAAGTTTTATAACAAGTAAGTTGTTCCAGCTTGTTTTTTTTTCTTCAAGTCTTAATTGTGAAATTTCTTCTTCTTCCGATTCCTCTTCCCTGCGGCAAAAGCTGCTTTTTCACTCATGATCTCCTGATACTTCTTTTTATTATATCTGAACAAAATAGATAATTTACTTTTAAGCATGGTAAATCAAAGTTCAGGAAAAGATAACATGGAAAGTACTCTGCATAGATAGTTTGCCAAACTGAGTTCTCTCATGTTTTCTGAGCCAGATTTCTTTAATTTTCTACACTTACATGTAGGTAAAGGGAAATCAACACTTGGATTCACGATAAATGCAAGTAAATTTGTTTTGGAAGTAAATTTGATTGAAGAATCATTAATTTTGGCATAACCAGGGGGTTCTTCATTGCATATGCAATCACATTTTGGACAGTGCTGAAACACTGCTACTGCTCACAGTGGGAAGACTCATCAATTTTGACAATACAATGGACAAATGATACCCATGTTTGTAGTGCCTTCTCAGCAACCTCAAGATAATCAACCTCACTCTACTCAAGTCTGAAAACTGAGATGAGGTTAACACTAAACAATGAACAGGTTATACTTACTTAACATGAGTTGCTAGCTCCTCTAATACATATTCCATGTACCTGTACTAATTAATTACCACAATGGATCATTGCACACTGAGCAGTATAATGACTTTTAATTGTGAGACCGAAAGCTGACAAATATCTGCACTAATACTAAAGCCCTTCACCTTAGGCCCCCCCCCCACCTCAACAAAACCACAACACCGCCACATAGATTAACTCATCAAATTTCAAAGACATTAATTGTTAAAAATTGTTTCTTATAAATCAGGTCAGGTCAGAAAACCAGCGAAGAAATAGTTATACTAACTTGCCTTCCCAACATTAATAACTCATTTACAAGCCTGACATTAACCTTATAATCCCAAATCATGTACTGCTTCCAAGAAAACATGTCATGTGAAATAAGAAGTGCAGACTAACATCATGTAATAACCAGTGTCAAAATGGGTCAACTAAGGGATCTACTCCAGAAATTGTAGATTAGGCAAACATTAATTAATGCAATCATATTCTTTAAGTATGACTTCTAGTGCAATTTTAACTCAGGTGACAGGTGACAGACCGACATGCTTATAAAAGGAAATTACATCAACTTGCATAGAATTACAGTCAGCACCTATCAATTATGCCAAGAAAAATTAATCAGTCTTTAAACAAGAAGAAAAAGTGCATGCATAGGCATAAATCACTCAGAGACCTTGGGTTTTGGTATAGCCTGCGCAGACACTTATTTTAGAAGTGAACCAGAGTAGGGTGATTGTTATCTCTTCAACACTGACATTATTTTAAGAGTGACTGCTAACAGCGATGACCCGAGCTGGATAAAACCCTTTTATGAAAATAAAAAAATATGCCATCTCAG
Source organism: Chlamydotis macqueenii (assembly GCF_036417535.1). Classification (NCBI taxonomy): domain Eukaryota; kingdom Metazoa; phylum Chordata; class Aves; order Otidiformes; family Otididae; genus Chlamydotis; species Chlamydotis macqueenii. The sequence goes on along the minus strand of NC_141563.1, from coordinate 19,374,116 downwards.
TCTAATTATCCCCTGTCCCTTACATCTTCTCAACAGCAGTGCTGCTGCCATGCTAAAACAGACTAAAAAGTTTTCTCTGAAGTATAAAAAAAAAAACCCAGATAAGCTGAATAAAAACAACCAAAAAGTTGCACAGTTAAAAATACCCCTCTCTTACATAGGATATTAGAATTATAAACCCGTTTTTAAATACCTTCTAAATTCAGAATCCGCAAGCAGCTCTTCAACAATTGTTCTCTTCCTTTGTTTCTTAGGGACTCGACTATGGTAAAAGTCTATGGGAGAATCAACCACAGTTCCAACCTACAAAATAGAAATGAAAATATTCTTACTGTACAGCAAGATGTTGACTATTTTGCCTTATTTTTTTAAAAATCCCCAGCGACAAGTGTAAAGACACATACAGAGAAGATCAGAATGGTATCTTAAAAAAATGCAAAATATCAAAAGAATTAAGCAATGTTTTGTACACAGAGTCACTTTTTGTCTGATTGTTTAATGCACAGAGGAGGACCTGAGCTTTAAGACTGTACAGTTTTCAACACTGTTCTGCTTGTATTCATAAAAAATACATGTTAATTATTTGGTACACACTTGTTAAAAAAGGCTCATACTTTAAAAAAACAGTGAAAATCTAGTTCACTGAGGGTTCAGAATATGGATTAAGTCAGACATTTGCTCAGTACTGTCAGATCAGCTGAAAATACAGAACTCCAGCATATACACATATGTAATAAAGAGTTAAGCAGTTTGAACTGCAGCCAAGTAATCAAAATACTTCAGTAATTAAGCTGTGAAATTAAATCAACATAGAGGCTATCTACATAATAGGCAAGGAATAAGAACAGCTGTTCAAAACTTCAGCAGTACAATGCCACTTTCTGCTGCTTCCTTACCTGGAAGTACTTGGGTAGACCATCTCTATCATTCTTCTTATAAAAATGCTTAGGGTCCAACGAAGCTCTCATCTTCAAAACTTTAAGATCATTCTTCAGTTCACTAGTGATTTCTGGGGCCTTCATACCAAACCAACCGTCACCTGTTGTTTTCTCTCGCTCTGCCTAGGATGCAATACCAAGAATAATATTCAGCAACTAGGACAGGATAGAGCAGGGAACCCTCCCCTCCAAAACATACATAAAGCATTTAGAACATAACTCTGTACCTTTAAAAAGTATGTTTTATGACCCTTAAATAATAAGAAAGTAATCAGCACTGTAGCACTGTATTAACAACAGATTTGTACCATCTGAGCACATTATCTTTCACTTCACTGTCCTGGTGACTAAAAGGATGGCTTTTCACAGGATGACGCAAGGAAGACACTAAACTGCAGTTCTTCACTCCACTTCCAATGGGCCTGTATATGCACTGTCTCAGCATGGGGCTTTCTATCAAAGCCTATTGTGTCATTTGAGGCATTATCAGCTCTTCACTTACCCTGCGCTGTTTCTTTAGCTGGTGAAGTGATTCCCTGAAGGGTGGGACACATTCCTTTTTTTCAAAATCTGGAGTTACTATACTCTTCTGCAAGAGCTGTAAGATTTTAAGATTAGACAGTCATCTCACTGATACAAATTTTACTGCTTAACCATATTTACAGAACCTACAACAGGAATCCTGCAGAATCTAGGCAAGCATTATAATAAAATACTTGAGCTTCTTTAATCCGCAAAAAAAGTAATATCGAGCTTCAATAGAACCCTAGCCAACAACAGAAAGCAGCTGCCTAGCTCTGGAAGAACTGAGATAGCAAATGCTTCAGAATAAAGAGGGCTACCGTGGTTAAGCCTAAGAAAATAATCTCAACAAAAATAACATGTTCCCTTCATCTCAAAGGGTACTTTTGAACTAAAACTGCTAATTCCATATTAGGGAGAGTGTAGACCTTTATTTACTGAAATTCATTCTTGCCATGGACAAAATATCTCTTTAGCAGACCTTCAGCTCATGTACCATTAGGCAAAACTGCAGGCATTAGCAACTTCGTTTTATTTTACAAGATAATGCTGGTATTTGCACTGCTTTTCAGTTTCTGAAGTGTCACCTATTTTTAAATTATTACCATTAAAACCAAATGTAAATTCACACTGTGGCCAAAAAGAATGGAAGCTCTCAGCAAACCATCAAACAGGATACTTCTTTAAAAACAAGTAAACAGACCTTATTAAATTAACATCTTTGTGCTACTGTAGTCACAGGTAAGTGCGTAATTGTAAACACATTACCTGGTCCTTCTTCTTCTCCTTCAGTTGTTGAATTGCACTCGACCTAGGCTTCTGGTTTTTTGCATCAAAACTAATATATAAACCTCCAAGCTTCTTGATATTCAAACCAGGGTCTATGCTGCTGGAAAGATGTAAACTAAAAGAGAAATACTTAATGATTAGAACATTGTAACAAGCATGCAGCTAAATCTTCTACTATCCTCTGAGAAAGATAAACAGAAAAAATATTTTTCTTATTCTTCCCACTTAGGTTCAGTTCTGCAATGATTTTAAGTCTCGGTATCAAGAAAAAATACGTAATTTAGAGGTGACAGAAGATGAGGGGAGAGGAAAAAAAAAATCAAGCCATTATATGAAGTGAGAGTTTATTAAAGAACAATACCTGTGGAATCACTTCCACAATACTTGATATTAACTCTAATGCTGTATTCTTATCTTAGATATTACTATCTTCTATAAAATTAAATTCTTAATTAGATTAACCTTGCCAAAAGAACTCATGGCCAGCATCCTTCTATACACTGAGAAGCTTGCTAGCTAAAGAGAAAAAACCACCACAAAAGCACAAACATGTGAGTGGTAAAAATACTGTCAACTCTCAGTGAAAAGTATGAAGAGGCTAGAATTAATCATAGGAATGTTTAACTCCTTGTTTGCAGAACAGCACTAAGAATAATGTTATTAAACATTTCAAAGCTACTATGTTTCACATTCTTTTTATTACTACATTCAGGCAGCCAAAGGAATGTATCCACAAACAATGTATGATGGCTGACTCAAAAGGAGGTTTTTGATGACAAGAATGCTTAAAAGCTATAAAGTATTATGGAGAAATATGGTAATATCTAAAGAGGTACAACAGGTACTTACCGTAGCTTGAACGCTTATTAATACAAGCGCTTTACAACTTTCTATTAAACTGTGACTAATCTTCTGTAATGCCTTTACACTGAATACTTGGCAAAATTTTTGTAAAACTTCTGGCCTACCTGAAGGTTTTTAGAAGATTTAGACTTATTTATCCAACCTAAACAGAGTACTATGCTTTAAACATATGAAGCATATAAAGGGATTTTAGCAGGAGTTGGCCTACAAGAGCTCAAGAGGTCCCATGCAACCTAAAGTATTGTATGATTTTATGCTGGATGGACTTCACTTGCAGTGTCACTGTCCCACAGCACAAGAACTGAAAACACAAAAGTATGTGCGACTGTTTATGATTAAAAAGCATGTTCTAATTAGGCAATGTGTAAGGAATTTACTGAACTTTTAGTTATTTATATCCAAACTAAAAAAATCAACAATTAAGAAAACTGTGACCTGAATAAGAAATTAAGTCAGCCTGACCAGTTTAACCGTTTCACATTTTGTTTTTCATGCCAAACACATACAAGGCCTCCAGATGCCTAAATATTTCAGTGTTCTGTTCTGCTATATACAAAACTGAAAAAAACCCCAAACCTTGAATTTATGGATTATATCTGTATTTTATAATCTGTGCAGCCCCACTTTCCACGTCAATGTGACTTACGTGATGAAACTACTCCCTCATTTATTCCACATCATTTAGCACTTAATGTACATATCCTATGCATATGCTTGAATGAAATGCAAATTTTTTAGTTATTCCCAGAAAGATACTTACACATCAATTGTATTTTTCAACAAATCATCATCTTCATCTTTCTCATCTTCATCTATCAATTCCTCTTCAGCCTCTTCCAGATCTGAGGTTTCTTCACCTTTTTCAGTTCCTTCATGCTTACTTCCAACATCACTATCTTGGTCTACCTCATCTAGATAATACTTTTCACTGGAACTCATGCCAGGCTCAGTATCAATCACAAAAAGCCCTTCAGCATGCAGTGAACTGTTTTTTAATGATTTGTTGAGGGAAGGAGTCCTCTCATCTGCCTCTTTGTAACACAGATTCTCTTCAACTGTATCTATCTCTGCCACATCGCTATTTTCAGATTCATCACTTTCATCTTTGCTCAGAAACAATGCAACAGAATCATTTCCACTGCTCGATTTTTCACTGCTGTGGCATACAGATTCAGCATATCCTGCTGTTTGGTCGTCACCACTGTCTACACCAATTTCAAGCATCCTGCATCTACCAATGCTATCAGTTCTTTGTGCCACAGCTATATTCTTTTCTGGGCTACTCACTGCCCTAGCTTGCTCAACCTTTCTTAATTTATCAGCATGGGTGAAAGACTGCTCTGCAGCTGCCTCAACATCTGCTCTTTTGCATTCTGGACTTTTTTTACTTTCATTTGATGTTATTTGCCTTTGGGATTCTAAAAATTGTTTGGGACTCATGCAACCAGTAAAAGCAAGATCCATGTGCTCTAATTTCCCCACTCTCACAAGTATTTTGCTGCTCTGTTCTTGTATTCGGCTGTAAACTTCCTCTGAGTCATCTACCCCAACAGACTGGGAAATTTTTATTGTTTTTTTCCCAGGCGATTCAGCGTCATTTTGTTTCATTTTTGTAAGACTGCTGGGTGTCACATCATTTAAAACCTCTTCTTTCACATATTCACTCTGGGTTGTATCGGTAGACTTGGAAGAACAATTCCTTCTAGATGAAATGGGTTCTTTATTACTCTCAGTGACAGAGGAAGCGTCTTCTGTGTCAGAGACAAGTTCTGCAGCAGGTCTAGAATCAGAAATTGCTACTGGCTCAGATTTAACTGTGTCCTCAATTAAATTCTCAACTTCTGAAACAATTCTGTTTCCTTTCTCAGTCTGCTTAGTATTTTCTGCTTTTGATTTCATTTGCATACTCCTTGTAATTCGTTTGGTTGTGATGGATGGTTCCATATGAGAACTTGAGCAGCATGACTCTGCATCAGAAATATCTTCACTGTGGGCTGTATCCGGCTGCAATTTAATTTTACTCTGCCTGCTTCTTGTAGTTCTGGTAACATTAGGCTTCTGGACACCAGAAACAGCAGAGGAACAAGACTCAGCCTCAGAGACATCATCTTCATCCACAATCCTGCTTAACTTATTTAGAAAAGCTGTCTTGTCACGTGTTTTTTTGTCAGGAGAATCTGACTGATAGGGGACTACAATTTGTCGTCTTCTTGTTACTCTTACAATCAAAGGTGTCTGAAGACCAGACACAGCAGAGCAGTTTGATTCTGTTTCTGACACATCCCCATCAGCTTGTGGTTCAGCAACTGATTGTGCTGAATGAACAGTTGTGTTGTCACTTCTAGTAATTTGCATCTCTAAGCTATCACTGACATCTGACTTTGTTTCTGCATATTCCAACTCTTCAAATTTAGATTCCTGTATTACCTCTGGCATACGAATTGATTTAGTTCTTCCTCTAGTCATCCTCATAGACACAGGAGTACTAGTTTCAGCAGAGGCCACCTAGAAAAGGAGTGGAAAATGCACGTTATTGACAGATAAGATAACCTCATAAAGCAGACACTATACAAATCACTGCAAATATTTTTAAGCAAATCTATGCAAGCTGGCAACATATTACGTGACTCTGAGTAGCCCTATCTATATGGAAGAAGCATTAACAAACCATCCCTTGCTTATCTGTTTGTCTGCTTTCTCTTGGTCAAGGCAGGAAAAGAAACACACACATCCACTTAAGAAATATAAACAAATGCTTTAAGAAATAGAAACCAGTATCTTCTGTCTAATTCTAAAAAGTTCTGGCGAGCTGTCACGGGAAGCAAATCCAGAGGTGATGTTCAGAAGCATTCCAAGATCTGCTCAACTATAAAAAACTGAAGCCTAGCAACTGGCAGAACGCACCCCAGAATGGTTTCCATAACCAATTTTAGCAGTTTTAGGAACAGACTGGCCTCACAGCAACTGCAACACTAGATATAATCTGCTTCTTTAACGATGCTTGTAACAGCACGATATTCCAAAAACACAGAAGAATGCTGGATCAACATAAACCATGCTACCTAAACGATCAGTACTTAACGCAAGTGTCTCCATGTCTAGTGGAAAAGCCACTGAAAAAAAAAAAAAAACCTCCTGCGCCAAAAAAAAATAAAAAAATAAAAACCTAGGAAAAAAACGTACCCTAACCTTTAACTTCCCACGCTAAACGGCTTAAGAACCTACAACGGCTGCAAGCCCTGAGAGGGGCAGGCGATGGCAGGCCCGGCTGCGGCAGGCGGGCACGCCGCTGCTGCTGCGCTGCCGCCCTTGCTCCGCCGCCGCTCGCTGCCCCCAGCCCGGGCTACGCAGCCGCCACCGCCAAGCAGCACGGAGCCGGTGGGCTCCAACGCCCGCCCACTGCGGACACAGGCGCCGCCGTGACGAGGCCGCGTGCGTGTAGGAAGATGGCTGCCGCAGTGCCGCCGCCCCGCGCGGCGGATAGCGTCCGTCTGCCCGCGCCCCCCGCTCCCCTCACCTCTGCCGCGTCAGCGGGCTCGGTCCCGCTAGGGCTGGGACTGCCGCTGCGTGCCCCGGCCCGCGCCCCCTGCTCCCGGCTCCGCGCCGCCGCTCGCCGAGTGGCCACCATCTTGTCAGCCGCGCCGTGCCCGCCCCTTCCGCCCGCCCTTCCGGCGGCGCTCGGCTGGGCAGCGGGCGGGAGACGCCCCGGCTGTCACCGCCAGGTGCCACCCACGGATCAGAGCGGGAGCCGCGGGACGGCGCCGCTTTGTACCGGAAAGCACTGCGGCAGCGGCAGAGTGGCAGAGCGCGCTGCAGGGCCGCGCAGTCCCGGTTAAAGGAGATGCCTTTAGATGGTGATGCCTTTAAACGATGCCCAGGGCGTAGGGCACTTCGGACCGTATGATGAGAATTCATACAAGGCACAGATTAAAAGCCCACAAGAATTTAGGATTTTAATTCAAGCTTTCAAGTTTCTCACAGAAGGAAATCCAATCTCTCCCACTTTGACACAAAACAAATTAATATTACATTATCAGTGACTCGAGAAAAATAAGATTATCATGTTTTAAAGTCATCATGTCTTAAAGGGTACTTCTCTACAGCAAGCAAATTAACAGTTTACAGAAAGGAAATAAATAATTATTCCATTAGAGCAGCCTATACATTGTTTTAGCACAATTCTTGTTTTGCAACATTTCAATTTATAAAACTGAGCACACATGCGATTCTAATACAATTCAGAATGTCAACAGCCAAACAGACAGAATTCACAGACAGTGGTTAATCATCAGCAGCACACAACTCAAAGCTGGTAGGGAAGTTTAAAATGAAATTCCTGTAATTTTGAAACTGTGATACACACTGACCTAACACTAACAAAAGACTACATTTTGATAAGGAGAAAAAAATTCAAACTTTTATTGATGCATTACCAGTTGCAATTCCCCCCTCTCATTTATCAAAAGAGCTGAACAAGTCCAGGAGAATGTCCCAGTATTTGCCACCTACAGATAAGATATTTGAGGGCTCAAAAGGTACCTTGAAAAAGATTCACCTTTTACCTTAGTGGAATGGATTATAGGAAGCTGACACTCTAGACGCTGCCTACAAGCATTTGAATTCCACTAGCTGCTTATATGACAGAATTTGAAAGATACTGGTGAAAATTTATTCCCTTACAGTCCAAGTAACAAAACAAGCAAGCTGAGTTAATGAGTACTACTAGTATGAAGCCCCGCTCCTGCCTGAAATAAAAAAGAAAATGAGTATTTTAGACAAGCTCTGTATCAAGCTCCTGCTGAACTATAAGTTGAACTTCTGCTATCTATTCTGATTTAAAGGCCAAGGAAATGAAAAGGCCTTTTTGATAGAAAGCCTACAGTAAATCAGAAGCCTTGGCTTAACTGCAGTAATCTCTTTATGATTCAGAAGCCGGTGTGCTAAGCTACTGCTAAACAGAAATAAACCTAACTTGAAGCTAACCCTTGCTCGCAGCATTTCTGAATGGCACTCAAGCAACAAAGTTTCCTAGGCAACCTCCAAAGAAGTAATCTATTTTAGACAATCTTAAAGTGAACAGCTTCCACATTCGCTATCTGTTCCAACACGGCCAGTTCTGATTGCACAGTTCACAAGCAATCAGAAAAAAAAAAACCAAAACCAAACAAGCTACAGTTGAGAAGACAGGCACAATTCAATTGTAGACTAACAGATTTTTTTTCATCGCTTGTTTTAAATTCTTATTTTAAACATTCACACAATAATACATTTTCTGTTTCAAACAGTAAAGATGCCATCACACTTGTGCAAACACTAGACAAAACATATTGAGGCAGAAGAAGCCAGAAGGAATTCAAGTAATAGTTGAAGTAATTTGGAAAATGCATTTTTTTCTAAACTTTAGAGGTCTTTTGCACTATATTAAAAATAAACCAATTTTCCCATCCACGCAATTAAACAGCTGACTTGCCTATATATACATACCAAGTAATGAGATACTAGTTTAATTTTTGAGGGGTAATTTTTCATAAAAGATAACAATTTTCTATAAAAACTAGTGCTTGAAATCTATGTACCTACCAGATAAGTAGCTATTATTTAAGAGAAATTCATTTAAAAAAAATAAAAATATATGTTTCTCTATACTACCTAACGGCAGTTTAAAATATAATGATAATTTTACAGTGAACTGGTCATACAAAGAAAAATATTTTAAACTGTTTATCTATAGATAATTTCAATTAAAAATAGCAAACAAAATATTTCATATTTTAAATGAACTAGTCAATAGGTTAAGAAAGAAAAACAGTGTTAGAACACTGCAGACACTCCTGCTGACATCACACTGAATAATTACAACTTTTGGTCTTTGTTACAAATGCTGTAAAAGTGTTTCTATGAAAAAAGCAATGTTCCCCCCATCCCAGAGAAATTAAAACAGTAAGCCTTTTTAGAAAAAAAAAAAAAAAAAAAAAAAAAGAAAAAGTGTTTTAAGAGGCATTTCTTTTAGCCTGCATGATATAGCCTTTGGACTTGATAATTCCTCTGCTTTTAACAATGACTGAATACCGGAGAAGCCATAAAGGAATCCACTCGTGTGCTTTCATGTTCTGGATGCTTTCCTGAAGAACTTCTTGGAAACTTGCTTCACAAAGTAATTCTGAAGTTAAAAAGGGATACTCATGCTTTAAATAATGTCATGTAAACAGCTGCAAAAAGCAACACTCATTAAGAGAAGTCTTTTCCTACAGTCAAAAATCTTAAGCAGTGCCATATACTCCACAGATCCACTCTCGTGAAATGCATGTAGGGTAAAAGCAGCTGAATATTACAGAAGGAATCTTCAGGACACTTTTTTTGCAACATTGCAACAAAACTAATTAACAGATTTCTACAATATCAAATGGAGTCTATTTGATAGACAGAGCCAGAAGCAGGAAAAAGTGAAAATTACACTGGAGAAGCTAGCTAGACAAACCAGAGGTGAGTAAAGCAGAGGGCTGAAATCAGCAAAGTACTGCGCATTCTGCAGTCACTGGAAGCTCAGCATTTACAGCATCTCCCGTAACTGGGCTCATTATAACAACAAGCCCAGAAAGCATTAAGAAAAAAGGGCTTAAATGCCACAATGCAGAAAAGGAAGGCAAGTACAAAGTTTCCTGGTTTCCTCTGGAAAGCCAGTCAAGGGAACAACCTCTTTGATAAGCAGTGTTCCCTAAAGATAGTCTCAATACTCTTCAGCTGTCCATTACAGAAAAGTTAGGCTTAGCAAGCAATGCATAAGGGAACCACTCCTTGCTTTGTTTTCCATCCAAATCCTTTTCTCCTGGTTTTCATGACCCTCAATAGAGAGCATTTATTAAATCGCAAGTTGCCCTTCGGACTTCACAGGACATGGAAATTGTCAGATTGAATGATAATACATCTTGTATGCTGCCAGAGCAGTGCTGATACATGCTCAAGCACTGATAAAATTCATCAGTTGTAACAGTGGTACTATAAAGCATGTACTTCATAAATAGCGTTTCATATAAATTTTTCTTTGGGGGGAGGGAAATGGGAAGAAACGAGAAGGAAGAAATAGTATAATCATCATGAATAGTTGGTCATAATGAAGAACATAGGGAAGGAATGAACAAAATATTGTTTAAGACTTCTCACTTAAAATTCCAGAAAGATATTTAAGGCATCATTATGGTGAAGAATATTAGATGATGTTTTGGATAAACTAATATAATATCTCAGAATATTCTAGGGAGCTGGTAACTCAAGAGCTCTAAAATATAAAGGAAAGCCTCCAAGTTCTTCAATCAGTTTAGTAAACTAATCACTGCACAAAATAAATAAAGAATTTACACTGACTCCTCTTGTAATCATGTTATTTTAAGAAGTTGCTGCTTTGAAAGAATCCTGCTTAAAGCATAGTAATTTTACATGTCTAACATTACCCAACTAGTCAAAAATCAACTGACCATCAACATTCCTATGAAATCTATTTCACAGACAAGTTCTGGGCAAGTGGACTTTCATTTATCATTTATTGGCCTTCAGCAATACAACTGTCATTTCCTTCTATGTTTTGTGGAAATAAGCTATTTTTTCAACATATGCAGTACAAATTTATCAGTAGTTTGTTCTATTTATTTTATTTTCTTTGATTAAAACAATTTCAAGGAACTATTCAAGACTGGAAGATAGCCTTTTTCCTCTCCCTGTTCTTGAAGCAAAAGCAAAAACTTAACAGAAATATTTTATAGAGGAGCTTTTAGAATCTGTAGTTCAGGATTCAAATATAACAAGCTTTGAAGTTCAGAGAAAGATTATTCCTGATTTTGTACTGAATAAATGCATCTAGAAGTCTTCTGTTAAATTATCTGGCAAAGTCTTACCTTTTGGGTCATTGTGAGTTAATAGCTGTATGTCAAACTCTTTTGCAAATGCTGTGAGATCAGGTGGCATCACACAACAGGAAGCTAGGTTCACCTGATTACTACTTGGTTTCACCTGAAAGTAACAGAATATTTTTATAAGGAAAAAAATTAATATACTTATTTTAGTTGTTTCACCCATGCCCTCTATTACAACAAAAATTTTTCTTTGACCAATTTGCCTTTGACCATTGTTTTGAGGTCTGAACAAGGCTAATTAATTCTGCATGATGCTGAACAGGCAACTCCTACATCTACAATTTCCTGCAGCACAGAGCCCAAAACAAGAGTAAGATCTAACTTGAGGTCCTGCCACAGCAAGATGAATACTAACCCATTCTGGCTTCCTGTCTGCTATGCTCCCTAAACAGCAGCAATTTTTCTTTTCCTCTCTCTAATAAAAACATTATAGGGGCCTTAGTTTGAAAAAAGACTTCAAATAAAAATAAATCCAAATAAATTTTTGTTAAGGATATATAATTTGCAGTCTTCCCTGCCTTCAGTAAGTGCCTAAATCAGATTAAGTAAAAAAAAAAGATAATCCTCCACTAACTTTCTCTGCTCATCACAAACTGCACTCCTGATCACCATGCCGGTGGTCATTAATCCCCCCAACTATCCTCTTCTCAGTATACACAAAACAGCGAGGAGCACAGATCAGGACTCTCAGCAGGACCTCTTCTACAGATACAGTATGTTCACATACCACAAAAGAAATGTTGTCAGAGGAGTATTCAAAGAGCTAATAAGGAAACAGTAAATCCATGAGCGTACATGAGCATGGACACATACTAGTACAGACCTCTACCACTCAAATGTTACAAGAGGCAATTAGTCACATTGGACAACAAAATATTGTGCCACTTCATTCTCAGCCTGTCTTCCTCTTTACATTTAAACTTAGCATTCAAGCAGCATTTTTCCAAGGGGAAATCCCTCCATTCGTAACACAGCTTAAAGTGAAAACAGCTGTTTTCAGAGTCACTGGAATAAATCTGAAGGTGTAAGAGTACTGTTTATATTCCTTCCTAAATAGAAAAGCACTCAAAAGTCAAACCTTCAGTTCCTCAAAGAACCTGGTACTAGACCTGCGGTTTCCAGCCTCTGCTGGTCTGTAGGTAAGAACACCAAACAAGTGACAGTCACACTTTGAGCCTCCCCCACCTTGAACAACACTGTGACCATCCATAAAATGCTGAAACTAACAGGGCTATTTAATATTTTGTATATTAACTCATTTATAACAGAAGTTTATGACAATGTAGCAGCCAATAAAACAACAGTTAGTCTGTCCTAGAAATGCTACAAGTAGGAAGTTTGTTCTCACCTGCGCCCAGAGATACAGCTGCTCTAATAGTGTTTTATCTAGGTCAGAGGTACCTATGGCAACAATCTTTTTGTTTTGAACTAGATTTTCAAGTTCTTGCCAATAAGGTTGCAAATACTCCAAGGAAAGGCTAATTCCATCTTCAACGGGAGGTGGAGCAATAATGACTGAGTCCAACTGAGCAACTCCAAGGGCAGAACATGCTGAGAAAAAAAGAACAGAGACACTGCAAAATCTTTTGTGAGACAAACATAAGCAGCATGACTCTTCAAATTCACCAAAAAACACACCTCCTGCTTCACTCTGCTAGCTTCCCATTCACCATTTGAAACTGAGTGTATCAGCAGTCAAGGATAGTAACACAATGTTTTTTGTAAAAAATCTCACAGCTGAAGGCCAAGTTTCAATTGTAGGTCTTGGGGGAAAAAAAACCCAAACCCAAACAAACAAAACAAAAACCTCAACACCAAACAAAGCATGAAGCTTCTTTTTTTTCCTTTTCAATGTTAAAAGTGTGTTTTTCTCTGAAGACAATGGTGACATACAATTCTTGATTCCCTCACTTAATTACTTCCAAAATTTGTAACTTTCACTCTGAACTAGAACCCAGGGCATGGACTATGAGAACCATTTGATGTATGCGAGGAGTTAGACCAAAAGCACCCTAAATATGGAGATTTAAATTGCTAGAGAGAAGTGGCAAGTCTTGGAGTATCACTCAGCTTTAGGAAAGATGCAAGTCACAAGGCCTCTTCTGCACAGCAAAAAATAATAAAACAAAGTAGCTAAATAAATTATTTTCTTCTGCAGGAGGATTCTATCAATGTATTTTTAATAAATGGCACTAGAACTTACGATAAAGAGGCTATTAACTGGGGTATCAATAGAAAAGAACAATATCTGACCCTTTGTTTTTTGGTAACTCCTTATGCCAAACAATCTTCCAAAGTGGTAAAGTTCAGTACAGCCATTGTATTGTATTTTCAATAAAATGTAACTATTTCATCAGCTGCTTACAGCATTGTTTTATTTCCTAAATAATCTCTGAAATACTGCACAGTTAGTAGTGAAGTTCATCATGTTAAAAACAACTGGCAACTAACAACAACTAGTAAGAACTATTGTATCACTGTTAACAAAACATCACATGTAATTCACTTTTTAACAAGTTTTGTGTTAAAGAATGAAAACCTGCTCCTGCTTGGAGCAAGGAATCAATTTTGAGTTTGTGGACCCAAGGTTAAAGCGATCCACACTGAAGTTTACCAACTGAAGTAATGTGTAAATAGACTTGATGACCTAACTCTCTCTTACTAATAAAATAAGATATACTTGTGATAGTCACTAAATACATCCTTTAGATAGAAAAGGTTCTAATTTTATTTCTAGACACTAAAGTAAAAAAAGAAACTCTACCAGAAGTTTGACTTTCACACTTACCCAGGTCAACTGCATCTCTGATTGGTGAAGAGTTTGATCCAACGATGAAAAGTTTTGCTATTTTCAAAGAAACTGGAATCAATAACTAAGCAAGCCAGCTATTACTAAATGTATAGCTACTTACTTTTGCTATATACACTACTTATGAGTTATTGGGTAAAGGATTTGTAGAATATACACCAATTACTTCAAAAATTGGGAAAAAAATCCAACCTTCTGAAAGGTGACTGCCCAATAAAGACATTATTTTCTTAAATTTCAAAGTTGTTGTGTAGTCCCAGAACAAGAAATTATCCAGTCAGATGATCAAATAAGCTGTAAAGCTAGAACTTAAGCATCAAGACACTAAGCAATAACTGTAACAACCTGTATAAAAACCCCAATTGTAACAGTACAAACAGACCTCTTCACAACTTACTGAAACTCAAAACGTACTAGTGTTATTTGGACTGCCTCCTTCAAGTTCATCATATTCAACCTGGAAAAATTACGCAAATAAATTTCTTCCAATGCTCTTTCTTAACTGCAGTATTATCTGTAATATTTCACTTCAGAAAAGTCGAAGATTCACAAGTACATTTAAAATGCCTTGAGTGGATGCAAGCTAAACTAGAAAAATGCTGAGCTGCTTTAAAACCTGAAATACGAATTCAAGTCTTTCTTAGCCAACTTCTAGACTACCCAAAGCACAAGTGCGTACAGATGTCATTTGACTTTGCAATTACAAAACATGGTGGAAGAAACATATATGAACATCCTATTATTGATTGCATATGAAATATTTTTATGCCACTGTATTTTTTACTACATTCTTACCTGATACTTTCAACTCATCCCTTTCTTCAGGATTTATTTTCTCTATAGCTTGAGCTACAGTACATTCCAGAACCTCCAGCATTTCCTGTAGTAAGTACATGAGACTTAGCAACAACTTGTCAAGAGGAGACAGTAGGTTCCTGAAGAATGTTTTAAAGTAATTAATAATTTAAAAACTGCAAGCCTTACAGTAGTTAGAAACAAAAATAGTATAAAAATGCAATGACAGAAAGTAACCCAATGCTTCTTGATCTCTGAGTGGAGGTCAGGAAAACAAAGCTGTAAGAAAGGCCCTATATGCCCCTAATTTAAAAAACACAAATTACTGATAAGAATTATTGGAATAAGCTTTAGCAGTGTTCTGATCTCCTGATGTGAACACATTGCTTTGCCAATTCAAACTGCCTTGTTTTAAGTAACAGCCTCACAAGCACCTGAAAAAAAAAAAAAAAATTAGCAGAATTATGGAGTTTGGATGTTGGGTAGCAACATCTTTGTATAAAACCGTTTTGTAATTTCAGTGAAGCCTACAGTGAAAACACTGTAAAATACAGATCTAAACTAAAAATTAGGAAAGTTTCAGAGATTTCGCCTTCTAACCTCATTTAAGACTAGGCGGAGATCTCATGTCATCCGGTACAAGGTGAGTTATTTTTTAAGTCTTTACCTACATGAGATTTTGTGTTATATGCACTCACACACCACCCTGCCCCCAACTAAGGACTCTGGCAATTTTTGCTGTCCTACCAAAAAATCCTCAAGTGAGTCTTCAAGTTATTCTACACAGTCAGCATTTTAAAGAAAAGTTAACTTTAAAAAAAAAAAAATTACTGGAAACCAATACAAGTCATAAAAGAATTTGACATTATGCAGTTAACATGTTTTGACAGTAAAACCTAACTTACACCTAATAATTGACTTTAAATAGATCACTACCTCTTACAGAGACAAATGTTTGTTTATGTTCTCTTCTTGAGCAATCATTAGATCTTTCACAAATCATTCAGCAAGAACCAACTCACCACACTCCAATATGGAATGCAGCAACCTGCAGTTCATGCCACCACAACTGGTAACAAAATCCAAATAAATGGTTACGAAAAGTTTTGAAAGTTTTTTTAGGGGGGGAGGTTTTGTGGTGTTTTTTGTTTGTTGTTGTTGTTGTTTAACTGTAACATGCTAATATTTCACAGAGCAAATAACGTATTTAGTGGGAACCTAACCTTCAGAAGCAACAGTGAAGGAGGAGCAGGCAAATACACCAAGATCTTGATAGCAGATGCCTGTGACTGTGGTTTTAAGAATTACGTGGAAGTCTTCAGTTCTTAAGTGAAAAATTGCCACTTCTGCATCTTAAGAAATATTTCTGAGACAACCAAGGCTACCGACCCTTCAGAGTTTCCCTCCAAATGGGGTGATCTTCAGCTACCTAGTTTATAATCTCCATACTCTCCATACTTATAATCTCTCCATCGAGTTTTTACAAGCATGCTAGCAAACTTCTAAGGTACACACATTTTTTTTGTGTGTGTATGTGTGTGTGATTGCCTCTACAAGTAACCTGAAATCTTACAGACCAGGACTTTCATTTTGCTAAGAATTGTCTTATTTGCCATTAACAGAATTCTTTACTTTGGTATTTCTTAAAGTCTCCAAGTTTACTCAATATATTGGGGAAAAAAAAAAAAAGCAGATTTAGAAAGACATCTGGAGCTGCAAATGCTTTTACAGAAATTTAATAGATTCATTTATATTTTAAAAGGTGTAATCAACTACATATTTCTCTGTTTTCACGTGTAACATGGTTAACATGCATAACACCTCTCCTACCTGATTTAGGTCTTGTCCAATCTTGGAGCTCCATTCAGTCAGCGTTTTCTGAATGCAGTCGCGCACCTACAAAATATTTTTTCATACTGAAGTGTAGGCATGTTATAGTTGCACAGTGATTCACAGGCACGCAAGACAGACTGAGCAGATGAACTAATGACACCGTTCCATCAACCACAGAAGATTTTTCCTTCATAGCTTCCATCTGAAACTTGTTCAAACTAGTTTACTTACATATTTTCCTCTTCTCTTTCACAAAGAGTTTTAGCAGTAATACAAGTACTGTACTTCATTTATTTGTCAGACCAATACCATCTTGAAAGGAAAGAACAATGCTAAGCAAGCAAGAACTAGGGTGTGGGGTGGTTTGTTTTGTCGGTTTTTTTTTTTTGGCATAGAGATTCTTAAATTACAATGTAGTCAGATAATAGCATACGTGCTGTGACATTGTTAGAAACGAGACTTTACAATCAATCACTAAATATTCATTACATTAATTACTTATCTTTCCAAAATGCAGCTTTTAGTTTACTGCCTACCCATTCCACTGTGCCAAACCACTAGTGCTTTGAAGTCTTTCATTACTGACGGGGGAACTGTCAGATCCTACCACACACTTGCCTTTTTCCTGCATCCACAGATGCAAAATAAACTTGATTAGGATTCTGACCATGAATTTTCTTGAACATAGTAAGGCATAACTAAGTCTACATCAGCTAATTAACTGTATATCATACTAGTGCTTCAACTGTATTGAAGCACTAGCTTCCCTCTGATACATCTTGGCAGTTGTTACCCTGCAGGCTAAGTAAATGTAGTGCCAAGATTGGTACCTGCTACACGTAAGAGAATTTTTATGAGCTGCTGCTTTACTTCACTTCTAGCAATATATTTTATACCTATGTTGCCACCTAATTTTTGTACCATTAAATAGCGATTTCCTGTGACATCTAACATTAATTCACAGAGCTCATAATACCATGCACAAACTAGAAGCCAACCTCCTCCCATAAAACTGGATATCCCAAACTTTAAGACATTATACAGTAACAATACCGTGCAAGCACAAACTCTATACATTCTTTCCCAGTCACTTAAAATGGCATGAAAAAGATAACTCAGTCGAAAGGCAAGAACTGACTCCCTGCCACTAAATAAATATCCACAATGCTAGAATTCTTTAGCCTATTTTAATGCAACTTACAATGTTATCTTTTCCTTTCTGAGGGAAAGTGAGTCAGTGCTAAATATGTATATTCTATATATCTGTTCTTTGCAACTCTCACACCTTATATTTCTACTAGAGCTCGTATGCAAAAGCCCCTGTTTCCAAAGCACACCATTCCCCTGCCCTCAACACACGTGAAAAGCACAGTGTATTTGACTGCTCTGACCAGCTTTTCCAAATACAGTTACATCCCCAAACTCCTAACGTTAGTTTTCGCAGCTCGCGAAATTTTAGCTTATATGCTGCCACTGAGAACTATACACACACTAACCACACCAAATAGAATATTCAAAACGCAGTTTATTTCTGATAATTAATGCCAATTATTTGCTGTTGGAACTCCAGCAACTCTGGAAAGCAGGCAGCCTTATGTTTAAATGCAGATTTCTGTACAAACACATACATTTAAATACCTTGATTGATTAGTTATGCACACTAGCTACTCTTTATTTAACAGTCCTCGGAAAACTACTGATCCACTACGATCCAGCTCTCTCTTTGCTACAGAATCTAGCCCTATTTCATACAGATCACAGGATGTTGTAATAAGCAACCAGGCCAAATAAAAAAAGATATTACCACATGACAACTAAATACAAGTATGATGAATTCTTCCTTCTTATTACATCATCCTCCCAGTCACCTTTCTTACCATTTGTGCACCATCAATATGCAACCAACTAGCTTCTAGAGTATCAACACAGCTGCAACCCGGCAACAGCCAGACAGAGCGATAGTTCTGCTGATTATCAAATGACCACTTTCAGATCACTGTGTCACGATGAGACAGCAAATGCAGTGGTTTTGAAGTTCACGGTCGCAGGATCTCCAGTCATTTTATGAGGCATTCATATGCATTTTATGAGCATTGTAACTGCTGGCACATACAGCTAAAGGCAAGAGCTTTAACGTAGCTCAGAACACACAAAAGATACGTTAATATAAGAAAAAAACAACAACAACAACAAAAAAACCAACCAAACAAAAACCAAGCGAGCAACAGTTTTCGCCTTTCCCATCCCGCACCTCGAGCGCGCACACGCGCGGTACGGGCACACGGGGCACGCGCGGAGGGCGGGCCTCGCCGCGGGGGTCGTTCGGGCAGAAAATGCCCGGCACATCCTCTCGGCGAGGGACACTCAGCCGGGCTGTTCGGCGCCGGAAAAAAAAAAACAGCCCTACTCGGGATAACCCTTTGAGCGCACCCGCGGGCGACCGGGACGGGCACCCGGCGCTACCCCCCCGCCGCCTCACCGGCCGCGGCCAGGCCCACCCCGGCCCCCCGCCGCGCAGGCGCTCGCCGCAGCCCGCTCCCGCCGCCTCAGGGGGAGCCCCCGCCTCACGGCCCCCGGAGGGGGAGCCGCGGGGTCCGCTCCGCTCACCTCCTCGCCGGGGGTGGGCGGGCACTTCTTGCGCGGGCAGCCCCAGTTGAGGAGGTTGCCGGTCTGCAGGGTGAGGGTGGCCGCCCGCTCCAGCAGGGCACGGGCGCCGTCCGTCCCCATGGGGAAGCCTGGCCCTGCGGCGGCGGCGGCGGCAGCAGCAGCAGCGGCGGCGGACGGCCTCCCCGCGACACCTGCGGCAACGGGCAGCGCCGCCCCGTGACTCAGCACAAATAACGGCGGCAGGGGGGCGGCGGGGGACGCTTTGTAACCGTCCCCGGTCACATGGCGCGAGGACAATGGGCGGCGGGGCGGGCCCAGCGCGGCGAGGAGCGGATCCGCCGGGCAGCTCAGGCCCCGCCAGCGCCGCCTCACCGTCCCGCCGCGCGCATGCGCGTCACCCCTCTCGAGGCCGTTCCCCTCACCAGGCAGCGCCCCCTGGGCGCCGGCCGCGGCGCAGCGAGCGGGGCGGGGCCTTCCGAGAGGAGGGGCTGGCGAGCGGGCGGGGCGGGCCCGGCAGCTCGGTTGGTGCCGCCGCGCCGCGGGAGGGCTGTGGCGGCTGAGCGGGGGTCTGCGTGTCCGCCCGGCCCAGGGAGAGCGGCGACCGCGGGGACCGGCCCCAGCGTCGCGCCCTGAGCGGCGGGCGTGGCTCTGCGGGGCGGTCTCTCAGTCCGGTGGCCCCAACGCACCCGCCTCGCAACCGCTGCTTGCTTAGCGGCTCTGCAGGCTGGGTGCGATTCATGGAGCCATCGGAATTTTAGTCATGGCGCTTTTGAGTGACAATCATTGACAGACGCTGGGGTCAAAGGCCCCCAAAAGGAAACCAAAGGCTTGTTTAGACTAGTTACTTTCAATTTTGGTGAAACTCAAAATGTAACGTCAGGGTGTAGCTCCAGTTTTACAGCCGCTGGTGCCAGTGAACACACGCTAGGTGAAACTTGAAGGATTACGGTTTGGGGAATGTTTTTTAAGATGAGGTGGCTTCTGGAAAGCCGCACTCTGAAGGTTAAAGTCCTTCTGTCTTGGAGATTCAAGGTGGGGGGCCTTTTTTTTTTTTTTTCCTTTGTGGCTGCAGTAAGCCACAAATTGCAATTTTTGCTGTCAGGACGGGAATTTGAATTGTGTTTCTAACAGATTTTCTTTCCCCAGGCTGCACGTTGCACTAATACAGAGAACCGATTTGCATAACTTCTGTCCCTCTGAAGCACTCCCTGAGCACTTTCTGATACAGGTTAGTTTAAATGTTCTTTATATTTGTTCTCTGATTACTTTTCTGTATTGGATTACTTTCATGTATTTGAAACATTTACCTCGTTGTTCCAGAGCACCTGGAAGTGAAATATACCGAAAGAAATGTCAGCTTATATGGAAAAGCAGTAATTTAATTTTAACATAAAAATCCAGAAGGTCCGACCTGGCCCAAGGGTTAACCATCCAGATTAATAACCAGTTTGAGGAGCGTACACCTCCGTACGCCTTCACAGGTTTGCCCATCTTTACACTAGTCATGAATTCTGTCCTGTTGGGCCTTTCTCATCGGCCTTCTGGCTTTCCAGTAGAGGCCTTTTCTCTTGGGTGAAATTTATTCTTTGCTATTTCATTCAAGTAGCTTTGATGGTTGTAATTCTATGGAAGCAGGTTAAATTTGGGGATTGCAGAAGGTTTTCAAACAATGCATAGCATAAATCTTTCTGTCTAACGGAAATTTATGGTGGTGAAAAAGCAACATTCCTTTATAGCACTGTAGAATTTGCTGATATTTAATTACCCTTAGGTCTAGAAAAAGGATATCAGCAATGAAGACTGGTTGGATGAAAAATAGTATCAGCCTCTGTACTATTTTATGCCACGCATTTAATTCTCGGTGGTGGCAGGAAGACATCACAGGAGAAGAAGGGATCTCGGCAGAGTTCTGTCGTCAGCCCAGTCACCCCTGAAACGTGAGGTAAACGATCAGAGAAAGAGAGGGGGATGTTTTCTACCTCATGGTCCGTTGTATTTTTGCAGGTTATCTCGTTAAGCTACTTCAGATCTGGAAAAAAAATACGAAATGTGATTGATTTCCTGCAGTAATTCTGTACTGTTCAAAGGAAAATAAAATTACCCTTGTGAGTGAAACGCCGCCGGATCGTCACCCCGGGCGGTGGGTGAATGCTGCCCTTCTCTCCCGTTCTTGCAAACCGGGAGCCGCAGAACTTGGCTGGTGCGAGGTCCCCCGCGCTGCCGCAGGCCGCGGGGCTCCCCCCGCTGCCTCCACGCGGGATCCTCCCGGCAGCCGGGTTGCGGGGCGGGGGGCCCGGGCGCCGCCTCCCCCGCCCCGGCTGGGGACCCCCCCCCCCCCGCCCCGCGGGGGCCGGGCGCCGCCTGATTGGCCGCAGCGCGGGGCCCCAGGGAAGGTGCCGCGGCGGCGGGAGGCGGCGGTGGCGGCGGGATGGGCGGCAGAGCCGGCTTCTTCGAGGTGGGTGCGGGCGGTGCGGGGGGCGGACGGGGCCAGCCCGGGCCGCGCAGCATCCTGCCGCCGGCGGAGGGGGCTGCCTGGTGGTCTCCTCTGTCTTCCCCCTGCATTTGCAGCGGAGCACCGGGGAGCCGGAGCGGTCCGCTCCTGGGTCCGCCAGGGGAAGTGGTCGCCGCTGGAGCCGGGTGGAGGGAGCCGGTGGGGCACGCTGCTCGCCGGGTTTTCCTCGGGGTGACGGCGCAAAGGCGGCCCCTCCATCGCCGTCCTTCCCTTCCTTTCCCTGGGCACGTTCCCTCCGTCGCGTCCCCGGTGGTCCTCGGACGTAGTCCCGGAGAGGAGGAGGTGGGTTGGGGGGGGTGGGTCCGCGGGATCCAGGCGGGCTCTCGGCGGTCCGCGGAAGCGGCGGATCACCGGCTGCGGGGCCCCGCGGACCCTCCCGCGGCAGTGCCGCCGGCAGCCTGCCAGGGGGTGTCTGGCAGCGCATCCCGGCCCGAACGAAAGAGCCAGAGCGAGGAATGTTCTCGGCACCTTCTGTGCCCAACTTCTTGGAGGACCCTGTCGCCGGCCGCCGCGCACCTCGCCGAGAGCCGTCCTGCCGAGCCCACCGGCCCGGGCAGGCGTGGCCCCGGGCGGCAGCGCCCACAGAGCGGCTTGGCTCGGCTCGGCTCGGCTCGGCGGCACGGAGCCGGTGCCCTGGCCGGGAGCCCGGCTCCCAGCCCAGCTGCCCTCGGCGGCGCAGCCCGCACCCTCTCGCGGGGAGGAGCGACGGCGAGTCGTGCGTGGGAAGTGAAAAATAGCTGGACGGGGTTTCATACGGCCAGCTCCTTGTGTGCACAGAAGTGCAAAGTAACATGCACCTGGGCAGTGTGGAGAGTAACGTATCTCAACTTCTATAAACAGCCACTCCGACTTTTTGCTAGAATTAGTTAGGCTGGCTAAAACAAACATTCCTGAATGGCTTGTGTTACAAAAACAGGTCTGCTGCATGGCAGCAATCCTGAATGTGTTTCTGCAGGCTCACACCTCAGTTTCTCCAGCACCACTCACCTAAAAATTAACACAATTCCTCCCCCCGTGCAAAATACAAAACAATTGTTATAACATTAGCAGAATCAAAAGCAATCTGAAAAGCAGCTGCTCCTCTGGTTACTTACCATGACCTAAAAGTTCAGGTTTTGCTTTTCAAAGCTATAAAAGTGTTCTGGACATCACAAACAATTCAGCAAAATAATCTGTCTCTAGCTCTTGTGGGTGTGAGGTAGGCACCTGCACCTTGCCTTTTCCTTTGCAGTGATGACTTCCCTGGTTTTTTTTTTAGGAAAAACAACAAAGCTTTTCACTGCCTCCTGCATTTCTACCAGTGTCCCAAACTCTTGTGAGACCCAAAGGCAGGAGCAGGCACACATGTATTACCTGCCTGCATGCCTTCAGTCATTGTTTGGTCTGCAGGTTTACTCTTCCGACATAGCCATACTGAATTTCTGAATAGCACTGGAAAACCTCAAAAGCACCGACATCACTCTTGTTACGTGATTTTGCAGGCAGAGAAAAACACAAAAGTGGAATTACCTGCTCCATCTTGCAGGCAGAACAACAGCAGCAGATACAGGTCTTTTAAGTCCTAAATCAAGATCCTGTGTCTATGCAACCTACTTAGTCCTTTTCTCTGTACAGTAAATAATGAGTGCAAACAGATTTGCCTAGTGTGTGTCTGTCATCCAGTGTGTGTCTGAGCGGTCTCAGGCGGAGGACGTGGACAAAGAGCCTCGGTAGCACTGAGCGGTGCTGTTGCACATCACTTTCTGCTCTGTTCTCCCCACTGATTTGCTTTCTGTGATAAATTCAATGAATTTGAATTCTGAATTGCATTGCCCCACCATGTGTTCAAAACTGAGCAATCAAAAGAAAGAAGGTAATTTTCTCACCTCTCGCAGTGCTTCCTGCGGAGCGGGGAGAGGGAGGGAATCTCTTGGTGTTACAAACATTAGTGTTGCCTGTTTGAGCTGCTGTATAGTTCTGTACTTTTCCCTGCACTTCTCTAAACCATTTCCCCTTTACTGCTCTTCTGTGGTGCTTCCTTATAGGAATCACAAAGCGCTTTACAATCACCAAACTGTCACTGTCTGAATTTTTTAGACTATGACTGTTACAAGTTTAGCAGAGGTTTATTGGTGGAATATTTCTTCCTGTTTTGTTGAATTTGTGCATTTGATCATGCTTAATAATCAATTTCATAGGTTCCTGAGTATGTAGGAAGGTCCTCTCCCTTATCCATGAATAAAATTGCTTTTTGGTGAACAGACCTACAAAAAGAAGGGCAAGAACATCTGGCTGGCTGAAAGGGTTGTCAAGCACTGGAACAGGCTGCCCAGGAAGTGGCTGAGTCACCCTCCCCGGAGGTATTTAAAAGACGCGTAGATGTGGCGCTTGGGAACTTGGTTTAGTGGTGGACTTGGCAGTGCTAGGTTAGTGCTTGGACTTGATTGTCTTAAAGGTCTTTTCCAATCTAACTGATTGTATGATTCTATGACTTTGAGTGCTATGACACTGTCTGTCAGTTCCCTTCTTTTTCTTTATGAGAGTCTTTCTCAGCGCAGCTAAACATAGAAAGACTTGAAAAATAGGCAATATTGCATGAAAGTGACTGTTAAGCCACTGAAAGGCAGATTCAGCTTTGGAAGTACCTTTAACTCCTTATTTTAAATTGGCTGTGTTCAAACTTAGTACCAACAATTATGAGCAACGACCTAATTAAGCCAAAATATGCTGGACCTAATGGATGGACAGCAAAAAAAAACAGAGCGGCTGAGTGATTTCCCTCTACTTATGAGATGTCTGTATTAGAACTGATGTGCAAAGTCAGGTTGCTGTACTCCTAGACCTGTGTTTCCACGGCTGCCTCTACATTTCTTGTTCTGTAATAATGCTCAAATAGGTCTTGTTTACTTCAGGTGTGTTTCTAATTTCACCTCAGCTTTTTTTCTCATTAATAGCTCAGGAGAAGCTTAGCAAGAACAACTAC
Source organism: Chlamydotis macqueenii (assembly GCF_036417535.1). Lineage (NCBI taxonomy): Eukaryota > Metazoa > Chordata > Aves > Otidiformes > Otididae > Chlamydotis > Chlamydotis macqueenii. The sequence goes on along the minus strand of NC_141563.1, from coordinate 19,349,578 downwards.
AGTTTAAAGAAATGTGTGCATACCTGAAAGTACTGCACCTGATAATTTGAGGAGATTCCCCTCTGAAAACAGAGATTTATGATAGAGACTTGTATCTGGATAATTAATATTCTCAAAGAGTGCTCATTTCTCCAAATTGATTAAAGAACAACTCTTCTGACCTATTTTAGATATATTTCAGAGCTCATGATACAGCTTTTCCTAAAAGTGCCTGCTTTTCTCCTTTCTATACAAGGATGTCTATGTGACATGCTTAGATGTAGATGTCTGTAGTAGAGAGCTCTGAAGTTAGGCTAATGAAACCAGGACATACCCTTTCTTTCCACTTGACAGGTTTAGGTCTTCAAAAGCACTTCATATAAAGAAAGTAGTATGGCGCTCTGACTTCCTAGAGGAAAGATACTGTATCAAACACACTCATACTGTAGAAGATTAGTGTCCTAAGAGCCACAGTTTTACTTTTGCTTCCTTAACTGGTCTGGATGGGAAATGCTTTTTGTGAGCAGTGATAACCAAAAACGTTTTGGAGTCTTTACTCTGTGAGGATAGATTGAACTGACATATGCAGTACAGTCTAAAAGCAATAATGTACTGGCCCCCCGTGCTGGCATTTAAAGTTTCTTCCCCTTCTGACTGTGATGAAAACCCTCTGAATGCAAGAGGGGAGTGACTGCTGCCTAGCTAGCTAGCATTGCTGAGATGTCACAGCTCCTGTTACAAAGGTTTCTCCCACTCAGAGCTATGCTGTCTAAAGCCTCATCAAGTAAGAACACTGAGAGCAAGTGCCAAAAGCAGGACTGCAGAGGATTTTAAGATTCTGTATCCTCCAAGAGTTGCCTGAACAAGACAAGACCACATATGAGATATTTGAACCATCATTTAAAGGGCCACTGCTGAAAATTGCCCTGCTATTTGAAGACATCTGCTCTATTTTCACAAGTAGCACATAAGATTATTATCACAGAAAGAGATGAGACAATAGGGAAAAACATTCTCCCTTTCTCTTCCCTCACCACTTCTCCACACACTTACCAACACTTTCTATACTCAGTTGTGCTGCTTCACTTAAAAGACAGAGCTTTGTCCTTTTTCTTTATGGAGTTTGAGAAACATTTAATTTTGTATAGGAAAATATGATAGTAAAACATTACTTGCCAGGAAGTACTTGGAGCTCTTCAGGATCTGAAGGCTATGTTTGAAATCAGAAGTCTTATTGAACAACAACAAAAAAAAGGACTTACTTGAAGTATATTTAAAAAAAAAATAATACAAATCTTGTGAGTTCATCTGTCAGTGTAATGGCTCGAGACTTTCCAGGGCTTCCAGTCTTCCTGCCTGGTCAAAAGACAGCAGACCCATCCTTGATACCTCTAGGTAAAAAAAAAAAAAACAACAACAAAAAAAAACCCAACAAAACAAACCCCCCCCCCCCAAACCTGTCTCTTCAGTTTCTTCAATTCTATGTCAAAAGCATACACTGGATGTACATTTTGACATCCATACACCAAATTATCCATAAAGAGTAGTAATGGAACTATAGATACTGAAGTTCAACATTGCAAATCACAGTGCTGATGCAATTAAATGATGGTGATTTCACAAAGAATTTACGAACTTCTTCCACCTGAATATTGTCATGGTAGAAAATAAGCACCATAAACTAAAGCCCTGAGGCAATGAATATTCTCTTGCACATGGAAAAGGCTACACAGTGGTGCTGAGAATCCTGGACGTCTACTTAGTGTTGAGTCAAAGCTGGCTTCGGTTCACAGATGGAGGCACTCCAGTCTGCTTCATAGTGACAGTGATACTCAGTGAATGATGTGACTTTTCAGTGTGCCTGGGAAATTGGCAACGTGCAGCTCTGTGTTAGCCAGTGTAAGTAAATACCCACTGAGTCAGTATTAACTGATGCAGGTTCCTTTTCCATCTTGTGCATTCTCCTGGACGATGTCATGCTAGTAAAAGCTGGAAAGCTTTCACAGGCTTTCAAGACCCAGAATTCACTGTGAAAGCACAAATCTCTAACAGCTCTTCCATTTTGTGAAGAATAAACCAGCCTCTCACTCTAAGGGAATACACCTTCCTTTTCCTTCCTGAACATTCTTACACAGACTAATTTTATCCCCTGTCATTTATATAAATGGATTTGTCTTTCTGAAGGATGATCATTTGTAGCTCTACACTTGTTACCATCCTCAGGTCCAGGTCTACAAAGGGACGGGCTTTGCGGTGCCTTCAGGTTAGGCACCCAGCTACAAGAGTGGATATGACGATTGGGAAAGGTATCCAAGTTTTACTTCACTGTGTGGTATCCCAAAAGGCATCCACTGTAGGGAAATGCTGAACAGCATGACAATGGAAGGGAGCAGTGCTCGAAGCAGCCCAGAGAGACAGGAGTTCAGAATTTCTCTCTGGGAGGAAACTGCCCTTTTCACTTTAATACTCTCCTGTCCTCTCCTGCTTGTACTTGTTCATCTCTCTTGAATCCTTTATTCCTTGCATGGTGGCCCAAGCCACCCAGGCCTTCTCGGGGAGGAGTGGGGAATGGCAGAAGACAGTCTACCACTTCCTGGCAGTGTATCTAACCATTACGTATAAAGCCTGAAGACCTAGATCATCTCCTTTGCTGACAGTTTAGTTTCATTCAGAAATAATCTACATGCTGCGCATTGTGCTGACCTTGGGATAAAGATGCTTACTGGATGAAGGTCCTTGAGCCTTAGATGCAAGTATGCCTAACTAACAAATCTGAAACAGGTGGAAGAAATAAAAATGTACGGAGTTTCAGCACAGTTCAAATGGTGGTTCTCATTAGCTTGCATAGGAGCAGAACGTAGGAAGCTGAAGAGTAAGTACCTAGTGTGTGTCTTGTGAAGCTTTAAATGCTACACATCTAAATTCTACAAAAGTGAAATTTAGTTGTATAAAGCCTTTTGAGTATGGCTGTCACTGTATCTCCTCTCTTTATACACAGTGAAATAACGTAGTAAGATTCTAGTCTCATGAAATATCAGCCAGTTGCTTCAGAGAGGTAAGGCTTTACTTAGTTGGACTACTTACAGAATAAGGTACAGCACTCCACAGCTAAGATGATGAAATTTCACTTTGCGGTTAAACGTTTGCCTTGGTTCTGCCTTGGGAATTCCTCAAACAGCATGTGGTTAAGCTATGGAACTCCCTGCCTCAGGACATTGTGCATGCAAAAAGTATACAGGTTTAAAAGGCAAATGGATAAACTAATGGAGGAAAAATCCATGAAAAGCTATTAAATACAAAGGCAGCACTTCTGGTGCAGGAAAATTGCAGTCTCTGTGTGTGTCTCCTCTCTTCCCCCCAGTCACTACCTTCTTGCTCTGTTTTATTACTTTTTCTGAGTCACCTGCTGTTGCCTGTATCAGAAAGAAAGATACCGTTCTAGATGGATCCTTAGACTCATCCTCTGCAACAGTTTGTACATCCCTTTGCAAGGGAAATTTCAGAGTGAAAGTAATTTGTAGCAGCAGTAGTGGCACAATGTTTTCAGTGTAAGTACACTTGCAGCAATTTCCCTTTGGCTCAATTCTATTGACTTCAATAAAGTTATTCTTTATATGCCATAGTGTGAGATCACACTTAGACATGCTTACTTTCTTCAGGAACAACACAGTATAACACAGTATACCAGAAAAGTCTAAGGAGACAGAGAAAATGACAAATTCCATAGGAAAAAGAAAATGTTTAGAAAGACTTAGGACTGTGGCAACCACTGACTTTTTTTAAGTGTTAAATTCAAGGAACCCAACTTACGTAAGCACTCGCATAGTTCAGGGAGAATTAATTCATTCTGCATTACTCTTTCTCAGGCTGGCTGGTTCCTAGACTGTAAAATAAGCATTTTTTTAACTGAGTAATTTCAAAAGAAATCAATACAATATATGCTTATATCAGTGCTCACAAAATCTCACTCAGCTACAGTTTAGTGAATCTGCTGAGTACAAATGGCTGCAAATAAAAACTCCAAGATGGACAGACATGATAAGTGTGTCAGTATTTCCATAACAGTTATCACACAATTTTTGAAGATCTGTTGATCCTTAAGCATTTAATGTGGCTTTAAACTCTACTATATTTTTGTAAACCTACTGAAAAGACACTGCATCTGAAAAATTGTTTTTTAAACACTGCTCAACTATTCTTCCCCTATGAATAAACCTTTCCCCCTTTTATTTCCCCCTTTTATTTTCTGAATAAAGGTTTAACAGCTGAATGTACTTTTTTTTTCCTGCTTATATAATATATTGATTATTCTTTGCCCTCAACTCATGCTAAACAATAATCATAAAGAAATTTTCTGTTTTTAAAGACACTATCCATCTTTAATCCTTACGCACTAGAACAAATCTGTCATCTAAACATTGAAGATACGTGTTTGTAGTCACTTATAAAAGAGTTTTATCATAGCTATCTTACACAAATCTGCCTATTGATTAAGTTCTACTCAAAGTAGTCTCAAGAGAAGCTGTAATTTAAAATGCCTTCAAAAATTCACCAAATAAGTGGACTGTAAGTCATACTGCACTAGTGCAGGCCAACAGTCAGTGTCCTATTGTGCTCAATGCTTGAAAACACATAGAAATTAAAGTTTTCTGAGCCAAAAAAATTATGTTTGAAAGGGATGATACCCATCGGTAAGTGTTCCAAGAACAGATTGCTGGGTATCTAAAAACTGTTGCCAACCAATACATTAACTGACTTGGTACTGCGCCTGAAGACTGGAAACACTGTGTTCAGTGCTACGTGGGTTCATGTAATTGGCCATTATGTTCAGAAAAGATAACATTTCTTGCTTTTCTTTCCCTTATGCAGGGAACATCTAAACACCGGGGAATGTTCTGATACAGCTAAGAGGCATGATAATTAGAGGAAACAGTCACCTTGTTTTCACTCCATCGTCGCACAACTTTCCGTAGGCTGGAGTGGAATCTAAAGCTGTTTTCCTGCATCCATCTTTCTGAAAAGGGAAAGACTGATTCATGTTTGCTTAGATCTTGAAAGTAACTGAAATCTTTGAAGTTCAGGAATGGGTGTCAAAAAAAAAAAAAAAAAAGAAAGAAACATTGAATAATTTAGGTTGCAAAGGACTTCTGGAAGTCATGTAGTCCAACTGCTGCTCAAAGCAGATACAACTAGATCAAGTGGCACTGGGTCCTGTTGAGTCCAGTTTTAAATACCTCCAAGGATGGAGATTCCACATCCTGTCTAAGCGACTTGTTCCAATGAATGGCCAGGTTCATGGTGAAAAAATTTCCTTGTATCTGATTGGATTTTCCCATATTGCAACTGGTGTCCATTGCCTTTCACCATTATCACTGTGCTCCTTCAAGAAGAGTCTGAATCCATCACCTCCATAGGCTTCCTGTAGATATTTGAAGGAATGAATGGGCCAGTACAGGCAGGTATGCCAGTCTGGCACTTCAAAGAAACATGCTGGAATAGAACCAAATAACAGTACAGAAGATCTTGGATGATTTGTTTGTGTGTTTTCCACACCAATTCCAAAGGTTCACAGAAGTACCTACATTTTTATACAGCCACTCCCGTGAAAACCACAGAGCAAAATGTCTCTAATTTTCAGTCTGGCCTTGTGGATAATGAGAATAACACAGCTAAAAGAGCGTAGGTGGCAGAAAGATACCCAAACTACTCTCTGCTTAGCTTGGAGAAGATTTTTCTAACACAGCCTCTGAAGGCCATAGACTAAAAGTGCCCCTGGGGCATTCTAATCCAATATGTATGTGCTGGGTATGGAACGGGAAGGAGACTGCTGAAACTGCTGCAGTCTGTAGGGCAGCCCAGTGGTATTCATTGACACCGAAGCATTGAGATACACCAAGGTTTCAACAATTCTTGTAGCAACTCGGCATCAGAAAGGACAAAAAAATGGTTTACAGCTCCCACAGTACTTGTTCTGTGGACTGCAAGGTCAGAAAGCTGTATTTCAAGAACAGCCTGCTGGGCAGGGAATCCACTTCATTTGCTTCCCCATGGAGATGTCACACAAAGAGAGACATTAAAACTTGAAATTTGTATTATTGCAAATATAAAAAAAACAAGGGAAAACATGTAATATCCCAATAATCTGTCACACATTCATTACATATCACAAAGGAGGAAAAGTGCTTACTTCCCTTGATGTCCCACTTAGAACTTAAAATGCACAGGTAGAAAATATCACTGCATTTGTGTCCCTTGTGGAGATCAGATTTGATACTGCTGGCTGGAGCTGAAGTGCTCCATTGCTGCACCAATAGAGAAATAACAATTTGGGGCAGGTAAAAGAAGGAAATAAGATACTCTTAACCTAGTGATCTCTTCAAAGCAACCCTGTTAGAAAGACACTAGACTGTGGCTCCTATTTTTAGTAAGGAATCGTATTTAATGTCCAATGTTAATCTATCCTCTTGGCCACTTAATACCAAACATAATTAATGCTAGATATTTATTTCTAAAAAAACCCAACAAATTCTTTTGGTACTAAGTAATGATAGTCCCAGTCATTTAGTGTGACAGATAAGCTTTGGACTGTCACTCTTAGCTATACCACAAAGTTCCCTTACATGATGAGAACAAATTAAATTAAAACACCATCACTGTATTTTAGGTTTTGCTAGCCTGCTGCAGCTGGGCGTTGAAACGTGGGGACTTCTCTGATTGGTTGTTGATTAAAATCATAACCTTTTGCCACAGTGCCATTTAATCACAGATATAAACTGCCCTTTCCTTTTCAGAGCTGTAGCTAAACCACTGCTTGGAATATAAAATGCTAATCTGCAGTTACTAATACAGGTGATCTGAGAGGCAGGCGTAACGCTGTTCCTATAACAACCTCTTAAGGGTTTGTGAAGTCCAGATCTTTAGCTGCATTTGTTCATTATGTCCCTGATGTTTTCCACTCTCTTTGCAATTAAAATATTCTGGGAACAACACACATTAATCTTCAAGCTGCATGTACTTAGAATATTTGCTTACATGCATATATATGCACATTTAATTTTTTTTTTCCTCAAACTGTCTTTTCCAGTTTTCAAATCATAAAGTCTCACTCTGAACAATGATTGTGAATTTGGGAATCAACTAAGAGTTTAGAGATTACTTAGGCAATAATTAGTAATTATCATTTTGTGTCCTATCAGGTGGAAATCCTTGATTGGAAGACAAAGAAACAGCTATGCTTCCTAGATAAGGTAAAACAAAAATCTCTTTAAAATGCTAGGTGACTATTTAAAAAATACTAACTTTTCTTAAGTAAACTCAGTGTTTATGAAGTGTATTTCATCTCCTGATAACCTTTCTTTGGCTACTGAAGAGGCAATGACTATGCACACTTCATACTGACTACAGAGTATTCAACCCTTTTCCAGAAGGAGCTTTTGGGCAAAGAGCACAACTTCAGCTGCTTCACTACGATGCTGCCAGTTGTGTCTTACTCACCCATAAGCTGTCAAACTGTCACTGCTATTGTAGTAACTCTTGTTCACTGCTAGAGAAGCTGCCTCTGAAACAGAGGCCACAAATTGTCCTCCTTTTTTCCTGTAAAAAGTACTTTGAATCACCCATACCAATCCTAGTCATCTGTAAGAAAGTTATACTGTTACATTGTTTCACACTTCTACTTGCATAGTCTTACACCTAGTAGTTGTCTTTCAAAATGTGTATCTTACATACACAATATTTTTTATTGCCTAGGTGGAACCAAATGCCACAATTAGAGAGATCAGATTGATGTTCCATAAATTATGTGAGTATAACTTTCACAGAAGTTCACATCACATCAGAGTATCCAGTATATAAATAGGAGAAAATTACGTAATTTTAAACCTGATGTACATACACACTGCTAAGTAACCTGCACATGAACGTGATCACAGTGAGATTTCAGTATAATTTTTTTTTATACTATCCTGATACACCTTTGTAGTTTTTCTGCTGTATAATTTCTCACAGATATTCGTGTTGAATAAATATTCCTAAAAATCTTTAGCTAAATCTTATCTTGTTATGTTGCATTCATTATAACAGTGGATGATCTAAACTAAACATTGTATATCACACAATTCTGTATGGTCTTACAGATCCTCGGTGGTATCCAGCAAGGCAGTCAATAAAACTTGATCCAAGTAAGTGCTTGTGAGAACTAGATTAACAAAGCTCTGAGCAGGGACCTGGCATAAAATGTGTACTTTGCATGGGTATTAGCTCTTAAGAATGAGTTTCCAGCTATGTTAATTAGCATTATGAAGGCTGAAGAGAATCCAGAACAAATTTAATTCTTTGAAAGCATTGAACAGAGTTCCACCCATGTGCCTGGTGCTTGGGCATTAATTCAGGAGTCTGCACATTGTTCCAATGCACTTTCTAACGAATGAGCACTTCTGCTTTCAAGATAGGCAGCACAGAATCTAGATGCTAATTTCCCTTAGCTGCAGTGAAATGATCTCCACAGTGATACTCAACTGGGAGTATAAAAAGGGCTGTGAGTTAGAACTATCAATTCATGTAAGAAAGAAAAGAAAGTCTAATGGCCAAGCTGTTTTAATTCATCTTAGCATTCAGTATAAAATGTACCACTTTCTTCTTTTGCTTCCATTAAGCATAATTTTATTTAAATAGTCCCTTAAAAGTATGCTAGTAAAGATTAGCTTGTTGTGTAGACTCTGTCCATGGAAAACAGGAGTATAAGTATCTTATTTCCTTCTTCAAAGATCTACCTTGTGAGATTCCTCCATGGACTTATGTCGTGAGACTTACCATAAGAAAATGCTGGCCTTCTGGAGATTCCCCGAAATGTAGGCATAAAAATGTTGAGTACTAGCTCAAGTCCTGTGGAATCACCTTCTAGCTGGTTGGTTGGGAAAAAAGGAGGCAATGAAAACCTCTGTAGGAGAGCCTTCCGATCTCAGCTTATCCTAGCTTCTGTTTGTCTGACAATGAGCAATGAGAAGAGGGGAAGAGAGAGGCGAGAGATGGAGGTGCAGCTGACTAGGAGGTCAGTGAGTTATGTTAAAGGGCAGTGACCCATCAGCAAATTCTGCTGTAGCAGTGATGAAGCAAGTCTACTAAACTAGGCAGGCACATAGTATTGAGAATTCTTCTAACCGTCTTCGTGTGAGTAGACAATCTAGGCTTATATGTGATTACAGGGATAAATCAAAATTAAGTATAAACATGCTTAGTGTGTTCATTGAGATTCCAGTAAAGCCAAGTCACATCAAAGAATATCACAGATCGGTTAAAGCACAATATAAAGCTAGTATGCTACCAAAGCTGAATTGAATTTCATTGAGATGTAATGACTTATTTCCTTCTCAGAAGGAAAGTCCCTGAGGGATGAGGAAATCCTGCAGCACCTCCCTGTTGGCACAACTGCTACGCTATACTTTAGAGATTTAGGGCCACAGATAGGATGGACAACGGTGAGCTATGCTTCAAGTCTGAGCCATTTTAATGGCTATTTTTCCATAATTAATTCTTCCATCACTTTTTGTCTCCTTCCAATATTTCTGCATGATGCCTGCTCTGATAGTGGATGCAGGCAATGAATCCTCATTGCTTCAGTTCATTTAATCAGGGAAAGCAGTAACAGAATATTCTGAATGCCTAGCTCCCTGGGAGAGCAGCAGCGGAAAATTTGCTGCAGGGTAGGCTGGCTCTACTGAACTAAGATATAGGTTCTCAAATGGATTTAAATGTCTACTACAAAATCACTAGGAATTAGGTACCTAAATGCCTTCGAGGATCTGATTCACAGTGTCTGTGTAACTCTCCTGACAAAGATCAGGATTATACTCCTACGAGTTTGTCCTGTGAAGAGGCATGTAAGCAACTTCACATGTCAGTAACTGAAGTGACTTCAGCAGGAAAATGCAGGAAAGTAAGATCAGTTATCTGTCTGCATGTGGCTGCGTCCCAGGATGCTAGTGGCAGGCTAATGACAGCTGACAATTTCTGCAGCATTAGTAGCCATCCACAAAGACCTCGCATATTTACTGTCTTAGCTCAAATGCGAATTCTGCCACAACTCAGTTGGAGGCAACACAGCGCTGCCGTTCATGCAGTGAGGTGACCAGTGACCCCTCCAGCTCTTCAGAAGGTCCAGGATGCACATATTACACTGGTTCTAATGAAACAGCACAGCATGAAGGGAAAAGTACTCCATAATTTAAAGGCACATTTACCATTTCTGAGCTATGAGACATTAATAAAATCTCGTGTTAATGACAAATAGCAAAGAAAACATTCATAGGAGGTAAAATAAAAAAGTCAAATGTTCTGCAAAACTGAGTCTTCACACCATTACTTTGGATGCAGTGCTGATAAATGAGGCAGCTATTACACAATCTAAAAAAACAGTAAGACAGGGAAAAACTTCTAATGGCAATGTACGCTCCAAGACACACGTGCATTAATATATACCAAAATATCACAGCCCAGAGTAACACCAGACTTCTGCCACTCTATAATCTTTCCTTCACATTCTGCTCTCCCTGCCCTTCAAGCTACTTCATGCAAATGTAAACCAAGAAATATCTCTGTTTTATCAAATAAAAAAGACAAACTTCTCATCTACAATCAAATCCAATCTTCACCAGAGAAAATGCTGATTGTTACAGAAGTTTATAATACAACTTTTCTGAGTGTCAAATTAATTCTAAACACATTAGAAACCAGTGGTTGGGGTTTTTTTTCTCTTCTTTTTTTTTTTTTTTTTTTTTGGTGATGGAAGTACAATCAATTTCCCTTCTTTCTCCATAAATGAGATATGGGCCTCACTTATAGAAGTGTGGAAAACTCAACTGTTAATGTTTGGTCCAAAGCTAACTTCAATTTAAAGTGATGTTCCTAAGAAATACACACATATCTGAAATGAAATCAAGTTAGATAATCACTTCTTTGGTTTCCTCTTTTTTTTTCTTTGTTCAAACTAAAGATTGTTTGAACTTAGAATTAATTGATCGTTTCCTGGGACATCTGCTGTGCTAACTGTTTATACAGACGAGGTCACCTGTGAGCACTTACAAGCTGTGTTTCCAGTTTAACCAAAATTCATTCATTAGAAAGAAAGCGCCTCTTATTTCAAGATAAATTATTCACCAAATTTCATTTTACCCCAAATAAAGCAACAGTTTTTGAGGGCAAGAGGAGGGTGAGAGCTGTGTAAATGTAACATGCATGCGTATTTACCATGATCTGTGGGCTGCCGTTATTATCTTTTCATACCCATGCTGTGTTAGCTGCACTGGCAATGGCTGTTTGTATGCAACTGAGGCAAATGCATTGCAAAACACTTACGTGCATGTCTACCAGTTTCATAGCCCAAGCCCAAACATGCTGTTCCCTCCCTGCCTCTCTAAATGCCATCCTGGGTCAGTGGAGGTGTTTATCCCACTGCATTAGTTATTACAAAGAAACCAGAGCAAAACCATCATCTAATTCAGCTGTCTAATTATTTTCTCTCTTTTTACAGGTATTTTTGATAGAATATACAGGTCCATTGTTCATCTATTTTCTGTTTTATTTCCGCATGCCTTTTGTCTATGGACTGGATGAGAGGTTTACAACAAGCCCACATCCAGTAGTTAAGTAAGTCTGTTTGCAGGCTTGAGCAAGTATTTCTTGTTAGCATTGTAGTCTTATTCCAAATGTCTTGCCACATTTGTTTTTTTATCACTCTTAAATGCTTTTGTCTTGCTGTTTCTAGCTTGGCATGTATCTGCCATTCTTTCCACTACATCAAAAGGTTGATTGAAACAGTATTTGTTCATCGGTTCTCCCATGGGACTATGCCACTGAGGAATATTGTGAAGGTAAATTGTGTCGGAATCTATCCATAGCCCTCCTTGCGAATCCAATCTAGCCAACCTATGCTCTGCCTCTGCAGTACATATTTTTTGGTGTGGCTCTTGTAGTAATGCACAGCAAATCTCACCCTTAAAGCTGTAGTTCTTTCAAAATATTTCTTAATGTTGCTATTGTGTAACCCACATGTTGCCATACTGTTATTCATGTTATAGTATTCTCATTGCTCTTTTAGAATTTTAAACCTTCAGCACACCCTTCCTTTTCACTCCCTGGGCCTGAAGGTAACCTGGGCCTGATAGTAACCATGTTAACTTTTAAGGTAGCACAGGCAGGCACAATGCTGGGGAGGTGTTCTTTTTTTTTAAAAAAAAGCCCTACTTTTTGTAACAGTCATTTTACATCTTCTTTGCCCCTAACACTCCCTTTGCTGTTGAGCAGCTGTTAATTTACCTTTGATCCAGTGCAAAGCAGCTTGGTTGTTCTGCATTTCTTTCTCCTGCAGGAGCACTCCCTAATGTTACCAGTGCTGCTGTAGCACAGGGCAGCTGTTGGGATGTGAGCCTGTTTCCCAGATGTCTGTGAAGAAGTACAGCGGACTGCATGGTTACGCATAGGCTGTAGTTATTTTACAAATGTTTGCATCAGAGTACACACTGGTATTAAAAAAATACGCTTTATACTCAGAAAGACAGGAGATTATAAATCTGCAACTGGAAAAGCACATAGTATACTATCAGCATTTGGATATTTAACATGACACTCCCTTAGAATTTGCATCGTGGCAGTGATACTCCCAGCAGCTGAAGCTCTACCTTGTGGCTAACTCCTTACAGCTCTGCAGCGGCTCTGGTAGTTCTGGCGATAGCTTCCTGCTTTCTAAATGAAAGGAGGGTCTGTAGTTGAGCAGCGGCCCTCAGAAAGAATGCTCCATAGCAATTGACTTTGTTTTCTGCAGCGGCAGAATGCAGAGGTTAGCAGATCTCTTGAAGGCTAGGAGATCTCTTAAAGACTTGGTCTTGATACAGTAGTAGCTAATGCATACTAAAGAGCAGATAAATGAGCAACTTTACCTTGAAAAAGAATCTGTAGAATGTGATAAATCTTCATTTTCTCACTGCCAGCTACTCGCTCTTTTCAGACCATACAAACTGTTGTTGCTAAAATTGACATTTGTACCAGTCGTTTTGGTAACTTCTACTTTTCCACCTTCTGAGGTTGGTGGTACTTGCTTTCATCTGTAAAGTTGCTCACAGTTCTTCTTCTACCTGCTTAGCAGTGCTTGAGTTTGATTTGCTTTTATAATTTCATTTACTTTGGTGGTGTTACTCCGAAATTGTGCCAGTGAGAAAAATATCACGCCCTCTTTCCTTTTTTTTTTCTCTCACACAGAGATGGTGGACAAAGCTTCATACATTAAGTGTTTCATCCCATACACAGCAGATACAGATAGCTTATTTCCTAAGTGCAACGGACAGCTACCTTTAACAAGAGACACATCAGTCTCGATAAGCAGAGATCTGAGACAGGAATTGATGAGATTTGTAATTTTTATCCTTTGTTTACCAAATGGAAATAGGAATAAATGATGAGGTAAAATGCAGCAGGGGTTCACCCAAAGCAGTTCATGCTATATACTAACATAGAATAATTCTTTCTAAGATATATGATTTTTCTAGGCAATGGAAAGGTAGCATTCCTGATTTATCTAGACTTAGCAAACAACTGGCTCAGGGTGAATAAGATAGGGATTAATACAAAAATTGTGTGATGATAAAGGAACTAACTAAAGGAAAGATGATTGTGGTTGTGCCAGAAAAGGATCTGTCAGACCTTTAGTAACAGGGAGGTACCAGAGGAATTCTTAAAAGATTAGTCTTACGGCTGGTCTTCCTGAACATTTTTGTGGGTAAAAAATAAGGGATATTGTCCCTTTCTGTAAAAACATCTGGAAGAAATAAAACATTAGATCTAAAGAAATACCATTTAAACCAGAAGACAATGTAATGAGACAAACAGAAGGGTACATGCTGGTCATGAATAAACATAGGCAGAGCATTAAGAAATAGCTTTGATCATCATAGGGATCATCAGTTGGCGTAGAGAAGACAAAAATCCTAACCACAACTTTGTAAACTTAGGAATAATTTATGGGATCCCTACATTATCTGAACTATCTGCAAATCTTTTTATAAGAGATTGTTGTAAAGCTTTATTATTCACCTGGAATAGGAAAGATTCACAGAAACCATTTCTTTCTTTCAAGTTGAATTTATGAAGTCTGCACTCTGCTGTTCCTACCTGAACCTCACTGGAGGCTTTTCTGTGTCCAGTAAGGCTCCTAGTGGCAGCTGGACATTTGCAGTGCTACTGCTAAGGACCTTAGCAGTGGCAGACTCCACTCATCTTAAAAGCTCCTTTTCTTCTAACTGAGGAATACTCTTGCAGTAAATCATGTTCTTTGGATGCATAGTACTTGTTCAGTTTAATTACAGCATGTATTGTTGGGAACTGAGCCATGATAATTTATTTATTTAACACTTTACTGAAATCCATTGCCATATGATCCTCCCTGTGCCAGGTTCTGAAATTAGGGAAACATTTTTCGTAAGATGCCATTCCAAGATTACAAGAAGCTGTTTCCACCTAAGTTTGTACAGCAGTTAGTAAATTGTAGGTGATGGTAGAAGAAGTTAGTGTTAAGGAGGAAGCAGTAGTTTATGGATAGGACACTAACTGGATTGTTCTTCACTGGAGTCCTTCTTCTGGCTCTCTTCTGCTTTTCCTGGGGAAAAGGGGAGTTGTCACAGGGAAGTTACTTAATCTCTCTGCTCCTTTGTCCCACTTGATCTGTAATTTGCTCTTTCTCATCAGTTATCTATTTATATATAATCTCAGAGCAAGGATGTACTATGTGCTTGTATTACAGCATACCCAAGAGGGTGTCCATTTTGTCTGAGGTCTCTGGGCACTTCAGTGCTTTGATTAACTCTGAAAAGAAAGTGTAAATGCAACAGAATGTTTGATACAACTGCTCGCAGCAGATGGGGGCCTTACCCTTCACCAGCTTTTTCAGAAAAACGCATCAGACACTGCAGTCAGCTAGTGTGGTCTGCAGATGCTGAGGTAATCACTTCTTGGGGTATTATTGCTAGAAATGCAGTTCTGGTGTACATAGGGGGAAAAAAGCTGCAACATCCAAAGCCAAAAAGTTAAACCAGTCAGGACAGGAAAGAATGCAGCCTTGGATAAGAATTTTGTCTGTGTGAGCTGGAAAGGAAAACTGTGAAGGAGAAAGCATAAAGACCTAGAAATTTCTAAGGTACATGAACCTTTTAGAAGGCCAAGAAAAAATGAATCACCAGAAAGAGTAAGAGGATCAGTGTTCTACTCAAGAGTGAAAATAGGAGTGAAGAAAAGATAAGGGGAAGGAAAAGAACAGGAGAAGTGGTGAAAGGAAGATAAAGAGCTCAGTTTTGGTCTTGCTATAGAAGATAACCAAACATGTCCTAAAACATTAAAACCTGAGGCACTAGATTTGATAAAGGAAGAAATCTCAACTGATGAGAGGCATATTTATGAGTTGTCGATGAGGGTTAAAGTCTGTCTGCAAGAGAATGGCACCTAGAGGTGAGAGCACATAGGAAGAGGAGGATTGGGCCAAGAAAGGGCCTTCCTCCTACCTACAGCTATTTAAGGAGGGAGAAGATAACCTGTCACCAAGATACTGAAGCAGCAATGAGTGTCAGGAGAAAAACCACACGAGGCAGCGCCTGGAAAACCAAACAAGAGGTAGAGATTGTAATTGTATATAGGTTTTTTTTCATGGATGAAGCCTGTGAACAAGCTCTGAGATGGGTCAGGAATAAGTCAGTACAGCCATTAGTGACAGCTATGTTACCAGAGTTTAGAGGATGGAAGCTGGATCACAGAAAGCCAAGGACAGCAGCAAAAGGGACAAATCACAGGGAAAGGGCAGAATAAAGCGTCAGGCATGATGACTTCAGGTAGAAAAAGTTAAAGCATGCTAAAGAAAGAAAACTGATGGGCTGAAGGAATAGAGGAAAGGCAAGAGATTGGGCGATACAAAGTAATAAGTAAAGAAGAGAGCACAGTGCCTAAATCTGGTTTTGCAGAGTCTCAGGTGTTAGCAAAACAAGTCTCTTTAAAATAGTCTATATGGCACCTCGTCTTTGTCCAAATGGCTTGCCAGACAGGATAAATTTCTTTTGAATAGTATCATTATACTTTCTAAAACTGTATATAAACTTAACAGGTCCAAATATTTGAGAGGAAATCTTACTCTGTGAGCACTACTTCCTTCCTTTTATTTCCTGTTGTCTGCTCCCACCTTACCACACTTAGTATTGTCATTTCTTGTTATATTATCAGCAACTTGAAGGATCAGCCCAATTCATTGTTATCAGCGGTCCTTGCAGTGAATATTGGCCTAGAGAATTGTACTAAAACAAAGAAAAATTCCCTGTTTTTCAGAACTGCTTGTATTACTGGGGATTTGCAGCTTGGCTTGCTTATTACATCAATCATCCTCTTTACACTCCTCCTTGTAAGTAGCAAAACAACCCTCAATATGATTTACCTACTTGTGTGTTTGTATATTAGTACTAATCACATGTAAACTTTTTTTTTTTTTTAGCTTATGGCAAAAAACAGATCAATTTTGCTGTGATCATGTTTCTGGTAGGTTTGTTGCTCTTTTTATAAAATGCTAAAACATCTTGCTTTATTTCTTATGTTATATAAGTGGAAGACTGAGTAGGATAAGCAGATACTTAGAACTTGAACACTTGGGACATACTACTAGAGCTGACCACTTGCAGGCAGAACAGATAAATCTGTAAGTTTTTAATGTGATCTTGTGCACAAGGGAAGATTTTGATTCAGTATCCATTTCAAGACTGGGATATTTATCTGCTGAGATGATCTCTCATAATCTTTAAAAGAATCCTGGAACTAACAGTTTGTGACACTGTGTTTAAAGGCCAGTGAGTTTGTTTTGTGAACTGTTTATTGAGTGTTAAAAATCACAACAGATCATAAAACTCAGAAAACTGGCCAACTAAGAAAGTATGTTGCCAATAATTTCCAGGGATAGAGGCTCATTTTGCTGGGCTTCAGAAATTTTTTACAGTTTTCCTTATGAAGCAAAATTCTTAAGTCACTGTCTGTTCATTCTCACGGTTCCTAGGAACATTTCATACATGCAGAAGCAACGTTAGTGTAGCCAACAAAGATGTACTTATTTTTCCTATGTATGTGTAACTTGTTTACAACATCAACTGTTCACTTGCTTTGAGAAACTAATCGTCAGTGACTGCAGGATCTCAAAGCAGCATCCCAGTATGAAAATTTTGTGAGTTCATAATCTATTCCAATTTTATAGAGAGACTATGTAACTGAAAGCACAGAGCTGGGCATAAATCTCAGGAGCTCTGACCGCCAGTCATTTGCTTTAATAGTTGTGCTTTGCAGACACTGGAAACTATCCATAATCATACAAATGGGTCATTTCAATACACTTTCTGCATAATTGATTGAGGAAGCATTATTTAAAACCAGTGGAGGAAGCTGTGTCAATTATATTTCACGATTCATATCAATTATACTCTAGAGAAGAAAACCTACTTAACGTCCAACTCGTATCTTCTTTGGGATTTTAATAACTTTTGAGAAACCAAAACTATCCAAATCAATTTTTAGGGTGTTTTTAAAGACATAAGAACAACCAAAAGATAAAGCATGTATCTCCTGGGTTTACTTTTATCTCCTTTGGTTTACTGCCTTTAGATCTCGTGGGGATTATATAAGCAGTCAATTTGATCTTTTGGACTGAGTCCACATTTGCTGCCAAATGTCATAAATATATAACAGAGTATAATATGAACTCATGTTTGAACAAAGACATTCCATCCTCCTGTCAGACCGCAATCTTGGTTACTTGGTTAAGGATATTTATTATGTTTATAATAGATCCTTTTCCCTCTTTTTTTTTTTTTTTTTGTACCCCACAAAATAACAAAAAGGAAGAAGAGTAAATAAAAGGGAATCATATTTTTAACTCCGCCATGCTTTTTCTTGCAGCTGTGTGAAGCTGGAAATTTTTCAATTCATGTTGCACTCAGTGACCTCCGGAGAAATGGTAAAAATCACATTTTAATTTTTCAGTTTTGCGCTGCAGTACTTCTGCAGTCAGTACTTCTACAGTTACTCTGCCTCATGAAAGACCTGATCCTGGAGGGCATTGAGACCTGTGCCAGCTGACTGCTGTGGGAGCACAGGTTACTCAGCACTGTAAAGACTAGATTCTAGGGGAGATCAGACAGTGCAAGGAATCCAACACCAGACTGTTAAACAGCGCTTCTTATCTTAATGTAATTTTTATTGGTTAGGGCCAGATTGTGTTGGGGGGAGCAGTTACATTAGTTACACCTGTAGTGCAAAAGGAAACAGTGCGAGTATAAGCTCTGCTTTGGTGAGCAAGGGAACTGGCTTCTACAGGGGGCACAAGATCTCTGTGCAGGCCAGGGCTCCCTGGGCACAAGCCAGACATCTTACAGCTATCAACTATGATTGCTAAAATCCCATTCTGTGACAATCTGAGAAAACCTTTAACTTCTAAATCTAAACTTGAGGTACCTCTTCTTACAGGAGTGACTGTGATCAAAGGCATATATCAATGACTTTCTAATGCCCAGAACACTTCCTCACAGTTATCCTATTCCTTCTTGTGGGTCCAGAGGACATTTTTTTCCCATGTACTGCTTCTCACTCTGGTAGTGATGAGACACAGGAATAGGCACAGTTGGGCTGTCTTTGCAGGAAACAATGTATTTAGGAGTGTGAATATTTTGTGATTTGTTTTCTAATCTATAGGATCCAAAATCCGTAAGATTCCATATCCAACAAAGAATCCTTTCACATGGCTGTTTTTCTTTGTATCTTGCCCTAACTATACGTATGAGGTATGTATTTTCAAACAAGATGTTAAGATTTTAGTTTTGCTGAATATATTTTCATTTCTTTTGGAATGTTAAACATGGAAGAAACCTCTGAAATTTGAGTTCAGCTCAAATACATTTCCCCTCCTCCACTAAACCCCATGAAATCAGACAGCAGACAGGAACTTGTCTTCTCCCTCTCCTCCCTTGAGGCGCTGCTTAGGGGGCTAATCTTAAGCAGACAGCCCAGACCCTGAACTTCAGTGTGGCTGCTAGACAAGACAGATACACCTTAAAGCAGTGCAAATTTTGCAGACAGGAATGGGGAGGTTGCCACTGAATGTGTGTTGCAACAAGGGGATGGGGGCACTTGGTGGATTTATAATATAAAATAGCCCAGGAATATCATAGTACACAGGAAGAGAGTGAGTAGACAAATAGAAGATATTATGGTAGAGAAAATGGAGAGATAGATGAATAGAAATTATTGTGGTAGGGAAAATAGGAAATAGGCCCAGGTCATCTTCCCCATTTTCTCGGGTTATAGTCAGTTGTGTTGGTGGTGACTGCTTTAAAAGCTTGAATCAGTTTATCACTTCATATTACTTAATCAGGAGCCAAAGTCCTGACTCAGTCCAAAAGCAGTTAAAACCAGTGCAACTCAGTGTAAAACTCACCCTTGCACAGAGGGACAGCATCAGGTAGTAACTTCAGTGGACATGAACAGATGTTAATGAGAGCAACATTTGGCCTCAGACTATAGAAAGTTACCGTTCCTAGGTCTGATGGAGATGTAACAAGTACAAATTAGGCAGAGAAACCAAAAAGACAGTATGCTGTAATGCTTAAAATTTTGTCATTATAATAGCAATGGAAGAAAACACAAAGGTTTTGTTTGTGCTAATAAGGCACTGTTCACCTTTTTGGCTAAAGGTTATTAATGCTAGAAATTGATCTGGCTGACCTTGGCTTTTTTATTTACCTATACTAGGACAAGGTTGTTTTTGATCAATAGAGACATAAATGCAAATGCTGTCACCAGAAATATTTTAAATTTCCTTGGCCAAAACAGGTGGGGACCTGGATCAGTTTCACTATCATGACTCAGTGCGTTCCAGGTGAGTAATGTTTTGGTACGTCACCCTGAAATGATATCAGCAGCAAGAATGTGTTTTTAATCTGATAGTGAAACACATCTTTTTCTCCTTCCCTTCCAGTGGGGCTGTTCACCTTGCTTTGCTTCATTCAGATGACAATCTGGGCAAAGGATAAACACTGCACCTACCTACGAGAATTCAAGGATTATCCAAGTCTTCGAATGCCAATTATTCCATTTTTGTTGTAAGAAAAAAGGTTTAATTTGAATATTGCACGGAACTTCAAGAAAAAAAGCTCATAAGCTTCCTGCCAAATAAGTGAATTAATTTAAAGGATTTTGGTGCATGTTGAATCTCCACTGCTGAGGGAAATTGTACACACTGGAAAGCTACACTTCCTAATGTTCAAGAATTCTGAACTCAGAAGCACCTTCAGAAAATAAGGCTTCACTGCACAGCTGGTAGTCACAAGCCCCTGCAGTTCAGTGTAACCTGATTGACTTTTATTTTCCTGTACTAGTCTATTTAGATTGATGGATCAGAGATACTGAGAAGTCTGTGCTGAAAAGCAGCTCCAAATTTAGCAGTGGCATTCTGCAAGACGTAAGTACATTGGAACGAGGACGGGCCAGCTAACTACTAGAGAGCTCAGCTCAGCCAGCGTGGCCAGCTGGCCTGAAGATAGTGGCATGATCTGCCTTCTTTGACTTGAAGAAGAGAGTGTGCTGCCTGGAGGCAGGTGCTTTGTAACAAATAACATTACCAAAGAGTATGAATGGTTCCTGGAATAAAGAAACAGGCAATATCTCAAATACCTGATTTGGGTCTAACCCCTAATTTGCCAAAATAATCTGAAGTAAGAACTATTTGGAGTATTTGTGGATGTAACATCCCGCATTGTTGGGGTTTTTGTTTGCTTGTTTTTAGTCTTCTTCATTAGTAAATTGCATACTAGTAAATAAGATTTGAAGATCTGATCTATGCTGTATCTGTGACATTTGGCCTGTTTTCATATAACAAGTCCTTATGATACTAAAGGGCCTTTTACCTAGCATTTTATGTCAGTATTCTCTAAATAATTTTTAATACATTTTGTAAATACATGAAGTGACTGCTAGTCCTCAGAATGCTAGCTCCCTTCCTATTTTCAGAGCCAGAGAGAAGAATCAGTTACATTTTGGACTTCCTGTGTTTTCTTTTTTACAAGATGTTCAGTAGGACTTAGTTGGGTTTTGTGCAAATCTAGTAAAAAAAAAAAAAAAGACTATTGCAATCTATCAGAATGGTATTTTAAAGAAGCTATTTTAGAATATGAAGAGAATGCATAGATACTGTTTTGTTTCATTATTAATTTATTTATCTATAATGGATGTATAGAAAGATTTTTGCAACTATTTATAAGGGTAAAATATGCAATAAATTCTAGACTATTTTGAACCAGTTGAGATAATTATGGCAAAAGACAACAACTACAATTGGTTGCTGGTTTCATAATTTTTTTACAGTAAAAATCAAGAATGTCCTTATATTAAAAAAAAAAAAAATCTTCATCAATTGAAGAAAAAACCTAACAAAGCAAAAATACATGACCCAAATTTTATTTCTGTATAACATATCTTGTAGAAGGTTTATTAGAAATGGTTAGATCTGGTAGATCACTGAAGCAATACAAAATTTTTAATTTGTTTTTAGTATCATTATTTTTCACTAGTTTAACTGTGAACCGGAGAAGAGAGCTAAATGTCAAATGATTTCCGTTGAGTGCAGTGTGGAGGACAAGCACGCTGAAATTTTCCTTCTGAGCACAGAGAAAGCCCAGACCCTATTCACGCTTTACATCCACTTAAAGTCCAGTCACAGGAAATAAGAAAAAATTGATCTTGTTTAATAACAAAGATATCTTTCCAGGTGTCCGTAAGAAAACAAGACTTCTGACAGATACGGACATAGTCTCTTTCCTTTTAATCTCTATTTTGACATTCTGCTTCTATTTGAGAAACTTGAAGATGAGTATGAGAGAATTTTCATTAAGATTTTTTTTTTAAAAGCACATTTCTTGCCTGAGTCTGAGATCTGAATTAATTCTTCCCATTCTTGCTGAGACAACCATCTGTTTTCACTGGCAGCCTGGTGAGACAGTGAAGCGGTATCCCAGCACTAGCCCCATCAGCCAGCACTCATGTGCTGACCTTGGTAGCCCTGTGCACTCAGGATGACAGTAATCCACTTCTAAGCTGGGCAACGCTCTCTGCCCTGGGACCTGTCTGCTGACTGGTAGCAGTTGACTTATGAGTTAAGCAAGAAAAACCTACCAGCCTGAAAGGACCAGATAGAGAAACTGTGAGAAATGAAACTTCTGTTCTCGTATCTCGTAATGAACTTTATGTTAGAGGAAGATTTTGTTCTACACCAAGGACCTGCCTTTCCTTTGACACTTTCAGCATGTAGTGCTCCTCGTGGAGCAGTAGTTGTTGGCTGTTGGTAGGGCTGTTGCTGTTGTGAGCACAGTGCTCAGAAAGGTAAAAAAAAAAAACAAACAAAAAAAAAACAACAACCACAAAAACCCAAATGAAAAAACAGTACAATACGAGTGTGGGAACCTCTGTTTTACCCTTGTACTGCTTTGGTATGGCACATCTTTGCACTGTGCACACTCTAGACACTAGTGGCTCGGAATAGTCTATGCAACTGCCTGCTGATGCAAAGCAGGGGACACCTTTGCTTCTCGGCTTGCTCCAGCTGCACGGGGATGCAAAGGAATTTCCTCATCCTCCATCTGCTGTTTAGCAAAGTTCACAAAAACCTGTGTGAGGAAAGCAGAAAATGTCACCATCTCATGAACTGAGATGAATTAGTGGAGTGTCTCTGTACATTCGTGTCTTCTGGGCCTCTCTGCAAGGAAGAGACAGGAAGAGGAATTCATAGCGATGAACTGAATTGAGACATGCGTATCAGCAGGGATCATTAATTCCTTCTCTATTTTGATAAACTTCCTTGCAACTTCCTTTGCTGGATGCACTTACTTGCAACTAAAATCCTGTTTTTCATGGGTTTCAGGAAGATTTGAGATGGGTTCAGGAAGGTTTGCATGGCTTGCAGTATGTGAGTGAGTTTGGTTGTGATGGGAAAGAAGAGACAGAATATTTTAGTAGGAAGCTGTAAGGCAGTCAGGAATGTCTCTCCAGCATTCCCATCAAAGACAGCTTTGCATATGTGGACCCTCAGCTACTTAGGAAAGCAAGCAGATGGGACTAATATGCTTTAGCAAGTGGGTGTTGCCAGCAGTCCCAGTGGACTTCCCAGGTTTTGTGTGTCTAATTGCTCCTGTATAAAGTTCATGACAGAGACATATAAACATTTAACTAGATATTGGAATATCTCTGAGACAACAGTTCAAATCTCTTATTTAAAATAAAATGTTATTCCTAGCTCAGAAAGCCTCACTCTGAATAGCTGAACTTGCTCAGACTACTGCTCCTGAAGGAATGGGTTGTGTGAATTCTGGCATCTGGGAAATACTGTCTTATCAGCTTTCAAATGACACCTATTTACACAGGGAATTAGTTACAGACTATTTCATGTCTGATCCACCCTCCTTGATGAGAGGTCTGGGAATTGTGCCCGAGAGAGAGGTGCAAGATCATTCTCTACTCTGAACAATTTGGTCCTTCAGTTGTTTGGATATGTTCCCATTGCATTGCCTAATTCTTGGCAGACAAGCTTTCTCATGGATTTTTACTCACCTGATCTAAAGTTGTTTGAGAGACAGAATATTCTTCAATATGCAACTTTTCCTTATTGGAGATTATTAACCGAAAAATCTTAGCCAGCGAGGAGGAGCAAATCTGGTACTGCAGCATGTTGTAGTGTTTCTCTCTCTGTAAACTCCCTGGGAAGTTCATGCATATGAATTGCTCGGCAGGAGTAGGATCCGGAAGCAGGCCAGGCTTTGGAGCTTTGATTTTCAGAGTGACAATGTAGCCATCTCCAAACCTGGGAACCACATGTGGAATTGGGAATTGGATGAAGAGATGGTTTCAGTATTCAGGAAGGAAATTCATTTTCAGCAGCTATGAAAACATTAATAGTATCTGAAAAATAATGCATAATATCTGGCTTTGTAGGAAGCTCTGTGTTTGCCCTGCAGAAGTGGTGTAGCATAACAGAGTTGAAATGAGGTCTGCTCAAATTGTCTGGGATAGCACAGAGCTGCACCCAGAGTGGGTCTGTTTAAACAACAAATCTTCAGATTGGATTGCTGTATTAAGAATGGTACATGTCACATACACTAAAAGTTTTCCTATTAAAAAACACAATTAAAATATTCTACTTACTTGTATTTTAGCTGCTGAATTGTGCCCAGGCATTTGAAGGTACCTTTTACCATGATGGCCAAACGAGTACAGAGGGCTTCACATTCTTCCATACTTTCAAAACAGAACACAGATATTTAAGACAAAAGCCAGGAGATGAACTTCGGCTACTCTGGGATTCTGAATTCTAACTCTTTTTACCTGTGTGAGGTTAGAACCACTGCTCGCCCATCTCTGAGCACACTGACAATAGAGTCCCACAGGAGGCGCCGGGACTGAGGGTCCATTCCAGTAGTGGGTTCATCCTGTAAGGGAAACGGTAAGACAATCAGAGTCAGAAGAGCAGATAAGAAAATCTATTTAGAATCAAGTCACTGTGTGTTTGGGCCTTAGCATATAGCTGCTTCCCTGCTGAAATCTGTGCCTTGACAAAGCACATGCATCTTGAGAAGCATATGAGTGAATAGCATATGAATTGACAGTGGGATAGAGTGCACCCTCAGCAAATTTCCCAGTGACACCAAGCTGTGTGGTGTGGTCAGCACGCTGCAGAGAAGGGATGCCATGACCTTTAAGGGTCCCTTCCAACCCTAACTATTCTATGATTCTATGATTTCTTAACCCAAGAAGCGAGTGAAGTCACCCTGATTTACACCAGCTAAGGATCTTGGTCCTGCATAAATCTGTTAACTCAGTTAATAACAAAAACTTTGTAAAAATTTTTGAGAAGAAAAAAAAAGAATTCAACATTTTGTCTTAAGAAATTATGAGAAAAGATTTTATCTGGCTGTTTACTACGTATAGGCAGAATACATGTAAAGGCATATTAAATAGCACAAGGAAACACACTATTAAAATGCTATTAAAATGTTTATTTTTAGCCTACAAATTAAAGTGGTACAGTATGATCTAAATAAATAATTTTTGTAGTAATTGCATTTAGAATTTCCCTTGAGATATGCAGTTATCTGATAATGTATGTTATTTGATGAGAACTACATTTCAGCATTTGTATAGTTTAGTCTAAATTGGTATAATTTGTTCCAAAGATATTAAAGGCTGCAAAAGGGTAGCTATCTTCCTCTGTTCTGCTGGATAAAGCAGCAAGGTACATGTTGTAATACCATCTTTTACATGAATGGTTATACTCTGACAGGAAAAGGCAGATGGAAACCAAACATGGATTTAAATTCAGATTTGTGTAGATTATAGATTTTATCTCAGAGAATTCATTGGTGAAGATCTTTCTCTCATAATCACTTAGTGTCCATTGAAAACATAGTTATGCATCCCAGTCTGTCCCTGAAATTAAAGAACTCAAAATTCCATTGCAGTAGATGTATGTTGAGGGCAGAAAGGACCATCATAAATATCCTTGTACCTCTTTAGCATATAGTTTTATGAGATGTCATACTGAACTATCACAGAGCTATGTTACCATGACACTTACTAGCAAGACGAGTGGTGGGCAGCCTATCAGTGCAATGGCAGTGGAGAGTTTGCGCTTGTTGCCACCACTGTAGGTACCAGCCAGCTGGTCTGCATACATAGGAAGTCCCAGCTTCTGGATGCCCCATTCAGCAACCTGCGAGAAAGACTTTTTCACACAGCAGCTAATGCATAACAGATGGGATTGCTTATACACCCCTCTTCTGGCAGAGACATGGCAATCCCCTGGGTTTTAGCACATTCATTTTAGAACTGGAGCAGAGGAGTAAAAAAAAAATTAACGATGATGAGGGGAATTTAACTACTTGAGGGAAAGCCATAAACCAGCCTCAGCTATAGACTTCTTATCTGTGCAAGAATTTAAATAATTTTCTTCTGGAATCTTCTTCATGTTTTCTTTCTTACACATAAACGACTTTAAAGACAAGAACAAAACAGCAACCAGTGCAGTTCTGAGTCATAGCAATTGCATCTTTAGTCTTCTGCAGTTGGTGACATAGTTTTGCAAGTACCATTCATGTCTGAGAACCTCTGTTTGATAGTGCAGTCTTGTACTCAACTGTCCAAATCACAGGAACCACTCCCAGGACTTCAGCACACAGAATGGCAAGCCCACTTTGGAAATTCTGGCCATTGGCATGTTATGAAGCCAGTTAATCATACAAATATTCACTGTAGCTATTTATAAGTCAAAAGCAAGAATGCTTTACCCTCTTGATTTCTTCTGCTGGAACTCCCCGCAGGCGTGCATATAAGTAGAGATGTTCTCGTCCTGTGAGTAGGTCATCAATGGCATCAAACTGAGGGCAGTATCCCATGTTTTGATGGACATTAGAAATGTGGGTCAATATACTGGAGAAACAAAGAAAACAATATTAGTTCTAGAATACTAGCTTTAAGACAGAGATGGACAGTTTGAATAAAATCTTTCTTTTCTGGGGCAACACCTCTTCTAAGGGAAGAATGAATTCTTTCTGATACAACATCCTACTAAAATATCTGTACAGAACAGCAAGGAATATATTGTCATCTAAGTCAGCATTGGTAGTAGTAGGAGAAGTACAGAATCACAGAGTGGTTGAGGTTGGAAGGGGCTTCTGGAGGTCATCTTGTCCACCCACACTGCTCAAGCAGGGTCACCTAGAGCAGGTTGCCCAGGACCATGTCCTAGCAACAAAATATCTGTTGTTCAAATCACACCAATGGACAAAGAATCAAATCCCAACTACACCTAACAAACCAAGACACATAACCTAGAACTAAGCTAACATAAGTGAATATCAGAAAATGCTGTATAACTTATGACATTAGGCCAGCACGGTGTAAACAAAGATGCTAGAAACAGCCAGAGAAAAGTCCCAACGCTCAGATCAAAATACCTTGTTGGACTGGTTATCTTACGTTTGTGAGCTCTTGTGATTAGATCCGACTGCCTTGTCCCACTGTTAGCATTACTATAATTTACACACAGATTTTAGAACAGTGTGTTAAAAAGTGCCAGTGCGTGTTACCTGTGGTCTCTCTCAGTGCCATAAAACTAGAAAAGAGCTGCTGGGTCATTACTATGATCTCAGTTCCACCCTGGTAAACGGCCTGTCACAGGGTTTTTTTAAGGTACTTACCTATTGCCAGCCACTACAGCATCTCCAGATGTCACATCAGTATCTCCAGTCAGCATTTTGAATGTTGTTGTTTTGCCAGCGCCATTCACTCCCAAAAGACCAAAGCACTAAATTACAAAATGTATCACATTCTTTAGTATGTCCAACTTAAAAATCATCAGGGGCATGAAATCTGAACTGACTCATGGAATGTAATCTAGTGTTATTGAACAACCTACCTCTCCAGGACGGATGCCAACACAGAGTCTGTCCACTGCAGGCTTGTGCCTACCTGCATAAATCTAAATTGACAGGAAAAAAAAAAAGAAAAATCCTATTTCAAGACATCTACAGCAAAGGAAATATTCTGAATTTTTTAGTTTAATTCTATTGGGATGAGGCAACTTTAGAACAAAGACAGAAGTAAATAGAAAAATTAAAAGAAAGAGTAAGCATTCTACAAAGTCAGACATTTATTTATTTTAAATGAATTTGTAATGACCCCTAAAAATACCAAATTTTCTGGATGCAACCTTTTACTTCGTATTTTCAGCACTAGGAAACAGACCTGATGCTTTGCTGGGACAAAGTATCTCTGACATACCAAATCAAAGTGCGACAATACAGCAAGATAGTCTGAAGAATGATACTCCAGTTCTCTATTCATAAGATCCCAGCAATGTGTGTTATCTTCTTATTTCTGTAGCTCAAGCTTGCATGCATTCTGATAGCATAACTCATATGCCTTCAATGTCGGGAAAGAAGATAAATCAGTAATAACTATAGCCCTCAATGTGAAAGCAACCAAATGGTTAACTTGAGATTGAAACTCACCTATGGAAAAACCAGCATTGTAGAAGAAAAGACTACTAGTAGAAGTGGACACTCACTAGATAACAGTCATGTCAGAAGATGTGAGGTAAAAAGAATCTTAAGCAGACAGGGTTGCACTGTCCTTACTGGACTTCCCTGTGGTTTCATTTCTATTTAAAGGAAATAGACAAATAATATGCCAAGTCTTGACTTCTATAATGTTTGTTATTTTCCAAGGCACAATGTCGATTTTTAAAACAATACCATCAGAATCCACAGCTGAAACATACTCTGAAAGCATAAATTTACACTAGACTCATTTGCTTCATTCTTCTTAAAATATTACCTTGGTCAGTTCTTGTAATTCTAAGATATCTCTTTTGTTCCCTCCTTTCATAATTCTTTTTCTTTCTTCTGCAACATCCTCATCTTCATCAATAATAGGTGACATGGTAATCTCAGCAAACCTGGAAAAACCCAAGAGACTGATTGCAGAAACAATGAGTTGCCCTGGGTGCAGTTAGAATAACTGTGACACAGTGGCTAATCAATTGCCAAAAATGTGACTGGTGGAAAGCAGTGGGATTGAAACTTCACAATGTGACATTGGCTGGAGCAGTCCTGCTGTTGGAAGAATCCCTGACCTTTGAAAGTTAATCTGTAGATACTAAAAGGGAGGAAATGGCTTGCTCAAAAGAATATGCCTTGCAGTTGCTGATATGACGTAACCTGCCCCTCGGCCACAGCTTTCACAATTTGGCTGCTCTTCAGTAGGTACTGATAGTCCTTACACAAACCTTCTGAGTAGATCTCCCTGTAAGACAACATTTTTATAATGGTACCAATTAGTACTCTTGTCGGCCATCTCGAACAGGAGCGGCTGACCCACTCACACCTGGAAGGTAGCTGCTTCCATTGAGATAGAGGCACATTTGTAAAGTAGAGAGGGGAAGCTTGCATAGTGTCCAGGCTGCAACTGCCCTGTGCAATGGACGAGAATTCCTGTCTTGGGATGTCAGGCTAGTACTTCATGCCAGTACTTATGACACTACAAACTTTCCAAGTCATTTTATAATCTCACTATTACAGCATCTTAATCTAAAAAAAATTACATTGAAGTCTTAATTAAAGAAAACTAATTTCTTTAATAATATATTCTTAAATACTCTTAAGATAATGTACATTTGTAAATGCTTTATTAAACCAGAATATAAAAAAAATAAGATGAAATCAGGTAAGTAAACAGAAAAAAAAAAGAAAATTCAGAGAAAAAGAAAGAAAAAATAAAAAAGAGAGACATAAAGAATTACAAAGACACTCACTGTGTTAATAAAGGAACATAATACAAGATTTCAGACATACCATCTTATGGAGAACAAATGGTGCTGCATTAGAAGATTCAGAATGAAGAATACAACTCCTTGAACAGCCATGGCAACCAGGTTCTTTCCAACAAAGTCCCACTGAAAAGGATTGGAAACATGCTCCTCACCTTTGGAAAAAGAGCACCAGAAAGCAAGGTGAAATACTGCTGAAACAAAGCACTGTTCCTCAGAACAAAAGGCGTAATCATAATAGTTTAGGATGAAAATCTGTACTTCATTTGATTGTGATCAGACAATGTCTTCATTTTCCAGTATCTCATAAAGATTCTTAAGAAAATACACTCCAAGCTCAGCTGCTACCTAGGAGCAAAAATGAATAAGCTCTCTGAATATGCACTAATTTGGATATAACAACATGAAATTTGCATGGACTATGTGAAAGACACACATTTTTTGAATAAAAACAGATGAGTTCTGCTATATGACTATTTTTTAAGTAAGAAGTTGTCTGGTATCAAAGACAATCGTGTCCCAAGAGGATGCATTTGAAGAACAGCAGCCATTTTAAGCATTAACATGAGGTGGCGGAAGTATTCAAATGCAATGAAATAATATATCATCCTGTAATGACCTAAGGACTTCTGCACAAGTGATGAATAGACACCAGAGTCTGGAACTGAACAAATGGGTTCATTTCCGATACAGACTACTGGTTGGGCCATAGAGTTCTGGCAGTTGTATGAGAAGCTGTGATTCCTTCATAGAGGTGGAACTTTCATACTCCTCATCCACCTGATGATGTGAAAGGGAAGAATTTCAGAAACAGCCACTAATTTTCTAAGATAATACTTTCAACCATCTCATCCAAGGCCAGGACATGTGATACTCATATAACTTGCTGCTTACTGGCTCTTATTTACTGTCATAGTTCAGCCCCGATCGGGACCAGACTACGCAGTCTCTCCCTCACTCTCCCCACCCTCCGAGAGAATAGGGGGAGATGATATAAGAAAAACAGCTCAAGGTTTGAGATAAGGAGGGGGAGAAATCCTTAAAGCCACCATCACGGGCAAAACAGACTCGACTTGGGGAAAACTACTCATTTATTTCTAAAACCAGCAGGAGAATAAGACGGGGAAAAAGATAACCTCCCCCCACCCCTCCCCTCTTCCCGGGCTTAACATTATCTCTACCACCTTCCCCCCAGCCCCGAGCAGCACAGGGGGGAAGAGGGAATGGGGGTTGCAGTCAGTTCATCACACATTGTTTCATGCTGCTGCTTCATCGTCAGGGAAAGAACTCCTCACATTCCTCCCCTGCTCCAGCATGGGGTCCCACCCACACGCCACACAGTCCTTTGTGAAACTGCTCTGGTGTGGGTCATCTCTTCCATGGGGTACAGTCCCTCCAGAACAGCTGCCCCAGCGGGCCCCTCCACGGGCCACAGCCTCCTTCAGGCATTCACCTACCACAGCGTGGGGTCCTCCATGGGCTGCAGGTGGATCCCTGCTCCTCCGTGGACCTCCATGGGCTGCAGGGGGACAACCTGCCCCACCATTGTTGTCACCACGGGCTGCAGGGGAATCTTGGCCAGAAGCTGCATTACTCCTCCCCCTCCTTCTTCACTGATCTTGATGTCTGCAGCCATTCCTCTCACCCGAAATTCTTCACAACAGGCTGGCAGACACCTCTCAGGGTCTTTTTTACATCTCATTCACTTCTCATCTCCTCTCCACTTCTTGCAGCCAGGCCGGGCTGAGTTGGGCCCAGTCAGCTGCCTGGTGAGAGGCCAGAGGGTGAGGCCTGCAAGGCCCACGAGGCTCGCGCCTCCCCCTCTCTGCCCCTGCTCAGCTGCTTCACATCTTCTCTCTTTTTTTTCCTGTTTTCCCCTTCTTAAATACGTTAACGCAGAGGCATTATCAGGGAACATTCTGCTACCAATTGGCTCGGCCTTGGCCAGCAGCTGGTCTGCCCTAGGCCCGGCCGAGTCCACTGAACAAAGGGGAGCGACTTCTAGCAGTTTCCTACAGAAGCTGCCACCTTAGGCCCCCCCTCACTAAAGAAAACCACAACACTTACCAAACCTGGCATATACTTCAGTCACAGCTTGGTTCATGGCCAAGTCAATGAGTCCACGGCCCAGGCAAAAATGTGGGAAGATAATCAGCACATTTTTCAATGCTTTATTAAACTTCAGCAAGGACTATAAGAAACAGAAACAACATAACAAGCAGTTGAAACTAGACTTCTTCAAGAAAACATAGCAACACGAGTTAAAAGTTCGTTGTCATGTCAGAGAAACAGGATGTTCTGTGTTCTTACAACTGAGAAACAGAGTATTTATTCAAGTTAACACCCAAAGCATCTGCAACTTAAAATGCAGCACAGCAGAATGCTGGCATACACTGCACCAGACAAGGCGCTTGTGAAAAACTGTCAATGGTGAGAGAAATTAATCTTTGAAATGAAGTATTTTTCTATGCAGTAGCGGTAACATGTAATTTGGGTGTCGGCTATTATAGACAGCAACTGTGAGCAAGAAGAGTGGTATTTTTCTGTCATAACATCTTTATTTATAGCTGGAACATTGCCATAATCAGGACTGCCACAATATTAAGAAGTACCAGTGTCTGAGCATAACCACACAATGTGGAGATACCCAAAACAGTGTAAGTGCCAGTAGCAGACTAGCTGTACCAACACTGAATCCAGAGAAGGGCAATTTTCCCTCTGGAGACAATTTTCCCTCTGTCTGCAATGGAGACATATTCTCAAAGATAACAATACTGGGCTGCTATCACACAGACTGAATGGCACTATATTGAACGCTGTGCTGTGAAGAAACATGGCTAAGAATGCAGGAACACCAGGGACAGAAAGTATTGTAAAACTGGCCCTTGAAACCATGAACTGTTTCTCCTCCCTGGCAAACAATAATGGTTGATCAGCACACGGTGTTTGAAAATGCATTATCAGTAATGACAGCTAATTGGATTGCTGTCAGATGTAGAAAGGTATCAACCTCAGTGGCCAGAGTATCAGCAACTGTACAGGTGGTGGTAGTACGTAAAAGTCAACAGTGTTTTACAAACGGATCTCTTTGCCTTTCTAAGAACTGATTTTGGCACTCACTGTATTCTCTCGTACTTTCTGTCACCTTCCTGATGGTGTTAAACCATCTTTGGCCAATTCTCAAAATGCTACTATAAGCAGAATTTCTCCTCTAACACAATGACTAGCAGGAATAAGTGTCTTTCCTTAGTCAGTGGCGACTCCATGATTTTCTAGCATCTGCCTCTTCCTATACAAGCCAAGCTGCAGAAGCAAGCACAAAGTGCCATGTCCCCTCCTCTGCAACTGTAAAAGCATACAGAAATTTGCCCATAGGGATGAAAAACACTCAATATCATTCCTCATGTGTGTAGCCCAAGATATAAGTTGCCTTGAGCTGCTTCTCTGGGTTATCCTGCCCACCTGTCCCTGCAGTTAGTCAGCAAGTTCCCCACTCATTTATTTACTGACAGAAAAAAAATGGCAAGGTAGAGAAAGACAGTTACTGTTAGAGATGGTTACGCTTGGACACCCTTTGCACAGCTCTTTAAAACCAGGTGTCAACAAAAACATTACTTACCGGGTTATTTTCAAATAACTCCAGGATGAATGTAATGGCACTGCTGTTGATCCCCACAAAGAGATTAATACAGGACAATGCAACATAAGCAGTGCTAGGGACACTGAAGAAAGAAGCAGCAGGGTACATCATGGGAATTACTGCCCATCTGCACACAAAAGACAGAAAAACTATGATAACAGCTTCTCAGTATTCTAATGTCAGTCGGCCTAATGAAAACACAAATTGCAGCTTTCTTCTTATCCCAAGTGTAATGAAATGGCATAACCAACCAGAGATGCCGCTACAATATTATTTCCCTGGTTACTAGATAAAAAGTTTTTTCTGTTTAGTCTTTTTTTTTTTGCTGTTAAAATGCAGGGCAATAGAAACTGCTAAAATTAAGAAAACAATGCCAGCAAGGTTATTATCACCCCAGGAATCCTTGTTCATCACCCTGGATTGTACAGCAGGAGGGAGAAGCAAAGAAATGTCATAAAGCAAATACAATGTACTCTTCAGCCTTTGGAACTGTCCAAAGAAATCAGAAACTCTATACATTTTGATATTATTTTTTAACTCTTCTACCACTGTTTTTTTACTCCTGATTTGGAGCTTCCTGTGCCATGATTTCTGGGATATTGCAAATGCACATTCAGCAGCACAAGGGGAGTATTCCCCTGGAATAAACTTACAATGCTTAGCAACAATCAGTCTGACTAGGAAAAATTCACTAACAACAATCTGAATTACTTAAAGGACAATACACACATGATGATCAGAAAGAACCATCCTAAGTTTCCTATTGTGACTGCAGCTGGACACAAGGGCTAATATATGATTCTATGAATTTACCTTCCTTTCTGTTTTTCATTTTGAGTAGCAAATTGTGAAAATATTATTCAAGTAACTGCCATGTGATAATATTTTTTTCTGAAAATTTCATCTTGGTAGATGCTTTAAAATATGCAAAGACATTTTAAATGTCCATCCATACATGAATTACTGTAATTAAAGAAGAGCATACAGAGCCACAGACAACTTATTAAAGATACCACTGTTGCACTTTTAAAAGATATAATGAAAAAATAAAACAAATGAACATTCTGATAGCATTTTTTAACATTAGGTGTTTTACAAAGATTAAATGATGTAATACTTTGCATTTTCTCAGGATTTTCATTCAAAGAACATGAACACTTTAGAAAATTAAAGGTAGACTGCCCAGAAAATAGGTGTTCCCGCTTAAGCTTATTTGTGATATACATAGGAGGATGTGAAAAGCTTATTTTCTTTCTTTAACTCTAGAAATAGAACTTAATTGATAATTTTGCCTAGACTACACCAGCTGCAGGGCTATCAGGAATATTATTTTATAGACAAAAATATAGGATCACTAATTCAATGAGAGAAAGTGAACTTCAGTCAGCCTTATAAAATGCTATTTTGCCCACACAAATGTTCATTTGAAGTTAAAAAAAAAGTTGAAGACTCAGTACTCTTCGCCCTTCGGTTAAATGCTGAAAGATATTTTAGTACTGGCTGTCAGTGAGGCAAATGAACAACAATCAAATTCCTACACAATGTACATATCAGAAAGCAGCAAACCAAACAAATATATTTTCCTATAAGGATCACATTTAATGCTTAAAAATGTAAGGCAGTGAGAAAAAAAAATATCCTTCACAGCACGAGGCCAGACAGCGTGTGTAAATACCCTGGAGCAGAGACAGAATCCAGTTCTAAGCTGTATTGTACCCACTCACGTGTATTCTTTAAAGCCAGATTTCACTAAGTACCAAGCTCAATAACATGAAATTATTTCCATGTGAAATACAGGGCCCCACATGCAGGAAAAACCTTGAACACTCACCCATACAGAAGCAGCAAAGCAACAAGCACAGGGAGATTAGTTGGAGAAGTGTATGCTTTCTTGTTGAATCCAGCGAATATAACCACAACCATTCCAGCACTCAGTGCGTAATTCACCTGCCACATCACAGGGTGAAGATCAGTGTCTAAGACCTGAGAAGGTCTACAAACATATCCAGATCCTACACATTATTCCAAAAAGGATTTTGTATTGAGGAAGAAAGGAATTTATGAGCTAGACTAATCACACTCAAGCTTTTTGATCAATGGGTCCCTGGCAGCACTTGAAATTTTTCTGAGACATATTTTATCAGACTGTTCATCAAAAATACAATATATATTGTTGTTTCTTAGATTATGGTTTGGGAACCAATTATTTCATGGTCCTGCTGGCAGGCTGCCCACAGAAAGAGGCTGTGGGTATGCAAGGGAAGTGCAGTTTCTGGTGATGCAAAGGCTGTGTAGGAGGGAAGAAGCTAATTACCTGAGCCACATTCCTGGGAGAAGGCTAAAGTGAGTATGCTTGGCCACTGCTTTTCTCAATTTCTCTGTTCAGTATTAGTAGCACTGTGTGCACAGAACTCCCCATGCACAATGGAAGGTGGTGTTTCACGGAACTGCTAACACCAGTTAACGCCTTTGCATCATGCTGTCAAGGGCCATGACCAAGCACAATTCTTGTCAAGGAAGCTGCTGTGACCAGCAGGAACTGAGAGACCTGCTTCTCTTCCGTCATTTGCTTTACCTTCTCCTCAAAGAGCAGCTTCCCAAGCCTGAAGGGTTTGGGCTTTTCAATGATTTAATTTTTTTTTTTCTTAATTTTTTTTCAATTCAATGTTCACACTTTTCTTATTGAATAAGCCCTTGGCTGCTCTCTTTGTTGAGAAGGCATGGCTAGAAAACAAGAGCCTTGCAAAGCCTCAGCCAGGCAAAGAAGTTGCTCCTTTGTGACAAAGTGGCCTGAGAAGTAATGGGAGGGTAGCTGAGGCCTGTCTAAGCAAGCCTGGGCCTGCGGTCTAAATCCTTTTGGAACAACACAGTGAAAATGATTCAATGACCTAAACAAATACATCTGTGTCTAATATTAGACACCCTAGAGTATTTTGTCTGGCCTCCAGCTACTGTTCCAGCAGCCTGTGAATCTCCCACTTAGATGTCTTGAATATCTTGAAACACACTATGGTTCTAAAGGGCAGGAGTGACTAGCATCAGGCAACTGGGCTTTCCTCGGACTATAGTAAGTTGTACTTTACTATACATTCAGTTGCAAGGACTGGAAACCCTAAGATTACAACAATCTCAGCTTCATTAGTTGAAAAATGAGTTGTGCACCTAACTTAACTTCTACATGTTAGATCCTTAGCATACTCGCTGAGAAACACTTAAAGAAATGAATGCTTTGCAATGCTCAGAATCACCTTCACTCAATTCACCAATTAGTCCCCAGTTCATGTAAACCCAGCAATAATTGCAGGCTGTCAAATCAGATCAGAAGTTACTCACTATGTCCCACATGAAGTTAGTTAGCCAGTAGATCACAGGGCTCACACCACTGACAAACTGTAGATGCTTGGCTTTTGTTACACGTTCTTGAATCAGGTATAAAACAAAACTGGCTGGTATAAAGGACATGGCAAAAATGACACAGATGGCAACAACAGCATCCACTGAAGTGGTCAACCTAAAACACAAGAAGGGACTGTGAGCAAGGGAATGAATGCAACATAACACTATATTAGCATTTGGGGAATCTGGAGAAAATTTTAAGATTAAGCAAGATTATTTTGTAAGTGGAAGACTTTTCCAGTTTGTAAATGTGCTAGTGTATTTTCCCAAGTTGTGCTGGGGATTGTAGCTAACAAATATGGATGTTAGTGGCACCACTCCCTGATTTTTTCCTTGC
Organism: Chlamydotis macqueenii; assembly: GCF_036417535.1. Lineage (NCBI taxonomy): Eukaryota > Metazoa > Chordata > Aves > Otidiformes > Otididae > Chlamydotis > Chlamydotis macqueenii. Next base: position 19,312,798 of record NC_141563.1, on the reverse strand, counting down.
CTTCATTCTCTGGAACAGTTCAACTCATCTCTCTCTCAGTTCGACAGCCTTTCCTGTCTGGTGTCTCTCAAACTAGACATTAAGGAACAATAGCTGAAGTGCTCTGGGAGCCGGGAAAAGAGGCACTCAAAGGGGCAAGTTGCAGATGGTGAGATGAAACATAGATCTTGCTTCTGTGCTGAGGCAGAAGTTTTCAGTTTCACTGACTTCTGAACTTAATACGAGACATGAGTGGGAAGCTATGTCTTCTTAGTGGCGTCTTTTTCAAGATATTATGGTTTTTAGATTCTGGAATACACCAATCCTACTACATGCCATTGAAAATCTACCTGTGTGCTGTCCTTGTCACCAAGATAGAGGCTGTCGACTACTGCCTACCTGTAGTCAGTCACAGACAATTTTGGATTCCTTTTTTTATTATGATCTCTGTGTTATTTCAAAGTAAATCTATTGGCTTTGGACCATGAACAAAGACTTCAGAATCTTTGTGCTTGGGAATCAACAGAAACATGTAATCACATAAAACCAATGGTCATAACTGCTACATGGGATGGGAATGAACTCTTATAGGAATATAATGAGACTGAAAAGAATAGGTTGTATATCTAATTCTTAATTAGAATAGAACTTCAGGAAAAGGCTTCCACGTTCCTTCAATGGAACTATTTCTCCAGAGAGTGTGAGTACGCTGGAGGTGGTAAGCTGCCAGGAGAGGGAGAGGTAAAAGCCAGCAGCAGAGCAAAGCCAGACTTACACAGTGACTTCAGAGAGCTGCTCCTTAGTGAGGTTCAGAGGATGGTTTACAGCAGTGATCCCATATTCCTCAGGGGCTTGGCCAGTCCGCAGGTTAGCTCTAAGGATTGCATTATTTGCTACATTAAGGAAACTAACCATAGCATGCCAGCCTTTATTGTTAAACCACACCTAAAAGAGTCAGAAAGCACAGATTCATTTAAGAAGCCTTCACTAATAACCCTGAGCTGCAGGGGAAAACTTGGCTGCCTTTTTTCTGCTTTGGTGGGCACTGTCAGCAGGGAAGAATCCAGCACCAGGAATTCGTAGCTCCTAGGCACAGTCCAGTAGGAGGAGCTCACATACTATGCTTTTAAAAGGGTTGGACAACCACTGTCAAAGATTTCTATAGAAGCACATTTTAAAATTTAGCAGAATGTGTCCAGTATTTAGGACAGCAAGAAGTACTAAGAACATGATTAAAAAAAAAAAAGCTCATATTAGAAATAACTTTGCATTAACACTGTATCCTGTATTACTAATAACAAGTATAGTATTTCAGCTCTTCTTCTATCTGAGAATACCACTCCATTCTCACAATTTGAAGTCTATGTAAAAAAAGCCTGTGTATTAACAGATTACTTCCAGTAAATACCTTGATATTATCTTCAGTTTCCATGTATTTAAGGAAATTAGAAATTTCTTTAGCAGCAGCCAGTGAAGTTTGTCCCTAAAATAAAAAATGAAAAGGCTAAAGATCAGCTGTCTGGGCGAAATCCAGTGCTGCAGGTTTTCAGCACTGTGACAATTCTTTAGAAAAGGAATTAAAAAAAAAAATTACATCTTACTTACTCCTGTCACATTCATCATTCGGCCAAGATCACTTAAAAAACTGACAATTTGATCTCCAGAAACGTGAAGGATGGGGAGCCTTCCTCCTATAGAAATTCCTCCGTATCTAACAAAGAGAATAGTATCATCAGTCACTTATACCACAGACACAAAACTATGTACATTGATGGAAATACTAAAAATCCACTTAATGTAAGATTGATTTTTATACATCATATAATTAATGCATAAAAATCTTCACTCTTTTTCTAACAAGTTGTATTAGGTCTTTATAGGGCTTATAAATAACAGAAGATCTATCAGTTTCTGAGGGGTTCATATCAGGTTCCTGAGAAAATGATTATTTAGATAGAAGATTTGGAGAAAACAGTTATTTCTACAGTACAAAATCTTTAAATCAAGATAATTGACATACAACTGTTCAGACAGCATAGAGGACTCAGGATAGCATGGACCTCAGTTAAAATTTCAGTTGCCCTGTCAGGAGCAGGTACTCACAATGCTGGTGCCAGGCAATACTCGATAAGTACTATGGCATGAGATGAACCAGAGACTAATCCCATAGAAAGTAATGTTTGCACATGAACAAGCAGATATTCCATGAAGGAAGCCAGTCCTCCAGCTGCTACCTTTGAAGTTAATTTCTACTGCTGCTGAAAAAATAAATATGTTCTTCAGCCTAATCAGTCATCTTCCTAAGCTTAGTATCTGCAGTGTAGACATCACACTGGGGTTAGCTGATGCCTCTGCCTAAGCATGGAGCCCTAGCAGAATCTGTTTTATTACTACCGCACATGTTCAGAGCGGGGATGAGGAGTTGTGGTTGTTACTTCTGTATTTGATAGGCTGGCGTCTAGGTTTCATCTTACCCAGGTCCTTTTTTTGGAGGGCTCATATTTTTGTGCTGCACTTTGAAAGACCCGCATCAGAGCACTATTGCAACGTAGTGCAGTATTGTAATTTTCCATCACTCAGATCCCATTAGTTTGACTCTTGTAGATAATAAAACTGTGACAGTTCCAATTGTCTGCCTCTCGCCTTCATCCCTGTGGGGTTAGTCCAAACAAATATAACCCCTTGTCTTTATAAAACCCTTGTTGACCCCCAATCTATTTCCCACAAGCCATCTCTTTATTCTATCTGCCACAATGCCCTTTGTCCATTCAGAGAAACATTGTGAGGCTCCATGTTTAAACAGAAATGCATTGTTCCTTTATTTACCACCATACGCTGTGAATTGGTTTCTTACCTTTGCTCATTGACCCAGTATTTGCTCTTCAAGCTGAAACAGACAAAGAGAATCCTGTCTCTTAATGCACTGAACCAAAGTCAACGATAATGTGAAGCTTAAATGGAAAAAAGGTGAATTCCTATGATTTGTAGATCTCCAGTTTCTCTTTTTTTTAGACACCTTTTGTTTTTGTTTTTGTTTTATTCGCTTTCTTTTTTAATTGCTACTGATTGAGTTGTGGAGTTGTCAGGACTTTTAGTATTTCCTGCAGTGAATTTTTTTGTTTTGTTTTGTTTTCTGACATGATTCATCTCCAGCTCATACAGAGGTAAGCAAAATTTCTGAAGTGACCCTACTGGCTTTACCCTAAATCCATAATGAATTGATTTTAAAATATATATCTAAAGCAATTATGATGCGTGCGAAGAGGAATCAGTCAAAGGCAGCCAGCAAATAGCTAATACAAGGGAAATTTCAAGAACTCTGATGGGAATTGAAAAGGTAGCAAGGCCTGAATCAGAAATAATAGGCCACGGACACTTCACAGCTAATTACCATGCATGGCACTCATGGACGTATCTATGTGGCACTGTACTTTGGCTTGTAAGCACTTCTGGGAAGCAAGTGATAATTAACTCAGGCAGATGGTCATGGTGGTGTGGCTACAGTTCTTCAGGGACACAAACCAGTACCTCTGCAAGGCAGTTCACCATGCTGTGCAGAGGCATTGGTTTTGTCACCATTGACACAGTTACCATTAACAAGGCATTGCATCAACATTGAAACTTAGCTCTGTCTATAAAGGAGTACTTGATTACACAAATAGGTATAATTAAAACAATTTAACTCCCCTAAAATGAGCAACTCCTATTCTTACATCAGGAATATGGACATGATGGTCAAGTCTACACAATACTGTGGCACATCGGGTGCTATGGTATTGTTAAATGAGAATTTCATGGCCAGGTACAAAATACTGCACATGAAAAACAAAGAGATTCATCCCTACCTCCCTTTTATCAAAGTGGGATATGTTTTCACCAGAAAATCTGAAATATTTCTGTGGGTCAGATCTTGAAGAATTTCTGTGCTGTGCTGCACTCTCTGGAAAGAAAAAAAAACCTAATCAATCACAGTAAACTTCACAGTCTCTAAAGCTATTAAGTATTTGTCAGGAAAACAGTAAAAGTAGCTTTGGTTCAGATTAATTGCTCAGGTTCATAGTATTACTGAAATGAGAGTGGGTCATTCATTTCCTAGCCCAAACATCCTTACTTTACTAAGATTTCAGAAGAAATAATGAAATCACAGAAGTTTGTGATGCCTGACACAAACCAGTTGCACTTCATTCTGAAAATTGACCCAAGTTATTTGCAACAAAGGCCAGGGTTGCTTAAGGCTTTTTCTTCACTGTGAACGAAGGAAGCTTTTCAAATAAATTGAGGTCCTGGTGAAGATAAGGTAGTTTTCTATGATTTAGCAAGTCGAAGTAAAAACTAATATGAAAACTTCACCTTCACTAGCATGTTAGACAATCTCAATGAAAATTACTCTTTTTTCTCGTAGCGAAAATGATGCCACATTAAGCCTTTGTGTCTTTTTTGCAAATACAGGGTCGCTGTGAAATGCATGGTCTCAAACCTGCTGAGTTTACCCCAAGGTAGAATATACTTAAAAGGTTCCTGGGCAGTTTCAGAGGGCAAAGCTTGCAACCTGAAACGACCTAGTAACGACGTAGGAATAAGTCTAATGAAGTTTCCAGGGGTTCCTACATTTGTCCACGGAGAGGCAGTATTGGATGACACAGAAGACAGATTACAGATGTCTAGCTGATTCTAGACAATATATACGAAGACGTAGCATCCTTATAGCGTCTTTGTTAAATGGGCTCTCTGTGTTCAGACATACTTCAGTTATTTACATACTGTTGCTTCCCTGGAGACTTAAATGTGAACTGTTTCTTCCTGATAAGTTATACAAAATTATCATATCCTGCAAAATTATCAGGATAATATTATAAGAAATACATTTCCCTTAAAGCACTAGAATCCCCACAAACAAACAAAAAATTAATTTTGCATCCTACTTGTATTTAAAGCTTTAGACTAGATTTCCCTCTCAAATACACTAGCATGCAATTAGCAAAATTCAACCTCGTCTGTCCGTTGCGCAGGGACTACTTAGAAATCAGAAATAACTTGGGATGCTATGAATAAGGTCAGAATTAATTTCCTTATTAATTTCTTTTTTTTTTTTTGCTTCATGGACAGGAATTCTACAGATACTTAAAACAACTTTGCTTTGTTGTTTTGTGAATAGAGATAGAGAAAACAAAGCAAGTGGAATCAGTATTTTTAAGAGATCATGTCATAGATTTAGATTCAGGAATCGATTAAGTTTGTGACATGAGTGTTAAAACTAGAATTATTTTAGTCATTTGGCTAATGTGTGCAGCCTGGCAAACAGGAATATTCAAGTTGAATGGTGTGCATGGTGAGACATTAAATTAGTGAGCTATTACTCAGAGTGGCTGCAGTTCTGTTTTCTTTAACTGTTAGAAAAACATTTAGAAAATGTAAACATAACAGGCTGTAATTTTCCTTTGCTTTTCAAAAGAGCAAGCACATTTTATAAAGGGCACTACAAACATTATTCATTGATAGGAACAGGTGGGAATGTAGCTCTCATCTCTTCTCCATACAACATCAGTGGTTATTAAATTATTCATCTTAATGCACATGCATACGAACATTTTTTTTGCTAGCTTAGAACTTTCTTTCTAAAAATGGAACCAAAAGACATTTTAAAAAAAATTATTTGAGGTTGACTCAATACTATTTTTTCCATTTTTAATGAGATTACCCCACTCCAATTTTTTCAAAATCATGACAATTTTTCTTTCCTTCCTTTCTTCTTTCTCCCTCCTTTCCTTCCCTTCTTTAAAGAAAGGGAATCTTCTAAATAGAATTGTTCTTTGAGGCAAAAAAAAATTAAGCTTTTTAAAAAATTATTTGATAAATTGTTAAAATTTTTGTGATTTTCTTCTATATGAAAAGTTTGCCATTTGATGAAAATAGTAATCAAATTTCAGTTAGATGTGGAAGCTTTTCTAATACATCTGAAACTGAATTCCAAATTTCAGCAATTCTTGCTCTCTTAAAAAAATGTACTCAATTCCTTCCACGTATATTGGTATGGCAAGGTGCTTACACACTAATCCCTTTTCCAGCACTTGCCAGGAAACTTTTCTACCAAGATTTATGGCACAGGGACACTACCTGTGGTGGTGGGAGGCCCCCTGCACCTGCAGGGCATGTTGGCAACATAGTGAGTTTCTTGTGAGTGCTGCACTTGCAGGAAGGTGAAGGATTCTCAGGGCTCCACTTTTGGCTCAGCAGGAGGCTGCTTAGGTTAGGATGAACAGGAGGTGTGTTCCAGGGAGTTGCCATATTATTGCATGGGTAGTTCCTGTACAGAGGAACAAGACTCTAAGCTGTGCAGAGATACAGTTCATCAAAGCTCACAAATCCACAAAATCACAGTGCTCTCAGCAGGCATTCTCCTTTCAGCCCTTATCCTGTGAGTTATGAATAATAAGAACATTTTAGAGTACTTGGTAAACACGAATAAATATAATCTCCCACCACATCTCTGCTAAGTTTACTGTCTTTAGCTTGCTTGCAGATAGGACACTGAAGGAACAAGGGGACTGTGTTTTACCCATCAGTATAAATAAAATCTGCAGTGGACACACATCTAGAAGAAGCTACCCTTTTCCTTGCTCATGCAGTATATTTTCTCTCTTTATTTTTTAAAGTTTCCTTTTCGTTTCTGCTGAAGCAGGCAGAGGAGAGGAAAGGGAAGAGAGCGGGGAGCACAGCCAGGACAATGAAGCTGCTGGATATCATCACTGGGAGAGAGGCAGGAGAAAAGGAACAAACAGCAAAGCATAACATGCCAGTGACAAATGCCTCCAAAGCAGGACTCACAGGCAGGGTGAGTGGGTAGGACAACAAATATTAAAGTAAGGGCTCTACTAATGTTGCCCTCCAGAGTGAGAATAGGTTCAAAACACAGAGACTGTCCCATTGCTATTTCACAATCTGAGCAATTGCTGAAGCTATTGCTTCCAAACACACCAGTGGGAACCACAGGAACCTGGGGGGAACTCACATGTGGAATCTTAATCTAGTGGCATTATTGTCTTGCTGTTTGTTTTTGTTCGTTACTTTTGACCTGATTAGTATTAGATACTATTGCCAACAATATATCACAAGCATTAGCTCTAGTGAAAAGTCAAGCCAATTCATTCTTGTTTCACTACTCAAGTCCCACTAGTAATACCCTGCTAGAATCTTGTTCAAGAGAGATTAGCTAGCAACTTACGGAAGAGGCTGATTCTTCATACAGCGATTTCCAAATCCTGGTTTGTTCAAGAAAGCATCAGTGAGGGAGACCATCTGTTCACTGCCAGGACGCTCATTGCTAAGGGAAGAAGACAGGACTTTCTCTATAAGAAATGTTTTTCTAACTATTGAACAGGAATACACATAGCAACTGGTGAAAGACAGCCATAAGGCAGAACCAAACGTCCCCCTCCAAATGCTGATAATTCAATTATTTTATTTATTTATGCAAAACCTGAGAACCTCCCAAGATGGTTAAGCATGACTTCTGAAATACTCCTATAGTAATATTCTCTAAAAAGGCTTGAATCTACATTTCTACCCTCTCAGCCCTGTCACACCCAGTAATCAGAAGATGAAAAACATATCCTGCATTTTCATTTGCTGAGGCCAAAGAGACAATGCTACTAATAGTGAAGTATCTGCAACTAACAACCTAATAACATTAGACTACTGAGTGCTGTTTTGGTTTTGTTTAATAAGGAGCGGCCTAAGGTGGTAGCTTCTGTAGGAAACTGCTAGAAGTCGCTCCCCTTTGTTTAGTGGACTCAGCAGGGCCTAGGGCAGACCCGCTGCTGGCCAAGGCCAAGCCAATTGGTAGCAGAATGTCCCGTGATAACGCCTCTGCGTTAACGTATTTAAGAAGAGGAAAACAGGAAAAAAAAGAGAGATGTGAAGCAGCTGAGTGGGGGCAGAGAGGGGGAGACGCGAGCCTTGTGGGTCTTGCAGGCCTCACCCTCTGGCCTCCCGCTGGGCAGCCGACTGGGCCCAACTCAGCCCGGCCTGGCTGCAAGAAGTGGAGAGGAGATGAGATGTGAATAAGATGTAAAAAGGATCCTGAGAGGCGTCTGCCAGCCTGTTGTAAGGAACGGCTGCAGATGCCAAGGTCAGTGAAGAAGGAGGGGGAGGAGTAATGCGATTCCTGGCCAAGATTCCCCTGCAGCCTGTGGTGATGACAATGGTGGGGCAGGTTGTCCCCCTGCAGCCCATGGAGGTCCATGGAGGGGCAGAGATCCACCTGCAGCCCATGGAGGACCCCACGCTGTGGCAGGTGGATGCCTGAAGGAGGCTGTGGCCCATGGAGGGCCTGCTGGGGCAGCTGTTCTGGAGGGACTGCACCCCGTGGAAGAGATGACCCACACCGGAGCAGTTTCACAAAGGACTGTGTGGCGTGTGGGTGGGACCCCATGCTGGAGCAGGGGAGGAATGCGAGGAGTTCTTGCCCTGACGATGAAGCAGCAGCGTGAAACAATGTGTGATGAACTGACCGCGACCCCCATTCCCTCTTCCCCCCTGTGCCGCTCAGGGTGGGGAGAAAGTGGTAGAGATAATAAGCCCGGGAAGAGGGGAAGGGTGGGGGGAGGTTATCTTTTTCCCTGTCTTATTCTCCTGCTGGTTTTAGAAATAAATGAGTAGTTTTCCCCAAGTCGAGTCTGTTTTGCCCGTGATGGTGGCTTTAAGGATTTCTCCCCGTCCTTATCTCAAACCTTGAGCTGTTTTTCTTATGTTATCTCCCCCTATTCTCTCAGAGGGTGGGGGGAGCAAGAGAGAGAGATTGCGTAGTCTGGTCCCGATCGGGGCTAAACTATGACAAGTGCCATTGGACTACTACTAGTGCCAAGTGTTATACACGCATGACTATCAATCTCTGCTTCATACACTACCATGTATAAATTAAATTAAAGTTGCATGTGAATTTTCAATATGAAACTTAAGGAAAATGCTTCAAAACTATTGCCTTCAGTTTTGCTGCTTTCTGCTAGTGGCAATCTAGTCTAGGACTTAAACATTGACCATAAATTTCCTCTGTATTGCACATGTTTTGACCTGGTGCAAGTTCAGCTTTGGAATATGTGGAAGTGAAGGTAAAGCAAGTGTTCAGGACAGCAGAGAGGAATTGTGCAGTGACCTGGAGAGAACAGAACTGAGGCTTCCATGAAGAATGAAAGGAAACAAAATGCTAGTAGACAAAAAGAAAAAAAATAAAAAATCAGACCCAACCAAATGACACTGTGTGGGGAGAAACTTAAGCAGCAGCATTAATAATACCTAAGAGTCTCGGCTTTCCTGTTGTTTTCATAACTTTGCCCAAATACTGTACTAACTATAAATAAGTCTACCACAGGTCAGCAGATAGGCTTGAATCTTATTGTTCTCTCAGATTATGAATACAGGAGTAGTTCAATAGCATAGCAGAAGCAGTCAGATTTCTTAGTATCCTGGATCTCCTATTAGGCAGGATATGTAACTTCGTAAGTGTTGAGGTCATGAATTCAGGTGGGAATAGGAGAGTACCAAAGATAGCAAGATATTTGAAGGACTATTGGTTATACATACTAGCAACTGTATTCTCCACTTGCACCAATTTCATGCCATTTTAAATCTGCTAATTGCAGTGGAATTAATCCTTTTTATACTACATAGCATGAGAAAAGTCCAGTAAGACTGGATCCTAAATGCTAGGGAGAAAAGTGTGTATATTTGACAGATGTACTTTTACTCAGTGATTCCTCTTACCTGAAGAAAGTAAACTGTTGTCCATAGATCCAAGGGTGTAATGTTAAGGCAGGATATTCTCCAAATGGAGGAATAATGACTGTAAGTACTAAAGACAGCAACACAAAACTAGCAGGGAGAACAATCTGCAGAGAACATGAAAAAATCACACAAGGTTATTAGAGGTATGTTGTAGAGTGACACTGTACACACCTCATAATATATATAAACAAAGGAGGGACAGCAGGAGTACACAGATCAGATCTGGTTTAGCTCCTGAACACTAACAATTTAATTTCCAATGCTTTCAGTTAAGATTCTGGTTGTCACAGAAATGTATTACATTAAAAATAAAATGCTGGGATAGTAGTGATTGAATAATGAACTTGGTGCAGAAGAGTTGACAACAGAACAGTTAGGGACACTGTTACCCATTTGCAGCACTGCTGTTGCTTTTCACAGAGACATTGCTGGGAAAGAAAGTGTTAAGAATGTTGTGGGAAAGAGTCGAGAACAGCAAAAGTAAGTCAATACCTGGGCCAGGAAGTCCTTGTGGCTTCGGGAGGCATGGAGGAACCGTTTGATGAGCAGCGCTTTGATCTGCTGATGTAGAAGCTGAAAACCTTTATACCGCTGGGACCCTTTGCCTCCATTTTGATCTCCTGCTACGCCTACTGGCATTCGAGTAGTGTCATTAGTTTTCACTACAGTTTCTTCAGCTAGTTTGTTCTCCGTAGAAGTTTTGCCAAGAGTAGAAAAATTTTCTTGAGTGTCTCCTAGGTTATGATGAAAAGAAGCAGAGAAGGCATTTTATCCTCCATACGCGAAGGTAGCACAAACATTTTAAGGAGCTCCAAATTGTACCAACTGTATATATCACCTCATCAGATTGCTTTAATTACAACTGTTGCACTGTGACTGTATCTAGTCATATCATACAGGTTAACACTTCTCTTACTCAGCAGGATGAACAAGTTAATCATGTATGTAGTTTATGGACTAATGGTCAGCAAAGTACTTTTTATAAAAACTACTAAAATCATTGACATCTAGGGGCTTGACATTCCACTTTATTTACATAATTAAGAACCTAATCCAATCTAGATAAAAGTCTTTCTGCTGACTTCATCTTGTTTCTCAGATATCATGTCAGGCCCCAAAACCAGATATTTGCTGACCAAATTTATTTTGGTAAGAACACCATACAAAGACTGAAAGTTCTAAGGCTCTTCTTTACTTGGTGTTCAGAATAGAGAACAGTACCAAGAAAAGTTGATTAAATACTGATTGATGGATCTGTACCTGCTTTTTGCATTCCAGGGTCAGCTTCTGCTGTGACCTTTAGGAAAACCTGCCGTAGACAAATACACCTCCTGGTTAGGGAACAGAACAGGTACAATAACCTAACCTCTAGAACACTATACATTGTCCTTTAATGCAACAGAAAAAAAAAATTAGATACCTTTTCAGTACTCCTGCTTATTACACAATCAGAGGTCTCTTATGAAATATCTCAGAAACTAAAGGAAGGAACGAACTAAGATAGAAAGACAGACAGATTTCAGGCTAATGAGTCATGCTCCACAAGGCTAACATGATGTAAGGCTTGGATCCTTTCTCTATGCCCATCCCAAAGACTTTCTGAGTGTGCCACAGCATATGTGCCTAGGTTTTGAAGGGAATATTAGGAATTACTAAGAACAGGAACTGTCTCAGAAAACATTTTGGGGACTGATGGTAAGATCAGCAGATATTTTAATCTGTCTGTTACCTCTTCAAGTGGTGTGTCTGAAACTCCAAAACTGCTGAGTCCCAGGTCATCCAATGTTTCCTCCAGTTCTCTGAACAGACTAGCATAAGATCGCTGTTTAAAGTGTTTATTGGGCAAAAGGTAAATGAGTTCCTGACCAATGCTTTCAATTAATTTTGCTTCTGGGATATGATGATGAATTACTTCTGCTAGCTCGTTCAGATCTCCTGTGAAAAGTCAAAATAGTCTTCAAAGAATGAATATTTAACCATGCTAAGCATTATTTCAAAAGCTGTTGTTTGCATTGTCCAAAAGGGGACTGCTCTATTACATAACTCGCAGATATCTTGGTTAATTCTGTACTAGACTGGGCTATGTTGCTAATTATGCTCTGGAACTATGAAGCAGGAAACTATTTCAGGTCTGTTAATAAAGCACAACAAAATATTCAAGAATATCTACTTAAGTTCTTCTCTTATGTAGAAAAACCAAATCAACGTTTTCTGAGAAAGCTAGTTTCCCTTGCTCTAGATATGCTTCGGTTTTCATTAACAAATTACATATTTTTGTGCAGAGTAGTTAAAAACTCAGTCTATACTTTTAAAGTACACAAACTTTGAGTTCATAATCTATCCCTGAGACCCCATATACATTAAAAAGGGGCAATGGTGAGCAAAACCACAGAGAAACTTTATTAAATTCACGTTACAATACAATACAGATGTTAGACACAAGTACTGAAGAAGTGGGCCCCAAGCAGCATTGATCTGTAAGATGAGATTGCAGCAAAATAGGAGACATAGCTATGTATGGGAATGCTGAACCATCGCACTTCTTACCATCCAGTTCCTGCTCTGGAGCTCCTTCTTTGTCCCTGTGTGCACAGCTGGAGCAGGAGCAGGAGCACTGAGATCCACAGCTACAGAGCGACTAGCATGGATAAGAAACAGATCCAAAGATGAAAGTGCTTCAGATACATGCAAAACAGGATGCAAAGTTTGTCAGTCTTTGAACTGCTTGAGTCAGTAAAAAATATGTCATATCTGGAGCATCTTGAACATATTATACTGAAAGTCATCTGAGGACTGGATTAAGCAATGCAGAAAACATAAATCCACCTGCACAAAGCATATCTGTCAGTTCTAAATTGCATGCAAAATACCTAGGGAAATGCAATCAGCAGTAGCCATGAGTACACAGATCACGTTGCTACTAAGACTGGAAGCACTAACAGCAGAAAGACTCCAGATCCCCACTTCTCAGACTCCTCTGGTATCTGAACTAGTTACTAGACTACACCATGTTCACAGCCAGTGTACTGCAAAAGCTAGCATCAGAAAGATCTGCATATGGACAAAGACAACTTGATTGGTAAAAGTTTAGACACACTTAACTGATGAGAGCGAACTATAGACCACTGAGGGCCTCAGATCCACCTATTATTTTCACCTGTCTGGCTGAATATATATCTATAAAACCAGAGAAGATTTTTAGAGAGAGTCTCATGTATCCATATAATTTAATGAGGTATCATCAAATTTTCTCATTGTTTTATTCATTTTTAAGTCAGTTTTGTATACAGCCTCAAGCAACACTTACCTGCTTTCTGCCTTGGTGCAGTGCATGAATATGTCTAAGTATTTTTCAGATTACAAGTGCAGGGAGGAAGCTACATACTTACTGCAGCCCTTGCAGTTCTGGTGTTTTTCATCTTGCGAACAAGAGTGAGATAGAAGCCAGATCCAAAACAGTTCTTCAGGAATACAGGAGAGCCTGAGCAGAAGAGTTTCCCTTGGGATATGATGGCTACTCTGTCTCCAAGGATGTCAGCCTCATCCATGTGGTGGGTTGAGAGGATGATGGTTCTGCCTAGAAGGAACAAGGAGGAATGTTCAAGGCATAGACTCTCTTTGGAATTCAAAACTGTGTTTAATTTTTTGGCAATTAACTCAGGGTTTTCTCTGCATCAGAGCCAGGTCTCAGGTTTCTCACATCCATAGGTGTCTGTTCAAAGAATCCTGTTTGCTTGTATTCATATTCCACTACTCATGACAGTTTACACAGCAGGCACATGCTGCATCTATGAGAAGTTCTAAATAAAAACGCAATAATTTCCACTCTCAAACCTGTTACCTGAGCGATATTTCAGCAGAAGATCCCAGATAGATCGCCTGGAATACGGATCAACTCCAGAAGTGGGCTCATCCAAGACTACCACTTTTGCTTCACCCACAAAAGCAATGGCAACAGACAGTTTCCTTTGCATTCCACCTACCAAAGACACATCCAGGAGTCTGAGATGAGTTACATAAATGGCAGGGATGTAATTAGCACTACTTTTCAGTGTTGAGACAAACTGATAAAAGTAAAACAAAACTCATCCTGTTTTGAACAACACCTTGTCCAAAATTTTCTTATTGTTTAAATATATTTTTCATCTATGCATTGCATTTTCTTCTTCTTGTCAGAAGTAAAAGTAGGAATATGAGATTTTCGTGTTCTCATGTGAAACTAGCCAACTTTTACAGTTGCAATCAGGGCAAAGTAGTAGAAAACACCTGATTGTTTATTCAAATCAGCTTTTGAGTCTGAAAGTGAAATGTGTTCAAATACAGTATGTGTTTTTATACCTTTACAATGAAAGAAATTACTTCTACCAAATAATACAGTATTGCAGAGTACTGATCCAAACAAAGGAGCAGCATGGTAGTATAATGATATTTCATTTGCCTCGAAGTAATAGAAAATTGTATTTGTTTTTTTTCTTACATTGACAGATTTTTTTTTTAATATATTCTCATTTAAAAATAACAGCTTTAAGTACATTTGAATTTGTTGTATATCTGTAAGAAACAGAAACTTTAGGTTGTGCCAACTTTATTATTTGTATAGCCCCATCTACTCTTCGAGAGCAAAGACCTCCCAAGTGCACAGTGATGTGTCAGAATACAGCCTCAAACATGTAATTCAAACAATAATTGCCCAAAGCCAAAGAAAAGGCTGCAGAAAAAAAGGTCTTAGAACAATCCTGTGGGCACCTGACAAATTCTGAGCCTCTTCATTCCTTTTATGAGCGAGGCCCATGTCTTCTAGCATTGTTTCCAACTCTTGCTCAGCTTCATCCCTGGGTCTCCCTTTCAGTTGAGAATAAAACAAGATGTGTTCCGCTACAGTAAGGCTGTGAAATCAGACAGAAAGGCACCAAGGCAATTTAAATGAATAAGCAGACTTTTTTTTTCCCCCCAGCAGCAATAAATTAATTCTATCTTTATCTTGCTAAAGGAAGAGGGCCTGCTTTACCCTACATCTAGATCACAGATCTTCTTTGGGATCAACGTACTTCACTCAGATGTCAAAGGCTCTTTCTCTGCCTTTTCAAAGCAGAAACTGCTACTCAACAAACAAGTACAGCAGGCATCAAGCTACCCATTTAAGGGAATAAAATGAGAACTAATATAAGCAGCTGCATTAAGGAAGAGAGTCTGCTGTTGAGATGAACACAAACTGATGGCAGTGAAGCTGGAAATCACCTGAGAAGGTAGTAAATGGTCAGATGGTAGTGCAAAATGGGTGTAAAAATATCTTCCTACTGCACTGTTGGCTCAGATTTTTTTTGCTTTAGGAGGCTTAAATTAGTGCATGAATTCCCAGGCTGAACCCCTGCTAACCTGCACTGCAATAGAAAATACCAACACCAAGATCACTGCCATTTTCCTTGGAAACTTCTTTGTTCCCAGCTAAATAATGTAGGAGATTTCTACTGCAGAAGGACAAAACCTGCCCTATGTGAATGTTAAGAGCTGGAGGAGTGCCTGTGAGATATACTGACTGCCAGCATCACAAGAGAAAAAACACAGGTTTTGAGGATGTGTCAAGCATGCAGACTGGGACCCTTATTCTTAAAGCTAGTATGGAATGATACTTACTGATTGAATAAGATGTTGTACTGAGGGCACATGCCTAATTTGTGCCGAATGGAGTCCATGTGAGTCTGAATATCCAGGCCGCCAATCAGCACAGTTCCAGAGGTGGGTGGGAAAAGGCCTGTCAGTATCGACCTGGGAAAATACAATGAGGAAATTCCTACTCTCCTATATTTCTGTGCCAGATTAGGAAGATTCGTTCCATGATTCCACTAGATGGAGCATGATGACTTCTTACTATAGGCCTTGATGAAAACAACTCTCCCTGCTCCTTGCAGAGGCGTTGGACTAGATGACCTTTAAAGCTCCCTTCCAACCCAAACTGTTCTACGATTCTATGAACTCCAGTAAAAAGCACACATAAAACCTCTTATCCTGCTACAGTGAGAATCTTGTGGATATGATAACATAATTTCTGATACACCTGTCTGTATGGTTCTGGCCTGCATTACAAAACTGTTTTAGTCAGCTACTCTGTTTCAGAGTAGTTTGTTCGCCATATTACATCACCGCTATGTACAAATGGGTCTAAAATGAAGCTCGCTAGGTCCAAGATAGAGAATAATGGTTTGAGGTCTCCAGCCATGCTGACTCATCCCCTACACCTTCATTTTCTGTAAAACGGAAGGCGGCCAAATGTTATGTTGCAAATGGGTGGAACCTATTACTAGATTTGGATAAATAATGGATTTTTCAGTTCTGAAAATTTCAAAGCAGTAGAAATTTTTGTTTTTATCAGGAGATAGAAAAACAAATTTACAAAACATTTCAGTAGATTAGAATGCTTTTCTTTTGGGTGAAACAATTTTTGGAACAATTATAAAAAAATTAAAGGCAATATAAAATACATTTGGAATAAAAGTATTTTTTAATTAAAAAAACTAAAGTGTTCTGATGGGAAACATCATAATGAAACACCTTGGTTCTTTCAACCTTTAGTGAACTTGTCACACACTCATGAAATACTTTCTTCAATTAATTCTATTTTGCCAAATAAAGTTGTACATAAAGAAAATTAAACATTTCTGAAGTCCAGCTTCCTGAGATGCTAGGGTTCTAGGACTAGGGAACTTTTAAATCTGGACATGGATCTTGCATGTATGTAACCATTTTGTCTAAAGAAGGCCTATATTTTATACTCTTTTGCACAAAGACCAAAAACAATGACTGACTTAAAGCCAGTTTGACAGAGAAACCAAGAACACGTGGAGTGTGGTAGCTTTCAAATCTTCAGCTCTTTCAGCCTGAAAATCCTTCTCCCTCTTCATCTATCAGGAGTTTGGTCATGGGAAATTAATTTTGGGAAAGAATTGCTTCCTTCTCTCTAGACTTTCACTTGTTTGTACAATGCATTGCCTCCCTCCCAGGGCTTTAGCTAATCCAGGATATTTTCTCTTTGCTGAGAGCCAGCATTTCCCTGTCTGGTAAAAGCTTGATGTCGGGCATCAAGCTAGCTGCAGGGGTGGTAGAGACCAGGGAGGGAAGAGTGAAAAGAGAAGACTGCTCCTCAGGACAGAGCAATAGAGCACTGCCCTGGATTTGCTTCTTCTAAAATACATACTTACATGGTAGTTGTCTTTCCTGCTCCATTATGACCAAGGAAGGCTGTGATTTGGCCCTCATAAAAAGTAATATTCATCCCATCTACTGCTGGCTTGGGCTTGTTTGCAAAAATCTTCACCAGGTTCTGAATGCATACTCCTGGAATCAATCCTGTTGGCTCAGGCTCAAAGAAGGTATTTACTTGAAAGGCAAGAAGTCAAGAATGAAAAAATAAAAAAAGCACGTTTTAATCCCAGTTCTGATGATGATAGATCAGTAAGTGCAGAAGCAAGAGCACATACCTAGCAAAGTACAGCATTATGTGCCAAGGACAGATTCTTCAGGCACATCAGTACCAAACTGAGGCAAGATTTCTAACTGTAGTGCAATTTCTTTAGATTGACCCACATATCAATGACAGGAAAAGCAAAGTCTAGAATTGTACCGTTTGTGGAGGGGTACCTCATTGGATCAAGTGAAGCTGAATACCCTTTCTGTTTTCATTGTGTAGCAGGAAGATTATTTGGGATTGTCGTCTGTAGATATTTAGATATGCTGAGAGTTTATATTAAACAAGCAGCAGGTTGCCTTTCTAGTCAGGCTGAAATCTGCCATTCAAATCATCTGCCCAGCTGTGCATTCTTTTACCATGATGCTTCAAAAAAACCCAACATTTGCTTTTAATCCTAGTAGGTGAAATTTACCCCCTTGCTGAGGCCAGCTCAAGACAGGCAGTACCTAACATTAGCACTACATGGGATGGCTTTCTCTCAGGATTAAAAATGCATTATTGTAAATAGTACCATCAGGATGTTTTATTGCATCAGCTTCTAGACAAAACAATCTTCCTTTGAAGTAAATTAAGCCCTTGGGCAATGTGAATTATGGGAGTTGAGAAATTTAAACTAAAGACCCTGTCCATTTTTGTTTACACAGAATGCTTAAGGCTTTGTAGAGAGGCTTGTTTTGCACTTGCAGTTTACTTAAATCGTTCAGTACCCAGCAGGCCTGTGTGGAGAGCAGCCAATGCCATCTGAGTGAAACCAGCCCCACCTCCATTAGTGGCTTGTATGACTGTAATTATAAACAATACTCAGGAAAAAGTCCCAAATACATTGTACACGAGAGAGCTGTGTATACTACAAAGCAGTTGAAAAAAAATAATCTAGAATGGGTAGCTTTATTTTAGACAAAATTATATTTATGACAAACTTTTCTTTTGGTTTGTGAAGGAATCTAGGTTCCCTTATATCTTACTGAGCCCAACACACACATCCCTGTATTTACAGAAGTCCACATGGAGTCTAGCTAGGTAATTATGCATATATTGGCACCTGAGGTACCATCCTTGGTTTCATATGTATCATGAGCTCAATTCATATTAGCCTGCAAGACTCACTGACAAGTTCTGATGCATTTTTTTTTTATTATCTCTCCCAATATTTGCTTTGCATCACCTGAAGGACATTGGTGGAAGGCTGAGCTCCCTTTTTTGTGATTCATATTTCTCTATTCTGATCCTATTCCCTCAGTGCCATTTTGGGCCATTTAGGTCTTTCTTCAGAGGTGGCAGCATTTGTGGGGTACGTGGATGGGGCTTTGGTTAAAGCTCTGCATAAAATGTACCAATTAGGACAGATTTATAGTGTGTCTGCCCTGCTCTGCTAACCTGTGCTGATACTGGACTGCACTGAAGTTAAGCTATTAGAACTACTCTCCATTTCCCATTCCATTAATCTCACATGAAGCATTAGTTCTTACATGAAGCCATTTTGGAAACTGTCCTTGAACCATACCAGGTCTGCTCTTGCCTTGTCCACATGGCTCCCAGTTCCTGTGTAGCTGGCTGAAAGGGAAGGCAAGCTTTTTTGTTCAGTAACAGGCAAAGCCCTTCCTCTGTGGCCACGGAGCAACTGGAACCTGGGAGCTGATGAGTACAGCATGACAAAGATAAGGCAGTACTAGGAGAAGATTGGCTGAAATAACCTTTGCCCTCTGCCCGTCTTTTTTCTTTTGAAGTTCTGTCCTGTTTCCATTCACCCTGAATGCATGTTTTCAGTGCCTACGTGAGGAGCTCTGATGACCCCACTTTTATCTCTAGGTTTTCAAGAGAGTCAGTGGGCTGAGAGCTGCCTGTAGGAGTTACTTTTGCTACAGAATCCACATGCATTCCTCTGAGCATCACATACAGAAAACTCCTCTGGCTTCCCACAAAAGAAGACACTGGGACTTGAAAACAAGGCAGGCCATTCAGGAATTCTTAGGTGGTGGCTAATGTCAGCATCAGAAAAGGCTGCAGACAGGCACACAGAGCACTTCAGATAACTCCCTTTGATATCTCCAGCCTTTCCCTACAGATGCGAGACACACTAAAGATAGGCAAAAAAAAAAAAGGGGGGGGGGGGCGGGTGTGGAGCTAGCCGGCAAGAACATTCCTCTCAGCATAAGTACTTTTACTGAAGTCATAACTGTTTAATTCCAAGAAGTCAATGTCTCTCTGAGGCTTCCCCTAGCGTGAACACTAACTTGCCACAGAAACAGCTTGCATTTGCACGATGAAAAACAAGATACAGAGCTCTTCTGGAAGGCAGCTCTCTTATGCATGGTGGCTAAAATACTCTAAGTGATTGTGAATGGAGAGGAATCAGTAAGAGGGTAGCTGGGGGAGTCAGTGCCTTTTCTGAGCTCAGCTCTAGCAGTCGCATGCTATTCTCTAGCCTAATGGGCTCTTGCAGTTTCACTCCAATCACTCCTAGTTTGTTATGAAGTTCAATGAGTATAGTATCTCAGAAGTACTCAGGTTTCTCTCTCTCCTTACTATTAATTTCATCTTTGTCCTGGACATCTGTCTTAGGCTTCCCCTGCTCGCCGGGTTCTTTTTCTCGTTTGTGTTTACATTGTTTGTTTTTACCATCCTTATCCCCCTGGTTGTCACTCTTTTCTTCTGGCTTTTCAAATTCTTCAGATTTCTTTGTTCCGCTTTCATTTTTTTCCCCTTCCATGGCGTTTTGATCCACACAGCCTTCTGACTCTGGACTTTTTTCTATAGAAACCAAAAGTAACCAACATTTAATGAACCAAAATTTAACTTCCTCTTATCGCTGAAGATGCTTTGAGGAAAAGGAGGTAGTCCTAAGCTTTGAGCTCTCCAAGAGTATTAATCATCAGTGCTTTACTCAGGTTAGGAACTCCACACTCAAAGCCATTTAGCTTAAAATCTGCTTCACAGTGTCAAGAACAGATATTTAAGGAAGACGACTGACAATTTTCCAATTAGACTCAGAGTAGAAGATCCTGACTAATATTAGGTATATACTTTATATTTTGTCCATGCAGCGCTAGACCAAATTCTTCACCACATGAAGAGAAAGGCCATATAAACATTTCCCAGACTTACAGGGAGTAAGAGGAAATAAAACAAAACAAAGAGGTTAAATGAAAAGCAAACTGCTAAACTGCTACTTCGATTAAGAGACTAGCTCCAGGCTGGAGTGAATGAGTTAGTCTTAACTTTTGTACAAGAATTTCTGGCTTTCCAATTTGTTCTTAGACCTTGCTGCCATGAAGGAAAACAGTCACATAAAATCACTAATGGTGACAGGCTTGAAGCAGGAAAAACAGTGATGTAAGAAGATGGAGTCCCTGAAGGAACTGTTTACACAACACAAATTCAAGCTGGTAGCCTAGAGTGCAACTACCACAGTTGCAATTTATCAGATGGCCTAGGAGTTAATTTTGTTGTGAAATTTCACTATATCTTTCTGCTATAAGAAATTTTAGCCCATAAAACTGTATAAGACTACCCGATGCACAAATAGCAACATAAACAAGTTCATCGTGTCACCTAAAATGGCAAAGTACAGAACGCCATAGCACACTGATAGAAGTAAATTTTTTAAGTACTAAGTTAATTTATTAGTTTAGCTTAATTTTCAGCTGTGCATTTACATTATCTGACATTTTGTTATCCAACACATTAACCAGTTACAGTAAATTAAGAAAATGTTTAGTATTACCCTTGAAGGAAAGATAATATGAGTTGAGAAAATTTCTACAGTTGTTCATGTAAGCTGAGGCACTGAAGAGTCTTAGCTCTTCAAAGAGGTAAGAATCACATGCCTCCTAAAAAGGAATTAACCAGAGATGACCTTTCCAACTGCCCCTCCTTGAAAAAAAACTAAGGCAACGCTTTGTAGAAGAGAGGAGGAAATAAGTATCAGCACACTCAAGCTAGCTGAGATAATAATGGAATAATTTAGACCAGAAGGGACTTCCAAAGACCAATTCAGGGTCAATTCAGACTACAGTGACTATCTCCAGAAATGGAAGCTTCCACAACCTTTCTGAGCAATCTGTTCCAGTGCTCTAACTCCCTTCATAATAAATTAATTTTTTCTTATATTGAATCAGAATTTCTGTTTTCCAACTTATATCCACTGCCTCTCATGCTGCCACCAGGCACATCTGAAAAGTCTAGCTCTATCTTAGCTTTCTCTCTTAAGGCTGAGCAGATCCAACTCTCTCAGCATCTCCTCATATGTGATATGCTCTAGCTCCTAATTAACTTGCTGGCTTTTTACTGAGCTCTCTCCAGTAACTCTGTATCTTCATTTCAATAAGGATCCCCAAACTGGACAACTCCAGATGTAGTCTCACAAGTGCTGACTGGAAGGGAAGAATCACTTCCCTTGAACCGATGGCTATATTCTTGCTAATAAAGTTGAGGATGCATCTAGTCATCTTGGCTACACAGGCACACTTAACCGCTCACGTTCAGCATGTCAGCTGGACCTTTGCTACAAAGCTGCCTGCCAGCTAGGTGGTGGCCAGTCTGTATCATCCTGCGGCGTTATTCTATTCCAGGCACGGTGTTATGCATTTACTTTTGTTGAACTCCATGAGGTTCCTAGAAAGCCATTTCTCCAGCCTGTTGAGGTCCCTCTGCAGAGCTGCCCTGCACTCCACTGTTCACTCCAATTTGATATCTTTCACAAACTTGCTCATGATACCCTATATCCCATCGTTCAGGCTGTTAATAAAGTCATTAAATAGTATTAAGTCTGGTGTTAGTCTCTGCCACTAATAACTGGTCCCCAGCAGCTCAGTCCATTTTCTACCCACATTAGTGTTCACTCGAGAGCCTGTATCTCATCAATTTGGCTATCAGAATACTATGCAAATCCATGATAAGGCCCTTGCTGAGGTCAAGTTAAATGGCATCCACTGCTCTCCCTTCGTCCATTGATCCTTGTATTTGGAATATATTAAAGAACATACATAACTTCTGAGGCATTAAGACAACCAGAAAATTGATTTAATTTCTACTACATTTAGGCTTAAGCTAAATAAATATAAAATGTTAAAATCCTGTAAGTAATTGTGCTCCAAATCCGAGATATTCAAAGGAGCTCTGGTGCAGGATATGCCCAAATTCCACAAAAAGACAGTGAGACGCAGTGGCTGACATCTTATCCAGGTCTTCGGAAATTTTCTATTCATCTATAAACATACTTCAAGTCCTCCTTTGGCTCTTTTCTCTTTCTTCCTATACAGTCAAATTCTAATCTGCTGCGCAGCACTTGCCAAGCTGAAGCAGGTAATAGACTCCATAATATCTAGACAAGCCTTTACTGTTCTGAATACCCTCACAGCAAGTCTAAAGGAAAACATGTTAATTCCCTCAAAACGCACCAGAAGGCAGAGCCTCTTCACAAAAAACCAACGTTACAACCTCCTCTTTTCTGATCAAAACACGTGAGCAGTGAGTGTATTATCATCGTGTCCACAGAAAGGATTAAGTCCCTCCTGGTTTATAGGTATCACCCTGAGATGAGACTGCCTTGTCAGCAGTCTAATGAAGGGTAAGGATGGTAACGAGAAGACTGAAAAAAATATTTCTTCATTTGTCATTTTGATTGGTTTCACTGTTGCCTTGTAAATTTAAGATAGATTTCAAAACACCACCTTCAGCAAGCCTCTGTTCCAGGCATTTATCATCACTCTGCACTAATTCCTTTTCAAATACAATCACCCACATGTTGTTCTTAACTACTCCAGTACGAATGCACTGAAAAAAAATCCGCAAAAGCAGGACTTCTGCACTCATTCAAGTTGGTCCAAGGGTGGCATCAATTTTGATCTTGCCTAAAACCTCAAAATAAACAGACTTAAACTAGTGTCAAACTAGATAGAAAATACCAGGTTTAGAAAGATGAGGGAGCCTCAGTGTAAATAAGATCAACATTGTATTTCATTTTGACTCATTTAATAAAGGCCGTGTTGGGCAATAAGAACTCCTTGAAAAGATTTTGGTTAAAGAGTAGGAGTTTGATGTTGCTTATTAACCCATGCTTTAAAGGCTCTCAGATGGGACAGTGGCTCATCTCTAATAACAGCAGGCCACTCCAAGTTCAAAGGCACCTGCTGAGATTCCCAGTGTATGGCTGTCTCTAATCTTTGCAGCAGCTCAGGTAATGAAAATGTTATGCAGTCACCTCTAAGTGGATCAGTGGTTTTGAAGTTATTTCTAAACACCAAAGTTTTAAAAGAACTCACCGTCAGCAGTTGCTGTTTTCTCAGCTTTTGGGTTTCCAGAGCCAAGCCAGTAAGATTCCTGTACAGGGAAATACCAAGGCTGTGGTAGCCCATAGTCCCCTAAACCAAAAATAAACAGGTAAAGTGCACTTCATAAACACATTCCTCAGTGGGCACAAATTCATCTAGGCAAAGTCTGAGCTATAATTATAAACACTTGCAGTCCTAGTGTTGTGTATTGGAAGGTTAATCCATCCACCAAGTACCTGACAGAACATATTTTGTTTGCAGATTTTTCTTTTGTTTTTGAAAGGAGCAAAATATTAATAAAATATTTTATCTGATTTGCCTTAACTTTTCTTAAGTAGAATATGGTTTAATTACAGAATGAAGCTACTTCCTGCATGGGGACAATTTGAATCCTCACCAACCAGGCAGCAACTGCCAACCAACACCTTGATTCCTTAAGATGGGATCCTAGCCTCACTCAGGGATTTTCTTTTAAGGCCCACTTAATACTTGAGATTTGTAATGAGTTAAAAGCTTATTATATTTAAACTTATTACCCTGGGCCTGAATTCACAACTTGCAATGACAGAAGAGACTCTAGCTGTTATTTCAGCACACAGCCTTGCAGGAAAAGTGACAACAGAGTAATCCTTTTCTTAAGCAGAAATGGGCTTTTTTTGGTCACAGGTTAATTCTGTTTTGAAAAGAGAAAGTACAATAACATTACCAGTTCTTGTCAGGCCAGACCGGAGTTAGTGCAAGTCAACAGTACTTTCCTGGATTAGATTGATTTATAGAATGCAGGGATTTGAGCTGCTATGTTTAAAACTGACATCCTTGTAAACCCAGATGTTCTTGGCCTACTTATTCAAAATAAGCAAAGGGAATTTGTGATGTTCACTGAAAGATGTTTTTTTCTGTATTGAAAACCACTGTTTATGAAAGTGTCTGCTTATTTCTGACTTAACAAAAATACCCTGTATGTCAGGCAACCACTTGTACTCCCATTAAGGCAAATAAACACTGGCTCCACCCATAAGCAGTTTGCCTTGCACTTGTTACAGACTGGATCATAACCATTTGAAGCTGGTGGCTAAAACAACTGCTTCTCACCCAGGACGAATTGCAAAACCCAAATGAACTCCATTATGGAGCAGAACGCTCAAACAGCTGAAGGACCAGTGTGCCAATGGGTGGCTGGCTGCAGAGAAAACTTCAGCAGGAGCTGAACCATATGGTTCAAAGGATTATCCAGGGAACTCATATAGTAACCTCAAAGACTACAGCATTGATTTGGTAAGCCTGCATGTGTGTGACAGAGAAGTGCTACAAGAAATTCCACAGAAACAGAGGAGCAGAAAGCCAAGGAGACACTCAGAGCAAATATTGGGAGGTATTGAAGCTAATGAATAGAAGCCCTGAAATGCATTTATTTTGTGCAAAGTGCTGGCTGAAAGAAACAACTTGGATCTGTGAGCAAAGAAACTCCTGTTGTTTAATTCCTGCTGTGCTCACGGAAATAGTACATTGTCCATTCTTTTTTAAATAAACAGAGTTGCAACACAAACTTCTTCAAAGAGGAACTTTCAGGAAAGTTACTGCAAATCAGCTGTGACAATAAGTATGTTAAAATTGCATTAAACTTCTTTGTGAGGACACATTTCTTAAAAAATGAGAGGGCATTAATTTGGTGTAGCATAGCTCACTTTGGGAGGGACACAAACAAAGCAGACCTAAGGTCATACTTGAATTTTAAAGCAAAATATCCTCTGACAGATCTAAAATGACATAAGAAAATTATCTTTTCTTGATTTGGATTAACTATCATAAGTGATGTGTGCAGACAAGAACCATCTTACCATCATTAATTTTCCTTCATAGCTAGAAAATCTGCTAGATCTCAAATTCCAAGTAACTACTCAAGCGAAAAAAAAGTATATAAAGCCATCTGCCAACAAACATATTCTGGAACTGCAGTTCACATGTGGGAGCAATAAATTAATGAAAAGAAGGCTCACTTGCTTGTACAGCATAAGAGTTTACTTTTTTCTTTATATTGTAACAATATTCAATAAGAAGCAAGATAACCATTTAAGCTACAAGGACAAGCCATTTTCTCACAAGAAAGTTCCCAAACTTTGTAATTGATAACAAAGAAAGTCCTTTTGTGAATTCTCAGTAGAACCAAGATTCCCATTTAGAAATAAAATAAATCCGCACAGGAACTTTCACAGATGTCTAGGACACAGAATATGTCTCAGGAAATAGTACCATCCTTTAAGAAATAGTTTGCCTAATATGGCCATAGTATATACATGAACTAGAACTGTTATTTCTTTATTTAAAAAAAAAAAAAATAAAATTCCCACTAGAAGTGGTGGAAAGTTCTCAAAAGAAAAATATGTACACAAATTGGCTTTTAACAGATTATATTTTTATAGATTTATTGCCTATTTACATTTTTGAACAGGACCAGAATTTGCATCCTCCTCCTCACTCTTTCCTCCTTTTCCATGCTTTTCAGGACTAAAATAGGGGAAAGGAAAAAGAAAGAGAGAAAAGTGGAAGTCCTTAATACACCAGTGATGCTATATATATATATATATATATATATATATATATATACACACACACACACTGGATAAGACTTATGGTCTACAATGTCAAATATCCTTTTTCTGACAGAGAAAAGAAACTGATTAGACTAACATAGTTTACACAACAACTACAAGTACTTTGTATGAATAAGAAATTGACTTACCTGGAAAAACATTATCAAGATACCAAGAAAGTATTCCATAGAGAAAAGCATCTAAAAGCATCATTTTAATGGAAAAAAGAAAACTATATTCATCTCCTTCCAAGGGGCTGGTTCTGATGTTACCCCACTGTAGGCCAAGACCTTGCTCTTCATAGCGTGACAAGTATTCTGTACCGAAACCAAAAGCTACTTGAGAAAGCAAACTCTGGAACAAAGGAAAAATTACATTCAACTCAGAGAGAGGGATATTTGGTAAAGCAAGCATAGAAAAGACAACCTTTACAGACTGGATTTCAAAACTTCATAATGCCTAACAAATGATCAGGGAAAAGTGGTTTCACTTTTTTATTGGACTAGGATGTTTAATCCTCCGCACTGTGGCAATTCCAAGAAGTATTTAGCCAAAATAGACTGAATTCAACTTTGGCTGTACTTTCTCTAGCTACTAGGCAACCTTCACAGCTTGTTTTTTTCCATTAATGTCTCTGTTCAGAAAATACTACAGATGCATCTAGAAGTTTGCAGTGTACACCTTTGCCCATCGTGGAGAAACAAAATATTCCCTGAGTAACAAGACAGAAAATACACCAGATGCTCACGATAAGGAAAACCACAACCAGCCCCTCCCCTGATGTGTCTGCCTCCTGGTTTTCACACAACAGACTAACAAACCAGTATAGTATCCAAACATCCTCTTCAATGTTGCATTGTAAAAACAGAGTAAGTAGTGATATAGTGCTGTTTCACAGGATATGTAATTCAGCCAGGAATGACAAACCTTAGGAAAATGAGAGGACTAGAGGGATCCCAACAGCAACTCTTAGTGAGGCATTATCATCCTGTGCTAAGTAAAAAATGTTTGGTTTTCAGCAATGCAATCATTGTTCAATTACTTTACTTGTCCTTAAAAATTTTTATTTTTCCTTCAGGCCCCCTAACACATGCACACCCTGCCCCTAATCATCCCTTGCAATCAGCTGCTCTTTAGAGACTAACCTTTAAACAACAAATATAAGACCAAACGTATCAGGAATAGAGAAAAATATTCATGACCTCTGGTCAGCAAATATCCTTTCTTACATGGATGGCTCCTCCTTCATTTTAGGGTGAGAAAAGAGTTGTCTTTATGCTTAAACTGTATTCTAGTCTCAAGATTTCTTCCCAAACTGGAATCTGTCAGAGGCAAACTCTCTACCCATTTCCTGACTTAATTACAGGATCAAGTTTTGCACTTTATTGCCTTAATCGGTAGAACTAAAGGCGGTATATACAACATCTGTATAGTACATCAGTTAAGAAAGCAGATTCATAGCCATATTTACACTTAGTTATAGCTTTTAAAGTGTTTTGTTCTATTTTTCTTTTTTTTCATTAGACTTCCCAGTGCAAGAAGAGAAGACAGTACTTCTCTTTTACCTAGCTTGTTAGAATGCTCAGCAAAGATGGGGAGACAGGATTCAAAACTGCTTCCCATCCTGATTCATTGGGCAACAGAAAATCAGTCTAAACAATTTTGTGAGTTCACAGTTCCATTTCAAAAAACAGCAAGAAGTTTCCAGCTGCACTGAATTGTTAAGTATCTTACCTATAATGGAAGAGAGGTAACAAGGAAGCACTGCATGGAGAATGTCTACAACCTCTTAGAATATATTTCTCAGAGCTTTAGCACTTGGATTCAAATCCTAACTCTATGTCCAGGTAAAGAAGGAATGTGAACCTGAGGTCTTCTCATCCTTGGATATCACCCTGTTAACTAGGTTATAGCACATGAGAAAGATAATGTCCCCATTTTTTGAATTGCCTTCATATTTATTAAACATACCAGAAGTTAAATTTGCTTTGACTTATAAATAAGTGTTCAAAACTTTTTTTTAACATTATACTGATTTCCTAGTGTTCAAAAAGTAAAATAAATTTTACTGAATTTTCTAGAAGTCATGAAAATATCTCTTGGTCACTAGGCTCACTAAAGGCTTATTCACTTGCAATCCTTAATTATTTGAGAGAGATTCAGAGGTCTCCCTCTCTGAACCAAAAAAGCAGAAAGGAAGAGGTGTGGAATGCTTTGTTACTCACATATGCACAGTGAGAAGGGCAGCTAAAATTTAAATCCAAAGACACCATACAACCAGTGAAATGCTTACTGCTAGGATCTTCAGATTAACAGTCATGCGGTCTTGCCAGACAAAGCAGACAATGTGGGGCAGGTACAAGGTGAAGTAGATGACTCCACTGCAGGCAGCTGCCAGATTTGCTTTGGAGAAGAAGGTGCTGAACAAGAAACACTGCATTATGGTGGCTGTGGTGAATGTCAGTAGGAACAGAAAGAAGAGAAGTGGATTGCTATACTGTAGTACTTGTCCACACTGCAAGCAAAAGAAAAACAGAAAAATTTAGAAGTATTGCCACTTTCTAAACTACCAGAAAAGGTCAGAATTGTGATTGACATGTAACCTGTAATAAGTCAGTCTTTCTTATCTGACTTCTACCTTTCCTAGGCAGTAATGTTTCAACACCTGAGGTCATTACAATAACAAATCCTTTATCTAATTTTATCCCTGCTCCTGGATTGTGACTTCAGGTTAGTACAATACAGTTCATATTCATATTTGATGACTGAATTAAGATAATAACTGATTGAAAATAGACATACTGCCTCTGTCTTAAGAAGCAAATGATTCCAAGCAAGATGTGCCTACTTGGAAATTCATACATTTTAAATAAATCTATTTGAACTATCATAATAATTTTCCTTTGATCTCTTCTCTTCTCCTCAGTTCACTTGCTCGATGTGCAGGAAAGACAATGTAAGGAAGCCTGACAAAATGCATTTTAAATAAAAAAACAACAGGAAAATTATAAAGTTTCTGCACCTAAATGATGTTCAAATTCCAGAAGGGTATTACAGCTGAGGAATCCAAGTGCAGTTTGTCAGAGATCCTCGTGTACTAACTAACCTACTGGGTGAACTTTCATTGACCTTTCTTCCTTAGAGCTTTTGTAGATTAAACGCTCCCTCTCTTAGAAGAAGAGCATGGACTGCTGCTGATCGTGTATTTACTCCTAAAATACAGTGCTGAGGCCCATCCCACTGGGCCTCTGCGATGGATATCTTTATCAAGAGGGATACAATCTCTCGTAAGAATGTATTTACAAAGGTCCCTCACACCAGCATAGTGAAATCCAGGAAAGGAAGTGAATTACACGTATAAGCACATTCCTCTCTGGTATTAACTACCTCCTGATTTTTAATTAAAGCAGTGTAGCAAATAAAGTAAGCTTTCTCTATCCACCCAAGCTGTAATGGAACCGCAAGGAACTACAACAACTCATCAGGGTAAGCTGACAAGAAAGAGCAGACTGAACTCTAACTATGCATTTATACCAATACCAGTTCCCCACATCACAAAAGATGCAAGGGCATTCTTCCTTATCAAAATTCTACAGATTTATATATCTAAATATAGCAGGTAGGAGGAGCTTAGTTCTCAGGTAACAGAGATAACAGATAGTCCTTAGAGACAACATCCAAATTGTCCTGAAAAGTTACAAAAATTACAGCAATTCTGAGTCACAGAACCAAAAGGTTTGGGTTTTTTTTTCCAGGCTGTCCTGAAAGTTCTGTCCCTGCAGTCTCTTCTTCCATTGAAATAGCGGCATAATTTCTGAGCAGGCAATCATGCAATATTATAATGTAATCACATATAGTGAATTACAAGAATAAAATTCTTCTTATTATGATCCCTTCTATTTAAAGTAACAATTATAATTTATTGGGAGATCTACCTCTGTCTACAGGAAATACAATATACAGAGCAATCAGCTTGATGTATTGTTCTGTGGGGGATCTCACAATAAATCTTACTAGTGAATCTATCTGTCTGTCTCTGCCAAGTGCTGATGTGTCATGAGGTCTGCTTAGAAGAATGTGCCTGCTACGCGCTGTGATCAGAACCGGCCACCAGCCATTCACATCTCCCTATGAATGGCTACTGTTCTTTCTCAACGGCAAACTGGTATCTGCAGTGCAAACACGACAGAGTTTGAGAGGGGCAATCCTTACCATAATCAGCGCTGTGAGAAGGAACGTGCTCACAGCCATCATGATGAAGCTGTCTAGGAACCAAGTGCACCAAATCACCCCATTAGTTATACCCCTGTTCTTCATAGCCTCTTTCAGACGCATTTCTTTCTCCAGCACTATACTCTTCACAGTCATGGAAACGGAATATATCCAAGCCAGCACCATGAAGATGGGAAAGGCGCGGTTTAAGGTGATCATGAAGCTACCAAAGCAAGAAGGGACAAATTAATTAAATTTAGGAAAAACAGAGAAATATTGAGATGAAAAGCAAAAACAGAAAAGAAAATGAGTGGGGAAGAATGCATTTGTTACACAGAGGACTGGAAATTCTCAGTCTAGACATCAGTTACACATTGCTAGCAAACTTCACAAGTGACCTAAATGTTAATGAACAGGTTGCTGTACTCCTGTGAGACAGATAAATGTTATTTCTATTTTACAGAGAGGTTCTAAGGGTTACTGAAGGCTACAAAACATGGTGGCTTATGAAAATACATCTCTCTTCACATTGAATTGCCATAGTGCTTCACTTTACTATGAAGTACAAGTAACATTTTAAGACATAGGCTAACATTAAGAGCTTGGGAATGTCACTGTCTTTTTATGCTCCCAAGATTCACTGGCAAAAAAAAAAACCCCAAAATTAAACAAATTAAGCATTAAAAGCATCAGATGCTGCCAGTAAGGCTGCTGAAATTCATCAAAACCATGACTCAGGGAATGCACTGGGACTGTCCCACATAGTACCACTTCCCAACCAGCAGTGCTGGGACAGGCTGCTGAGGGTGGCCCTTCATGTACTGTGATGAAGGTGCTGCTCCTTTTCTCCGTCCATCCCCCGCCGACTGTATGGCTGCTCAGCCCTGGCAGATGCTCCTTGGTGAAAGCACTGCCCAAAGTGTGTTGCCAGGGTGAGAAAGAGATTTGGGTGTGAAAAAGCTGAAAACATTTTATATACATTTGGGATTGCAGTTTTTCAACGAAATTACCTTGAAAATCAAATGGATTTGATTCTTTAAAGGCTAAAAAGCTTAGAGCTGCTAAAAACAAAAAAAAAAAAAAGAGAAAAAAACCTTCATCTTCCTAAATCTGAGCCCTACAGAACTACATTTTTTGCATTATGCTATCCTAGCAACTCCATTATCAAAACAAATGGAAAATCTTCAAAGTTTCACCAAAAATTCCTGAAGAGCAATCCGGGCTGCTGAATCAAAGCCATGGTGTAGCGGAATGGCCTGAGGTACACTGGGTTTTGCCTGTTGGTGGACACATGTAACCCAGCATTAGGCCATGCGTAGCACAGCATTCATGTTTACCATGGGAATGCACTTGCCTCACTTGCGCAGGCTCACTGCAGAGGCCATCCTGGGTTTGGGTATCAGCCCTGAACTGTGAGTGGCTGCTGCAGGCTTCAGAGAACTTTTGCACAGATGGGGTTTCTGCCTCACAGTATTCTCAGTGGGTAGGAAATAAAACAGCAGGCTTGCCAGGGTGACTTTTGTCATACTAACAGGACAGTTGCAGTAACACAGACTGCAATATTGGAACAGGCACACTGTGAACAGGGAAGAGGCACCACTAAAATCTGGAGCACATGTGCTGGTTCAGGTGGTGCTACTGGGAGTCTCAGAATCCACAGCTCCTCTCCTCCATGTAGCCATGAAATTTCCACACCGAGGAGCACAGTCCCTTTCCGTTTTCATTACGGAGCAACGAACCACCTCCTTCTCCTTAAGCTTCCTTATTCTGCTCTTCACCAGGGAAAGAAGCTCCCAGTGCCTGCAATAATGAACTGCTGCCACAGCCCTGGAATCCTTTGCTAGATTCATGAAAGGTTTAAGACAAACCCCAGTCAATCTGCATAAAAACCATGGACAAGAATTAGGGAGAAGGTTAGAGAACACCAGGTTACTGTTGAAAACTGCAGCGTCCACAAGAGAAGGAAAAGGGCTGATGTTAACAGAAACCAATGCGATATATCCAGTTTGATTGCAGATACTAGTCATGTAGTTATAAAAGGAATAATGTTTAGGGATACGGTTAGGCTTTTGGAAAGAAAGAGTTTCAAGAGCCTAAACTGTCTTGGGATTCTGCAAGGCCTGTAGGTGTCTTCAAAAAGCCCCTGTAGGGGACAAACACTACAGCTTTGGGTTTTGGTATATCTACATATGATTAAGTCTAGGATTAGGTAATACTTGAAGAGACTGGGTTGTTTGATTCCTCAAGTCTTACAGAGATAGCAAGAGAGGTACCAATTCCATTGCAATAAGCATTTTCTATTCAGTTTTTCTTTAGGAAATGATTCTTTGGATATCAGAAAAGCACATTAGCCACGGACTCCATCTGAAAAGCACTTTACCAAGTGAAGCGCTTGCAAAGTCAGAACATAAATTTGAATCTTGAAGTCTCGTAAGTATTTAGGCATTTATTCCTATTTAATGCCAGTCAACTAGTAAATTGATCTTACTAATCATTTTACGTCTTGTCACTGATTGCCTAGATGCAACAAAGGCCAGGACTGGGGTTAGGGGTAGCATCCTGGCTGTCCTGGAAGGAAGTCCAGAAGCAGTGGCTTCTGGAGTCTGGGTTACGGCAGGATAAGGAAAAGAACAAATTCATTCAATTATGTCTCAGTTATTTCTCTTGCATACATACCTATCTTAGGACTACGGTTAGAACTGATGCTTGAGAGTCTTAAAGTGCACAGAAATACCAGTATTCATCAGAATGAAGACAAACTGTTTTTACTCACACATCATCCACAAAACATGGATATGGCATTTGCTGCAGATAAATTCCTAATGGCACTTCAGTGTTGGTCTGGGTCTTTATAATCCCATGCTCAATCATATCTTGGAGATATGCAAAGCCTCCCCAGATGTAACGTAAATCATCCACAGGGTCAGCTCTTGGACCAGGATCCCAGTACCTCAAAATAAAATTCACATGGAAATCATTTGGGTGAACAGTGGCTTTAGCGGAGGGGCATGGGGTATAAATAAATAAATAAATCTTAGCTACTGAAGTTGTAGGAGTACTGCCTGGAGTTGTCTATTCTAGATTTTAGTCTGTCAGACCACATTGCTTGAGAAAGTATATGACCTGGAAGGTTATTTAATTTCCTTTAATTTTCTCTACACTGACATAGAATAGCAATTCTGGCCAAAATGTACATAAATTAATCATGTAGCACAGTAACTGTTCTAGAATAGAAATAACTGTATTTGGAACACAGTATTCTTGGAGATTAAACTGGAACAGCTGTATTGCACCTACCAGACACCATTATATTCCTCTATGTAGGCAATCCTGAGAAATTATTTATGCTATCCCTTTGAGTCCATTCAAGGGGAACTTGAGGAGTAACAACAAAGAAGTTCTGCTGTCCAGCTGGAGGAAAGCTGGGTCACAATCCACATAGGACTTCCTTGTCTGCCTCTCCCAGTGGTGGAGTCAACTGAAAACTTTAGCAGTTTACTAAATAGATTCTGATCAGATTCATTTCCTTTGCCCTGTATCCATGCACCTACCCACTCCCTGGTCTGTCACAAGAGTGATACCACTTCTGTGGTAAGTGGAGATGGATTCTGCACTGTATTACATACTAACTATTTGTAAATACAGTCAGATTTCATGCATGTATCCAATGCAGGTTCTAATGTCCACACGTCTCTCATGTTCATGTTATGGCAGGCCAGAACTGAGAAGGAATCATCACTTACCTGTCTTTGATTTTGTTTGTTTTCTCCACTGCATCTATGTCCATCCGGATCTTGTATTTCACATGTGGTGGAAGACTGCTGGTTGTAGGCTCTATGTCTGGAAAAACCACACCAGCCCAGAATTTGTTTTCCTCCAGCAGATGAAGGGCTTGATGAGTCAGTTGAGTTTCATCAAGATAACCTTCAAATTTATCCAAGGTCAAGCACTAAAAATAATCACAAAGAGAAAAATCACATAGGAATAAATTACTAAGAGGTGCACATTAAAGCAAACATCAGTGGTTGAAAACAGAAAAGGGAGGTGGGTTCATCTGAAGTTTTCAGCTTTAAAAGCTTATGCTGAAACTATTAAAAGTTGACTCTCTCCTCCTTTCTGAAAATTTCCCCATTCTTAGTCGAATTTTTATGGCAAATTCCTAACACAACATTATCAATACAAGCTCAGAACCATCATTCTCCCTAAAAATAACTGTAAATCTCAGATTTAGCATTGCTGTGGCCAATATGAGTGGATAGAATAATTTGGAAAGCAGCTTCCTGATATTTAAGGATCGTCTCCTCCAAGCTCAAGAAATGTCCATCCTGAGAAGTAAGAAATCAAGCAAGGGCGGCCACTAAAGCAGAAGCTGCTGTTGCAATTCAAGTATGAGAGGGCAAATTTAAATACACCTGTACAAAACATATAGCCAGTACTAGATTCAGCCAAAGCCTATGGTGCCACATTTACTAATTAGATAGAATGAAATTTTAAAATATATTTAAGCCGCTGTAATCACCCAGCCATGGAAACATGAACTCTGCCACTTGGACTATAGCTGGAAGGGTCCCTTGAAAAGGCAAAAATATCTGAACTGGAAGGGCTAAAGCTCCAGCACAGGCGAGGTCCCACTATCAGGAACTGTCCCCATAGTCTGCATCCAGGAGATAAAATTAACTCAGCTATAAAAGAAAACTGGCCATGAGAGCTTTTTAGCAGTACAGTTGAATCAAAACACTATCCTTTTTCAAGTTTTGGGACTTTTTTTTTCAGCCTATGAAGTGCCTGAGTGAACACCGAGGACCTAAAGGATGACTGGTCTATAAGAAAAGCACATTAGCCACGGACTCCAGCTGAAAAGCACTTTGCCAAGTGAAGCGCAAAGACAGAACATAAATTTGAGTCTTAAAGTCTCTTAGGTATTTAGGCGTTTATTCCTATTTAATGTCAGTCAACTAGTCAATTGATCTTACTGATAATATTGTGTCCCTACTGAATTCTGACATGTGATTAACCTGCTGGCTTAAGTTAACACGTTTCAGCTATCTCTATAATAAAATGCAGTTTACCCTTGACAGCAGTCTCTGTCATTATTGAGACATTTATAAGTATCACTCCATATACAAGACATCAAGTCATCAAAATCTAAGCTCTTTATGCCCCCCCATTTAACTCCTACTTAACAGGCACTGTAAGACAAAAGGATTGTGAACACTACAAACTCTATCATTAGTTATCTGTAAAACTACAAACCTATGTTTGTTAACTTAGCTTCTGCCCTTCTGAATTGGCAAGACATTACCAGAGAATAGAAGTATTTAATCCCCTGATGGACTAGGAACATACTTACTGAATAACCTTGCTTCATAAAATTCCAGGAGCCTAACTTGTTTGATTTTATCTTCTTGATCATCTCTTGCAGGTCAACAACAAAAACTACTCCCAATCAAAGTACTCATACAGGCAACATTAATGGGCAGACATCTTAAAGACTCCTTTATTTAACCTTTCCTTGTGTTAAATCAAGATGTTTCCTTTAAAACTTGAAGTATCACAGTTTAATGGGATCTATATGAAAATACATTTTTAACTGGCAGCAAAACAAAACAGTGCTTAAATTGATAACTTTATTATTTTGTTTGCTTTACAAATTAAACTACATAGAATTTCATACCAGAAAGCAAAATAAGGCAGAAAAATTTCTGATTTGTGTGCCAGAATATAAATTAAATTAGACTGGTGGCTCAGGTTGTATTAATTTTTTGAGTATACATTTATCCCACCTAGTTAACGGAGTTCTGGAACTTGGTTTAATTCTTGCCAAAGTGCCAGTGTTTCCACAGCGAAGTTCTGCTGTGGAACTGTGCCTTTGCAGTGTCTGGAGGACTACTTGATGTTTCTTCGTTATGAGGAATTATTTTCAAGGTACTTGTTGCAGCTGCAGAAGAACTCATGCAGTTCCTCCTGGGGAATCTGTGGGAACGGCACTGGCAAATTACTGACAGACAACGGATCTTGGCTAAATTTTCACTGCAGAATAGACAGTGTCTGAACTGGGCTGAGGAGCAGTATAGGCCCTTAACCAGGGGACCAGTCAAGGAAGTGTTTGAAACAGAAAAGACAAATGCTTATGGATCTTCTGCATGAGTAGAGTTAAACTAAAGCTTGTATAAGAACAGAGGCTAAAACACCAGTGTTGCAATAATTAACACAATTTGAAAGTGGAAAGATATTTTATATTGTAATCTACTAGCCAAAAGCTAGAATTTCTTAACATTAATTGAATTTCAGTGAATTACAACACAGCTTGTGCCTTCATAAACCTCATTGTATCAAAATTCATTCATCAACCACTTTGGGAAATTTATTTCAGATTTTATCCCAGTAATAATTTTACAATTTTAAATGGTCCAATGAAGATGGGAAAACCAAAATTAAAATACTAAGAATAGGTTTGTAAGATAAAACCAGAAAATAATAAAGAGGTGACTAGGTAGCTCTCACAAACTGTTTTGCTCTTCTGTGGCCTAAGGTAATCAAAGGTAAGAACAGGAAATTCTTGGGGTGGTAAGGATGAACAGCCACTGCATAATTTGTGGGATTCTGAGCTGCACCACAGCTTGCAGCAGAGATCTGGAGTCTCCAAAGACAGATCCTGGCAGCACACCTCTTCTCATTGCATACTATGGTAAGGAGTTGGGTGTCCCTGAAAGGGAGCTATTTGTTCTCATTTTGCTTGGCACTGTGTGAAAACATTCTCAAATGCTAACAACTCAGTGTAAATAGCAGACTTAAAAGAATAAGCTCATTACAAAGAACTTTAGGACACAAAGATCTATTACCAGGTACGGTAATTGCCGTGATATTGTGGATGTTCCAGCACTGACCTGCTGCAAGCAATATATCTCACTCAGCTTGAGCTAGAAATGATTCTGCTAACATGATGCAAAAAGATCATCAGAAGGATCATCAGAGCTTTGTGCAAAAGCTTTATTGTTCTCTCCTGTAACAGCTACAGGAAGGCAGATAAACTTGCAGTGCCTGCCTTTTTGCAGGGGATGAATGGTCTTTTAAACTGAATCGGATTGGAATTGGGAGAGCTAGGCTTGGTCCTGTTGCCTACAACTTGTATACATTTCCTCTGTGAGCGTGAGGCTCAGCTTATTTAACCATTAAAAAAATAACTAAATATTTACTTTTCTTTCAGAGATGCTTGTAAGATATAATTCGTCTCTATAAAGATCCTGACCCTCATATCGCAGATAGTAAGTGTTGAGTTCCCAAGTATTAATATTATTGCCAACAGCAATCATTTTTAAAATGCTTGGAGTTAATCCACAACATTGCAGAGTCCACTAGTTTTGCATGGGTCATAAGTTTACAAAGAGAGTTGGCATTTCATTCATCTAACTTAGCAGGAATCTCTCTCATATCAGGTCCAGTTCCAAGCACATCTTTATCTGCAGTCAGAAATATAGAGGGGAAAAATAAACCCAATCCAACAACAACAACAAAAAAAACCCAGGAGTGGATGCAGCAGTTTGCCTAGGCCTCTAAAAAAATACAACCTTTTTCGCACTGGACCTAGTCTGAGTCTGATGAACTCATCAGTAAGTTAGATTGCCCATACCAGAGTAACCTCTTACTAAAAGTATTTTCCAAATATGATTTGATATTTTCACCTACATTTTTAGCATTTTTTATTTACGTAATGAAACTTCACCTCACTTCCTGCATTGTGGCTCTCAAAAAGTCTTAGAGAGCCCCACTGAAAACACAGCACCCTAGAGAAGCGGGGTGCAGATTCCAGGAGACAGACACAGACGTCTTGTCAGAAGTGGCTACAGAACAAGTGGAAACTCCTTCATTGGTTTCAATGGAATTTTCATCAAGTGCTTTAAAATCTGAAGTGGGACTTAAAGAACTACTAGCTTCTCTGGTCCTGGCCTTGCTGAAATTAGTGGCCTGTCAGTTATTAGTACTTACAAAAAAAAAAAAAACCAACTCCTTGAGGTTTTGCATTCATTTTCTGCCTCTCAGCATCAAAGTGTGTTCAGACATTCAACCAATATTCTGAATACAGCATTTAGGGATCATCAAATTGAAGGGTTTTTTTAATAGTCAGTATTCATGTTATTGTACTGCTGTATTATTTTAAAACCATGCTTTTAATATTGAGATTAAATTTAAAGCAAATGAAGGGGCCTTATTGTCTGTTGCCACAGACCCCAAGTACTGCCAAATTTCTTTAAGATATTCTCTACAAGTGCTCCCAACAGTGGGAAGGCTGACCTTACCTCCAGGTACTGACTGAGCAAACGCAGAGCTTGGTCTACAGCACTGAAGATGTTCCGCCAGTCAAAGTCTGCCATTCCCTTCTCCCGGCTCCCTGGAGACCCATTGTGGAGAAAGTTGATAATGTGTTCAGCGGTTAAGCCTTCAGCACCCAGCTGGCTGTTCAAGAAGTCCCTCACTGTAGGGTGCTTCAGAGAGTCCTGAGGAAACACATCAGGACAGCTTCCCTATAATGACCGTCTGGACATGCCCTGTATTTAACTAGAAAGGTTTCCATTTCCATAGCTTTTTCTGAGCTATGAAGTAGTACAAAAGGGTATGCTAAGAAATTAATTTTATAAATGGGCAATTGCATAGCTGAACTGGAGGTGAGACTTGAAGAATTGATGAAAAGAAATTTATCCTTGACTGTTTATTGCATTATTTCCTTATCAGCAAGAGGATAAACATAACAAATGCCTATTCTAAGAGTGTAGAAAACCAAATGTTTTCTCTAGTATGAGCTGCTTGACAAATTTTAACTACAGATATTACTTGCAGCTGATCAAAGTCAGATCTAAGGGATGTGGAAATAAGCAATTTCCTAAAGCAGTAAATTGCTGGGCCCAGCAAAAACATGTTCCTACTACCTCCCTTGTCTATGCAGAACCCAAGAAAATCAAGTTGTATCTTCTTGAAGGACATTTTTGAAAGACAGGGAAACAGCAATTGCTGCCTTTGTTAAGAAGTCATTAGGCAGATTCTAGAGAGTGGCCAGATGTGAGGTTTTGTCACAGAGACCCTGTGCATCTAGACTAGCCTTCAAACCAAGCCCAGTCACCAGTCCAGCAGCCTTAAAGGCCTCAGATTCCTTGCTGCAAAGGCTGTGCTTCCAGCCAAACCTTCCCTTAGTAAAAATAAACTATGGTGAAAGGCTGCTTTCACTAAGGATTCCTGCTAAGTTATAACATACACGGATCATATTCATTTGCAGGCTGTTTTGAAAGAAGTACCACAGCTGAGGTCCTACTTCTTCCCAAGCTTTGGTCAACATTCTGAGGCGTTCAAGTTCCTCAAAAGTAGAGTTTGCCTGAGGAATAAAAGAGCAGAAAAGAGTGTTAGAAAGCTAAGGAGATACAGAAACAGAATTTATGATCCAGTCATTCAGTGACAGTGAAACCTGTAACTTACAAATGTTGTAGTTTTTACCTTCAATGCTTAATAAACTTAATAAAATAGCAGAAGTGTTAGTAATCCTCAGAAAAATAATTTGTAAAATCTAACTGGAATCAAAGTCACTTCGGATAAATTTATGTTGTATATGTAATGGAAAAAAAACAAGTGCACATTAACCCCAGTTAACTTCAATTCCTTTAAATATTCAGTTCTAGGTAGAATGATTTCTTCCTCTCTTTCCCCCCTTGACTATTTCTCTCCATTAAGAACTAAGAAGAAAGATGATGATGTGGGAAGATTAATAAATGGGAGGCAGTTGGAGAAGACAGATACTCTCATAGTTAAGATATTATTTAAGATCTGAAATGAGCTGCTGTAAATCTGATGTTTTCCTGTGTGAACTATGAGCAGCAGTTCTTCTGTGCCTTACAGATGTTGAGAGTAAGTGAACTGGTGGTTATGAGGTGGCCAATAACTGGTGGTTATGAGGTGGCCAAAATGCAACCTTGATTTAACTGCTCAGATTCATTTCACTCAACTTCAGGCACTTAGCTGAAGCATCCAGGCTCCATCCTGTTTTCATGAAGTGAAAATTATTTATCATTTCAACATATATAATACTAAACAATGACATTGCTATTGGTTTGTAATCTCTTAGTGTTAGGTCTCCATGAGCCTATTCAAGCCTCATAGCTGCCCCATTTAAATATCTACTGGCACAGAGCTGCTGATGTTCCTACACCTGTAAAATATACATAAACGTTACTATTTTTATAAGTGTAAATGTGGAACCATGCCAACAAAAGGCTACTTGAACTGAAAAAAGCATGTAACGTGGACCAAGATGAGATGAATCAGTGAAGATCTGTCTCTTGTTTCTTAAACAAAGAGTAACCGTCCCTCCTCTGATGACCATTCAGGACAAATGCAGTTCTGAGGAGAAAATCTGATTAGATTGAGGTGCCTGGGTCATCGTTTTTCAAAAGATGTTTCTTAGGGTGCAATTTTTTAGAAATACACATTTTTTTTAACTTCAGAGCTTCTTACATTTTTTAGGATTTGCCGTACAGAAGGTGAATCAGGAGAAAAGAGAATTTTTCCCATCAGCAGGGGCTTCACAGCATTCCAGGCTATTTTGGTTAAAGGATTTGATTCCAAGTTCTGGATCAATGCATTACAAAAGGGTGCTAAAGACAGAAAGAAAGACAATCTTTATGTAACCCTACTTAAATCCTATCATACGTGAAGTACTGCAGGGCTTTTACTGGCAATAAAGCATTTTGCACTTAAAGCATTTTTGCATTAATAAAGCATTTTTGCACTTTTGCTTTTACTGGCAATAAAGCATTTTGCACATTAGATTTACAAAGCACTTTAAAGCATTTTGAATCTGAATGGGTTAAGCACATTCTGTAATGTAGAAGTACAATGTCTGAATAGATGAAAAGACTATTAAGTAGATATTGTTGTTGTAAACTAGACAGCATGGAAATTGGAAAAGCAAACATTAGACAGTTGTTGTTATTTATAAGGTATTTCAAATGGAGGAAACTAGACAGCTCAGATCTCACTGAACAATTTTAAGCTGTAATTGCTTCTCTCCTAATGACTTTGTATTTTTGTTGATACTGATACAAAGCTTTTTTTCCTCCTATTAGTGGTTAATTCCTACACAGTATAAACTATTTGACTGGAAATCCAGTAGGCTTGGATGTTGAACTCCGGAACAGTTCAGAACTGGATCCTACAATAATTTCATAGAATCATAAAATAGTTTGGGTTGGAAGGGACCTTAAAGGTCATCTAGTTCCAACCCCCCTGCCCTGGGCATGTTTAAAAGTAAACATTTTAACGTAAACATTTCTATCTTACTCCTGCACTATGAAGTAATTAGTTTACTTGGATAGCATTCAACTATTTTGTTCCCTGGCTGAAGAAATGGGCGTACTGTGCCTTTTACAGGTCTTTCAAAGGTTCAGGCGTAAGTGGAGCCAAGTATGAACAGGAACAGTGAAAGGCAGGAGTCTCTCTACAGGCCAAGTGCTCACCTGTACTTTGTAGCATGCAACCACATCTATCATAGCAGACAGGACATAGAAATCTACTACCAGCTATGATACAGCTGTTAGAAGAGAAAAAATTGCTGGTGGTCACAATGTAGAGAAAAACTAAATAGCAAACAGAAGGGGACATAATAAAAGGATAAAACGATGAATGGTAGAAAAGATAAAATTGGTTCCTCTTTGCCTTCCTTGTATTACAATAGAAAGAAGATAAGTGAGGAAATCAAAGCAACAAAACCTGGTAATTCAAAATACTTTCTGCAAGATTTAATTACGCTGTAGAACATTACTGCTACAAAACATGTACTTTTATGCAGGAAGAGAACAGCCACCATGTATCAAATTTAGTATTATTTAAAAGGAGAGATTTTGAAATTCCTGTGCTCCAGGTCATCAATCAAGTTGAGAGACTTTAAAAAAAATTATCTTAGAGAAAAGTAATTCCAGAATGCGGCACTGTATTTTCCTGAACCTTCTTCAGAAGCATCTAGTTCTTCCTGATATCAGTAGCATATATTAGAAGATAAGACAGAAGGACTGTCTTAATTATGATTATGATGATGTTTATGCCTTCATATTGAAGGCAAATGCGTATTTCTGTCAGTTCTTAATTCGTGGGCCTCTCTGCTTCCAGCTATGAAGTAAGTATGAAATAAAGCCATTTCACCTGTCTCTAATTTCCTGAAGCAACTGCTTAAAAATGTTATTTTGTAAAAGCAACAGTGGTATTCTAACATAAGTTGCACCTGCCTACAGTCTCTGTAATGGTCTGGTGGAAAAACTTACTGGTTGTATTATCATAAAAATAACTGGATTTCTTCCTTGTTGAGTCAATTCCCAGGAAAGCTTTGTAGTTATTATCTTCATACCAGTTGAAGGAAAGCACTCTGGATCCACCTCCTTCTGGGTAGCCGCAGAAAAGATCAGACAGGGAGCTCACCAAGTGGCCTAAAGATTCTGGCCTTCTGTCTTGTACAAATGGTTGCAGAAGCAACAAAAGGTCCTGAACGCTCGGCTTCCTGGCCAGCTGCAGTAAGACAAGACTTCGTTAATCACAACCTTCAAAGGAGGTAAGTATCTGGTGAGGTCTCAATTGTGCCCAGACTGGTAAAGTATGGATGCGGTCAGAACCTCATCCTTTTATCTCCTCTGTCCTGGTCACAGGCACCATTTTCAGTTCTTGTTCTGAAGAACTCATGTCTTTTCTGAAGAAAAGAATATGCTTCATAATTCCCAATGCTTATATCTACATTTATTTTGTAAGTAGAAAATATTGAATTCTAAAGAATCTGCTCTTCTCAAACAAGTCTATTTTCTTTCTGATAAAGCAGTCAGCTGGAATATAAAAAGAACAAAGTAAAAGGAGGGCTGTGTGCTACCCAGAAAAGTGATGTCATCTATTATCAGGCCACTTGCCTTTTGCACAGCTTGGGCGACATTAGACAGCACCCTCCCCCATGCCTTCAGGTCAGCACCTGGTGAGTTTCTGTTCAACACAGTGGGAAGCTGTGAACACATCAGAAATATACATGAGTTTTGTATAGTTTCTACATGACAACAGCTATTGCGGTGAGAGAAGAAAATATGAATGGCATCTCTTTAGCTCAAATACTTTGAGTTATTTGCAACAGTGAGCCTTGTAAGCCTGTCCTGTGTGGCCACAAATCTAGTACTGACGGGCAGACTCACGCAGCAGCCTACATAAGTGTTCTTACTAATATAAGGCTGAAACAGTCACAGGTTGCAGAAAATATAGCTTGGAATTTGTTCTGCTTATCTAAGCCCACCATGCCAAAAAGTGCAAAAATAGAGGAGGAATACAGGAACTGGGATTTCTGAGAAGATGCTTCTCACAGAGACTATTCTTCCAGTGAGATGTACAGAATCTTGGTAACTTCTGAATTTAGCAAAGGTTGTGAGACAGGAGCCCCCATTTGCCATGGAGGTAAATAATTGGTAGTACTTTACACTTCAGAGATTTTCTGATTTTGGATACAGTCTAGTCATCACTGTCTGTCAGATCTGACAGAAACCATTACTTCTCCAGGTTCCTGCAGACTGGCCAAACAGCCCTTCCAGCAGAAGTTAACACTTTAGTTATCACTGGCTTCTTAAAAAACAGGTAACACCATGGCATGGTGTCACATACCACTTTGCTTGCATCACTGCGTCCTTCTTTGTCAGCTGTCTAAAGAATCACATGTGCGCTTGGAGTTAGCACTCGAGGCTTTCTCAGGCATCTATTTCTT
Source organism: Chlamydotis macqueenii (assembly GCF_036417535.1). Taxonomy (NCBI): domain Eukaryota; kingdom Metazoa; phylum Chordata; class Aves; order Otidiformes; family Otididae; genus Chlamydotis; species Chlamydotis macqueenii. The sequence goes on along the minus strand of NC_141563.1, from coordinate 19,268,737 downwards.
CTGGTATTAAAATAAAATATAAAGCTGGACTTTGAGATAGCTAGACTGCAATATTTATGAGATAAGCCCCTAAAAAGACTTCCTCAAAACTATGTAGCTATACACCCTGCTGATTCCCTGCCATTCCTTTCAGTCAGTAGGTGGTTAAGAAAGCAGAAGACAGCTGCACTGTGTCGGTACCTGGCAGGGAATCACAAAGGCAAGAGTTTTTACAGAAAGCTTATGTTAGCATGTTCTGATCTGTCACTTGCAGTTCAGGCAGGAAGTATACACACACAGTGCTTCAAAATACACTTTCCTTCATCCCCTAAAGGGAACCAGCCTCTGCAAAGATTATACAGGATTCTTGGAGCGCTTGCCTTAAGCTGGCCTTTTTGAAACTGTGAGCAAAAGGTATTGTAAACAATCTGAAGCAAACCAGAGAAAAGACTGGGATAAATACAGAATTAAGAACATCCTTCTTGTAGCTAGAGGAAAAGAAAAGAGAAATAGGGGCAAAATTACACATTTGCTCCTAAATATTTCTTGCAGGAGACATTCAGTATGAATCAGGTCTTAATAGAAGTGTCCAAAAATGACTGAACTTGTACTCAGCTAGTTCATGTTCTCTAGAAGCACACATAAGACAAGATCAGGACACATTATATGCAAACCACACACTCATCTGAGCTAAACATCAGAGCATACAGCTGGGAATGTTTATTGACCCTAAGCAGAGAAAAGGATGAAAGCTTTCCCCAAAATATTTATCCAACTATTTTCATATTCACTGGAAGCGAATATGGTGTCATGAAAAAAAAAGGAAAAGCATAAACACTGAAGAGTTTATTTCCAACAACAGAAGGCCCAGTTCTGGAATCCACAGTTAGCTGCCCGTCCTAAAATAAGTCCTACTCAAAAAAGGAGCTCTGCAAAAACTAGTTCTGGTGTGCAACTGCTGCATAAAGACCATGAAGTACAGAGTGACTGATAGTACGACAGTGCAGAAAATAACCTGGGTCTTGAATATAAAGGTATTTCTAATTTAGAAGTTTAAAAACTGATGTACAATTTTTAAAAATCCAATCAAGATTCATTCTGCATATGTAACTGAGTGTAGCTTTACACTTACTTTGATTACATGTCAAGTGCATGTGGTGATACTGATCAAAGCAGCTGTTTCAGCAACGTGACTATGCTTAGTGAAGAACTGCTTATCTCCATCCAAAATTGCAATAAGGTATTAAAGAATTTTATTTTCATTTATTTATAGATGTTTAAAGAATTTCAAATGAAGCTTGACAGGCTGGAGAGGTGGGCCCATGCAAACCTCATGAAGTTCAACCAGGCCAAGTGCAAGGTCCTGCACCTGGGTCAGGGCAACCCCCAGTATCAATACAGGCTGAGAGGAGAATGGATTGAGAGCAGCCGTGAGAAGAAGGACTTGGGAGTACTGGTGGATGAGAAGCTCAACACGAGCCAGCAATGTGCGCTTGTAGCCCAGAAAGCCAGCCACATCCTGGGCTGCATCAAGAGGAACATGGCCAGCAGGTCAAGGGAGGTGATGCTGCCCTTCTACTCCACTCTCGTAAGACCCCACCTGAGTACTGCCTCCAGCTCTGGAGCCCTCAACATAAGAAGGATGTAGACCTGTTGGAGAAGGTCCAGAGGAGGCCACAAAGATGATCAGAGGGCTGGAGCACCTCTCCTGTGAGGACAGGCTGAGAGAGTTGGGGTTGTTCAGCCCTGGAGAAGAGAAGGCTCCGGGGAGACCTTATAGCAGCAGTACCTAAAACAGGGCCTTTAAGAAAGATGGGGAGAAACTCTTTAGCAGAGCCTCTTGTGACAGGACAAGGGGTAATGGTTTTGAAATAGAGGGAGGTAGATTCAGACTGGATAGAAGGAAAAAATTTTCTACAATGAGGATGGTGAAACATTGGCACAGGTTGCCCAGAGAGGTGGTGGATGCCCCATCCCTGGAAACGTTCAAGGCCAGGCTGGATGAGGCTCTGAGCAACCTGATCTGGTTGGAGATGTCCCTGCTCCTTGCAGAGGGGTTGGACTAGATGGCCTTTAAAGGTCCCTTCCAACCCTAACGATTCTATGATTAAACAGGTAGGCTCAAAAACAGCAGTGCTCCCAAAAGAGGTTCATTTTTCCTGCTGCAGCTGAGCAAGCCACACAGCAAAGGAAGGGTCTTATTTTTCTATCTCTGCTTTACTATCAGAAATATGAATTGCTTTAATTTCTTGCAAAGACCTCTAGAGGGTATACAAGAGCACATGAAGGATTTCAGTGTATGTTTATGCACATACATACCTGAATATGTTCATCACAAATTCAACAAGAAACATTAATTTCAAAGTGGTGGAGAAGCACATTTTAAAAATAACTGTGGCAAGAAGTGCTTATATATAGTCTACCTTTCAGTTTAACGGAAGTAACTGAGATGGATTTTGATTTAGAAGAGGGACTTCTGCCTTGGAAAAAACCCCAGAAATATATTAAAATTATTATTTAACAACTATAATGACAGGAGTTTGGGAAAGCTTCTACCAACTTGAGGTCTCGTCGTGCTAGGCATCATTAAAATATAATCCCTCTTCTCTGCAGCTGAGTGCACAATAAAATCCACTGGGAATCAGGCTATGGATACCCTTCCAACACACAGACTTCCAGTACTCAGGGGAAGTCTTGGCAGACAGACCTTGTAGTAACAGACCAGACCATAAGCCTGTATCTGAACACCCAGTATTTCACAACTCCAGATTTTAAGTTCAGGTTTATGTTCCTATCTCCCATGTGAGTCTTTTTGTTTAAACATAGAAAACTGCTTAATCAAATATTATTTTTCCATTTTATTTAATATGGCAGCAAAATCATTATATGTTAGCAGCTTAATTTTAAAGCTGTGCAGTGCTGTGTGCATATTCACAAAGTCCCTAAATGCTGAAAACCTGTCTTAGAAGTACTGTAGCATTAATTCTCTGCTACTTCCAGCAATCACCAGATATATTAAAATATCTGAGCATACTTTTAGGAACGCAAAATAGCAGCTTTCAAAAGCTTACCACAGATTCTTATCAGGCCTGGCAAAATCACATGGGTATAATGAATGACTGCCAGTGCTACAATAATCAAACAGTAATTTGGCTGGTGTGTCAATTAAAGCTTCTGGCATCCTCTGTTCCCAGTTCTGAGCAAGTCAAAGCTGAATAAAATCCATGTTAAATTAATTACAATGTTACACTGCTGTGGCAGAAAAGTCCGATCAATAATTACTACGTAACTTTAGCACCTGCTCATATATCCTGCCTGCTGTATACAGCAAACTGCCAACGTGATTGTCTCATGACATCAAGTTACAAGGTGAAAAACAGCAAATTAAATTCATTGTTGAAAAATGCAAAGACATGATCACGGGGAAAAGAAACATGAAAGACGTATAAACAGTGATGGGCTCTAAGTTTGTTATCCTGAGCGAAGAGACTTTGAAGTCTTTATGAATAGCTCTCTCATAGCACTAGCTTAATGTGCAGAATACAAACGGAGTATTAGAAAAATATTAGAAAAAGAACAGAGAGCAAAAACAAAAAAACCCTCCCCACCAGTGTGTCATATATATAAATATATTCATATTATTACTTTAAAATATATAATAAAATATAAATAATAACAAATCAATAAATACATAAAATGGCATAATATCTCCATACTGAACCAAGATAGCAGTTGTGATTAATTTATGGCAAGAAGGTCATAGAAACAGGAACAGCACAAAGAAGGGCAATGAAAATGAAGAGAGGTAAGCAAAAGCTTCTATAGAAAGAGTTATGAAAGTCAGTACAACTTGTTTGTTTGTTTTTTTAAAATGCTCATATGGCTATTCCAACTCAAGCTGCATCGTGGCTTTGACCTCAGTGTAAAATTCTGTCATGCTGGACAGAGCAAAGACAGGATGGGTTGTATGGGGTATTTTCAAAACCCTACAGGTCCCTGTAGGTCTTGCCACACAGACTAGAAAGACCGGATAGAAGTTCCACAAACACTCTGATTTGAAATTCCATTTGAATCTTTCAGTTCTGTTGTACTGTGAACTTCATCTGTTTCATCCCAAAGCATACTCTAGTGTCCTGCTGATGGTAGGTTAACGATCACACATCCATAATCTTACACTTGCACGGGTAAATAAACAAAGACCACTTGGAACACTGGTGAAGTATTACAAAGAAAATTCTTGAGGAGCAATGAAATATCAGCCAAAAAAAAAATGACAACATAAGGCAGGGCGATTGTGTTCATACTTACCAGCTGAAATAGCTTAAAGAAATCAACATTTGCATACAGGGCATCTTCTACTCTCTGTAGGCTTTCCTGGGACAAGGCACACATGGCCTGGTGCACAGAAGAGAGACCTCTTCGGCTGCTGAAGATGATAAAGCGATCCAGGAGCATCTGACTGCAAGCAATGTCCTTCAGAGTCAAGCTAGGGACACCATAGGCAAACTGCAAACAAAAGCAATGTTTCATTTACTGTTGTGGAACCTTCATACTACTCAGGATCAATTAAAGATTTATCAAAAGTGGACACCTTGATATCAGCCCCTGCTAATATTCTCATGAATGGCAGAAGGATGCGGTCAGCTGAAGCATCAACTCTTGAGCCACCTTCACTTGATGTTATGCTAAATCACCTTGCCTTCAATCACATTTTTCCTCTTCTCATCAGTGATTCTTCCTTTCATTGCAAAAGTTCTTGTGAGTCTTCTTCCCTTTCTCTCTGCCCTCTAAGCACACCTGATGCCATGCCACCCCTATCCTTGTGATTAAGGAGGAACAGCTACAGCTTGCTTTAAAGTATTCCCCCAGGACCAAACAATTGTGCCACATTGCTCTGCCTTTCATGTTTAGGCTAGTTATATTTTTGCTGTCAGTTGCTCTAAGAGAAAAACGCCTGTTCCACTGATTCTGAAGCTTGATTTCCCTCAGTATTTTACTTCAGTTATAATTATTCCACCCCAATGCTTCCCCACAGCCATTATTCGTTGTCACTGTGGACAGGGATACAGCCAGGCTTTACAAAGCCATTTTACATTAAACCACACCCATCTACTGATTACCACTTCTAATATAAACATGGAATAAAAAAACCCCAACATTATTAGCTTTAGTGTTCAACAGCTGGGAACAGATTAGTTTATAGTTAAACCAGTGTAAATGCAGAGTAACTCCACAGAAATCAGGACATTTACCTGGGATTTACATTGTTGTAACGGAATACTCTTGGTATCATTCAGTTCTAGTTGCTTTATAATGGACAGAATACGTGGCAATATAATAAAAAGTAGCACTGGAAATTGCTCATAAGCTAATGTTCCCATCCTCTGTCCATTCCTTACAAATCGTAAGGAAAAAAATCTCACAACGCTGTGATGACTGTAAATGCCTACTATGTTTGAGATGAACACAGACATTGAGACAAACAAGAACTATGTACTGAAACAGTATCATTAGGCTAAACGAATTCAATAAGCAGCATAGAAAAAGAAATCATCAAAATCTGCACAGAATATAACTTGCTTTAGAAAAATAATCTGCTGAGCATTCCAGTCTTTAAGACATTTGGATCAAAACAAACATACCACACCTATACCAGGTCAGACATATGCACACATTTATTTCCTACCTAAGCAAATTAACAAGGCCATCTAAGAGATTCTGAACATTATCAAAATTTTATATCTGCATATCTGCTATAGTTAGCAGCTGAGACTTGTTTACTCATGCCTGTAAACAGAAATATTTAAAAACCCAAAGGAATGAGAACAAAAAAATAGTTCAGCTGCATTGGAAAGTGGATTCAAGCTTGAGGAGTTATTCATTAAGTACTTCAGATGTCAGATGCTACCAACAAAATTGCAAGCGTGGCTAAGGAAAGTCAGCATCCAGAATAGGAAAGGCAGGGGAACAGAGGTCTAGTACAACGTTGTATTTTGTCTACCATGACTGCCCTGAGTTTCAGCTTATGGAGCCACAATTGACAAAAAAAAAAAAAAACCACAACTGGATTACGCACAGATTGTATATTGAAATAATGATGCAAAAGGGATGTGAATTTCTAGCAAAAGTAACTGAGAGGCACTGTCCCTATCATCACTACATCTGTACTCCCACAAAGGCATTGTTAGCACAAGTTGGACAGTGTGGATTGAGGCAGAATGCAGAAGAGGAAATGCAACTGACAGATACAGTCTGGCTTGCAAAACACCTCCAACACCGAACACCCTGGCCCTCCCTCAAACTGGAACATTTGAATTGGATTTAATTGACTTTACGTCAGTGAAAAAAAATGCTTATTTGCTCATTCACTTATGTCCTGGGGATGTCTGTGAAAAGAATAGCATTTTTTTAACCACATACACCTCATCTGACATGGTCCTCATCATCCAGTGTGAACTGCAATGAAACTGAGCTGCACAGGGAGGCAGCCCAGGAACCTTGTTTTGACTTGTGAAACAAGGAAATTGTGACACTAACATCATTGAGAAGGATTAAACACAGGAGGAAAAAAAAAAAAAAAAGAGAGGTTATTTACAAACTGTAACTGCATTTCAAGAATGTTCATTAACAGATGGGATTAGAAACACATCGAACCTCCACCCTTCCAATTTTTCCAGTAGGGTGGGCCATTGCCAGTCTTTCCTGAACTTCTTATTGTGTTTTAACATCAGTCTCTTATCCTTATCTCAGAATGACTCAAAAAAGCAGGCCCTCAGAGGAAAGCTTGAATACTTTTTTTTTTTTTTAGTTAATGTATCACTGTTTGGCCAAAGCTGGCAAGATGAAGTCCAAATTATTTTTTCAGCTAGTTGGTTGTTTTATCAGGTTTAGCTTTCAGCTCTGTGTGTCATTTCCTGCACTCCCAGGCGGCTCAGATCTAGATCTGCAGCCAGCTGTTGGCAACAGTCAGGCTCTTGTAAACAAGTTGCTTTTAGGTTCATCAGCTCTGTGCCATCAAAGCCAGGGGGAGAGGGTGTACAGCAACACGCAAGCAAATAGAGCAGCATGAAGAACTACGGATTAACTATCATGGTTGAGGCTTAAGATGACCACAGATCTAGGTTCTAGTCATAGCTCTGCAACTTCTGCCTCAACCAACCATAAACCCAGTTCGAGTAACTCACTTATCAAGAAGGCCTATAGGAATTAAGTGACTTATCTCCCATAGGAAATCAAGTGTTCAATTCCCATTGAAAATAATTGTCCTGTGGTCTTTTGAAAATTACGAGATTAGGTGTTTTGTATCAGTTGCTCTTGGAGGAAAGATTCACAACACTTTCTTTCCTCATAGCTCTAAATGAGCTCCTGTGATATGATCTTGTATCCCTGCGATTACTGCTAACAAGAAAACTTCGTGGAGAACAACAAAAGTGGTGTTTAACACTAGGTCTCCTCCAGCTTCCTCTCTAATTGATGTTCAGATTTCTTTAACTTACAGCATAGAGAACTACATCTATTTCTACATCAGCACAGAAAATACAGCAGAAAGACACCATGTTCCAGCAAGTTTCAACCATACTTTTGGTGATGCTCTTGAAAACTTCAGTCCTGCATACACTAGCAGGCAGAGTTTTTAAAAGTAGACGAACGAATGCCACTGTGGAACTAACAAAGACTAACAGAGCAGCACGCAGTTCTCCTGGTGCAGCAGACCTCTGACGAAGAAGAGGTCAGGGATGAAAAGGGAAATAAGTCCAGTAGGATATCTATATATATTCTTCTTGCCACGAGCAGCAAGGAACCAGATTTTCACCATCTCAGCTGATATGCAGGTGTGAAAATATGTAGGATGTGTCAACTGACACTGGCTTTTGTATGGTATTGTAGTATTACTTCATGCCAAAGTGAAGAGAGAGGAGGGCTTCCCCTGGTACTAATCAAGAATACAGAAGGTAAGTAATCTGGCTACTAGTCACACTAGCTGGAACCTGTGGTGCACAAAAGGAACTGCATGCAAGTTCATTAATGACCTCCCTTTTTCTGGCCACACACAGTTCCAGCATTTGTGTTTTATGTGTCAGTGAAAAAGAGGAATTGTGTTTTTCAGCTTCAGTTATTCACTTGCTTCCACCCACACACTAACACGGTGTAGAAATTGTTCCAGAATTCTGATTCAGCAACACTCATTCACTAATGCAGCATTCCTCACAGAGCTCCCAGCCACCAGTACATGGAGAGGCAGAGACTGCCTGGACTTGGTCAAACACCCGTCCCCTGCTTTTGTTTCAGGAGGGATTTGACCTGCAGTTTTTGCTCTGAATTTTCTCAGCAGATCTATTATTCAACCAGAATCTAAGAAAATGGGTCTGCTTCTCCACAACCACCTATGTACGTGAGACAATGCCATGAAGCCACCATATTACTCTGCTGGCATTGGGGCAGAGAACTTAAATGTTAAATTAAGAACCTCAAATAGTTCTCTGCTGCTATTCATCAAGACTACTGTCTCTAAAGAATGCACAGTTGCCTTATGCTTTTGAGCTAAGTTTGTAATCATGGAGATACATTGCTTGGCAGTATCATTTCTTGATGCTCGTTACTGGGAACAACTACAGCATTGAACCAAATATCTTTATTTAATGCACATTCAAAATGTTCTTTAAAGAAAAAACAAACAACTTCCTCTAGATTCACAAAAAACAAAGGGAGAACTTGCACAAATAATCTATAAGGCAGCAGGTATTCCGGGCACAAGTCCCTTACTGAGGCTACTTTGCATATGCAACTCAAGAGATTGCACTCCACACAGTTAACAGCTTGGTAGCTGTTACACTCTACCCACCTGCTCAGGGCGCACTTGAGCATTAATAAGCTGGAAAACAACAACATCTGGGAGGCCAGTATCTTCTAGCAAGAAGGAAGTGAGAGTCTGCCCATCTTTCAAAATGTCTAGAATTCGTATTCCTCTTCCTGGATGAAGGAAGGAGAGCAGAGATCAGTGAGATACCAAAAGAAGTTAAAGAACAACTCATACCCTGGCTTAAACCTGCAAAAAGTATGTGCTTTGGCTCATACACTTAGTAGTGACTAATGGGGTCCAAAACTATTTTTGAAATTCAAAATAATTTTAATCTTTTGTTGGGGAATGATCATCAGAAAATGCTGAGTGTTCTGACTCTGCATATCTGATCTCTCAACGATGTTTCAGACTAGAAATGGAAGTACTGAAAGCATCTCTGACTGCATTTGAAAGTCTCCACCTTTTTTTTGAGGTAATGCTATATTTTAAATCTTCATATTTAAGTGTGCTACTATCGTTAGTGTCCTTTCTTCTGGGCCTTGTGTAAATAACTTTAGCCAACTCTTTACATTTGCACTAATTTATCATTTGCTGTCAATTAATCTTGGCTAGTTAATCTTATTCTACAATATTGCAAAAATGGCCCCTTGAAAATATTTCATGATAAAAACCTTATTTTTCTTGGAGAAGCATAAATTATTTGTACTTTAATAGTCATAATAAACTAGATTACCAACCATTAAATTAAAAATTGGCAAATCTTCAGGCAAACCAATGAGACTATCCACTGCTAAATTAAACATGAGAGGCCACCAAATTTCCCTAATCTCATTTATAACAATATTAAAAATACTGCTGCTCTTAAAGTCAAACAATGCCAATCTTTTTTAACTTGTGTCTGTTACAAACCAGTATCAGTGTGAATTCTGGCTCAGCATGGTTCAAGTGAAAGCCTGGAAAGTGGATGTTGCTCTTGTCCATTGAATAATTCAGCCTTTATTAAAGGTAGTTCACACAGCATCAACAGACTTCAGTAAAGAATGCTTGAAAAGCGCTAGTTCTTCCTGTCTTTAGAACAGGCAATTAAACTGATAGGAGCAGCACGTATCACACTGACATGGAGAATTTAGCTTTAGACATCTTCACATAAACATGTACAAATTTGCTGCTGAGTGTGTCCATTCTGTGAGTTAAGCAGTGTTTTATCAGTTCGACAACTAATTTCCACAATTCCATCTGCAATAAGCATATTCTGTCCTAGAGCTGCAGGGGCTGAGCAGAACTTCTTCAATTGCTCCTCCATGTATTTATTCAAGTAGTAAACACTGAAAAAAATTAGCAGGGGCCTGTCCCTCTTTCTCACTGATTCCTTTCCTGGCACTCAGGCATTGTGGAGGAAAAAGCACACTACAGAAACATGTCTTCAAATGCGTCAGTGCAAGGGAGGAATGGGACAAGGAAGGAAGATTCAAGAGGTAGATCTTGTTTAAGACATCAGGAGAAATCTTAATTTTGACATTTGTTAATTTTTCATTGCTCAACCTTGCAGCTATAATAATATTCTGTTAAGAGTGTTACTTACAGACAATAGTAGTAAGCTATATATACAGAGAACTTAAGCAGTCGCCCTTTTCTGTATGGAAAAGGGTGGCAATTCATATTTTATTAGTTTAGCTCCAGAAATGACTTTGTTACTTTGACTGTACTTTGTTTTATGAAACAAGAGATTCCAAACATTTTCTTTAAAGTAAAACACATTAAAAAAAACTCCACAGATTCTGAAACAGCATTAACATTGTATTTCAGAGAAGTGGAGATGAATGTACTCTTATTTTCCAGCTGCTGAGTAAAGTTGATATGGGATGCAAAGACAACTTCCCAAACCATGGGATGTGGTCCCTTAGCAACATGTTGCAAAAGCATGGCATGTCATGCATTTCCCCGCCTCTAAATAAGCAGGTTTGGTTTCTATAGCTGTCTCTCTCTCTCTCCACATTATCAAAACAAGAAGAAAGTATTTCCTTCTTCACTGTTCCAGATCCATTTCAGCCAACACTTGAAACAAAGTATCTCTATGCTCTTATCTGGGTTATGCTCCTAGTATTTATTCAGGCCTAGCTTTCAATTTCTCTGCATCTTCCAGTGACACTTCATACTGCTTCTGCGCTATTGTAAAAATAATTAATAAAATTTCTTCATCCACATGGTGAGATATCCACATTTTTCCATTTTGAGTTTTAGCTACTGTTACTTAAGGGAGATGGTTGCAGAATGGAACTGATTGCCCCTCTCCTTTCTCTCAAAGGTGTTTGTGACAACACTGGATGAGTTTTAACCTACCCTCTCTAACAGTAAGCAGAGTAACAGCCACACATGAACTAAATTATAATAGTGTCAGTCTGAACAGTAACTACTAGTAAGCTCTCAGAAAGAAGAATTCAATAGTCTAAAGGATATAGACAAAACAATTACCTGCAATTCTTTCAGGGTTAGTTCTCATTGTTTCCATAAACTGAGTCATAATGATCAGTTCTTCCCAGATTCTGCCAAGGTCACGGATTTCAGGGGCTTCCAGTAACAGCTCCTGAGCGTCTTTATATACCCTTGCAAGGCTGAAAGAAGAAACAGTGAACCAACAATAATTCAAGACTGATGACTCTTGAGAACCTTTCACTTAAAAAAAAAGTGAAGGTGACTTTGTGTAAGGGATGAGGAAAAAATAAATTAGTTTGTCCTTGGTCTTGAAACTCAAAGCTCAGTTTTGTGGTGACAACAGAGTAGTAGGATTTTGTTAGATTTGGAAGTCTGCAGAAGGTTTAAGAGGGCTACTGGTGTTGCAGAAGGCTGGCCTCTCATACACTTTCTTCATTAGCCACGCTGATCTTGCTGGGGAGACCGGACCTTTCCCAGACAGCATTCACCTCACAGTTATGATGAAACCTGCTCTGGTTCTGGGCCAGGCTTAGCTCTAGCAGTTGCATGGGGCACTCTGGGCACAGCTCAGCCAGGTAAGTTACATGGAATCAATCAGACACAAAATTCTCTCCTCCTTCTCCCAGTCCAGTCTGCTCCAATATAAGGGTGGCATTTAGGTCCCTTCAAAACATTTCTTCTAGGAGAGGCAGGAAAATAGGAGTGACAAACTGTCGCAGGCAGCTGTTCACCTACTGGTTCTGGGCTAGAAAACACAGTTTAAGCAAGGATGCTATGAGGTCTAAAATTGTGTTTATAAACAAGTACAAAATTTTTTTACTAGCAGCAGGGGAGGCCAGTACATTTCTTTAACAGTGCAATGTTATGTTTTTCCATACATGGAATGGTATAGCTCAGTCCTCATGAGTTATTTTAGCTTACAGGAAACAGCAAACAGGAAGGACCAAATTCTTTCAGAAAACACAATGTGTTTGTTTCCTCTGTAATGTACTGAATTTACTGACTCACAAAGTGACAGTTTGCTCTGTAATAAGCAATCTCGAAAACCCAGAATGTACAGAAAACAAAACCCTCTAGCTTCACTGTGTGATTGACTGTACCCCACAAAAAAAGTCCAGCTGACTATTTTAAATCCTATTCACTAGGAACAAAAGGTCAAATCTAAGTTAACTCCAAGTTATGGACTTTCACATGACTGGAGCTTTAATAGCCTTGACATTGTTAGCTCATGAATTTTAATCACTGGATGCTCCAAAGTGGACTATTTGCAAAGGGAGATTTATAGCATTTTTTTATAGCTATTCTAACAGGTTTTTACTCTAAAGGTCTTTGTCCACAATGCTGTCTTTCATGACTCAGCTACAACAAACAATGCAATGAAGCACTCCACAGCTCTTTTTCACTAACAGTCCAGAAATCTCCCATCCTCCTATTTTGTTAATAAGCTTAGTATCTGAAGGTTACTATGCTGATTAAAGTCTCACAAGTAGTGTGAGACTTCAGTAGTCTTTAGTAGTAGCCAAAACAGGTACTATATAAGAAGTGGCAGTGCAGATTTTTCTTTGCTGCTACTTCATCAGAGCTCTCATTCAGGGAGGACTACTCAAGTGATGAGAAAAGAAAGCTTAGGGGTTTCACACTCTTGTATCAAAAAGATTTGTCCCAGGACATTCACTAAGCACTAGGCAATAGAAAGGATGGATTTTATTAAGTGAACATGTGTTCCCTAGAGACTAGTAAAACGGAACTGAAAGGCCCAAACTTACCATCACAAGCTCTATTTCAACTTTGCTGACCACTGTTGGAATGAAACTGATGCACTAGAACTACAAATTTTTTGTCTTTCATCATTTGCAGCCTGGTGTCTTCTTAAATGCTCACCTTTCCCTTTTCATTCACATCACAGAACAATTCTCTAAAATATCCCTCAGCGTACCGAGGGACCTCTCTAAACAGGATATTCCATCCTTTCTCCCTGCATTGTTCATCCCCCTGAATGCTCAACAGGTGCCAAGAGCAGGCTACCAGCAGTCGCACAGCAGACCTGTATTACTGCAACCCAGTCTTACACAAAAATCTCTACTTACATGGAATTATTGTAGTTGGACACAACACCTGGGCCCTCTCCATGGGTTGGGCTGCGGAAACAGGGGTTGTTCATGTTACAGAAGATGCCATGCAACCATGGCAGTGTTCCTGCAGACGGCATTGCCTTATTTGGGAAGTGACCTAGAGTAAGGAATCACAAAATATACCTGATTAGGTGTCTTTTCTAATGCAGCCTGTGAAATATAAATAGCATGATGCAATGCCTCATTACAGAAAGAACGCAATAGAAATGATACAGGTTTCTCTTCTTCTAAGCAAAAAAAAAAAAAAAAGTAATCAATATAAGCAATATGGCTATTTTCAATTGAAATAAATTCTGAGCTAATTTTTTTTTTTTAAGTAAGTAGTGAGGCTGTACTTTCTCAGCAAAAAATCTACAGCTTTTTTTCTTTAGGTACATCAGGGATAAAAGGAAAACCAGGGAGAATGTGGGCCCTCTCTGGAAGGAAACAGCAGACCTGGTTACCCAGGACATGGAGAAGACTGATGTACTAAACGACTTTTTTGCTTCAGTCTTCACCAGTGAGGGCTCTAGCCATACCGCCCAAGTGACAGAAGGCAAAAGCAGGGACTGGGAGAATGAAGAACCCACTGCAGAGAAGCAGCAGGTTCGAGACCATCTAGGGAACCTGCAGGTGCACAAGTCCATGAAACCTGATGAGATACATCCATGGGTCCTGAGGGAACTGGCGGATGAAGTTGCCAAGCCACTGTCCATCATTTTTGAGAAGTTGTGGCAGTCTGATGAGGTTCCCGGTAACTGGAAAATGGGTAACATAACGCCCATTTTTAAAAAGGGAAATAGAGAAGACCTGGGGAGCTACAGGTCAGTCACTTTCACCGCTGTGCCTGGCAAGGTCATGGAGCAGATCCTCCTGGAAACCATGCTAAGACACATGGAAAATAAGGAGATGATTGGTGACAGCAAAAACTGCTTCACTAAGGGCAAATCTGCCTGACATTTAATGGCCTTCTACAATGGGGTTACAGCACCGGTGGACAATGGATGAGCAACTGATGTCATCTACCTGGACTTGTACAAAGCATTTGTTACTGTCCCGCATGACATCCTTGTCTCTAAACAGGAGAGACATGGATCTGACGAACAGATGCCAGTGCATAAGGAACCGGCTGGATGGCCACATTCAGAAAGTTGTGGTCAACAGCTTGATGTCCAAGTGGAGATTGGTATGAATGTTGCTCCTCAGGGGTCAGTAGGGGACTAGCCCTGTTCAACACCTTCTTCAATGGGATAGAGTGCACTCTCAGCAAGTCTGCTGACCACACCAAGCTATGTGGTGTGGTCACCATGCTGGAGGGAAGGGATGCCATCCAGAGGGACCTTGACAGGCTGGAGAGGTGGGCCCAAGCAAACCTCATGAAGTTCAACCAGGCCAAGTGCAAGGTCCTGCACATAGGTTGGGGCAACCCCCAGTATCAATACAGGCTGGGCAGAGAATGGACTGACAGCAGCCCTGAGAAGAAGGACTTGGGAGTACTGGTAGACAAGAAGCTCAACATGAGCCGGCAATGTGCGCTTGCAGCCCAGAAAGCCAACCGCATCCTGGGCTGCATCAAAAGAAGCGTGGCCAGCAGGTCAAGGGAGGTGATTCTGCCCCTCTACTCCACTCTAGTGAGACCCCACCTGGAGTACTGTGTCCAACTCTGGAGCCCTCAACATAAGAAGGATGTGAACCTGTTGGAGAGAGTTCAGAGGAGGCCACAAAGATGATCAGAGGGCTGGAGCACCTCTCCTGTGAGGACAGGCTGAGAGAGTTGGGGCTGTTGAGCCTGGAGAAGAGGAAGCTCCAGGGAGACCTTATAGCAGTCTTCTGCCTCCTAAAGGAGGCTTATAAGAAAGACAGGGCCTGTTGTGATAGGACCAGAGGTAATGGTTTTAAAATAGAAGGAGGTAGATCCAGACTAGACATCAGGAAAAAAATTTTTACACTGAGGGTAGTGGAAAACTGGCACAGGTTGCCCAGAGAGGTGGTTGATGCCACATCCCTGGAAACATTGAAGGCCAGGTGGACTGGGGCTCTGAGCAACCTGACCTGGTTGAAGATGTGCCTGCTCCTTGCAGGGGGCTGGACTAGATGACTTTTCAAGGTCCCTTCCAACCCTAACTATTCCATGATTCTAACTTGATAGATACTTGAGACCTCCTGCAAGTCTGACCACAAAGCATCTCACAGGAAAACTAGAGCTTTTTCTTTTTTTTTTTTTTTTCTTTTCTCCTCACTGGTAATTCTTACAATACATGGCTATAAGTAATTAAACTACTTGAAGCAGAGTCTGTCCTTTTGCCACTGGAGAATAATACTTGGCAAACAGGTCCCAGTACTGCTGTCTGAGAACTTCTAGCCATTATCTAGCACAAGTCAGAGTATCAAAACATCTTAAATGTTCTTACATTCATGTTGGCGATACAGTGGATTAGCTTTCCTCAGCCAGACAAGGGCAAGAAATAACGACAGAGGCCATACAAGCTCCACCAAAAAACGAAGCTGGAAAAAAAGAAAAAATTCAGTTAAAAATAAATTTTACAGATGAACTATGCATAGAGGCACTAAGCGTCTAGAGGGCTGAGGTTCCTTTTCCAGCAGCAATGCCCAGTGCAGCACGTGCCCATGGTTATCCCTTGCCTGTTTCACCATTTGGAAAGGACACACAGAAACAGCAAGGATTTCATCAGAGCCCCATAAAGCATTACAATTAACTCAGTGGCTTCTCCTCTAAGGAAATGTTTAAGCATCCTGACTGAGGTAAAAAGAGGCGGCAAGCAGTACTAAACTGGCAGATAGACCAGATATAAGTCTAAATAGTTTTTATACAAAGTGGATGACGCTAACAATACAGTAAAAAAAAAGGATTAGATGCAAGAGAGGAAAAAGTGTAGGTCATCTTTTATCCACGCTTTTGCAATGCTGAGCTCATTAGTAGGCTGTCAGTGCACTGTGCTTACCCAAAGGTAAAAGATTTTAGCATAAGCTTATGTTCTTTGATCTTTACTTTTGCTTCTTTTTGTCATCATTAATTTCAACATTATTAATTTTCTAATACAAGTAGAAATGTATACATTAAGATCAAACACCTTATTCAATAACATAGAAGACTCCATCAAGGGCCACTTTATTGCCCAGATCTTTCAATACACTTAGAACAGTCACCAGCTCCCAGCCATGACAAAAAAATCAAGGGCACTTGCTTTACCACAGAGCAACATCCTGCCTGGTTTTCAGTCTGCTTCCTCTACTCCTGTTTCAGTTTGTTTTACTGCCTCTGTGTGTTTTGGCAGAAGTTTAAAACTCCAACCCTTTGATCCTGTGACATAGGCTTTGGGCTCTGACGACCAGCTATGGGATTTGTGTGTCCAGCCACGTGGCGCTTTTTTCTCCTCCCTGCATGAGCCAGGACAAACTCTATCCAGAACGGGAGCTGTAGCACAGACACACGAAAGCCCTCCCTCCCTGCCTCCTTTCCTTTACTTCTGTCTCTGCAACTGTGCACCAAATAAGTAACAATAATGTGTACAGTAGCAGAGCCAGAAACAAGACGGGTCACGTGAATATTTTTTTTTAACTGAGCCATGCAGGGCAAAAGATACTCCACGGCGTAATTAAGAACAGATTTTTGGAGCTGCCCTGTTTTTTCCACTATAACTTTGTTTAATTGCTTTAGTTAAGCATAGCTTAAGCTTACAGCAAAAAGGTAGGAAAGCTTTACACCAGGCAACCATTTCCCATTTCACACTTTTTCTCTTAAGGTTTTCTTTTTAAAACTAGAACAACAATAACAAACAAACCACCACCATCTAGGAAGTTATGTATGCCTGATATTTTTAAAGCCACACAAAATCTTACCAGCAGCAAAGGGGAGATAACACAATTACTAGAGCTCTTCTCTTTGACAGCTGTTGTGTACAGCTCAGAACACAGCATCACAGACTCTTCTCAGCAGAGGTCCACAAGGACTGATTAACACCCATTGTCATCTATTTGATAAGACATTTGGGACAATCACTTACACACCCAGAAACTCAGAGGGCTAAGAACTGGGGAGGCTCCTTAGTTGTCATCTTTGCTGCAGAGTTAATCTGAGTTATTGCTCAGATGTCAATTCTTACTTCATTCCCAGGAAATACAAAATCCTGAGACTTGAATTCAGTAACTCCTTTTTGTCTGAGCTAACTAGTTTGGAAGGGATTGAAGGGTAAAGCACAAGAGAAGCTTGCTTTCAAGCTGGTACACAATGTGTCATGCGACAGACCAAGTGCTGTAAGCCCTCTGATTCTTTCCCGAGTTCCTTTTCCAGAGGACATACAGGTGTCTCAGAACTCACTAGAAGGATCAGAGAGCAGCCCACAAGCCTGCAGAATCACAAGATAAACAGCCATAAATCCCAGCAATATGCACAGAGAAACGTAATATCCAGATGGAGTTGTAACAGACCCAGCACAGTGATACAACCATATAAATCTGAGAAGCTTAAATCAGCTGTAGATCAACTGTTAATTCTGTAACCAAGTCTTCCTCTTGAGAATTAGATTATACTAAATTATTAACTTGAATAGAAGATTGGATAAGCCTCCATTTATAGTACTGCATGATGATTAACAAAAAACCACAAAAAATGTGTTTTCCAAAACACATTTTACAGCTACTTTTGATATGGTGGATTTTTGTTTTGGCTACTTTGTTTCTCTGTGTAGACAAATAAGCAGGTAGGGTTTATATACTTAGAAAAATAAATGATTTTTACTAACCCTGCTGTAAAATGTTTTACTCTTCACAGCAGAGAAAATACTTCTCTGTTGTGGATTAAATCACTGTACTTACAAGCTAGGAATGACCTTCACAGAAGGGGATCTCTGGCAACACCAGGTCACATCAATTTAGCATTTTTGAAAATTCTATAGGAAAAAATAAACAAGAAAAAAAGAGAATTCCTGAACCCAAGCAGGCACTTTGGGTCACGTATCTGAGCAGATTTGCCCAAATAAAGCAGTCTTTCATTCACTGAAAGTACTGAAGAACTACAGATCCATTGATCCATTGCATAAAGATCCATTTGCTAAAAATTTAAAAACAGTGGCTTCCAATTCTCTCAGTATTCACATCTGAAGCTCAGGAAGACGTGCATTTGTGTTTGGGTTTTGCTTTTTTTTTCTGAACTTGAGAACCAAACCACTACAGTTCCTTGACAATCAGTAACTGAAGTCCAGCTTCAAAAAGGGATTCTGATGTGTTGCATAATTCAGCTCAAGTATAGATTGGTAACTTCTATGCTGCACTAAATCATGAGTTGGCAATGTTGTACGCATCAGCTCCTGATAGCAATGTAGACTGTGGAAGAAAGTCCGCTGAGAAGCTATGAAGGAAAAGACAATCAATTTGTCTATGAAGAAAATCAGATAATCCTTTGATCCTGGAAATTTCACCATATGAGTCATTCCTAATGACTAAAATCAGGTCAGCAGAGGTAAGCATTTCAACTCATCCCATGGTTCACTTTGATCCTATTATGACAAAATTATTCGCATGACTGTTACAGCCTCACAGATGCCCTAATGTACTTTTAAAATATTTTTTGTTTGAAACAGGTAGTCTATCCCTACAGGACTTCAAAGGGACTTCCTCTGTGTGGAAACCAGGCAAAGGGACTTCTTTTGCTGGACAGAAGTAGTTTCAGCATATCAGATGACTGAGACTTTAGTTTGAGGTTTGGCTTGACTCTAAGAAAATTTGGCTTAAAGAAAAATAAAAAACTAAAAAACAGGAGAAAAAAAGAGCAATGATGAAATCAGGTGGAAAGTAACAGATAAATTTGCTCTAAGACAAAGTATAATAAGATCTAAGAGGATTTGAAAGGATTTAAAATACTTCTCTGATTTTCACTTTACTTACGTCATTCAGCCACATTAAAAAAGATAAAATCTGTGTGAACTTTAGGGCCCTAACTGGATTCATGTCTAAGAGCAGTTAGGTGTGAGAAGCAAATCTAAAATTAGGAATCAAACTCCCCTGAGCTAATAGTGCCTACATAGTTTTCTAGCAGTAGATCTTTTCATGTGAAAATACAAAAACACTACTACCCACAACTCTTCCCCGGTACATAATACTATCTGCCAAAGAAAACCCCAATACAAGTATTCCATATCCAGCCTGTAAAGAGTTTGCTTTGCAAACTGCGCCAGACAAGATCCCAAACAGCAGGCTCATACTAAGATCACATTCGATTCTTTGAGGAATTTGTGATTTTTACATGCTGATAAATGGACCAGTCACTTCATCCAGCACAGTGCATGGATCAAAGCTGCAATCCAAAGATTAATACTTTACCTTTTGTCTTTTCCGGAGAACCCAGTTCTTCCAGAGCAGAAGTCTGACTTGCCTAAAGAAGCTCATTCTTCTGCATCAACACTTCTGGTTAACCTGTGGCAAAGGATGCATTGTCATTTTTCAGCAGACAGCTGAAACAGACTTAAGACTACATTATCATAGAGATCGGTTCCTTTCATAATCTGCACCATTTAATTTTACACTTGGTATGCTATCATACATGAAAAATCACGGTTTTCCTCTGCTTGGAGGCTGTTTCCTGTGACACATTTATCAGTGTCAAAAAGCAATAGAGAGGAAAAACATACCTTTCAGATGAAAAAACATAATTAACTTTGAATCCAGCTATTGACTTGGACTTGCAAATAATGAAAACAGTTAATTGTTGCATTATTTATCAGATTTAATCTGTACTTTCAAACTATTTTTTTCAGGAAAAGATTTACAACTGGACTTTAGTTTATATAAAACTGTTTAGTTACTATGATAAAGACAGAATTAGATTTTCCATTTAGACTATGAATGTTTATTGATCAACAGAGCCTCGAATAGATTTTGCAAAGGTAAATCCATTTTGTCATCATTTTATTAAAAAAATACAGCCTCTCATATTTTTACACTTTTAAATTCAGCAACTCCCACTAGATTTTAGTAGGGATACATCAGAATTTAAAACATTGTATGCTCTGTTTTCTAGGTTCATGACTCATTTTAGTAACCATGAATTTTTACCTTCAAAAGGAAAAAGGGAATTTGAAATCTAAAGTAGACAGAACATGAGACAGAAGTGTAAGAAAAAAAGAACTTAAATGGTGCAATCTAAAGACACTGGACAGATAAGCCTCAGAGTCTGTAGCAGCACAGAATAAATAAGGAATAATTAATTTTCAGTCCTGAAATATCCTTCCCTATCCGAGCACTACTCAGATAGACTAACATAGAATTGTGTGGTTAAGATTCAAGCTCTACTAATTTAACTAGAGCAAAACACTATAACAAAATAATGGATTAGGGCTGTGTTAAAAACAGTACCTAGCAAGCATGTGTTGAGAACTCCACTTCGGCTCAGGAGGTACATAAACTTCTGGAGTGATTAGTCATGGCGGAGATGTGTCTTCATTCTTTAAAGGCAGCACCCTGCTGAAAAAATCAGTGGCGGCTTGAGACAGCTGCAATTAGAAACAGCAAAGGCACTAGAAGAGATTCCATTTCCAAAAAAGCAAAGTTTATTAACATAGATATTAACCTCCTCCTAAAACCAGAAAAAGCCCCCCATACTTACGAATTGTCCATTCCGTTTTTCATTAAGAAAGTAATGCAAATTATGACTGTTACTACTGAGAATGGCACATGCTTGCTGCCTGAAGAGAACATGCTAAAGGGATGTGACTTACATCCATGGCATATGAAAATCTGTGTTTTGTTAATTTTCCTTTTGCAGGAACTGATTTCCCTTCCAGGGAAAAGGGCCAACAAGAATAATCTGGTTCTAACACCAGCATACTATTGAAGCGTGGGAAGACTCTTACAAAGCCCCAACTCAAGAAAATAAAAAACAGTATTTATTTTTTACTTTTTTCTTTTTTTTTCCTCCCAGTAATTAATACTGTAACATGGAAGAATTATTTGCTGCAGAAAGTGAAATAAGTAATTGACTACACCAGTCATTACCCCTAATATACAGTATAATAAATCTACATACTGATTTTAAGTCAGTAGAAAGACATTAATTTAACTTTTACACCTAAAAAATGTCAGAAGAAAAAAACAAAGGTTAAAATTATCTTTAAAAAATGAAGTAATATAAAAGGCTTTTTTTTCACTCTTTTTCTGGCTTTTGCACTTCCACAGGGAAATGCTGTGTCAGCTTTTATCACCTAGACCTTCCTGCTAGACAGCACATATTCTCAGTGTTACAGCTAGGACCACAAAAAGGTGTATGGGTTAGGAATGAAGTTAACCATTTATTTCTCAGCTGATAGTACAGGAGGCTGAAGATAGTCATGCAGTGAATCAGGTATTTCTATATTTTCCTTTATGCGAGATGAGTAACAGTGATGCCTAGCAATGAGGTAAGCAACTTAGCATCATGTAGAGTAAGACTTCATATTTTGACTGGGTGCCAACAACAAACAATAACCCCTCCATGACTTCATCTTGAAGGTTCAGTAGAACATTCCCTGCCTCTAGATTGTCAACAGCTGTTAGCAAAGGGTCCTCTCACCCTGCTTATACTATATCAATTACAGCTTATTATCAAAAGCTATCAAGAATTTCTCCCAATTGAGTATTTTTTTAAGCCACTGTCTTCTGAATTTAATCATTACCTACAGTATGTTCCTGCTTTTTCTGAGGAGCCTGAGCTCCAGGGGTTCTGACATATCACAGCTTTCCTCATTATCATCAGACTAAGAACAGTGCAATGTGTTCATTAATTCACAAATTGTTTAATATTATAATGATGAACAAGTATCACCCTTTATCAGCAGATTCTTTCAACTACATATCTGCTGATATGACCTTAGAGAAGACAGAATCTTTCCCACTAATTAAAAACTTAGTTCATGGAATTCTCAATACCTTCTCTGAACACTTGTTTCATGAAGGTGGCACAAGTGCTTTTTGTTCCATTGGAGACTATTTTAGGGACTGGGAATTTCTCCTAGGCTTTCTAGACAAATCTGAACTGCAGTAACTGGAGAAGATTTTTTTTTTCCACCCTATTCATTTTCACAAATGATTCTAACAAAATTAATGTCCTTGCTGTTGCTATACTTCCCTTGTGAAAGGCCTGGGAATTTTGTTCTTGTAACATCTATCTGTGCAGAAATATAGGTAGTTCAGTGTATTTCTTCATGGACCATCCTTCTTTAAGAACAGAGACAGCAAGACACAAAAGTAACTGTTTCACAAGTCCACTATAGGAGAAAAAAAAAAAAATCATTTTTCTCATCTATCTTTGATTTTATATTTTCTAGAACTTCTAAAATGTCCGCAAGCTGAAAGTTCACATAGAAATACATGAAACTGAATACAATGTGACCTTATGCGTGTTCAGACTCGGACCTCCAGAGATGCATTCAGAGAGCTTTTCAACAAGCTCTGTTCTACTTCAATTAATATTTACTAAATCAAGTTACATAACAGTATTAAGTGGCTCATTTCATGTCACCAACATAAATTACCCCCAATAACTATGGTCAGATCCAGAAGCAAAAAAGCACTGAATGAATATTGAATTCTTTATAGATTTTAATCCGTAAGGGTTGAAAAGAGACAGCAATGCAGTAAAACCCTCCCAGCAGCACTCATGCCAGGCAACAGCTCTGTAAAAGCATTATCACAGATTCCCTCACTGCCTCACTGTGACTGTTCTTCCAAGTAGAAGTTGAGCACCAATCCAGCCTTCATTATTTAAAAAAAAAAAAAAAAAAAAGATTGTGGTAGCGTTTACCTGTTTCTTTCTCCTTCACAAGGGTTTGGGGAGATCTTTGAGAATTCTCCATGAAACACCATTTCACTGAATTTAACAATCGATTGGTCTACACTGGACCACACTGCAGCTCTGACAGCAGAGCACAGCACTTAGCACACTGCTTCCTTCCCAGCACAGTCTCAGGACCTTCAATTCAAGCCTCTGCACAGATTTGCCACCTAAACCACTGACTTTTACCCGGCTTCCTTCACAAAGGATGACATGGCAACCTCCTCTTTTGCAAGTGGCTTTGATCTAATTTCTGTTGGACGTACGTTCACGTCATAGATGAGACTCACCCTACTGCAACCTTGACAGAGAAACAAAAGGCTTCGTAAAGCCAGAGGGAAGTCCACTCTAATTAACGGCAGCGAAAAGCAGAGAAACTAGTGCTGCTGCTTGGTTTAGACGGTGTTTAAGCACTACTAGGCAATCAGACAATTTAATAGTTTTATTCAGCAAACAAATATTTTAACCCTGAGATTCTAAGTCAAGTTATTTTAAGAAAATGGATCCTTTTTTTGCTGTCCGCATGTAAACAGAGACAGCTCTAACAGATTAAACTAATCTCTCCTAATTAGATTTTTTACATCACAATTGGATGATGGTAGGGTATATTTGTTTTCTATGTTCAACTACAACTGTGCCTGTGACCCATTTTTCCTCCATAAAGAGTGAGATCTTTGAAAGTAAACCAAGAAAGCTTATGCGTGGCCTATCAGTTTACATTGGAGGGGAAAATGCACTTCAGCTGATGGAGCGCACTGCACAATTTCCCTGGTAGCTCTACCCACAGTTGTCACCATCACTTAGGAATTTCCTAATGATTTGCAGTTTGTTGCCAGCAGCAGCAAAAAGGAGGCACTCAATTTATGTATCAGAACACAGTTAAACCAATGGCTTTTTCTTCTACCTGTGAGTGAAAACACTTTTCAAGGTTCTCAGAGTTAGAAACAGAATTCCTCTCTCTCTCTACAAAGATAAACAGGCATGCAGATAGCACATTTTATTCAGAAAGGCTTGTTTCCAAAGTATCCTCCTGTGAAACTTATTTCCACACCGACATGTTTATATAAAATACATTGTTTGTAAATATCAGACATCCCTCCCTGCCCCTCAAACTTTGCTAGTGGAAAGTTGAAATGGTTTGTCCCATTTTCCTAACATACTAAGTCTATGTGTACATCGACAAGGGGGATGGCCCACTAAGAGCAGATTTATAGAGTGAAACAGCAAGTGCTGAGGACTCGGTACCCACACACTACAAGTTACTTCAGATGAGCTCCCATCTGGCCCCATGGACAGAATGTGCATTAGTAGCTGCAGCACAATAGGAACACTTCTGAAGCACCTGTTCCAGTTTAGTCTCATCCAAAAAGAATCAACTTTGTGCGCTCTGAGACCTCTCTGTACTGTGAACCACAGTGGCATGTAGAGGAGTCACTGAAGAAGTACAAGCATGCTCTGAACTAAGTTACCAATGTTAGCATACGCACACTAACTGCCTTTGCAGAGTGTTTTGTGTCAGCTTTCAAATGAACTCCATTAGGCCTCTGCTACGCTACAGAAGCTAAAAAATGCACAGATTTGCAAGCAAAACAAGGACTTCTTAAATACAAGCAATAAAAAAAAACCTGGAAGACTTACCACAAAAGCTTACCTCATGTGTGAGCACTGCTGTGCTATGGGAAAGGGAAAGGTTTCTGAAGGAATGTTCAGCTTGGCTGCAAAGAAACACATATCTTAGATGCAGTTAGCACTTGCAGAATAACACTGCTCAGTTGTAAGGAGATTATTTTAATCCCCTGCTTGATACAGAACAGCTCAATCTGCAAGTTCCTCCTAAAAAACTAATACAACCAGTACAAGCACAATGAAGTCTGTACTACAAGGTTGATATTTCCGAAGGTATTTCTTCAGATACGAACAACCTGTATTTGAAAAGATTGTCTCAGAAAAGGACAGTTCTGGTAGCATTAAGGGCTCTGCTGAACAAACAGCTGTCATAACTAATTAGGTCAGGGAC
The DNA here is from genome assembly GCF_036417535.1 of Chlamydotis macqueenii. Taxonomy (NCBI): domain Eukaryota; kingdom Metazoa; phylum Chordata; class Aves; order Otidiformes; family Otididae; genus Chlamydotis; species Chlamydotis macqueenii. The sequence continues at coordinate 19,243,574 of NC_141563.1, read as the reverse complement.
TTCTGGAAGTCGGTACTCTGCCAAAGCTTTAAGAGGGATGAGGCAGTGCATTACGACTTCAGAAAACGCAATTACCAAGCAAATCTGACACCGAAAGGTTTCCTCCCAGAGAGTAAGCCGCAAGATGCTGGCACATTGCACGACCCACAGCTCTGTCACCTGGAGCAGGTGGGTGGGATTACTGCAATTCAGTTAGATTGAAGCAATTTCAAACACAAGACCTCAGGAAATCTGCATCAGAACCGAAAGAAACAATGCAGACCATCAGTAACATTTCCAGTCAAAAAGAAAGCCAAAATCTTTTCCACAAGGCCTAAGGCTCTGCACTCCCCTCTCCGCCGCGGCAGGGCCCTCACGGCACCGTTCCCGCGCTGGCAGGAGGCGGCCGCCCCTCCGCGGGCCTGCTGCGGCGCTTCCTGAGAAGGAGGGGAAGGCCTCGGTGCCCCAGGCCAAAAGAAACACATCGCTGGCGTTAAGGCGCAAACGTTTACAAAAATTTACAACTTAAAAGTCACACACCGGCCCTTAAAACCACTGCCTCCCAGCCCCCCGCAGGCTGCCCCCTCCCCTGCTCTAGCGGGAAGGTTCTGGAAGAGCCCTCCGGGCCTCGCCACGCAGCCCCTCTCTGGTGTTGCCACAGGGGGTAAGCAAGGGCACAACTCCCAAATACGCTTCAACGGTTTTCATTTCAAAAGAAGTGCACTCGCTCCTTTCACTTGCATTGCATAAAGATATTCAAAGACCTTATAAAGCAGGAACATGCACAAATCACATTTTCAAAGTGAAGATTTTTTCATAAAATAATGTGGTTTTTTAAGACACCTACTCATCTAGATAGACGCAGAAGGGTGCGGCGCTCTCCCACTTTTGGCTGAGCCTGCTGGTAGCTGCCTGGCTATGGGAAACATGGAAGACCCAAAGCATGTGTAAAACAGCAGAAACCTTTCACACTAGCAAAACACAGAAGCAGATGGTACATAAAAAACAATATGGAAACAACCAGTAGTAAGCAGTATTATGACTTGGTTAAGAAACATTTGCCTGTTCTCACAGATTAATATACACTATCTTAATTCTCCATCTCAGTAACCTGGCCTGTAGCATACTAGAGACCATCCATCCAACTAGACAAATAGTTTTTACTGTGATTTCTTTAGCCATTAGCATATTCAGTACTAGACATATGCTAAGACACTTAAAGACATAGTGAGAAAATAGATTTAATGGTAGTTCACGAATTAAGTAGCCATTTTGTGTCTTGTGGCCCTAAACTGTATTGATCAGCACCATCTTTTCACAGCTGTGCTATAAGGTTCTGCTTAAATATTTCATTTACGTTATTTCTGCTAATTAACCAGTTGTGTGAAGTTTCCCCCCACCCCATTCTCAAAGTGGAACAAACTCCCATCTATGTCAAGAAGCCTTTATCCCTCATTTTATTTTGTTATGCAACTCAATATCAGTCTGGGCAGATAGCAGCATCTGGCATCATACAGCTTTTCTGTGATAGGAATGGCTCCCGGTATGGCCAGAAATATCCAGTGGCACCATGGCCTTTGCCAAGAACACAAGCCATGCTTCCGTGGAAGTGTGAAAAGGAATCAGAAGTTCACTGTTGCAACTTCAGTATCTTTTGTTCTGCAAACTAAAATCAGATTACATCCACTGAATGCAGTGTGGGATTTTATTTGGGAAGAAGGGCAAAGTGAATGGAGTAGGAAAGTCCAGTATTTTTTACATTGTAAAAACAGAAAAGTGATTCTTTGCTTTTTCTGTCCTCTGAGAGTCCACATGGTTTACCATGCTAAAATAACTCTGTAGTATGCGAGAGAGTGTCAAGCAAATTGTAATCTCATGCCGCTCCCCGTCCCCAGAAGACAGATGCAGTAGAGTACTATACTATTGCAAAGGCCAAATGTCTGTATTTTAATAAGTTAGAAGAAATCCAGATATAGAAGCCATAGAGTCACTGAAATGTTAACAAGTTAATATATTTTAAAGCAAATATAACAGTGTACACATAAAAACCATTTAATACAAAGTGAAAACCATTAGATGCACCTACTAATGCAGATTTTTGGTTATTTTCAGCTCTTTCACTAAAACTTGGAAACAACGCTCTTCATTTCAGATACACCAGGTTAAGTGGTGAAACTGATCTATAGCAAGCAAATCACTGCCTCTTCATTTGCCTAGGGAAGGCAGTCACTCCAGAAGGGCATCCGGACAAAACAGGCTGTGCACATTTGCCCCACTCGCTAAGCTATACAGGAAACCAGATGTGGATTGATTGCTACTTTTGAATATTAAAGCTCAGTAAGTGCATCCTTGCTGTACAAGAAAAAAAAAAATTAAAGTGACAACATAGAAAACTGGCAACAGATAACCGTATCTGCCTAAAATATACACATATGATACATAATTATGGGCCATGCTGGCCAGTACATAAGTCTGTTCAGGAGCAAAATCTTTAATTGCACAGATTAGAAAACTGGACAGATGCTTTTACAGAGCAAAGCACAAGCTTTGGTTTATGCTTAGACAGTGAACATTAAACTTTCTATTTTTATTACAACTCCCATTATGAAAAACAGCTTCTTTCACTGCTACATGCAATAGTTGTGTGTCTGTGAATCAGCACTTCATTCCATACAATGAAATGAAGCTCACTGTCTTATTCAATGAACCCATTAGCTGTATCTAGACTGGGAATGCATTAAATCTTAATCAAAGGCTACTGAATTACAAAAAAAATTGACTTATTTCCTTCACAATTCCCCAGCCCTCCCCCCAATTTTTAAAATGCTGCATATATAAAAATAACTCAAATATGGCACAAAAGTGGGATTCTCAAGGGAAGGCAAAGGGTAAAGGGAAGTCTCCACTGGCAACATCAACAGATTGCATACAGTCCAAGAGGAATTTGCACCCTATACAAAATGAGCTTCCCTGTGTTCTAGCTCTTGGATCCTTTTTGGTCTCAGTCTCTGGTAAGTAGGCTTCAGGTCTGTGGGGTGAATATCCTCTGAGCAATTTTTTTGTTCATTTGTGTTTTGTTCAGAATCACCTGATGGAAGTGCACAGCTCCTAGCCAGTTTTACAGTATTATCCTGGTGAAGCACAGAGCTAGCACTGGTTGGTGCAGAAGCTTTAGCACAAGAACTCTCTTCATTTTGTTTTGCTTTGTTACAGGGTGGTTTATAAAATGTCCCTGGAGGTGGTTGCAGTGTTCTTGGTGCTCTGAAGGCAGCAAGAGGATTGGCATCAGGACCATTCCCTTCTGTTGCTGTCCTTCCTGATCTGACAGAAACAGAATATGGCTTACTAGGAAGAATGGCATTAGCTGAATTGTTATCAGTGCTGCAAGATGAAGATAAGGCACCTGCAGTTCCACTCTCAACTGCTCGATTCTCCTGGGGCACATTAGTCACGATCATTGCTGTCCTTGCTGTGATATCATACTGTTTATATTGCTTGTCCCAAGTTTTTCGCAGCATCTGGGTGTCGTAACAAGGAAGTCTGCAGCCAGTACTAACAGCAGGTAGTGCCTTCGCCTCTGAAACTTCTTCAATAGTAGGGCTTCTGCCAAGCTTCTCTGGACTTACTGGTCCTGCATTTTGTGAATTTCTTTCATTCAAAACAGATGGAGGCAGTATTCGGTCTACAGGTAGGCTCACAGGGCGAGTAGCTGGTTTTGTCCTTGGAATCCGCAATGGAACTTTGGTAATCTGACGGTTAGGTTTTGCAGGAAATAAACTAATTTTACAGCTGTCTTCACCTAGATGAACAAATGAATCATTGTCTCTCTCTGAAGCTGGACTCACATCATCACCTAGAAACAGACAAATACATGTGACTGGATCTTTGCACCAACCATAAAGAGAAGTCTGCAAGACTTTTGCCAACATAATATGAGCTTTATTGATCCCCTGACAGTTGGTATTTTAATGGGATAACAGTTTTTAGGCATACCTTGTATACATACCAGGAGTGTCCTACTGTGACGAAGTGTTAGCATTTCAATAGCAGTAAAAAACATACTGTACAAATGTAACTAAGAAAGACACTAAGGAGAAAACAGGCAAAGAAACACTGCATTTTTCTTTTTTTTTTTTGCTTGTGCTTTCCCACCCCTGAATATTTTCAGTTTTAATATGTTTCAGAATGTTGCACTGTTAATGTACAGGACATGACTGCACTCCTAACACCAGTGGAAAAAATCAGTATAATGGAAAGGGATCATGTATAGTTACTCCTAAATATTTTTCCTAAATAAAGTAAATTAAATCACATTTACATTAAAACAAAACATTATAGTAGCACAGGCAGATAAAACAGAAAAAAATATTATATGAGATTTATAGTTAGGGTAGCAAACCTGGCTCTTTTGGCGCAGAAATATTAATATCCAAAATGCTGGTAGCTGATGATTCTGTCAGAAAATTACTCTTCCCAGAGCCTTCTGGTTTAATTCCAGTGAGTGGCAATGATACACATTCTGGGGGAAAACAACAGTCAAAACATCTTAATTGCTAGATATTGGTTTGCAGCATCATAGTGGATTTCAGAAATCCACAGTCACAGCATAATTATCTTTTTTTTTTTTTTTAAAAGAGAGAAACCAAAACACTGTTGTACTCTCTTACCAAATACTTCAAGCTCTGATTCCATAAACACAGGTTTCTTGAAAGGCTTTAGAAAGGTTTAATTCTGTATTCCTCTTACAAAGATAAATAGCACATCAAGCAATAATAAGCACGGTTTATCACTTGTTTGTGTCTAAATTGAAGAGATGCATGCACTATAATCTAATGCATCCATAACATATTCACCCACCCCAAGACTCAATAAAAGCACACTAACCAGTTACAGGTGTATCTACTTGTTCTTTTGTATTCTTGCTATTGTTTGATTCCAAAAACAATGCAGCTGTTTCTGAAGCTCTGCTTTCACTTGGAGCTATCAGAGTACCCTGTTAATAAAAGTCAGAGCAAAAGTAAATGAGAGCTCAAAAGGAAAGGCAGTCCTTTAAAAAAAGCCCACAAAGATTTAATAGGAATGTGCTCTGAAACACTACAGCATTTGGTACAGAAGTCAAGCTGGCACAGGTAACATTGCGGCAGCACAAGAAAAGTTACTCACTTCCTTCACAGCAACAAACGACTTCCTCTGCTGCTGTGGCTCCCTCTCTTCTGCTGATAAAGCAACTCTGACTGTAATGGCAGTTTCTCCAGACTGAGATGTGCTCGGAAGTGCTTTCAGTGAAACATCAAATATCTTTTCATAGTATGTTATCAGCAGCTCCACTACCCGGGCCTGATAAGGGTAATCCACAAGTGATGACAAAGAAACTGTAGCATCTGTTTGACGTGGCCTGATCAGAGTTGGGCCAAATATTATGCCAAGGTTGCTGGCTGACATTTTATTTTCATCAGACTGTTCTGTAACCCTGCATAAAGTGGGGAAAGAAAACCCCAAGAGTTAGAGGGTTTTACTACTTTAGAAATATTTTAGATATTAACATATTACTTCTAAAGAGGCCAAAAGATAATTTAAAAAATGAAGGTGGATTTGGCAGGCAGGAGAATCTTCAGTGCAGACTGCATTTAACACCAGCTTGGACTAAGTGCTTTCTACACAGTGTTTTTATGTCCTATTTCGTCAATGTTATTTGTGGCTATTTGACATTTCTAAGGTTGGGGACAAGAACATCTCTCTCATTTTAAGTAATAATATAACTGTGGCCATATTACCCATTCTTATTGGCAGTCATCAGCTCAGTACATCCTTATCACACCCAGCATTTGGACCACAAGAAGAGAAATGTAATTGGAGAATGATTATTAACAGACATGATACAAGTTTCAATTTTCTGTTAATAGCCACCAAATCACTGCCCTATCTGGGTCATATCCTGATTTAAATCACACCTAGATCCCTGCAGTTGCCACTAGTTACTACTTGCTGACCCCAATACTACCAGAGAATCAAGAATAATGGAGCTCAGCTCATACCCTCATTTCTTAACATTTCCTTTTTTCTCTCATCTGAGAATTCATTACATTAGAAAAAGAAACAGCAACAGAACAGTGTCTAAGGCATATGTGACTTCTTTCTCTACAGTCATCAAAAGGTTGCAAGAGTTTCCATGCAGCATGTAGTGGTTTATTTTTCAACATCAGTTTGCATTTAAAGTCTTTTCTTACCTGTGAAGGTGTCCAATAAGGTACTGAAGGGTGTTATAGTTTGGTACAGGCAGCTGTTTCAGAAGGTCTTTAATTTTAATGATAATCCTATTCAGCTCAATACAGATTGACTGTCTTTTCTTTGATTTCGGGCTAGCTTGTTTAGCATCCAATTCCTCATTAACATTCTGGCTTTCTTTTGCAAGTCCAATGAATTCATTGTAAAGTCGAAACAAAATCAAGGGTTCTGGAAGCTGGAGAAATAAGAACATTTCAGAAACATACTCAAGTCTGAATTTTAACTTTGTTGTTTCCTTCCTGTTTTTCTTCCACTTTGTCTGATCTAGCATCTTTTCTTAGATTATGACATTGTTTAATCCTTGTTCATTAGCTCAAACCACAATTTGTCAAATCCAGTCCCAGGTAATGAAACCATTCTTCCTGACACCTTTCTCCAGAAATCGTTTGCTAGCCCTTTCCTGCAATAGCTTCAGGATTGAGCATTTATCAATACAGGTACAGATTTCAATAAAATGATTGCTATGTACTGCATATGTACAAATACCATGACAACAGAGCAGCTATTCATTTTTACAGTCTTTGGTAGTATATTACATGTGGTATCAAGTTTGGCCTATCTTCCATTTTTTAAAATTGGATTTTAGGCCATGTAACATTAATCTTTAATTGTGATTTAATTACTGTCTCAGTATGAAACTGAATGTTAATAATAATTAACATTAAAAAAAATAATTTTAAAAGACAAAACCCTCAAACCTGACCTGGCTATTTACACCACCTCAGCTTAGATAAAAGCAAAAATTAGGAAGACTAGATAAAAGTCAAAATAATTAGTTTTAATAATTAGGTTTGGATAGGATTTCACTCAGGACTCTGTCTAAAAATATCTTAACAGCATGTTTCTAGCACTATTCCTGCATTTAAAATTAGGTTTACCTAAATACCACACCAACACATCAGCTACAAAGGAAGTAATAAGACCAGAATAAAACACATTGACTTATAATTATAAGCCCTATTCAAAATACAGCATAGTGCCTCAAATTCAGATTAGATATTAGGAAAAAAATTTTTACAATGAGGGTGGTGGAACACTGGAAGAGGTTGCCTGGAGAGGTGGTGGATGCCCCATCCCCAGAAACATTTAAGGCCAGGTTGGACAGGGCTCTGAGCAACCTGATCTGGTTGGAGATGCCCCTGCTCCTTGCAGGGGGGTTGGACTAGATGGTTTTTAAAGGTCCCTTCCAACCCTAACGATTCTATGATTCTATAAATTGGTACCCTGGTACGATGTATATAATGTGCCATCTTTTTACTTGAATAAGTAGGCAGAGTACAGCTTTGTAATTTTTCAAAAGCGTTTAACTTAATGGTGATGATCATAGGATTGGAATGCTCATCTGACAGCCAGTGTAAGAAAGAGGACAGGACCATGCAGCTAAGGATTATTCCTTTCAGGGTTAATGAGTTTTCAGAGTGACTTAGTAATTTCACTGGGCAAAAGCCTAGCCTCATTTTTTCAGATACATACTGAAACTGTTTCAGAAAACTCGATCAAGAAGCTTTAAAGCTCCATTTTGAAAGAAAAAGATGGATAATTCCTCCATAATAAACGCATCATCTTGACCATTGTAAGTATTTGTTTAAATTTTTGTTAGCATATATTAACAGCAATATATTAGCATTTGTCTGGAGGAGGAAGCAAGAATACGGTAATGTTTTAAGCTTCACATAAGACAGGCAAATTCAGTAACCAGAAAGCTTTTAGAAATTAAAGCTTCATTACAAGTGGATAAACAAAACTTGTTCTGCATATGGTACTAATATTTAAAGAGACATTATGCCCATGTGGAATACAGATCGTAATACCATCAGTCAGTGATCTCACAGCTTTCCCTGCCCCTGTCACAAGGCTCCACATGAAAATAAAGAAGCCTACTGCAAATATACAAGGCACTCAATTTCAGCTGCACGACTGCTGAAAAGGATTTTTTTTCCTCTTGGACTGAAGAAATATACTACACTACTATGGTTTTCCTTCTGACCTCTAAGTACATACCTGGCGGAGATACAACTTGAGAACATTGCTGATATCATGTGCATAAAGTTCTGAGAGCTCGACCAAATCCTTTCCATTTTCAAAAGCTTGACAAAGCTTTTCAACTCTTGATTTGGCTCCATTCACACGATAGATGCCCTGAAATTAAAAGACCAGAACAACTCTATTTTAACTTGAAAAGCAAGTATAAAACACAGATGACATCAACAGTACAGCATTAACATCTTAAAAGATTTTTTTTTTTAATTTAAGATTGTTCATGTTTAAGTTTTATAAACAAACTTGAGCATACCTTGACATTCAGTGCTCTGCTTTCAATTTCTGACGTACACTTTTTGATGATGAAAGGAATGCCATCGGGAACATTTTTAGCAGCTTGGGCAAATTCCACTCCAAACAAGTGAAGCCTTCCATGTAGTTTTTTGTGCCCACACTGAATAGCTAAAGTCTCTAAACATTTTTTATGGCATGCAAGTGAACACTACAGGGGAGGAAAAAAAAAGCACATGGTTTGATACAATCTGACACCATAAGAAATATCTCTGCTGTTTGTCATCCCATATGTGAGCAAAAGGAAAGATTTATTAGTCTGTTGTGCTTTTGCTTTGAGTTCATGATGATTATACAAGCCACAAAGTCTGTACTTTTTATAGAGAAAAATAATGCAAGTTTCCAAAACTCCCAGCTTTACATAAATCCAAAACAGCAATTTAAACTACTTTTCAACTTACCTCCTCACATTCGGCTCCATGAAATACCACTAAGCTGTCACATTCTCTGCATTTAGATGGAGCTCTCAGCTTCCGTAGTTTGTGCGTTTGTGCTGCTTTAGACATATTGGCATTTCTAAAAGGTCCTGGAGAATTTGCCGTTTCAGATGTCAGATCATTTAAACCTGCAGAGAATTTCTCTGTTACAGTCATTCTAATATCTACTATTGGGATAGGGTATTTATTCTGATTTTTTAAGAATTCTGCTGCAGAACACAAGAATTCTGTAAGTAAATCGCAACTATCAAAGTAATCAAAAACATTTCAATTACAAAGAAGCAAAACAATGTAACAGATTACACAACTGACACATTAACTACCAAATAATCTTACTTAAAAGTGAAATCAAACAATCAGTTTTTCATTTTTAAGTATTTCCGTTTTCTCCTGTATTAACAGCACGTGAAAATATTAGGACATTTAATTCCAACTGCCCTGCAGTTCAGGCATTCATGACAGTTTCATTCTATGTATTCCAAAATCCTGTACTGGAGGATGAAAGATGACATCACTGTTTGGACTCCAGTGTTTCTGGAATGCTTAAAGAAGCATACTTCACAGCAGGAAAGAATTAACAGACACTCACACCAGAACCCATATAAAATAAAAGAAGAATCACTGATACTCAGTCTCCTATGATAGCAACAAAATATCTTTTGGATTCTAAAACAGAATAGCAACTGGTGCTTTTTGTGAACAATTTTTTTTCAAGCAATTTACTTAAAATGCTAGCAGCAACTCTGTGAAGCAAAATACTGTTTCACAAATAAAAACTTAAAATTAACACATACAGTTAATTACCCAGAAAGCTTCTTAAAAGCTCAAGTATTGATTAAACAATGCCACTCCAAGTGAAAGTTTGCATTCATTAACATGTTGCCATGCTTTAAGCCTGGATCTATATTAGTATTGTTAACCACAGGCTCATTCCTAGAAGGCAAAGTATACATTTAGGAAATAAGGACTAACTGAAGAATTTCCTAAAGGCTTTACTGAGCAAGTGCCACAAATATTTTGGAACTACTATGGCAGTACTGCAGACATCCCATAGGATGATTTCTGATAATCCAGTTAAGGTTTCGGTACCAATGTGGCAACGTTGTATTTACAGAGTCAAAATTCATTTGAAAATTAGAAATGGTCTGGTCAAATCTGGGACAGAGAAACTTATTTATCTAAGCTGAAGACAGTAAAATCCCTAAACATTTGGATTGGCCTTTTTCCAATTTGCCAATTACCAACTCTCCGTACATGTGCATTTCACTTCAAAGTTTAGAGGCGATCTTAAATACCTCAGTGTCATGTAGCTAATTTTAAATGCAAATGTCTGGAGGGAATGGTTAGTGGATCATTACATTTTCCTCAGGAAGGTGAAGACATGGGTGTAACCCATACAGTTAATCTAAATGTATGAAGACATTTCTGCACTGCTTCATCAAAATTACCTGAACATTATTCTTAAGCTCTCAACCTCAAGTGGATGCACACTGTATTGAAAAACAATGCTGTTTGTAATCGCAGCCTTGTTAATGTACTTTTCTTCAACACGTTAAAAAGAAAAGCCACACTCTACAACAAAAACCTTCTTCTGAGGGCTTAAGATATGGAAACAACATTACCACAGTCTGAAGGAGATGGTGGCTCTCTTTCATCAAGATCATCTGCAGATGACATAGTACCAGTGGAAGGTGTTCGGGGGAGTCGTCTTTTAAAATCCCCTAGAGGATGAGAAAAATTCTCAGAAAGCTGTTAAGTACCAGTTCCACCCAATTGCTTATTTGCATTATAGGCTCTGTCCAACACTTGCTAAACTAGCAATGATGTCTTCATTAATATAAAATAGTCCAGAGAAAATACTTCAAATTAGTATAGCAGTGACTGCAGCTGTACCTGGGCTAGCAGATGGAGAATCCATGGATCGTGACTCGCTGCTTCCCCCTGCACTTTCAGAATCACTGCACATTCCTCCACTCTGGTTGCCAACTGACCATGATCTGAATGGTGGTGGCCCTCGCATTGCTTTTGAAAAAATCCACAAATTTCAAGTGTCAGTGACAAAATTATATTATTTTTATTTAAAGACTATGATCATATTCAAAATAGGAAATTATTCCAAAAGTTAAACAAACATGCAATATAGTGAAAAAATCCCACAGCATATATTCCTGTTAAAGCTTCAGGATGTAAGAAAATGAATTTGAGAAACTTGACACTTGTGCTTTTGCAATAGACCTGAATTCAACATAGTTATTTAAAAAACAATAGATTTAAAATTGCTGAAGTTAATTGAAATAGTTTAGTACACTGAGCTTGACAGTAATTGCTGTTTGAATTGCATTTCACCTCTTTTCTTGCCAAAAAATCTAGGTATACATACAGGTCGTTTTCCATTTGTCCTTATGCTCAAGTACCTGACTTTTTATAGGCTTCAAACTTTAAAATACATGTTTTTAACCCCTTCAGTGCTACATTTCTGACAGTGAGACATCAAGCACCTGTTTTTTCTGGTATTTTTATTTAGAGACTGAACTCCAGATGAAATACAGAAGGAATACCTTGGATATCTGTGCTGCTGGAAGATCTCTTCTCTCCAATCTTTTGCGAACGATGATAAATTGGGCTTCCTACATCATCTAACGTCTGTGCAGGAAAATCTCCTGAACATTGAGATAAGTTACCATGTGACGTATGGACACTGTTGGTCAACTGCTTATTAAAAACCCTTCAGAAAGAAGAAAATAATTTGAAGAGTGAATAAGATAATTAAATGAATAAGAACTAAACGAAAAGCAATTTTTTTTTATCCCTGGGCACTAAAAAATGCTTAATTTAATTACTGTTTATGAACATACATATTTAGCATGTAATTATTAAAGCCCAAATTAAAAAAAAAAAGGGGGTGGCAATTTATTTTTAATTAAATATATGTGATTTCTCAATGTTCGCTCTCCCCCCCCCCATCTAAGTCAGCTTTTCCACAGCTCTGCAAGGTATTGGAACTGTTATTTTGCAGACTTCAAAAAAACAGCAAATCTGTTTATCTAAAGACTAGAATAATTCAGAGGCTATTGCACCCTACTTTTATGTTTTCCTCCAAAAGGTTTGCTGCCCGTCATCAACACATATAAACATATAGGTGTTAAAATGCTGTGCTTTTTTTTAAAGTACAGAAAATATGTTTAAGCTGCCAGAGAGCTTATAGTCAGTGCATTGTGAAAACCTGCTCTCAAGATAAGGACTGAAAACAGTTAACAGCAGTTAACGTAAAATGCTGAAGTACTCTGTGGACAAAATGGCCTGCTAGCCAAGTCAGCACTCAGGAAGCTGTTCCTTATTCAATTCTACCCTATCCAGCTGAAGGAAATAAAGACTTAAACACATTAAAATTTGCATTTGTCCAAGCTACTGTCCCTTAAAAAAAATGCAGACCTAAATAATAAAAACGATCACTTCAAGTACACGAAGAATCACAAAGCCATGTCAAAGAAAACAAAAGGTGGGGAGAGAAGGAGAAAAAACACACTCCTATAAATCTTAAGCAGTAAATAACTTAGAGACCACACAAAGAGTTTGAAATTTCATGCTCATCAGTTTCTTGGGGAGCTGCATAGTTAAATCCCTCTAAGTCAAAGTTTATGAGTATAGCCTAAATCAGTCTTAAAAGGCAGGAAATTTACAGACAAGAACTAAGAATCTCAGCTTTAACTTCGAATTTCCTGGCTTTTGTTGGTAGAAGTCTGACTCAAGTGTTAGGTTTTTGTATTTAGTTTCCTTTTGAAAGATGACGACACTTTCCTGTAGAACTGTGAAACACACAGATTGGAATGGATACTATGGTGCTTTAGTGCCAAGATTACTATTTTACAAGTTAAAGGTGGAAAAGCATTTGGCATACTGACACTAGTAGTTGTCTTCTTGTCTTGTAGTCAGTACTTCTACATAAGCTGTATCTTCAGCAGATTAACAGTAAAATTGTAATTTCACATAGGTTGGAAAAAATAATTACGTTACAGCATAGGGACATTTGGACTCTAAACTTTTGTTTAGTCACATAGCATGAGACAGAAATTGAGCAACACTTCTTGCCAAAAAAGTTGCCAAACAAACAACATGAAAGAAGGCATTGTAGCAGCAGGCCTGCAGAAGAGGAAAAGTACTTCCTCAGACTTTCTGAACTGATTATCAAATACTCCTGCCACATCACATTACAGAGTTAAACATTTACATTTTTCATATTGACCAGTATCTACATTAAAATAGTAACAAGTCAACTCTTGCACAACAATTGTCAATGTTTTAGCAAATCTTATTGCATAAACTGACATTCTGCTTTGGAATTCAAAGTCAGGTTTTAAAGTCAACATTATATATAATCTACCAAAAGATGAGTCAAAGAAATACACGATGGTAAAGCACGGTAAGAATACTAGGATTCATTTTATTCCTCAAAAAAATGTTGGTTTATTGTTAAACATGTGTGTCTACCATTTCATTCTAAACCAAGCAAATGCTACCTATAATTTGGGACTTACCCATCAACCTGGGAACTCTGGATTTCAAAAGATCCTGATTCAATAGGAACACCTTCCTTTGGCAAACTTTTCACAAACTCCGAATACTGCTGACCAGGGTCATAGAGTTTGGCACTCTCACAGAGGGACTGGCAGTTAACTGGAAGAGATACAACCTGAGCATGCTGTAGCTGGAAGAGGTTAACTGTTGCCTGTTAGGAGAAAAAAAAAATTCAGTATATGTAGATAATTTATTACATATTTCACTTGTACTTTGCTCAACCTAAATTAATATCTCAACAGAAAATTATTTAAACAGTAAGACTAAAAAATTATTTAAACAGTAAGACTAAAAAATTCTAGAAAATAAGAGCATTTGTAGGGATCGACTTTGTGCAAGATTCCTGAAAGTCAACTGCAAAAACTTAATCCATAGTATAAATACTAGTATTCCTCTTCTCTCTGGGTTATTAAATCCTTCAGGTAGCAAAGGCAGTTCCAATGACTTCCCACCTTGGGTTGATCATGATAAACAGCAAGGTTTGTTGCTATCAAAAAGGCAATTTTCATGCTCTGGAGGAAATGTTAGTCACCACCACAGTGATGAAGTAGTTGGAATTCCAAACCCAGATAAGCTCCGTATCACCTTGAGACAAGAAATGGACAAAACTCCTTGTCCCGACAGAAGAGATTAACTGAACGTTTTCTTTGTTAAATTACATAAAACTTCTGAAATATTGTATCACAAGGCAGAGACCAGGGAAGGGGGACAGTGTATAGCTGGTTCTTCAGCTTCAGGGTTGTAAAGTAGCCTGCGATTTCGATATACTTGAACAGGTAAGTTTATCTAAGCTTTCTACTGGTCTTATGGGTTGCCTTTTGGCTTGCTTGCGAAGGGGGTGATGCGTGTTTGCTTGTTTTTTTTTTTTATTTTCCCTCCCGCTGCCCCACCGTTAAATTGTCTTTTGTCTCATCTAAAAAAAATGTACATGCTTTTCTATTGCCATAATGCACTTTTAATTTTTTTTTAAAAGCCATATATGTAGATACACTGTTTTGACAATCCTTTGCTTATTTACACACATTTAATACATTAAATTAGTTGCAATAGATCTTGTAGCAATCGAGACTGTCATCAAGATTAACACGCTGCAGCATGAAGCCTGGTAATGTCCATTATGTGCTTGAGCCAAATTACAGGAACTCTTAAGCAAGAGAGTAACACTACTGCCATCAATATTCTTAGGGAGATTTTAAAATAATTGTGCAGTCAGGGTTCTTACAAGGAAACAGCTCATAAAACTAAAACAAAATAAAACCACTGAGGATGTATACAACATCCTATTTTTAAAAAAAAACTCCTAAAAGATAGACAACACACAAACATTAAAAATTTTCCTTCGTTTTCTATTGGCTTGACTTCTGTCCTTCTCTTAGTCTTAACAACATTTACATATCTGTGCCAAATGTATTTTAAAAAGCATGCTTACAGCTTTAAGAGTAAGATCACACTGGTAAATAAGCTCACGAAGCTGTGTTAAGACATCACTTTTAAAGCTTTCCAAATCATTTCTTTTTTCTTCAACCTCTGCCATGCTTGCTTTATAGTGTTCATTGGCCTCTTCAGCCTAGAGAAAACACAATATAAAGGGTTGATGAACTACATGCCTTGATTCTAGAAGCAAGAAAACCAAAAACCCACAAGATGCTTGTAATTGGAGGTTCCTATTTAGGATGAAAGCCTGAAAGAGCATAGCATGATTAAAATGAAGAATTATGAACAGAACGCTTGCTCAGTTGGTCACATTGAGAAAGCACAAGTAAAACCAGCGTAGGCTTAACTTTAAAAGCAAGGAAAAAAACACTCTTACTTTTTGAAGAGCTTCCTCTTCTAGCCTTCGTTTTTTTTCCAGTTGCTTGCTGAAATCTTTCACAAAGCTTCCACTTGAACTAAGATGTTCCTCCTCAGCACGAGCAGTGCAGGATTTTGCTTTTTCATACTCATCTTGACGCTGTGTATACAGCAACTTTGCTTTTTTTAGAGCTGCTTCCAGCTCTTGCTGCAGAATGCAACAAAAGAAAAAAGTGAAAGAACTAATGATTTTAAATTTCCAGTTATTTAATGTGATATTTAAAGAGGCTGTTACACACAGGTCTGTACGCTGCAGTTCAAAGTATCATAGAAAGATAGCCTCTTACAAATACAAATATGTAATGAAATT
This sequence comes from Chlamydotis macqueenii, assembly GCF_036417535.1. Lineage (NCBI taxonomy): Eukaryota > Metazoa > Chordata > Aves > Otidiformes > Otididae > Chlamydotis > Chlamydotis macqueenii. Next base: position 19,227,806 of record NC_141563.1, on the reverse strand, counting down.
GACAGTTGCATACTACATAACAGCCTAGTTTGAAAGTTTTGTCCTTTTCAAGAATTTTAGATTGAACACTTAGATATGAAAGAAATACCAACCATTTTTTTCTGTTCTCGCTGCCAAAGCTCCTTGATATCTTTCCTTTGTCTATCCAACTCATTTTTCCTTCCAAGAAGAGGCTAGATAGGAAATATTAATAGAGTACATAAAACGCTTATAGGCTGCAAGTTTGTTCTTTTGAATAATCTGTGCTGTTACAAAACTTTTTAACAACCTAAACAATATCTTGGTCTTTTTCTTTACGCTTACCTGCACAAATTTGTTAGTCTGGAGAGCAGCAGCTGTTTGTTGCCAAAGTTGATTGATCTCAATATCATTTTGGAAAGCATTAACGAATATTGATTGGAATGGCATGTAATCCTAAAAACACACATAACAAAACATTAATGTTCTAGGTAAAGTAGAGTTATGCAGACGTTCTAAATGGCTGTATAATTGAACCAGATTTTCAATTAAATTTAGAAAGTTATTTATATATGTGTGGAAGTCAGAGTTAGGTATGAACGTAGAAAATGACTAATTTTCTCAGCTATGTTTCATTTTACTAGGAAAACACTATGAAAAAAAGTCTGCAAATCCAAATCACAAAGCACACAAGATGTTAGACAGAAAAAAAAAAAACATATTGTGAATACTCTAAGGCTATTCTGCATTTTCAACAAAAATAAATTTATTTATCCAAATTTCCACAGGATCTGAAGACATAAAATATAACAGATCTTTTAACTAGCGATTTACAGTATAAATAAATTCTGTATCAACTTAAAAATCCATTTCTCAACAACCCCAAAATTTCACTTTTGGGCAAGGCAGCTAATACATATTTAAGACTTTTCAAAAAGCTCCTAAGATGTACTCACCTGGTGTCCAACAACAGCTTTAGCAGTTTCAGCCATTTTTGCTAAGTTTTTAGCACACTCCACTTCTGTTAAAAAAATTCACAGTTACTGTTTACACTGACAATTGTACCACATGCTAAATGCTTTTTATATTCTTCCTCTAACAGATAGAGGGGACTACCTTCACTTTGTTACAGGCCTTTAATTATAGGAAATGTGTAATAGTTCTGTCTACTTCAGCAGAACAGCTACTAATTTAGAAATCACATTATTGACAGTCTGCAGCACAGAGGCCTGACAACAGATTTAATTTCATCATGACAAAGCTGATTAAATGCCAGAAAGAGCCACTCACCCAAGCTAAGCTTTTTTTCTACCCAGGCGACTACATCCTTGGTATATTTTGACCATGCTTTAGCATAGGACAGAGCCGATTCAATTCCGTTGTCATTTCTTAGGAGCATGCTATCAACCTCCTCTGCTCGAAGATGTCCTGAAAATAAAGCATCGAACCCAAAGAAATGAATTTTAGACATGATCACACACTGAGAGCAAAGCCAGTATTAGCCAACTCTGAACACTTAAGCAGCTCTGATCTTGAGTTGGTCTTTAATGCTAGTTGACTCTAAACAGGACTGACAGAGGTTTTAGAACAAATTAAAGGGTCATAGTATTTTGTCTGGAGTAGTCATATGGTCAGTATAACTTTCTTAAAGAAAGTGACCCAACAAAACACCAATCATATGATGACATACAGAAGTGCTTCAGGCCTTGGTTCTGTCCCTCCGCCCCCGTGAAAAGCAACCCAGGTTGGTTATTCACAAATGCATGAAACCTCTGCAATAGCAAATTTTTTATAGTGAAGTTTTAACGGCAGCATAGGTGTAAAAAAGTGTCTGAGCAACTTATAACATTTAAGAAGATGAAAACATAGATACAGAATAATGTTTATTAATATTAAATGAATTACCTACCTTGAATATCATCTCTTTCATGCAGTGAACCCCCAGACTCCACAGAAAGATTCTCAAAAGACTGACATACAAGGAAAAAAAAAAACATTAAGTCAGAGAAGAAAAGCTCTCACTAGAACTGACAGACTAATGAGATAAACAGCATCATCTGTCCCTTTTTTTTTTGCAGGTAAAGCAACAAACTGTGCTGTAACTCCCTCTCATGTAAGGCACAATATCTTCTAAGCTCCCATAGCTGTTGATTGAGACATAACAAATAGCAAAGAATCATTATATATCTTTAAATAGACAATCTTGAAAGGCTTTGATGAGTTAATTGTTTAACAAATCGAGTTGATACTTAAGTGACCTCCAACTTTTCTTAGATTCCTACTTTTCTTTTAAAAAACATTTTATACAGACCTGATGTCATGTAACAAACAATCCTACAAGCCATTAGAATCTTGTATTTCTTCCTCAAGGGAATAAAGTTATGATTTCTCCTAAATTACTTGCAGGTGTGCACTGCAGGCACAACAGCTGATGAGTAACACTTGCTAATGAATCCCTGATAATCAGTACAACCTGACAGAATTTAATCCAATAATAAAAGGAATTTAGCACAAGATTTCATCCCTGCCTTTGTCCTCATGCTGCATTTTGCTACCCCTTTAATTGTGTAAGTTGAACTATTTGTGGAACTGTGCTGTAAACCAGGCCGCTGAACAAATTTAAGTGCATAAGAAGTTTACCTAGTAACTACCGCTTCCTTAAAAAAAAAAAAAAAAAAAACAAACCCAACAAAACCCAGCACAACTCTACATCATTTTAAATGAATAAACTACTCTTGAAAACACAAGCAGAGAGCAAGCAGAAGACAAAGGCTGAGAAATAGCTGCAAAGTAGCCTTAAGCTTGAAAAGAACAGCTTGTTTCCATTTTAGATTTTGGTGCCGTTTTATTTTCAGACTTAAAGCTAAAATGGAGCACAGTAACAATGATGCAAGTAGTTCTTTTTTGTTCCTTTTTAAAAATATAAATGGAAACTGATCATAAATCACAAAAATCCCTCAAACAATAACTGTTTACTTCACAGCAAAAGCAGCTTTTCCATACACCAAAACATGCAAGGTATTAATCATGAATTACATTGAACAGAATCAAACTACAGTCTAAAGAACAGCCCCATTCCTAACAAAGTGGAAGGGAGTGGAAGGAAGACTAGTACAATTCCTGTACAACACTGCAGAGTTTCCATAAAATGGAAGGGCTTTTTCAAAACAGGTGGGAAATCCATCCAAAGCTATCTACCAACCAAACAGTAAAAAAATTAAATAAATAAATAAAATCTGAATTTAAAAATGGATCAATATTCAGTTGCACAGAAAGTCTGAACATTCCCAGACACAGTTCTAATTTGAATGTAAAGTATTATTGTTTTCAAGTAGATTTTTAAAGAGGCATACAGTTGTTAGGGAAGAACAAGTAAGAAGAAGAAAAAACCCATACTTAATATTAACTCAGGAGGCACGTAGAAGTTCTGGTCCTAAAAATTATTTCTGATTCTGTAAGACCTAAATAATTTCAGTCCTGAGAACTATTCACTCCTTTCCAGTAATTCAGGCACACAATCTACTTAGGGCAGCTAATCAATGCTCATTTACCCATGCACATTCACCCCACTGCAAATATGTAATGCCACTTTTTAAAAGCAAGCACATGGACAACTACTTTTACTTGTGTCCTACAATTTATTATCAGAACTTGACCCATACAGCTTGCCCACTCAAGCATCCAATGACTCATCCCAGTGAACCCAGGCAAAAGAGGAAAGGAGGAAAAAAAAAAAAGCACCTGACTTCTAGAGAGATTTCACTTCTCCACATTAACCACTCTCTTCTGCCTTTTTTCCCCATTACCCAAGAACTCTCACCCTGACAGAGGCAAATTTTATCCTTCTCCTTTATTATGCTCTCAGATCTACATAGCATCAAATAGCATTCAAATAGCTTGTTGAATAATGAAAGGTCCAAAAACATAGTTAGACATGCCTGTCTCTGCTCTTCCAACATATTCTAAAGCTCTTCTGATTTTAATAAAGAAATATCTTTGCTTTCACCTTGTACTTCTGGTTGTACTAAAGCTAAAATGAAAATAGAGGTCTCTAACTTAACAGGCAATTAAAATATCTCTCTTTAATTAACCCTCAAAGCCTTTACATGTTAATTTCGACCAAAATGTTATACTCTATTCTTTTAAAGATACAGCTAGCTGCTATGTTCAACCACTGAACGTACTCATCTACAGGAATGAAAAGTTAATACAGCTCCTTAAATATTTTGCATTTAACTCCTCGTAACACTCAACTCCTAGTTGGCCTCCAAATTGCTCTCTGAATTGCGAATCAAAATGAAATGTTTATTTGTTAAATGTGTATTTATTTGCCTGAATTAAAATGCACTTAAATTTAAGACAGATTTCCAAGAAATTGAACCATATTATCCTACCTGCTCCAAAAGTTATAATTGTTCCTTTCCACATTAGGAAAAGCAAATGACACTACAAAAAAGGGTTTTTAAATATAGGCTGCTGACTTCTGGAACATTTGAAATAGAATTCCTTCTCCATTTCACTGTATTCTAATTTCGCCTTGTTCTTCCCCCACCCCCATGTTCAGAAGAGTGATCACTTCACAATACAATATATGGGACCATCTTGTTCTACAGGAACACAATTTGCATTGCAAAGCCATTACAAGATAAAACACTGGCAAATTCAGCACCTTCCTTCTGCTGCTGAACAGATTAGCAGAAATAGTACTTGTTCAAAGAATCTCATTTAAGTTAAATGAGATGCTGGCTTCTGTGCTATTTTATTTCATACTTTCTATCAGCAGCCTAATCCTCTGATTCAAAGTCCCTGGAACCAGTTTTCCAAGTAGCCTCCTTTCTCTCCATGTTGTTTGCAAACATGAGTTTTGTAGCAGCTACAGAAGTAGAACTTCAGTGATCATCCATCTTTCTCTTATGTGTTATCAAACATAGTGAAAATTTTAAAAGATGACTACTCAGCTGTAGCTTCATAGCATTGCTATGATCAAGCCCGTATGAAGGAATGCTAAGCCTTAAGTACGTTTCAATTAAGCCTTTACAAAAAACCCCACAACCTAAAATTTTTACTTGCTACAACTTAGCTTGTCATACACGCCAATTATGAACTGCATTTTCCTTGCATGTAACTTTTAATTTAACTTAATTTACTTGAAAGTTTGCTTCTAGATACACAAAAATTCAAACCAGTATTTGGTACTGACCATTTTTTTTACTCTCACCTTCAAAGTGTTTAAAGAGGAGTTTAAAAACACTAATGGTTTTCTTTAACTACCTATAAGTTGACAGTGCTATTTCAGTTCTCTTAGTGAACTGTTGTTGAAACTGGGCTCTGCAAGAAGAAGAGGTTATTTTGTAATGAATATTCATCTTTAAAAGCCAAAAAGAGGTCACTAAACCTTTAGCTTCTAGGTTTAACAGGTCTATTCTAGCTACTCCAGCATGCAAATCATTCAAGTATCTTAAAGTATTTAGTTCTTTTCACTTAACCAATTTAAAAATCTCAAATACGACTACAGCAGGTTACATTTACGTATTTGAGTGCTAGCCCCATTGAGTCATCACTGGCATTTAGAACAGACAATACATTCAAGTATCTGAAACCTTGAATGCATTTTTTCATGGGTTTAATCTCGTTTTAACACTTGGAAGACTCCAAGTGTCTCAGCCCCATGAAGTACCGAGTTTCAGTGGAAATTAAAATCCCCTTTAAAAGATGTAATTCCACACTCCAAGAGAACGTGTTTAGCCTACCCGACTTCTCCGAGATACAGGAAGTCCCAATGACGAGCCATTGTCTACATCTCCCATAAGGAAGTCTGAAACGCTGTCAGAAAAACAAAGAATTGTGTTATTTCATTACTTTACCTCAGACCAAGCAATTTCAGATCACCGAGAACAAAAATTCAGATAGCGTTTCTAATATACTTTGAAAGTTCTGCAAAACAGTATTTAGTAAGTAGTCTTATCTTCCCTGCAATTTCTATACCATCATTGTTTTCCTTGTTAAGAAAAAACCACAAAAACACACTCAAAGCAGTAAAACTGTTCTGCATGTGGTTACTTTGTATTAGTTTATCAGCTAATATTTGTACAAAATAAAACTAAAGGCTTTTTTTGTTATTGTTTAGTCTTAATTTGATTTAGCTCCAGCAAGCTCTTTAAAAACCTTCTGGATTCCCACTTACACGTTTCCAAAGGTGAATGCCAACGTTTCAATGGAAGAAAATATTTCACTGAAGAGTTCTCTCTTATTTTCTTCATTAACTTCTTTGAAGTTCACCGCTTAGGAAAAAAAATGAAAACCAAAAGGTGAGAGGTGGAGTCCATGAAGTTTACTAGGCATAAAGGCAAATTTCATACACAGTCGCCTACAGAACATGCAACACTATACTTTTCAGAACAATTGAAAAAATATAGTTTTAAAAGATATTAGCAAGAAAGTAAGCACTAAAGGAAAGAAATTAAGACAATCCAGATGCTTCCCACAATGAAATCAGATTACTCCTTCACTTCCTATGTCTTCCCTTTCAGAAGCTTTGTGTGGGAACATGACAGTAATGCGAGGGGAAGAGAAAAACAGTCATTCACTAGAAGAGTCAAATCACACGGCAGCAGCAACTCCACAGAACAGCTCACAAATGCAGTCAAATCTTTGCAAAACTATTTTTTTTTCTGGGTAGAAATTTCAGAAATCATAACAGGAGCAGTAGTTTACGGGGGTGCTCCCTCCAACTGTATACAATCCTGTGTATGTATCCAGAACACAGCTCCAACTGTATACAATCCTGTGTATGTATCCAGAACACAGGATTATTGGCTTGAGTACAGACAAACAGAAAGCTATCAAAAGGTAGAGCCCATTGCAAACTCTTCAATTATTAGCTCCATCGTCTGCAAAAAGCCCCTCAGTTTTGTCTGTTCAAAGTGGAGAAGAATCTCAGCATAACTACTGTTGTTCCAAAACAGGAAAGGGAGCATTCCTGGACAAACTAGATGATTCAAACTGGTGATCAAGATCAGTATTTAAGCGCTCAACACTGAGCCTTTAAGATACTTCCATAACAAACTGGAATAATGAGACAAGAAGAATGATTCATCCAGAGCCTCTGTTAACAACTAGTGGACAAGGGGGAAGAGGGAGAAAGGAGAAGATAAAAAGCACAACCATTTTCGTCTGTTTCCAACTTAACTCCTTGGTGATTCGGAAATTTTCTGTAGAGAAGTCGAGTGCACTCCTTTGAGCTGAACCTGAGCCCCCTAGATGTAAGTTTTCCCAGTTTCACATTGGGAGAAGTGACCATTTCAAATCATTATTTACTTTGAAAAAGCTTATTTTTTTTTTAAGCAATGCAATATTCTTAATTATCTGGATGCCTAAGTTACACTTACAACCATCTGTTTCAGAGATACTGCAATAGGACATCCTTTTTTGCAAGTGCTGTGACAATGTTAATTTATGTATCCTCATCACATGTGAAGTACAAGTATGGAAATAATATACCACAACAATTTCTAGAAGTAGCATGAATTAAATCACATTAAAATGTTGCCTATTCTATACATATTTTCTTAGCAAATTAAAGTAACAGACTTTAATCTTAAAAAGTATTCAAACTTCCTGCCAGGTGCCTAAACACTAACAAACAAAGTACAGTAATCTGCTCCCCCATTAGATTTCCTTTGTGAAAGGAAAAGTTTTTAACCAGTAAATTAACACAGCTGAATCCATTCCTTTTTACACAGCACACCAACAGGCCTGATCAACATTTTTATAACAACTATTTTATACAAAGTTATTATTAAAAATATGCATTCTTCTCATGGGCTATTTTCACAATTACTTGCAGATTCAGAAGAATATCGTAATAAGCCTACAGCATTAAAACCCCAACACATATTGTAAAAATATTAACAGTCTCTGTTGTCACGTTTCACTGCTAGATTACGGCTTTTCCTACCTCTTAATTCTTTGACGCTTCGTAATTACATTAGAAAAACGCCTCTGGCACCTTTGTTTGAAATGAGACTCAATAACACTCCACAGATGATAATTTTTTAACAGTTCTGTAAATAGCAGTGGATTTGTTAATTTTTTTTTAAATTCAGGGTAGTTGAAAACCTCAGGTTTCCAGAGATAACACTGCTTATAAATCTAAACTTTGCATTCCAAACCATTAAACAGCAACAGTTATGACAAGATCTATTGATTAACAGTCACTAATGACTGGAAAAATCATTTGAGTGCCAGCATGAAACACAAACTGTTTCAAAACTAAGAGGAATTAACAAAAACTGTCTATACATGCAGAGCACTTACCAGTGAAGCATTCGTATATCCATTCACTGCACTGTCTTCAGAGAAAGAGCACTTCTTTCACTTTGCTAACAAGACATCAATAGAGACAGCCTCTCCCTAAAGAAATACTGCCTGTTTCACTCTGCCTTCCTGTTCCAGGAAGAGTTTTGTTAAGCTTTACATGTTATATACAAAAAAAAAAAAAAAAAAAAAAAATCCTTTCTTTTCAGAATTCATCACAAATGGAATAACCAATCTCAAATTTTTCAGAATTACCACTTCTCCCAAAAAAAGTTAGTCCAAGCTCTTCGTAAGTCAGTGGAATACAAACAGCTTTCTTCTAGCTTACTACCACTGGAATGCTGATGTACTTAACATCAACTTCAAACCTTGCACGCTCTTTCCCCAGGACATCCTGACTGCACACAATAGCTACTGACAACAATGAACTATAGTAATCTTTCCATGTCTGGAAATGACAGCTATCTATCTATAGTTCTACAGTTTCAAAGCAAGCATACAACTTAACAACGCTTTTAAGTAAGACTTCAGATGCCACATAATGAACTTTAAAAAATCATATGAAAGCAATACAATAAAATCTGGCATCCAGTAGGTAAATTGCAACCCTAGCTTGCATTAAAGTGGATCTATATTTCCAAAGCTAGCAAAGCTGTCTTCACACTGAGATGAGTTTGGTAACCTCATCAAAACGCTGCAAAACACTGCAAAGTTTCAACTCTTGGGTCAAGCCATTAAAAGCTTTCTGAATCAAGCAGAGAACACACTGGGGAACTAGCAACTGCCATGGAAGTTTTGTAAGTTGGAATTGTAGAAGCTGAAGCAGCGCCTGCAGACATCTGAGCATCGCTACTGAAACTATGAAGAAGAGACTGTCAGGTGTCAAGACCAAAGCGCAGCCAAGGCCTTTAAATGATGCTGCTTAGACAGCTCACAGCGACCACAGCAGAGCACACTAGCTTCTGCCATGCTCTCTTGTCTCCTTCCAGTCAAATCAAGGCAGCACAGGGGACACAGCCATGCCACAGTTTGCAGGAGTTCACTTGCTTCCTTCTTCCCCCTCCCCATAGACACATGCAGGAGTGGCAGCAGCAAAGCTGCATTGCCAGCTTCTGCAGAGCCTGGACAAGACTAAACCACATCAGCTTGCAGAATTTATTCTTTATAGGTCAATTTTCTCATACCTAATAGATATGGTAACACCATCATCTTTTTCCTTACACAGGAATACATCTTCAGTCCACACTTTACTAGCTGACTTTTAAGCAGTAAACAACTGGCTGACTTGTTGGAATCGAATCACAGAATGGTTTGGGTTGGAAGGGACCTTTAGAGGCCATCCAGTCCAACCCCCTTGCAAGGAGCAGGGACATCTCCAATCAGATCAGGTTGCTCAGAGCCCGGTCCAACCTGGCCTTGAATGTTTCCAGGGATGGGGCATCCACCACCTCTCTGGGCAACCTGTTCCAGTGTTTCAACACTCTCATTGTAAAAAAAAAAAAAAAAAATTCCTTATATCCAGTCTGCATCTACCTCCCTCTGTTTTAAAACCATTACCCCTCATCCTATCACAACAGGCCCTGCTAAAGAGTTTCTGCCCACCTTACTTATAAGCTCCCTTTAGGTACTGGGAGGCCGCTATCAGGTCTCCCTGGAGCTTCCTCTTCTCCAGGCTCAACAGCTCCAACTCTCTCAGCCTGTCCTCGTAGGAGAGGTGCTCCAGCCCTCTTATCTTCGTGGCCTCCTCTGGACTCTCTCCAACAGGTCCACATCCTTCTTATGTTGGGGGCTCCAGAGCTGGATGCAGTACTCCAGGTGGGTTCTCACCAGACTGAAATAGAGGGGCAGATTCACCTCCCTTGACCTGCTGGCCACACTTCTGATGCAGCCCAGGATGTGGTTGGCTTTCTGGGCTGCAAGCACACATTGCCGGCTCGTGTTGAGCTTCTCATCCACCAGTATCCCCAAATCCTTCTCCTCAGGGCTGCTGTCAATCCATTCTCCACCCAGCCTGTATTTATCTTTAAAAACGTGTGGGGAAAAAAAAAAAGGTAGGAGGAAACCGAGTGAAGAGTAGTAATATGCAGACTGGAAAGAGGCAGAAGAGTATTCTCGGGATCTCACAGCTAGAGAGGATCAGCAGGCTGTCCAGGCCCCACCACTCTACTTATAATTCTGTGCTGTATAATTTCACCAGCCTGTAGTTACTACCAAGTTTGGCAGCTTTCCCAACTTTAGCTGGATGCCAACAAGACAAGTTTGAGGAACTGTTTCCTATTCCCTTCACAATAAACTTTGCTCTGAATTTACATCATGGATACAACAAACTGAAATTACTTCACCTTGCTAGAGCTATTTAACTTCAATGCAGAACTATTAGGAAAAAAAAAAGCATACCTAAACAGGAATTTCTATAACACAAGTGCAATTTTCAGCTTTACCACCAGTCTGCATTCATTCTAGTGATTCAGTTAAGTTAAAAGGTGCAATTTAGAGCAAAAGAACAGTATAAATTTGAATTCTGCATGGGATCAGGAGAACCATGTGCTCTGTGGCCATCAACTATTCAAAAACACTAAGTGGGAAAATAACAACTATGACTATGATGGTGTGCCAGACTGGGAAGTGACTTCCAGAAATAGCAGGATAAACAGGGTCCAGGCAAAAGACTTCAGTAAGTCTCAATTCTTCCAGATCAAGTGAGGTGTCTCGACTAAGTATAGAGGAGTAGCAGAGTCCAAGCTAAAAGGCCCAGTGAACCACGTTATGTCCAAAATATAACCAGAGAAATCAAGGTTTTTCCCCCCTTACATTTTCCTGCAACCTCAGTCTAAAATGGTAAAAGTCTGACATTATCTGTTTTGCCAAACATCATTGTCTGTATGAAGATTAAGATAACACGCTATAGCTAGTTTTTCCTTCAGTCTGTCCAATAGGCATCCAAAGCAGAACTACAAGCACGTTCGTATCATTCCTGCTGAAGGACCTCAGAAATGGCTGACAGGCTTAAAAGAAGGGGGACAAGCACTCTAATTTTTGCTAGCATTCAGATCATTCCTATTTGCAGTAATTTAAAGGGGGTGGTCTGTCTGCATTGGACATGACATTCACAGTGAAATCTGTCCCACTTATGAGAATAGTTTACAAGCCCAAGTCACTGACAGTCACTGGTTCCAAAGTTACTGTAACTGATTTCTTTAAGAGAAAAGGCAGTCATTTGTTAAAATAACCATTTGCCTCCTGTGTGAAGTTCCAAATACAAAGTAGGTTTGAAACCCTGGTATTATGAAGAGATTCAAAAAGGTCTTTCTAGAACCTAAACCAGCTATGCTTCTATTTCTGAAGGGAGGAAAAAAAAACCAACAAACCACCACGCAAATCACAGCTTGTTTCTATTTCATCCTCTCCTAAACAAACATCAGAAATTTTCCATGCCAGGTTAATCTTCTTCCTAGTCATAAATCTAACTACAGATACAAAGCGCTTCCACGTCTTTTTATAGTTCTGTCCTCCAATGACAAGAAACAGATGAGTCAGATTAATTTTCATAATGTTGCTTTAACACAGCCTGGGAAGACAGAGGAAAAAGGATACTGGTTCTGTCCTACCAGCTCCTCCTTCTTGTAGCTTCCTGTTTATTCAAAAGTTACATTACTTCTAGCGAAATAACCACAGCTGAAAACCTGTGAATGCATGTGTTACTGACAGGCCACTGTAAGCAAACTTGAAGTCTGATATGCTTACAGTTCACCACACGCTGTATTTTTACTTCAGCTTTCTCAGTTCCAGCAGTCGTACACTTCGGTTTGAATACAAACATGGAGCAGTATGATCCTCACAGAAAAACCAGCTGTAAAAACTGAACAGGTGCTGAAGAGAGAGACAAACCACCTTCACGTTTACCACAGGTTGTACTGGGGGAGGTAGGCTGTTTTCATCCAGCAAAGGTTTTGCTGTTCTCAGAGAAGCAGGACTGAAGTACCAGGCTGAAAGGCTGAAGCCCTGTAACTCCCTGTTTTCATCTCCAGACACATGTGGAATACAATACACGGCTGAGCAAATAGCATGGTATTAGTACATTAGCAAACAGTATTAGCAACGTCTCCATATGAAAGTACTTATTTGTATCAAAGGCTACAAATATTGAGGCAGGACTGACTGAGACCGCCTTCTTTAGTGTGATTCGGAGCTCCCTTTCCTTGCAATTAACCTGGGAACAAGAGAAGGCCAGGTAACGCAGTGCCGGATCACAGGAATGATGCTTTGCCACAGAGCAAGTCTCTATTTGCTTTAACCAAAGAATAACCAGACAGTTTGCACCAGCCTCTCCATTCTAGGTCCAGAATGTATACTGCTTATGAGACAAGTGAATAACTATCTGAGAAATGAGAAATCAGTGAGAATGCTATGAACAGCAATTGCACACCATATTATTTTATTCCACCAGAAAACACTATTTATTTATTCATGCTGGAAGAACACACGTGTATCAGATCAGCGCTGCACATCATATCGCCACAGTACTTTGGATCCTGTAGCAGGATTCTTAAAGCTGACAGATTCTCAGCACTGTCAAACCATTGCCCATGAGAAAATTATTCACAGAGTAATGTAACCAACAGCGGGGAAAAAAGTCAAAACTTGAGCGCAGTTCCAGCTCAAGGACAAAGACTGTTACCATAATAAAATCAACTCCTTTCATGCCTTTTTCTTTGAGAGGTTTCTCAACATACAAAATCATATTTAAGATAGTTCGAGTGAGCTATGGCTGAAGACAGACTTTTCAGATGTACCTGAAGTACAGTCTTACAACTTGTTCCATTTGAACACGTTGGACAGAAAACTGGGAGACATGACTGTACCGCTTTTGTTTCAAGTGGCATTCTTAGAACAATAGAGTGCAGTTACTTTCAAAATTCTGTAATTATACAACATGCACAGTGCTTTCCTAGTAGTAGTTCTTATTTCCGTATATAAAATACTGCAATCCCTCCATGACTGTAGCTACTTATAAACAATATATCAACAGTGAGTGAACTCTACAACACAAGCAAAATATTAGTAGTTAGTTTATTTCAAGTGTAAACATATTAATTATATGAACTAAAAATCTGTTTAGGGGTAAAGCTAACAAGTATTTATGCATATCTGTATTGCCAAAAAAAAAGCTTAGTAATAAAGTCATCTGCTTGCTGTCAAGAGAAATGAACTAATCCTAATTAACTATTCAAAGAACAGCTAATCATCAAATCAGGCAGAAACAGATGCATGTAAGAGAATGTATGAAACCAGTGCATCTGCCTAGGGTTCGGTGCTATTGAAACAGTCTGATGGAACAGTGTGCACCAAGAAGATAAAAAAATATGTATAGTATCAAGTTCAGAAGGCTGCAAGTACTCTGGAGGAATGTATTATGTAATTCAAAGTGCTTAATTCTCCACTTCAGAAGAAGAAGGGTAGAAATCCAGATCTGGAAAACTGGTTCAGCACTAGAACTACAGAGAGTGACCTTGGACTTATCACAGACTTTAAATCAAACACAAAAATTGACAAAAAGGTCAACATAATTATGGAATCCATCAACAATGTCACCATGTGAGACAAGCAAAGTAATTCTACTGCTTTACTCTGCTATGGTAAACTTGGTCAGTACAGACAGTGAGCAATTTGAGGTATTGCACATGAAGAACAACCTTGCTAAGCTATTTAGTCCAGAGAGGGTAACTATTATTGCAATAGTTTTTGGAAATACGATTTAGCAAAGGTTGATGTGATTTGACTTAAGTCAGTTCTCCTCAACATTTCTTTAATTTAAGAAAAAGCAGTTGAACATTGTCCTGTGTCCACTGAAATTAGGGGGGAATGGAAGACACACAGTAATCTTACTGTAACACTTAAGCATGGAAACAGCTCATGTAAGGTTGATGCAGAAATAGGTTCACTAAACATTTAACCCATTCTCATGGATAAATATCTGATTACCATTGTACACATGTACTTAACTCCTCCTGAGATCAACAATACAAACAGCTCTGCATTCCTACTGCTATGTGCAATTCTCTAAAGCAAGTTCACAAGTTGTGGAGTTATAATCCTGTGGCCATTTCAAATACCAGGGACAGACCTACAGGAAACTACATGCAGCAGGAAGAAAATGCTAAGTGGGCTGCTAGTACCTGCCAAGATCAAACTATCTAGCAAAACTATCTATCAATATGAATGATCCCTAAGAAGCTTGGAAGAATCTAAGATATAGGAATCAGACAGCTAAACATGTTAGCATTTTAACTGATATTGCTACTTTACTGAGTCAGCAGTGTATGTTCAGACGTACTAAGATAATTAGGAAACAAGGGGAAAAACCCTAGAACAAGGAGAAAAAACTAAATGTGTCTCTGAAGGAAGATGTTCCACATGATTTAACACAGGCAAGAGGTGGAGATTTAACCCCACTCAAAGCATTCTCCATGCCACATATTAAAAAAACCGTACTGGTTCCACAGTAATATACTGGATTTATTCCATAGCAGGAAGATCTGCAGTCAAAGGCTACACAGAGGAGAAGCAGCTACAGTTTACAGAGTTGGAGTAACTGCGTGCTTCACCATTTGCATTGATCTGACACACAGAGAACTGCAGCAGCAAAGGCCCACAACAGAAAGTATTAACATACATGCGTGCATTGACATCTGCTGTTACCATGCTTATGATGTTTGTGGAATCCACAAGTGTCAGGCCATTCAGATTTGGATTGTTCATTTAAATATTTCTTCACTTCATACAAAAACAACACCATCCTTACAAATTCATAGAATTAAGCAAAGATTTTTGGCAAATCTCTAAGTAGATAAATGTAAGGTTTATCATTCTGTGATATTATTCTGTGATACACAGGTAAGAAAAGCTCGAGAACAAAAGCTTGTGCTTTGGAATTCGGTATGGGTTTGCAGCTAGCCTCCTAAAAGCAGAATTTTATTACATCAGCAGGAGAACAAGCTACTCAATATTACTTTTGACTTATAGAAGGTATTTTTAAACAAGTGTTAAAGTATTACTGTTAAAAAAAAAAATCCCTGTTTCTTCTGTATACATAGAATCTATAACTCCAAGCCAGAGTAGTAAATTCCTTACCTTTTACTTTTGCAATAACTGTTCCTGCAGCACTAAGAATGTCAACTGAGTTTAGAGTCTGATGTTTATTTATCACTGCTTTTAAAACACGCAGCAACTCCCCCAGGCGTTCGTGTACTACCTGATGCAGGCCATCTTGATTTTCTGAAAAAAAAGTAAAGGAAAAACTACATTAAAACAGTGAATTAACTCACAGTCACATTACAAACTACTTTGAAGGTATTCAGCTGCACTGAAATCTAGGGCATATGGAAGCTAGGCCTGCTTAGAACAAAGAAATCATTAAAAAAAAAGTTATACTAGCATTTGCCAACAGTTTACTTGCAATGTTGTATGCTGTTTACAAATAAACACATTGCTCCCCAGAAGTCAAGCAATTGTACTTAAGAAAAAGACTCTCTAGGAATACCCTAAAAGTTTTCTGCATTAAACTATCTATCTTCTTTTTCTCATGTCATTTCATCAACCACCATTTTGATAATTGCATATATTAAAAAAAGAATATAAACAAAACCAGATTTGGATTGCTCATTAGATATTTCTTCACCTGATACAAATTCAACACCATTTCTGTATATTCCAAGAATTAAACAAAGATTTCTGGCAAACATTGGCTGGCTTTCAACTCAAGTGTCAGCCAAATCTTAAACATCTCTAGTACACAAGCCTAGATCTACAAAGGTCTGTCTTTAAGCATGCCAGTCCTGACAAAGAAGTTGAACACTTAAATTATTTTGTAGAATTAGGCCTAACCCAGAAAAATTCTCAAACAAGCACACATATAGGGCAATGGTTTTTACAGCATATGTCTCTCGCCATCTGCCCCTACTAAATCCCCACCCCTCGCCTTATTTTTTTATAAAATAGTTCTTGTTGCATACATGGCACAGGTTAAACCACAAGCGCTTCCGTTCTGTTACAGAAGAGGTGCTGGTGCACGGAATTAAAGTTTCACATGCACTAGAGTGCTGCGTTGCAAGTTGTGGTAAAAAGCTTTCAAATTCAGGAAAGTCTAGCTTATGAAAAAGAAAAAGAGGATCTAATACAAGCTGACTCACTTCCCCACCGAGCAAAAAAGAATGGCAATTCTGTGTTGTCTGTGGCCATGATAACAAATAGGTCAATACAGACAATTACAGTATAGTGCAAATTGATCCAGCATTACTCACAGAACAGTTTCAAATCTGAGCCATTTTGTTCCAGCTATAAGATATTATATTTGAGCTAAAGGCACCTAAGTTTTTCTAATTCTTCTGAGGAATCAACAAAGTACAACATGACACGTGAGAACAGTATATCACTACTGTCAGGTGGGTAGATGGGGGAACTAGATAAAAATTACAGGCGATTGTATCAAGTGCAAAAGTAAGCCTTCTAAGGACCACTCGGCTTAATCTCCCCAGATGTCAGGGTTGTTTTTTTTTTTTTTTTTCAAACTCAGACTAGCTTACACATAGTCAAAGGAAAAACCTTGACTCAGGAAGTAGACTAAGGCAAAAACTTTATCTACCATTCACTGGCACTTTGCATGTTTTTTCCTGCTAGAGGGGAGTAGGAAATTCTGTATGCTTAACAGGACACACAGAAGTCTAGGAAAACCCATCTTACACAGCAGTAAATTAAGAAAGCGCTATGTAATTTATTAACAAAACCCAGTTGTGGCTTTATCTTAATGTACATGTATATTTAATGGTTTTTAACTGAGGACTCAAACACAGCAAAGGCAAAAAAAAACGTCAAGAGGCTGGTACTAAACGTAGCTATGATTCAGTACATACACACGAGTAGCAGAGGTAGTTTGACAAATACACATTGACCTAAAGGCAGTTGATAGTTCAGAGTTTGGAACTTAATGGGGAAAGCAATCCAAGTTTAAAGCAGTTTCCATGCCAAGACCAATAGTGGAAGTTGGAAGCTTGGGTAAGAGATTACATATAGGGGATATTAAATAATATAAAAATAATGAAAGGCATTAAAATAGTGGGTAGAATCAACTGCTTACCAATCTCTTTCAGTTAAATGTAACACACTTCAGATGACTGAACAGAGCAAGCAGGAGCCAGATTCAAAACAGAAAAGGGTGATTCTTCCTGTAAGAGATCCGTGGAATTTCTTGCCAAAACACAGCACTGACACAAGAAGTTCACATGGAAACAAGAAGAGACTGGACGAGCTCTTCTGAGTTTCCCTTTGAGTTACTAATGAGACAATAAATGCCTTACCCAGTTAGGTCATGGGTCCAGCTAGCCTGTGCCTTACACAGCGGCGGCGATGCTGCGTAGGAGACTAGACAAGACCGGCTGCTTTCTGCAGTCCAGTCCCCCAGCACCCACAACTGCTGCACCACAGTCGTTCCTATGCAGTTCAGTAACTGCTTACAGACCTGCTGTCTTTGAATTCATTTAATTTCTTTTGAACCTGCCTCCACAACTTCGTTTCACTCAACTACTCCACTCTTTAGTCTTCTGAACTACTAAGCATTGTTCTAAAACAAACAATGTAACCTACAACAGCTCAAGAACTCCTCTAAACAGAAAGAGTTCAGAGGATCTAAAAAGTATAGTAACATGGTATTTTCAGGAAACGGGATATTAGTTCAAGGTAATTCCCATTAGTTCATCAAGAAACATATCTAGTGTATAGACTTAAGTTTTGAAATACTTAAGGAGGAGGTAGTGTCTCATCTCTTCTTACAAACCTCCAGAGGCGGACAAATATTCCACAATCCTTCATTTGGACTGATTATTTACATTGGCAGGACTGGGACAGAGAGGCTTTTATGGAGGCATTTGAGGGCTATGTGCCACAAACCTTCCCCATCAGCTGCCTCTGTCTAACAAGAATATATGCAGTACTCCCATGAAGGACATAAATATTGTGGTCAACTAGAGATGGTCTGCAAAAGTGCACCATTTGACCAGAATGGTATCTCTTGCCTAGCCGAGATGAAAGCGTCCCTGTCTTCTGATGCACAGATGTCCACTTGTGGCTGGAAAGAAGAGAGTTCCTAATAATGTGATCAGGAATACCCATGCACATGTCCCTTAACCAGGTCCTTTTGGCAACATGGTGGGTAGACTTTTGGACCCCTAACGAGCAGAGGAGGAAAAACAAGGCAGGAAAGCAGCCACACCAATCTACAGATTACTCCCAGTCTGAAAGTCCTCAGGAAGGAATGCATCACAGGCATACGACAAATTGCATTAATTATGCTGGGGAGTTCAATGGGACCTACAACTGCAGGCTTGCCATTTCAAGATACAACAGCCACTCAAGGCTCCCTACAAGTTAGCTCAAGGGGGGGACAATAAAATACAGAAGACTAATTAAAGTATATCTGCTGCCAAAATGCAGTTTCTTAGTGTTAAGATTTGATATCTTACCAGATCAACAGAATTGGGGGGGGGGGAGCAAAATAAGTGGGAAGAGAAGAGAGAGAGAGGGAGAAAAAAAAAAGGGACACAAGCCTCTAAGTCTGAAACAGAAGCAGTAAGCTTCAAAGGGAAATGCAAGTTGAAAACAACTGCTGAGTTGAATTAGATGTTTATCATACCATCCAGGAGAACACTATCACTAAAAAAAAAAAAAAAAAAAAAAAGGCATTCAAGCATGAGATTAGTTATTTGTACTCTCAAAAGCAAAGGTCTGGCTACACCCAACTGAGATTTCTTTGTATTCCATCACTGTATTATTTGTTTACAAAACATCTGAAACATTGTTTCTGTGCCTTCAGAAGACAAAAGGTCTGTGACACAAGTGGTGCTTGGGGAGGGGTGGGAGCAGAAGCCATTAGGAACCACAACTACACTGCATTCAGCAACTGACACTCATCAAACAGATACTAAAAATGAGATTTCCTGCTCAGGACAGATTTATAAATCTCAGGTAGTAAAACAATCCAAATACACCAGATTAATAGAAACACAATTTTAACACTAAGGAGTCCGAGAACGGCTAAAATACCAAATCAACAGCAGAGCAAATGCCATTTACTGTGGAAAGAATGCGTGAGGAAATGCGTCTCCAACAAGTTCCTGCAGCAATTCAATCTGACTTAAGCAGTCATAAAAATGAATATTTACTTTCAGTTTTTTTCTGTTCCTTGTATCACTGTACATGTTCATTTATCTACATGAAGTCAAGTAGGAAATTCCTCCACCAATGGATGCTATATTGGGTAAAAAAAAAAAAAAAAAAAAAAAAAAAAAAAAAAAAAAAAAAATCTTTCTCAAGCTTGATAACACAAATTGCAATATTGTAGAAGACTAGTTAATACTTGGGACCAGAGGACTGCGACTGCTGGTGATCTTGCAGCACAGAGGACCTCTCTGGGCATGCGAGTTCAGCTGTTTACTTAGGTAACCAGTCTCCTCAAGTGTCCTGCAAGAAAGTCAGCCCTCTACCCCCCAGAAAAAAAAAAAAAAAAAATTAGAGCTCAAAACTGGGGCGGGGGGGGAGGCTCAGGGAGAGCTTAGTAGCCTATCTGCAAATCTTCTTTCATTGAGGTTTAAACTGTCTTTCACATCAGCTGAAAACAAGCTCTTCCAAACTGTATCAAAAATAATGAGAGGGCTGGAGCACCTCTCCTATGAGGACAGGCTGAGAGAGTTGGGGCTGTTCAGCCTGGAGAAGAGGAGGCTCCAGGGAGACCTGATGGCAGTCTTCCAGTACCTCAAGGGGGCCTACAAGAAAGATGGGGAGAGGCTGTTCAGTAGGGCCTGTTGTGATAGGACGAGGGATAATGGTTTTTAACTAAAAGAGGGTAGATTTAGACCAGATATAAGGAAAAAAAAAATTTATGATAAGAGTGGGGAAGCACTGGAACAGGTTCCCAAAGAGGTGGTGGATGCCCCATCCCTGGAAACATTCAAGGCCAGGCTGGATGGGGCTCTGAGCAACCTGCTCCGGTTGGAGATGTCCCTGCTCCTTGCAGGAGAGTCAGACCAGATGACCTTTAAACGTCCCTTCCAACCCAAACTATTCTATGACTCTATGAAACCTAATGCACAAGAAGGATATAATAATGCAGCTGGGAAGACTGTCAGTGTCAGCCAAGCCATCTCAGTAGCACACTGTTGTTATTAGCATCCCACTCAATGGTTTCAGTCACCACATTTTATAACCACTCATCCATCTTTAATGTAAAAACAGCACAAGCTACCTGTTTTCTAATTTTTGGTATTTCTCATCAGGAAGCCTTTGTTTAGTAAATATTAACAAGCTGTAATAGCCTTACAGCTATGGATTCTGTTCATGCAAAACAAAACTTGCTCATCTGCAATGCCAGTCACTCTCCCTGCCAAGTCAGGGCTGGTCACAATGCGTGCAGTTAGGAAAGGCACTGCTGTGTCAGTTGGCTGGTATTCTTTTGTCTGACCTAATTTTTTGTTGGCCCAAACATTTCTGAAGCTGTTTGTTTCAACAAATGTTTGCCAGGACAAGTTAAATACAGCGTAACAGAGTTTTTCCCCCTCCACAGCCACTGCACATCCTACATTGCTGTTCAGACGCATACAGAAGATACACACACCATTCTGCTTACTGCTTCTCCACCTAGAACATTAACAGTAGCAGAACATTAACATTTCGCACAGTAGCAGACACTCCCTCTACTATCCAATTTCTACCAGTCATAACAGAAGGGGAACCACTAATACAACTTTTGTTTTGCCATGGCTAAAAGTTTGTTTAGAACTGAAGCTGGTCACACTGGTGAAAAAGACAGGGCATCCAACTAGATAAACCAAGCCAAAGGTAACACACCTGTGAAAAATTCTTGAGGTCAAATTACATATGAGGCTTTCAAAGCAAATATTCTAGTCCACACCATCTAATAAGGTCCTGCTTTCCATAAGAAGCTTTATACAAGTAGAAGGATGTGACTATTTACTTCATGCATTAAATAGCTTTCAAGACTGTTACACACAGTGAAAGATACTATCAGCGTGGAACAACCTGCTATGCACACTCTCCACAGCCACAAGCTTATACACATAAACAAGTCTTTTGACTATGCGGGGAAATATATAAAAACTCATCTCACTTCTTGTGAAAATCTACTGTAAACAAGGTAACTTGTATTTTTGTACAAATAGTTTCTCCATCTACCCTCATGAACATGGTTAAGTGTCTTGCCTTTGGTAAGTGTCTACTATGAACTCACTCTACGGATGTTACTTCTGTTTGGATGAACACGTGCAACTGGATGAGAACACTTAAATGCCAGTTGTGTACAAAGCCGTCGGGCCATAGCCAGTGGCAGAAACTACCCATCACCCTTGCTAGTTCTAGTCTCCATTTTGAGAACTCCCTTTTTAAATAGCTGCTCTCTTGGGATCAGCTGAGGAGTGTGTACTTCAGCTGCCCGTTTACTTCCACTGAAATACAGAAGCCTCAATTCTGGTTTTAAGTATTGCTTCACATCTCTCTTTCAGGAGAAAGGGAGAAGACAGACAGAAGAGTCTTGCAGGGTGGTGGCAAGAACTAGGAAACAATATCTGCAATACGTGGATCCAGAACTTGTTATTAAAGTTCCACCTTGCAGAACACGAGCAGTCAGCTCCTCACAGCTTTCAATCTTGGAAGGATTCAGAGGAAAAAGTTTGAGTAACCAACATTTCAATCTGCAAGACCAACATCTTGGCTAAAAGACTGTCACCTCTTATTTACTAATAACCTCATTTTTGGTGCTATGGTAAATTACATCCTGTTTCCATTATGTTACACAGATGGGTTACACAGTATCAGTAGCTATGCCATCTAGGTTGGTGGGGTGGATGGAAATAAGTCAGCACTAGAAGGACGCTAATCCAAAGTAAAACAACTTGAAAGTAAAATCACGTTACTATCATCTTCATCAATGTCAGTATTGTGTACTTGGAAACTGTCAGCACTCTGTTCTGAACCTCATCCAGACTATGAGACTTCCCAGTGAACATCACAGAGTAGGCAAAACAAATCGTACAACAATGAACTGTGTGGAAATCACCTAATTCTCATCAGCGGTTTGGGAAACAGTCCCAGATTAACCCATCCTTTTATTTTTGCCCTCCTCCTCAGCTCCACTCTAACATGATTAACAGCCTTCCATATTTGTCTGATTTGACAGAGGTTACTATCACATTCAAAACACAACAAGAACCCATCAAACACACAGTGAAAGCATGTTTTACACTTTGGTTTGACCACATGCGAAGCTGACCTATGTCATTGCTGTCTAGTCTCAAGGAAGCTTTTATAAAGCAATAAACATATGGTATAGATGTGATTTTCATCAATTTTACAGATATAAAATGAACAAAACTTTTTTCCTTTATTGGTGGTGTAGGTGTTTTATACGTTGGTGTCCACAGTTCAGGAGTGACGAGACAACAGAAGTTTTAGCTATCACATTTATTGCTTTATTTGGCTGTATAAACATGCTGCAGACGTAAGGAATGAAACTGAAAAACAAAACCTCAAAGAATTTCTGGAAGATTTTATCCTTGTAGAATCTGTAGTAAGGCTGGAAGATTCAACTCTGTGTTATGATGCAGAATTAGAAGCTACCTACCCAGCCCTACATCGAGGAACACAGTACTTGAAGCTTGCAAAAGAGCAAGCTAGCCTGTCCTAGCTTTTTTTGTTAATGAGTATCATGGCAACCCTTGTTGTCATGGCATCATTAAAAAACGCTACACCAAATTCATATAGTCTTTGGCAATGTGTTCCAGAACTCACTGCAACCAAAGTTTTAATCATATTATATTTCAGCAAAAGTAATAATTTATGGAAAATACAGTTAAGCAATTATTTCAATTAAGAAAGCTTAAGGACATGTGAATTTGGATTAGGAATGAGGAAAAGAAATGCACAGAAATAGTAACTCAGACCCTTATATTTGACATAAAAGCATTAAAGTTCAGGAGGTTTTTTTTTTTTTTTTTGAGAAGAATAATATACAGATCCAATTCAGTGAGAATGTGAGAATGTACAGAAATTTTCTGCAAATAGCTTACTGGATACAGTATATTGAAAGTAGCATTGTTTGTTTTCATTTATTATATGCAAATAATGTTTTTATAATACAAGAAAGGATTTAGCATTTGGCAAGTCAGTTACCTATTTACTGCTAAACTACTACATTTGATCTTAAAATTAGCTTGTATAAATTTAAGTTAAAATTAAAAAGCACTTGTTTTTTTGTTTTTTTTTTTTTTGTATTTTAAGGGTGGAAGTTCTCTCTTTACTTTTTGAAATAAACAGGGTGAAAGTGCAGGATTTCAATTTTTGCAGGAAAACTGCTCTTGGGTAAAACACAAAGCTATTCCCTGTTAGTCTAGCCTTCCAGATAAGGCTTCTAGCACGATGAGTTTTTGTCGTGTACCACAAACACACAACCTGCCCTTTTCAGATTTCTCATTTGTTATCAGGGATTGAGCAAAACACATCAGTGTCCATTTAGATTCAGCCATTAACCACGCTGACTAGCCTCTGTGATGTGACCTTAAGCTATGGCTGCTTTTTTGTGTTTGTTTTTAAACTTGGCTAACACTCCTACTCCATTTTAATTACAGATCAATTCTGTACTTCTGAAAAGTCAAAGCTTATGTAAGAAGTCCTTCTTGCCAATGTAAACAGGGTAAAGGCAAGACTAGATTAATTTTCAGAAATTAAAGGAAAGTTGTAAAAATCAAGAAGTCTTAAAAAAATCTTTTCAAAAAGTCCAGAAAATAGATGGTATACATTGCAAAATATATAAAAATAATAAAAATCTTATCATTCTGCCTACATTGAAAGCAGTTAAGTATTTTCATTACGTTGGTTTGTCAACTGACATCAGCAGAACAGTTGTTACTTCACATTCATTTCACATTTAAATTCATAGATAAACTTCCCATTTGTCTATGTGGGGAAACTTTTTGGAAAAAAAACCACCACAATGCAGCTTTTCATTAATCTATTTCAATATGCTGTATGCCACATTCCTTCAACTTTTGTGTTCTACTAGCCTTGAGATTCCAGTCAACTAACCTAGATGTGTTCAGCCATGCAGTTTAATCTTTAGAATACATTAATCTTTTATTAATCCAAAATTTGAAGACCAAAAACCAGTAATGAAAATTGCTGGAGTTTCCTTATTTACCTGTTTCTGACAAATGAGAGTGAACACAGTACATGGCCATTTTAGCCACTGTCCACATCACTTCCCAGAGTCTTCCAGGAGTTTAAGAATAAAACTAGGTGAGGATAATGCTTCAGCGCTTTCTGAACACATTTTAAGTTAGAATTGTAAATTGTCAAGGGAACACAAGACTACACTCTTTATTATTAATACATTTGCAATAAGCCTGATCAGTCACATTTCACCAGAAAGTCATATCCATCAGGATTTGCAACTTTACTTTTAGTAGTATGCTACTTATTTCTTATTCAAGGGCATTTCACTAAAACTTAGTAAAGTAGTCCCTGGACTCAATCATTGCCAATTGAAAAAACTGTTAAAATAAAACAGAAGAATTTTCATGCTTTAAGCGACTATGTTTCTTGCATACTGGTTCAAGTTCCGAAAACATATGAAGTAATACTCACTCAGCTTTCACAGAACAAATTTCTGAAAGAACAAGGCAGAAAAGGAAAGACCGTCCCCAGAAAATTGATCTTATCACATCAAACTGGCACTCAGAAGAAGTAACATGAAAGTTTTATTCATTCAAAAGAAAATAAATTTGACCTTTGCTAACCCACATCAAGAGATTACTAAAAAAATATTTACCCTTTAACTCATTTTACTTTTAGTCTAAAAATACTATTTGTTCTACGTGGCTGCTCCTTCCCCTTTCAGCCTAAGTCACTGATTGAGTGAAGAAGCTAGTCTATTGCTGCCAGCCCACCTAGTTTTCAAAAGACCACACAAAACCAGGATTATGAGATTATATGGTGTTAAACAAGAGGTGCATTACTTTGTGCATTTCTTTTAAAGGATCTTTTAAACACAATTACCAACTGCTGTAGGATGTGATAGTATTTCATTTATGTTTTATTGATTAAAGAACATAGGCAAAATCAACTTAAATTTCCAGTGGGATCCAAATCACTACAGTAACAGCCAGTACCACTATTGTTTGTCTAGAAAACTGGTGAACACAAAGGATTAATTATATGAAGTTCCAGCATTGAAGTCCTGCTGAAACAACCACTCAAGAGAGTAAGGCCTGACTACATAACTTCCATAGGTGACACAACACAGTGATCAGGCATTTGAATGCTCAAGAGGAAATACTTTCAAAAATCTTCACAGTTCCTAGACTGAGGAACAGTCAATCCCCCCTGCAATATAACATTTTAGTATCAGGTATTTCACACCAAAACATCTTTGACAATTTCATATGAAGAGAAAATACTGCAACATTCTCATTATAGCAGCAACCGCTGTCACACTGGCACTTGCATGCCCAAAAAGACAACACTAATCTACCGCACAGCTCACTAAGCATTTTTAATTCAGTAGTATTTCTTCATAAATACATTGCAATACAAAGGTTAAAAGACAAACCACAGAATCTGTTTGCTTTATGGTTATGGATTTACACAGCTGTTTCCCCCTAGTATCACTGAAGTTGTCATTTCAACTAGTCAATGCTAAACTAAAAAAAAACAAAAATAAAAATGAAGGACATGCATGCCAGTAAAAACTACAGAATGTGAAAATTATAATAGAAACAGGCAGAACTTGAGTCAATTACATATTTGAATATGCATTTAATTTTTCATCCAATGGCATGCAGCATTTGATGTTGTATAACAAGCTTCTCTCGTTATTAAAAATCAGATTTACTTACACGCTCCAGACCTGTTGCTTTCTTTCCAAATTAAGTTCTCAGCCACCTTCTCTGCAATCTCCTGTCTAGTTATCAGCCAAAGCCAGCTACAGAAAGATTTCTCAATTTCTTGCTGAATTTGCTGGCTTGTTTTTAACACAAGGGCTTAAACAAGAATCCCAGGGAGCATTTAATTTAACCCCTCTGCAATCTTAATCCTACTGTTAGTTTCCCCTTCATCACCACCGGCATAAGCTATTTATCATGCTCACTTTCTCAAGGCCCTTCACAAACTGTCTTCACTCAGCTATCATAATTCACAATTAATGTATGCTACCAAACTTTCACCTAAAAAATTTGCACCTTACCAAATGAAGCACAAGACATATAGGACTATCCCTCCAAAAAGCTGCCTCCTTCAACTGCTCTTCTGCTGGCAGTGGTTAACCTACTTGTGCACTGAGACCACAGCCCATTTTGTTGACTAGTACTGTTCTGCTTCTTCATACCTCCAGTGATTCCAGTAAACAATTTTTTTTCCACTTGTTGTGAGCATTGAAGAACTTCTGGAGAACTTCTGGAGAAACTTTTCAGTTCCAGTTACGGTAGCCTCTAGAACAGAGTACCCTATATACAATCAATGAATGAAAAAAAAAAAAATCCCCAGAAAAAACCCAAGACAAATGCAAAATAACTTAAGCATTCTACTAAAGCATTCATTTGTATTGCTACTATCAACACTAAAACAGGAATAGGAATTTGTGAACACTGAGCAGTCTTTAAGCTAATGCTTCAGGAGTTCCCTGTCCATAACTATGTCAGCAACATCTGATTTTACAAATAAAGCTAAGAAAATGCTTTAGTCCAAATCAGACCATCAATCGACATGTTAAATTTGCTCACAACAGAGCCCTAAACCAATTACACCCGCATGAACTGGAAAAAAATGCAATACAATGCTCAGAGAAGAGCACCCTTTGGAAATACTGTGCTGCAAAACTGAAATTTGGCCTCAAATCCTAAAGATATAAAAATCTCTTGTTGAAAAGGCATAGGGTGAGAGAGAGGACACACTTATGCTTTAACTGCACCCTACAAACATTCTTCTTACAAGCTATTGATCTACAAGCCTTCAATTCATTTTAATCAAAGACAATGTTATTTTCAACACCTTAACCGAAACTTCCTCACCAGGCCTTCCACATCTTGCAGATTCCTAAAACTAGAAAAGGATTAAGACATTACAAGAGTTAGAAACACTTTATCCTTTCCAAAATAAGAGCCTCCCTTTCCCTTTAGCATTCAAAGTATGCATAGCCACATACATAATACCACAGTCATGTCTCATAGATAAGTAGTACTAACAGCACCTTTAAAGATGTAATGAACGGCAGCAAAGCTCACCTGTGGGCCCTGAACCCAAGTTAAATACAGCACAGAGAAGCAATGCTCCCCTTTGAAAAAGGGAACATGCTATATTATTACAATAGCTCTTTGGAACTGTTTAAGTCATCACAACTTGAACCTTAAGCATTCTTATTCCTCCCACACATTCTCCAGTACCCATTTATAAAAAAAAAAAAGCCCGTATGTTATTTCACAGACAGACATGCAAGAAGGTGAGAGATCAAAGTCCCAGCATTCATTCGCTGATCATCATTCTAGACCAAAGCAACTGCAGACATTTTAAATGCTGCTTCACAAGCAAAAGGACTATGTAACTCAGTGCCCTAACTCCAGAAATGAGAGTCCTGCAACTTCCTTTAAAAGCTTTTCGCTGCTCCTTGCATTACATATATTTTCACTGTCATTTGAAATTAAACAATAGCAGGGCTTTCATCGCCACTTCAGATTTAAGCAATAACTGGACTTAACTCAAATACCTGAAGCAGTTTAGTCATGACACAGAACACAACTCTGAAGAGGTACATCTGATAAACCAACCTTCTTCTTAAGTTGATGGAGTCTCCAAAATAAAGATAACCAAAATTGGCAAATAACTCCTACACATTTTAAAAAATTAGTTCAAGAAAGTACCTTCAAACAGTAAGCAAGGAAAAAATGGCAAAAAGGAAAAATCCTTTGTTCAGCTAAATCACACCCTCTACCAAAAAATTCCTTAAGTGCTATGTTTTTCCGTTACACTGTTCTGTAATGAATGTCATTAACATGAAAGTTTAACCTAAACATAATTATTTGCTTGCTTATACATGAGTCATTTCAATCTTCTAAAAAAGGGGCATTTTAGAGAGACAAAGGAATGAGTCCCCGTAAAATCCCTACTTTCCTTAAAAAAAGAGAAACAGCTACCTACAAAGATCAAGGTCCAGGCTCTGTATCAAATCTCCTACCCTGCCATGCAGTTCTAACTCCAATCCATTAATAAGACATTAGATCTAACATAACCAAACCACTGCAACTGTCAGATTAGATGAACACTTGCTTGGAATTAAGGAAAAAGTCAGCATTAGTTCTGTGACTTGCTACATAAATAGGAAGCACAAACACTCCCAGTGAAACTAATGGAAAAGGAATGGTTTTTCTATGAAACCTTCATGAAGTCAAGATCATTAAAATGACAGTCAACTCATAACTCTATGCTGTTATGCATACAAAAAATTACTTGTATTGATGTTTCATGTCGCAACTTGATAAACTGATGCATCAGATAAATATTTTTGTGGATACACTGTAATACATTTTGCTAAGAGTAGGAAGCTAATTTACAGCTCCTACCTGTACACAGGAATTGCTGTTAAGAACACAAGACTTCACACTGAATATAGATCAAACCTTATCTTTCAGGTGTTGGGGCAGAGTTCTTTGAGAGATACAAGTTTGTGTCCAAGTGTTACCCTGTTTCTTTAGCAAGCTGTAGACTCTGAGAATATTTTTTCTTGTTGAAAGGCTTAACTTTACATTAACATTCAAAAAAGAAAAATCTGACAATTCATCCTCTTCCTCACTACTTGCCTTTCATCTTGCTAATCTTGCAATTTCAGTTTCATTAGTCTAGTTGCTGTGACTAAAAGTTAATTCTAATCAATAAAATAGCTAACGCTCTTTAAGTGTTTTGAGATTC
Organism: Chlamydotis macqueenii; assembly: GCF_036417535.1. Classification (NCBI taxonomy): domain Eukaryota; kingdom Metazoa; phylum Chordata; class Aves; order Otidiformes; family Otididae; genus Chlamydotis; species Chlamydotis macqueenii. The sequence continues at coordinate 19,198,520 of NC_141563.1, read as the reverse complement.
TTTCGTACATCTGAAATGCAAAGAGGAGAAATTAGAGTTTTGTCTTGTATTACAATTTCTACACTTCAAAAGCAATATAAAAATGGAAAATGTCTGTGCTTTCTTAGAAACATTTCAAAGTTTTCCTAAAGACAGATATGCTAATTATTTAAGTCAACAAAAATACATTTTAAACACTCACAGGCCTTCAAGACACACACACCCCTTCTGACTGCTGATCTTAGACACTATAGCAACAAGTGAACATTTGTTCTGAAGGAATGTGGAGCATGCAACTGGGGGAGGGGTAGTACTATCAGCCACAAACTTATCTGCTGGTCCACTAAGTTATTATTTAACTTCAATCTTCCCTGAAACTGAAGAAACAGCATTTACTATCCACCATTAGCAACCTGCATTTAACAGCCAGCTTACACTTTGACTAAGAAGAACACAGCTTTGCTTGAACTGAACGTCAAGGCTGTTTTTTCTCCTCCGTTTGTTCAGAGTACTGGAAACAGCAGAACTGTTTCATGACTGCAGATTAATTAAGCAGTGCCCCAATATTGCAAACCTGCAGAGCAGAAGAAAATGTCCAGCTCCTCTGGCTCTGCTCACAGTATCTGAATGTCCAAGACTCCCTAATAAAAGTTCAAGATGGCAGACTCTTAGAAAACAAAACAGTGTGGGCAAAACGAGGTTGTGGAATGACCTGGATTGAAATGGCAGGAAAGGTGGAAAGTTCTCTCTCCCAGTTTAAGAATAACATTCCTATGGGCGTTTCCCATAAATTTTGACTGTAACCTACTTTTTGTTGGATTGCTGTCGGCTTGCCTACTAGATTTCACTAGTTCTCTCATGGACAGAGTTCTCTGGAGCACATCAAACTTCTGCTTTCTCTGCAGAACTTCTCAGGTTTGAGGAATCTAGCCAGTGATCTTGGTGCCCTCTGCTCACGAGAGAGACTAGGAAGAAAGGACGGTGTGAAAGTAACAGAAGCATGGAAAAAGGACCAGCAAGTCTCTGGCTTACTGGGGTCCTACAGCTCTGCTAAGAGAAGCAGTTCACAATTCTATTTTTTTTTCCCCTCCAAGTTTTGCTAGAAAAAGCATCAGAAGTTGTTAAAAAAACAAAAACAAAACACTACTAATGGGCTTTGGGTTCTTAGCAGTAATTTTACTTGTTAAAAAAAATTAAGGAAGTATTTACTTTATCCTTATCCTTGTTTACATCCTTTACATCTCTTAGCTTGAAAGACTATTTCACATTTGTCAAGGAACAGTTTCAATTTCAGACTGACAGAACTAATATTTAGAAGTGACTACTACTTGGAGATATGTGAAAGGGTGTACTAAGGAATTCCCAGGTCAGAAAGACTGGAAGCACGAATGTCTTTGCATATAAGAAGCAGGTTTTAAGAAGGCACGTTTAAAAGATGACTGTCAAATTCAAATATGCCAAAAGCTTAGAGCTAAGATGACTGATTAATTTGCCATCTACAAAGCACATTTCCTGCTTGCTGCTCTTTGCTCCCCCTCCCCTTTCTTATATCCCTCTCAAACTTAGCATTCGATAGAAGAGACAAAAGAATTGGTACAAAGTTTAGTGGTGTATGCTGTAATGGCAGGGTGGAGTGCCACACCAGCTCTCCCTAGATCCTCACAGTTTCGTTCCACTTTATCCTCTGACCACTTGTTCCTTTGCCAGCCACTTTCTCCTTTCACTGCAACTCAGTACAGCCTTACAGCCAGTCAGTTCATGGAACTGATCTGGCTGAAAACTGGTTCCTTTCTTCCTAGGACCAGTTTTCAGGCAGACCTGCACCCAGAACTGGCTTGCTATGCGGTCAGCAGAGAACTACTGCCAGTGCCAGGAAGAAGTGGTGAGGTCATAGCAGCTCCCACTTAAGTTTCTTCTCTAAGCTGCTGTGGAAATACACTATTAGTGTGGTTTAAAACAGAGCCCTAAACATAAGCTTTATAACTAGAAAACAACAATTTTAGATGCATCTTGTAGATTCTCAACAGTTACAGAACTGTACCATCAATTCAGCTGCTGGTGGAGAAGAAAAGCCTGTAGCTTCTCCATGAACACCTTCAGAAGTTAATTCCTTCCAGCTGCTGTACACTTGCCCTGGTCTGGTTTAGTCCTGGCTTCTCTGCTACTGTGGCTCACAAGGTCTCTTCTGTCAACTCTGCTATGGGAACAATAACATCCAAAGTATCAAATACAAGTTATCAGAATTTGCCTCTTACCACCTTATTTGGTTCAGCAAGAGAATGAACAATGTTATTTCAGGCTAATACATTTAAAACATGCAGATAGTTCCTCGTGGACCAAGTCTGAGTAGAGCTACAAAGTACAAAAAGGTCATATTTTAATAATAAGTTACAGAACTATTCTTCAGATATTACAAGTATATAATACTATGATAGATCTTGGAAGTTATTAAAATTAAAATTCCACTTCAGACTATTTGTCAACATGCTCAAATGTTGTGATTTCTGTAATAGGATTTATTATCTACTAGACAGTTTGTTTTCCCACTTTTTTGTGCTACATGGAATAAGAGAAAAAATGTGAAATGCTTTACATGAATTCCATTGCCTTTTCCCAAGGATTCTTGAAGGTCATTTAACCAATTCACAGGCAGATTGTTTACGTATTTGATAATCGCTATGTTATCACAGTCTCCAAAAGTTAGCTGCCCTGACAGCATCCTACTTTTCCCTCTCCCACAAAGGTTCTTTATTTAAGACAAAATACTATCAAACAGAAAAACAGCACCATCTTCCACAAAAATTTTAAATAAATCTGTCCAACTTCCCTCAAAACAAAAGACCCCAAACGTTCCTTCCAGAGACTGTTGCACAGAAAGGTAAACACTTTATCAGATCCTTGTTTAGAGCAGCCTGCCCACCTACCAAGTATTCATACTATGAGGTATCATTAGACAGGTAAATACATCCAGTTTAAGGTGTATCAAAGACAGCACCTTTCATTGAGAAACATCAAAACTGGAATAAAGAACAAACAGCAAAATTATACCTAGTATTATAAATTATCATAATTTCAATCTGTAATCTTCACTGCAATAGCTAATGAACTTCAGATTTCCCTAGAAAAACAGGACAAACTGACTTTTGAAAATACTGCCTCAGAAAAAGGACTTTAATGTTTTACACTGTAAGAAAATATAGAAATAAAAATCAAATGCTAAAAATACTACAGTACCTTAATTGTACTAAAAATATGGACAGTACTAAAAAAGCAAACATTATCAAGTCTGGAAGGGCTGAAGAGAAATCATTCATCTTTGACCCTCAGGCACTACATTCAGTAGACAGCTTCTGGCTTTTAGTGCAGCATGCGATTAATACCAATCTCCATGGTGCTAAAACAAGGTTTCGAAGTGACTAGACATTACAAGTTCCTTATTTTGAGGAAACTATTTAACTTGACACACCTTTACAATTGTCCCACTGGGCTGAATATCTTATCCTTCAAAAATAAGGACCTGATAGGTTTCAAGTTAGGTAACATTCCTGATCCTTTTTAAAGCACTGGTGCTACTATAAAGAGGATGCAGACATTCCTGACCAGGCCATCCAGCTTCACCAGTATTTTTACCTCTGCTTCAGTTTAAAAGGAAAAAAAAAAAAAAAAAAAAAAATCTTATCAAACTCTAAGAAACCAGACAGCAAAATCTGATCCTCAAAGAGAAATATGCGATAAAAGGTAAGACAGGATGAACTTGAGAAAAAAGTTTTCGCTCACGAAAAGGATGCAGAATTACCCACATGAAACACACAATATTACACTTTGAAGATTACTTCAAAGTTTGCGATAAAGCAACCAATAATTCCTACATATATTCTGAAGTACAGTCAGGAAGATTATATATTGAAGTATAAAGTATAATTACTCCTGCACTTTTAAAGTAGATGCAAATTTTACCCTTACAGCTACTCATAATGAAAAACAGTATTTCCCACAGTCCCAAGGGGAGACCTTACAGTATGAAGCATACATTACATTCCTTAAAAAAAACCAAACCAACAAATAGCAGATGTCACAAAACTAGTAGCTAACTATCTTCAGACTAGGGAAACTGGAACGTTTTCCCTGTCTCTGATGTGATACAAGTAAAAGCTACTATTTACTGTTTAAAAGTGAAACACTTAGTAAAATATCTTCTACTTAGAAATATTCTTTTGTGTGGTCTTTTTAAACCTGAGTAAATGAATCTCATTTGAACAAAGACCACACAGTGGCATCATACTTAAAGGAACACCAGGATTTATTATATGCAGTAACAACACAGACTGTAGCATCACCAATCTAATATATAAATATCTATTCTCAAATAGACTCTCACCTTTGCATATCTATGCAACAAGCAATACTGTTTTTGAACTGGTAAATTCTCTAATAGAAGTTTGTAAGAGGCAGGTCCTGCATGTTTTGTCCCTCAAAGTGGCTTACATGCTTTCTATGCAACTTCTATGAGGTATAGGTATCCTTATATTTTGAAAGGATTGAACTGTATATAGCAGTTACCCCATATCTCTTATTCTCCAAAAGGACATACTATGCATATAGAAGTAAGCCAGCCTCAAAATTCAACAGCATTTACTTGCAGACACATTAAACCCATGCTTTGGGACAAGAATTAAACAAATCCTGTAGTTTGAAGAGAGTTAAGTATACCTCACACGCTTCAAACTCTAAAGTATTTTCAATACTGTGGTCAGGTTGTCAAGTCCTCAGTAGGTCTCTGTGGGAGGCAAACAACTTCTCAGTTCCTAAAACATTCTCTACCAAGAAAACTTACTTCTCTTCTTGAGTGCCACTACCTCTAAAGATCACAGACAGCTCTAGCCTTTAGATTGTACTTTACTGTACGTCCTATGTTTTCAAAGAGGGATGCAACTTGAAGGCAACAATTAGGTTCTCACATTCTTAACCAATAGCTGAAAATGTAACAATGTAACTATCCTTACTAATATCAGACAAATTACACAATCTTGCTTATCTGGAAATTTAACTGAAGGCTGAACGAGGAGACTGGTGCACTAACTGTTTGTGCAGTTCAACCACTACAGGTTCAGCCTGTCATCAAGTAGAATTAAATAAAAAATTTCTTATGAAACAGCACTGGATTAATTGACTTAGGTTCAAAAAATGCCCAGATCTCTTCTTTAATGAAGACGTCGGTAAAGTATCCTGATCCTATGTCTCAAAATGGATCATGAACAACGGATCATTACACCCAGTGAGTACAATGACTAAAGTCAAAAGGGAATTTTAAAAATACAGCAAGAACTGAAGTGTATGGAACACATGATATTTCACTCAACATAAGAAGCAACTGCAGTTCTCTCGTGTCCAAATAGCCAACAAACTTTTCAACCCTACAGTTCTATTCAGAGGGGTTTCTGTTTGTGGGTTTGGGGTGGGGTTTTTTTTGAGAGGGTGGAGGTCTTTTGGTTTTTTATGTGAAGTATCATTAAGAAACAAGTTTCCTACTTGGTGCCAGCAAGGAGATTCCAAGTTTTTCAGATTTCAGTTTATACAACAAATATTGTTGGGTGAAAGTCTGAAAATAATCAATTTACAATGCTGGGTTTACCTTTGTTGAAAAGCAATATCCAAAACTTATTCAGCATTATGACAATGAGACTACTGTAAGAAATTAAATTATATTAGCATAAGTAATGCAAAGAGAAACAGCCTTGAAATCTACAAAAAATTTCAGTTATAACACTCTCCCCTTAAAAAAAGACCTCAACTTATTCTTCACTTTATATATCTACTCGCATCGGTACCGTACAAAACACAATACATGTCTAAAATCCAAAGGCACTGATGATCTAGTGCAGATATAAATAAATGCTACAATCCAAAATAGCTTAGATTTTTCATCCAAGATAGTATCACTACATCAGGAGAATGTTAAGTGAACCATAGGTGAATAACTGCTAGGCTCTTCCATGGCAACTCAGATAACACAAGCAGGGAATAAAACCCTCAGTCTGTACAAAATTTAAGGCATGCACCCACTGGAATCAGCCTACCTGCTGATGCAGACCCCAGCAGAGGAACAGCGAGCCCTGTCCAACAGGGAGCCGCATGGTCAATAGTGAAGTTACTGTGCATTAGAAAGGAGTTTTTCAACAAATTTGTTGAAGTGGCAGTACTACAACTAACAGTAGATGTAGAAGCTAGCTGCAGAAATAGTAGTTAGAGGCTGAAAGACATACAGCAGGCTCTGGGAATGCTTGCCAGGCAAATAAAAGAGCTCACTGATGCAACCCTGTTGTAACACTTACATTTGCCCCTTCTGAATTGCTTGAAGACGCATACAGCTTAAACAGATCAAAATAATGTTGCTTCTGTAGCTCGTGTAGAATTTATTTTTAGTTCTTACTTTACAACTTTAGAGTAAAGTTTCACTATTCAACAAAATCTACATCAAGTCAATAGATTAATGCTGTCCGAAAAAGAAATCAACTTCTATCACTGCAATCGATTCCACCTTGGAATAATTCATGTAACTAATTTAAAGATAGTGGTAAGCTGAAAGCATTACGAGCCAGAATTTTATGTGTAAGAAGTCTGTTCAATCACCTTAGTAAGTTTTTGTCAACTGTTGGACAGACAGCTGTAAACACTTCCAAAGATAAGCAAGACGGAGAAATGCAATCCAAACTATACAGCTTCCAAGAGGTTATCTCCAGTCAGCAGTAAGCAAGCCCAATATTAAGAGCTCACTATATTATGAGATTTTTGGGACAGAGGCCAAAAAGAAAACTCCAAACTGTGGAAAAGAAACATCTCTCCTTTATAAATTAACAATCCTTTAAATGGACAATACCATTTCACAAATTAATTCCACAATATAATATAATAAAAAGAAGAAAACTCCTGTCCTCCATGTTAGTTTTCTGATATGCCGAGTCCAAAATTTAAAACTGAACATTAATTAAAAACTGCTGCATTGCAACTGGAACACTTTACTATTTTGATAGTCCTCTCCTACAGGACGCCTATTTTAGTGTCAGTAGGCACCCGACACCCCATCTCACAAATAACTCTGCTCAGTCTGTGTGCTCAGCAAAAATACTGTCAACATGAAATGATCACTAGTCTCAAATTATTGCTCTGTTAAGATTCGTTCACACCTTTTGGCAGAGCTATTCCAGCTGTGTGCAGACTCACTTGAAACACAGAGGTGACTGCAAACGCTCAGCAAGCAGGACATCTTATACAAAACTGCTCTGGATGTCATTTCAGCTATTAACAATAGCTGAAGTAACATTTCTGCAGAAGTTTAGAAAAAAGTTTTCCTGCTTATGACTAAAAATGGACTAATACAATTTCCCTAAAGGAATAGGAACACACAATAACACACACTCCTCATAAGCAAGAAAATTTGAAGTTTCCACCTGCTGGCAGAAGATGGTAAATACTCCGCTTTTAGAGGAAGCAAGCGCGAACAGTTACATTCTACTTCACAACTGAAGCCACTAGCGTGCAAGACTTTCAAAAATCAAACCAGCCTAGAAAACTGAAACACCACCAAAATATTAACAGAATTCTTTGGAACGACAAAAAACATTTAAATGGTTAAAAACTAATCTGTGACGGTCTTGTTAACTTTTAGCATCAGCCTAGACAGCTTGCTTTCCCTTGTTATGATTATGAAACAGATTGCACAGTGTTGTGATGAGGAAATACAGAACCCAAACTTAAAAATCACCATTTCCTGTAATCATCATGCTGGGGGAGCAGAGGGGGGAGGGAGGGAGGATAAAGGGGGAAGGTAAAGGGCAAGGAGGAATAACCACAGTAAAGACTACTTAAAAACATATGAACAGAGTTGTGAGAATTTCAGAAAGTCTAAGAATTAAGAATATAGAACAACTGACACACCTTCTGAAAGAATGGCTTCCTTCAAATAGAGTAGTACATCTGCAAATTTTCTGACATCATTCACCAGTTGCATGATATATTCTGGATCCACAACAGGATTATCATAGCAGTCAGAGTTGGAGCTAATGCTGCTCAGAGAGCTGCTCTTGGTGCTGCGCCCCATTCCCCAATTTCCTGAATTAGAGATGGTGAAGAAGTTGGAGGTAGACAGTCGGGCTAATCCCAAACCACGCTTGTTACTTCCACCGTTCTGTCGCAACATCCCAGCAGCCGCTGTGCTTATAGAGCTCTTGCAGTTAACGCTCAGCGTCGCTTAATGTCCATTTGACAAGCTGAAGATGAACCCCCTAAAAATTGAGGAGAGGGATGGAGGTGGAGGAGAAGGAAAATGCTGGTTAGTATAGACATATACGTGAAGTAATATTTTTGTACTGACAAGACCCATAACTTCTTTCAAGATGATCCTGCTTTACATTACGATGCTTAACTGAAGCTTTATAAAGGGTTTTGACTGTTTGAAGTTATTTTAATAAAAATCAATGGTATGCAGAAGTTACTTCAAAAACTAATTATGACACACACTTATTTCATGAGAAAAGTTTCTTCCCTGAATATTTACTCTGGAAACCTTAAGAATCAAGTTCTTAACATTTACCCTGAGACCTGTTCTTTACCATGAAGCATTACTACAACTGAATACAATTGCAAAAGCACTCGATGTGATATAGACCATGAGCAACATCCCCGCTTGCAGCAACCACCAAGCTGTATTCAGCATCCTGTCTCTTAAGATAACAGACAGCCTTGATAGGATAGGATGAGTTTTCTTTGTGTAGATTGTGCCAAGCAAGAAACCGTGGCCTATCACAGTTTGTCTCAGAAAAGAAAACATCCTGAAAGAAGTTATGTGGGCTTTTCACATAATCTCAGTGCAGTCATCTTGAAGGGTGCTGCTTTGCTTTAGTAACACTTTAAAAGTTCCACTATAAAAACACACAAATTTGGGGGAGATTATATTGCAACTACCTGCATTCCTTTCATTTAGGAAAAACAGAACGCTACTGCAAATTTCCCAATGTAAGGTTAAGTGATTCATTTCAAAGCAGCAAACTCCAGGTGGCAGAGTCAGGTATGGTTCCAGCAGCTCGTACAATGCCTGCTATTATTCTCTGAACACCAGGAGAAATTCTCAACACTTATACTACATAGTAAACACTGCAGGGGGAAAAAAACCCCCACAAATCGGAACATGACAGCTAAAAAGTTAATATGCATTGCAGACATATCTGCAGCAAAACCTCAAATTCAACTATTTTCAGCCAACAACAAAAGTTATTATGATCTAAAAATGCAGGTTGAAACGAGTTATCCTGCATACGTTTGTACTTGGTTAGCCCAACTGAAGTAGCAGCACCTTTAACATTTTGAGCACTCCCACTATGTATATCAAAAGGCGTTATTCTAATGCACTTCAATTATTTTTCCATTATTTCTGCTTTATTTCTCTTTGCAATTTAAAAATATCAGAGGAAATGTGGTCAAAGCAGTTGTTTTTGTAATTAATCTTGTAGGCTTTCCAGGGAGTGTGTGCTGGGGGGAGGGGGAAGAAAACTTCAGAATTTAACACAAATATAACTGCTCTAATTTCTGTTTACAGTCAGTACCTATAAGAGTACACATAAGATATACAAATAATGCAGATAATTAAGTGATTCCAAACACCTCAAGTAGATTGAAGTGAGGTTTACATTAAACATTAAGCATAATGTTTAAGCAAGTTTCTTCTGTTCCCACATATAATTCTCATGGCTACAAAGCTACTCTGCAATTCTGCCTTGCAATTACAGAAGAAAAAGCCACATAACCTTCTCTCCTTTTTACAAGTGTGATATCTTTTTCTATTGAGAGATATTTTCATATTATTTAAAAGACATGCCTCTTAAGTCTGGCCAGCTTTAGAGTCAACTTTAAGTAGCACGATGTGTTAGACCTGTTCTGTAGCAAGTTCATGCTTTCAAAGCTGTGCTATATTAGAGATATGTCTAAATGCATTTTTTCTTCATTCAGTCAAGCAACAAGTAGAATAATAACGCCATCACTTTGAAAATTATGGAAGTGATGACAAAGTATTTCTGAAAACTTGAAACTTTTGCTGTAAAGTAGCAGGAGAATCAAAACTGAACAGTTTAGTACAACAGTCACCTTCTCCTCATAAATATTAGCCCTTACGTCTCCTCCTCCTGTGTTCCAAGGCAGATGAGAGAAAGCTTCCCCTCACAGAACACATGCCTTTCATTACTGAGAAGTGTTTCATATTTCTTCAGGAGACTCTGGCTTTGAAAACGAAAAGCGTCCACCAGCTTTTCTATAAACGCCTCCAGACTGCTCTGGTTAAAAGTGAGCCATTGCCAGATCCGACGGAAAAAGGGGGAAAAAAAAAAGCGCAGATATTTCAGAAATTTGCTCTCCCAGCACAATTTTCCCGGTAGGGAAAAAAAAAAAAAAAAGAGAAGACGCTGCTGAAGGGGCCACGTCTCCCATGCGTTGCAGCCCCCCGGCCGAGGGCAGGGCCGCGCCCCGGGCCCGGGCGGGGGTCGGCGCCCCGCCCTGCCCCCACCCCGCATTCCTGGCCGCCGCCGCCAGACCGCACGTCCTCCGCGGGCAGAGACCTCCCGGCAGCCGCGAGGGGAGCGGCGGCGCAGCAGGTAGCGGGCAGAGGCCGCGGGGGCGCCACCGCGAGACCGCCCGAAGTGCGGGGCAGGGTGGAGAGGAAGCGTCGGCCCCTGCCCGGTACCGCTCTGGGGAACCGGGCTCGGAGGGGCGAGGCCCGCACTAAGGGGCTCGACGGGAGCGGAAGAGGGGCGCCGGACCCCTCCAGCCGCCCTCGCTTCCCCGGCCACTCGCCGCCGCCCTGCTCCGCGCTCACTCGCGGCTCCTGCCAGCGGCAACAAGCAACGCCCCCCACCCTCCCGCCGCAGCGCGTCCCCCCCTCCTCCGGCGGCAGCTCTTACCGGAGAGCGGCGGCCGAGCGCAGGCAGCAGCCGGGCCGCCGCGGGCCCTGCGCACTCGCCCCCCGCCGCCCATGGAGCGCCCTCCCTACAGCGCGGCCCGCGCCGCCGCCAACGCCCCCGGGGTCGCCGCCGCTCCCGGCCCCGCCTCCTCACGCCCGCGGCCCGCCATTGGCCGGCCGCGCGCCGCGGGGCGGGCCTCCGCGCGTGCCCCGCCCGGGGGCGGTGTCCCGGGGACCCGTCCCCCTCCCGCGGGCGCGCGGGGGGGGTCAGCGCAGCCTCAGGTAGGGGAGCGGTCGAGGGGCTCAGCAGCCGCACAGTGGCCGGTGGGACACGGGAGGGGAGGATTCCCCCTTCCGCTCCGGTCTTCGCCGTACCGGCAGCCGCAGGGTCGCTGCCCCGCCCGCACCCCCCGACAGGGGCCGAGAGCCGCCGGGGGTGCGGCGTGTGCGTGGGGCGCTCGGGGAAAGGGGCCGCAGGGAAACAGCGAGGGTGCGCGCAACCAGTGAGGAAAAGCCCCAGCGCAGGCTGCGTGGAGCTGTTTAGCAAACAGGATTTACTTTTAAGCCCAACGAGAAACAAACACAGTGTGGCAAAGGGGAGAACACGTTTCTCACACTGCACCGCCCACGCTTTCTGCTCCCGAATGGAGTGTGCCATTCCCTGTGCGGCTTCCAGTATTGTTTGCGGTGAGTAAGATGCGTGCGTGCAGTCACACGCACTTTCCTCTCTGCTGCGCTCAGCTTGCTTTTATTTCTGGATGAGCTCTGTTTGCGGCTTAGGGAAAGGAAAAGCAGTAACAGAATCCGAATGTAACAACGCCGTACCCCCGGGGCAGGAGTGGATTCAGGTATCCAGACAGCCCAAATCTTGGCATAATTTAGCTTATCAGTTTAGTTGCATGTACACACATATGCCCATTTTCCTGCTTAAGAAGAAAAAGGAGTTGGAAAAGCAGAAACTGGCAGCATCACACAGAAACTCAAACAGATCCCAGCAGCATCAGGACGTTTAGACCTCTGCACAGACCGTTGTTCCGTCAGCTCACAGTGACTGATGGCAGCAGTAGTTTTTCCATCTTCTAGAGGCAGGGACTACCAACCTACATTTTATTCTTCACTAATAAAAGGAATAAATAAGTCAATCTTAGATGCATTGCTCAAGCGCTGGAATGGGACATACTTTCAGTAACATATCAAAGCCCTCACCATTTAATTCTTATCCCAGTCCCTCAAGCCTAGCAGCTACAGGCTTTACAGCCTGAAATTCCCCAGTCTCCTTCCACAGCCACTCCTGCACACCGCCCATTCAAGATTTTGTGTTGGAGTAGCAGCCTTCTCCTTGGTTCATTCTTCCTCTCCATATATGCCATAACTTCTTCTATCTGAAGAATTGTATTCCATTTCTTTTGGAATTTATAAAGCCTGAAACTAAGCGACCAAACTAAAACAAGTTGTGACATTATTATCTCTAGCGTCAATATTACGCACCGTTCAACAACTTTTCTTTACCAGTTTAATTAAAATGGGATGTAAATTTAGAAATCTGGTAAATGTTATAAATTCTTCAAGTCTTCTAAGTATGGAGAAAAGCAAACAAAGAAAACAATGCCCTGAGCTTCAAAAAGATTTTGATCATTCAGGTAATTGATCCAGCAGATGTCAAAATCAGGCCAGGGTAAACAATTGTAAACTAATTTAATGTGAAAGCAAGGAACTACGGTAGGGAATGTGAGTTAAATAGTACAATCAACAATCACATCATCAGAAAAAGTATTAAAGGTTTATTGTGGCAAATGTCATTGAAACCATTAGATGAGTGTCCAATAGCAATAAAAAAGATAAAGAACAAATTCTACCAATACTTATCAATAGATAGAAGACAAAGCAATGGCTACTATTTGGTCTGGCAAACTTGTTAGAAAGAAAAGCCTGTAGCTACAGCAGACTCTCTCTTTTCTACAGACCTTCTTTTTGAAAACAGAAGTGGCTTTATCTTGCCATAATTACACCATTCCTAGGGACATTTTAGAAAATGCAAGGAAGAATAAACTCAGCTGTTACAAGTACATATCCAGCTCTAGTCCTTTCACTGTTTCTGAAGTAGACATACATGTCATAAATGCTTCGCCCCCTCCATGCCTTAGTCTTCTGTCTCCCATCTTGGCTCCCGCATAGGCTAACCTGCATCCACACAAAAATTCAGCAATTTTTTTTGGTTGAATCATTTCACAAAAAAAAAAAATAATCAGTTCCAGTGGTCAAACTGAAAGTGTCAAAAAATAGAAATACTAGGATTACATGTTTTTATGCTCCTGAAATATTTTGTTTCAGGCACTTTCTCTATTCTATGCATCTGCAGAAGTGCCAAATATTCTGGACCAGTTAGAAGACATAAATCATGAGTATAGCTTAGTGCGAGCAATAAGAGCTCAATATAGAGCTGAATATTGGTTACTATTGGTAACTGCCAAGTCTGCAAGGGAAAAAACAGCTGAGAAGGGGACCCAATTCTATCCACCCACTGAGCATCACTATAAATAATTTTAAACAAATTACTTAGAGAGGTAATGTGGTAGAAGTTTCCACCTGCTTACAATCCAGCGAGCAGAATTCTGCTCTCAATAAATATTTCAATAAACCATTTATTTCCAAGAAACTTACATACAGGCTCCTGCAAAAGGCCAGCATCATTTGTATATCAGAAAACAGTTCAAGGCTCAGCTCCTGGTAAAGGAAATAATGTGACATTTTTGGTAAAACAAAATCCATTTACATTTTAATGAACAGTCAATGAAGAACAGCTAGCTCTCAAACCTGAAAATTATTTGTATAAAGTCTGAGAAAATTCAGAAAATTGTTCCCTCAGCACCATTGCATCTACCGCTGGTTTATAAAACAATTTATCTTTTCTCTCACGAGATCTCTGTTTTGGCTGTGACAAATGTCACCCACCTCTCTGAGAACCCATCAAGATACCCAGACTCATACGCACTTCCTAGAACACCCTACATTTCAGTCCGTGCACCAAATGCCCGTGGGGGAGCTGTGTGGGTGAAACTGCAGCAGCCACTCTGCACTGGAGTGAACCTGCAGAGCCAACTGACGGAGAGCAGAAGCACCCCATCTCCTGCAGACATGCTTCTCGTCCAGGGATCAGCCATCTCTCCCTTCTCAGTCCTGATGTTCAAGGCAGACCGCAAAACACTTCAAAAGATAAGCACGGGAAATGAAATTCATAGCTTTAGCAGGTATTAAAAAACGTATTTTTTGTTTAATGGCTCATTACAATTCACCCCCAAGATAATCCCTCCATGCTTTTTAATGTGATAAACGAGGCTTCTCTCTTTTCTATAGGAGATAATAACCTAATCACCTCTCCCCCTGCTAATAGTCCTCTTCTCCACTAATCTCTATTTCACTATTATCACCTATTTTTTTTTCTCTCTCCAATGATCTAGCTGGTTTAGCCTAATGCAGAGCAATTATTCTCTTGGTTATTCTCAAATCTGATGCCCCAAAACTTGTTGGCTTTTTCTTTTCTTTTGTATCAAACTCTTTCCCTGCTCTTTCATCTTTGTATATAACATCCTGCCCCGCTCAGGATGAGCTCCTACTCTCTGTCTACTGTCATAGACTATTCCCCTGAAAATGATGCAAGGCTGGAAGCATGATTTGAGAAATGCAACCAGACAGAGAACAACTCCATTTGCTAATCCTCCAAGGAAAAGGATCGCCACTGGCATGGGCAGCACCCCATTTCCTAACTTTTAACAAGCAGTTTCTTAAAAAACTTCCACCTTAACTAGCAATTGCCAAGGAGGACAGTGGGTGGTGAGGAATGAGAGGAAAGACTGCATGGAGGAAACAACTTCCAGAACCTTCACAGCTTGCCAAACGCACTATTAACCAGCAGTAATTACAGCAGAGCGACCTGCTGCTTTGGGAGGCCTGGAGCTAACCCCCCTGGCTCAATTAGCCCCACCTGCTGTACCGGTACCAGCTGGGTTTGAGGGAGAGAAAGCCCAACAATTAAAGGTTAGCAGAGAAGTAGGCTGTTTCTGCAGGGAGCAGGAGGTTTGGCTGGAAACTGCTGGTAGGTGGTGTATTGCCAAGAGGTGTTGGCCGGGTGGCTGGTTTGGGTGCTCTGGGGAGCAGGGTTACTGCCTCCCAGCTCAGCGAGAGGTGGCACGAGAAGCTGTCGGTGCTGGGTTTGCCTTGCAGGAGAAGAGGGATGTGGTGTAGCTTCTGTTGGCTTTGTGTTTTGAATTAAGGGTTGTAAGTAGACGGGAAGAGACAGAGTTACCCAGTTTCTGAAAGCCCCCAGGCCGTGGGGTGCTGTGGGGGTTCCTGCTGTTGCTGGGTTTCTTTTTCTTTGCTCTGGAGCATGCCAAAATCCTTCTGAAAGTGCTGACTATTGACTGCTTGCAGCTGCAAAGCAATAATTCTTTTATATGTTCTTGACAGTTTTTAGTAGCTTAAGTGTTTGATAAATCAGATTAAAAAAAATGCAAGAAGTGTGTCTAGAAATTTTTCCTTCCCCTCCATTTGCATAATTACTAACACAACAGTAAGTCAATTCAAGTGTAGCAAATAAAACCCCTAATTCTCCCATAGTTTCATAACTATTGTTAGAGAAAAATGGAGTGTGAGTTAAAAAGATTTATTTGCTGGAGAGAACAATGTATTTCAGCTTGGAAGAGCAGGTAAGCAACCAAATGCACTACATGTGATTAAGTGGTTACTACTTCTAGATCTATGCTTTTGCCTCTTCCTTCCTTCCCCTGCCTCTGATGTAGTGGCATGATTGTCCAAATCCAGTCCTGACACAATGATCCAGGTTAAAAGAACTCCTGTGGTTAAAGGCCTTGCAGTTTGCTGGGATCATTTGCCAAGAGAGCGAACATGGCTTGCCTCGATGGTGGCAAACCTAAGTGTAACAGTCTGTGATGCGGTAGGGAGCTGCAACCTCGCAGCCTGCTTTAGGTAAAGCTGAAATGGTTTTTCTCCTTGTGGCTTGGGGTTTTCTGTGGTAGTCTCACAGACTCTGTTTGGCTTCTATACGCAGTTTTGCTGCCAGAGATCATATTTTTATGTTGGAGCCTAGACAAATAAAAGACAGACTCAGCTGAAGATCAGCATTGTTGATACCTCAGCTGTTGCGCAGCTTGTGCAGGAAGGAATTGTTTCATATTTAGTTTTTATACCAATATACCTGTTTCAGATACAATGATGTATGTTTTCTGGGTCTTTTTCCCACTTTGAGGTTGGGGGGGGAAGAGTTAAACCAAAACTATTACCAGCTGCCTTATACTGCACTCATAACAATATGTTATTCTCAGTATAGGTATCCTCTTAAGAGTGTAAGTGAACTTTGTTTAATGGGTGTAGTTAACGAATAAAGATGGCTGATAATGGCTAGTAAGGATGATTGAGCTATTTGTGGTGAATCTGAAGCACAGTGACTATGTGTGCTGTTACAACAGTTTATCTGAACTGCAGCTAGGGGACTGCTCAGATACAGAGGAGGGAAAGGTGATGAACTATGTTTTCCTGTGCGTGACTAATGGCCGGTACTCAGTGCTTCAGGACCAAAAAGGACTGCAAAATACAGGTTATTCTCACCATTACAGAGCAAAGTATACTTTACCCTTACTATAGCTCATGGGTAATTAAGCTTTATGCTAAAGTAGATTTATCCAATTATTCTGCTTTCTAACTACAGAGATAGCATCTGACCATAATATTACCAGGGCTAGGAAAACATAATCCAGCTATACTGTATGGCTGACTTGAAATTTCACTGAATTTCAAATGCTGGTGACATTACCTGAGGAAGTATTTTTTTTGTACAAGGGCCTCATTCAGTGTTTTTCATCCTGGATTTTATAACTCGAATATCTCAGTCAAGTTCTTTCTAACATCTTAGCAAATTAAGTATTATGGTCTGCTTTGTGATACAGTAGTCTTAATAATCTATATTAAGTCTTTGGAATTCTATCTGACTTTACAGAACACTGAGTATATATGCTAGAGGGTATACGATCAATGAAGTTGCTGAAGTGATTATAATGTGTTCATAAGTTGTGAAAGTAGACTGCTATTGCCTGTGTCTTTTGGTGTTGGTGAATTCAGATGAGTATCCTGAGGCAATATTGTCGTGAGTATTCTGTAGCATGTAACTAGATTAGCAACAAAGGTGAGCCTCAGGAGAGAGCTCTACTCCTAGTCCTGTGTAACAGTTTACATAATTTCTCGGTCATGTTTCTCATCTAAAACAATCTGCTTCCTTCTGTTGATGATAATTATGAATGCCTCTTGATCATGAATATTTGCTTCAGACAAAGCTTCTGGGAGAGGACTCGCTGCTCCAACATTCTTACTTGACATGATCAATACTCTGTACTGGGCCAGGGACTGAGCTTGTCTACCCACGAGTATTTCCTTTCTTTCAAAGTATTGGATCTTTGCTCAAGTGATATAATTACAAACAGAGGAAAGAAACATTTGTCGTGCAGTTGTGAGGCTTGCCCATGTGAACAGATCTGGCAGAAGTAAGTGCAAGTAGAAAAGATACAGGTACTGGCCCTTTAAGGGTGAGAAAGTTACTAAACACCTCTTAAATGTCTCCGAGTATGCTAATCCCTGAACTGCTGTACAGAAGCTTCAGTAAAAACAGCGAACTCTAGTTAGTTTCTGATGAAACAGTTGTAGATGCCTGGTCCCAGGGGACAACTCCTGAGCTGATCTCAGCTGTGAACCTTCCCACAGCCTAGGCGGAGCACCTACATTCCTGACAGCGATTTCCTACAGACCTTCATGGCTCTTCGCTCAGGGCACAGGTTGTTCAGCTGTCCTGTAATGAGGCTCCTAAATCTTCCTATTCACAACACAGGGAGTGTAGGTGCCTAATACAGGACTCCTTGCAGGCCGTGGGCTGGGACACTGTGTGTTATAGCCCATCACTCTCTCACTGGACTTGGCCCAAAAGTTGCTAATCCACCCTCCGAAGTGGTTTGTCTGTTTTGTTTTGTTTCCTGTTTTTACTTTAAATAGTAATGATGAAGCTGATTAGCTGCAAGATGCTATTGTAATATAAGATTCAAATAACAGATGTGAGAACAGACTCTGGCCTTGGTTGAAATGACATATGTCATTTGTTATTATTTAACATTTTCTTGTGCAATGGAAGACAGGTTTTCTGCTCTTTGAGAAATTCCTCACTGAATAATATGTACAAAATCAGGACTTACTATTTTGTGCATATATATAAATCTGAGAAAACAAAATAGCTGTATCTAGAAGAGCAGTATATATTTTGAAATACGGTACTGATCACAGAAGGGGGAAGTGATAAGCTAATAGAACGGATCTATTTCTGTCATCTCATCTTAGGTAAAATAATCCAATATTACACTTATGGTTGAAGGTCAACAAAGGAAGTGTGTAAAGCTCTGTTACTTTTGGCTATGTATATTGCATAAAAATACAGAGTACAATTCACTACATTGAAAACCACAGTATTTTAACAATTTTATTCTGACAAAAGGTTTAAGTGGCTTGCACTTACTGATAGCTATTAAAAAGGAGTTTAGTTTCAGCAAATATTATTTTATAAATCCGTAGCCCTAAATGAGAACCAAATTATATCTAAACAGAAAACTGCAGTATTAAAAATAAATAACCAAACCCCTACTTGTTTATGTCTGGGTTATTACTGGTTCATCAGCACCTTAGCAGTATGGAACTGTGCTCGATAACAGCACGAATGAGAAATTGAAGTTGACAGGTTTGCAAATCCAGTGAATGGAAGGGCCACTGATGTTGCCTGCGCTATGGCAGAATGCGCTCTGACTGGAGACACTGCTCAGCTTCCTCCTGTGAATTAACTTGTTTTGGTAGGAACACCTGGGGATTCCCCACAGGTACCCCAGCTTGCCCCATGATTCAGAAAGACAGTTTCCCCGCATATGATGGGATGCCTCTGTGAGCAGACTTAGACCACATGTCAGGTCAAGAGCTCTGCAGATAGGGTCCTTTTCCTTTAGGAGACGCTGCTGGTAGCTGCCCTGGGAAGAGGAGTCTGAATAGGTACAAGCCTACGAGGAGGTAAATTCCACTCTTCTAGAACCAGAGATCTTTACCTAGGGCAGGCCACAACATGGCTGGTTCCTTCCTTGCCATCCTGATACTGTTTTGTGGAGTGGCTTTGGAGACCATCCTCTTCAGACAGCCATTCCAGATTTAGCCATGAAGCAGCATATAATCAAGAAAGCAACACTGGCAATCTTCTTTAGCGTAGGAATGTGACTCCAGTGCTGATGGAGCATTTGCCATCTAATTTCACGAACTTCTTCCAACCAATAGAAAAATCTCTGAGACAGGCTTGGCTGCCAATATTACAGGCTTTGAAGTCTGCTGGCAGGTAAAAGCTGCATGTCAGTGACCTACAAAAACATCAAAAGGTATGTCAGTGAATGCTGTTGCAAGGGCTGGAAGCTGGAAATCTAAAGGAAAATCCTCAAAGATAATACTAAAAGACTTCAAAGGTAGGAGATAAATAGGAAATCAACAACACTGGTCAAAATCAGACAGAGAAAAATAATTTTCTCTGAGTGGAAGTTGGAAAGGAAATAAAAGGGAGAAAACTGTACTGCTTTTTATGGGCATGTGTACAGATACTATGTAAGCAACAGCTATCTTGTCTTCAGGGTGTGTACATCAGTACACTCAGAATATAAATATATACAGTTAATGCCTCAAAAGGAGACTAATAATTGATATCCATAGGTGCTGTATAATATTATTTTTCAAAATAACATAGTTTATCACAGTGTAGCGAGTATGTAATAATGAAAGACAGAATCGTTAAAGATGAGGTCCTTCACATACCTTGCCAGAATCCAAATGTGTGATCTAAAAGACTCAAAGTGAAGGCATTAATGTAGGAAATGGGTTAATCTCAATAGTATAAGGCTTTTTGTAATTTCTGGTACTTTATCTCTTATGAAAATCTAACATGGAACTGGAAGTAGGTAATACTTTAAAATAAGAATGACCAGGCTGTGTAAGACCAAGAATCCAGTAAGACCAGTACCCTACTTCTCATAATAGTGATGAATGGATGCTTAAGGAAGATATGGAACACCAGACAGGAATATATAACACTTTCCCTGAGCTTCCAGCTGTTTGCAGCCGAGAACCTTCCTGAGCCAAACATGATTTCTGTGTATCTAGTAGTTGTCAGTGAATTCCTCTCCCATGAACTTGTGTAGTCCTCTCCTGAAACTAAATTTATATCAAACACAACATCTCTAGCAGGAAGTTCCCAGCTTTACAAACAGGCACTATGAAGAATTACTCTTCCCCCCCCTAGGTTTGACATCTGAGAGTCACAGCTCTGAATCTGGGTGCTGTCACAAAACCTGTTCTGTGGAGACAGGCTCTATCAGAACCAGCTGCAGGATCAGGTCCTCTGTCAGTGCCACTGTGCAATGAGTGAAATAAATCAGAAGGGAGAAGGAAGTAGCAGTATATGATCTTGAACATCAGAATGACCATGTGAAGACATTTTCAAAATGCATTACAGCACACTTGTGTGTGCTCTGTGTGGTTTGGTTTACCATGGTGCCAGAGCGCACAGGGCTGTAGTTAATATTCCATTGACTTTTTTTTTTCTTTTTTTGTGAAGTTCTGTTTTCAATTTTCAGTGTGTAGCAGTGTTACCAAATATGGGAGAAGCTGCTGCCACTCTGGACTTGTATCACTGCCTATGCACTGGGGATGCATAACAGAAATGGATTTTTTTTTTTTAATTCCAATGGTAAGCTCTGATTCCCTGTAGCCTCCAGTGTGGACAGAGAAGATTACAGGCAGGTGGTATGGTAGATAGAATTTTCCTGCTTTGCATCCAAACAATTTAAAAAAAAAAAGCTGCAAAAAGGAATGCTGTTGAATATATCAGATACTGTAAGAAGGGTTAAGCTGTTCAGATCACCTGCTTCAGATGCAACATAAACCTTTTTTTTTCTTTTTCTTTTTTTTTTTTTTTTTCCCTTCCCCTCCCGGAGGAAAATAAACAGTTCCCTTGTCCCTAGGGTGGTAGCAAGCCCTAACAAGGAAAAGCAGGACACATTCCTTCCTCCCTCCCTTTATAACTAGTCACTGAATTGCTCCCAACACATTCCAGATCTGGTAGGATAGCTTAATTGTCTTCACCTGGAGGCCACTGCCTGAATTCCTGTCAGTTAATAGAACACCTATGGAGTGAGGCGCCGTGATCGTGTTCTGATGAAAGTGGGTTATGCACCCAGTCCCATGTTCATGAGCAGTTTCATCGGTTCATTTGCATATGAAGATTTAGAGTTCCTTGGGTGTAACTGTGCCTATAAAAGTTTGAGTCTGTAAGTGTCATCAAACATAATTCCTCCCTAAAGACTTAGAACACATACATGAAAGATGAAAAACTGTTAATTGTAATAAGTTGTGGTTATGAATGAAATTTTTAATTGCTTCCTTTACAATGAAAGGCCTGTATGGAGAAGGGAATGCTGCTGGTTTGCTTTCACAGGTGGTGAAAGAGGGAAATTACCGTAACAATTCATGATCAAGTGTGCAGTGTTATTCTATAAGGCAGCTGAAATTTTGAAAAGCTATTCAGACGATAATTCTTGTCACAGAATGCTATCAACCAGTACTCTGGGTCATAATTCACCATTTCTGTAGGTACAGATATGATTCACACAGAATGTCAAGTGGAGTCCCGAGATTAAAATCCTAAATAATTAGTACACTAGCAAGTACCTTTTTTCAAACAAGTAGCTAGACAATTAGACTAGAGAAATAAAAATATTTAAGCACACAGTCTCAAAGTAATTGGTAATTGTTACATACTTGTTCTACGTGTACCGTCATTTATGGGGTATTTCGTAATAAGCTTTGAAACCACACTTGTGTTGCCTGATTTTGTTCCAAGTGAAGCAAAATGTTTATGTGGTTACAGATAAAGATTCTGGAATAGCACTGAAAACAGTTGCTTCCTAGAAAACGTTTTGACAATTTGGTGATGCATCAGGGAGTTCCACCAGACAGCATCTTATCACAATATTGCATAGATAGCCAGAATAGGTTTCATCATAGACCAGTGGTGGCTCTTTATTCATATGTCCACTGCAGAAATGAAAATAAGGTAAGACCAGAAGGCCTCTAAGGTTTGAAAGTCATGGTAAACATGACTTTAAAAGAAGTAAAAAAAGTGCAAGACCACAACCAGGATGATAAACAACAGATTGAGAATATTAACAATTCTATTTTTACCCATGTTTACTAATTTAAGGTTTTATTGGGTGGAATAATGATTTAATGTAAGACTTCTGACAACAAAGTGAGAGAATTATGTAAGTGGGAGAAGAGTACAGAGGGGAATGGCAAAAAAAATTCTGAATAAGGAAAGGCATCTGTTTTATGAATGCTATCCTGATATAATTCAAAGTGTTAATGTAATATAAGCTAGACTGAAAGTTTATATAAACCAGAGCTTTGAATTTTCATGGATAAGGAAACAAATATTGTTTTCTGAAAACTGCATATAGTTATCATACATTGTATACTTTTGTATATATCCTGTATCAACAAGTCTGTATTTTGGGTTATGTTCAGACATACTGGAAGCTACAGCTTCCAGTCCTGTAGCTGCTTGTGATTAATTTCAAAATAAACCTGAGAGACAGAGAGATCTTAAACATGTACAGGGCTTCTACTGGAGTGAAATTAATGGTATAATTTTCTTCTTAAGCTCAAAAGACTAAGTTCTATGACAAATAACAAAACGCATCTGACAATGTTATTCACTTTAATTTGATTTTACAGATAACTCTGGATACTCACATCAACTATTTTAGTTACATAGGCATTCTTAGGAACTTTTTTTTTCTTCATGTAAACAACCTTAACATACCACAGGAAAGGAATGGAATACCTGTTTCTCAGGTGTCTTGTACAAATATGCTTTTTCACTGCTCCCATAACTACCAAAACATTACCCAAAGTAGACCAACAATGACTTAGACTGTTTTACTACTATGACAGCAGGTGGGATATGCTCATTAAACACACCTCTGGTAAATCAAATGAAAAATTAAGAGATCTGTAGATTATTAGCTCCATAGTTGGACTACTAATAGTAATTCTGTACAATGTGTTTTACAGATATTCTATAAAATCAAAGTTATGAAGGCCAAGAGGGCTCGGCTGTTTCACCAGCGATAAGCCCCTATGGTACAGATGTTCACTTGGGCTGTTGCTCATCCAGAGTCACCCCTAATCTGGATATGAGATTTGGGAATGAAGATGAGATGAATACAGATCAAGAGGATAACAAACCTAATTGTAGGAGTTAAACTATCTGTTAAGATTACAGCAAATACATATATTGCCCGCCATTAAGTGTATAATACTTGCGTGGATTATTTCCTTTAGCTTTTGCTTTTTTATACCGTTAATGGCAGTGGCGGCCGAGTGACTTGCGACTCTAACCTCGCAGCGCCCTCCTGTGGCACACCTGGTAATTGCACGGGTCTCGACTGCTTTCAGCTGCTCTCAGCCAGCTGTGACTTTTCCATGGGGAGTGGTCACAGCAAGAGTGGTGGAGCAGAGGATGGTTTAGAGCTTTGGTTTCGTGTCTCTTTCTGTGGCCAAGTATCACGTTGGTTGCTCTACCAAAGTTTTACCTTACTCATGGGAAAGTGGTTTGAAGGGAAGGGAGTTTTCCCTACTATCCTAAAATTGATCCAAATATACTCAGCCCATGGCTGGTATGATTAATAGAAATAAAATACAGAATTGGGAAATATGTGTTTGAAGAAGAAATACTCAGACTGGACGGGCTGAAAATTTTCATCCCAAAATCCTGAAATAAACTAGAATAAGATGACTGTTAGAGCGAATCCAGAGGATACCGCAAAGATGATCAGAGGGCTGGAGCACCTCTCCTATGAGGACAGGCTGAGAGAGTTGGAGCTGTTGAGCCTGGAGAAGAGAGGGCTCTGAGGAGACCTTATAGCAACCTTCCAGTACCTAAAGGGGACCTACAGGAAAGACAGGGAGAAAACTCTTCAGCAGGGCCTCTTGCGATAGGATGAGGGGTAATGGTTTTAAAATAGAAGGAGATTAGACATCAGGAAAGTTACGCTGAGGGTGGTGGAACACTGGAACAGGTTGCCCAGAGAGGTGGTGGATGCCCCATCCCTGGAAACTTTCAAGGCCAGGTTGGATGGGGCTCTGAGCAACCTGATCTGGTTGGAGATGTCCCTGCTCCTTGCAGGGGGATTGGACTGGATGGACTTTAAAGGTCACTTCCAACCCTAAGAGATTAATCTAGTTTATACAAGATGATAACAAGTGTGATACAGTTGTAACAACATCAGGATTTACTTACCACCTGAGGTATTTCATGGAGAAATAGGAGTGACACTGTTAAGACTTTAAAATGGAATATTCAAGTAAATCAGTAGGCAGAAAAGACACACATCACTAGCACGTGCAGAAACGACTACTGAGGTGACCAATGGAAGAAAAATAAAGGCTGAGTGAGATTAGACGTGATTGCTGTATATAAATACATTAACCAGGTAGCACAAAATACTGAGGAGGGAGATCGGCCAAAGCGAAAGGGCAATGATGATGAACAAACTAGTATAAACTGTCAATTTATAAACTAAAATTAGAATTTAGAAAAAAGATCCTAACCTGGAGGAGTGAGTTTCTAGAACAGGCTTCCAATTGGAACATGGAAGAAAATCTTAAATAGTGAATCTAAGCAAAAGAAACTAAGTGATACAGTGCCTCCAATAGCAAGAACTAAACTCGAGCCACATCTGTTCCAGGTGTGTATTCTTAACTGTTATTCTGGAGATTAATTATTTGTGCCTTTTTGCAAATATGACCCTAGAATGTGAATTTATTGGCTTTACACTATTTGTGTTTTAGCCCCCAATTGACTAGACAACTTCTGGGGAGAAACCCAGACCTATATCATGCACAGCACCACTCTCTCCAGTGTTAATCCTGAACAAACTGTCCTTCAGGAAATGTTGAGTCTTCCATAAGCTGTCAGCCCAGCCTTACCTGTGGTGCATCAGATATTTCCCAGATGATCCTATCAACTATAGACTGGTTGGATGTGTTGATTTGTTAGAGCCAGCTAGGAAGAAGCCAAATGCTACCTTCAAAAAGTAAGAATGTAGTTAAATAAGGTATCTATACTGGAATGGCTGTGCAGTGAATGGTCACAAGCATACTGAAATTTCTGGTTTTATGGCATAGGTTGATTCAGAGTTTTGTGCTACTACTAGGTCTTGTTTGCATTCATATTGCCTTGGAAAAGCAACCAAACAAAACACACAACCCAAATGAATATGTAAAGAAGTAGTTTGGCTTCCCAATCCAAGAATTCACTATCACACACACAGTCATTTTGAGTTCTTTTTCAGAACACTGTTTTTCTTAATTAGTATCTGGGAGGAAAACTAGAGCTAATGTGTTTTGTTTGGGTGTTAGTCCAAGTATTTCTTGCTGTTGTAGGAAACTATGCAGCTTTAAAGCAAACCTTAGAGCTCTCTAATCCTTATTCTCACATTTGTTCCACTTTTCTATTAGTTCTCTTGCAATTTGTTGCTATATTATTTTAGTTCAGTGATTATTTTAGTTCAGGAATTATGAAAACAGTGAATTCCAAGAGCACAAGTGAAAATATCCTCAAAATGTTAGCACTATATTCACCGTGATATTGCATTTTGCATTCAAAAGGAAGATTATGAACCTAGAATTTTTGGAGAAGAACCTTACAGTTAGTTTGCAACATTATCCAAAAGTTTGGCAGATCAGTTAAATTTTATTGAACCAGTGCTTACGTGACCACAAATGAACTCCACAAACTTGGAGTTTGAGACTTGCTACTGTGAACAAGGGGGTCCCATTATTCACCTTTAGAACTTCTAAGGAACAACCATTATGACTTTTGTAGGAACCTCCCCCCTTTCCTCTTTCTTATTTCCCTAGACTTTTCTTCTGAGATTTCAATTACTACTTTGCTTCCCTCCTTCATCCAAGATCAGAGGCAGTGCTCTGCCTTCCCTAAGAGCCTACATGATTCAGGTATGTAGTCTTTTCCTCACAGATCGTCTCTCCCTAGCAGCAGACAGAGAACAGACTATGGTTGTGCTACGTTGCTACGCAAGCCTCACTTCTGTTACAAACAAAAGCTTCAGATTTTCCTTACTGAGAAGATGGAAAAAGTAGAGACCTATGTTTCTTAAGATGTGAAGGTCCCTCTGTAACTGAAACAGCTTTAAGCTGTGTGACAGCACAGAAGATGAGCCGGTTGACAATCTGTCTGAGAAACAGCAATTTCAATGGTGCCTGAAGTAAACTCTGCAAAATATGCCTGCAAGAACTATTTAGTACTTGCATGTCTTGATCTCTTGCCTGCTTCTAGCAATTTTATTCATCTCATCTTCTGCAGGACTACAGGGCTTCTTGAACTGAAAGGTATTTCAACAATACAATCTGGACAACATAACTGCTCTGCTTCTCATTTTCTCTGGTAGTCATATGAGTCAAGCCCTATGATTTACAATTTCAGATTACAAGAAGAAATATGTAATAAGCTTAAAGATTAGGGCACAGGTGTTTCTGAAGGTCAAGTGTATGGCACAACTAAGTTTAGGAAAAGATTTAGGAGGATTAAGTTTATATTTCTCGTTGCTTAGTTACAATACAGAACTATTAAAGGTTTGGTCCTTACTTAGTATTTAGTTACTTCTGCTGCCTATTTATGCTATTCCCATCAAGTCAGTGTGAGATAAAGTAGCGTGTGAACATTCAGTGCATTAACTAAGCTGTGATAATAACATGGAAACATGTCTTTACTTGTGGTAAAAACTCACTCACATCTTATTTCAGATAACAGGGCAATTGGCAGCTGACACTTGACTTGGAATGATGTAATTTGGATGATTATTTACTTAATAGTTAAACTGTGTATCTTCTATTTATATATTCTGCATTAAGATGGACTGTGTGGGTTCAGTCTTGCTGAGCTGGAGCAAAGAATCCTGCCCTACCTTATAAACTCTGCCTTAGCTGGCACGCAGAGAGGATGAGCTTTCAGCTGTGGCTTAGGGTGTAGCTCTATGTAGGAAGGAACAGAGAATTTTCTCACGTTGGTTAGAGACATACAACTTTATGCCTTAAGGCTGAAGAGTAATATGATTTTTTTTTCTTTCTCCTAGAATGGGATAAAACTTCACTATTTATTTTTTCTTGTGAAAGAGAGATTAATTTATTTTCCATACCAAAAAAGGAAAAAGCATGCTTATTATCTGTGTATTTATATATACACATGCATATATATATATATGTGTGTTTACATTCCTACAGAAACTTTCACTATTTTTTTCTAAAACATGTAAAACACTGGCCTATACAGCATGAGGGCAACTGTCCTGATGGGTATACTGTCCTGATGAGCTATACTAGAAAGCCCCATAAGCAGAACCTTTGCAATGAGGAACAAGTTAAAAGATGTTTAACTGCAAGCACTGTCTTGGGTACAATCTAAACTTTTCCTAGTGATCTGCCTTTAAATGTACTATTTATCAGTAGTATCACAAACTATTAGTAGTAGCAAGATGTAATATTAGTAAATTAGTCACAAAAATTATTAGTAGCAGATATTAGTAGCAATATGTAATATTAGTAAGTAGTAGTAACAGTAATAACATGTAGTAGTAACATCCTTTCTTAAAAAGAGTAGAACACCATCAGTCTCTTTCTTTGTATATTCATGGAGAGGAGCTTCGTATTTCTTTAAAACTTTACTATTCACATTTTTCAGGAGTCTACTTTCTGCCTCCTTCTCTGCTGTTATTGATCCTATGCTTATTTAACAAAAGCCTACTTGTTTCATGTATCTGAAATTTACTCATTAAATTACATATTTTGTTACCTATTCTACAATATCTCTTCCTGCTTACTCCATGCAACTAAGAGGTTTTCTATGTTTATAACCTTGTTTCCCTGGCCTTTTTCATTCCTCTCACTCTCTACTATCTTTGCTGAAGATCACCTGGATGATCCTGAAGTTAGCCTCCAGTCCTGTTTTTTATGATGCTATGATCTTTAATCAACACTGAGGTCTAAAGTATCTCTTGGTTTCCTCAAATTTTAAGATTAGCCACTTCTGTACAGCTCCACTGCATTCTCTATTTTCTTATCACTAGATAAGTATCAGCCATTCAGGACTCACACTTTTCCTTGCTGCTTCCTGCTCTGTTACCACTACGTTTCCTTTCAAAACTGTAAGCTCAAATGCTTTGAGAGAGGAAGAAGGCAACTAGATCCTATCTGCTGGAAGACTTCTGGATCCAAAGATTACAGATGTAAACCATCATCTCAATTATGGTAACTACTGGAATCCTGTGCATGCACTAGTAAAACACCTTTTTGCAGAAAATGTTGCCAAGTAAAGCAGCTGGGTTCTGTATGTATCTTATGGAAAAGTCCCAAATTAGTCTGCCACAGAAGTCTAAAACTGCCCAAGAAACTTTAATTAAGGCTGTATCAGGATGCAACCTTTAATTATATGGCTTCATGTGTTTTTACCACAGTATTGCTGCCTCATTCAGTGAGTAGACACTAATTTTAGTATTAATTTGTAAACAGTATCTAGCACTAAACTTTAATGAACACCATCAAAATATGATCCAAAATTTTAAAATATATTATTAAATGCTAAGTATTTTTAAAAATACTATGTTTAAAGAAACACCTAACTGCCACCGCTGAGTAACACAGTATGCTTCTGCAAATACCTCTTTGATATATCTCAGGATAAATATTCTGAAATTGGGGAAAAATGCAATTATAGGTCAACTTTGAATGTGTTAGATAACTTATCCTGGGACAGCATCCTATAGTGATTCTGTGGCAGAGATCATCTTATCAGCATTTATCTGCCTTAGCCATAGAACTGTCATTTTTCTTCCCATCATCACCTGCCTCATATGATGTGTCTCAAAATTTTTCTAATATATAACAGAGCAGGCCTGTAGGCAACAGCCTACTTACCTGTACAATCCTAATCCAGTCCAGGCTAACACAAGAACTGCACCTGAACTCCCTTTCAAATGGTTCTCCTACCACGTTTCCCGTATCTCCTTGACCATAAATTGCTAGCTTGGCTACCACAGGCTCCTGGTCCAGCCAGTTCCACCTCAGACCTTCTCATTAGATTTAAGTTGCCTTCTTTCAACCTTTTTCTTCTCTAGTCAGCTATCTCTAAATCCCTTCTTTCTGTTTTCCTCATTAGCTCTGGGTGTCACCTTAGTGTTTTGTAACACACATCCAGTCTGCTTTTCTTGTCTAACCATTTAATTCCCTCCCAATACAGGAATCAATGTTCAGCCTGTCTAACCTCCTTGCTCAACTGGTCTCTAGGTCCTACTTCCACTGGCTTCCTGACCCAAGGTGGCTCAGCCTCCTTTCCTAAATACTGTATTGCTAAGCCATTCCAGTTTCTGTAGCCCTTCACTGATTTTGTGTCAAGCCATTTATTTCTCTTCCACTCTCAATCTTGCCTCATCCTAATGCATTCCTTTCATCCTTTATTTGGTTTTATCCCCCTGCATTCAGACCAGTGGGATCATTCTTAAAGCCAAACTGTAGCTGATGCTCAGTCCCCATGTCTAGCTGCATTTTGGTATAAAACAGCCGTTACAGGAAAAGCCTTTGAGCTTGCATAGTAGTTGATCAACAGCTGACCGCTTAGTCTGTATGGAGGAAGGTTGCAGAGACTTGGATAATATGATCTGTAAGGAAACTAATGGTGCATGGCTGCTTTACAGGGTGATCCAGTTTGCAGGAGCTGTGAGGCACGTGAACATACCAAATGATGGGATGTTCAGCCCTGATGGTAGCCCAAAGCCAAGAATTCTTACAGAAGGCATACAAATCCATTTTTCAAAAGTCAGTAATGTGGCAGTGTGAAGTGAAAAACTTAATCAAATGCTACCTGGATATCACATATGACCTGTTATTAGTGTGTAAGAGTGGACCATTAAGCTCCTAGAATGTTCAATGTCTCAGACATAGTTAATCAGAGGAGCTCCTACAATTAACAACTTGTGAAACAATGGGTGGAGATAGGACTTCCATTCTGAAAACTCACTTCAAGTTACCACACTGCTCCTCCACCTTTTATCTTTCTTCAGTTGGTGAGCATGCACCAAAATAGCAATTCAGTCTCAGTGTTAATAAATGCTAAGTATTGCATACAGAGGAGAAATTCTAATTCTACTTTAATTCTCCAAGAATTATCTGAACTATATTGACTCAAAACTATGAATAAGAAATACTGCACTTGCCAAGGATAGAAGTTTAATGTGTAAAAAGTACTAAATAGTTTACAAGTCCCTATAGTGAGAGGAAGTAGGAGACAGCAATTTCCAGGAATATGCCAACAGGGAGAAGAGTTCTGCAGAGTATAAAAATAGGACCCTTACTACTGATCTTTCTCGGTAATTAACTGAGCAAATAGACGTACACACAGAATGTATTAAAATCCTTGTTTTGTTACATTAGCATCCTTTCTACATTACCAATATTAAAAACAAATTACACTTTGTTTAAAGAACACATCATCATAATATATAGATGTGGACATAGCTCTTGGAAAACAGAAAGAAAGGTCTGCTTAAGTTGTTATAGTTTAAACCTAATGTCTGATACCTCTTCACCAAGTATGAGAGAGGGATACGATTCCTTTTTGAGGAGTTAGAACAATTCAAGCTTCATCACCTGGAAGGAGGAACCATAGCAGAACAGTGATGATTGCACAGTTTCTCAAAAGTTATGTCTCTTGCTTAAGCTAGTCTCTGCCAAATTTGAGTCTGCATTGCAAAGCATGTTGATAAAGCACAGCAACCTAAAAGCTTGTTACATTTTCTTAATATATTGAAAGTATTTTTCTATTGCTTCATTCTCAGAAATACTAGACCACACTGGCATGACATCTTTTATTAAAGAAATTAATATCCAAGCTGAGATAGAAAATTTCTGTCAACTTTCAGTTTGCATCATTATAAATCAACAAAGATATAAATCAGCAAAGATATAAGCAGCTGAAAAGCACTACTTACAGGCGAATTGTGGGGCAATCTCAATAAAAGAATTACAGCTCCACTTACGAAACAGGTATTAGTTGTAAACCTATTTTAAATGCCTCTGTTTAAATTACTGAATTTAGATATCAAACTTGACACCTTGACTTTGCCAAGATACCTTATATTGTTCATAAAAGCCTTTTCAATAAAATGTTCCTTAGAAACATCCTTCAGTTTTCTCACTTTTTGATGAAAAAGGAAACAGTTTTTTAACCAAGTATTATTCTAATTACAATAGGAAGTTAACACTGATGACTTCTTATCTTCTGTCTTACATATCTAATAAAACATAAAACAATATAATATTTGAGATAAGCTAGAAATAAATGCCGAGCAGTGAAACACCTTGGCATTCAGATCACCAAAAGCTGTAAAGATCAAACTGAGCTGTAGTTCACTTCAGGAAAAAACTGAACAAGCTAAGCAGGAACATTTAGTTTCAGTTACCATTTTTCTACCTACTCACCTAGTCCAAACAAGGCAAGTAAAGCACAAAATGCTAACTGACACTGTTAAGAAACAGAATACTGCACTTTGGATGAAAAATCTAATTCTGTATTTATTTCACAGAGGTTATCCAATGATATTGACTCACAAAAGGAGTATTGGTATTCTAAGCAGCAGTATGGACAGTGAAGACATCTTTCTGTAAAACAGTCATAAACCAGAAACCAACTAACAGAAAAAGCAAATGAAAATAGTAAGTAAAATAAAACTGAATTCTTACTACAAATCAGTGGGTTGCTCTCATCTGAAATACTAGGTGCATCTTCTGGACCAGCAGAATATGAGTAATTTCTTAATGACAACAAAAATGAGAATGGATGTCAAACACTACTTCAGAACTAAGTCAGTGTGTAAATATCTGAAATTAGAGTAAGATCCACTATGAAAGCAAATGTATGGAGTCTATACTATCTCTTAGAGTATCTGAATACTATCTATGTACAGATAGGAGACCAGATAATTTCTGAGTCTGGTCTAATAATGGTAATTGCTACATACTTTCCCATTTTCACCTGGACTTTTAAATTTATGAGCTGTGCTTATAAAAAGTGAACTATCGTCTTGTATTCTGGAAAAGCATGAAGTATTAAGTAGAAGTAAGAGTTGTTTTTATAGAGGATTGATCACAGTCACATTTAAAGGCATATAGAGCAAAAAAAAAAAAACAGATCAAGGAAACATAGAAAGTAGACTTGTGTGAAGTAAGCTCTTGTGGGTTATGGTGTCAATTAACAAAGATTCGGACAACTACTCCTAGTTGGGGAAGTAGGGCAGTGGTGGCACAGAGCAAACATATATTTCAAAGCCAATGCTCTATACATCCTAAGCTCTCTAAGCATTTTTTTTTCTATATACCCCTTATCTTCTTCTCCCCTCATTATTCTCAGATTTTACTTTCTGCTCAGAAAGAGTACCTTCCCACATCTTGAGTTCCTGTAACAACCCAATCATCTGAGGGACATGCAGCTAAGAAAAGGGCAAGAACAAGAAGAGAAAACAGGAGGTACAAAGAAATGCAAGCATGTCTTCTCCTTCTGTTCTGCAGATCAAAGAAAGTTTATGTCCATTTCAGTTTCACCCTGTAGGCCCCACTCTGAAGATCAAACCTGTGTTATAATCAGCATATGTTTCATGGAGGTGGAGGCTTATGGGTTGAGTGGCTGATACCATATCCGCATTACTTCACCCACACTGGAGTTTCAAGTTGTATGAAGTGACTAAACATAAAATGATTCAATTTGGTTGATATTAGCTGTATTGATGAGGTTGTCATTGAGAATAGTATGCATCATTACTCATATACACACATATGAACTAATACATAATTAAGTGTAGCTCAACTTTAGATGTAACTTCCTTCTGTTAAAAATCAAGCAACAAACTAATAGTATGGTATAGCACTTCAGTAGAATGACAAAACCTTATCACTTAACACTGATGACTGCATTAATAGAGCATTTCATTAATTTCTCTGCAAACCATGCCAAATTCTACAACTAAGAGAACCCAGATTTCACTAAACAGACCACATCAATCTCTGGAACTGTCCTTCTTGCTCCACTATTTATTAAGTTTTCAAATATCATAGTACTTTACTTAACATTCAACAAGTGAACAATCTTACTGAATTTATAATGGACTTAAAAATTAAGCAAGTGCAAGTCTACAGAATGGAGACCAGCACCATACAAATTGCCTTCAAACTTAACTAACATACATGGTACAGTTTGCATGTTACAGCTTACCTCAACTTACATAAATTAATCTCACTCTTCCGCCACCTTTCACAACACTCGTAAATTGCTTTCCCTGATATTAATATATGTTACATTGGACTTACACTAAACAACATGCTTTTTCATTAAGTTATTAGAGATGTTGTTCTCAGAATATAGCTGGGTGTTGTATGCCAAGTGCCAACAGCAAATAATACAGGTTCTTCCTGTTCTGAGAGAAACCAAATCAGAGCATCTTCTTATTTGTTAACCTAGACTCCATTTAAAAAAAATGTATTCACATAACTATTACTGGGACAAAACATTAACTCCATAGTAATTTCTTATATTCTGGACTTTGACTCACTCCTTCAAACTCAACTGGCTAAAATCAAGATTGACTGAGGACATGACTTTGGAATCTGAACTGTTTAGTAATTTTATTACTGCCTTTTATGAAGCAGACTTTTTTTTTTTTTTTTTAAACTTGTGAAACTGAAGAACTGCTTAGGCAAATACTGCTGCTTAACTCTTCAGACATGGGACCATAGCCTAACACTTGCTGTTACGAGGTCTCCCAATGTCCACTATATGGTTTTATGGCTTTAATAGTAAATATGCAATTTTATTCCTACAGGCTTCAGTCTTCCAGTGTGCATTTTCTAGTTTAAATAGCTTGCTTTCTATGGCTGTTTTTACATAGCTAGTAAGAAGTCTGAACCATACCATAGACCATATTAAAAGCACAGCTGTCAATTTGATCTTGCTTCTTCAGAGAAACTACACACACTATTATTAATACAGGTGACAGGCGTGGTACTCTTTGCTTTGTTTTCTTCCAAGCTACCTTTCCACTTCGAGCTTTTACATTTGAGATATATTTGAATGGATGTTGCTTTTATTTGCTACATTGGAAGATTCCCAGAGTTGACTTGTACCAAGAATACCAAGAAAACAAAATGGCTGCAATGTATGAAGTATTGACCTGCAGCAGATCTCAAACTGCAGAACAAAGGAGGAGCTTTTTGCCACAAAAGCATTTGTCGATATGCTTAGCCATGAGAGTTGTTTGAAACTGATGAAATAATGGATCAATAAAAACCTCATGTTTTGAACTAAGTGCCCATTTATCAATCATGCTAACAAAGTTATTCTAAAGAAAAGCAACATCCAAAAGTGGAGGCAGCAGAAGAAACGGTGGAGGACTGGATGCACGAGACAAGTTTCTTAGATGATGATAGATATATGTGAAATTATTTAAGGACAAGTTAGAAGGGAAATAAAATATGTAACAGGACATGGTATTGGCTAGCCTTAAAAAGTGGGATTAGGACACTGCAGAAGACAAACATAGAACAGAAGTCATGTAAACAACAAAGGTCAGCATGGCCCAAACAGATGGAAATTATATGTAAACAAAGTTAGGCTATATTAGATAGCTAGCTCTGTGGAAGGGTACAACCAACCTAAGCTTGGGATGGAAAAGGACTTGTAGAAATTTTCTTTTTTGTAATTATTTGAATATAAGAAGTGTATTTTGATAAAGAAATTACCTCTTCTTAGGTTCTCACATTTACCTACTGCCAAAGTAGCTAAGATTTAAAAAAACCAAGATATTTGTACAAGCATTCATCTTATAAAACAAGATTAATTTATTAATGCTGTGTGACTCTGCTGTATATTTTCCTGAGGATCAGAAACACTTTAAATAGTTTATTTTTTTTTCCCAGAAGACCAATGTACAGTAGATATTTTAAAGCAGAGATATTACTGATTTGTCCATGATCACAGAACAAGTGCTAGAGACCTAGAATCAGTAGTCCTGACTGTAGTGCTCTAGAAAATGTGAACAATTTGATGTTTTGGGACTCCAGCTTTTACATCGAAACATAAACTTGCCCCAAAATACTCAATGATACCAAGGACAGGGAGAGAGAAAGAAAAGTATATGTGGTGATTCACAATGAAGAAACAGATTATTTCTCATCAAACTGCAGTTTCAGCCCTGCTGCTCCAGGCATACATATTTGAAAGAAATGGGAATACTCGATAAATGGACTGACCTATGCACATGCTCTTATACTACCATAACAAAAGCACAACATTTGAAGCTATTCAAATGTTTTTAAAAGCCAGTATGAAAACCTTTTTTAGACTAAAAATAGATACATTGATTCTAACCGTATTTTGATCTGCATTTAAGTTTGACCAGAGAAATTGTTTTGTCATTTCACTGTTAACCACTACACCAATACAGGCTTTAAATATCTAACTAACCAGTTCCTGCAGAAAGTACAGCCACTTAATATACAGTTTCAGGTATCTTTCTGAGGGATATGACCACAGGGGAAGACCCAGTGTAAACACAGTTATGCTGGCACGGCTGTTTTTGCTGGTATAGCTCGACTTGGCAAACTGTTATTAACTCAGCTGGGGAAAGCTCCTGTGCCAGTATAACTGGTTTTGTAGGAGAAGGCTGGCTGGTATCTCCCGCCGTACCTGGTGTGGCTCTGCCTGCGACAGGGATTGTTTTCCTGGACTTACACAGGTGACAACTCATTCCACCCCTCGGTCTGCAAGTCAATCTTGGCAGCTCCTCTCATGGCCCTAAGAAAAAAAAATAAAATAGCGTGTCAACGCTGAGACATGAAAGTCTCTCTTAAAAGGTTTATTTTGTATTGTCTCCACACCTATACGGCAGTTATAATTCACACAGAAATCACAGTGTGCAGCAGCACAAAGACCCCGCGGAAGCGGCTGGCCGCAGCCCCGCACGGCCGGAGGTGCCAGGCCGAAGACGCCACAGAAAATCGAAAGGCGGGCTGAGTCCAGGGTGCGAGCCCGGCCGCGGGGCCCCTCAGCCCCAGCTCCAGGCGAGGACAGCGGGCGGCAGGCCCGGCCCCGCCGGCGCAGGAGGAAACGCCCCTTCCCTTTCCCCCGCTCCCCGCCGCGCCCGCTGCCGTGGGAGGTGGGGAAGGCGCGTTAATCACCGCCGCCCCCCTTGCACAACCTGCCCGCGCCGCTGCTCCCCAGGCGAAGCCCTGCGCGCTCCCGGCGGGCCGTCCCGCCGGCGGAGGCGAGGCCGGGCCGGCCCCGCCTCCCCGCTCCCGGCATTCCCCGCGCCTGCTCGGCTGGCCTCGGCTCCGCTCGGCTCGGCTGGGCTTCGCGGCTGCGCTCGCACCATGGCCGCCTACAGCAAGTACCTCACCGTGCGCCACTCCGCCATCGCCGGGGCCACCGCCGCCGCCTGCGCCCTGCTCTGCCTACTCAACAAGCGGCGGGCGGCGGCCCAGCACGGGTGAGCGGGGAGGGCCGGGGCCCAGGCCCGGGGCGGGAGGGGGCGAGCGCTGGGAGGCCGCGGCGGGCGGGAGCGGTGGTCGCCCTGCTCGGCTGTCGGAGGGGCGGCCCGCGGCCCTGCTGCTCCGGGGCGCTGCTGCCGGCGCCCTCCAGCCGGGGAGGCGGCTCCTGTGGAGTGGGGTCGGGCTGCTCCCCCCTCACGCCCCCCTTGAGACGCGGTCGGTGCCGCTCCTGCGAGTGTCCGGCCACCGCCACCTTGTTACCCAAATCAGATTCGTTTTCTCCGTTTCCCTGGCTGTGAACCAATATTAACGAACAGTTGACTTCTAGGGATGTCCTAGGGTGCCCCCAGCTGCACGGGTAAATAATGGACCCCGGGTGTTGTTTCAGCGCTGGCGCGTGGCAGTAACCTCACACAGATAACAATTTCAGAGAGGTGGTGGCTGGTTATGTTGGCTGTGAGGGTGCCTTACTGGTATGTGTGTGCTAGGGTGTGTATTTGTTAATCTGCTATAAAGCACTTGGGTATCATCACCTGTGGCAGATGAAGAATGTACTTCAGGCTCCATCCTTTCATGATTTTAGTGTATCTGTGGCTGTAGATTATTGATTATATGCTGAAGATGCGATGTGTTACAGTAATACAGTGAACATGTTGTGTAGTTGCTACAAACTTATCCTGGTGCTAGATCCTGACAGCGAAATGGACTTACTCAACAGACTGAAGCAATAACATAGCTGTGATTAAGCAACAATCCAGTTTTATTTTACCTAATTCTTTTCATGTACATGATATCTTTAAGAGCTTCTTGGAATTAGGTAGCTTTTTCATATAACATGTCAGAAATTTATATGCAGCTCACAATTCATGCGTTTGCTACCTCACATTATTTGTATGAGAGTAGAAGCAACTATTGCTGGGAGTTACTCTTCTACCAAATTCATAGGGAGGGGCTTATCTCCACTAAATTTAGTGAAATGGCATTTTAAAAAAGGAGAAAAGCTGTATAGAAAGGCCTAAAAATGATGAGCTGGAAGAGTTACTGACAGCGTAGTGCAATATTTTCACACTTAATGTATTATAGTGGTGTTTGTAAGAAAGACTAGGCCATGCAGATGTCTGGGAGCATCTATGTTTTAATTCAGATCAAGAGTATTCTTTTAACATAGATCTCCCAGTTGTCCATGCTTACCTTGCTCTGTCTTTATTGAGGGATGTTCTTGGAGCACACAAACTAGATTACATTCGGATTGGAGCACATCTTCAAATGTAGATGCAAGTCCAGTGTAGTTTTGAAGTGCATTTAGTGTATTCTCACTACTAGTAGCATTCAGTTGAGAGGAGCAGGCTGGAACTTGTCCAGAGTAATCTCCCTGTCCTTGAAATAAATGCAATGTGGGTCCTTCATTGTGCCCATAAACTATTTTGCTTGCAGGTCTTCTGATGTTGCTCTGCAGGACTTGACAATGGTAATGCATCTATTAGCTTGAGAGTCAATACACTGAAAATGAGCATTAGCCTTAGTGCTGAAGGCTGTATTTGGAATGCGTCCTTCCCATGTGAATCTTCACTTTTTCCAGGTAGAATGTTAGAGAAGTGAGGCATTCGTATGTATTAGGTTGACCAAACACTGTTACAAGATTAATGAGAATTGGAAGGTGTTCCAGCTAATTCAGCAGTAGAATGGAGTTGAGAGAGCCTGACCTGATCTGTCCCTTTTCCTCTATCTGTACTGCAGTTTCTGATATCTTATCCTTTGCTGCTGTAATCTTCCTCTCTCAAGCCATTTTGCGTTCTGACATGCGGTTAGACATGCAGTTACTAAAATAAGTGCCGTGCTTGCAAACTTGATTGTTCCACTTCTGCGTATGTGTTGCTTTATGCTTTTGAGTCCCTCCATGGCTTGGGTTTCATTTATTACTGGTACTGTATTGTGGCCATAGATGCCAAACTCTTAACATCCAACATTCAGTTATTTCAGTAACAGCTGTGCTGCTGCTTGAATGGTATTTTTGAGGATGGCTTTTGCCCACTGGTCTTTGTTCTTGTCTCCATGTTTCCCTGTGAGGCAAACCTCGCCAGGAGCCTTACAGAATGCTACCTGTCAAGACCAGGCAGTAGGTAAGCTACATTGCCTACACCACCAGCTTAGACAAAAGCATCCAGTTATTACCATTGCCTCATCCTCCTTTAGTCTCATTAGTTCATGTATCATTCATTTCTTAATGCTTTGTTGCTAGTGTAAATTATAGCATACTTTTGGAAAGGATTGTCATTGTGCCAAATCTTTACATATTCCAGCATAATTGTGGTGGTATATGGTGCTCACAAATAATAATAACTGGTAAACCTTTGTGCAGTAATACCAAAAATTTCTAGAGTGTAGTGTACCCTCTAATTCCTGTGTTGTATTTCTCTCTGCCTCTTTGGGAAGAGGGAGAAGTTGGGAGAGTACAGCTGTCCTAAATTTCTTTACTTATTCCTATGGAGAAGAATTCCACTTGCAATCTAGGTGGTCTGGAAGAGGACTGGTAGTGGATCTGCTACTTGAGGTTAAGTGAGTAAAGCGTGTGAGGACCAGTGGTGATTTCGTTTTATGTGTGTGAATTCCTTTGTTCACCTTGGCATATAATGCCTAAAAATGTTGTGTCATGTTAGTGTGAGATGAATTTCAGCTTCTTGAATTCTAGAAGGTGAAATTCTAGTTTTGAGCTTCCTGAGGGCAAAGGTGAATGTTGCAGACTTGAATGTAGGCAGCAAAACACTGGCCTTAACATTCAAGTGAACCATAGAAGTGTTCTAAGGCAACAACTGTACACTTTACCTGCAAAACTTCTTCCTTCCTCACATAGTTTATTTAAGAATATACACCTAAGTGTTTATATTTATACATCTGTTATGTTCAAAATAAGACATTCTATTATATCATGTTTTCCTTGAGTAACTGTCTGTTTTCTGTTTTATTTTGTGTGCTTTAAGTTTTGCTGAAATGTCAGCAGTAGTTCAGTGTCACTACTGGCCAAAGTTTGAGAAATAAGATTAGACACATGGAAAAAAAAATTAAAAATCTTATTTTAGCAAATAAAATGTGTTTGAGTGTGTAACAAAAAAGTTGTCTTGCACAGACTTTTCATATTGTTGTGTGTTAATTTCTATTTAGAATGATCACTTACAGAAATGATAGCAGGAAGGAAAGAAGAGGCAACTTTCACCTACTTTTCTGATGTCAGACAATAGGGGCAAGGTCCAGTGCAACTCATATCAAGTAGTAATGTATGAATAATTAAGCTGTATATGTTATGCTAACCTACTTTACTAGGTCAAAGATCATGTAATTAGTGCTAGCTGGATTAGTCACAGATGTTCCTCTGCAAGAGCTATTACATCGCTCATCAGTTTTGCAAAACTGAGAGGTAATGTCACTTGCAGTTTACAATATATTTTAACCACAACTTCCTAAAATCCTCCAAAGCATAGGACTTTTTGCTTATAGCATCTTGTTAGTATCCCATGTTACTTCCTTGGAATAAAGCGCAAAGAGAAAAACACACTATTTCTCTATTCAAGTTGCTCTCCTCAAAAAGTCTGTTTCCTTGCAAAAACTTCATTTCTTCTTGGGAGGAGGGAAGTTGTTATATGTAAATGCCCCTGTGACTTCAGTTCTAGTATTTGGCTTTTTTAGAATCATAAGAAATTCTCTTGTTTGAAAGACTGCGTAATCCTGGTATATACCAGGAGATACAGGAGAAACCATTACTTTTATCCATCATAAGATGTTTCTGCAAATCGAAGTGACTCCAGCACTGATGATCATTGTCTTTACAGTTGAGAGTGTTGCTTCCATTTAGAGAAATGACTCATAAAATCTATTGAAAAGATCAGTGGTTCTAGAGATTTCTCGAGTGGAAGAATTAAAAAAACAGCAGCAGTCAGATCGGTATTCTTTGTACTTTGTCCTCTGTCAGTTAATATCTAGAAAAAAGTTTGATGCCCAAGACTTTGTTACTGAGCAAGGTCTGAAAAGACTGATTTTTGGAACGAATTTTTTTTTTAAGTGATAAAAAGTATTAAAATAAAACTTTGAACTAATCTTTGCTTTTTTTCGAACTTATGTTTTGTGCTGTAATAAAAGTACTGCCTGGTTGTGTCACACAAATGACAAATGTTTCTCTTAACAGCTGCTGTTAACAGTTTGGGGGATAACAGTTTGTTACTATGAATTACTATTTTAACTGAACGCAAATGATCTCGACCTTACTGGCAGTGCGTGAGTGAGCGTTGTAGTTCATATTTGTGCCACATGAAAAAAAAAAGTCCAAAACTATTGAAATGCTGAGCCTCTATTCTCCCCACTGGCTCTCAGCCTTTACATTTCTGCTTCTTCAATTCAGTTCACCCAAACATTGTGGTTCTTTAAACAAAGACACTAAACCCATATTGAATGTAAATACTCAAAAAGATGGTAAATGCTGAAATAGGGTTATACAGTATAGGATTGTCAAAGGAGGGAAAAAAAGCCTGTAATGTACAACATACATAAAATAAAATGAAGTTGTATGTTACCTTTCATCCTCAAAAAATCTAATCCCAAGTCTATTTTATGAGCTTTGTCTTGAATATTAGACATTGCTGCCTCTAACAAGAAGCAGCAGAATATTTACTTAAGATTTGATTGCTTCAGAAAGAAAACCTTAAGGGACGTTACATAAAGGAGCTGGATATTCTCCGTTATCCCTTGGTAGAGAATTGTTCCTAAATATCAGTGTAGATTAAAACAAAGTACTTACACAAATGGAAAATTAACTTGGATTACTTTCAGAAAGAAGATATTTAACTCATACAGCATTCTGTTGGAAGAAGGAACTAAAAGGAGTGGTAGAAGGTAATTAGGGTAAAGAGTTAGGAACTGCAAGATTAGGGAAAGTGAAGAAACAGAATGGAGTTAATAGGAAGGAATTTGTAATATATGGAAAGGTGACAAATAAAAAGATTTTAAAATCTGCTCCTACGCTCACTGACCTTCCCTATCCAAGAGGATGCTAGGGTATGGGCATTTGATTTTGTATAAGGTGAACTTTGAAAACCCAGGTGTTTGACTTCCCTCCTATTGAGAAAAAAATACATAAGGGAAGAACAATGTGTGCTTGGGGCTTTAGAGGTTAGACGTGGCTAAAGCAAGAGGAAAGGCTCATTTGAGTTGAGAGAGTTCAACAGAGTTGTTGACACAGAGTACATCAAATAGGGTTTTACACAGTTCATCTTAGGTGATGCACGACCTGTGCCCTTCCTGTCATTGGTCTTCTCAGCCTTTTTCTTCTCACAGAGTGGAAGTACATGTTCTGCTTATGTCATCAACTGGATGGCCCATGAACCTACAGTTTGACAGTGATTGACACAAGTACAACTGGAAACGATAGACATGTGTTCAGACATGTTTGGAGGAGCTTTCAATGTAACACAGAAGTTTAAATGTAGCAAGTGGCAGTCGTAACTTGAAGCAAGTCATACATTTTTATTCTGGTTTTATATATTTAGGATGTTATTATCTTCTGTTAGTTTGCCTCATTTCTTTAGGTTCTGAAGATGTTTGGGTGAGCCTTGCTAGTGTACTTTGCATGAAGGCACCTGTTTGAGTCCCTGCTAGATAAGAAGGGTGAAATTACATTGCTGCATATTTATGGACTGCTTCCATGTATGTAGGAGCTTTGAAAGGGAACCTATGCCATGTCAAAAAAAAAACAAAAAAAACCAAACCTCTACATCTCTGTGTAACTACATTACAGTCGGTTTATCCAGAATGTGACTGTTCAATCCATTACTTACTGTATGTGTATTAGCATTTAAAAAAAAAAAAAAAGAGGAGAAAACATACAGATCAGGTTACTAGAAAATGCATCTAAAAGCCAGTCTTGCAGAAAAACCTGCCTGGGGATCAGAAAACCTGTCTTCAGCTGGAGGGTATGGAGACAGGGGAAACCAGATGACTCAGTCCTACTCCTAGCATTCGGATTGCCTTTGTTTTGGGCCTGGGTAGTTAATTAGTGGTTTGTCTGTTATTAAGTTGCATAAAATGATTGAGGTCTAAGCCAAGATCTAGTTTACGTGTGTGTAATATTGTGAAACTATTTTCTTTTTCACTTTGCGGGGAACTAGCTATAAGTCTTTTTCCACTGTTAATCATGAAGGAGAGCTACATCCACAGCTCAGGCCAGAGCACGAGCTTACAGAAAAACTAATAGCTCTGAGGTTACTTTGTCTTCGAGATATAGACTTCTGCTGAAACTTAGAATTTCCTCCACAACAGTTCTATTTTGTTGCCGCCTTCTCAAATGTTTGTAGAAACTTTTTGAGCTTTAGCAATCCAGAGCAATTCACAGCCCATGCGTGCAGTGACATAGCTGTCTGTGACCTTCTCGGAGTCCCCTTCTTGGTTGCCTGAATGCATTCCCCTCACATTATTTTTGGTTAGGCTGCAACTAGCCACCAACCTAGAGCCAAGAAAATTGTGCTCTTGGTTTGCTTGGGGTGCCCTGCGTAAATGGGCGTGCTTTGGACTGTGCCCAGGCTTCCGAGTAAGGTTGCTGCCCTTGACCTGAAATAACTGTTGCTCTCTATTCCTCTGTGTAGGACGCAATATGAAGCTGTGTCTACCAATGAGTGTGCTGTGAGCCACACTATACTTTTCTCATTGTAGCTCTCTACACTGTAACAAGGTATGCTGTTGCATTCCATCTTTAATCATTTGAAGTGTATTCTGTCTTTACCATGTCATAGCAGTATCTTGACTGCAAAACTGACCTGAAAACTGTGCAAATAATTGTGAACTATTACAAAGTCGTTTATCTTGCATGTTCTTTTTACAGCTATGAAAATGGCCTAGTGCTATTCTAGAATGTAAGGTCTGTAAAATACAAATACAAAGGTTAGCTAGAGGTAACAACGCTTTGAAAAGCTCCACTTATCCCTAAAACAGATATTCATCCTTTACACTGTGTTGAGTAGAATCTAGTCATCCTGCTTTACAGATGGAAGGTAACATGACCTGAAATTTGAAGCCTCTTTTGCAGTTAAGCACAAAGTAACATTCTCAAACTATTATTTCCTCTTCACTGGTCTTTAAACTGGAAGTCTTGCTTATCTCTCTCTTCATCTGCAGCTCCCTGTTGTTGTGCTTAGCTCGGTGTGGATTGCTTCCACTGAACTTTGTTCTGGACTGAGACAGGTATTTCTAGAGACAGTAATCCTTTAACTCTTTATTGTTTGCTAGTAAATATCACAGAACTAGTATTCCTGAGACCTTCCAGTAACTGAAATCAACAGTCTCTTAAAGGCTTTTCCCAGTTTCTCAAATCACTTTCTTCAGTGGGGTTGAGAATGATCCTTTTTGAGTAACCACCATTGTCGCATGTTTCTTTAGAGAGAATAGCTTCTCTGGTGTGGAAATAGTGTTAAACCCAAAGACTGAGTGCTGTGACCAACACTTGGAGACAGAAATTGTGTGATATTACCATCAAGTTATCTGCCTCCCCCTCGTGCTACACTGCTGCCCTTGAAGTAGGACCAGCTGCCAAATGCCTGTATAGAGTCCTGGAACTCTTTATTAGTTTCTTTAAAATGTCTTGCTGGTTGTGGCTGATCTTGTTTCTTGATGCTGAAGTTGCTATTCAGTTACCATGCATGTATGAATGAAAAGTTTGGTGCAGTTTTGTCATCCCAGTACTGCTGATACCTCTCTTTGCTTGTTGCATGTATGTTTGCTGTAAAAGCTCTGTGCTGTTAAATAATAGGTAGCAGGATACATGTGGAATGCCCCTTTTCCTGAAACTTGTTCAGGTGATACATGTCCCATTATATCTCTAGCCTGTTCATGTTTGGGTAGTTATAGTAAGTTAAGTAATTCTGTTGAACAGCAAGAGCTTGGAAGAAAGCTACCTTTTGTATTTCTACCTTTATTATTTCAGAGAAATAAGTTAGAGCAGTTAAATGTATAAGGTTTTGTGTAGTTTTGAGTAAATGTTACTGTATTAATTTGTGCTTGACTCATGCTTTCAGAATATTCACTCCATATGTAAACTGTTGTGATTACCTTTAAAAATCACATTATTATTTTTA
The DNA here is from genome assembly GCF_036417535.1 of Chlamydotis macqueenii. Taxonomy (NCBI): domain Eukaryota; kingdom Metazoa; phylum Chordata; class Aves; order Otidiformes; family Otididae; genus Chlamydotis; species Chlamydotis macqueenii. The sequence goes on along the minus strand of NC_141563.1, from coordinate 19,153,748 downwards.
AGCTGCAAAGTTAGGTTTTTTTTTTTGGTCACCTAAAGCAAGGTCTTATATTCTCTTAGTATCTGTAATGTAACTATTGAATTTGTTTTGATAAAATCTAATGCCTCAAGGGAACTGATGGCTGGAAGTAAAAAAGCAATCCAAATCTGCGGAAAGGCAGGAGAATCATCTTGGATCTTTCTCATATAGAAGGAAAATGGGAGAAATTAATGGTGAATGGTCACTGCACAGTTCTGAATCTGAGGTAGAGAGGAACAGAAACCTTTTCCCTATGGGACACATTTCACGTTACTTCTGAATCCAGCGCTACTCCAATTCAAACTGTTTGGAAGTTGTTTTTACTTTGGGATCTTTCATTGTCCCAGCCAGTCCAGCTTCAGCCTCAGTACGTACACTCGGGGAAGGGTTTCATTGTGAATACCTTCTGATGAAGTTGGAGTGACTACACTAAAGATCAAAAGTAGAGGTCTTCTGCAATTTGATAGTAGCTGCTTGAATTGTAGTCATATTGATTTAATAAGCAAGTGATTAATTGTACTGTTCTGAGCTGTGCCATAGTTGTTACCCTGTGTCCTGGTTTTTGGCTGAGATGGAGCTAATTTTCTTCCCACGAGCTGTTGTGCTTTGGATTTAGTATGGAATTCGGTATGTGAAGGATGTTGATAATACACTGATGTTGTTAGTTGTTGCTAAGAGATCAAGGACTTTTTCCAGCTTAGATTTTGCTAGTGGGCAGGTAGAAGAAGCTGGGAGGACTATAGCCAGTACAGTTGACCCAAACTGGCCGAAGGAAGTATTCCATACCATACTCAGTATATAAGGGAGGCTGGCCAGCTGGCAGTTCTCTTGCTTTCTCTCTTGGGATCATTCTGAGATTGCTCTTCAGTTCTGTTCCATGATTGTTGCTTGGGAGGGGCTGTATCAGTCGTCAGGTGGTATATTTTATTATTACTATTACCATTATTAGTATATATGATTATTACCATATTTTCCTTTACTGTCCTAGTAAATTGTCTTTATCTCAACCCATGAGTTTTCCTTTCTTTCTGATTCTCTCCTCCATCCCACCCAGGAGGGAGGATGGTGAGTGAGCGGCTCTGTGGTACTTAGTTACTGGCCAGGATTAAACCATGACACCCTACCATATCACCAATTCAAGCATCAGTAGCGCTTGAGCTTCAAGGCACTCCTATGATAATAAAAAGCAGTTTAACTCAAACTGGAGAGTGGTATGTAAGGACAGGGTAATCACTAAAGTTAACATTGCAGTAAGAGGCATCCTTATGTTTCTATTCCAAGCAGTCCTTACACTGTGCTGCTCAGCCATGGCCCCTATACCAGAGGAGTTATTTGCAGTAGAGAATTTGGACGTAGCACTGACCTTCATTCACCAATAAGGCTTGTGGTGCTCCAGTGTTAAATAAATGAGAGGTCTGAAATAATAGAGAGCTTGAATCTATTCCAAACGTTAGAGCTCTCTACTGTAACCAGATAGTCTTGTTGTATTCTTGCTGACTAATTGAGAGTGTTATTTAGTCTTTAAATTAAACATGAATGTGAGCACAGTTCTCACACAAAAAATTCTACAATAGTATAATGGAGTCTGGGGTAGTGCCAGTAGGTATTGGACTGGAAAAAATTAGACTCTTGAGAAGGAAAAGTTCTGCAGTGATCCGTCTGTGGGAGTTTTATTCTAGGCAGAACTATGGCACAGTCTTTTATTGCAAGTAAAATGGTTGTACTTGTTAAAATAACAGTGGGTTTTTAAATTTTAATATCAAAAGCAATGTTTTTGGAACTATATAGCCATGTTTGTTTGGGTTTTTTTGCTTCTAGATAGTCCATATTCCATATATAAGATTTTCCCCTTTCTTTCTGTTTCTACAAATACTTGATTTTTCTCTTCAATTTTATAAATAGAAATTCAAATTAAATTTGAGTTTGCAATTAAATATAAGGTCACTGTTTCTGAACCCTCCTTTCTTTTTAACGGATGATCCGTTTCAATTCAGTTCAGTAGTTTCAGCTACTGTATTTCCCTCAACAGCTACTGTAGGAAAAAAATGTATGAATAAATACATCAAAGGTATTCAACTGCCAGAATAATTCTGGGCCTCATCTTCTTAAGATATTACTATTTTAATTTATTCACTTCTAATCCTTTTAAAGCTGAAATAGCTGTGTGTTGTGAGTGTTGTGACTTCAACATTGGCAGACCTTGAAGCAACAAAACTAGGAATTATTATAAGATATCTGGAAGAGCAGCATACTTTTATTTTGCATTACTGCAAGTCATGAATCATCATGGGAAAATACCCGTATAGTTTGATGACAACTTATTCGCACCTAAGAATACTACTTTTCTCCTAGTCCCAAACCGAGTATGATTGGACTGATCCATACTCAAGGATGCTTTTTAAAGAAAAAGTTAATATTTTGTACCTTGAAAAATTACAAGATGTATTGAGAAGTTTCTTGTACCAGCAATACTTTACTCCTACGTCACCAGGATGTAGTCTATAAATAGATTGTTTCTTAGATTTTGCATGCTGTTACCATTTCCGCAGACATACTTCCATCATGACCTGATTAAGTGTTATCTCTTCTGAACTTTTGTTAAGTTTTTATCCCCTACTTTGCCCTCTGCTCTCCTTCATGTTCTTTGTGTTTTGCACAAATAGTCTTACAAGATTTTAATCTTCTCCTCTCAGGCTTCTGTCTCACCATTACCTTTAATTAAGCTCTTGTTAAACTGGCATATCTCTCTTCTCGCTTGTGTGGTCTCTTCCTTCCCTTCTTTTCTCACATTCTTCTGCTACCTTGCCTCTTCCTTCCTTAATTATTAAGTTATTTCTCTTTATTGGTCAGTGACATTCGCAGATCTTTCTAATAGCCATAAATTAAAATAGACGTGGTTTTGTCCTAGGTATTTTCTTTTCAGAGCTTTAAACCACAAGTGGGAAATGATGCTGTTGATAAAATTGCAGGGTAACTGGTTGTGTGGCAGTCTGCAGTTGTTTTGATGTTGTAGGCAGAAGGAGCAGTGCCTTTCACAGTTTCTGCTTCCCTCTAATTTCCTAGGTGCTGTCTTGAAAGTGTATGAATATTGCAGTTTTAAGGCAGCCTGCTCTCGGTTTTTTAATATGGTGCTTGCATATTCGGAAAGGAAGACAAACTATAACTGTCTTAGATGTCAACTTGCCTTTCTTAAAAGGTGAGGAAGAAGAATAGCATTGTACTTTTGAATGTTTGTTTAGCACTAATGATAAATATTTTTCCTGTAACTGTTCTGTAAAATGCAGAGGAAGGAAAAAGGACAGAATAAAAACTAGCTCCCCTTCTAATGCACACCTTTGGAGGAACTTGGTTTCACAGGATCTGACTTTTTTTTTCCTCAGCAGCGCATGTTTATGAACAAATAATCTTTATATGTAGTAAAATGTGTTATCTGAAAGTCAAATATAATGCAAAACAAATCTGCATGGCTTATGTAGATAGTGCAAAACATCAAAGTTGGCTTGCTTGGATTGCTGAATCTGCATCCCTGTAGTTTTCGTTTGTGGTCAGTTGAACTGTATTGCCATACTTGCACCGTGTAAGCATAGAAACACTAGGAGTTAATGGTATAGAAACCAAGGTAAAGCAGAACTTGGAGATGAAAAAGGGAGACATAGCTTATCTACATGAAACTGAATGCTGGAAGGAGTAAGGTTTCATTAAAATAGTATAAAAACAGCATGTAAGTTTGACATAGAAGGTAGCCCTCTTGTGAAGACACTTTACTGCTTTGAAAGAAATAGATCGGGATATAATCCCAGGCTTTCCTTTCTTTCTCTTCTGTGTAGAGATCAAGACAAAGAAATGTGTGTTAATAACAGGTAAAATCCTTTATTTTTCCCTTTACAGTAAAAGAAGTGGAAAACAAGCATTGCAGAACAATGAGGTAATTCTTTCTTCATGTAATAAGTTTTTAGTAATTTTAAATAATATTTATATTTTTTTTAAGTCCCATAATTGTAGTTTTATTTTGGACAGAATTATGGCTATGGTGCAAATGTGGTTTGAATGATACTTTCACACTTGCACTGGTGAAACAAATGGAAAAATCAGGTTAATCACATATGGCTGAAGTTTGACTGCATAGTGATATGTGCTTGATGTGTACCACATGCTTTTTCATCTCTGTGCATTATGAATGCGTAAGGACTAGTATTGCAAGTTTGGCTGTATGCATAGCAACAAACAACTGACCATAGATCAACGTATGACTGGGATTTGATATTATTTAAAAGAAAAAAGTATGGAACAAGATGTAGAGTCTGACCGTTTCTAAAAAGTACTTCACACTTCTGGTAGGAGGTTTGGCATTTCCCTAGTCGTTTTAGTGCCTGTTAATTCATTTATTTGAAAAGGATATAATATATCTCTTTAAGTCAAGTTTTTTGTTTCATGTTCAAATAAAATACAAGGGCAGAGCCTGTGATTAGAAATGTTGGGTCATACGATGGTATGAATAGATAATAATTCCACGTACTTACATCTTTACTCAAAACTTAAGAAAAGGCTTGCATTGGATAAATATAAAGGTGTATGCAAGCGTCATGTTAACTTCTAGCCAGACCTTGACTGCACTATCTGCCGTAACAGTTATATTTTGTATAGCTATACCTACTTGTAAAAGTCTTAACTAGTCTTCTCTTATATACCTTATTATGCCTCTTATTATACCCATCTCGGATATAATTAAACTGAATGAGGAATTAACAGCCTAAAGAAACAAAACCTCTGGGAAAGAAGATATTGGAATTAATGTAAGTGTGACACAAAAGTAGAAACGGGGAAGAGATTAATAGAAAGGAAGAAAAGGTTCAGCTCAGACGTCAAATATGTTTAGTCAGGTACTCCTAGAAATTTCGTATGTCAGACATTGTGTTTGTCATTTCTGTTACAGAAGAGTGGGGTCATGCTTCATTAGGCCTGGACAGTAATCTTTAGTTGTTGAGACTGCTTGAACTTTTGTGTGAATAATTTTTAATTGAAGTAAGTTTATAATCTACCATATAGCATCCTCTCTGGCTAGAATTTTTATCCGTAGCTTGTGCTCATGTAGTTTTTTGAAAAGGACAGGACCATAGTTGACTTCATCCCATGAAAAACAGATGTAGGCTTATTCACAGCTCATTCAGAGTAAATTTGTGTTTGCTGGGGCTGAGAGCTTGCACTTGTTGCCCATGATGTTGCATATGTAAACAGAAAGGGAAGAGATTAAGTTAGACTCTGTGCAAGTTTCTGTGGTTTAATCATCCTTGAAAACAAACAAAAAAAACCCCAATGGAGTGCTTGATAGGATTGTCTGAGTTGATTAATGGTGAATCACAGGCTACTTTCTTTTGTCTTCCCTATTCTGTCTCCCTAGTTTTTTCTTTCAGGTTTCCTGTCTGAGTATGTTTTAGTATTACTGTAGGCATTGATGACTTGTGTTTTGCATGAGTCTAGGGTAGCAAAAATAGCAAGACTATGTTGATTAGACAGGACTTGTCCTAAGTACACATGTAAGCACTTTTAGTCTGTTCTCAGGATAGAATTCTTATGTTACAACTGTGAAAGGAAAGAAAGAAAAGATACCTGGACCATTAGCTTCTTAAAAAGTATTCAGGCTAGTTAGGACACAAGATAGGGTTATATGGAGTAAACAGATGAAACTGATCCAAATAAAAGGTGTTCAGGTACAGGAGGGGTTTTAAGTGTGGTAGATTTAGCTCGTGAGGAGTGTATTGCACTGTGTTTTAGAAGCACAGGAATAACACGTTCTGGTTTCACTTGAAGTGAGTTTGGGCTGTACAGTCAAGGAGTTTAAACCATGGATGGTCTAGGAAACAAGCAATGTTAAGAGATGGCAGATTGCATTATAACTTGTAATTGGATGTTTTAATGCAGTGGTCTGCGTTGTTTGTATCACTTTTAACATAGATTTGAAATAAATATTATTTTATATCATGGCAGCTGCTTCCTATTGCAATTTGTTTTAATAGCTTGGTTGTCTTAAGATTTCTGTTAGCTGTGAGGGCATACACTCTGGATTCTTACATTTCACTTAGCTTGTGTGAGCAAGTCTTAAATTGGAGGGAAATATTGCAGAAGAAAGGTAGCTGTAAGTAAGTTGGATAGGAAAAATATCACTTCAACATTTAACTAATACATTATAAAAAAACCCTCACTTTTCTTGTTTTGCTTGTTCTATTTGAAGCAGAAAGAGGGAAAGAAGGAGCGAGCAGTGGTGGACAGAGTGTTTATCGCAAGAATATGTCGAATCCTGAAGATAATGGTCCCTAGAACACTTTGTAAAGAGGTAACCATTGCCTGCAATAACAAATAAAAATCAGTATTTTTGGAGTAGAGTTTTCTTTCATAATTACATCAGAATTCAAACAAAAGCATATCCCTTACTTGAATAGGAGTACATTGTGCTATATGTTTAGCAACATACAGCAACATATTGCAATAGCAACATCTTAATATAGAAATTTACATGTATGTTCAGTTGTTAGATGACTACAAAGTTGCATTCTGGTTTCAATTACAAGATAAGCCATTTACTGTCAGCTAATAACTGCTATCTGTAGCATATCTTTTAAAAGGGTATGCAGATTTTGTTTGATTCGATGCACTTCTCTGTGCAAATGCTTTCTATCTTTTAAATAGCATGCTGTTCATCCATAGTTTTGCTTTTGTAACATATCTAGGCCAGCTCTTTTTAGAAAGTGAATTTTTCAAAGAGTCTGGAAGCTACAGGCTGGTCAGCCTTACCATATTCCTAGTAAGGCCGTGAGCAAATCCTCCTGGAAGTTAACTCTGGCCACATTAAGGACAAAAAGGTGATTGCAAACAGCTAGCCTGGATTTATGAATGGCAGATCGTGCCATACTAACCGGATTGCTTTCAGTGATGAGGTGACTGGCAGTGTGGATAGGGGAAGAACAGAGGATGTTGCATACTTGTAATTTTAGCGAAGCCTTGAGACTGTGATCTCCCCTAGTGCTCTGGTAGCCAAACTGAGTTGGCTGGATGACTGGACAATGAGGTGGATGGAAAACTGGCGGGACTGTTGAGTTTAAAAGGGTTTTTTTATCAATGGTACAAGGTCTGACTGGTGATTGTTACCAGTGGCCCTATTTTGAGTGGGGAGTTGGAGTAGGTGACCTTTAGAGGTCCCTTGTGACCTATATGACCCTTTGCTTATGGCAGAAAAGTGTCTTCCTAGAACAGCAGTAACTTCTTTATCCCTGCAATCCTCCATCTTGTAACGTGTGTCTGGTATGTGTTGACCAAATACATCTTTTTAAAAGACAGACCTTCTCCATAGAAACTTAATCAGTATTCTTTAAAAATATTGTATGCTAATGTGTTTCCAGCAAAGTAAGCAAATATTGCTTTAGCTGGGGCTGGCAGGGTAATACGTTTCTGCTAGGTATGGTTGGTCCACTTACTTGTAAAAAAGTGGTGAATTTTATCCATTTTTTTTAACTGTTATACTTCTATTTTTTACTAGACAGGTTATTTGCTGCTTATTGCTGTGATGCTGGTAGTCCGCACATATTGTGATATTTGGATGATTCAAAATGGAACAGTCATTGAAAGGTATGCATAAACTTGTTATTTTTAAACATTCTTTCTTGCATTAATAGGGAAACTAATCTGTCTGAAGACATATTCAGACATTTGATAACTTATTTTTATGAAACAGTTGGAAAAAAATGGTATGGTTGCAATTTTGGGGGAAGGAGGATTTTTGTGTTTTTTGAAATAAAAAAAAAATAATTAACTGTTTTTCTACTGTTGGACACAATTTTGGTTTTTTCAAATCAAAATTCACTTATTAAATGGTTTTCAATTCTTTTAGTCACATTTTGTACGCTGAAGACTCTAAGTCTTATGTTGATCTGAGTGTCGAAGAGGACATGTCAGAATGGCAGCATAGTGGTTCTATGCCATAGACTTAAGTGTTGTTTGGATATTAGGACTGTTACTTCTTCCTAATGAGCTGTTTACTCTTTAGATTGATAAACACAATGCTTTCAATCTTAATGTTTAGAAGGTGCTTTCTAGGCATCTCATTATTCTTGTTGCTCTTGTTGCTTGTTGAAACAAGTCAGGATTTGTCTTTAAGTGTGATCAAAATCATATTGTATCTCAGGAGAGACTCAGTGCTTTGTAGAATGGAAGGACTGCTTTGCTTCTTTCTTGTGAGAATCTATGAAAGCAAAGAAGGAAAGGAACTGGTATTCTGTGACTGTGAATTTCTGAGCCCTTAATGCAGGCAGTTACTGCAGGAGCAGAAGGGAGATAATTGCAGAAGTCTGTTGTACTTCATCTTACAGCTCATACTACAGGTTTCCACAATGAATTTTTTTTTTTTTTCTCTGTATGGTCCACTGAGACATTGTCCACTGAGACATGCTAGTTTATACTTTCTTGTTTCTCTTGTAACTAACTCTTAGCTGATGGTTGCTTACAGTGCTATCATTGGCCGCAGCAGAAAAGATTTCAAGAAATACTTGTTCAACTTCATCGCCGCAATGCCTGCCGTAAGTGTTTTTCTTGTGCCAGTCTTTTAGTAGAACATATTTTAAATGTAAATTAAGAGTTTGATGAAAAGATCTTAAAACCCAAGGAAATTAGTTTTTACATGTAGATCTGTATTAAGAAACATTTTGTTTTCTAGTTCCAGTGTGTGGGAGACTTTATCAGCATGTTTCACGATTGATTGCAACTATTTTTCTAACAGATATGTTTAGGTTTTTCAGTTGGTTTTGTTGATGGCAATTTTGATTGACATTAATGTGTCATCTATCATACTGCATAATAACATCTTACAGATTGGGTGATATTTCAGTATTGTAGGTTTGGAGTTCTTTTGACACCATTTGAAGATGAAGATTTCTTCTTAGTCTTTAATTTTTATATATTTTTTTACGGCTTTTTCTGAGACTTGGGATTGTTTGATGAGGTGAGATCCATTGGGACTTGAGTTTTAAAAAATGTAGACAGAAACCTAATCAGTGGTCCTGAGGACACTACATGGTTGGCCTTAGGTGTGTTAATAGTGTTATTGACTTCAAGAGAAGAATTCACCTGTTCTAAAGTGTTTGCACAATCTATGCTGCAAACTGGTCTAAGTATATTAAATCTTGTTAGCTAAATTTTAAATACTGTCTCTTATTTTAGATCTCTTTAGTGAATAACTTCCTGAAGTATGGTCTAAATGAATTGAAACTTTGCTTCCGAGTAAGGCTTACCAGATACCTCTATGAGGAGTATCTTAAGTAAGTAACACCTTGTTAATGTCTAACGGTTTTAAAAACTGAATCGATTAAAATCAAACCAAATAATTTAAAGTACATAATACGAAAGTAACAAGGTGCTTAATAGGTTAGGTGTACTGTTTAGAAAAGCCTTTTGGTTGCAATTAACTTGCAGTTAAGGATGAGTCGCTTATTCAGGTTGTATACGGCACAAAGCAAAGTTGGCTCAATAAAGAAAAACAGTAAGGCACTCTTTCGCTTCCATTGCTGGGTCAGCTCCCAAAGTACTTCAGTTGCTTTCATATAGGGCTAATAATCCTGCTGACTAAATTGTATACGTGAACTTGAGTAGCTACTTATGTCCTTCTGCACCGAATTTCAGTTGTCAGGTGTCCTGGTGCAGAGTTTCAGGGTTTTCTAACTCTTTAAGTACAGCAGCAGTGCATAGAGCAGCATGGGCCTGAGCTTCAACTAAGACATCCTGGAGCCTAAACAGTTCTGCAGGATTTAATGTGGATCTGATCAGGGAGAAGCACAAGCTATGTTGACTCCATACAGTCATTTAATGTTTGCAGTACTTTCCATCTCAGTTGTATGAAGCAGGGGGGTTCCAGTTGTTTGAGATCCCAGGTAATGATTTTTTTTCTGACACTTAGCTGTTGTTTTGTTTCAGATCTTATACGTACTACAAAATGGGAAATCTGGACAACAGAATAGCTAATCCAGATCAACTCCTTACACAGGATGTGGAAAAATTCTGTAACAGTGTAGTGGACCTGTACTCGAACCTTAGCAAGGTAAGTATTTTCAGAGAGAACTGAGTAGTGAAGTACTTTTTAATATGGTATGTACTTTATCTGAAGATCACGATGCTTTTATGTTCAATTCTTGAGTCAGTGTTTTCAGGAAAATGTCATGTGGCTGAGATTCCTTTTGCTTCAGCACTTAACTTGTATGATAGGTTAACCAATGTGCTTTTAATGCAGAGCTATAACTGTTTTTGGGGTGGTTGGTGGTTTCTGGACCATTTTACATTCATGTTATGTTGGTGTTCTAATGCTGGTGTTTTTTCCTATGCTTCTCTTACAGCCTTTCTTGGATATAGTTTTGTATATCTTCAAGCTAACAAGTGCAATAGGAGCTCAGGTAAATTGAGTGATGTTTTTAGCATTGTGAGCAATTTTTCCCTTCTTTGGTTATAGCCTTGTATCTATTGGGAGTTTGAGGAAAACTCTAGATGTTAATTATAGATTCATCCACTATTTGAAGGGATATGCTGAAAATACACTTTACACTTAATGTTTTCTGTGCTTTAGTGCTCTCTGTCTTGAGGCAAGCAAAATAAAAAACAGAATTCACAGGCATTCGATCTGTTTTAAGAAACCAGAAAGTTCTTTATTTTCTTCTAGCAGTTACTTGGGAATCTCGGTTAGTACAGTACCCTTCTGGCTGCTTTTATCTTGTGTGACTTCCATTTAAGAGAGAAAGTAAGTTTTCTGTTTCTTTGCAGCCTCTATAAAGGGGAACCATTCCTTGCATTGAGCTGCATGACCATTATATTCTTTTCACCCTCCTAATAAGATCATAGAATCATAGAATCTTTAAGGTTGGAAAAGACCTCTGAGATCATCAAGTCCAACTATCAACCTAACACCACCATGACTACTAAACCATGTCCTGCAAGGTCACATCTACACTTTTCTTGAACATATCCAGGGATGGTACCTCCACCACTTGCTTTGGCGGCCTGTTCCAGTCCCTGACCAAGATGAAACATTAGAGAATAATTCTTTAGCTTAGTCAAGTGATACATTATGGAAAATATTCAGGGTTTGACAAGAAGTAGCTCTGGGACATGTAATGTAGATTTTGTAAAAACAGACTGCAGTAAGGCATAGCTGAACATAGGTAATTTTTCCAGTCTCATATGTCTTTGCATTGCTCTTATTACAGACAGTTTGTGCCCAATTCAGTTTATGCCTTGGTTCTATGCCATGCCACACTTCACTAGTATATAAGCACACTGTTTGCGAGCCCTGGTCTATTGCAGCTTAGGATCCAGAAGAGTAAGAGATCCTGACCAGGACCACTTGAGAGAAGCAGGAAATGTGTTGGAGATGTATGGATCAAAGAGGAGAATGGGATTGAAATATTGACTGATATGACAATGTAGCAAATGCAGAGAGAAAGAAGTAGATAGAAATGAAGGAGAGGAAATGAAAGGACCAGGAACTTATTAATGAAATAAGCTATGACAGTGGAACACAGAGATCACACTGGGTGGTAAAAATTTGAGAAGACTGGGATGAGAAAGGCATCTGGGGCCAAGAGAACTAGTAAGATTAGTAAAACACTATCTACAGCACAGATAAAAGGAACATGATGTGAATTGCAGGAGTAATTGAATTGGTAATGTAAACACATGGAAGGTGAGAATCAGGGGATTCCTGCTTTTTGGGCATTTTGGATAGAGATGTTGCAGTTTGACACCATCTAGATGGTAAGCTTTTATTCTTTTCTGATATTCACAGGGTCCAGCTAGCATGATGGCGTACTTGATAATTTCAGGGTTTTTCCTTACACGTTTGAGGAGGCCAATTGGCAAGATGACTATTATAGAACAAAAATATGAAGGGGAGTACAGATACGTCAACTCACGACTTATTACAAACAGGTATAGATTTACTTGGATGGCAAGATATAAGTGACAAAGTAATACTGTGGTGTAAATGGAAGCTGTGTGTTAAAATGTATCTGGAAAGTCTGATGCTTTCAGTTCCAAGTAAAGTGTTTGCATCTTTATGCAGATTATTATTAAATAATTTGTATGTGTATTATATTCCTAATTCAAAAGACAAACTATAGCTAGGGTATAATAAGCTTATGTTCTGCTGTTGTGAGAAGGTACAGACTATTATTTCATAAGGTAACTGAAAAAAAACTATATTCCTTTGGTTTATGGCTGACTTTTTCAAAGACTGTTTCACAAAATGAAGTTGCATTCTTTGAGTTTGTTGTTTTTTTTTTTTCCTTTTTTTAGTGAAGAAATTGCTTTTTATAATGGAAACTTGAGAGAAAAACAGACTATTCACAAAACCTTCCGTAAACTGGTAAGACTACTTTTAACTTTTAAAACATTTTAAGCAAAATTTAAATTAATTTAATCATAGTGATTCCTGACGTATATCAACATAAATTGAATTATAGTGGCTTGCTGTTTATGCTGCTACAGTCATCGGATATAAAAATAAATTAGGCTATAAGCAGAACATAAGTTTCTGATAGAATGGTCTTTCTCTTGCCACTTGCCTCCTTTTCACCCACCACAATTACTGTTCTTGCTGTTTAGTTTCACACCTAGGTTGTTTTGATCTAGAGTGCGAGTCTTTGCTAGCAGGGACACTTGTGCAGTGCTTGTCACAGTTAGGTGACAGATGTTGGTGTATTTGTGACTTACTGAAAAATAACTATATATGGAATCAAACTTCTGTAAAATAATAGGATAGTAAAACAGGTACTGATACAGTTTGACCTTTTTTCTTTTGTAACTTACCAGGTGGAACACTTGCATAATTTCATCCTGTTCCGGTTCTCTATGGGTTTCATTGATACTATCATTGCCAAATGTAAGTGTTTGTCCAGTGCTAATGGACTGCTTGTAAACTGCAAAGTGCTATACGTTTTACATGCGAATTCGCTCTTTTCTTATTGCTTCAGTTAATGTGTAGCTTAATATTTACTCTTAAACTGCAGATCTTGCCACTGTGGTTGGTTACCTGGTTGTTAGTCGTCCATTTTTGAACCTGGCTGATCCTCGTCATCAGAACAGTACTCATGCAGAACTTCTGGAGGTAAATAGAACAGAATTAAACAATTTCCTGAATTTGAATTTTGATAGTCTACATAAAGAAACTTTCTTTTACTCTAGGATTACTACCAAAGTGGAAGAATGTTACTGAGAATGTCTCAAGCTTTGGGCAGGATAGTGCTAGCAGGCCGCGAAATGACAAGATTGGCTGGGTAAGCTTAATAGTGGTTGTGTAAAATAATCTTTCTTAAAGTTAGGTTGTTCCTGTTTCTCAACTCATTTTAAGAAACTGACTGTAGAATTAAAACAAAATGAGCTTATGTGCTTTGTTCATTGCAGCACCCTAAAAATCTGGAAATTAAAAAAGTTTTATGCTGAAAACATATTTGAAGAGATGCTAATTGTGCCCACTAGTAATTTCATATCTGAATAGTAGCAGCGTACAGATTGAATGTTTAATTGAAAAGATGTTGTCAAATGCTTGTGAATCAATTATGTATTGATTATTTACCAAACCTATTTTTTTACCTCTTAAGAAGAAAAGTTATCAAATATTTGGCTATTAGAGGAAAAGGTTCTTGTAAATATTGTGAATATTGGACAATTCTAAAATGTAAACATTCTGTTTCTGTGCTGGGTTGAGTAATTTTTGTCATTTTGACAGTTTAATAGAGTACTCATTAGAGCTTCTATGGATTTCTAAAACTTAAAAATTAATTACTTACAGTTTGGTTTTTTTGTTTTTGTTTTTGTTTTGTTTTAGTTTCACAGCTCGAATTACAGAATTAATGCAGGTTCTGAAGGACTTGAATAGTGGCAAATATCAGCGTACTATGGTATCACAAGAAAAAGGTAGATATGATGTAATATGAAATATTTGCATCTCTGTGTAGTGCTCCAGTTTCTAATACTTTTTTCTTCATTTAAGATGCAGATAAAAAGCAAGCTTTACCTTTGATACCTGGATCTGGAGAAATTATCAATACTGATAACCTTATCAAGTATGTTTACAAAGTTTCCACAACTTCAGTATTTTAAACATAGTCTGGTTTTTAAGTCTTTCCCTTAAAAGCAGGGGGGAGGTGAGCAGAGAAGTCACTCATTGTATATTGTAGAACTGATGGAATACACTGCCACTAGCAGGTTTGGAGACCGAAGGCTTAGAAGGATTCAAAAAACAAATATATGAAGGAAAAAAAAAAAAAATCTGTAGATGTTTGTTAAATGCTAAGCTGCCACTTTTGGTTCAAGAACTTACTTAGCTGTTACTGTATGGAAACTGGGACAGTGTACTGAATGAAGTACTACTGAAGTCTTGCCCTATTCCTTAAATCTCTGCGTAAGCATGCGGTATTAACTGCTTTTAGGCAACTGGGTTTTGGGGTTTTTTCTTTGTTTTCTTTTTTAACATTGCAATACAAATAGGTTTGATCATGTTCCGTTGGTGACACCTAATGGAGATGTTTTGATTCAAGACCTTAACTTTGAGGTAAGTTTTTTTTTTTAATATGAATTTTTATGAATATAGAGAACTATATTAATAAAAAAAATTTAAAGTGAAAATTATTATTTCAGAGGCAATCTGATTTATAAAAAAATGTGCAAACAAAAATGGAGAGCTGCTTATATGGTATGCTTAAATTTGAACAAAATTAATTATGATTTTTTTTTTTCTAAAACATTAAATTGTTTTAACGAAAAATGTTTTCATTGTTACAAGTGTGTTTTCTTTGAGCTGCAGTTGGTGCTAAACAAGTTGGGGGGGGAAAAGAAAATAGTGGTGGAAATTGCCCATTGGAATGTCAGAAAATACTATGTATAAACCTACAAGGATACCAGTTTGTCCTGTTGTTTGTAGAAGCTTGCTTTCTTTTTCTTTCTTTCTCTTTCTTTTTTTCTTTTCTTACTTCTGTAGAAGTATTTTCTTGCTACACTTTTAATGTGTTGACTTTGCATTTTTAGGTTCGATCTGGTGCAAATGTTCTGATTTGTGGGCCAAATGGGTGTGGGAAGAGCTCGCTTTTTCGTGTTCTTGGTGAGGTAAGGGAACTTTTTAAAATAAACGGGAGAATCCAAAGCACTGTTGTAATTGGACTTTTTTGATCAAGTTTAAACCTTTATCTCATTGCAGTTGTGGCCTTTGTTTGGTGGGCGTTTAACAAAACCTGTAAGAGGAAAGTTATTCTATGTTCCCCAGGTGAGGCAAAGTACTTTAATTGGCAATAGTGTTCTGTTTCTTCCTACTTTGACTATATTTAGAAATATTTTACCTATGTTTTTTGTTTTCTAACTGTATCTCAGAGACCATATATGACTCTTGGAACACTCAGAGATCAAGTTATATATCCAGATACTTTAGAAGATCAGAGAAAGAAAGGGATTTCTGACCAGGTAATGATAATTAGTTCACTAACTCTTTGTCTTGCTTAAGATGAGTAATGCCTCAGATTTAAAAACACTGAAGTTGCTATTAAAAACACTGCATTTAGTTTGTTTTAAATATTTATCAGGGTTGTGATAGTACATCAGTGTAATAGTATAGATATAGTATATAATATAGTATAACCCTTTATAAGCTTTTTCAATCATTTATTTATTAAGTTCTCTTAAACTGTTTATCATTCTTGTGTCAATAAAAGGTGCTGAAGGAGTACTTGGATAATGTCCAGCTGGGTCAAATCTTGGAACGTGAAGGAGGCTGGGATAGTGTTCAGGATTGGATGGATGTACTCAGCGGGGGAGAGAAACAGAGAATGGCAGTATGTCTCAAAAACATAAATACTTAAAAAATACAAGACATAAGTTGAAAATGTAATCTGAATTGTAATATTTTTTTTACTAAATATTAATATTTAACTTAAAGAAGAACCCCCAAAATGTGTAATACCTGAATACTGAGAAAACAACTTAAAAGAGTGCATATTGTACTCAAAATTTAATAGGAAATGACCTTTTACCATGCCTTACACTTTGCTTATATAAACAAGATTTTTAAAATAAATAAAAAAAAAAACAAAACATACAGCACTCTGATTTTCAGGCTTCAGTGGGTGCTAACTTAGAATAAATTCCCTTGCCACAGTAAATTTTTGGACACTAATTCTTAATTTGACTTCTAACACTACATTATTGGTTGTAGTTCTGTATCCATAGTAGCTTTTCGGTTTGCATTCCAGATGGCAAGGTTATTTTATCATAAGCCTCAGTTTGCAATTCTGGATGAATGCACCAGTGCTGTTAGCGTTGATGTAGAAGGCTACATTTACAGCCACTGCCGGAAGGTAAGCTCTTTGTTTCTAGAATTATACCTCTGTATGTTAACAGGAAACTTGAAATGATACGAAGTGTGCTCTTCCTTATGCCTAGTGCAGATTACAAAAAAAAAAAAAAGGCAGTTTAGAAGGGCATGCAAGGAGAAAGACACACTAGAATTCAGTAATTCAATAATTGTTTTGTAGTTTTAAGATAATTTAGATTTACGTGTGGCCTCTGTATATCAGAGTACTCTTACTAACTGGTAAGTAACCTTACTTTTCCAGATAAACTCTTAGAATGTCAAATAATCTAAAATTTTATACTGCTTTGTTGTTCAAGAGGTTTCTTTTGGCCAGGGCAACAGAAGTGAAAGGCTGAAAATTCATATTTTCATGTATTTTGAGATATGAAAAGCCAAGCACTCTAGGAAATAAAATTATGAGATAAAATACAATTTTCTTTTTCTTTTCCCTCTTATACTCACCTCTTCAGATTCTGTCTAGTGCCATGTGAAATATCAGTAAGATTCAATTTCACACCCCTAGCCTGGGAAAGAATGAGTTTGAAATAACATGATTATTAGGTAGCACTGTTCCTAGAATGGTACTGGAGCAAAGCTGTGCATCCACTGAAATATGCGCTTGAAATTTGAAGTGGGAACTTAAGGAACCTTCTGTGGTAGTAAATTGATGCTAGATGAGGACTCTGCAAAAAAATGAACATTATTTCTTGAACTAATTTTTCCACATTAGTATCAATACCCTGACAATTTTGTAAGTCTATTTTGCATATACTTGTTACTCTGTTAACCTGAATGTTCATTTGTACTTTTGTTTTAGAGCTGCTGTTGCCAAGTGGCTAATGCATGTTACTGAAAAATAGAATTCCTGGTTAAGCTGTCCTTGCAGAAAGAAAATGTTACCCTGTTATATCATCAGAGCCTTTTTTTCCTTTAATTGGCCCTACTTTTAGGGATGCATAAGTAGTTGAGTTGCAAGGAAACAGAGGCAGATTATTCACTTTTAAATTGTCCCTTTAATTTTATAATTCATTAATGGCTTTTGTGGTTTTGGTTTTTTTTTTGCTGTTAAATCGAACTTCTTTAATCACCAGGTTTGTTGTTTTACCTGCCTCCTACTTCACCTCCTTTGTCCAGTTCATTCTCCTTTTTGCCAAATCATTAGGAGCAAAAGAATAGTGAAATCAATTAAAAAAGATAAATCTCTCCTGCTTTTTTTTTAACTGTAAAATCTTGCACTAAAGCTACAAGTGTATACTGTTTTAATAATAGAATCTGGAAGTTTGTGTTTATGAATTTAAGCTCTTCAGCTGATATCATGCTGAAAAATAAGTAATACCTAATCCATGAGAAAAATTAAGTGCCTTGTTGTGTCTATTTTCTTCATGTAGGTTGGCATCACTCTCTTCACTGTCTCTCACAGAAAGTCACTCTGGAAACATCATGATGTATGTAGCCCTTGCTTTTGCTAAGGGTATCTGTAGAGGGTAGAGGATTTGTTGTTTGACTTAAATTGACTTTACAATTCAAGGTGTTTTCATTTTACATCCTAGTAGGTCATATTCTGTTTTTTAAAAGTTTTACTTTCATAATCCAGTTGCACTATTTGAAATATTCTTACACTTATGAAGGGAAAAGTAACCAAAAATTCTTAAATTTATCTGTGAAAGTAGCCTCAAAAATATGAAAAGCTTACTAGAAACTTAAGCCTTATTTCTTAGTCTTAAAACCCCCTTGAACTAGAATCCAGTAAACAGCATGGAGGTTTTGTTTTCAAAGTGCATAATATATCTACGCATTAAAAAAAAGTTTGTCTCTAGTACATGGACTTACTTTCTTCCAAACTAAGTCTTTACTATTGTTATTTTTTTATGCAGGCAGACTGTATGTGTGGGGCAAAAAATACTGAATTAATACACAGGGATGACTGTGTAACTTAAGTATATTGTCACAAAATCCAAGATAGCAGTGTTAAGTCTAGGTGTGACCATCAACAGACTGATGGATGATATGAACAAAACCAGTTTAACTCTTTTTCTAGAGACTATTGGATTTAATGAAACATGAGGTGGGAGAAGCTTACTCTCTGGCTAGCTGAGTTTAAGATTTTACTTTAGAACTACTTTATAATTTATTTAGGCATTTATAGACCTGGTAATCTTAGGTAGTTGATAACATACGTTCTTTTATTTTAGTTTTACTTGCATATGGATGGCAGAGGAAACTACGAGTTCAAGAAAATCACTGAAGACACAGTTGAATTTGGATCTTAGTCATGAACTGAACTGCTACAGAGACTGATGATTACAGAAGTGTGTAGAATGGCAGACACTGTACAATAAAACTACTCAGCTTGTTTTTTAAACAAATTAACTAGGATAACAAACAAGCTGTTAAGCGTTTACTGTTATGTAGGATATTGCTAATTGTGTATATGTTGGTTTAATTATTGATATGTACTAAGAATGTCCTTATTCTTGTGGTTTAAAAACCTGCCTAAATTAAATTGGGCTTAAATTAGTGTAACCTGATTCATCCTGGGATGCAAACCATTTGAAATCAGCTGATTTGACCTTTGTAGACCTTCTTTCCCTTCAGTGAAAAGCCCTGTTAAAATTAGGGTTGCTACCTCTCTTGTTCCTGCAAAGCAGTCTTGGATTTTTGCTCTGTTCTATGCATATTTCTGAGTTATTTCACACGGTGCAGGACATTCTCCCATCTTCAGATCTGTGCCCTGGTAAATGAAAGAGCCTTTTCCTTGACCAAGCCTTGTGATGTAGCCAATATGCCCTTGCTGATAAAGAATGGACTGAACTTAAAAGACAACTAGTTCCTTCTGCTAAGAAAACCTGCTTGTTCTTTGCTGGGTTTTGCATTCTCTTTAACATCTATCTGTCTGTGCAATTCTCTCTGCTGCTCAGTAATCCCGTTCTCTCCCAATTTAGCAAGAACTTCATCCATCCCCCACCCCAGCTGCCCTTTTTCTGTCAGAGAAATACTATGGTAATGAAGAGTTGAGAGAAGGTTGAGGAAGGAAAGGACTACCTCCCCCCCAAAAAAGGTAAAAGTGATGTTCTGTGTATCAAGTGATCTTGTACATGTTTTCGGCTCTGAAGAAATGAATGGCTCCCACAAGGAGAAACAGAAAAGACTGTGGGTCCAATCATTCTTCTCTTGAAATCAGTAGAGGTTAGAACGGACTCTAAAATGTTAATGTGTGAAATAGCAGACTGTTGTCTGTCCTGTGTGTGTTCAGTCCTGTAATACAGCAGTTGCTTTTTCCAAGTTCCTCCTTCTCTCTCTCTTCGAAAAATGGGACCTCCTCATGATTTTAGCTGCCCTTCAGATCTGAGTTGGAAAGTAAGTGATAATGATACTTCCTGTTTGGTCTGCTAGGCTGTGAAATCTAAAATGATACTTTCATCCTTCACATAGATTCTCTTATTTGTCCTCAAGTTTCTTCATTTCTGATACAAATTATTCACCAGTGATTCTCACTGTTGTCTAAGCATATTTAGTCCCTATTGGTTTCCTTGTTCCAGTTGCCAAATCCCCTTGAAGCAACCAGACTCTTTAAGTAGTTTATTGTAACCATTTTTTCCACACAAATAATTATTGTGGTTGCCATATGACTTTGACAAACATAAATGCAGCAAGGTGATTTTTGTGATCAGGGAATAGGAAGGTATAATTCGAACTGAATCACTGTTAGGCTTTAAAAAAAAAATTGCAATACCTTTTGAACAGTGAAGGTCTAGTAGTTTTTTAGTGTACCATATAATACAGGAATGCACTACATGAAGGCATGCATAAAATATGCAATAAATCTGTTCTCTCTGTATCTTTTATCATCTTTTATAAAATGGATGTGTACTTGGATGCACCGCTGTCCATTAATTTTTAACAAATTTGATTAATCATCTTTCAGATTGAAATTGCTACCTGTTAATATTTTTCTTGTTATCATAGTTTTTGCCCATACTGGTCAGTACTACTGTTCTTTCATAGCACTCAAATACAAATAGCTGTCCTGGTATAAAAACCTAGTGACCGCAGTAGATTCGTAGTATAATGCATCAATGAAAATCAAAAGAAGCCTCTCTGAAGTGTAGCACATTCAAGAGAATAAGGTACCAGAATAAATTTTTGTACTTGATCCACAAGAAGGCAAATAGATAACGCCTGTTACTAATTTTTTTTCCTGTTCATTCAAATTCTAACATTAGCCATAAAGTAGCAGGTAGCAGCATGCTGTATCTGGGGTAGTAGTCTATTTTTAAATTGTAACCATGAAAATAGTGATGCCAGCTGCTTTTTTTTTCTCTCTCTTTTGTGAAAGTTCTCAGCACAAATGCAACTTTTTTTTTTCTTGGAAGGGATATTTTAGTAGTCTTTTAGAGAAAAACAAAGGAAAAAAAACCTCTAAAATGAGAGAGTTGCTGTTATCCTTGTGACTAAGGCAGACTTTGCAGTGGAGTGGTGAACTTGGGATACTTTAATGTATTTTAACACTGACAAGCAAAACCACACTCAGCACACTTATGTAGCACCCCAGCAGCCAATCCCAAGGTACTTTACTATTTAATGGATTTTTGTGTAACATCAGATGTATTTTAAAAACTAAAACAAAAAAGTTAAAAATCAGACTCCATAACTAAGGAGGAATAGGTTTGCCTTTAGATGCCATTAAGTTCATTGAAACTGAGGGTGCTATGATCTCCTTAGGGCCAGGACTTAGCGTTTCTAAATATACTGGAAGGAAATAAAAATATTCTTCTGCACTTGATTGTAAGAGAGGCTTATAAAGAAAGTATAAAAAAGAATGATGTTTTAGAATGATAATCCTAAAAGGCCTTACATTAAAGTATTTTGAGACAGACTTGGTCTAATGAAAGATAGTAAAAAAATCTAATGAAAATGATCCAAGTCTCAGTTCTGTTGCAGAATTGCACTGTGATACTGTATTTTAGCTGTTAGATCTTTTTAATAGCACAAGTTGGAAGTCTGTAAATTGGAATTCTGAGCTGTCTTAGTAAGACAAAGTACTGATGAATATTTTCAGTCTCAAACTGTTGGTTCTTTGAAGATGGTACTGGTAATAGTCAGATTGGCTGCATTTCAGCAGTGGTGGGAAACATTCCTGTATGTAAATACTGTAAAGTGCTTTGGAGGGGGAAATGGCGCTGTATAAATGTAAGACATTAAGTGCCTCTGAAATAATAATAAATCTAAAGATAAAAATATATCTAGGCTTTTTATGCTTCTTGATGATGTGATTAGGAATTATGTTACAATATGGTCAATGAATACTCAACAAATCTCAAGTTACTTACTGAGCTGATTGACTTGTGTTCAGCTTGTATAGTCTGTAGTACTGTCTGAAATTCACCCTGGAATCAGCCAGATGATGCCATCCAGTTCTAGGCTTAACAAAAAACATGAGCTCAGTCATTGAAGATATGTACTTAGAGCAATTGGATTATAGGTGAGTTAATCTGTTTTAAGTCTGCACTGACTCTGACCTCTCTTCTCCCCTTTGTCCACTGGCTGCTTCTTTTCCCTTCAGGTTTATTGATTTTAAAGGGGTGTGGGCCTGAATAAGGTTAACATAATATCAGTACTTAATGTGGTAATTCTTTTGAGTGCTCCTTCATCTTTGTGCTTTGAGGAAAACAGGATAATCACTCTCCACCTTTATTGTATTTCTGATTTTTTTTAATGTTTTTCTTTGTTGTGGTAGACATACCAGCTATCAGGATACTTGAAACTCAGTAGTGTAAAAGTAAAACCAAGATATGTTTGAATGAACTGATTTTAAGGGTCTTTTCTTGTGAACACTGTTTTCTAATGCTAATTAGTACTGATTTTTCCATCTCTTAGCTGAGATTAGTTCTGCAGCAAGTGTATTGTGTAGCATTCTTAAAGGGCAGAGCTCCCTTTGAAAGGAAATTCCTCAACCAAGGATTTAGCCTAGAAATCTAAGTGTCACTCGACTTAGCTGATGAGCTGGAGAGACGAAAAAAAAAGAACTTCTGTGTTGTGGATGTGATGTTTAATACTTAAATTTAATATTTAGAGTAGTCTGAAGTCTGTTACTAGTTCAGCTCTGGGCCCTCAGCTATCCACTTTATTCCAAATGCTTGGTGTGTATGCCTCAACACTTCAATTCTTCCTTATGTAGAGGAAAAACATCAGTTCCTGGAGCGGTAGGACTAAAACCATGGAGCAACAGATTCAAACTCATTTTTAAGGATCAATCACCATCTTTTGAGGATGTTCACTAGCCTTGGTCCAGTATTTCTGAATGTTTGATAACGCTCCAGACAACTGTCCCTTCTCAGCACAAATTAAGCTTTCTTGACAAGGCTTTGGGTGATTTTTTTTTTTTTGTAGGTGATGGTACTTTCTACAGGACTAGCATGAGACTGGAATAAGCTGCAAGGTGAACAGTACATCACTGTGAACCTTGTCATCTCAAGCGCAAAGAGTGCTTTGCTGCATAATGGATGTATTTTTTCCTAGTGAAAAAAGCCCCAGCAGGCAAGACACACAAAAATCCAACCTACCTCTGACCCTTGTAATTCTCCTGGGAAAAGTTGGCACTGTAAGCTGTGTCCTAGGCAGCGTGCGTGTTGCAGGGATGTTTCTTGCCCAAACATGGCACAGACAGAACGGAGTAGACATATCTGGCTGGACAGCCCAAATATAAGATTACTTCAGCACTGTTTGAAAGTGACTTGTGCTGTAAGAAAATTCTGGATGTATTGCCACTTCATTAGCTCTCTCCTGTGTACTAGAGAAGATGACTAGTGAGAAACAAAGCAGCATGTAGTGCTACCATGTCAGGCACTTGACAGGCTTTTTAATTAAATCACATCTAGTACTGACAACTTAAATGACTTATGATTCTTCAGAATAGGGAATTCAATCTTCATGTTTCTTAAATCTATAAAGAAGAAATATCCTGTGGATTAGACTGGAAAGAAATAATTTAGTGATTCTTCCATAGGATTCAGCTCTCTGCAGACTTGACAGAGTGCATCACCTAATCTTTGGTGTTCTGATATGGTCGAGAGGTGTGAAAAAACATTAAAATGTCCTATCATCAAGTTAGGAGTTAAAAATCCATTATTAACATTTCTATATAATTGTCATACATACTGTGAGATGTCATAGAAACATCCATGATAATGATAACCTGAAATCCAACTGTGGAAAACAGTAGGGAGAAAAAGTTACCTTGGTTTTCAAGAAAAAATAAACCACAACTTTTATCTGTCAAGAAGAAAATCAACAGTGTGCAAGTTCATTTTTTTTTTTTATAAAGCTACTGTTCAAAACACTTATTTCTATGTATAATGTGTTTGCTTCTTTATTAGGTGTAGATACCAGTTGGTTTGTGCCAGTCCTTTTCATGAGCATGGAAAGAGGTTTCTTGGTTTTATGAATCAGTGATGTGCTGCTGTTTGGGAGGAGGTTGGTTGGTTTTCCCTTCACATGTTGTGGTTCCAGGCTCTTGCTATTGCTTTGGGTACAGTCAGATTTTTTTATTAATGATGCCTTAAACTTCACCTGGAAGTTTAGAATGGCTGTGCACGCGGGAGATTCCTATAGTATTTCTGTTTATATGTTTTGATGAAACGTACCTTGTCATGTGCATTCAAATGTCAGGTGAAACTGGTTTCATCTTGAAACAGAAATATAGTCAAGGTAGGTTACTATGAAAGCAATTTGTCTTTTATGTTAAAACCTTAGAAACATGTTATCTTCAGAGTTTCTTGTCCATCTTGGAACTGCTGCATCATTTTCTTTCCTTTTATTCAAAAGCGGAGCCAGATGACAAGCAGTCTGGAACTTCAGACTGAACCTGTTGGAATAAATTGAAAAATATGACAGAGTCAGGATTTAAGTAAAAATAATACATGTAAACATCTGGTGAAATTCCATGGGGATTGACTTTGGAAACTAAAGACATTTTGCCAGTAATCCTGCAAGGAATGTAACAGTGCAAGAATCATCATCCAACTGGCATTTTAAAATAGGAGAGAAGGGGAACTTGGACAGTCGGCTTCTGTGGAATGTATCTTTCACAAACCAGGCTTAACAATAACAATCTCTCTCACACTGGTTAGAAACCTCACTCTTAGTGACCTTTGGCAAGTTTGACCCATAAATATTCAATACAATGGCTTTTACTGGCAAAAGGCACTCTTGTGCTATAGTTCCCAGCCCTGTTCCCTGCTCTGCTTGTCCACAAACCAACATCTTTATTGCCCACCCCTTGTTCTGGGAAACAAGTGGCATCCACACATGATGCTGCACCAAAATAGAACAGAAACTGGAAAAATGAGGTCAGTGCTGTCTGGACCAAACTAAGACTGCTGAGATTGGTTTGCTTGGGTAGAAATAGGGAACTCCACCTACATGACTGAGCAAGTTTTCTGCATTAAAATAATTTTGAGTTTGGCACAAATCACAGCTGATTTTTTTTAAGCTTGACTATAGAAAATTTGGGGAATACTGCTCTGGAGAAGAGACTCCACATATACAATTGAAGATACATTCTTCTGTGTAACCAAATATTCCCTCCATTTCTTTAGTCTGAATGGTTTAATGGAAGCAGGTACTAAAAACCATTTGACTAATTTTAGTTGTTGTGAATCATGGCAAGGTAAGTAGTGTGAAGATGCTCCCCAAAGTAAGCTAGCCTTTATTTACTTTGTTGTGGTATTCTACTGTGGGAATGTATTGGCACAAAAGCAACAGAGATAAAAACAGCTGTGTCAGAAGCTGCTAATGTGACAGACTTTACTTTGTTATCTTTCAGTGGTTTCTTGTCTGTAGAGGGGCTGTTAAGCTGCTCTATTTGCGAAAATAATGATTAAAAAGAAAGACGTGCTGGAGGCTTCTTCAACCTCAGATGCAATCTTGCATATTGCAACAGGACTTCTCTGGAAAGCCAGGAACAATTAGCAAATTTTTTTTGCAGCTTAGTAGAGAATTAAGGGCCAAGGTTAAACCTACACATTGATATTCTTATCTCTTAACCCCACAAATGCAAACTAGATAATTTAAAGTAGATTTTTTTTAATTAGAATATTTGTTTCTATAATAGTCTTTAAGTAGAGCATTTTGAAAAGGCTGCATGAAGTTAGTCCATACTCACAAAAAATCTCTTCATGCTTTAGCGTGTTACCTCTCTAAACTTCCTCTGAGGGACTGGGGTGCATCATGCCGGTGGGATAGAAGGTGCTTGAATGGGTGGCTCTGATAGACATTCCTATTGCTGTGTATGTTGTGTGTTTTATTATCCCTGAGGTTGTTACATAGCATAGTAACCCGCCTGAGGGACTCGGTACAAAAGAGCAGCCCCTCACCTGGAGCCTGTTTCACCTTCTTGTACCTGTGCCCCTACAGTGGAAGGTCCTTCCCTCAAAAGACTGTTTTGGGGTTGATTTTTCAAGACAAGCTCAGCAGAACTCAAAGCACGTAAAGCCCAAAATAGCTCTGATTACAAACATGGCTGCATTCCAGCTATTCCCACCCGTGCCTGCCTTTTCCTTGCACTGAACAGATAGCAGTTATCACAGTTCCAAACATTTTGTACTTCAACCTAACTTGCAGGGCTTTTACAGCTCAGTTTATGCCACGTGCAGTAGTAACACGGTTTCCAGTGCTCCTAAAAGACTACAGTCTGGTAAGAAGCTTATAATCCAGTGTGAAAATCTCCAAATTCTGAGCTACTCCTGAGTTCTCTGAGACTAAAGGAGAACTTTGTCAGAAGGGAGTGTGGTTTTGTGCGGGCTTTAACACCATTGTGCAAACAATGGGTAAATAAGTAAATAAGTATTTGTTGCTACCTGCTGGATTGTAACTGAGGCCTTGTTTCTAGCAGTGCTTGAAAACTGATAACATGAGGTAGGTTATCACCCAGGATCCCTGGAGAACCTGGCAGAGGGAAGCACGAACTAAATGAAAGACAGGGAAGGGTGTTCAGGAGGAGAAATGTGCTCCAGCCCTTCCTATCAGATCTCATTGAGCTATTCAAATTGTGTGTCACGCTTCATTATTGGAAAAGAGAATAGGTAACAAATAAATGTCACATACCCTTTTTCTTCAAATTCTGGCGAAATCTGGATTCAAACTGGGAATCGGTGTACTCACGGCTTTGGAAAATTTGAGTTGTTAACATACTGATTATGCCTTTTTTTTGCCACTTGGGGTCACCTTTTCTAGGCACACAAAACAGTACATGAAACATTCAGTTGCAGAATTAATGTAACGGCGTGTAAATTGTGTATGGAGTGCTGCTGTTCCAGTGTAGCAGTGTGAAGAGCAAAGGAGGAACAGATCTGTGGTGTTGGTGGTTCCACTGCTGCAGCGATAGTTGCAGCAATGACATAAAAAGGTGCCCTCGATGCTTTATGGAAACAAATGAACATGTTATTAATGAAGTGGGAAGACAGGAAATCAGACTGAGTATCTTCTCTGTGGAGACATACGTATTTGGTGTGAACGGATGGTAAAGTATGAAGGCAGTAGAATGAAAACCTGTGTTAATCAAGGATGTACTCTTGAGGAAAAAAAAAAACCCACCACCCTTTCCTCTGGAATAATGAGTACTTTTTATCAGAGCAGGTTTTAAAATCTCACTTGTCGTTCTAGCTCTTTCATTACACTAGCTTTTTAATTGAGTTATGAGATTACTGAAGAACTAATTAAAAAATTACCATGTGACCTCACTGGGTGAATATTTATTCAGAGGAAGGAGGTTTTTAATTAAACTGCTCTTTTGATGAAATAATTTTGTGAATGTAACAATGGCTGAGTACTTTGCTATTTAAATATTTATTGAATTAATAAGGTAGAAAATTTGAAAATAAAAATAGAAGAAAATGCATCAGTGAGGATAACTGAGATCTGGAACTGTGAATATTCTTTGAGTTCTGATTAATAACTTCATTGTTAGTTAAAGAAGCCACGAAACCTGTTCATCTTTAAAGGTAATTAGATGCACTGAGGCACTCAGAGCAGTGCTAGCAAATGTTCTGTAGAGAGTAAAAAAAAAAAAATGCTACTGTGCTATTAATATATTATTGTTGATTAAGGGATATAGATTTATTCAGGTGCTATATTGTCATTTAAATGAAATCCTAACACACTGCTGAAATGAGACAGTGGGTTCATCTTGGGGGAAGAACAGGTCATGGAAATGAGTAGCAGATGGAGGAGAGGAATGGAAACATCAACGAAGGAGCAAGGGGAAGTAAGCAGCAGAATGTTGTGAGCTTCTTACAGGAGCAAATCACTCAAGTGTGCCACTAATAGGACACAGACTTTGACAAGATGAAAAACAGGCACAATCCCTGCAATTGGGCATACGAGAGGACCTGGCTGTAAAAGCCCTGGAGGCAGTTAACATGGTTGCGTCTTTATTCACAGGTACTGGCGGGTTTTACTGAAAGAAATCACCCCTGAGGCAAATCTTCCTGTTGATTTGCCTAATTTATCTACAGTTAGAGGCTGAGGAATTACAGGGAAAGATGTTCCTTTAGGGAGGCTATTGAAATGGGCTGTCTGGGCTGAATGAGAGCCTGTGCCAGAAGAAGCAGAAAGGTTTCACTAGTGGGAAGATTTCTCATCATAAGGTGGAAGGAAGAGGAGATTCGCAGCGCATCTGTCCTGGTGGTTGTGTGCAGAGCTTTCCTAAGCGTCCTGCTGTAGAGCACTGGAGGACACACATCAGCAGATAAGGGAAGGGCAGCTTTCTGTGACAGTTTCCATTTGTTACGGGAATGGGTGTATGGTGTGGGAGAGCATATGCTGTGGTGAATAACACCACACCTAATGGTTGTGAAAAGATTTTCAGCTGGCCAGTTCCTGCTTCTGTCATGTCTAGCAGGTTGTTCTGTTCTGTTTTTCCTGTCTTTCTCAAACATGAACACCAGGACTTCTCTCTCCCTCAGTGACACACACAGACTATAAAAAGCATGACTATTTGTATGTGGATAAATACTGCATAGTTGGAAGACTGCTCAAGTCACTCTTGGGTCTGGTACTGTCAAAAGTCCACTCATTCTGTGTATGACAAGGTTCTGAAACTGTAGCAATCACTACTAACCTGCAGAATAATCGGCGTTACAAAACTGAACCAAGAGGGTAATCTGTCACAGCTGTTTATTCTCACTTAATGCAGAAACTCTTTGTCCTGAGTTGCCACATAACTAGTGATCCAAGTTAAGCTTATAATCACATTCTTACCATGCAGCAGCCTTCTTGCACTGGAAAGCTGAGTCTGCTAGAAATAGATTAGCTAAACTGTTTGCTGCCGTATCTATTATATATACATTTATGAAGTCCTGCACAGTTGTTCATTTTAAGTAATGGCAGTAATTTTTTTGTCTGTAATGCTGTTAGGGCAGGCAGAAAAGCAGCAGAACACTGTCAGCTTTTATTTACTCACATGAACAATGTGGTTTTAAAGCGATACTATAAAATGAAAGTAGCTTATTACAGTATGCAATGTTACAAATTCATTTGTAGAAGGACACAAGCACTGTTTCAGGGAACTGGGCAAATGTTTTTATCCACTTGAAACAGCTGGATACCTTTTTCTGCAACAGATGATGAGCAAAGCGGAAGAGGGGAATTAGGTGCATCATTAGGAAGACGATTGCTTACAGGAACCTGCTTAGAAGATAAGCCAGGGAACTTAGGTGTGCAGGAAGAGCCTTCCCTTTCTCACATCGATCCCCTGGGCGGCTGGCTCCGCCTGAAGTCGCTACACTGCGGAAGTGACCACGTGTGTTGCAGATAGGATCTAGTCTTTTTTCCTAGTGACAATGCCTTTATTCAACAACTCCTTTTGCCCACCCTGCTACTCTGAGGAAGTTAAATCTTTGCATAAAACACTTTGTGTGGGCTGAGTATGCTGACCCAAGGGACTTCCAGAGTTTGCAATAAAAAGCTCATTTCTCAACTGTTTCCACAAACAGCAGTAAACCTCTTCAAAATAGGATCTGTGAGCCCCATGACTCTGGTTACTCAGCATTGTTGGATGGGAATGTACTGCAGCTAGGGAACGTAATGCTTCAGGTTTCCAGAACTTGTGCAGTACTGGGTCACTCTTATGCTATTTAAAGCACTTGTTTGCATTTCAATAGGTGTTCATTCTTTCTTTCTTTTAATAAAAACAACCTTCATATTCAGAACAAACAAAAAAATCTCTTAAGTAATGAAGCATGATTTATAACATCATTCTGTGTAGCTTATGACAATCAACTGCATGGTGTAGTTTGAAAAATGCTATGCTGTAACCTCTACAGGCTTTCCTTCTCCTATGAGCTCTTCCGTCTGAGCTTGGCACCGAATAAAGCCGAGGAGGCAGAACATCACAGGGAAGGGAAGTAATGATGACAACTTTGGAATGTTTTTAAATTTACTCCCACTAGCTCTCATATTTTTGATCACTGTTGTAAGATTTCCTCCTCCATACAAGACTTACACATCAGCAGAAATTGCATTAAGCATTTTTTACGCAATATTAAGTAAATAGGGGGGTTTTTTTTGGAGGGGGTGGGTGGTGGTGGTTTTTTTCTTCCCTCTGTGAAAAAGGGAATTAAAGAACAAAGAAAACTCCCTTCAATCACATTCAAATGTGTTCCACACAACAAAAGTATCTATTATACAGTAGGAATGAAAAACATAAAACACTATTCTGTAAAAAACAGTATATTGGGATATTAATTTTATATTATGTTATTCCTTCTCATAAATGCAATAGGCATCTTCTTTTAAGACACATATAAAGCTTTGAGATACATAAACAATTAGTGCCAACTACAAGACACAGGTGTTTTTTCCATTCTCTTGATATTTTTTTGTTTGTTTGTTTGTTTTGTGTGCCTATCACTGTTGCAACAGCAGCAACCAACATTAGTTGCAGCAATTCTCATCTCTGGGCCAGGCCCCATCATGCCTTGAATGAACATTTGTACCACAAGCGGTACAGGCACCACTGTGGGAATCCCTGTGTGACACATCCAAAGACACGTGTAGTTTACTTTCCGTTAGAATGAGAAGCTGTGAATGCAGACACTGAGTAGTTGCTCACATAAGTGGAGAGCTGAAAAGCAGCTCTGGACTCCTCAAAACCTTTCATCAGTTCGTGAACTGTGGCTTCTCATATTTTTATTCTTACAGGTAGCAGGTGCCCTGGTAGTCTTATTGTGCAGTCCTGGTTAGACTTCTGGCAGCTTGCTTAGACTGCTGTTGCAAGATAAGTTTCCTAAATGCACTTTAATTTAGTTCCAGAATGAATACTCTGCTTCTTTTAAAAAAAGGAAAAGAAAGTCTTATTTTCCCAGTCACCTTTATTTCATTAGAAAAGTATAAATTACCATCATAAATACAAATACCACCAGTATAAAAATTAGATTCTCATTTATAAAATAAATACTAAATTAGTCAAAGCAATAGGTAATGCCAAATCCCATCACCAAGACAATTTGAAACTGTACCACATAAAACTATTTAATTAAAAATGTTAAAAATGCAGTAAATACTGCTACCTACTCAGTGCTTGCATAAAGTGAGCTACTACAGACTCAAAAACTGCAAAGTACTTGTTCTAACACTTACTTGGAACCATCAGACTACCCTGTCTGTGTAACTCTAGGTGTAGTGTAATCCAGATATATTTTCCAGATGGATAGCAGCTACCTACTTCAAGAGTCTTCCTTACAAGTCGCCAGTACAGTAGTTTCAGTTACTTTACCTTTGATTCTCTATATCCAAAGATAAATAGACCAAGTTAATTTTATCCAAGAAGTGCAGAAATAATAGTAGCATCTTTGTCACATCAGAACTAACAGATCATTTCACCAGTTAATAAAGTTAAAAGAAAGACAGATAAATACAGGTTTTGTTTCACAGAAACAGAAAGATGTTCCTTTTAGTTAGGTAAAGGACACATATTTTTCAAAAGTAGTGTTTTTTTTCCCCTCAGAAGTACCATAAATCTTCTGGCTCAGTAAGGCCATACTGAATGGCTGTACCTGGTCAAGTCAAAGGTCCATCTAGTTCAGAATCCTGTTTCAGACAGGACAATAGAAGGAGCTTAGGAAGAGTATATGAGCAGGGTTAGGCTACTGTAACATAGCACCGGAATACTCTTCCAGCCTCCAGCTACCAGTGACACAGGAGTTTCTTGATATATAGGTTTTTCATCTGTGACTGTCTAATGGATTTTTGAATCCACATAAGGTTTGGACTTCAACATTCCTGTATGAGACAGGAATCTACTCAATTACCCAATTTCTGGGTTTTGTTATTAGGTTTTTTGGTGGTTTGTTTTTGTTTTTGTTTTTTTTTTTTGCTTTGGAACTGCCACTAGTGTCCACAATAATTTTTCCTTAGACACCATTAAGTGGTTCCTTTTCTCTTGCAGCTTTTGCTTTTTTGCGTTTACACAGGATCACTGACAGGACAATGGCAAGAGTGATGACCGCAATTGCTATCACCGCTATGATGATAAAGACTTCTGCTCCATATTCTGTAGGGGAGGAAAAAAAAATCCAAGATTTAGTTATCAGAAGCCATAATGTCACAGTGCTACAAACTCTCAGAACCCACTCCACTGAACTAAGAAATGCTTTCTGTATTTTACACTATCACAGAAGTGGAGTGACTACCTCAGTGTGAACTGAATTAATTTTAATGTGAATTTGTTGAACTGAGGAAAAGCTTTAATTCACTTGGTTCACACTAGGTTTTAATCTAGTTTAGTTAGTGCACTAAAATACCATGTTGCCACCACAAGAAGTCGTCGAGTAATCCCCTGCACCCCTGCACTATTTCTGTGAAACTAAGTAATGTAAAAGTAAAGAAAGTCTTAGTCTCATTATCTGCTTTTGAGATAATAACTAAATTTCAGTTCAAACAACAAGTCAATGGATCTGTAGGTTTCCAGCACTCCTATGTTTTAGAGCTAATCCTCCAAGCACTTATTATGGGACCTGTTATTGGAAGGATCTGAGGGAAACAATCAGAAAATTAAAAAATGAAGCTGAAGGCTACTGATGAGATCTGAAACCTCAGTGACCAGTTATAAACTCAGACAATTTAAAACTAATCAAAACAGTTTAGCAAAACCCTAAAACAAACTCCAACTAGCTAAAGATGGTGGACTCATAACTTAATGTGAGCTCTTCCCATGAGTTTCCATGTTCACTCTGTCCTCTCACTTGTACGGTAGTTTATTCTGTAAGAGGCATCACAATTCAAAGAGGTATAAAAATATACTCAGAATTGAAGTGACTTTTGTTAGAAGATTGCATGATAGACTTCACCTACCATCTAAGATGCTTCTTCCTACACTGGTACAAAACACCATGCTCTCTTGACCATTACGGTTTTCTTTGCGGGAGGGAATGATTCCTTGTATGTAGAAGCAGTAATTCTTTGTGCTGTCAACACTTATTTCAAATTCATGGCTTTTTGTTGTTGCATATTTCTGTAAAGGAAAAAAAACCTCAAGAAAGTGTTCGCTGCAAAAGTCTTAGCTTTTCAGGTAGTATAATAATTGTGTAGCTCTAATACAGCTATAGAATATGTAAAAAGTAGAGTTAAAACTTACCTTTCCAGAACTCTGATCTTTCCAGTAATAGAGTTTGTATTCCAGGTCATGTTGAAAAATATCTCGAATACTTTGAAAGCTTCCATTAGGAAATGTATATGGTGTAAGTGGATCTTGGAAGACAACATTCAGTTTGGAACCTTTTTGTGTGTAATTCTGTATCTCCGGTTTTCCAAGAACAGCTAAACAAGTATTTTTAGAATTAATTTTTTCCCCAAATGCTCTTTTTTTCTTCTTCCCTCCACTGCTTTCCCTCCTCAAATCTATTATAAGTTTACAGAGCCAAAGTAATACAGTGAAATCCTGGGTTATTAACAAATATCTTCATCTAGTACACAATGTTAATAAAATGGTCTACTCACTCCAGTGATAAACAAATGGTAACTAAAATGTTACAAGCTCCCCCACAACAAGGAAAACTTATGTCTGAATATCTTCTTCTCAGATATCAGTATGGCTACTGTAAGAATCTATAGGAAAAAACCTTTAGGCCCAATCTAAACCTTGTTTAAGTCAATAGAAGTAACCCTGAAAGGAAGTTTATTATAAGATTTAATTGGCAATCCTACTTACTCTGATTATAAGGTGCAAATTTTTCAGAGACTGCAAAAGGTGGTTCTTCAAAGTTATCCATCTCCGAGGACGTCACAGACAGTATGTGTGCTGTATAGTTCTCTTTTACATTCCTGAGCAGATCAGTAACATCGCACTCTGTTTCTGTTGTCAGTATGCATTTTTTTTTGGTGTCAGATGACTGTCTGAAAAGAGTTAAGAAAGAAGCGTCAACACTTTCCAACCAGACTTTAACATATTTACATATGTTAAAAAAAAAACATATTTTCCCCTCAAACTTTATAGATTTCCCTCATCCAGTGGCACAGTCTTGCAGGTGTACTAGGCTGAAAAGGAGAAGAAAAAACCTCAAAACCCACTATCCTGTACAGCTATATTTCACAATTTAAAGTAGAATCAAGTAAATCAAATATGAGCCATATTAATTACAGAAATATGTGATTGGATACATTTGTGATTTAAAAATTCCCTCTTTTATATGAACTGAGTAGAAGCGATACCTAGTTCTGATTTTGGATTTTTCTGCAGCTGATTTATTTAAAAAAAACGTAAGATGCACAGATCACTTGGAAAGTGTTATCCCTGATGCATCTGAAAACTGCTGCCTTAAGAAACATCAGTTGTCCTAGGAAGCTCTGTTGACACCAATATTAACTGTTTAATGTGACAACAATGTCTCCTCATATATATCACTCATTTTTTTATCTATGCCGGTGCAAATGTCACTAAGAACCGGACAGTAGCAGCTATTTTCATTGCAAAATTACAATATAAAAATATTGACAAAAACCAAGACCCATGCACTTCTCCTGATTTTTAAATGATAGAAAGCAGGTCCATTTACTTGAGAAATAATATTAAAACCAGGAAAAAAAGTGTTAATTCCACATTTTACTTCCTAATAAGAAGGAAGGGAAAAATAGATTAGATATTACTGCTTCAATTCCTCTTCCTGTTTTAGCTGGCGAACTAAGGAAAAGCAAAATTGTGGGATCTCAGCTGGAAGAGCAAGAGTGCCAACTGTTTGGAAATTAACAAGTAAGTTTTCCCTCAAGTAGGTCAAGTTTTGTTTAAGAGTCACCTGAACTCCCTTCTCACTTCACCAGATTTCTTACGATGTCACAGATCAGTTAGTGACAGTGTCCTAGAGATGCCTTGAAAACAGAGATTTGATCTTTGTGATCAAAGAAATGTACTCTGTAAATGTACATAGATGAGAAAGCAAACATTTAAGCACACTTCATCCATAAGAGCAACTTGTTTGAAGAAGTGTCTCTGTATCAAAACGATACCTGATTCTTTACTGAATCTTGGGCAAACAGACTTTAAGTTTTTGCAAGCACAAATGGCTGGAAAGAAACTCCAGATTCATAAATTTCATAAAATTCATTCTGCTAGTGTCTGTTTTTAAGTCTAATAATTTAATCACTCCCTTAAAGAACAAAAGAGTACATTAGGCCATTGCACTGGTATTTCATCCATTAGTCATGAGACAGCTCTTATTTCTAAGCTACTTTTACAGACAGAAGAGACTATAGTACCATATTTTCATTAATATGTAGGAGAGTTGATGATGCAGTTTCCCTTTGGGGCATGTTTAATAATGGTCTGTGAATTAACATGGGAGCTAAGAACAGCACAGATTTATTACTGAACTTCACAGAAGTTTTTGTGCAGTATTGAAAGAGTTGTTAGATGCTTCACATAAGCTGGCTACTTTTTACATTCACGGTATTTCATAGCTTACATAAAACATGACAGAGGAAGTCTCAACAGAGGCAGACGAACAAAGGTAATTTTTAGTATTACCCAGCAAAACAAATTATTCATTTACGGTGATTCACTGATTAGAATAAAATGTAGACTCATATTTACCAGACACCTCCCAAAACTAAAGACGAAAAACTCTGTCCAGACACCTTGAAAGGCATAAAAAGGTAAAGTTCTCCCTAATACATGGTATGTCAGATTGAGTGTCAGCTTCTTCAAAGTATCCTGGCCTAGATCTCCAGTGCAGCTGGCCGAACCCAGAACTGAAATACTGATCTGAAGCTCAGCTCTCTGTTTCTGAAGTGGGCAAAACCAAAAGCTTGAATCAGATATCCTTATAGTCGGATACAAAAAAGTATTAACAGCTGGGCTGGCAATTTTCAAAAATCCTCATGTTTGGGCTCTTTTCCTGATACATTCAATCTCAGAAATATTCAAACACCCTCTATTTGCATCTTCTTCAATTGCCATTAATGGGTGCACCTTGATGTTGTCTACTTACCCGTGTATTTCTACCGTATAGAAGTAACCCGACGGTTTTGGTTGCCACTGTAGTATAGTTTTAAAATTGATTGAAGACCAAGTTATATTAACTGCTGTTGCTACTCCTAGGTTGCCTTTAAATACAGAAAAGAGTGCCATCAGTCATATTATATATAATTCCTGGCTCCCTGCTATCACTATTTAGTTAAATGAAGCAGTTGCTGTTAATTTGCTACTTGGAAAAGTTTTTCTAGGGGAAAAGGCTCGGTCCTGCCCTCTGGGCTCATGCTTGTCTTACTAAAGGAATGTGTTCTGGCAGAAGTGAGAAACAGAAGAAGAAAATTATTTTCTGCTTATAACTCCTGAGCTGCCGAGGTAACTTATCTGTAGTTCTGTCTAATGAACAGATCTTTTTGATCCAAGACCTCTGAGGAAGCCACAACGGCTTGAAGATACTCATGAGAAGGTCCAAGCACCAGATAAACGCGGCACAGTTCAAACTCACCGCCTGGTGTACCTGCTGCAGAGGGCATTAGCTTCCAGTTTCCCCATTTATGTATTCTGGGAAGATAAAGTCTTGAGGAATCTCTGGTTGCCCTACACGCCCACGCCCGGCACGGGCGGAAGGGCAGGCCGCGGGGGCCGCCAGCCCGCCGCCCGCCACAGCCGCCTCGGGGAGCTGCGTGGGAGGAAGCCGCGGTGGAAAACCCCGCACTTCTGTAACCCCTGGAAATCAAGCGTTTCACTGAGCGAGACCCTAATTATTTTCTACACGCCACCTCCTCGGCCTCCCCGGCAAGCTCAGGACTGAGGGCAAGGTAAAGAAATCTTGCAGACGCCTCCTTGCTACAGCGGATCAGCAGCTGCGTGAAACTGCCGACCCCTGCGAGAGCCCCCCGCCTGCTGGCCAGCACCGGCCCGGCTATGGTCACCACGGATCCCCCTCGGAAGAAACCAGAAACCAGCCCTCGGCTACCCGAGCGCTGCGCCGTCCGGGTGCTGAAGCAGAGCCGGGCGCCTGCCGGCGCGTGTCGCTCTCCCGCCTCGGCCCCGCGCGACAACCGCTCTCCCGCCTCGGCCCCGCGCGACCACCGCTCTCCCGCCTCGGCCCCGCGCGCGACAGCCGCCGCCCTCGCCTCAGCCGCCGGCGCGGAGCGGCTGCCCTCGGGGCCCGCCCTCTCTCTGTCAGAGGGACCGACCCCCGCCGCCCGAGCCGGGGCCCCCCCGCCGTTACCCACCAGCGGCGGCCAGGCGCCACAGCAGGCCGCTCAGCAGCAGAGCCTGTCCCCCGGCGACGGCGCGCAGCATCCTCGGGGTAACTATCCGACGGCGGGAACCCTGAGCGCGGTGAGCTACCGACGGTACCGGAGGCGCGGACTTATATGTGTGTGGAGGAGAGGCGGGGCAGCCTGGCGGTGGGAGCGGCGCAGGCCGGCTGGCCGGGGTCACAGGGAAGGGGAGGGGGGCTGGCTGAAGCGCTCGCCGGGTTGAGCAAGCGGAGCAGGGGATCACGGAGGAACTGGCTTTACCGGCAGGAGAGGGGCGGGGCGGCTCCAGCTCCGCACCCTGTCCCCGGGCACAGGCCCACCTGGCCGTGCCCGCTGTCCGTGTCCCCCCGCCTCGGTGTCCCCCACACTTGCACCACCCCTCGACTCCCCTCCGTGGGCCATAGGATGAAATATTGGTGAAGATGGGCAGCGCTTGACAACCGGCTTCAACCACTGCAGGCCTTTGGCTGGGCTGTCGAGGGCGAGGGCTGCTACCACCACTCCAGCTCGGCAACGACTGCTCTGGAGGGCAGCTGATCCTGCCGAAGTTATGTTGGCTTAGTTAACTTAAATTCTGTGAATTCTGAAGGGCCAAATATGTCAGTTCTTGCCTCACCACACAAAATGTTTGCCACGACTGTTCAGCTAGCTCGCAGCCCCTGTTCTCTGGTTCCGCACGCACACACATGAAAGCTGCCAAAGCTCACCTGCCACGCCAGGCAGCAAATAAAGTGCAAGCCTTCAGGATTTGTACCTCATCTCTCCCATAAACCAGGGACCTGTTAACCCTTTTCCTATAAGCTTACATCGGAAAGGTATGCCATTTTCACAGGTAACAGAGAACATGTCTCCGACAGGTCTCCTGAAGCTCAGCCTGCGTCAGGCCCCCTGGCCTCACTGTGTACATAGATCTTTCTCATGGTGCTGCCTTTCTAAGAGCTCAAACCAAGCTTTTGGAGCCCGGGGTTTGGGTGCCGTGTTTTCGTCTAATACTCAAGCTCTAGAGGAAGCTGTGCTCGCACTTAGCTCCTCATTCTTCTGCGGGGAAGGTGGGAAACAGACCAGGTAGTAGAGCCATTTATGTAATTAAGGGGGAGAGATGCATTTTACAGTATTAAGCTGTCTCTTCTTTTTATTGTGATGGTGATTTGTGCAATGTTTTATACCTAGAAAATACAGGTAGAAGACTAACAGGGAAGTTTCATATTTAATTGCCTTTAATTTTAATGATTGACACATCGTTAGATGCAAGCAGTCAGGTCTGTCTCATAACGCCGAATAAATGCATATAGACCAAACTACAATATCCATGTCAACCAGAGTTAGCATAGGAATTCATATAGCGTGTTCAGAGGTCCACCTAAATCCTGTATTTTTTAATTATTAGCATAACTTCATTAAAATCCAGACATACACTTTCTAATTTTCTTGCCTTGTTTTTGATCAAATTTCAGCATTGTCTCTATGCAGCTCTGTGTTGGTATTACATCAACCAGAAAGCTTGCATGCTTTAAACTTTGTGTAGAATATGGATCTTGTATGACTAGATTTTCAAGATTGTGACCTTATAAAGTCACAGTTTATTTCCAGAGGACTTTGCAAGGAGAAACCATACTCACTTGTTTAAAGAAAAGAGGTGCTTATATAAAACTTTGAATCACCTTTAGGCTCTAAGTCCAGTTAATTTCTTTGTAGTTCAGATACAAAAGATGGAAAGCAGGTTGGTGGTGGTTTCCAGTTTTTATGGAGATGATCCCGGTATCCCCTTCTGCTGCCTGTCCTCACCCCTGCGTCTTCTGTCGAGACCTCCCATGCTTGAGATAGGTGGGGAACCCTCCAGGCTTTGTCTAGACTAAGCAGCTTGACCAGCGTTACCTTACTCCAATTTCCAGCAAGATATACCGGTGTTCACTAATGCTAGGCTTTTAGATGTCCTGCTCCATGCTGCGGCATGAGGGAAAGAGGCCACCAGTTTACCAGAGTGGTGGGAGGCAGAGCCTGAGCAAAAGGATGTGCGTGGATTAAGCAATCAAGCAGGGCTTCGGGAGTGTTGTGTGGTTAGAGGAAACAGAGGAACTTTACCAAGCTAGTCATTCTGAGGGAAGGAAGTTGAATGGAAAATTTGAAAGCTGAAGGGGAAAGACAGCATGCCAAGGGGACAACATAGCTGGATCAGGTTGGCACGGGAAGGGCATAATGGACAATGGAGAAGCACTGAGGTGAGGAACTGCTGCTGCTTCTGCTCTTCTTTCTCCTCTTTCACTAAGTCTCTTTGATTGAAGAATGAGAACTGCTCAGCACTACCTGACTCCAGGCACCAACCAGTGCAGGACAGGAGAGGGACCCTACACCACCTGACGTGCACTGATGCCTCTGGGCAGCAGCTAGTGACTTAACTGTGACATTCCGGTCACATTTCCTGCCCACTTCAGTGGTATTTCAACAGCTCATTTAAGACACAGAATTTTCCCCTTATTTCAGATATGTGTTGCTATGTGTAGGCAAGCATTATGCTTTCTTAGAATTCTGGCAATTTTTCTAGAAATTTAGAATTTGGCTCCCATAGAGGAATGTCAAAATGTAAGCATCAGCTCTGTACATGTCTCTAACTGATTTAGTCATCCTCTGCTCTTTTTACAGTCAGCAGAGAAAAATTTCATTCCTGAGGTGAAATCTGTATTTTCCTAGTATAGGCATCTAAAGCAAGTCAAATTAAATCTATTTAAATATTGAAATAAATGGGACATTTCTATTGATGGAGGCCAGAATGTTACTGTGACTTTTTAGACTGTGTGGGAGACATGCAAAAGCACAGGCCTGGCTACATGCTTTAGGTTAGGAGATTACCTCTTCCACTCTGACTTCTTCACTCTGGTGAACTTAGTATGATCAAGGTTATTCACCATTAGGAAGGTTTGAGAGATTACAAGCAGATTCTACAGATTTTCATTCCTTGATATGTATACCATGAACCAACCCACACACTGATTATGGGGAAGGTGAGGAGAAAAGTGAAACTAAATCTGGGAAACTCCAGGTTTTTTGAAAGAGATGCATGTATTTATTTTTATCGTAGATCTGCTAAATCTCTAAACTCGTTAGCTTAGAGAGAACTACAAAATAATTTATTGCTTAGCAAAGCAATTTCAACATAATATTTTCTGTATTATTTTCTATAATTGTTGACATTGTAATGGAATGCCTCGGATGACATCAGTAACAGATTGGTTTCCTTACGCTGGTAGTTTTGCAAGATTGTAAGTAAAATTTCATAATACTTATTGATGTTTTGAAATTTTGTAGTGCTATAAAACATTCACCATTCCATGCTAACATAAAAGTCAGCAATACTGTAATGCCCAATAGTGTAGAATTTACTTGTGTGAGTAAGATTGGAAATCCCTGGGAGCTTTTTCCAAAATTAAATTCCTCATGATATTTCTTCTTTCACTCAGCTTTTCAGATCTTTGTTTAATTTGTCTCATTTGACCCACATGGTTGGGTAGTTAATTTACTTATACAATTAATTATATTTGATGAAATAAAGCAGAAGTTTTATCTCCCTGAGCAATCTCCGACTTGGTACCTGCTTCTATAAATATCTTTGCATTTATCTTGCAGATCTGTTGTATCAAATATTATGTTATAAATGGATACACAGACTCACAAATACTACTGCCTTTTAAACACTGCATTTTAGCAGTGCTATAATTAATATATTTGGTAAGCAAAACAGTTTTGATAGGTGTAATATATCTGTATGTAGTGCTAAATAGGCTGTGAAATTCAATAACATACACTGATACACTGTGTGTACCTGGTGTAGGTCTTTGTTCTTTCAATCTTTTTCAGTTCCAATCAACTTTCTAAAAGGAAAAGGCCCTTCGAAAGTCTTGAAATGAGAGCCAGTTTACATCAACACTTTCTGTCTGTGTAAATGCCTTAACATAATAAATTAATTTAGATTATATACGTCCTGTGGGTTGTATGGCACCCATTTTATACATAGGGAGGAAACTGTATTCACACAGCTCTTCTATGGATATGCTGAAAGTCTACGGTGAAGTCAGGAATATACAGTGTCTTAATTTTATACTAATTTTTGTTCTTGTGTCATAATCACAGGATATGCTTTTTTTTTTTAAGCAAAGACAAATTCCTATCTATGGAAAGTCTCTAGTGAAGATAAAGGAAAAGTATAGAGAATTAAATTCAATATGTAGTTACTTCATAAATCTTTAAAAGCAGAGTAACTTGTTTGTACAAATGTTCTGCACCAAGGTATGGAGGGTGGATGTGAGAACTAGTGTGAGAGTTCATTAGATACACACACTAGTCAAACAATACTCTGGTCACTGAGAAATTCTGCAGTGCACTCTGATTATTGCTGGCCTATTTTTATAGCTGCTAAACAGATGCATCTTCCCTAATGGTAGTGTGAATTGTAGCTGGTGATTACACCAATGAACATCAAGTCAGAAAAAGTAAAGAGACTGCAAATAGAGCTTATTAAAAAATGGCTATATTAACAAAATTTGTTTAACAGTATTTGTAATTAAAAGGATTTGTATCATGTTGTAAAATTAGTTACCAAGTCCCCTTTTTGATGCACAGAACATGAATAAATGTAATTTGACTGACCCCTGTGGTAAGCAATGTCATTAAAATAGAGTAATGGAGTGAAGAATCCACTTTTACACCTAAAAGTAGTTGTGTTTATTCCTGAAGTCTCCACACCAATAGAAGTTCCAGTGTGGTGTATTCCTTGTGCATCTCTGATTTTCTTATTAGCTAAACTACTATAAATAATTCTGTGATTATAAAATTACCTTTTGATTTTATAGAATCACATGTAGCTTAACTGAAAATAACAAAGTTGCACTGGGATAGAACTAGTTTAAATCCAGGTCTGACATTAATGAGACTTCCTTTCACTTGTCGAAAAAAAATCATTAGCAAAAATGATATAAAAATTGAAATCAGCAAAAGATATTTCTTACAGGGGAACCACATGTACAATATGATTTTCTCATTGATATTAGAAATCCTGAAGCAAATCTTTGTATGGTTTTCTGATACTCTGCTTTCAAAATTTGTTTTGTTACGACATTACTTATACCCACATCCCTTCACTTATCATATGAATAATTTGAAAACAGGCACTAGCAAAAGAACAAATATTGTGGGAGATTTTGGGTCTGGATTGGCTCTGGGATCTGGTATGGAAATGATGCCTGCTTGGGAGGCCGGGGAGAGGGAAGGAGGCTTTGAGCCTTTCTCACACTGAAAATTCTTGTCAACGTTGCTTTGGTGTTAACTCGAAATTACTGTCTGCTTTCCTATTTCTTACTCACAGAATGATGTGTGATGCATTTATTATCCTTTTCAAAATAGTGTTTTGCAGCATTATTTCTTAAAAAGGAATTTGACCTATAGGTTTGTGTACATTTAATTTCTGTTATCCTCAGGGATGCCTTGGGGTAAATAAGACTGAGTAAAGGAACATTTAAACTACTCTTTACTTAGTTTGATGCATGAAAGACTTTTCAGAAAGTGAATGGCTACAGCAATACCACAGATGTGTTGTCAGGAGTGGAGAGGTATTGCTGTAGTGTTGTACACAGCTATGTTTATTTACCAGTGATGCTCTCCTGCTAGAGGGCAAGTAATTCTAAGTAGTAATAAATGTTATTGAAGCACGACAGAAACTTTGGAGATACAGACACTAAATTATATCAGTTGCTTCTGTGCCTAGATGCTTTTGGCTAGCCAAACCAAACTCTTATGAGGTTGAATCTATTGTTTGACACTGTGATGCTGTCTGTCTTCCCGTTATTCGAAGTGTTCCACCACAATAATGAAGTAGCCTCTTAGAGTAATTCCTTTACCCTAGAATATCTTAACTACATAAATTAATCTTGCAGTTCCTATGCATCTCTCTCATAAGATTTATTTTTCACAAATGATGCTAGACACAAGTGCGGAAGTGCACCTACCATAGAATCATAGAATCACAGAATCTTTAAGGTTGGAAAAGACCTCTAGGATCATCAAGTCCAACCATCAACCTAACACCACCATGTCCACTAAACCATGTCCTGAAGTGCCATGTCTACAGGTTTTTACTTAGGTTTTCTCCCTGTGCCTGAGTTTGTGAGGAAGTAGCCAAACTGAAAAAAAAAAAAAAAAGCAATGCAAGTATTAAGTGACAATAAGACCTCTTTAAAAGGAGGCATGTACATTAAGGGTAGCATCTTTTTTCATATTGAATCCAGTCTCAGCTCATGACTTTTAAAGTAATTAAATGAAATAAATTAATTTTACTAGGCAGTTGCTTATAACTGTTAGTAAAAATTATTTCCTTTCTTCACCAATTGTTTAAAAATGCTGACTTTTTAATATTAGATATGGCATATATAACTTCTCATGAAGGCAGTGGTAGTAAAATTGAATGTTTTTTAAAAATACTTGGTGTGAGCATGCCTTGAACGTTAGGTTATTAGATGGATAAAATAAACAAAGCTTCAATTTGAACAAACATAGTCTGTAGGCTGTCATTAAACCACTTCTTAGGAACTGTGAGAGAGGAAAAGGTAAACTGTACTCTGTTTAACTTAGCTATTATAATGTTTAATCCTCTTGTATACAGCTTTCTCTTTTAGAGTAATTTGATACAAGAAAAAGACATTCTGTACTAAAGCTAACCTGCAAAATTAAACTGAGGATTTCTTTAAAATCTTGCATCTCTGTACTTTTGCATTACGTTGTTGATACTGTCTTTCTGACTTAGAGGTGAGTAGATTAAAAATAATTGGAAAATGGAGTTTAGCTATAGGAGAATGATTGTGGATTTGGTAATCAGACAGAATCAGCCAGCTATGCCAGTGTAGCTCATCTGTTGTACAGCCTAGGAGACTTTATTCTGAAATTATTCCTCTGCTTCCCAAATCTGCTAATGTGTATCACACCCAAGGAAAGTCAATTAGCTTATCAGACATAGGTTTGACTTTTAAAAATATATTATAGAATCATAGAATAGTTCGGGTTGGAAGGGACCGTTAAAGGCCATTCAGTCCAGCCTCTCTGCAAGGAGCAGGGACATCTCCAACCAGATCAGGTTGCTCAGAGCCCCATCCAACCTGGCCTTGAATGTTTCCAGGGATGGGGCATCCACCACCTCTCTGGGCAACCTGTTCCAGTGCTTCACCACCCTCATTGTAAATATTTTTTTTTCCTTCTATCAAGTCTGAATCTACTTCCTTTTATTTTAAAACCATTACCCCTTGTCCTGTCAAAGGTTGCCGTTTAGCACCAGAGTACATAGAAAACTTTTTCACTATAATGTAATTCGAGTTACAGTCTGTGCACCAATAACAGTCTGTGACAGTAGGTGGATATGGCTTTGCTTCTCCAGCTTCAGATGGTAGATTGCTGGGTCCTTTCAGTCATCTTTCTATTCTATCCTATCACGTTACTGCATTTTTCTCCTTCCTGAAGAACATTAGTTAAGTAGTGTCACACCCTGCATTTTGTATGTCACTGTAGCTTACTACAAGACTCAGCATTGATTGTC
The DNA here is from genome assembly GCF_036417535.1 of Chlamydotis macqueenii. Classification (NCBI taxonomy): domain Eukaryota; kingdom Metazoa; phylum Chordata; class Aves; order Otidiformes; family Otididae; genus Chlamydotis; species Chlamydotis macqueenii. Next base: position 19,109,061 of record NC_141563.1, on the reverse strand, counting down.
TCCTTGATTTGAGGCAGCCTTTAAAATTCTGAAAGTTTTCTGTACAATGGGAAGTGGCTGATTTGTTGTAATAGTCATGTATCAGTCAGAGTACAGTCTTTATTTTAAGCTTTCTAAGTTTGTATTGCAATTAATTTAGTGAACACATATATGATCGTAATCACTGGAATTTAATATCCTTGTGTTTCTCTTTTCCTCAGAAAATGAAGCATGTCAATGGTAGCTAGAATTGTATTTCATAAAATATTAGTTACTCTATGTGATTAAAGAAAGGTTTTTGTTTAGGGATTTTGAAAATAAATAATGGTATATTGTTCAGAAAAAATGCAACTGAAGTTGTATCTTATTCTTTAATAAAATCACAATGGCAAGAACACTATCCAAACACTATATGTATTATCTATTTAACTTGATATAATTGCTCACAATTTACTGAATAATTAAATATCACTTTAAAGTGACATTATTTTTGAAAAAAAAATACAATAATGTAAATCAGACAGAATATTTACTGAAATTAGTGCATTTGTGCCCCCAGTGTCAGATTTGAAATTTTATTTTAAAGGAACAAAGAAAATATTAAAAGACTTAAATGGCTAATGCAGCACCATTGGTTTGAGCTCAGAGTTCATCACCTTGACAAGAAAGAGTGAATTTTACCTTCCAGATGCTGTGAGTGAAAGGATTTGAGTCTTGCTGTTCTCTGATGTCAGTGTTGACAAAATACTGGCAGAGATCATACCACTTTTTTACATGTTCTCTGCTGCTTCTGGTTATTTGTCAACCCAAATCATAGAGGTCAGTGTAAAGATCTTAATATTTTAGCCCTGCCAAAAAAAACCATGCAAAGAGAGGGACATATCTGTTGCTAATCAGCTTCCTAGCTGTCCAGTATAAAGGGAAAGGAACATCTTAGATCTGATCTAAGGGGAAGGTCTGAAACGGTTTCCTTGAATATCTATACACTGGGCTTTACAGACATACTCATTCTCTGTATTTGAATGTTATAAACAATTTGTCTTAGCCAGTTTAAGGACAAGATGATTACAGCATAAACTGGTACAATCTAAGGCATTACATTCCTGTGTGTGGAGTGCTACAGTGCTCCTGTCACAGCCAGCACCCAAACGCATTCTTTCACCATATCAGAGGGCTGGCAGAGTGCACTTCTACTGACCTGTGGGAATTCATTTAGGAGTTAGTAAAGAAGGGGTGAGGCGAAACTTCCACTAACCAGTATTTAGCTAGAAAAGCTATGTGGTTTGTGCCAAAGTGCTGAATGTTTAACCCTGAAAATCTCAAGGATTTAAAAACAACTGTGTCATTATATTTTGTATTTTAATGCGTTAGAAGTCAAGTTAGGGTCTCTTGTAAAAACTAAATACTGCTATTCCAAACTGCTAACTTTGACATGTAGCTGTTTGATTAGCTGTGTTTGGAGCTTTGTGAGCATATTTGAGTGGAATGTAAAGTACATAGAGGAGATATGTTCTTAGGTTGAATGTTTAGAACAAAGAAAAACTAAAAATTAATAACATCGATCAGTCTGTATTTCGAATACTTTTGCTCATAAAGAATGTGTACTTTCAGATTATTCTGTTAACAGCTAGATATAGCCTATATTTCTAAGTTTGAAAAACTAATTTTATTTGAGTCCAGTTATGATTGTTCTTTCACCATGATATCTAACTGCAAAATAGCATCAGATCAGTTTTTGTTTCCTGGTGTCAGCCTCCGTCATCTAAACCACACTGACTCCTGCTGATACCAGCAGGAACATCTCTTCCCCTGTCTCCTAATTTGGTTCCTTCTGATTTAACTAGTGTGGCTGGTATCTGATTGATACAACAATTGTTAGTCTAGGAGGCAAATTACCTTTCATACAAAGAGAAAATACTCCTTGGCTATTTAAGACATGTAGACAGTCAAAACCATTCCCCTGTAAGCTTCCAATTACAAACTTAGGCTCTTCAGTGCTTTGATGAACAAGTAGGAAGTAGTATGTCTGCTGGTGGCAGGTCCCCAGGTTAGTGGAAACTTTGAAGTAGTCACCTAGATCTTTTCCAAATGCTGCATACTCTAGCACGGTAAAGGGTTTTATAAAGTTTAAACTAACTTGCATTTAGACAAAAATTGGAACTATGCACTCTTTAAATAGGATAATGTTGAATAAGACAGAAGATAAATGAAAGTGTATGTTAAATCAAAGTTCTCTACTCATTCTTTCCTGCAAAACACAGCCCTGTCCTCTAGGTTTGCACTTTTCCCCACAATCTTTCCTGAGTTGCAATAAACTTGACAGAGTCCCTTTAGGCTCCTAGAAAAAGCTTTTTTTAAAACTCAGTTTGGAGAGTTGGCTGTATGTTTGCTCCCTCATCTTCTCAGCAGTCTCCTGTTCTCTGCTTTTATTGCAGACTCCTCCTTGCTACGCCTCTCACTCATTTTTTCCTCCCTTTCTTTTTGGCAGAACATAACATACAAGACACAATAAACTGCAAACAAACAGATCAGATAGCATCCATTGCACCATTAAAACAAACTGCAATAAAGATTCTTTTGTAAGAAGAATTCTAAAATGATCTTAAATGCTACAGGCCCTGAATTTTGTGGCTAATCATTAGTTTATATGCATTTGCCTCACTATAGAGTTATTTACTAGATCTGCTAAAAAAATAAATAAATAAAATCAAACCCAGCATTTTCTGTCATCACATTTGACTTGAATGGCATTTAACATGCTTTTCATGTAACAAAACTACAATTGTTCATTAAAATAAAATGGGATTTCGTACTTATATAACGAAGTCCAGTTCATCAAAAAAAATAGCAGCACTAGGCAGACAGGGCACTCTGTTTGAGAAGGGGGTTGAAAACAGGAGTGCCTGACTTGTAAGTCTCCTATTCTAGCTTCTCAGACACCAGATAAGCCCAATGTTCAAAGAATATGCAAAGCAAGTATATTCTTCCCCTGCTACTCAGTGCAATTGTTACTTGTTTTTCACTTTGGCTTTTGAGCAGAGGACATAAAAAGAGGGAAGGAAGTCGAACAAAGTTGTGTCTGATAATTGTGCAGAAGCATACTTACTTTCACACAGATATATAGATAAAGCACAGCATACCTTCTGCTGAATCACATACATGTATGTTCAGCAGATAATCTTGTTGGAGGTTGTTCCCATATTCTTGTGCAAGTCCTATATGCAGGGAAGAAACCTGACTGTACAACTTGCGTAGTTTCTGCATAGATGCCTTTGTGCTGATAAAGGTCAGGGTGTACACTGAGTATCAACACAATAACAACTCCCTGCACTAGCAGCATATTAGGTTTTGATCGATACAGAAAGATTTTGAAAGATTTCACTAGATATGTGTAGCTTTGCCTTTCCTTGTGAATAATCTGTAGCATGTATGCAATATTGTGCAATACTGCAAGACATTGAAGACAGATAACAGTGTGCTGATCAATTAGCAGTTCCAACAAGAGTGAAATAAACTCTGGAGCTGCTGTTGCAGCATTGTTGATAGCGCTTCCATTTTCCTACATTTTTTTTTTTTCATTATCAGCTCTGATAAATGTTCTTTGAACACTTTAGAATAGAGAAGCATATATTTCTAGATCACCTGATTCCAATCTTAAATACTGCTTTATTTTGGTATTAACTTGGTTGGAGTTATAAGAGCTTTAAAGTCTTGCAATTAAAACATAAAATCTGGCTAGGCAAACAAAATATTGAACTGCATTTTTCAGAATCCTTTTCTTCCTTTCTCTTCTTATTCTGAGAGGCATGCTTGGCATAGGCATCTCTTGACATACAGCAGAGGCTTGAGCTGAGATTGTATGACTTTGGAATTTTAAAATCTCAAGAGGAATTTGAACCCGCAGTGTTACCTTTTCAAACACGTAGTACTGCCAGGCAGAGACAGTCATTCAATGGGGGAGGTGGAATTCCAGTAAGAGAGGCCAGAGTTGGCTGGATTTCAGCTTCCAAACTCTTTTCATATAGTCTTTGAACTTTTACTGCACAATTCTGCTTATATCCAGACTTGCAATCTCGTGTCAAATCCAAAACTATGTCCTCAGACTCTGAAAGATTGTCTCCAGTCCTTCTGTTCTTCTGTCTTAAATGTTGCTGAATACTTTATAGATTCTCGTCCAAACACCAAACTCATTCAAAGTTCAGTGACTGTTTATTCCTTGTTACTTTCTTTGAAAAGACTGACTGAATTAATTGGGAAGCCATGTGTAGTGGTGTGCAAAATACACAAACAATTTTGATTCTGAAACAAAGTTCTTGGATTAAGCATGCACTGCAAATTTCCTCTTTCATTGCTTGTGCTAATTCCTAAACATTCATATGATAAAGATTATGATACTTCCTTTTTCTAGGAAGGAAATGAGGTAGCACTAGGAACTAGAACATAGACACTTTCTGCATATAAATATGGGCTACTTTGCCCATGAATTGACTAATGCATTACTCAATGAGTCATTTGAACCAGGAATCTGACAAACAAAAAATACAAGACCCTCAAAAGCTTTTACGTGCTACTTTAAAGAAAGGAAGGAGCAAGACACTTTCTTGGTCTTAGACTTGATAGCATAGAAGAAATTAGAAGTAGAAAGAAACTAGGAGAAGTACACAGTGACACACATTTTCTTGCTGCCAGGAAAGAAACAGGCAAATTTTGTTCTGCAGCTTTGGTTATTTTGCCAGTGATCAACAATGTAGACTCCCATTTGAGAAGGGCAGGCAGGGAAGCAGCTTTTATTAGCCTCTTTTGCCATGTCTCCTTTCTCTGCCATCTATAACTTACATTCATAACTTGCCATAATTTAATTCTGAAAGAAAGTCTGTTACTTAAAAAGGAATGTTGCAAATAAAAATGCTATTAAGTTAAACTGACACTCTATTTAGTATCTATAATAGCTCTACATTTTGCCTTGATCAGTTGGCGAACATGGCTTGTGTTGCCCATGTTTCCATAGCTGTTGCTCAGCAACTAATTCCCCTTTTAGTTGTGTTTTTAATTGCCTTCACCCAGCTGGATTCTCCAGCTCTTTTCCGATCTGTTCCACCAACTGCCCCAGTTCTCCCTCTGTCACTATAGAAGTGCAAAGTAACAGATACTGTTAAGTACAATGGAGATAGCGTTAACATCAGATTATTTTTGTATCCTTTATTTATCCTTCAGAACAGTAGATCTAGGTGACATTTTTAACAATAATTTGCTTTCAGACACAGGAGTAATTAATATAAGAAAAAATATGTCAAATATATATTAATTACTTCTGTTCTTAACTTGTTTTTTCCTGTGTAGCTTACTTGTGCCACATAAGCGAACTGACCTATAACAGCAAGGCTGGAATATGCAGACAACAGTATGGAAAGGCTTTGGCCAGGAAAATTACACAGTTCTAACTATATTAACCAAAATTTGTAGTGTAAATCCAGCTTCACTGTCAAAATATTTGTCTGTCCAGAGACTTCATTTTCTCTTCATGACATTTTTTGATTGTAAAAACTACGTTTTAGTTGGATACACCCAGAGACTCAACTCCAGCTTTGTAAGTATTTTTGTCATTGCTCTTTGGAATTATTAAAAAAAATATAATGGCTTTTTTGGGGGGTTTGGCTTCATTCAGGTGCCTTTGATTTGAAAGTCAATCCTTTACAGTTTCCCTTCAACAGTGCTTTCAGAGGAAAGCAAATAAAAGTCAATGGCTTCTGTCCTGCTTCAGGTTCAGCTGTTAGCTGAATGCTAAAGGGTGCACTACTGAGGCAGGTCAAAAGTTACCTTCCATTCCTAAAGAAGCATAAATTCTCTCTAGATCTGAGAGAGGTTGTCAGAAGATTTTTCAATTACAACCTAGATTTATAATTTCAAGGTGTGTGGTTCATAACAAATTTGAACCTGAGCAACTTGGAATTGAGTTTCAAATCACTTACTTCTAATTCATTTGCATTTATTTATAAGTAGCTTTATCTAATCTGTCCATAACGTAAAAATTTACTGTTACATCAATGGTTACATTTTTAATAGCCCACTGTAGGGATGGAGAAGTAGAGCAACAGGCATGCAAAACACAAAAATAGAAACTTGAAATATATCACTATTTTTATTGACAGGATAAAGAAGTCAGTTAAGGGCACTGATTACAGTTTAAATTCTTTTTCAATCATCAGATGAATTTTATTTACCACCATCATCCATCAAGTAATTTTTAGCCCCTTTTGTATCAGAACCACGTGAAACAGAAAGGAAAAGTTGCTGGTTTGTTACTTGAATTTTTTATTTTCAACTATCTACAAAATCCTTTCCCAGTTCTTCCTGCCAATAGGCAATATTCTGGTCTATTAGTAGGCCAGAATAATTTTTTTCTGTTCTTGTCCTACAATAACTGTATGTAGTCATAGATTATTCTCTAGCTTTTATGTCTTTCAGGCAATGTAGTCCATGCTTCCGTGAAAACAGAATTGCTCCTGACTACAGGATTTCCTTAGGCTTCTACTTTAGATTAAAAGATCTTACAGTATTTACCCAGTAATAATTTTCTTCAATTTCTCTCCTTTATTTCTGCTAGTACTTCCTTAGACATCTCCAAGTAATTCCACTACCATTTTAGGGATTTATTATTTTTAAGTGTCTTTATTACTTGCTTTTATCTAGTAATCACATAGTCAATGCTAAATTTTAACTCTGATGTTGATTGTACTTCTCCTTGACGATATCTGCTATAGCTCCTGAAAGCCCTTTATTTGACAAATGCAGTGTTTTGGGGGCATTTGTGACTAAGCTGTAGACTGAGGAACCTAACCATAGTGTTCCCAGGTAGTATGCACTGCCAGCTGACCTTTCCTACCACTGGCATACTGCAGTACTGCATATCAGTGGTAAATTTTCTTAGCTCCAAATCTGTGCTACTTTTCACTTTTTCTTCTTCTTTTATTTGTATGGAATGCGTATCCTATATTCTTCCTTTAGATGTCCACTAACACTCTCCTCACCTTCAATTTGCAATTAAAAGATTAGGGCTCAGTCATGTCAGTGCAAGTTTCCTTGCTTTACTGAGTAAAATGTCACAAACTTAAATTAAGTGATAACTTCAAACATTTCACAATAGGAAATAATTTCAACCAGCATTTATAGGGCTTTCAATGACTTCCGATAAATCTAAATGTTATCTAGGCTAACCGGCATTCTGAGTGACATTTGAAGTTCTAATCTTGGCATGTTGATAAAATTGGAAACAAAAAATATGTACTTGTAGTCAGTAAATAACAGCCAATTGACCCAAGTGAGATCAAAGTAGGCTGAAGCCCAAGGAATTGCTCATAACCTGAAACAAAATACTAAAGCAGTATGACAAAAGAATGAGCTTGTACCTCACTGCTGTACTAAGGCAAGTAGACCAATAGGAAATGTTCCACCTTAGTAAGATAAGAGAAATTTTATTTACTTAATGTAATGCTAGTTGGGATTCATAACCTCAGTGAGACACTTCTGGGTGTGTGCTGTTATAATAAATACACGCATTCCACTCAAGATTAAAAGCTCTTGGCACTAAGAAAGGAAATTATCAAGATAGTATTTATTGCTCAATGACACTTGTTTGCATGTGCTGCATCTGTTCCTAGGTACTACCTAGCCCTTCAGTGAAAATTGCAACAGATCATTTTCGAGATAAGTATGGGTGGGAGTACGTAGACAGTTTTTCTCTGGTCTTGTTTCGTGACTCACACAAGGACATGATTTTAAAAGCCTATCTTCTGTTTTATATCTTCTATGGGTATTGGTAATTCAGATTAACCACAGTAGATATTATTTAGCTAGTTTCGTAATGGTGTGTAAATATAAGCAGTCATGTCTGCTTATATACCAAATAATCATGGGGATTTCATGGTCCTCAGCCTTTTATAGTCATGGGAGATTGAATAAGAATTTTATTTTTTTTTAATATAGCTTTCAGATTAGTCATGCAGCAAGTAAATGTGGAATAGCCAGGTATCTCGCCTCTCCTTGAGGTACTTGAGAGAGTCTGTTGCTGTGTAGAGAAAGAAAACCAATGAATCAGATGACTGCTGAATCACTGGAATTACAACAAAGGATGGTCAAAAGGGGTAATCAGAACTTGACCTGAAATAGAATTTAGTGGCAGCAATCCAAAAATTAACCAGGCTAATTGTAACCAAAAAAAAGGATTTAATGTAATCCTGCTGTTGATTTAATTCCTAACTTACACTGTTGCCTTTGTCTGCAGTACCTAGTGAATTGCGTTTTGTGTTCAGGTATCTTACTGTCAAAAGATTATTCAATGTAGCCTAACTATTATCACAGCTGCCAACGTTTACTCATGGTAAAAAAAGACACATATTGGAAGAATTCTAACAAATAAGTTTTTGTTATTATGCCACTTTTCCCGTGACTTTGAATTTCATTTTAATCCTAAGTATACTTTCCCTAAAAGCTTTGACAAAAAGGCAACAGTAAGGATACTTGCTATAACTGTAAGCTAGCGATGAATATGCTGTTATACTGGGATGTGTATCAAAAAACTTGGAACATAGAGCTGTGGGTATTTTGACATTATTTCAGGTGCTGAATCATGTAATCTTTCATAAAATGCTTAATTTCATGAGGAACTTTTTTTTTTCTTTTCTCCCACTATAGGACTGTTCTAAAGTGTGATTACTCTGCTAGCTACACAATTCCTTTGAGAATCACCCTAAAAGTAGGGATAGTCACCTTGCACTCATTTGTTCTTGTGCTTAAATTTTTTTTCCTCATTTTTGTTTTTCCTCTGTGCACTTATGTACAGAGATCATAGCTTGGGAGTCTTCATGTGTTACTTTTAAACAATCTATCCTGCCTAATATTCTTCTGTCAGATGGGATCTGTGTTCCCCTGATCAAACTACTAGCTCCTTTTTGCACTTGTGGAACCTTCCGTCCTCCTTTCATTACTGGGTGACCAGTATTTTTCCAATAACACAGATGAAGACTTGCACAAAGCCACTAATACTTCTCTGCTGGAAGTAACTCTTCTGATGCAATATGGGGTCACATATATCTCTTTCAAACTGGCAATCGTCTGATAGCCATAGTGTTTGCCGTTCTGTGATCAGTTAATATCCCAGGGCTTTTTCACCCTACAGTTTGTTTCCAGTAAAACGCTATTTTATGACAGAAGATTTTGGGAGTTTAGTAGTGCAGGATTAATTAAACCTCTAGGGTTTGTTTTTTTTTCCTTCTGTCTACTGTAATATCTATTGAGATAGGATATAACGGCCAGTACTTGTTAATTTACTACTTTATGTAGATATAGTGAGACTATTGACCCAGTAGATTTGCTAACTCTATTAAAAATAGTGTGAGATATCTTAGGTTACTTTGTAATAATATTTCTTTTAAACTTGCTTGCCATACATTACTTAAACTCAGATCAACAGTTCTGGAGTCAAAAGCCAGTGTTTCTGTTAAGGTATGTATAACATAATGAACAAAACACAATCTGATTTGGGTATCTTTAATAGCTGTTGAAATATGGTGAACTACTTTGAATGAAAAATGAAGAATGAATATGTGTTGAAAATGAAGTGGAACAGGGGAAATATGAGTAACAATGCTGAATTTACCTTGGTTATGAGGATAAAAGGATATTCTCATGGCTTATCTTTATTTTTCTAACTTTGAATACTGAGGTTAGGAGTTTCAGTTTCACCTCACCCTCTTTTCAGTCAGTGGAGACAGAACAGGTCTTGCTCTCAATGGCTCTCCAGAGTAGTCCAACTTAAAATTAACAGTTATATGGGGAGATGAAAGAGAGTAGCCTCATAATTCAGGCTAAAGTTGAATGCTAATTAATCTAAACACACACATATGTGTTCAATCCACTTGTTTGTCCTGCAATTATTGACTTTATTTGTAATGTAAGGCAGGGCAGACCAGGGAGGGCGGTATGACTTCTGTTCTTTGTGTGCAGTTCCACAAACTCAGCTAGACCCGTGAGGCATGTAGAAAAAAGAGTGTGATAAGAATTCAGAAGTTTGGTCAGAAGCTTTCAATGTCAAAACTCAAATACATGTGTTGTTTATGAAATAGCTGAACCATATCCACAGCCACAAAGAAGTTTATTCAGGTAAGAGACAAAAAGATCCTATCACTACATGGCCAATTTTCATAAATTCCTTAAATTTTCTCAGAGTTAAGGTATTTTAGAGACATTTCTAACCTTATCTTCTCCTAGAATGTCCATAGGAATTACCTGGTGAGCAGACAGAACATAACTTGAAAATACCTGAACCTAAAATGGTTTGGTTCTTCAGTCTTAGAATTTGCAGTTTGTAATCTGCCATCAGTATGAAAATTACATCACTTCAGAAATGAGGGAGAGAGAACAATTGCAAGAGGTTTCTGGAAGCTTGCAGGGTGCAGGGGGAAAAGCTCTTGCTTTGTTTGTGATGACAGACACTGTGAGCTTGGTCCTTTTGTAGATGAATTTGTTTAAACCTGGAGGCTTTTCAGTTCAGGCAGTGAGGAATACATGCTAGAAGACAATTCTACTAATGCTGTCAACTGGCTTTAGTTACTACTACAAAAAGCACTGTAAAAGTACTTATTTAAATTATTTTGCAAGCCATGTAGGTAGACTATTGCTGCAAGATGCAGTCTACTCCAAGTTGTACACTGAAGAGTATACTGTAACTGCTGTGCTTCATTGCCCAGTGATGAGGAGAGAATGTAGCAGAGAAGACATAAAATTTCACTGACTCCTCATTCTGGGAATATAGTAAGAAAGGGGAGATAGTGGCAAAAAGTGAAGTGGAAATGAGGCTTTGGATGTGACTATGCATGTTAAGTGGTGTTTCTCATACTGGGGTTAAGTGTGGCAGGTCACATGTACCACCAGTATGGTAGGTCTCATGCAGCCACTGTCTAATGAGCACAATGGGCACAGGGTTGGGGAGACAAACTGCAGGACTTAGCAACTGCACAAAACACTACTCAGCTGCTGAACCTGTGTCCCTGCAGCTCACACTGAACAATATTTTTTTGCTGACCAAATGTGGCAAAGAAAGAGAGCTGCTCAAATATTTAAATTGCAAATGTCAAGTTGTTTGTTTTTTTTTTTTAAATTCTCTGCTGACATTGGAAGGGAGAAGATTCCCTCAGAGAGCTTAGTATGCCTGTAATGGTAATCAAATTTTCCTCTATTTAAAAAAATCTGACGTCTTAGATTTTCTTTTCTAAATTGCTTTTAAGAATACATAAGTGAATACATGTAACAACTTAATTATTTTTCCAAATGAAAATAGTACTATTGCTGAAGTGATATGCTAATCCTCAGATTCCTTTAGTTGGGATTAGAAAATAAATTCTTACACCTAGTGTAAATGGTGCAACTGCATACATAAATATTAAGGCAATAATGCTATTGCCTGTGAGTGCTGAGAATGCTTCCTCTGTGGTTAGCTTTCCAAGACAGAACTGAAAAGAATAATTTACTTTTCTGGAATTGTCATTCCAGAAAATGGTGTCACAGGCATGGCCATGTCAGTGGAGTCACATCTCTGAACAGAAGAACTGTTGGTCTGACGCACTACTTTCTAAATGGGGAAATTTGCTCTATTTCCTCAGAAATGTGCAAACATGCTTTCATTTAAATATCATTCTTCTACAATCAGTATTCTGTCACATAAAAACAATGCATGAAAAAATATTTTGAAATTGGGAAAAAACTCATAGTTTTAGAGCATCTCTAGATTCAAGAAACAACATACAATCCAAAGTCATAGATGGTTATTTTCCTGTATAATTATCATCCTGTTCCTCAGATGAACTAAATTCATGTTAATTCCATTATCTTCAGCAGTTACACAACTTCACATGAGCTGAAAATTTTAATCCAATGTGTTAAAATTTAAATGGCTCTAAAATTTTAAAATTGCAATGTAGTTGTGTAGTTCTTTGAAGTTCTTGTTATTAAACCACTCACTTTTTGGCCATTCTTTCTCTTCAGCCCTTTCCAGACTCAACTGTTTCAAATACTTGTAATTAGTGATGCTAATATATAAGGTAAGAATATAAGGGAAAATACTAAAAAATGTTTAAATCTAAAAGCATTCAGCATTTTAGTAAAAGAAGTAAGTCTATTTACCTGTGAATGAACAGGTGGATATTAAATGGAGCAGTTGAAAACTAACTGTGTTGAGAACTTACAGTCTTCCCCTATATTAAAGATCTGTTCCATACGTATTTCAGGGTAAGGCATATATTATGTACAAATGCTATGTAGCAAGTATTTTGTTGCATGGATAGTTTGGATTGAAGCCCAGACTGACATGATACACAAGTGCTGTGCAGAAAGTTTCTATGGTATTTTCTTTAGTGGATAGTTTGGGTAGAAATCCAAACTGGGTCAGTAAAAAGCCAATGCCAGGCAAGCCTATGTTTGGGGTTGGTTGGTTTTTTTTTTTGCCCCCCTTCTGTTTCAGTGATTCATGTTGAGGCTATCCTCTCTGTGTAAAGCATGGAACGGCTCTTTTGGGCTACAAGAATTCCCCTGGCTTAGGTACCCACAGATTTTACAAACTAAACAGAATGATGTAAACACAACAGCACCGAAACCAGTTGTCACTGTTCTGTTTTCTGTCCCTACGTCTTTCACAGGGCTAAGCACTGGTGTTGACACCTGGCACAGGCCTTTGAAAGCATGCAGGAGAGCCTTATGAGGGGTTTTGAGGAAGCATGCTCACATGGGACCCCAGAAACCTGTGCTGTGTCTCCTGTTCTCCCACTAATGTTGTGTGACCCTCTCTGAATAAGTTGCACTGTACATTGCAGAGACTTGCCTGAGCAAGTGTTCAGTAGCCATTTTCAATATAATCACAAGCTTTAGCACTGCTGGAAGAGACTTTTGCTTCCCCTCATGTCTCACATGTTGTTAGCGGTGGCAGGAGTCAGAGGAGGAACCGCACAGCAGAGCTGGGCCAGTTGTGTTGCATCAACAGGTGGAGTGCTGTAGGAGGGGAGATGAGATGGGGTGATAAAAGAGGAGGCCATCCTGATAAGGGGCTGGGCAGGGGGAGAATCCTGTACTGTGGTCTGGAGAGAAGGAAGAGAAGGAGGAAGATGCTGGGAGGAAGAAACGTAGAGGTGGGAATCCCAGAGCTCCTGTTCAGTCATAAGACCACAACCATCTCTTCCACCATTACAAAGTTCATCGTGGGTCTAGGACAATACATCTACCTCCAGCCTTGTGAAGCTCTGTTAACCTGTATCACTCCCCTGATAACTAGCGTGCCCCAAAGACCCCATTTACTGCACCAAGATTGTTCAAACTTGGCTAGCCCCTCACTGATTCATTCTTGGAATCTTCTTTGCTGCCACTGCAAAGTTGAATGTTGCCTTTCATCCTCAAGGCCATAAAAGTATTTTTGGCCTAGGTTTCTTCTGAACTTCTGAATTTCCCTAATATGCTAGGTTTTTTTTTTGAGTTTCTATCACATCGCTGCTATGAGTACACCAAGAATCTAGGTCGGAGTTGGCTTGCACATCTCCAGCTGTTTGCTGGCTTTATGTCTGTCAGGAAAGAACATAGAAGTTTGAGCATAAATCACTATCAGGGCATTCTTGTTGCACAGAATAAATAGATTCATAAGAGATGCTTTTATTTGCAGATGTTTGAACCAGGTCAATGGTAATCCTACACTGAAGATGCAGCTCCCGAACTACTTCAGCCAATGTAATTTAGTTCTGCCACAGCTCCATTTCCTCACAGGTTTTGGCATAGGCATTTGTCTGATTCTTCCGGGGAACAGTTTTGACAGCTAAACTGCCAGAAAACTGGTCATACAAAATAATAGTTTTCTACTAGCTTAGCTCCCAGAGTTGACTCACCATAAATCATACCACGGTAGCACCAATTTACATTTAAAGTGTTGTGGTACTGCACTAGGGGCACAATTAATGGCAGTGATTACAACAGAAATAATTGTAGTCCTTCCTTACAGCTGAAGAGCCAAAGGAAAAAGAACAAAGCAATATGTTTTTTAATAACTTCAGTCTCTTTCTTGGCTAGACACATTAACTGATTTGACCCATGGAATCAGAAACATCATGATCTTTTCCAGTTGTTTCACTTTCTCTGATTACACAACTATCCCATTTGTTGCTAGTCCCTATCCAGTGCCACTTTTAGAAATAACATGCAAGAAGTATGGAGTTTAACTGTTTCTTTTTAGTGTAATAACAGAAATAATTAATGTAATAACAGAATAATTTTAGAATAGAAAAACATGCCTTCCTTATTTCAATAATAAATTAATTCAGCCTGTTTACTTGTTGATGTGAAGACCAAGAAACAACTCCTGCTAGCCTAAAAGTTGCTAGCCTAGAAGAAACTGCCTGCAGAAGAAGTGATTCTCTCCAATCTACAGAGGTACTCATAATGGCAGCTAGTGTTTGGAAATTGAAGCTAGACAACCTTAAGATCAGTAACAAGATGTGAATTTTCAAAAGTCACTGCAAAGCAGAATATTACATGTAAATATTATTGTAGGTTTTATAATGCTTGAGATTATTCACAAAGACAAAATGTCTTTATGATGCAGACACTATTGCTCAGATACTTTTTTAAGCTGTAAGTTTAAAACCTCTAGGACTGGTCTGGGCTGTTTCCTCTGCAGAACAATGTGGGAAGCCTGCATCCCATCAACCAAAGAGGAAGGACAGGTTATTAGGATTTTTTTCTTTTCCCCAACTCAAAGAGAGACATTAAGGCCTGGTTATGCTTTGCCACCCTCCCCCTGCTCACTTTCCCTCCATACTTTGGAAAATATCCCAGACAATCTGTGCTTCTGTGCCTGCTCATAGGTGGGTACAGTTTGTTCCTTTTGCATAACTGCTTCTGTTGAACACTCCTTGACCTCTAATGGGTGTAGTTTACCCATATAGATGAGCTCATACCAGTTTATTTTTCAAGGGATTATACAGTCCAGTTGCATTTGAAGTTGTTTACTATATCAGGTTCCTATACTGATGACGGATGTATGTATTGACATAGTAAATGCCATTCTTCTTGGCATAGTCAAGTTTCATGTCCTTGGTCACACAAATTAATTATTTGTGTAACTCTGCTTCTGAAATTCTCTAGAGTGAATGTATCATAACACGCTCTCTTCACAATGAACTCTTTCAATGTATTAATTTCTAACGAAATTACTTATTCTAGGTTTAACTGTTATTCATGCTAGTATATCTCTGCTAAGACGAAATGTGCTTCATTAAAGTAAGCAGAAACAGATGTAATTAATTTCTTCTTCTTGTAGGCACAGTGCAATGAAAAAGTCGGGGTAAAAAAAAAACAAAACAAAAACCCCCAAACTCCAACCTGTCAATATATTATCAGCAATAATAATGTTTAGAATGACAAATGCATAATGAGTTGTCTAGAAAAATTAATTTTCTGAAAATTTAAAGAACATCCATTTTACTTTTCTGAACAGTTAACCCTTCTGTCATAATATTACGCTGCAGATGTGTAGCTTTGTGACCTTTCAGACTCCTGCATTTTATTCTTACTTTGTGCTGCTATTTAAGAATCTCAACAGTTAAGAAAAGCACATCTGAAACAACAGAGGAACACACAGTTGGATCCTCTAACATAAGGAGCCAAACTTGCTCTTAAACTATGTGCCTCCTCTGTAAAGTTCAGCTCTGATGCTGGTATGAAGTCACTGATAAAAGTGGAACTGGTATCAAGGCTTTTGGTTTGTCCAGATCACTAGCAAGGAAATAAATTAAGTCAGGAGGTGTTAAGACTGACCACACTGGGACCCTTGGGCTCAATTGCATCCTTGTCCTCAGTGATTCTCAGTCTCAGATGCTTAATAATAGTCTCATTATCTTGTTTCTTGAAAGAAATTGGATCACTGATGAAGATACAGTTTTCATTTTTAAGTCAGTGTTTAAAATTTCAGGATTAAAACGCTCTAAAGCCAGTAGTAGAGGACAGGAAGTGGCATTGCACATAAAAGCGCTGTGACATGAAGGGTAATTTCCTACTTTTCAAATTCACAGTAAGGGATTGTCTCATTTACGTGTGTGTGTGTCTACTAACATGTAGAGATTTAACAGCTTTTTCTCTCATGTGTAACTACATTCAAAACTGATCCTGATACGGTCCACAGACATTTAATTTTTCCCATTGTCTGGCTGCCAGTATCCCTGAAGAACATCAGTCAACATTATAGGAACTGTAGCAAGTTCTGCTGACAATGGAAGTAGGGCAGAAAAATGTACTGGGATTTCTCTTAAATGTATAGTATAAAATATGATAAACACCTCCCATTGAATTAATATATAACCAAATACTTTGATAGAAGTTGGCTCGGCATGTTCTTAACTGGTAGCATTGTGGGCAACTGAAAAATAAGCATGAGGTATTTGTATTGTAGTATTAAATTTAAGAGTATTTGAAGTACCAGCTTTTCTAGTAGTTAGACTTAGTCCCA
The DNA here is from genome assembly GCF_036417535.1 of Chlamydotis macqueenii. Lineage (NCBI taxonomy): Eukaryota > Metazoa > Chordata > Aves > Otidiformes > Otididae > Chlamydotis > Chlamydotis macqueenii. Next base: position 19,092,548 of record NC_141563.1, on the reverse strand, counting down.
GTATAATGACATTCTAGAAGCTATTTTGTGAACAAAGCATTCCTATTAAGAGAGAAATTGAGCAGGTAAAAAAAAAAAAGCTGTAGGAGAAATCAAAGACTCTGTCATGCCTGCACCTATTCAACTCAGTAATTATTACCTGAAGAGCTGAAATACTATTCGTGTGTGCATTTGTAGAATAGTTAAAACCGGGATCTTGTTGTTCTATAGTTACTATACAAACTGGAAATAAAGTAGTATCTGCATGGAAGAACTTACTGTCTGAGCAGGCAAGCTAGAGAGAGCTTGGCCAGGGGGGACAAATAAAGCATACAAGAGAGGCAGGTCACGAACACTTAGGAGCAGGGATGAAATTCTGCTAGGAGGGGAATCTACCCAAATGGGGAGACAGTAAGGGAGAAGAAGAAACACTGAATGGAATGAAGAAGAGAGATTGGAGGGCAGAGGGAATGATTCTTTAACACAGAGACTAGAGGGGAGAAGACTAACAGGAATTCAACTGAGCAGCCCTCATCAGCAAAAGGACAAGAGTATTCAGAGTATAAACTGTGAAAAGTGATTAAGCATTGATGGGGATTTGTGGATTCTGGCATATATCTGTGCTTCTCATAAACTATACCCAAATCCAAAACTCACCATCTTCTTGTACCTAATTTTCCTAGATGTTGCTGTGGGAATAGTATCTCCATTCTCCCACTATCTCATCTATTCAGCTTTTTGCAATTAAAGTGTCTTCGTACTACTAGTATGAAGGCAGCACGCTGGGGTCTTAGTGTTCACTGGGATACCTAGGCATAATGGTAAAGCAAATAATTATGTAGAAATTATATATAGAGGGATAGTGTAGGAACAGATGAACTTTTTAATGTAGATAGTATAGAGAAATACATTTTTAGCCATCCAGTAGTTATTTCCAATTAAATGTTACCATGCCCTTTTGATATATTTCACACTTTAGACCTGGATGACGCAGCACTTCAGAAGAGCTGACAAATATACTTCTGTAGGAATATAACAAAGTATCCTAAAGCAGTATGGTTGGTATAGAGTACATTAGTTAGCTGGTACAGGCTCTGTGAAAGTAGTTATTTTACCTTCTGTATTGTATCTATAGTTACTAATGCACACAGATAAGAGCTATGTATGTGTGTTTCTTTGAATAGAGGTCGTTTCCCAGTTTGAACGCCATCTTTAATCACATCATGCAGTTTTACTTCTTGACTAGAATAAGAAGCAGGAAGTAGAATGAAGCTTTATCTTTCTTAGAAACCCGTGACTGAGTTCTCACTGTTTATACTCTAAAAACTTTGTTATTTTAATTAATAAAGAAGGTAAAGACTCAAGTATTTGTCATAATGAAGCAGACTAAGCCATGTCACTGCTAGCTGTTATTGTTTAGTATATCTGTTTAAAACCTCACATCACTTAATCCCTTTTTCTTATTGTACATCTGCAGGTTTTGGATTACTTAACTTCTTATTTCTTACAAATCATGCCAAAAAATCTCAGAATAATATGCTGAAGGCCAAACCAGGGCAATACCTTATAAGGCACTTCATACTAGCTCTGACGTGTCACAGAAAACATCTGTGAGTACACAGAGTGCTTTCCGCTGATCATCATAGTATGTGAGTCAAGTCTGCAATGCCTAGGGAGAGTAGTTACTTCTTAAAATGCATATGAAATTAAAATGGATTTGAGAGAAACGATCTCTAAAAATTGAATTATTTCTTTGTCACTGTGAAGATCATTTAACTGGTATCTCATATATTATTTCATTTGTAGCAAAAAATATCAAAACACAAAAAATTCAAACATGTTTAAACATTAGAAAAATATATATTCAGGTATTTTGTTATGTTACCTGCTCAGGAAAATATTTTTTCTTATTTAAAAAAGAAGGAAAGAAGAGATATCTGAATTTGCCTAAAACTGAGGATTTCATTTAAACAAATTGAAACACCATAATGTTTAGTTTTATAATGAAAACTTTTGGCTTATGCAGCCAAAACGCAACATGACTGACTTGGATTTTCTGCTTTTAATTGCAGGCAAACCATTGGTGAAACTTTACAGTTTACAGGTGAACTCCCCTGCCCCATGGTGCATGGTGGGGGGTAAGGCAATTACATACATGGGACTCAAACAGGTTAATTTTTTAGAAAGGTACAAACAATCTATGCCCTTAAGGTGCTTGTGACCAAGAGCTTGATTCAGCCATTAGTGTGGGGTCAGCTACACAATTCAGACCTCAATGAGTACTTCCTCAAAATATGTGGAGAATTTGGGACTGGAATTTAGATTTGGGTCCCTTACAAATTCACCATTCCTTAGAAAAGAGAGGAAGGTGTCATGCACTTAAGGGTGAAATAAGTCTTTTGGAATTTAAATCCTCTGAAGTTAACATTAGTCTTTTTCCAATTATTTATTCAATGAGTTTTAGACCAGGCCAGTTTATAGTCTTTTGAGTTTCTCTATGGCTTTCTGGTAAATGCACAATATAACAGAAGCATGATATCATCGGTGACATGCTGAGAATAATGAAGATTCACAGGGTGAAAGGAGGCTCTTTTCTGCTCCTTTCCCAGCAGGAACCTTGGGAAGCTGGCATGGCTACCACACTGCTCTCTGCAGAACTGAGTAATCATTGCTAACAGATTTTTGCAATAAAGAATACATGTGGCAAGTCCCAGAAGACAACAGACTACACAAAGGGCAGAAACTTTAACTCATAATTGTTACCAGGTCCTTCCTACCATCTCCTCCCACACCAGCCACTAAAAGCTAACCTTCTTTGTGGGAGCTCAGGGCAGCAATTCCAAGAATTTTTTTTTTTTTTTTAAGGAAACTACCTTACATACTTGCATTTTGTAAATTTCAACAACACAATTTCAACCACACAATTTCAACCTACCATATGTTCAAGCTGTTGATATTCCCTTTAGAGAGATTTTTCTGTAAAAGGGGCTGATGAATGTTGTTGGTTAAAAAACCAAACCAACAAATGTACAAACCCAAAAAAACTCTGAGTTAGGCTATTTATAGCTCTAGTGACTAAGCATATAGACTGCAATACTCATACTCACTCAAGAGAGGAACCACATGATGTGAGACCATCTGGTACTCCAGGAAGGAGACCAAAGGTGGTTTCCAGTGCACATCTGTAGGCCATCAGATCATGCATATCCTTTCCAGAAAGAAGTACTGCTTTTAAAAATGATCACATGCTGCTTCTTTTCAGAAATGAATGTTATTAGAATGCTATCCACACAGGATGTTTTGTCTATCCAGCAGCACAGCATTTAAGGATGGGACTTAGTACTTTGAAAAAAGGTTTCAAACAGAGAATTTTATGTTCTTAAAATAGAACACAAACCAATGTTAAAGCTTTATTCCTTGCATAATTTCTTTAAAGTCAATAGATGTTGCAGCTCTTAATATGTGTCTATTAAAGATGACCTATTAAACATTAATAGAGTCTAAAAAATTGATTATTTTGGTTTTGTAACATTGGAGGAGGACATGGAATGTGAGATTCCCATTCCTTTCCCTTCATCTGACTAGGTTTTTATTGTTTTAGCTTTTTAGTTTTAGTTGGATCTGCTAGATCTTATGTTGAATAGCCCAGTGGAACAAATTATGTTAGAAATAGATTGTTTCTTCCACTTGTGAATGTGGGTCTTATAAAAAAAGGTGATAAGTAGGAATCACCACCAATTTTCTATTAAACAGGCTTTCACTAGAAAACTGTGTTTTATTTAAATGAATAATTGGAAAAAAAAACATATATGTGTTTTAAAGGGCTTCTGATACCATGCAGTGTCTTGTTACAGACACTTGTCTGCTTCCTTTCTAACTCATTTGGCTTGCTGCTGTGGAGCTGTGGCTTTCAGGGCTTCATATCTGGGGAACACCTGCAACATAATCTGTTTTAGAGTTAGAGATTGTTAAACTCCCAATAAAGGTCTTAATGTTTTTAGTTCTCAAGCATGAACTTCCTCCTTCAGGTCAGCTGTAGTTCTAAGGATGTCCTGGTCACTGGGACTCAAAACTTCTTATTTTGTCACACTCTCATAGGATTGAAAGATCACAGCTAACCCTGCACTCTCGTTTGCACCACCACAAAAGCAGCATGCACTCCCTAGTATTTCTTCTGGGTATTCTGTTTTTCTTTGGTTGTTTTTGTTATGTATTAGAAATGATAGAAATGTCCATCAAGTGGCAGTGCTTAGTGCTCTCAAATTTAGGAAGGCAAGATAGTTATCTTTCCACTTAATTTCTTTTTTTTCTAATTTTTGAATTCTAAATAGTGTAGATGATAGTTCAAATCCTACTTATAGTCAGTCGAAATGTGTCATACAAGTTATACTTGTGGGCAAAAGATGTGCTTTTGTACTACTCCTTTTAAATAGTTCCATTTAAACAGTTAGACAGTCTGTGGCGCATGTATATGTGTATTTATACGTACACATTGATCATATCTGGGCAGTTTTCCCATATCTTGACTCTAAATTAGTTGGAGATGAGAATCCTGTTATTCTGAAGGATTAAGAATTTTAAAGAGGGCAAAACATAAAAGTTACTTCCTAAAGATATAACATGCTACACACACATAAATCACTATTAGTAATCAAAATGTCTCTATTAAGTGAAAATTCACTCTTAAGTGAAGTTTTTCCCTGCTTTCATTTGGTTAAATAAACATGTTGAATTCCTCAGCATTATATGTGGTAAAATGGATAAAAGTCAGTCTGAGCAGAAATTACATTTTTCTAGTTTTAAAAAACAAATTATTGCTCCATTCAATTTACTGTAGTGTTGGTTTTTTTTAATATTTTCCTAGATTTTAATAGTTTTTTCCCATCAGTTGTCTTAGTTACTTGATAATGAGTTTATTTTTACTAGGACTAGTTTATTTTTACTGTTTCCTTGTCTTCAGTGCTTTTCTTTATTTACTCTGGTTACCATGTCATGTCAGGTATGACTGTGCATTTCAAAGCAGCTACAAATTAATCTGGAGTGTGCCTTCTCTGTTCAGATTTTTAAAACTATAGTGAGAGAAATTCACCTCAGTGTCATAATAAAACTCCAGTCTTATTAGAAAAAATACAAGGTGTGTTTTCTCCAAATACTCATCTCAGCCAATACTAGATATAGCCTAGATGATAGACCCAACAGCAGGATGATTATTGCACTACTCAAGCTGAATTACAAGTAACAGACCTTCAGTCTTTTGACCATGTCTTATTCTTGTGCTAATTTCACTTTTGATTTATTTTCTTTATTTTGAGGCAATACTAAATTGTTGCCTAAGACTGACAAAACAGAACAGTTCCATCAGCTGTCAATTTTACTCAGCTTCAGTGAGCAGTGATGGGGATTTTGAATAGTTTTGAAAATCAGAACTATAGCAATATCCAGAGATGCAGTGTTAGCTGGGACACTATACCTTGTGGTATTCAAGCACTTTTAGAATCCTATGTTCCGTAAAAGCTCAGTGTTTATTTCATTTATATACAGGATTCATGTCACTGGATTTACATTCATAAATATGTATATACTTAACAAACTTTGCCAAAATGAGAGCATCATCATCATTAGAAAGAGCGAGATGATTGTTGGCAGAGTTTTGTACTGTATCATGTATTCACTTTGTATAATTAATGTTAATTTAACACTTAATACCAATCCAATCTATTTGAATTTTTACTTGGTTTTTTTTTGCCTAATCCTGGTTCTCTTTGTTCCATCTGTATGATACTTTTTCTTGCACTTGTGCAAGGCTATTAAAAATTGGTAAAACATAAAGAGAAAATAATTGAATAGAGCATGGAAAGGATTTTACAGACCTACTGTAATAGAGAAAGATTAGTATTAAAAAACAGGTGTAAGAAAGCTAGGAGAATTTATGATTGTTTCCTTAGGCAAATTCAACCTATTTCAGAAAAAAGTCTTATTGTAAGAATAGTTGTACACGATATGGAGTTGTTCTAGTAGTGCTTTTAAACAAATATTTAGGATACCATTCTCCTGCAGTGAAATAGCTTAATGACTGTTGGACTTAAGAGATTTAGTAGTGACTTTCTGTTCTGAATCTTAACTCTTCATTCCAAACATAATAATAATAAAGAGAGAAGAGCTAATGAAGGATTCTTGTGCCTCATGATAGAGCTGCTCTTCATATGAATCCATAGCCACAAACGCGGTGACTATACCTGATTTCAAAATATCTTCTTCCAAGCTCTGCTTTTTTCCCATGCCATCATGCATTACATGATGAGTGGCTCTGAGCACATATGGAAATTACAGAAATTGCCACATATCAGGCAGATGAGCCACACTCAGAGTGTGTGCAAAATTCCTTGTGTAACTGCGTGAAAGAAGCAAAAGATGCAGAAGAGCTTCAGTTGCTTGGGAAATAGATGGGCAGTCTGGAGTTATCTACAGACCACCAGCATATAGCTAATAATTTATTAACACATTGAGTTTATTATCTCCAGAAGTAAAATCTTGGATTCAGGACTGAATCATGGTTTAAGACTTGCCATGCTGCTGGGCAAAGACTTTATGAAAAAGCTAGTATCTTGCCTCTCTTTTATGAACACTCCTGCAGCTATCTCTCAGTATTAATAATTAAAGTTCAGCTACATGGTATATTACTAAAAGAGCCACTGGTCAGACGTTATATAGTGAGACGTAGGGAAGTATTATAGTTAAGTTCTTGTATTTTTGTATAGTGAAACAGATCAGAAAAACAGGATGGAGTTTGTATTTTAGCGTGGGCATAATTCTGCATTTCAAAGGGGGGAGGCAGAAAAGGGAAGAAATGAGTTTGCTTTCTGTTTCTTCCTTTGAAGGGCTGAAAAGGGCCTCCACATTATGTAATCCATTTTGCAATGAAAAGGCCATTATCTTTTACCCTAAGCCCTCTGGAATCTCTAAGCAGCTCTATTAGATAGACACCAATCTGAAATTAAGTTAAAATCACCTGTATGTGGATTTCTGTAACACAGATATTTCATACAAACCTGTATTCTTTCCTTCTTATCACATTAAATGGTGGAGAAGTTTTTATTACTGTAATCATAATAATCTAGCAGTTTGCAAGCAAGATACTGAACAAAATTGCACAACCCTAAGCAAAAGTATGCCAAGGTTTCACAGCGATGTTGTTTCTGGCCTGTGAACACTATTCCAAGCAAAATACAATCAGAGAACCCAATTCTATTAAGTATTCATTGGAATAAGGAATAAGTTCACGGTGTAGCACTAAACTCCACAGCCTATTTAACAACTTTAACTAATAAACTGAAAAGCAGTAGAATGCTAAGAAAAAATACAAGAAATTAAGTAACTTTTACATATAGCAAAGAAATTACATGCATCTCTTGAAAGAGCTATGTACACATTTTTTATCAGTGAGTTTTTACTGACCACATTATGTACATACAATAAAATAGTAATTAATTATGTCAGCTACTGAATAACAACCAAAATCCCACAGGACTAATAACACCATTCAGAAGCACCCATCTACAGAGTAAAATCTAGGATGCTATATATTTGGCTTTGTATCTTATCAAGTGTGTCTATACAGGTCTTCTCTACACTGCAGTGCACTCTCTACTTTCCTGTTCCTAGCAAATTAGCTAATAGCTTTGTGATTGTTGAAACCATCCCAAAAATGTCCTCTGTTGTTTAATAGAACAGGAGAGTCCAGTGAAAATCTTACCTTACCTAAAGAGGGCTTATCTTAATTCTTGATGAAAGGCAGTTTAATTCTTCAGGATTTACCTCATGTATTTTGTCTATTCATGCCTGATTTGTCATTTAGCCAAGTTGACATGGAGACTCCTGGGCAATTTGCATGTTCTGCAAGAGCTCTTCCTATGAAGTGGTTGGTAGAAATCACCAAGGTGTATCACCTGCCTGGAAATCAGAGCAGTTTCTAAAATATTGTTTTGATTCTGTGTAGCGTAAACAGGAGACTCTGAACTTGCGAGGGCCCAGAACATACAGCGAGGCGCTCCCAGTCTGGGACCCATGCTGTTTGCCTGTGTCATACCAGGTGTGTTTATAGAATATCTTGCCTTCCTGGAGCCTTCTAATGTTTCATTAATCCAAGACATTGAATAAACATTAGATTTGGATGCTGCGTTTACTACCAAAGACAAAAGAACAAATAGACCCCCTGATCATATTCCCAGAAGAACTCCAGTGTTCTGTTGGGCTGCCTTCCATATAGCCATTCAAATGGTGAAAAGCTCAAAGAACACATTGTCTCTTTTTGGGTGCTTTCAATTCCCTGTCTTGCCACTGTGTTGGGGATTATCATCCCCAGGAAAACTCAGAATAAAGGAAGCTGATCAACCATCTGCTGAACAGCTTGTACAAAACACAAGGTTCTCCAACCTTGGAAAAAATCCATCTGTACCAGAGAATGTCAGCCAGTTGCAGAAGGTTTGTGGGAGCAGTCTGCTTCCAAGATATTTCCCCAGAGCTTCTGTATTACACTGCCTTTTTTTTTTTTCTCAAGTTCCTTTGGGCTGCAGACATCTCCCTGCTGTCTCAGCACCGTTTTCAGCAGGATACTGGCTAATGATCAACAAGGGAGGATCAGAAGAAGGACAATATTTTTCCATTGAATGTTCCAAGACTGTTTTCAGGAGCCAGGTCTTAGGCCTATATTACCAGGTACCACAGCTGCTTAGTAACAGTTAACATCTTACTTGGCTTCCTGTGCATAGGCTGGAAATGTACATTGCCACAGAGGCAGCCCACATATGTACACAGACAAGACAAACAGCATTATCTGATGGATCTTCCCTAGTATCTGAAGTACAGAATGAGATGCCACACAAAGGAGCAACCTCTGCTTTTGTCACCTCCTTATCACAAGATAATACAAGAAAAGACTTCTTTTTTTTCATCCATGTACCTCTTGCCACTGCTAAGTCTTCATGTTGCTTGACAACACATAGGATAACCTAAGCCAAACTGTGCCCAAAAAGGCTCAACATTTGGGTTTACCCTTTACATGATGCATCCCTCTCCCAGCTCTCAGCTGGTACCCCAATTCCATTTTAAAGTAATTTTTCACCAGGTATATTCTCTCTCGTAGCTGAAATACAAACCCCTAGTGGGACCAAGGTCTGTCTCAAAGATACAGCAAAGCTGGTTTAGTTTGCCTTGTTCCATAGCACCTTTTCAATATGCTTCAGTTTTCAGTCTCCACACACACACAAATTTCTGAGCTATCAGGTTACTGCTCAAGGACGGTTTTCTGGGGTGTTTTCTGGCAAATTCACCACCACTCAGTTTTCTTACTTGGGCTAATGTTATCTAGATTGGCTGCGCAAAGAGGTCTGTAGTGCTTCACTGCCCTGCACCTCATACTGTGGGGTATTTTCCAGCGAGACAGTAAATCTCTCTGGGTGGCTCGTTTATCCCTTTGTAAGCTATTGATCTGAAAAGCTTTTTCCAGTGGCTTCTGAGTTAACTGTACTCCGTTTTTAAGAGGACTTCCGTATTTCCTGTAGTGTCTGCCAGTGTCACAGCAGGGACTTAGACTCGCATGGGTTCACAGAGGAGAAATTTCTGTTAGTTCTCTCCCTTGCTGTTGTTATAACTGCAGTGTTATACAAGGCATTGCTATAATTGCTAACAGGATTGGTTTTCCTGTACTTTCTTTTGGATTTGCTGCTAGTTATTAGTGGGTTTTAATAATTATTCATAGGATTTGTTATTAATGGTTGCAGTGGTTGCTTCACCAGAATCTTCTATAGAGTTGGTTTTGCTCCTTCCCCTTTACCACATCGTCTGGATCTGTGTTTTCCCATGGCTGTGGTGTTCATGTTTGCCATTACATACAGGTAACAGCCCAAGCAACGTTTGTCATGGCACCAACAGAAAAACTTTGTCTTTATTGCTACTCAAATAAAAAAGAATGGAGTGATTCAGCCCACCGCATAGAAAAAAAACAAACCAACCTTCTTAAGCACCTATGCCCTTTGGCCAGCCTGGGGTCTAATAAGGAGGGAACAAATCTCAGTGCCTCTTGCACTGCACCTACTAGAGATGAAGGTGGCCGTCCCCGAGGGCTGGGACCTCAGCCAGTGCTTGGCAGTGTCTGTGTGCTGCTCCTGTCCCATCAGGCCTTTCCACTTGACTGCATCTGGAGAGGTCCCGTATGCCCTGCTGCAATCCTCGCAGGCACAGTGCCCCAGTTACTTTATTTTTCATGTGCAAAGGAAATACTTTGAAATTTCAATTGTTGATACATTTAATAGAGGGCATCACTGCATAAACTTCTGCTTGTTAAAAACAGAGCTCCCGTATATACAATAAAGGCAAATAAGTTATAAAAATCAACTATCTAGTAATAGAAAAAGCTGATAGCTGACTAAAGTCACATGGATAACAGCAGTCTACTATAACAGTTTCAAAAATCAAAAAGGAGCTGCTTCTTTTCCAAAATAGAGTTGTCTTTGAGCACAAACTTTTAAACAACTGATTGCATCACTTTCGAGCATAAAAAATGTATTTTTAGTCAAAAGAAAACCTCTGATGTACTTACATAATGATGAGCCTTATTAATATTTACAGATGTCTGCATAATTTTGATATATAAACACCCAAACTATTATTTCAAACACAAAGAGGCCCTAGTAAGTTTGCAGTTATTTTAATCGATTTCATTAATTCAGTTGTTACTTGTGTCAATTTCTGTCACGTTAATTTTAAATGTGTGTAGCTGAGTACATGTTTAAAATTATACACCAAATACAGATTCCCATTGACCTATTGAACACAGTTTCTTCTTTCCAGCAGCTAGTTTTCCATTTTCCCAGGACATTCTACCTCCTCCTTGCAGAGTGGTTTGGCTGCGATTTCTAATTGTGTGAGTCAGATGTTCTGGCTTTTCCACAGCCTCCCACTTTTATATCAATCTTTTCCAGATTCATGGAGCAGAGAAATACAAAGCATTTAGAACTGAGCAATGTGATGAAAGATACTAAATTTTAAAACTAATAATATTTTAATCTCTGAAAATGAACTGGCTAGTCTGCGAATTGAAAGGGTACAATTACCACAAAGAAAACATTAGATATTTTTTTGATACCAAGGGTTTTTCTGTAGAATATTACTTTTAATTTAAGAAACTTTTCAACAATCTTCTTGGCATAGATTGTAAGCCACAGATGAGACATTTAATTAATTTTTTCTATTCCCTAGCACACAAAATTCCGGTCTAAAAAAAAGAAAAAAAGTAACACTAATGACTCCCTTGCATCGAATAGACAGACTTTAGGGGCCAGCAGTGAAGCCAGCTGAATATAAGTTTATTTTCCCACACTGGTAAAAGGAAAAACATAATGATAGACAAATTATTATGGTAGAATGTGTTTCCACTAATATGTGCAGTAAGTGTCTGTTTAAAAGAAAGCTGAACAAAGCAATTTGGGCCTTCTACTAGATATAGGGCTGGCACTTCAGCTTGTTATTTTCTTAGGAACCCAGCTTCACAGAGTTTTCTTAACCACTGTTAGCCCAACCACAGTTGTGAGTAGGTAGCCCCAGTCAATACCAGGAATGTGCTGATTTATTGCAGCTTTATTGCAAACAGAAACCAGATAAGTAACGAGTTCACTATCTTGAAAAATGAGGAGTTTGGCATCCAGTATTTTTTTTTTCAACTTCTTAAAATCTACTACCCAAATACAGACTTGGAAATAGGTAGGTGGACTGATAAATTCTACTGCAGAAAAAAATGGGCTGGCTTCTGACCTGTTCCACTTTTGTCTGTTCTGATGATCCTTTATTGACAATTACCAACATTTTTCCATCAATGTAGTCTACAACAAGATTTTTTCTTAGCATCTGAATTTTGCATCAGCACAACTTCTTTCTTTCTCTTGTCCTACCAGGCTGATTACTGCTGAGAAAAAACAACCAAAAATTAGTTTCTCAGAGTGTGTTGAAAACACTGTACTGTAATAAGAATATGGAAAGACAGGCAGTCTTGTATACTGGATGAAGAGGTCTGCACAGCTTCTGCTGTCTTTATAAGCTCCTGAGTTTTGATATTTCTTGATTTTTGTTACTTTTACTTTTTTGAAATTTTTTTCCCCACCTTTTGAAAAATACTGAAGGATTTACATCTGTAAATTAAAGGAATAAAAACTAATCAAGACTGCAATTTCATAGCTGCAGAGTAGTGGGGTCATATGATCATGTGCGGAAGTAAAGTAAGAAATAGTATTTGTGTGGTAGTGGAGGAACTCCTAAAGCTCTTCATTCAGAAACTGAGAAAGCAACAGCTAGCAGTGGAGAGCATGATGCTTCCTCAGGAAGCCAAGACCCACCAACAGGCTAAAGACAGTCATCTGTCTCAAAACAAATAAATATGCCTGAAATTAACAAAGACAGATTTTTTTTTAAAGTCAAATGTATGGCTGAAATCTGTCTAAACTCCAAGGAACTTTGCTCTTAATGTTTAATTCCTCTGTGCCCAGAACTCTGATAGAGGCCTCCAACTCCAGAAGTCTGCTCCAGGACCCTACAGGAAGATACTAAAGACTGAATTTTTGGTTCTTCCAGAGTATATGGAAAGAATAATTTTGGAAACAAAATCTATTGAAAATGTTGCAAAGTTTTTATACAGAAAGAGATCTTCTTTCTGTTTATTTATTTGGAAACGTATAAAGCAACCCTTTGACACTCTTTTGGTATGCAGTCTACCTTTACGCTGCGAAATGACATATGAGTCGCAAGACCAAGCAAGCTAAGAGCCTGTTGTGTTCTTGATATCCGCCTGGCTTAAGATAGGCTCGATGATCTGTATTTCTGATAAGGCACTTCTTTGTGAAACATTAAGCCATGGAACAGTATAGCAACCTGCTTGTCATCTGATATTGCCAAAGGTATTATGGGATGTACAGTGACAGACTTGCCTGAGCAGGGATAGCTATGTCCATGATTAGCTTACCGCCACTACTGTTAGGCCTGCGTGACAAGGTACAAGACATACAAATGATCTCTTCCCAGTGCTAGCAAATTCACCCAGAGCCCATGTGTGAGTACAGACTCATGTTTAGAGAGTCTGGATACACAGTTTAATTATAAACACAGTTTAATTATAAACACAGGCTTATGTTTAAAGCACTATATAAGCAGATTTATCGAAGTGTAGACTGAACATGTGGATAAGTGTTTATACCTAATAGATGCCACTTCAGGAGATGTCAACATAATTCCCACCAACACACCCTATGCAAAAAGCCCATGAAAACATATTCGTGCCTTCAAAGTCAATGAGACTAAGCTTTCTCAGAATGACTCTCCAGGCTGAGAGTTCTCTGAATCGATAACATTTGTGTTAGCAAAAATGTGCTAGATGATTCCAAATGTCACAATACTGCATAAAGACAGACTTCCTATAAGCAGACAGGCTCCAGAATGTCTAGCATGTAGATAGCCTCAAACACTACCTGAAATAATGCTCAGAAATGAACAAAAGAATAAATGCCAGACATTCTTTGTGGTTTGCATCATCAGGCAAAAAGAGACACATCTTACACTATCATTACTAATCCACATAGCTTAAAAATTTAGTAGCTTAGAAGAAGAGCACATAAAAATTACAATCTCAATATTAAGAGGCTATGACTGTGCAAAATGTCTGTCTGTATTTGTAGTGCTGTTGGCCAAACTGAGTGCATGGTAGTTGTTATCTCATTTAGTATTCTGTATCTTATTATTTGCATATTCTGGCTACTGAATAGTTATGCTTTATATTATTTACCAATCACAAATGTTCTTCCTGTGTTAAACTTAAAACTGCTTGTTAATGTGATCCAAGCCAGATTTTAATCAAGTTTGCAAAGGTGAAAAGCTTGTTCATCACAATATTGTTTTAGTTGTGCCATCTCATACCAAATTTGCATATGCTACAAAAAGAATTAAACAGCCTCCTAAATCAGAGACTTATGACTTCTGACCAGCAGGAAAACCAAATGCATTGAAATTTCTTGAGAAATACTGTGCTTATGTTATTTCCATTCCAAGTGTAAGCAAATGCTTTGGGGAGAATAATCGCTTCCCATGAAGTCACCATCACAATTTTGAAATCTCAGTAGGTTCAAAGAGTTCAAGGATATAGTTAAATGCCTGTCGTGGATTTAAAACCAACCCAAATTTTTAGCTTTTCAAGCTTTGCCTACTTCTGAGCCCCAAACTAATTATCCTCAATTAGTTCAGCACTGTAGTGGTTACTCATTATATTCCATAAAGTACTTCTTTATATAGTGATACTGTATAGTAGGAAACTATGAGATGTAAGGGTATTTAGTATTTTTTTCCATACTACCAGACTCACTAACAAGGAACATGTGTTTATGTCTGTTCTTATATTTCAAGTGGTTTGGAGAAAGCAAACCAAAGTAATTATACTAATAATAATATCTTGTTTTCATCTGAGAAACACTCTAAAAGAAAGGTGGAAACCTAGGTGACACTGTCTTTTATTCTCAGATAAGGAAACTGGGTAATGGAGAGTGCCTTGGCAAAGCCACCTGCAAACTTTATCTGTCAGTTCTGCTGAGAGCTATGGTGCATTTGTTTGTATTTATAAACATATATATTTATATTTGCTGTAAGGATAGGGCATACCTTTTGCATATTTGCTCTACTCAAATATGGTTGTGAGAGCCATGATCTTTTCTCACAGTTTTGTAAAATGAATATCCCATGAAATAATAATATTTGATTGACTGTAGAGACACATCAAAGGAAGTAGCGTAAAGCAATGTGCATAATAAGCAAAACTTCTGGGTCAGTGGAGAAAAAAGCCTTTGGCAAATGGATTGAAATCAATAGGTTGAAATGGATTGAAATATAGGTTGATGTGGAGATCAGACAAAGCTTCTCTCAAATATATTCCATCTGTGTGAGACGGTGGCTTAAGGTTATACGACTTCAAAAGGTACTCTACTAAAATAGAAAAGTGTCTTCTCTTATTGTCACAGCTGAACATATCCCAGCTTTAGCTGCTGTTTAATATTCTAGTAGTGCAGATTTCACTGCCGTTTCTGATAAATGCTAGAGAATTAATTTCATATTTTTATATATCCACCTCCAGGGTGTTTAGAGGTTATATATTCAATAGCAAACTATCACATCTCACTGTGTGTTTCTGGGCATCTTTAATCATGGAAATGTTTAACCAGCAAAAGAAATAAGACCTGGAAGATCACCTGAGCGTACAGATTCTAATTGTTACACTAAGATCTGTTTTAGAGGTAAACAAACTTTCATCTCTCCATTCTAGTGCCCTAAAGATAACTGTTGTTTTAATGTCAATATTCATTCACAAACCTGTGTGAACAGATTTTAAAACCCCAGCTTTCACTTTACAGCCCTTTGTCAGCTTTGATGGGAATTTAGGGTTCACACTGAGTGCAGAATTAAGATATGGTAAGCTTTTAGGAAGGTAGAAAGCAGTTCTTTCATTTTGATTTCCTTGTTATTTTTCTGTATTGGGTTTTCTTTTCTATGACACAAAATTAAATATTTTGGGGTTTTTTTTGATCTTGTTACCAGTAGGCATTAAACTCTAAAATGTGTCTGTAATGCAGGTTGCTTATACAGTGTTTTATGTTTAAGATAATATATTTAGATTTTAGGACATATGAACAGAACATTCAGAAATATAGTATTTTGTGTCATGTATATAGCAGTATGTATATGTATACATATGCATATCACATACATATAACTATGTGTAAATATATATGTACATCCATAGTTAGCACCACACAGGAAAAAAAGCTCAATTTTAAATTACACCTCTTCTTTCTAAAGAAAGAGTACTGCTCAGTGGTAAGGAATGCAACGCTGTCCTATTCATAGCAATTTCTGACACAGCATTTAGTGTAACCATACAGAGACATAACAAGGAAAAGAACTGGAAAATATTTGTATACTTATTAAGTGCCAATAAAGCTGATAAAAAGCACGACTGCCACAGACATTATGCAACATGAAGTAGTAAGATCTTCTGTTTCTAGAGGATGTGGTCTGAAAAAACAGCAAATAGTTTGCACGAGGTTTTTTAAGGGGTAGCATTACTCAGCAAGTTTCATACATAGGAGTCAACACTTTTTAATTTATTTGGGGATCTTAGATGTTTGGTTTTAGCTGGCTACAGGGAGTATATAATTCATATTTCTTTTTTAAACTGGAGAAAGGACACATTTTGTAGAAAAAACCAAAATAACAACAACAATGATACCATCAACTATTTCACCTTTGAAGTTTAAAATAGTTAAGAAATGTGATTTGCCCCATGGCAGAGTGGGTATTAAAGGTAGCCCTTCTGCTAAGTAGCTGGAGAAGGGGAAAAGGAGAGAATGGCAAACTGTTCACTCAACTTTGCCACCAAAAAAAAAAAAAAAGTAGAGAATCAGGCTACAATCTCTTGCCTTGTACAATAGCACACTCAAGACAGTTTTTGGCCCCTCTAAAATGTTGTTGCTGCTTGACACAAATAATTTAAGACAGCAAGCCATTTTTTTGCCAAGTGTTTCCAAGGAGGATCATGGGACAGAGCATGTTGCCGCTTGCTCTCTGTGATTTCTTTTTTTCTCCTTCCTCTTTATCATTGCCTGGGCACAGATCCAAGGACTGGGCATTTCGACATTTCATAGCCTCTCAGCTGTGCTGCTTCTTGCTCTCACCGCACCCTGGTCCCCAAACCTGTGCCTGTCCTGGCACAGCTCATTAGGGTCGGTTGGGCCTGGCAGCCCTCCCCTGAGACCCTGAGCCTCAGCATGTGCCTGTGCTTTGGAAGCGCTGCTGGGGTCTGTCTTCTCTTAAGCTATGCCAGGGACTTGCTATAGTTCTAGCCTATCCTGGTGGCCCTTCTCAGCCCCAAACCCCACACCTCTGTGCCTGCCTCACATCTGAAGTTGTACCATGAGCTGCACATCCTCATTATGCTCAAGGTTCATTCTCATGGTCCTCCCTCGCCCCAGGTCTCCCTCCTTCATTCCTGCCTTGTCCCTGGAGCCCTGCCCTGCTATCTGCCTTCTCACCACACCTGGTTCCCATCATCCTCCCAGCCCTTAAGCTTCACTCCACCATGTCTGCTCTGTCTCCAAAACAGTGCTGGGGCCACAGCCCCTCAGTGCTGCCCTGCTTGTCCTACCACCTCTGTCAGCCCAGGGCCCTGAAGATCTGTGCTGCACCCCCACTGGCACCACACCTCATCCTAGTACTGCAGACTCTGTATTTCCTGTCTTCTCCTTCTCCACAAACTTGAAGCTCAGTCCCACTGTCCTATGTCATGACTGCTTGGTGGTATATATGAAATTGAACAGAGACATTGTCCACACCTCACTAATTTGTGGTTTATTCTCTTCAGATGAACTGTGTTTATGCTTTACTAGGTGAAGTAATCTAAATGTTGATCTGCCAGCTAGGCATGAAATGAACTACAGGACAACATTTCAAGTATCATGACTCTCAGATGGTGCCCAGCATGGCACGTCTCTGCACTGACCTGTTGCGGCTCATTCTTTACCTTCTGTAGCTGGCTTCTGGAATACCACGTGCTACAGCAGTGGCAGAGCGTGCTGCCATTGACTCGGGAGAGGAAATGCTTACAGGACTGACAATCTGGTGAATAAGACCTTTACAGTCCTAAGGAAGAGATGAGAAAGAACTACAAATACCTTCTTTTTCTTGCTTGAGGTGCGTTGGCACTTTAGGGTTAGGCCAAATCTAGCACAGGGTTACACTGCCAGGGTCACAGTTGCATCCCACAGCCAAGAGGAAAGGTAACTGACAGTGGCAAAAGTGTTAGAGCAGGAAAAAGACAACAGAAACATTGAGAAAGATGTGCAGAAGTGAAGTACATTATGGGTAGATTGTGATAAATGCATAGTTACTCATCCCTTCACTGTGCCAGAGTACCTGCAATCCCAAACTATGCACAGCCAGTTCCTTCAGGAAGCGTTCAGTGTGCTGCCCCCCAGATGCTCAGCCTGTGCCCTGCTACCACAGGAGAGGCCAAGGTGGAGTCAGCAGTGGGCTGCAGGAAGCACTCTGTGGGCTTCAGTAAGGCTCTAGAGTTGGACCAGGTCTCGTTGGACCTGTTGTCCTCCCTCCTCCCATGCCTCTATCACCACGACTTCTTTGAACCCCAGTTTGGTACAATCTGTACAGCTGAGAGTTCATTTGATTTAACTACATTATTTTTAAGATAAACTGCTTCCAACAGGGTTGAGAAAGAAGAGCAAGGCCATCAGCTGTCACATCTGTTAGACTTTTCAAAGAGGGCTGCAAAAAGTAATGGAGAAAAGGAGTCAGGAAAGAGCAATGGAAAATAGAGCTGAGGGTATGAAGAAGGGCTTTTGCTTTCCTGGCACAGTACTAAACAGCTAAAATCAAGTAAGAATTACAAAAGCCCATGACTAAGTATTTTCTTTATTGTACTCTTTATGGTCTGACCTTCTTAGTTTTAGAATGAATCCACTGATAACTGTGGTTATCATTATTCCTAAACTACAAATACTCTTACACTACAGGAGTTTTGTCTCTCTGAATTTCTTCTTGTCATCATTAAGTAAATTATTAAGTAAATTATACATATTTCTACCTTGTTTTCTTTATTTTATTTCCTGTCTGCTTAAGTAAATGAAAGTGTGAAGTCCTTTCTAGTTTCAGATTTGACATCATAGTAAAGAAAGTTTTCAAATACTATCTAAGCACATATATTTTGGAGCATCGTAAGAAAACAAGAGTGTCCATTTCTGGCAGTAGGGTCCCTGACCTTGACATATACCTGAAAAACAAAAACTCTGTCTTCTCATCTTATTGTAACATATCCCTA
Organism: Chlamydotis macqueenii; assembly: GCF_036417535.1. Classification (NCBI taxonomy): domain Eukaryota; kingdom Metazoa; phylum Chordata; class Aves; order Otidiformes; family Otididae; genus Chlamydotis; species Chlamydotis macqueenii. The sequence continues at coordinate 19,073,656 of NC_141563.1, read as the reverse complement.
TGTTACTTTAAATCACTATTGAGAACTGTCAAATTAATTATTAGCATCAGAAATGCAGTTCCAGTGGTGTCTCGATCCTTCTTAATAAATAGCTACAATTAGAGTCTTAAATCTCAAGTGCAAATCCACAGTTCCTTCAAACTCTGAGACTTGTTTGGCGGTGAGGAGTGTCAGTTAAATTTCAGACTACACAGACTTTGAGAGAGAGTAAATAATATATTTTTATTTTACAGAAACATGCCTGGAGTGAAAATTTCAATTTTACTTATTTCTTTAGTGCACTGAGAACATTTTCATATTAACAGAAGTATTTAATGAATGTTGAACTCTTAAAAAAGCTGCAGTCTTATTAAAACAAATATCTATGCCAACTCACCCAGTAATCCAAGAATCAGAACGCAGAATGCCATAATTAAAACAGATATTTATTACGAGTGAAATACTGATATTTTCACAGACTTCAGAAAAAAAAAGTGCCAGAATGACAAAATATCATATTTTGTCATCTTCAGTCAGAATAAAAGACATTTAAATATTCATAAATCAAAACATGTAATATCTATTTGCTTACATTTCAAGTCGATTCAGAATGAAACAGTATTCCCTTCAGTGTCTTCAGGGAGACGGAGTTCAAGGAGTTTCATGTCCCCATTCTCTGCATTATCTGGTAAAACTATATTTCTTAAAATGCATCACACAAGTGTGTCAAAGGCGATCATCCTTTGCAAGTTTCATCAGTTGCGTCCTGCAGATAATAGCACTGGCTCTGATGCCGGGGAGTAATTTGGCATTGCGTCTTCTACAGTGTCTGCAGAGAACCAAGTACCATTAGGACTGATTTACAAAAATGTCTTGTTATTTTGGAAAGACATTTTTGTCCTTCCTGGAGAAATACAACTTTTCAGAAGCCAACATTGTTTACGCATGGTTCCTCAAGCCTCACTTCTCATAGTATGTTCAGATAACAGTGTCCTGCTAATGGCAAAGCAGATGATTGTGATCATCCTTAGCGTATGTCTGAAAAGAGGCCGCATCTTAGGTTTGTTATTCCATCTTTTCCACTGCACCACCACCTCCATCTGAGACATCTTCTATGTCAGACTAAGTTAGTCAAGGCAATGACTCGATTTTGTTATGACTTCTTGAGGGCTGCATACATAACGTAATATAAACATTTTGTATTTACTGCTAATCGTCATTCATTGACTTGTTATTTTTGGCAGTCGTGATTTTTCCAGAGGAATGAACACTTGCATTAAATTGAACAAGGCTGGACTCTGCATGGTATAAATGAAGGAGAGTTAATGACATCTCTTGTTTCCAGTTTTATGGTTTTGTTTTGTTTGGTTTTAATTTTAAGTCATGAACTAGGAAGACTGTTTGGAGCAGCTATTTCCTGAAGATTATACTTTAGATATGATTGTTAAGTAAATATTTTTGTTGTGTTTAAAAACCTTGCAGATACTGCATAGGTCCTTACTGCATTATTTAGAGTCTTTCAGCCCAATTCACTTTAGATATTTTTACACTGTTTCCTAAATCGGTCAACAGCTAACTGACAGAGGGAGTAAGATGATCACTGACAATTCTAGGATCGGAATAGCATTGTAACAGTAAATAGTAGAATGGGAAATAAAGAGATTACTAGGGCAATTCTAGGGACCAGGAATAATCTGCCGGATAATGAGACAACAATATTTTGGCTATCAAACAGATACCCTGGGTAAGCACGAAAAATGTGATCAGGTCACCTCAGTCAAAACTGGTCCAGACTCCACTTTAGGGAAAGTGCTGGCTTTCTGGTGAAGAAGGAAGGGACTGTTTCACGGATTAAAATCTTTGCTTCTGTGATGTCTTCGACATCTTTGACACCAGACACGGACCATATTATATGTCTGTCTTCAAGATACAGAGTTTACTCTTGCCTGTTCATTTTGGCATCCTCTTAAAGCCTTAGAGCAGAACAAGTAGCAAATGGCAAATTCACTTTATACGGTTCATGAAATGTATGTTCAGTTTGAGTATCCAAGGTTACCAGACTTTGGACCACACTCTGCATTCTCAAAGCACTAAGGCTTGGGGGAGAGGAATGGTTGTCTGCTCCCTTCCAGAGAGGCAAAGTCAAGCTCTGCAATATATTCTGGGGTCTCTTCTCTGTCTCAGAAGGACCCTTGCAGCAGGGAAAACAGTCATCTTTATACTGTGCCTCATTATTGCATGGATGAGCATAGAATTTAGTCTAGATTGGTCTTTGTAACCTGTTCTGGTGAAGCGGTTGCTTAACTGCATTGAGGAAAGGCCATTGTGTAACCCACTATTATTTGGTATTTCAAGGGAAGATAAATAAGTAAGGCATTGCTTACCAAAACTTATTGTTTTGGTAGGCACAGTGTTATTGCTTTACAGTATTACAGCTTAGCTGTTCTACACGTATTAATCAAAAATACAGAGGGTATAGACCTAATGTGACTTTTGGGCCTGCATGAGCTGTGGCCAGTCTGTGTTTGCTGGGAAACGCTGATGCAGCTCTGCCAACTGTGTGCACTGCTGTGCGTATGTGAGGTGGACAGAGGCGTCATCTTTTTACAGTCGTTTTGCATATCACCTTCTGATGTCTTCCTGACCTGCAGTGTCCCTGAGGAACACACTGATTTCTGCCAGCCTAGAGTTCAACTTGAAGTACAGGCATACACACAATGCTTATTTTTTATAGACTTTACTGAGTATATTTGTCCACTTCATCTCTTATTACAGCTGGTTTCAGTCAATTGTAACTCTTGTAAAAATTCCAGCCTGGCAGTTCCAAAGACATTCTCTGTCTGTCCAACAGGCTGTAACAACAGGGCTACCCCAATTTAGACCACTTGAATCATGCAAGCCCAATCTGATGGGGCTGTGAGTACGGATAATTCAATCTATAGACCCATTTTTCCTTTATTCACTTTTCGTTTGTTTTCTCTTTCACAAATTTGGTGTAACAGGCTAAAAAGGTGAACACAGAAGGAGTATATTAGAAACAAACAAACAAAGTGTTGCATATTATTTTTTCTGTCCTCCTTATATTACTTTCTTTCAGAAGAATGAAACAAAGTAATCAATCTGCCCATCTCTCATTGTGCCTGGCCCACTCATTTCTGTGAATCAAAGCATAGGTAGTCTTGCATTGTCTGTTCATCTGTCCATTGTCTGGTCATATATCCACACCTAGTTACTGCTGTTTCAGCTGTACTTATTCATACTGAAGGTTCACAACATTGTGACCTAAGCATTTGCTTTACAGTTTAGAGAATAATGCAGGGTGAACCTGGCCATGTAGTGTGTACCTGTGGTTACCAATTGGTTTGCTACGTTGGGTTTCAGGAATGCCCTGAAACTGTAAGTATCTGGCCACTTGTATCCTCACAGTACCGTTACTTTCAGAGGAAATGTATGGGCATGGCATACTTCTAAACAGGCTTATATAGCCCTGGAAAAGATGCTGGTGAGTAGGTAGGCCTGAGTCAAAATAGATTAGGCATCAATGATTAGTTTTAATATACTTTTACCTATTAGTTATTTAACTACAGTTTTTAACTAATAATGCAGTTTTATTTAACAGGCTCTGATATTATTTTGTCATCACTGTTTAAACACAGACAATTCAGGCAATTACCTCTCCAGTGTTACTAACTATATGCATTATATTGACAATTACATACTGATTTGTGCCACTGCCCATATACCAATCAGATGTTTAAAAGCACAGGGCAAATAATGCATATGCTTTTTATTATCAGCCAGATGAGTGTATAAATTAATCAATTTACTTATTAATGTTTCATCCATTTTACATGCAAGAGCACTTGAGCATTTCAGTTTATCAGTGTGGAATATGTGTTATGAAACTGCCTCTTCAGTATTTGTTCTATAAAAGTTTTCAGACTCTTATCATCAGAAGCAAACAGTAACACATGCTTTTGTTCAACCAGCCACAGCTGAACAGAAAACTTGGTTTTAGAACTCGTCATCAACAAAGTAAAAAAAAGCAAAAAAAAAGTGTAACAGTTGAATAATTCAACATTCAAAAACTTGTCATTGGCATTTCATAAACAGAAGAAAAGGCTAAATAAGCCAAATGAATCATTATTCAATCAGCTTAATTTTAGGAGGAAAATTTATATCCATTAACTACTTTTACAGATGTTGAGTATCTCAGAAGTTACTATTATACGGTCTGTACTCTGAGTCCATCCAAGGCTGGATGGCATGGTAAATAGCAGTATGCCTAACTCAAAGTCCCTGAATCAAGATACACAAAGCCCAGAAAACTGGGACAGTCTGACAAATGCATCTCCATCCTGGAGAGGTTCAGGCATGAGATGTGACAGCTACAGAATTAATTTCTTGAGACATCAGGAAGGACAGAAAATACTAGCAACTAGTATATCCTCTTCCACATCTTACTTTCCTCTGTACCACAATGAGCAGTGACAGATGAGAATCATATTGAATGTTTTGTCCCTAAACCTCACTGTTCTTTTGTTTAATATTTTACAACATTTCTGAATGTTTCTGAATAGACAGACAGGATTTGGTCTGTTTTTGTATTTTGCCATTGAAATAATGACTAGAACTGAAACTCATGAGATTTCTGAATTCATTCTATCTGTATTATGAGAACAAAGAAAAAATAGGAAGTGATTGTCTGAGAAAGTTTACTGTCTACACTCAGAATGCCTGTTTCCTCCCTGATGACCCAAGCGCTTAAGATCATTGTCCTGAGGCATATCTCTCCTCTCCCTCTCGCTCTTTATCTCCCTCTCCCTCTCCCTAACTTAGCTGTTGCAGAAGCTTTTGCTTTCTGTATCACATAAAATTTTCTGTATTAGACCTAGCACTGTTTGCCATGTGGTATGTATTAACCAAATCTAAAGAAGAATGGACAACTGCATGGAAAATAAAACTCTTCAGCCAGTGTTAAAAAGCCACTTCACCCATCACTAGAGGGAAGGAAGTGAGATTTGCACATAAGGATTTCTAAATTATAAAAACTTGCAACAAACATGAGTATGAGCAATAATGAACTTCCTTCTAGTTATCAGAATTATGGATACTTCCGGAAATCTGAAGCGTTCTAGAATACCAGCATTGCGTTCTCATGGAAAAGCCTGAAAAGCAAGCTGCAACATGAAAGACATGACTAGTGGCTTGATTTACAAAACATATTCACAGAAGAGCTTTAAAAATAAGATACCAAGAAACACACTGCCTTGTCCACACTGGCAGCTTACCATGTTTGGAAAATAAGAATCTTCATGCTTTTAATTGTAAACAAAGGCTTTAGGGCATTCCACAGGAACAAGAACTGAAACATGGAATACAGCTTGTTAATATATGTGAAAAAAATTGCAGCTACTTTCCACAGATTTGATCAGGTGCCATTTAACAGGCTACATCCATGGTATGCATTGTGAAACAATGGCTTATTCACTATTTACTTTGGACCCCAGCATTTGTTTCATAACCCTCTTAGAAGAAGAATCATAAATAATGCAGACCACACATGCTAAAATTCTCTAGGTTATAGCAATTGTCCTTTTCAAAACATCAGATACGCATACAAAATATACTTCTCTGTGACTGTGTCTTAGTGAGAATGAAAATTGCCTTGTTCTGTGGAGAGATGACACACGAAACTATACATTTTGTGAATGATTTTCACTAAAATTCAAGGAAATTTGGCTCCAGCTGTGACTTCCAGTAATGTAAATAATGAAGCTTCTTTCCAGATAGCTAATTCCTGGGGGAAACATATCACAGTTGAATGTTTTTGTTGAGATTATATTATCTAAAATAAATATATTTGGTTTTGATGCCTATTTTCCTAGTACAAAGTTGAATATTTGAAATTTTTTTAATAAATCAGCTGAAAATAGGAAAATTTATGTACACTGACCACTATTTTTAGAACTTCAACAATCTTGTTATGTGAGTAGTATCAAAGTTATAAATTACATGCAATATACATATTTTTCTCCTTACACTAAGTATGGTCCGTAACAGACCATAATCAGATTAATATAATGAACAAAGCTGTTTGTGGCAAAGATAGCTTGCTTTTTATACGTAGATCTGAGAGTGCCTTATGAGAGTAGGTGAACACAGTTGCTCCCAGTTTACAAAGCAAGAGGCAGGACTGAGGCATGGAGAGGTGAAGATACTTGCTTGACGGCAGTGAGTGAGGCCCAAAAGAAGGGAGAAACCATCTAAAGGCCAGATCCCTACATACAACCCCAATCGTATGCAAATTTTCCCTCCAAGAATGAGCAAGCAAATTACTACAAACATATAATCGTATGAGGGTACACTGTGAGTGCAAGTTGCTGGTATGTCCTGTTGTGCTTCAAAATACTTCACTTTCAGCAATAGCAGCTAGACCACTACTTGACCTACAGTTTTCTATGGGTTCCAAAAAAAGCTGGAAACAGAGCAGAATCACCTTTTTCCTCTTACTCTCCTAGAGCAGTTACATACACACAACAGAATCAAATTTAAAATCATTTTTATTATGACATGTTATTTATTTTCTGAGACAAGTGTTGACAGAAAGCTAGATTACTACTAGCTACATACTTACTATTTAAATAAGGAAATTTGAAGGGTAAAGTTCACAGGTCAACAGGGTGAAGAGTGGCAAACTCTATGAATAAGAGCGATTAGCCCATAAATGTTAGTTTTGTCTTCTTCCTACAAATACTCTTTACTGGTAGACCGGAAGGACCATGGGAATTCCCAGACACATGCACATCCTTTGGGTGTTATACGTTTACTAGTTAGCGTTATCAGCAACATTGTGTTGTGCAAACATGTTACGTGAACAGGAAGCTATTATACTGCCATTGCTCAGACTACTCCAAGTTTTAGTCACTAGAAAGAGGGTCAACATCATATTTTCAAAAGATCTTTCCATTATTAAACATGCGGCGATTGTTGCAAAATGCTGTTTCCTCAAATAGCTGCTCAAGAAAGATATTTTTATCTTCCATCAAGTGTTTTTGTATCATACCTTACCGAACAGTTTATTCCACTGTAATGATACACAGCTAGTAGGAAAAATGTAGCTCTTGTAGGACAGCTAGTAGAATGATAACTCTTTTTTATTGCATGAATATTATCAAAGTACAGTAGCTATCCCATAACCTTACTGATAATGTGACAAACTAGGAATACTGTTATTCTATTGTTTAATCACAACAGATGAGTAACATTCCTTCCTCTATGTGCAAAGATTAAAATAAATCAATACTGCAACAGTATCTGGGCATTTATGTACATTTTTCTTTACATAGGTCTCAATGCCTACTACAAAAGTATTACTGTATGTCATTTTACATAACGCCACAAAAACATTTTACAAAATAACATTGCTTATAAGCTGCATTAGGATTCTATAATTAGCATTATGACCAGAGTGATGAGTTGTTATTAGAGAAGCAATGTTATTACTTGAAAAGAAGTCTCTTAATGCAGTTCTTTTAAATCAGAAATGACACAAAATTAACTTCAGTGTCAAAACCACAAAAGGAATGAATATTGATCTTACTTCTATTATAGGAAAACAGTTTCTTCTTTCAGTTTAAACAATCATTGATGCAAAGTGATTAAAAATTTTGTGAAACTATATATTGATACTTGAAGTACTGGGAGGCAAATGGATGAAGCCTTGAAACAGAGTAGGGGTGGCCAATGACATGGAGATTTGAGGCTTCTGGTTTTAGAACCCAGCCGCTCTAACTACCTGAACTTCATGTGTACGTGCAGGATAAGATCCTGTGAGAGTGTCTGATACATAACGTAACAATATTGTATATCTGTTTGGATAATGGGGAAAATTAAAATGTCATGGATAAGACTTTGTATTTCAGGGTTTCTCTCTCTGAAACAGTAGCATATAATGTTGGCTCCCAGAAATTCTTAATAGGATTGGAATTATTTCTTTAGCTATTCGACATTTAATTAGGGTTTGCAGAACTGCACCACTGTTTTTAGCAAATATTTCAGCTATTGGAGTCTTCCTTTGTAAATAGCTGTGCCTGTAAGGATGACTACAGAAGTCCTGTGAGTTAGAGCTACTTATCTGAGAGGGTTTCTCGTATGTGGCCTTGGTGCTGATTCAGTGTAATGTTAATGAAGATTAATAAACTATGCAACTCATGCCATCACATGTTCTGTAACATTGCCACTGACTGCTGGCTCCACGGCTCTATTCCACTCACTGTTGATTTTCTTCTCATGAATAATTAAGGTGAAACTTTAATTGAGCAGGTAATTCATGAGAAGTCTCTGTTAAAACATGAAGGTAAATCAAAAGTAGTATAAAGAATAGGTCAGATAAATGGTAGACATCTTGTGTCTATTATCTGACTCAACATGACTAGCCACGCACAGATTTTTTAAACTTGTTTTTCAAACATCAGTGTTTATACAGCAGTCAGTTCTTTGGTGGGGAAGCCTATTGGCACTAACCAAATAGATAGTTACCTGTCCTCCCGGTATTAATAGGCTGACCAAAGCAGGATGTTCAGTATTCTCTTTTCAAGCAATGAAGTCTTTGAGCCTTTTTAATGTGCATTGCAGTGGAACTTTGGATCTTGTCCAGTTTTTTTAAATTATGCAGAAACACATTATTACACACTAAGAGCCTTATCCTGGAACTCCTGACTGAAGTAACAATTATTCTATGTATAGTAATTGCAGTCTGCAAACAGCCTAATAACTTGAGTAGATTCTCTGTGGTGTGGTGTGGTTAGGAGCATTAGGTTTGAATAGACTAGATGGTCTCATGCCTTCTCTGTATAAAAACTGTGTTTTTTTGTAAGAAGAAAAAATAGGAAAATATATGCTGCTATCCAAGCCTTGCTATGGAGTAATAGGTTTTGTTTTAAAAAGACAACTAAAAAATACAGATAGAATTTTATGTGCTTTTAAACCTCCGTACAGTAAACGTCTAGACACAGCAAGTCCATGAAATTAGTCTTAGTAGTCATTAGGAGACCCAGTGAAAAGCAGTGCCCAGAAAGTCCAAAACTAAAAGCAACAACAAAATTGCACTTAAGCCACTTAGAACATATTGTAAACAACGTCATGCTCTGTGTATGGACTTGCCATCTGGAGTTCGTAACCCTTTGGCTGTAAGCAAGATCGGGGCTGACGAAACTGCCCGAGGGTGCCCGAGAGTGCCATCATGTGGGGAAACCTGCGGCAGCAGCAGCAGCTCATGCAGACGCAGCGCTTCTAAAGGGCCTGATGTCAAGATACAGCCCAAGCTGTCTGTCTGGATTCGACATTATTAGTTTTCGTTGGCAAACATTCAGTAGCTTAATCCATTAATATAAATTGTCCTTACAACAACTAAACTATAGATGAAGGATCTTGTGCTGGCACAAAAGACTTGTGTCTAGATCTTGTAATTAATCTGTTGCTTATCTCACTGTTGATGAAAACCACAGTGCCCTGATTGCCACCCAATTAATGAAAACTTCTCATCCTTTTCTTTCAGGACTCGACCTAACTGTGTAGGTCACAGGTGTTTCTACAGCCTCTGTGTGGTCCAGCTTGATGCCTTTTGCTAGGTGCCTGTTTGATTTGGGTTTATCCTAGCTTATTCCATTTTCTTCACTGCTCTCAAGAATGCCTTCCATCCTTCCTTCCTTCCTTCCTTCCTTTTTACGTAATTTAGAGAACAAACCATCCTTCTGCAACCTTACAAATCCACATCTTTCACTTTTAAGTTCCTCTGAAACTCAAGCAATTCCCTTCTCTGGCATTTTTTGGAGTGTTGTGAGGAACAATACAATTACTTCTCTGTTCTCTGTATTGATGCACTCAAAGGTACTGGCATGTCTACTCTTTGGACTGGAGAGGGACACTGACAGTCCTGAACAACAGAAGTAGTTCCAGTTTAAGCTCTTTCATCTTCTTCTACCCATGCTGTTTACCATTCAGAACACTGAGTAAGTACATCGTAATTCTGACACCCCACAAAGCTAACAGCTCTAGTGCTGTTTCTTGTCTGGGTTGGTATATAAAGTACCATACAATCCTAAAACACTGATATTCTTGCTCTATTCTAAAACATTGAAATTACTTAACTCTAAAGTTTATTATCAGAGTCAGCTCAGCAAACACACTCAAAATGCTTTCCTAGGGTCAGACTGTACTCTAGCTTGCGTATTGACAGGGATGAAAAGGCTCTTTGTGGAGATCTCTGCTTGCTCATGTGGAAAGTGGAACAAATTAACTTTGTGGTGTTATACTCCTTCCTTGAATGATTCATATGGTTGATAAATCACAGGAGGGGTGGTCGTTACCAGTAGTAAGCTAAAGCTCTGTAGCTGGGCTGTAAGATGTACACACTCTATTCTTCTAGATCCCTGGATAATCTACTCAATAATCAATATTCTGAAATAAAAGTAGAGATTCTCAGTGCATTGGAGATATCCAGAAGAAGGTGGGACTGATGTTCATTGGAAGCTGGAAATAAGTGGCTTGTACAAGTGGTTATTAACTTGTTAAATTGAAGTGACTTTTAAGGCTGAGAAGTGGAGCATCTCAAAAATCCTCAAATTACTAGAAAAAAAAAATTGCTTATTTTCTCTTTTGTGCATTTTCATTATTAAATGGATAATAGAGTAGTTAACTTTCCAGCTGTAAACATATTATCAGGTGAGATTTTCTAGATGAGCAAACAGAAGAGCTAACATAGAACATCATAAAGACAATAAATCAAGTCATCAAAAGGATTGGATTCCCTGGATACATAGGACAGGCATCTGCCAGCAGATCCAGTGGAGTAACTGACAGTACTAGCAGGTTGGTCAGAAACCTGGCAGGGTGATCTCAGTTGTTAGTCAGGCCAGAGCGTGACAGGGCACTTTCAAGTCAGCATTGTGGATGTTTGCTGACAGCAGAGGAAAGGTGATACTCCAGCTGAGGAAGGGAGTGGTAGTGGACCTGGATTCCTTTGCTCATTCCCCACAGTCTTAATCTTTTATGTACCTTCAGGACTTGCGCTATTACATGTTTAATCCCCACATAGCTTTCATGCTTCTCTGATCTACCATCTTCTTCCCTGGCCAGTTGTATACCTCCCTATACCAATCCTAACCTCCCTTAGCTCTCAGGTTTGTTCTTCTTCTTCAATCTTCACTTCCTCTTTCCAGCCATCTCCTTCTGGCTCTCAGTAATTACAGTAAAGGATATTATGCCTAGCTGCACCTTCTTTAATTAGGCAGAAAATGTTTGCTTTTAGATTGACTTTCTCAGTTGCTGTGTTCTGCTATTAAAGTAATTGGTCTCTGTTCCTTGTCTGACCCAGAAGGGGATACAGATAGGGGTAGTCATCACACTTAACCAGTCTAGCAAGGAACTCTCATGCTTTCATTTAAGACCTTCCTCTCCCAGCCCACATTCTTGCCCCATTTTTAACCAGGTAAGTTTCTTGGTAAGAAAGTTGAGCCTTAAGTGCAGGCAGCACCAGGATTCACTCTCCATGAGTAAACAATACACTCCTAAGAAATGATAAGAACTTTGTAATTATAGCAGAGGCTTGGAGTCAGGAAGCTTGAGTTTATTTCTGGTTTTCTTCTATATATTCTGGGTGACTTTGTGAAAAACAAAGAATCAAAACCAGAGAAAAATGTCCATGAGTTTTTTGCTGCTGCAGTATTTCTGAAGATGGGTGAGATGTTAAAAAAAAGCCCTTAAAAACTACAAGCAGTCTTGAAATGGTAAATGTTAATGCTCCTTACCATGGTTGCCCCACCACAATACACCAAGCAGGTTGAATGGTTACTGTCTTAATACACAATTAACTCACTGTTAGTTCCTGGATATTCCAGGATTTTAAATATTTTTTTTTACCTTTACAAGAAACATTACATACTGAAGAGAGAAGTGAAGACTTGTAAGTGAATCATCATACTGATCTCCCAGGAAAGTGGCTGTAGTTGGATACAAGACTTAGATGAAGCATATTATAAAGTCAGCATCTTGTTCATGTAGGTCAAGGGATTGAGACCAAAGGCTCCAACCTGGGCTTCTCACCAGAGAGAGAGCACAAGCCAGCGTACATCTCTCTGGCCAAGTCATTAGTGCTCTTATAAAAGGAACAGTTCTGTAATCCAATACTCTTTTTCCAGAACTCTTTTAAATCTCATTTCTATTTTAGGTTAAACTGGATCAACCCTACAAAATGTCGATTCTAAAACTCCCAACTCCCCACTGAGTGCTCGAACTACTCAGCTGCAGAACCAGGCTCCTTCCTGTGGAAGTGGTAAGAAAAAGTTTAAAATCTATATTGGCAATTTGGGCACTTGCAGGATCAGACAAATAACAAGCAAGAGCTTTGAGCTTTCAGTATTACATTTTGGATGTGGATGTTTAAATCCCTTTTCAGATCTAAGCCCTGCTTCCTGGTATTTTCTTCAACTGTAACATGAAAATCCTCATTTGTGAGTACTGGCTGACATAGCGCAAGTCTGTCCTCACCAACCCGAAATGCTGTGCTGCAACTCTAAACAGGGAGCAGAGCACCACCTAGTGACACACGGTCAGATTACTCATCTGTTACTGAACAGAATAAATGTTCTATTTGATCATGTTTGAAATTCATAAAAAACCCTTCTACAATTAAAATATTTAATTTATTTTTTAAACCCTATTCTAATCCCGAGTTATATGCTATAAAGTATAAGAAAACTTTTCCTAGGCTAATTGAAGGAATACAAGAGTTATGATTTATATTGCTTGGTAAAAGCCAGCCTTACTGCTGATTCCAGTGTTTTTCTATAAACTTCAGTTGCTTGGAATCTGGATTTTATTAAAAATACTTATTCCACTTGCTGAGTTCCTTTATTCACAATAAGAATGTAACATAATGGAGAATCGTTCAAAAAGGGCCAGATCAACAATGAAAGCTAATATTAGCATGCGATGACAGCAAGCCATCAAATTCTAGTATCAGCCTTCATCATTAGCATTGTTCTTTTAGAATTATTTTTCTTAATCAGATAATAAGGTTACTCTTTGTGTCTAGATTAAAAGTTTATTAATAATTTGGGTTCTTTTTCCTGATATAATAATATTAAACTTCTCTTATGGAAAAAAAAAGTTAAGTTTCATATGAAATTTCACATTTGTATTTCAAGGTAAAATTACTTTCTCACATATTTTTAAAGTGCAATAGTGCATAGTGAAGGAAAATGTTTTTTTTTTCTCTGTTTAGGTTCAATAGACACAAAATTACTTTTGCAACATCAATTAAGTTTTAGAATTTTGTTCTAATTTTCACACAAATTATGAAAACTCTACAAACGGATGAATAATGAGCACTAAAAGGCACAATGCTGATAAAGACAAGAACTGTGAATTGGCTGGAAATGAAATGGTTTCATAATTCCTTTGTAAGACACAGAGGTTTTAGAAATCTTTCCTGTCATGTTTTCTTAGAACCACTTCTTGGAGGGTGAAAGGGAGCTGTAAATTTAAATCAGAATTGTACCAAGCTCTGTTAAATCAGTTAAAAAGTCAATCTCTGAAATGTTGCAGAAGTTAAGTTTTTGAAAAATGTATTTACTTCCAGTTAGCTTAGAAGGACTCTGAAATGTTCTGGGGCAGAGATGCATACTTTTCAAAAAATCCTGGTTTCTGATATTACCAGTTTACTTCCATCTATCCTAGCTTGTCATCAAAGTTTTATTCTGCATTTTCACTTCAGGATTGAAATAAGTTATTTTTTCTAAGCAAAACCAACCTAATGCTCTCTGTCCTGTACAAGATGGACCAATTCCTAAACAGCTTTCCAAAATAGCTCCAATTAAATTCAATTTTATTGCAGTTACAGATGTTGTATTCTCAGAGAGGACATTTTTTTCCATAGACTGTCAGGAAGGGAACAAAAATGTACTTTTAATATATTTTCAAATTTTAATCTTAAGTTTCTCTAGATTATTGAGCTTAACTTAATGAACATATAAATAAAAAGACGACAGGGACAGCACTGAGAAAACAGGTTATTAAAAGTGGCTAATAATTTCTGCATTCAGCGGTCATTCAAGTTACAAGCACTGATCTAATTCAGTGTGGCTATTCCTGTGCATGCCGAATTCATGTGGACATCGATGAGAGGTAATCATGGCCTAACAGAACACGTCAGTGTAATGGGACTGAATGAACAACCACCAAACCAACACAAGCTGGAAAGGATCTACGACTGACTGTAGTGACAAGGCAGCCGGGATAGCCGAACGGCATCAGTATCAGCTGGCTTCACAGAATGAAACAGCCGGCATTTTGTACTGGCAATAGCAAATATACAGTTACTCCCTTAAATAACTAATTGTGAAAAACAAACCTCCCACTCTAGCCGGTGCCCACTTGTAAAGCTGCGGCTGAACGGCAGGTTTGCCTCGTCCCTTCTGCTACCCCCAGCCCCGCAGGGAGGGGGGTGAGCCCAGCCCAGCCCAGCCCGGGCAGTCCCCGGGCGGCCCCCGTGCCCCGGGAGCGGGGGTGCCGCTGTCCCCGGGCGCTGCTCCCCCAGCCCAAGGAACCGGCCCGCCTGCCCAGGGACATGAACCGTGCCAACGCAGGGCATCCGAGCCCCGCCTGCGCCCTGCCGGCCGCTGGCGCTGGGCTTCGGCAGAAGAAATGCCCTCTCCTCCCGCAAGCGAGGCCGCCCGGCGGGACCGTGGCCCGCCCGCAGCACGGCTCCGGGAGGCGCGGCCGGACCGGGGCTGGCAGTGCCCGGTCGCAGCGGCAGGAGGAGCCGTCGGAGGTGCCACCGCCCGGCCGGGGCGCTCCCCGCGGGCAAGCTCGGCCCCGCAGCGCGCACGGCGGGCACAGCGGGCGCTGGTGCCGTCCCCCAGCGAGCGTGGCCGCGCCGCGGTCGCCGAGGCGGCTGCGGCCCAGGTTCGCCTGCCTCCCCCGCGCAGCCCGGCGGCGCGGCCCGGCCCTGCTCGGCGTGCGGGAGCATGGAGCGGCGCGGGGGCCGGCAACAGGTGAGCGCCGGGCGGACACGACACGGGGTGGGGGCCAGGCCTGCCCGGGCGGTGCGGGGCGGCGGGGGCGTTGCGGGGTGGCAGTGCACCTCGTTATGGACAAGCTGCGCAGCTGTTGCTGGTGGAGAGCTGCCAAGTAGAAGATTACGCTCTTTCAGAAATCTCAGGCCTTTGAAACTTGATTCTAATTTCACAGGAAGTTTGTTTTTTTAATTTTCTTTCTTTGTTTCGTTTTAGGATTCTGGAAATAGTCTTTCGGAACTAAGGGAATGGAGACCAGTCGTTTACCGAAAGTGTACAGACACTCTCTGGTTGCTCGTCTTCTTTCTTTTCTGGGCTGTTTTGGTAAGCATGCTTTTTTTTTTTTTTCTGAAAGAAAAGCGAGATCTGGAGTTGATGCGGTTCTGCACAGTGGTATAGTAAATCTAAACTGAAATTATCATGGGCACAGGTGTTAACGTCCCAGGGTTGCACTGGGACAAAACTGACCTCTGTGGCAGTGCAGTGCTTTGTTGCACTGTCTGTTACATAGCCTTCTAAGTTCTGCCTGTGTACTTTACATGCCATGTATATACATGTATTTGTTGTCTTTTGTTTAACCTTATTTTTAAAAGATTAAAAAATTTTTAGTGACACTGATTTGTTCACATAGTGAAAAAAAATGAAACCACATTAATAACTCTGTGGAAATGCTTATCATTGGCATGTACAGACACACCCCTCTAGCAGTCATACAGCCAGCTATTACTTAACAATATTTATGGCTTCTATCCAGCATTCTGCCCTTAAAATATAATTCACACGTACACAGTATTTGCCATGCTGATGGCAATGGACCATCTTTAGAAGGAATGCCAGAATTTTCCTGAAAACATATTTCATGTTGAGTTACAATACCAGCTCATTTCTTCTTTTTCTTCTGAGAACAATTTAATTATTAACAAATATTTGCTATGTAAATAAACTGGATTGGAAAATATTTTGTTATTGTAACAAATACCACATCCACAAGTAGGATGGCAGCTTTAATTGTGGAGTCTCTCCACAAAGATGTCCAAATTGAGACAGCATTAATATGCAGTCATAATTAAAAAAAAAATTTAACTAGTTAGACTACAAACATACAAGCGACAATGAGACTACACTGTGAACTAAGGAAGCACGTACTTACATGTTTGTGTATGAGACTCGGTTTTTACCCAGATCCCACCTTTAGTCACAAGTGTTAAAAGCAGAACAATAAATAAAAGCTCTAAATCAAGTTGTGCTGGATCTGATATGTAGAATCTGTCTCCAGCACAGCTGATATTCAACAATTCCATGTAGAGTGGTAGTGGTTAATGTGGGACTGAGAAAACTCGCTGCTGCCAGCAGTTGGCGTGTAGCCATAGAGCTTAGTGTATTGTCCTTGGTGTGCATGAAATGTAGCTTACAGCCCATGGGACAGGGGAGACGATTGAATCACTGAGTTCTTCAATGGCTTTTGGGTAAAGTGGTGCTCAGGACTTCACCAGCTTCCCAGAAGAAGAGTTACTGCTTCTTGACACTTGGAAAAGTTTTTTTCAAGGGGCATTTTGGTCCTTATAGAGTACAGGAGCAGAGTTTAAGCTGCATTCTTAGACAAGGCTTCTTGCATTGACTAAGAGTTGCTGCTACTCGGACACTGGAGGTGGTTAGCTGCCCCTAAGGTTTACCATGGAGCTGATCTGCTGGGGCTTTGATCCAACAGCAGAGCATCTAAAAGATCAGCGCAGTGTCACATAAGTCCACAGTGTGGCGCTCTCCATGTTTTTCACATGTTAAAGAATGCATCTTCTTGAAATTTCAGGTAACCTACATTTTAATTATACTTTATGTGTTTAAAATAGACGTCTGATTAAATTAACTAGCAGCTGCAAGGGCTCAACGTTTCAGCTGCTATATTGCCCAGGTGTGTCTTGAAGGGCATCCTGAAAAATGAGAAGCAGTGAGCACATGTGAATAATTACCATTTGAGTGACCTTGCCTAGTGACACACACAGGCTTCGGTAGAGACAGTTTTTAGCACCTTATAACTGCTTTCATATTATTTTAATCAGGACCCCTATATTTCTTCTCCTGTGATACTCTGCATAATTTATATACTTTCAAGAATGACAAAGGAAAGCTGTAAGGAGGCAATAGGGCTAAACTTGTCCATATGACTTGCTCTGGCCTTGCGCAGAGGGGTGAATTTTAGATTTAACTGTTTGCAGCCACACAACAAAAACGTATGAGTTAAAAGGAGTGTTTATTGAATAGGAAGGAAAAGCTAACATTGCATGTTTTCACATTAAAAAATATTTTAATAGATGTTTATAACTGGCTATGCTGTGATGGCTGGTGCTGCAGAAAGACTCCTGCTTGGATATGACAGCTTCGGGAACATATGTGGTAGGAAGAACACTCCTGTAAAAGAGGCACCTCTTTCTGGACAGGATATGACTCATAAAAAGTGAGTACATCAGATAATGTCTAAATAAATGAAATGTTTAAGAACTTAATAAGATACACATCTTCTAGTTGTCAATCACATACATATGTGTATACATACCTGCTTACACTGAAAGGCAAAAAAAAGGTGTGAGGATGGTGTAAAATGGTGAGTGAAACTAAAAAGTTAAGATGGAATTTGAAAATGTGCTACATTGTTATGTTTTATACTGATTTCTTCTTAAATGGGATCTTAAATAGGACTTTGGCTAAAGCAGCAGTCATTCTATATAGCAAATCTTTGTACTTAAGGAAGTTGGATGTTCAAGTTCCCAGTCATTCTGTTGACTCCCATGAGCTAGTCCGTGTAGAATGGCACTCACCTTGGCAGCCTCTGATCCCATTTGAGAACATAAAATGAAGTGTAAAAAGGTAGCATATTCTCAAATTGCTTCTTAACTTCTGATTTCAAACTCAATTTTTTTCCATTATGTGTGGAAAAAGAGTTTTATTTGCTTTGTAATGCTTTAAAAAGATGGAAAGAAGGCTCAGAATTTAAACCTATAAAAACCAGAAAGCTTGTTATTTGAAAAGATAATCTTTTTTTTCTTTCTAGGTATGTGTTCTTTCTGAATTCATGTGGCCTGGAAATGCAAAGCCTCAAAATCAGTTCACTTTCCTTGTGTGTGTCTAGCTGTCCACAAGAGCAACTCAACTCTTTGGAAGATCTCCAGAGTTTTGCAAGGAATAATGGTGTGCAACAGGGAATATGAATATCTTAGTGTATCTGTAGAACAGTTGAGCAACTTTCACTTTGTTATTCTTATGTTTGCTATGCTAGGGAGTCATTTCTTACCATTAATTTCCTGAGCGGTCCATGGCAACAGGAAATAAAATGTCTTGTTTCTGCTTTATTTCAAAGCCATGGTTTCTAGAAATGTTACAGCTCTCTTATGCAAATTCAAAAGTTATTGATTAATTCCTGCACAATGCTGAGATTATGCAGCATAAAACTGGCTGCTGAGAATGGACTAGTGTAGTTTGGTGGGGGTGCCAGTAGGTGAACAGAGCTCATATGCTATTTGAGAAACTTGTCCAACTGTTTGTTTTTTTTTTAAATTTAGTTATTAATTCCTGAGATACACAAGTGTTTTTATTCCTTCAGACATCAGATCCCAAATTTTGCTATTCCACCTAGAAAATTTTTAATTTTATTCAGCTGTTCAAGATGGATATGATGTCAGAAGTAGCTATTGTGCAAAACAGGCAACTCCAGTTCATTCATGTCCAACATACAGATAAAATAACCTGCAGCCTAACCCTGCATAAACTGCAGACCATATGAATATTAGTGGCTATTTTTATTGGAATTCAGAATTCCATTCTTTTTTGTTTTGTTTGGCAAAGATTGTTGTTTATTAACAACATTTGTTTTACTTTCATTTTTGGGTTAGTTTGCCATCATTGAGTATGTGGGGAAACCAGAACCTGTGATATTATATAAGTATTTTCAGTGTAACTAAATGTAATTGCATGAAATTCCATCTACATGCTAAAACTGCTTGCATGTTTATCTCGAGAGAGAGGGCATTATTGCATTTTGAATGGTTTGAATGTATCCAGCCTTTCTTTCCCAGAAACATTATATAATGGAGCAGAGTATTATTGTCAGAGTACCTGGTAATATTTTCCCTAGAGCCCAGAAAACGTTAAGTTTCTGGACAGATATATATTCTGCTCTAAATCATGAGAGGCTTCTGTCATTTTGGGTTTTTCTGTTATCTTATCTTAATGAGTAAGGGTTTAGAGCTGAAGCATCACACTGTGGAACACTGAGTGTACCTGCCCTCCAGGAAGATCAGCAAATGGTAGTTATAGTTAAGTCTAGAAGGCAAAAGATTCTGCAGAGGTTGTTTTAGATTCACCCGATTAACTAATTTGTTACTTACATTTTCACTGAAATATCAGGGATGAATATGGCTGGCTAAGGGATCAAAGCAGAAGTGTAAACAAAACTTAATTGATCCTGTGTTTTTCTCTAAAACTTTAACTAAGTTACTGTTTCCTCCCCCCTCCCCCTTAGGTTCTTGTCTTTGTGTTTACAGCCTGAACGTTTCCAGTTACACACTGAATGCAAAGGCAGCTGAGCTGTGTCCCGCACTGCCAGTTCCACCAAGGTAAGAATTACTGGATACTTTACAGCACCCTTGAGTCCAAACAGCTTCCTAAGGATTGCTGCTTCCTCCTGTTTTGTATTTGACTTGATGCTTTACAAGTCAGAATGGTTTTGCTTTGCTTATTTCTTTTTGTACATGTATCCTTAGGAGTTCTCATGTATGCCTGTAAACATGCCAGTGTCCTGTCCCACAGAATGAACAAGTACTGCATTCCCTCCATTCCTCTACACTTTAGAGATTTTTCCTCTCCAAATCAGGAGAAAAACTCTCCATATGAGGAGCGACTTTTCTCCTGCACAGACTTTTGCTCTTTCCCTCAATGCCAAGGAAGAGGAGCTGCGGTCTTGTGCCTTGCTTATTATCCTGAACCCAGACATTTCCATCAGAATCATTTTGTAGCCAGCTGGCTTGAAGCAGAGTTCTGTGGATGGCACTGTCTTTAACATTTGGCATTTGTGAGTAAAAATCCTTAAACCCATGATTTTAAATTCCACTGTGTCATGAAAATACAGCGAAGAATTGGAATCTGCATATTTGCACAGCTAAGTCATCTACTCTGAACAAGAGAAAATAGAGGGGAAAAAGCAAACAGAAGAGAGCAGGAGACACATAAAAACATTATATACAGTGGATCAAAGGAGAGCATATAAACTGATGAAAAAATCTGACATGTTTTACTTCTTTGAATTTAGGCTTTTTGTGTTTGGCAAGGAACTCAGCAAAGTTACTAATCTTGCACAGGAATATTTCATAGTAGAAGCAAAGCTGATCAGAGAAGTTTTTAACTGTTGATGTGCAAACCTCTCCTTTTTAGGTGTGAATATGTCTTTGTTGTAGTGCGGCATTGCCAAAGTGGGACAGTAAATATATTTGACAGGCTTGGCTGGGAGTGGCAAATAATTTCATATGTAAATATTTGGTGGTGTTAATTGTACCTTACAAGCATTGTTTTGATGTGGCTTTTAGAATGTTTAAGTATCATAAAAACAATGCAAAGTGTTTGCGGTCTAGAATTACCTGCAACAATGTAGCTTACAGCTATGATAGCATGAGTTTAGGTTTTAGGTAAACACATGGGAGCAAAGCAGGTGAAGCCAGACTAGAGTGAGGATAACAGCTACAAGCTGATGGTGATTGAGATAGTTAATTTTTTTTTTCTCCTAGGTTGATCTTGAATGGATGTTCTGGTACAGTGATACAGGCATGATGCTGCTAGGAGTTTATTTAGCAAATGAAGCATAAAACTACCATTTGTAACAGACCACTCCCATGCTCAGTGCCCTGTTGTGTCAGACTCCATGTGCAAGGTCTCCTCCTGGGTGGGAAGGATGCCTGTCAGGTTACAGATCAGATTGGCTGGCTGTGGCTGCAAAACTGCATCGAGAATGCCAGTAGGGTGCTGCAGAGGGCTTGGAAAAGAGTGGTGGAATGGATCTCTGGATTTGAAACTGTTCAGTAATTAGTATTTTTTGCCATCTTTGTTTTTAACTTTCCAGTAAATCTTTTCCACTATTTAATCGATGTGTTCCACAAAATCCTGAATGTTATTCCAAATATGCATCTGTCTTAATAAGTATGGTTAATGAAATGGATGTTTTTCACCGAATTCTGAGTGGAATATTGGCAGGAAGAGATACTGTGATAGGACTGAGTGTCCTTGCACTAGGTAAGGTTATAAGTAAAAATCAATAATGATATTCAATCAAAATATGAGGTTTCAAATGTTTCTATTAACTTTATATTTTTAATTTAAAGTTATCTTTTTCGTATTTTCTAGGCAGAATTGTTTCTAAGAAAGAGTGATTGTGTTTTATCAGGAGGGATTTAATAGACTGATGAAATGCAACTCTATGAAACTCCAGATACTGTGTTTCTTGATATGATCGTATACCTCATTGCAGGGGACTGTAGAAGTTGTTAATGAAAAAAAAATGGCATCAGCAAGAACATTTTAACTTAAATCTTATACAAAATACTATTGAAAAGCTAATAATTCCCAAGATGAAATACTTCAGTTATAAGTTCATTATTAGTAAGTTACAGCCACCTGTGTTTTAAGTGTTAAAAAGGTTGCCAGCTTTACTAAATGCTGTTGCTTTTGAGACCACTGTTTAAAAATAAAAGCTCGATTTCTGCAAGAACTTTAAATTTATCTTTAAAGTCAGTAAGAGTTAAGTTAAATGTGTTGTAACACTCATAATAAACTTACTTGGTGTATTTTTCAGCCTTCTCTTTTATACTGATGTTAGCCTTCAGATTCATTCGGACACTTCTGGTCCATACTTTGATTGCACTGGTTGTATTCGGGTTGTTATGTAAGTATATTTACCTTTTAGCATACGCTTAGTTAAATGGATCATCTTGCTCAACGGAAGGACACGCAGCTGAACAAACAGCTATCATTTTTCTCCATGGCCATCAGTAACCTTAAGCTTATCACAGCCATTTCCAAGCTGAGCCCTACCTGCCTTTGGGTTCCAAGGTCTGGCTGTGCTGTTCCAGCTGCTGAGTGTTGGGATGGTGATGATTTTCAATTTTTTTATAGATGCCTGGAAACAACATTTATTTTGGCAGATGAATACAGTTATTAAAATGCTACTGTTTCAAAGAAAGTTTAGTGAAGTTTTACATTGCCTCCTTTAGAAAAGGAGAACTGTAGGAATGTGTCCAGCTAAAGCTTATCATTCCATAAGAGTTAGCTTTGTATCTCCTCAATGAAATTACATGCCTGAGCTTTAGAATAACTGTAGGAAGACCAAATGTTCTGCTGTGGTTTTACTTCAGACTAGCAGACCATTATGTAAATTTTCTCTGTGACCATTGATACTGTTCCTCTCTGCTATTCAACAGTATTCCTGAGCTGAGCTTGGGTTAGGTGGAAGGGCAAGAGACTCCTGATGGAGGCCAGGCAGACATCAGCCTGCCAACAGTGGTGTGCTGCAGCCTGGGGAGTGCTGTCCGTCTTCATGCTGCTCTTGTTTGCTCAGTTGTCTCAGGTGTTCTCTGGTGGCTCTATTATGACTACAGGAATGATCCCAGCACTGAATTGGAAACAGAAAAGGAAAATGTAAAATTTCTACTTGGATATGCAATCTTTTCGACAGTAGTTACTGTAAGTAGCATTTTACCCTAAGCAATGGCAGAGGCTGTAACTTTAAAACTTGAACTACAGTGGTTCTGCAACAGTAAAAATAATTCCTCTTTCCTTTCAAAGTTGAAAATGAGAATCAATTGTAAGATCTGCTTACACTCATTTTAATAGTTTTATATCTTCACTGTGGAATTTGTTTGTCAGCTCAGGGCTCTGCCACACTTCAACCCCGTACAAACAGTGTTAGCATTGGTGGTGTAGAAGTGCAAGAATTGTATTCCATTTCCATTCTTCTGTGCATCAGCTAACTGGAAAATCATATTGAGTGAACAGAGAGGCAATAAGAGAAAGGGATGGCAGCTATCTTAGACAATGAAAGGGCTAGTTAAGCACAGGTAGCAGTGTCTAGGCCTCAAGTGATGGGATTAAATTCTGCTTTTCTCTCATTGACTTGTTTTCCAACAGACAATCTGAGTGTGGCTTGCAGCTTTTATAGTTCTGATGTTGCAATGTTAAAGGAGTCATTGCTCAATATGAGTGTACAGACAATTTGACTTCATGAAGCATTTGTCAAAATGATTGTTCTTCTGTTTTCTTAAAGCAGAGTAGGATCCATAGACTGGAATTCACCAGATATGAACAGTCTGACAGTGTGCAGTGACAAATATAAATGTGTCACAGATCAGGTTTTTTCATATCCTCCGTAAGTTGTGACCTTTTTACTTCTGTTGATAATAAAGGGGTAAGAAAAGGTTCCATTATATGCATGTGTGTTCCAGTACAACTGACTGTTGTTTGCAGAACTGTGGAAACATCCACTGCTGCGGGTTATGCTTCTCTTCAGAGCCAGTTGCTTCTTTCTAGAGCAGGCAAGAAAACTAGTGAAACAGTTACCACTTTTATATATTCCAACCTCTCTTTTAATTGCTGTTCATAGTTCCTTATCGTATACAAAGAACTGGGGACATTGTGGGGATTTTGAGTCAGGGTTTTGTTGGTGGTGTTTTTTTAACTTTGGAAAAAAAGTATTTAAATGAGGTTTCATTTTATGTCTACTTTGCTTCCATACATACGCAGCTCTCAAATTAGTTTTGTTGTGCCACTGTCCTTTCTGCAGAAAAGGACTGGTCCTCCTACCATTGTGTACAGTGGCAAGCTGACCAGAGTAGGAAGAAAGTTTAAACGTTCATGACATGCAGGGTATGTGAAAAGAATGTGTAGCATGTAACATACATTTGTGTTTGCTATAGAGCAAAACAGACTGTTTCCATTGGGTGAATTACAGTTTTATGAATCCTGCTCTGTTTTAAAGAAACAGTAGTCATGATTTCAGAAAATCATATTTTAAGCCACAGGCTCTCTGAGAATATAGGCAGTGTTTCAGAAAGCTTTTCCAGTGTGCAGTAAGTTTGTGTAAAATGACTTGCTGTCATATCCTTGTGAAACCTGTAACCCCTGATCCCACATTTGATAACTCTGACACTTTTCTTAAGGAAAAATCCCAAGAAATTGTCTTTTTATTTCCTGTAACAGGTCGTTCTGCTTTCCCTTATACTTGTACTAAGAAAGAGGCTTCAGTTCACTGTACAGCTCTTTCGAATTGTTGGTAAAATCATTGGCAGAATTCCTTTCCTCATCTTCCAACCGCTCTGGACCTTTCTGATTCTCATTGTGTTCTGGGTGTTTTGGGTTGCTGTGCTACTCAGCTTAGGAACTGCAGGTAAGTATATGCTCTCCATGTTTTTGGATGAATGCTCTCTGTTTCCTAAGTTCACTTCTTAAATATGGTACCTCCTGGTGTTAGTGTACAAAATGTGGGGTAGCATTGTTACACAGCTGTGCTACTTTTTCCTTTTTTTTTGTTTATTTTTTTCTCCGCTTGTTGGAGTCTTCAACATTGCCGTAGTTCTGTTAGTCATGGCAGTACAGAAGAGAGATTTTTTTTTTCTCCTCTCTGTGGAGTTAGTTTTGTTGGGTGGAAAAATGCCACTCTACATATTCGATTATTTTTCTGGTTAAAACTCGATTCTATTAATTTCATTATTTGTATTTGTAATTATTCTTTTTTTGATCAGCTGCCAGTGTTCAGTGGTGGCTGGTGTTACCCCGCGGGTGTAACCGGCGTCCTTAGCCCGGGCGCTGAGGCGTTGGTGCGGTAACGTGGAGTGGCCTGCAGCGGCCCCGGGGCCCGCTGGGTGCCGGTAAAGCAGTGCGAGAGAGCCTCTGCAGCAGCGGCTCTGTTGTTTACAGCTGCTCTGACTACAGAGCACCGCCTCCTGAGAGGGGCTCGGAGGCAATTTTAGCCTTCTGAGGGTCTGGGGAGGTGGCGAAGGGTTGTTTTATCCAGCTCTCAGGTTGAGGAGATTTGTCGGGGTGAGGCAGGACGTTGGTGTCAGCAAGAAGTATGGTTGTTGTTTGGATTTCCAGTCCCATACTCTACCTCAGATTTGGTTTGTGGTTCAAAACTTTGATAAATGAACAGTAGATTAGATTTGCTATTGAAAATTTTCCTTTAGATTGTATTTCAGATTTTCAGCCCAAATAAGAGTCCTCTGAAATGCTGCTTGTTAAAGCAGCTCGCAGTAAGGTAGCTCGCTGGGGGTTGTTCTGCTGTTCTAGGATGAGTACTTTCACATCCTGTAAAAATAAATACATATAGTACTGTATGGTTAATAATGCATTTGCAGAACAGCTTTGTGCTTTATACTAGTTTTCTGCAATCATCCTGTCAATGGAATGTTTTTCTTTTGATTTTGAGTTTTGGGGACTTTTTGCAACAGCTGAGAGTACTTCTCTGAAGATCTCCCAGAATATACTCTCTTTTAGCTATTTGTTTTCTCTGTTGACAAATAGTTGCCTATCCAGGATTCAGTTTGTGAAATGCAGGTAGTGGCTTTCTTGTTTTTGACACTTTGACTTCTTATTTTCACAAATATATTTTCTGGGGCTACGCAGACTATATTTTAAATGCAAATATACCCAGAAAGCTGAAAAAAAAAATTAAATGTTTAGAAAGACACTAGTCTTTTGTCTAATACAGAGAGATGGGCAAGTGAAATTGCCTTGCTGCTGTGCTGCACCTGTTCTTAATATTTTCCTTGAATCTTCACTAGTTACAGAATATCTATAGTGTCTCTGCATCTTGCAGCTCTGGAGCACATGATCCTCACTTCAGCTGGGGTGCACCTGATCGTTACGGGACCACACAGGCACCTTATTTACGTCCTCTCCAGAAGTTAGTGTTACTCTGAGAAAATACTAACTTCTTGGGAGCTATAGGAAATGATAGGCCACGCTTGAAAGGTACTTACGCACATGACTAACTTGAAACACGTGGATAATCCTATTAAAATCAATGGGACTACTTATGGATTTTAAGGTAGGCACCTGCTTAAGTACCTTGGTAATTCAGAATTGTAAAAGCAGCAAAGCCTGAGTGAATTCCAGACCTAGAAAACTAGGGGTAATGCCAGACTCCAGGAGACTTGAAACTGCACAAACAGTGGCACCAGTTAGAACCATTAGCTGGCTAGGAATGGAATTCAGCTGTGCTTTGGAAAAGCTGATATGTCTTAGGGTCATTGAGTCTTACTGTTTGCTAATTTGTACAGCATTTCACAGCAGAACTGAAGTGGCCATGTGGCACAGCAAAGCATGTCTTTCAGCTTTCCAGCTTGCAGGAGCTGTGAAGTCCACATGGTATATATATGTAATGTAACATGAGAAGATGGGGTGAGATTTTCATGTAGTAAAGGTGCATCCTACAGGCAAGTGAGCAATAAAACTGCCACATAAAACAGTAGCAAAACCAGCTATAAAAATCTATTTCCTGCAGGGTCCTTGACATTCCAATTACAGCCAGATAGCTTAGCTGTAAATAGCACTGCATGGAAAAAAAGTAAATAAAATAACACAATAAATTCTGTTGCAGGAAGCATGAAGATTCAGTGTATGATGCCAGACCCTTTCCTCACTTAGCAGTGGGAAGGGCACATCTTATTTTCATGTTAACAGGAGCTGATAAACAGGCTGTCATTATTTTCTGGTCAGTGTTTCTTTGTTTCTGATAAGGAAATTGCTGAACTGGACTTCCCACGATTTTCTTCCCTTACAACAGCCTTACAGGCTCCAGACATCAGCAAAACCTTGCAGCAGCAGTTGCCAAATAAGAGCATTTGATGTAAGTCTGAACATACCAAAATGTAGCTAATGATACTGCGTGTGCACACTGACTTTTCTGTCATTGCTGTACTGACTGACACAATGGCACAGCACTGGGTTGCACAGTCAGATGGAGAAACTCTTCTGAATACTGCTGCAAACACTTGTGCCTGTTTGCATTGTTAACAACACTTCTTTGAAGTATTTGCAACAGATAAACATTTGTACTGATCAGAGGCTTTCAGATTTGGTGACTCAGCCGTAGGGACTTGAGTTCTTTACTGACTTCTTAATGTTACCACATCTTAAGAGTGTATAGTACACCAGAAAGATTTGTGATTATGTCATTGGAGAAAAATATTCTGTTGATAAATTAAGCCATATTCCAAGGCTTTGTTGAGAAAGTTTAGCTTGTGTAGACAGATAGATCACAGTGGAATGATGAGGAAAATGGCATATACTTGTCTCAACAGTGTATCTAGGGTGGCTTTAAAGTTCATCTGTGCTACTAAGACTGACATATGAAAAACAGTGTTGCATGTAATTCTGTTGACGAAATTATGCATGCTAGGCCCAGAAAATAGGGAATCGGACACAGATGTTTATATCAGTAAATGGATTTCTGTGAAGTTACTGAAACAGTTTACTATACCTAGACAGCAAAGTGATCAATGGTGAACTCACAGGTGTGTGTGCTTTATTTCTGTGCAGCAGAGCACAGCGCTGTGCACATGCATGTGTGTAAGGTTGGCCAGGAAAGACAAAGCTTTTACTGTTATTACTGCAGGTGCTTATTTCAGTAGGCTGGTAAAAAGCAAACAGAATTAGTTTACCATACATACATTTGTCAGTCTTCAGGACAAAACTACAGAAGCAAAGCCTGAAATGTGCCTTTTTAAAAAAAAAAAAGAAATGTTCAGGTGGATTGTATGGTGGAAAAATATGCTTAATCATGCTACCAAATGGGATAATGTCTTTGCATTAAAATGGGGAGGTAGGAGATCACCTTGCATCTTATGGACCTGTCATTTGCGTAAATTCCCTCAGTAAGAGCTATAGACTACGGTTAATGGGCATATTTGGCTAGTTGTGTGTGCTGCAGGAAAATGGCAGTCAGAGGCTCTACTCTGAAAGAGGTAAGGGAGATGAAAAATCCCTTGAATTCAGAACAAGAAGGAATGATAGAGCACATAGCTTATTTTAATGTCTCAGAGTAAACGAATCTAACCTCAAAAATTCCCCTTGGAAAAAAAAAAGCTTTTGCACACCATCAAGTGTCTTGCATTTCACAGGCTTAAAATACATTTGGATATAGGCTGTAAATCTATTCACAGACTTACTCTTTTCTTCTTGTCCTTGAACAGCGAATAATTCTTCTCTGAGCATCTCAGAGGGATGAGTTTCTTGTAGTGCTAGTGTTGTAGGAGTAAAATAATTCCACTTATTTTATGCAGATATATATTTAAGCTAATTAACCATGTAATAATTATACAGCCATGTTGCATTTTTTTTTATCCTTTCAAAGCACTTTAAAATAATTTTGCAGTGCTACTATGGAGTAGCTGAATATTTTTCATAATTTACAGACAAATGGACCTTAGTTGTGAAGCCTTATAAAGCTTGTCTAAACCTGATGGTATTGCTGAAAACAAATCTTTAATTGTTCCTACTTTTAGCTATTATTGAGTATGAACTCAGTGGCTATAGAAAAATAGGGCAGAAGTAAGTGAACCATTTCATAGATGGTTTTGTATCTGTAGTAATTTTCAACTTGAAGGTGGTGTGCTGTCCTGTGGGAGAACATGAAGTATTAAAGCCTAAGTTATAATGCTGTTCTAGCAGTAATAGACAATTCTGTGTCTCACCTTGTATTTCTTTCATGGAGTTAGAATAAGAAACTGCTCACCTCCAGAGACAGTTTTATTTTGTGAACATATTTATCTTTAAGGTTAATAGATTTAAGGCTTGGTAAACTAAAAAAATAGCAGGTTGTGGAGCTAGAGAACTTTCACTAGGAACAAATGTCCCAATGCCATTATCCCCTGACCTGATTTCAGAGCCAAGTGGCATAGAGAAAAGTCTGATTACTAAGTTATCTGAGTTACCCCTA
Organism: Chlamydotis macqueenii; assembly: GCF_036417535.1. Lineage (NCBI taxonomy): Eukaryota > Metazoa > Chordata > Aves > Otidiformes > Otididae > Chlamydotis > Chlamydotis macqueenii. Next base: position 19,044,631 of record NC_141563.1, on the reverse strand, counting down.
CCTTTTGTGAAAAGCCATCTATTGAATATGGAATAAATTCTTTGCTATTAACACAAGTGAGGGCAATTGTTTTTGTCTTGAATAAATTAATTTGTCAATGTTGCGGAATACAGTAGTAACATTGGAGCATATACTACCATACGGATGTCAGGGGTTTTTTGTTTTTGTTTTTTTTTTTTCTTTTCTTTTTTTTGGAGAGGCTGCCTTTATATGCCCATGTTTTGCACAAAGATTGCAAAGTATAGAGAACAGATAACTAGTTGCCATGGTTCTAATTAGTAATAATAATTAAAATAATAATTTCATTTTGTTGCAATGGTATGTTATGTATTCTTAATATTTTTTTCAGTCTTTCTCTTTTGCTTCTTATTAAAAAATCCAAAGCATTTCGTAACTGACTAAGAATTTATTCAAACTTGAATGAAGAAAATTAAGATTTCATTTACTTCTGAAGCATTTGATTACTCAAATATTGAGTAATGTTTTCTTAGAAATCTTTACTAATTTGTACCTGTCCTCTTGACTTTATTGGCAGCTGTGTCTCAATCCCAATTTAAACCCAAGTTTTTGCTTTTTGTGAGATTTTAATTTTCGAAATTCTATTTGGGTCACAAAATTTTGTCTCCCTGACTTCATTAGAACAGATAGAATTAAATAGTACCTGCATTTATTTTTTTTCATAATTTTATTCAAGAAAGGTTAAGAAAAAGGGTACAGAAGCACTTCATATATGTACTTTTTGTTTTTCTTGTCTGATATGTTGTAATAATACAATGGTGTAATCCCAACTCCAGGTACTGCACAGACTACTTCAGGAGGACAGGTAGAATACAGAGCTCTATCTGGAATTTCCTACATGGCATGGTATCATTTCATTGGCCTTATCTGGACTAGTGAATTCATTCTTGCCTGTCAGCAAATGATAATTGCTGGGGCAGTGGTTACTTGTTACTTCAACAGGTGAGTGCAGAATTGCCCCCCTATAGTTGTGGGGATTTTCCAGCATTTACTTTCAATTGTTTCATAGGCAAAATAGTCTCAAATAGACTGCAATTTATCTCAGTATCTTGGAATCCAATTTAATACAAAATAATGTTTCTTGTTTCAAGATCTTGAGTAAGATTTTACAATGTGTATGATATGAATGTGCCTCACCCCTACAGCTGGAGTTACCGAGCCAAATGGAGCCTTGATAACAGCCAGTAGAGCTCTGGTGAAATTGCCATTCATAAGGCACAGGCTGCATTTGACCCTTTTCCAGGAGACAGCATTAGCTCCAAATGGAGATGCAGTGTATAGCTCCTTGGTAATTTCATGTATTTATAGGCAGTTTGACCTCTTCCTGAGCGTTCATCCCTGCTCTGAGTTTCCGTGTGTTGTAACTGCATAAATGCCTGGTCTGCTACTCTTTTTCATTCTGTGCAGATACTTTCAGTTAACTGTAAATGCTTTAACACAACAGTTAAGAATTTAGAGATGTGTAAACAAACTTCCTTGAATTATGTATTACCCTGAAATGTAAATGTGGAGGAAATGAGGAAAGATCTCCACTTTTTATCATTTATGCTGGTTTTTTGGACTTGCAGTGTTGTAAAATGAAATTAAATTGGTTTCATGCACTGGAGCAGTGCTATCCTGTCATTGCAGGGGAAGATTTAAATCTCATAACATTGAGTTTTTTGACAATGAAGGGAGTATTATTCTGAAAATATTTTTCCTTATAAGTATTTCATGAGCTCTCTGCTGATGAGATTTTCTGATCTGTGTAAAACTCTGGCATTTTAAGGCATTTCTTCATTTTGTATTAGAGGAATTTGATTATAATCTCAATTTGTTGGAAAGTTAGCCCTTGTGGAAGGTGACCTGAAAGTGAGTCAGGGAGCCTGGCAGGAGAGGGCCTGGGAACCCTGGGGCACTGGCCACAGCCACTTGGAACCATTGAGCTCGGGTGTCTAGGAACGGAGGCTTTGGGCTCACCCAAAACCTACGTAACAGGTTTCTGTGAGTGGTCTCTAGAGTGTATCTCTGAGTGTTTCAGTTGCTGACAGAATGGCTTCCTGCTGAAATGTTCCAAACGATCTATGGCCCCCGCCCAGCAGCACAAGCCCCACCTGCAGGAGTGACTCTGTAGGGATTTCTTGCTGCGCAGGGCAGCAGCTCTGCTCCAGCCAAAGCAGCAAAGCTGGAAGACCTGATAACAGCCAGTGCCTACCATTCTTTTAAGTGATATTTTGTCATCCCATCCAAAAAGCCAAGGCAGGGCAATGTTTTAACACATGTATTAGGAACCTGTCTCTGCTAGGATTCTCTACGCCACCAACAGCCATGCCACTAAACTGGTGCTAGTAAAAGAGCATACAAAACCTAAAATGCTGCTTTTTCAAAGGCTGAGATCTGTGGAGTGACACAGTCTCACACTGCTATTTTACATGCTGTAATAGGACCTGAAAAGGGAGGAGCTCGCATTTCTTATGTCATCTCCTTTTTCCTGTTGAAGCTCTAAACACAAGCATGTCTGTGGTCCTGTGGTGGATGGGCTGCTCTTTTCTTCTGAGCAAATTTATGTTCCTCAAGTTTTAGCAGCTGGTTCAGCTTTAGCAGCTGAATGCTGAGGCGCTAAGGGTTCATTTAAATTGGCTTGCTTAAGAAAGCATAGGGAAGAAAAGCAGTTTCCCTGACTTACTGAATTGTGCGCTGCAGTGCATTTTGATATGATACACCATCTCAATCCCCAAGGCAAAGACACTGTACATATCTTCTTCACACAGAGCAGGGAAGCACCTGTAGAAATCTCTGTGGTGACATTTACTGCTCGGTTAGGATCTTCCACTTTCCAGCTATTTTTTACTGCTGCAGGAACTGGCCGCAGAGTACAGAAGGTTCCTACACCCAATTGTATTGAAATAATTTTGTAGATCTACTGTCGAGCCCTCCTCATGCTTGCCAGGTGACATGTATTGTGTTGAGAGAGTTGTGCTTGGAAGGAGAAATGCAATTTTTCTGTGGTGGTGATCCCTCTTCCTGGCCTTTAGGCTGTCAGCACAGATCTGCAGAGGCAGAGCAGTGCAGGAATGGGGAGAAGATGGTTAGCCTCAAGAGCGATTGCACCATCAAGGCTAAGGGTTATCTCAAGCAGTTCCAGCAATTCTGAGTTTGTCTGCTGTATGTTTTTAATGTATTCCCTGGGGCAGCATCATAAAGGCATGTCACAAGAGTTTGTTTATGATACCTCACGGAGAGGCTTTCTGCTTGGCTTATAAGTGCTCTGAGGAAATGGCACGTCTTTTCCCTGCGGAAATCTCCTTCCACAGCACATGGAGCAATGTGCTGTGTGGCAAACACCACAGTCGAGTTGCAAATGGGGAGGGTAGGGAGTCATTTTAGCTGGATTAGCTTTACAGGTGATGTATGCTTCACCTGTAGTACCACCACTGAAAATGGATTTTGCGTTCTTTTATTTCAGATGAACTTTTTTGCTTAATGATTACTTTTTATGACTTGTGAGAAGGGCTTAGTCTTTTAAAAAAACCCATCTCTGTTACTATTGCTGTTTACATGAGGGTTTATTTTCATCTTAGTGTGCTTAGATGTTATGTGCATATTTGCTTTTTTCAGTGAGATGAGGCTTTTTCCTCTCTGGGTTTAAAGGGAAGGTGGTATGGTTACTTGACTCGTGTCACAGGCATCACTGTGCTATCCATGTTTGAGCTTATGGAATCATAGAATGGTTTGGGTTGGAAGAGACATTTAAAGGTCACCTAGTCCAACCCACCTGCAAGGACGAGGGACATCTCCAACCGGATCACATTGCTCAGACCCCCATCCAACCTGGCCTTGAATGTTTCCAGGGATGGGGCATCTCAGTATTCAGTAACTCAAATGTATGTATGTCACTGCACAGAGTTCAAATTAAGGAAGTATATAAGCATTTGCAGGATTGGTGTTTTCCACCTGACTCTAAGGTGTTGAGCACCACAATTTCTGATAGATTCAAAGAGACATGAAATACGTACATCTCCCAGTAAGTCAAAAACAAAGGTTTATGGATTTATATCAAAGTCATTGAGAGATGAACTAGGACCAAATGTTTAAAGGATTCCTCTTCCCTTTTCAAATACATCTGCAATGTTTATGAGCATTCTTTGCCCTACTTGACCTAACATGTAGAAGAGCCATCAGCATGTATGTAGTCAGACCTGTCCCTTGTGGTTTTGAGAACGGGTGAAATGGCAGTTGGAAGTACAGTCTGTGTGTTCTCTGTTAGTCTGATAACGTCTCTTCTGTAACAAAACTGGTAATTTATTGTATTTGTTTTAAAACTGAGAATCATATTTACTTGAGGAATATATGATCCCTTCCTTAACGCTTCTACAGTATTTTACACTACATCTCTTTTTAGACAGTCTTTGAAACAGACGAGGTATGACTGAGGAAAATGATAAGCATAGCTCTGAAAAGAAGGACAGGCTTTTAAAGAAATGCTCGCCCCCCCCCCCCCTTTCCAATGTCTGCGTCTTTTGGGTGTGCCAAGATCACACTTTTTCTTCACATAAAAAGGTGGTTTTAAAATGAAAGCTGAGATGCATGTGTGATCATTTGATTCAAGGCACTCAGTGTTAAGAAAGATATCGAGTGTCACAGAGCTTACAAGAAAATACGGACAGTTGGCAGCACTGAAGAGAAAAAAATATTCAAAGATGGTGTGGTATTGAGTAAAGGTTCACAGGATTTTGCACTAGTAGTGTTCTATGTAAATCAAACAATCCCATAGTAACACAAAATAGGAATACCAAAGGGGAAAAGCAAGCTGTGGCCCTACTCAGTCTTGTACCAGTTCTATCAGGCAGATTCCTGTTTTCCCCTGATGCCTTGTCTGCATGCAGTGGAGCCTGCATGCACAGAATTCACTGTACAATATGAACTGGCCATGAAACTTTGTGCATGTGGCTGACTGTATGTTTGTGCTAAAGTTGTTTCAGGATTGCAGCCATATAATGTACAAAGCTGGGTGAAACTTCATCCTTAAGGATAATTTGGTGTAGGTGGATGATTGAGACAATCTTGAGCTTGTTGAGTCACAAGCATTACCTGTTGCAGTGTTTAGCTAGCCTCCTACCCCGAGCAAGAGTTACAGGGAAAATCTTTGCTCTTTTTCTAAGCTGTTTGGAAGCAAAAGCAAGAAATCTTGTCAGACCCTGTTCTTGTGAGAATTCCTTTGCTAGGAAAAGAAGGTGTGGAAAAGCATCCAAATGTGTAGAAACTTACTGAACTTCAAATTTTGACATTCCTACTCATTAATCAGTCCTGTTAAAAATATCAAAAACCTTCTTCATTTTTCTCTTCAGTAGCAAGTAAATTATTAACATAAGAGTAAACTTTGTTCTTTCTGTATTTCTTACCCTTGGTTAACACTTAACTTGCAGAAACTTAGTATTTTATATTCTGAGATCTGGCTGAGATTGTCATATGTAAGGTAGCGTGTGAGGGAAAAGGAAACATGGTACTATATGGATAGAATAACTCATCTGTATTGTGATGTGTGTGTTTCTAACACAGACCTGATGACTTAAAACAAAGAAACAAACAAACAAACCCCCAAACAAACAAAAAACCAAAGAAAACCTGCCTTATTCAGTATAAAATTCCACTATCCCCCAAGCTGTTCCCCAGGTTGTAAGACCAAAAATAATAAATTCAGGAACTGCTTTGCTGGAATTTCATACTTAAAATAATGTGGTATACTCACATATTTAAATACAACTTCTCAGCTGCAAAGTAGTGTTTTGAATGAACTGCAGTGATACCTTTAGGATTCCTGCAGAACGATGATTCCTATACTGATGTAGTGTGTATGATTTAAACTCTTGGTGAAGTGAGAATTTAATAATAATATATTTATAGAGCTTTTTAGCCCCAACCAGTCACTCTCTGATCACTACATTTTTTTAGGGTTTTTTTTTGTGCAAATTATTGATTTTTCAGGATAAAAGAGATTTTGCAGGAATCACTTAGGAAAATAGGACATCTTATAAGTGATATAAGGTCTGATCTTTACTTAACTACTTAGTTAAACTGCTGCTGGTCCTGTTGCCGAAGTAAATTTTTCAGAGTTCTGCAAATTGCTTAAGAGTTGCTTTATAGAAGTGCTATTTATGACTCTTGATCAGTGGGATTTTTTTTTAATCTTCTGAAACATTTTAAAAGATAGTGTTTATCTAATTAAATTTATTTTTAACAGCATTTGAATAGGGGTGTAGGAGTGGCTTTAAGTTCATTTCTTGGTTTTCATATAAATTCTTGAGAGCTGTGTCATACTACTGTCTGTAAATGATTGAGACTAAACTGACCTTTATAAAGGAACGAAGAAAATAAAACTTCTGTTTAGGCCAATTTTTTGTCTTTGCTTTTCAATTTTGAAAAACACATTATTTCTCCAAAACAATACAGGTTACTGTGCAGTAGAATTAAAAGGTTTTTAGGCCAAATTATAATTCTAAACATATAGTATGATGCTCTTTTTTTTTTTTTTTTGTATATTCCATTTTAAAACAAGTCCTGATCAGTGAAAAAAAAAAATAGTATTAATTGTCTGAACAAAATTTAAAACAAAATTCGATCTCAATTTTATACATGAGAGCTCGTGATATTTTTTTCTAGCTTTAATTTTACTACTAAAGCAGAAATAGTGGATTCATTCCTTGAGGCTAAAATCTTGCAGAAACAAACGAAAAATTGCAGAGAATAAGAGAAGTGACAGAAACTGGAGCGAAGGTGTTCAAGGAAGTAGTCTCAGCTGTTGTTCACTTACTTCTGATATTTTCCGTTGTAGATTTTTTTTCTAGGTATTTTTCCATTACTGAATACATCAAAACCGTCATTGCTTAAGAATTAAACTAATCCAATAAAAGTTATAAACTTGGCTGTTTTCCTTTGGATGAAGGTGAACATTCAGATGAAGTCAGTAGGAAAACAGGAGTTGTTCAAGTGAGAAAGGAGATAACAGCTTAATGCTGTAAATTTCCAAATACTGAGAAGATACAATGTATATCTTCTTAAATAAGTTTCTAAAACATTTTAAAATTGTTTGGTTTTCTTTCTAGAAATAAAAATAGCCCACCACCTCACCCAGTCCTGTCTTCCATATCAGTTCTTTTTTGCTATCATCTGGGAACTGCTGTAAAAGGCTCGTTTCTAATCACAATACTGAGAATACCAAGGATTGTTCTCTTGTACCTTTATAACATCCTAAACCAAAAGGTAGGTATATACTTCCATAACACTATAAAAATAGTAGTTAAAGGGTGAGATTAATGAAAATAAATTATTGCTTAAAATGAATATGATGTGGATTTTATATTTTATTCCATTTTCTTCATGAAGAAAGCTTTTTTCATGTGCTTCCTTTTTTCCTCTCAACTCAGATATTTTTAAAAGCAGAAAACACCAACATTAAAAAACACCTTTATTTAGTGTTTATATGTAAAGGTTTTTGTGAAGGACAAAGGAAAAATTTGGCAGAATGACCTGTTTAAAATTTTTGCATCATAAATTTTTTAAAAAGCAAAGGTACATAAGAACATTATTGTTGCATATAACATATCTTATGGAAAAGATTTCATCTGCCTTGTAATACAAATTTATAAAAAGAACGTATGAAATAAGAACTATTCCAGAGATTTGTGTAGGATCCAAACCACATATTTTAAGATACATAAAAAATACAGCAAGGCTGTTCTGATTGTTGCTTGCCTTCTTTCAACCTTTCATGCATCTCCCCATCTCTTATTTTCTGCTGGAAACATACCATTGCCGTTAGTTCTGGCACTTTGGCAAGGAGAGAGGGCTGTCATGACTGCACACCTCTGTTTTTAGAGGAAGATTTAGGCAAAGTTTTTAAATTTAGATCTTTTCCTCTAGAGTTAACCTGGGCTTTGAGGCATGTTATGTATAGCTGTGACAGGGTATTTATGTTGACTGTCCCTGGTACCTATGATGGGGATATAGTTTGTGAATGCTTAACTAAAAGCCCCTTGTAGTAAGCCACTTGAAAGATGTGTGTCTGGCTTTATGTCACTTACATATGAAAGCCTTGGTTATAAAACTTGGTGAGTTGGGTCAGCTAAGAACTTTGTTTAAAGGTGATAGGTGGGATGAGTTGTGCTAGAAAGAAGACAGAGTATTTTCTGCCTCTAGAGGAAGCAGAATAAGTGGATTTGTAATCTGAGTAGCTGTAGAAGATTTAATTAGCAAAGAAAGATTAGAAAGAATTAGAAAGAATGACTCTCATGACTGGAGTCCAGTCCAGTGCAGATGACACCAAATTGGGCAAGAGTGTCGATCTACTCAGGGGTAGGAAGGCTCTGCAGAGGGACCTAGACAGGCTGGATTTATGGGCCGAGGTCAGTTGTATGAGGTTTAACAAGGCCAAGTGCCAGGTCCTGCACTTTGGTCACAACAACCCCATGCAACGCTACAGGCTTGGGAAAGAGTAACTGGAAAGCTGCCTGGTGGAAAAGGACCTGGGAGTGTTGGTTAACAACCAACTGAACATGAGCCAGCAGTGTACCCAGGTGGCCAAGAAGGCCAACAGCATTCTGGCTTGTATCAGAAATAGCGTGGCCAGCAGGAGTAGGGAAGTGATCGTGTCCCTGGACTCGGCACTGGTGAGGCTGCACCTCGAATACTGTGTGCAGTCTTGGGCCCCTCAGTACAAGAAGACATTGAGTTGCTGGAGCATGTCCAGAGAATGGCAATGAAGCTGGTGAAGGGTCTGGAGAACAAGTTTTATGAGGAGCGGCTGAGGGAACTGGGATTGTTTAGTCTGGAGAAGAGCAGGCTGAGGGGAGACCTTATCGCTCTCTACAGCTAACTGAAAGGACGTTATAGTGAGGTGAGTGTTGGTCTCTTCTCCCAAGTAACTACTGAGGATGAGATGAAATGGCCTCCGGTTGCATCAGGGGAGGTTTAGATTGGATATTAGGAATAATTTCTTTACTGAAAGAGTGGTCAAGCACTGGAACAGGCTGCCTGGGGAAGTGGTGGAGTCACCATCCCTGGAGGTGTTAAAAAATGTGTAGATGTGGACTTCAGGTTTAGTAGGCATGGTGCTATTGCGTTGATGTTTGGACTTGATGATCTTAGAGGTCTTTTCCAAGTGTAATGATTCTGTGATTATTTGTGTCTATAGCGGTGTGCTACAAGTTCCTTTTGGTGCAGTTGCCAAGCATTCAGCTGAGGATGTGACATGAACCATACCTGTAACTGCTCCCACAGAGGCTATAAAGTGCTGTTTAAAGGCCAGCTCATGTCCTCAGTTCGCAAAAGGATCCCCCCGCAAAGCAGCCTTGCTCCTTCCCATTGGAGAAAGGACAGGCTATGGCCCCTTTCCGATGAGGCTTTTTCCATTAGAGGGCCAGAGTAGTGGGACTAAAGGATGGAGAAGTGATGCTGCATTCTGGTAGACCTCACCCAGACTTTGCCACCCTTGCAAAACATGCCGCTGTTTTTTATGAACAGGCATAAAAGTTAAGGGTCTGCAAGCTTGCAGGTAAATTCACAGATGTTTCCTACGCAGAATCAGAGAGGAGATTGCAGTTGAAGTCCCTTACTTTAGGCTTTTAATAAACATTACTGAGGTTGATACAGTTGTAGTAAAATCGTCTCTCTAGCAATACATGGTAAGATTAAAGTATTCTCGGCTGTCATGAATTTGCTTGTGCAGTTGCCATTTTAAAGGAATTATTCCTGGAATATTTTCTGGAATTTCTCTGGAAAAAAGTTGGGAGGTTCGTGGTTTCTGCACAGACAGTGGTAGTTGTGGGGACCTGAGGTTTTCATATAGTGACTGGAAGATCTCTGCTTTCCAAAACAAAACAAAAACATTCTGACCTCTGAAAAAAAGTTAAAAAGACTCAAGTATCACTGAGCTGAATTTCCTTTTGCAGGAAAAACAATCAGTTTAATTTGGAAGGCTACCATGGCTACCAAGATGTCTTTTTCTTGTCTTCCTTGGTAAAATCTTGATATGATGAACAGTTCTGAGCTTGTGATGTGATGGGGATGAGAGGAGTGGAACAAACACTGAGCTTTTCTGCTGTGTTTTTAGTATGAAATTAATATAGATTGATGGTCTGTGAATGGTCTGTTCTAATGCATGCTTCTTCCTCTTGTCCTGAAAAATGAATGTATACTGAGTGAATACACATGCATATAAGTCCTTCTGCCCATTCTTTTATTTTTGTTCATTAGAGTACTAGTAATTTCAGAACTGTGAAAGTCTTTTGATAAACAAAAAAGGTAAAAAGCTGTCAGTATACTTCCTGATCACTGCAAAGTACTGTAAGAGATACTGACTTGCCTGCCTGTTTTGTTCTCCAAGCAGCTCTTAGCTCAGAAAGCTGCTTGCAGCACTTATTTTCTTTTCCCAGAGATGAATCTTCCATCCACAGGAAGAAAGAAAAATATGCTCAGCTCTTCAGTCATTAATACCAAAGGGTCTGAATTAAAAACAGTTCTTAAAATCCAAAAGGAAATACCTGCTGCCTAAGTGAATGCTTTATTAGAAGAGTCAGTCACCTGTAAAACGAGTTTTTTCTAAAATGGCTGTTTTGTTTGAGTCTAATTCTGTGTCCAGTAACCAAACATTTCATTTTATTGCAGGAGAGTGTATGTGCAAAGTGCCTGTTCAAGTGCTGTTTCTGCTGGTCTTGGTGCCAGGAAAGTTGCTTAAGATACTTTAACCAGGTATGCTTTATCATCTCTCTGTTGCTTAACCATCTGCATACCTAGTCTAGAAGCCTTGTGTGTATGCTAGCTCCGTTTAGCCTGGCTAAAGCAACACCCAGTGCATGCAGGCCAAAGTTACCTGTTGGCTGTCTAAACTAAACAAATAAAAAAGCCTTAAGGTGTAGATGGGACTTGTGCAAAGAAACAAGGAATTGACAAGGTGCAAGATTTTAGAGAGGTTGTTAATACAGCTGGAGATGGCTCTTCTAGAGGGCCACTTTTTATTTCTGAAGCTAAGAAGACTTAACATCTTGTTGAGTTGTGCCAGACAGACTACTGAAATACAGAGGGTCCAGGTGGAAGGAAGCAATGAAGAAGAAAGAAACCCACCTGGAGGTGTGTCATTAAACTAGATCCAGTATTTTCCACCTGAAAGGCCTGAATTGAGAAACTTGAACTCCTGGCTAATTTTCATTACCAGTATATCTGGGAATATGATCCATGATGAAAAAGCCAGATGATATAACATTCTCTTTCTTTGAAAGACATCTTTGTGTTGTTAGCAGTTTTGTTTCAGAAGTGTTTTCATTGGAAATGGATGATTTCTGACATACAGCAGTTGTTCAGATACTTGACTCCTACTTTTTTTCTTCCTGATCCTTTTGTCCAAGTGTTTTCCAGCTCTGTAGACACCATTGTAAATAGCTGATTTTTCTCTTTGTCAGTCTCCTTTTGATGTCTCTGGTGACTGTGATATTCGTAACGTGAAAGGGAATCAGATATTCATGCTGATTCCTAACTCTGGCTGTTGCATTCTTTGTTCTCCTTGCTGAGGGCAGTAGTGAAGTAAACAAGACAATTCTGATAAAGAGTCTGACTTCTCTAAATCAGGTGCATAAATTGAGCTTAATCTTGGACAACTATGAAGAGAGAGGTTTTTGCTTAGTTCAGCCTAGATTAAATACTTGTGCAGTGAAATCTCTAGGTCTAGACGATGAATTTTCCAGACTTACATTTTTTAGGTAGATCTTACAGTCCCTGACTTGGTGAGGAATCTTAGAGTTCATTTTGACTCCAGGCTTTCCATTTGTAGTCACCCTTTCCCCTTGGCTTCCTGCCTTTCAAAGAGATATCCTAGTGTTTGCTTTCTCCAGCTGCTGTGTGCCATGTTTGTTAAAAGAAGAATTAATTACTGTAATGTTCTTCCTTTTGTTTCAGAAGGCTGTATTGTAAGTCTTGTTCCCTTAAAAGATTTCCTGTTTCCTAATCTGTTGTAAGCAAATTTCTGTTTTTATATGAGTTGTGGTTTTTAACCTAGTGATCATAATAATGTGTTTGCTGTTAGATAATTGTTTGTTTGAACATCATTTTGGCAAAGATGATGGTGTTCCACGTGCTCCAAATCCAGGGCAATTTGGGATAGGATTAGAGGAGAAGAAAAGCAAGAACACACTTAAGATTTTTGTAGAAATTTTATCTGTATGAAGAGGTAACATTGGTCTCAGATTAATGCATTTCACAGAGTAATTAATGTATCTAATTAGTTTTTTTCCTATTAAAAATATATTCAAGCCTGTTTCTTAAAGAAATATATTTTGACTAAGATTGAAAAATCTTCATCTTCAATTTTGTAAAATCTGCAGACAAATGTAAAAAAGAAACAAAAAAAAAAAAGGAGGAAAAAAAATAGACGAGTCTGCAATTTTAAGCAGCTTAACATACGGCTTGATTAACAGAAGTACCGAACTCTTAAGAGCTCTTCCTGAGATCAGTGAAAGCTGCTGAGTGCAGCCTTGAAATTTCACATGGGTGTTGAACATGGACTTCAGAGGGGTTAAAAAATTGCTTGTACCTATGTTTCTAACATTTTGAAAGTATTTTTTAGTTCAGATTTTGATTTTTATGTGAGCTGAAATTACTGAAATGCAGAACAGCTGTTACAAAAGTTGGTCCAAAGCTCGTTGTATGTCTTCACATTCCTTACTATGTTTTTGCCTTTTATTCTAGGATTAGTAATAAGCATATAATTACCAGAAACTCTTAAAAAAAAAAAAAAAGGGCACCTTCTCCATCACTTCTGCACTATTTTCTTCAACCTGTTGTTATATTGCTGAAATAATTTAAATTCTTTCTGCTCCTTCATTCGCAAGCTTAATCAGGATTAAACAGAGCCCTTGTTTTCCCTCTGGGAAACTTGTGATGAGAAACAGGTGCTAGAGAAAGTAACACTGATGATAGAGTGTGAGCTTCTTTTTTGATCAACCAAGTGCTCTGCTGTTATCAAAGAGTACTTTTTGGGCTGAGGCGCCATCTTTCAGGTGGGATTTAACAGTGACTTTGATGTTACATGCATCCCTGAAATGACTAATTCTCTGCAGGCTCAGCTGAGTTTTGTTCAGCTCTCCTGGGAACTTCACTGAAACAGGGCCAAAACGGTACCCTGTTGTCTTCCCATCATGACAGAGGGCTGTGCTAGATGCTGGTAGTTGCCATTTTTCCAGTGGCGGTTGTTGCAGAAGGGGTAATGTAAACCCAGGATCCTGTGCAGATTGCAATGTGGATAATTACATTCTGCCTTCCTAAATTTCTCTTGGATTTGCAACTGGATCCTGCGCTAAACTGTGGTGTAGTGTTGCTATGTGCTGTTAAACAGTTCACTGCTTAAGCTGTTCCATTTCAGTCATGGGCGAAGTGATTCATACGTGTGTATAATCCATTAGTAACAATTGTAAAGCACTCTGGGTTCTATCTGGATGAAAAGTGCTTTGTGAATATAAAGTCATTATCCTTACTTGACAGTTCTGTTTGCCAACACTTGTCAGAATTACCACAGATTTTTCATCCTCTGGCTCTGATTATTTCAGTATGTTCCAGATAAACATATCCAATCATCTCAAGTAAAATCTGGGAGATTGAAATTTTTCTTTCGTAAAAAGGATATACTGGGGTTTTTTTGGTTTTTTTTTTTTGTTGTTGTTGTTTTTTTTTTTTTTTAATGTGGTTTGGGAGCTACAAGGTCTGTCTGTCCCCTGCTTTCTTAAACTGTAGTGGCAGTCTTAACTTTTGATACATCAAAGCCCTAGCTTTTTTTTTTTGGCCTTTACAGCATTGTTGCAGTGACTTTCTTGGGGGGTTCAGTATATCTATTTCAGGGTAGTTTTGCTTTTCTGTGTCTGCTTTGGGTTCCTCTGCAGCCAGTTGGCAAGCAACCGCTCTGAAGTGCAGAGCATGGATTTCTGAAGGAGTTGCTGTGCAGTATGTGGTTTCTTTATTTTCATCAGCACAGTTACTTGCAGTGTAGCCTTCTGGGCCCTGTGGTAGCCACTACTGAAGTTGGCAGGGTGTTAGTCTGCATTTGCTGGTACTGAGACACTTCACTGATACTGAGAGGCAGCAACTGTCTAGTGTAAAAAAACCAGAAGCATGTCTGTTTAATGGCCGTGTATCCATGGCAGTTGGTTGTCTCTTAAGCTTTGGATGGAGGCCTATCAGGAGGTTGCGGTTAAACGCCTTGTGGAGAAGTGACCCAGATAAAATTAAAATTCATGCATGGTAATGTAAGTACAGTTCTCCTCTGCACTGCCAAACACCTTGTGCCTCACCCCAACAAGTACTTCTTTTTCCTTCCTTCTTTTTCCAAAAACAATACTCCATTTTAATGTTACTGGCAAAATTGCTTCTAGATGTTAAGCTAAATTTTCAATCATCTTGAAAATCCAGTTGGCTAAAATGTTCATCTTCTGTTAAAAATTTTAAAATATGTTTGTTTTCTTTCTAGAAGCTTTATGTCTGCAATAGCAGGAAATAAAATTTCTTGGGTCTTTACTTAGGTGAATCATGTAGGGGATAGAGATGAACAAGACTAATTCTTGCTTTGATACTTTTCTCCTCTACCCTATCCCATTAAAAAAAAAAAGAGAGAAAATAAAAGGCAATGAAGCAAGTGACCTATAAGGCAGTGCTTTTAAGCAGAGCAATTTATGAACAACTCTCTGGAAATGTTCAGTTTGGTTTTATTTCAGAAATCCCAAATGAGAATATTGTCGCATTGACTGCAGAAGCTACTGTAAGCAGCTCCAGTAATCATGATGCAGTGGGCACCTAAAGCAGGATCCTTGTAGTCCAACCTCTGTGGCTGAAATGAAGTCCAAGTGTAGCAGTGAGACGCTACAGGAAAGAACACCCAGCTACCCTCCGAGGAGAAAGTCTTGTTGGTTCCACCTGCTGGATGACAGCCATGGAGGCAGTAGATGACACACAGAGTAGGAAGCAAGGAAAGCTGAAGGACAAGATCCTCTCCAGTCTGTCCAGACTGCAAGTATAAGGTGGAATGGAAATAAAGGAAAATTCTGCTTCTTGGATTGCTTTGGAAAATTCAGGAGGCTGTTGAAGGGTTTCTTATAGATGGTAATTAGTGTAAGAATAAAAAAATAACCATTTCTGTATTAGCTGTGTGCTTATTGGTTGGAAGTGAGGGAGGAGAATATTCTCCGTGTGTTTGTCAACCACAGGACAGTAGCCTTTAGTTAACAAGGCTGCAGAAAGGGCAGGTTCAGTCTGGAAGGTATGAGATTAAATACTTGCACTATAAAGAGGGCGATAAATGCCATTGTACAAGTTGCTGGTTAGGTGGTCAGGCTTATCTCACTGAGGGGCACTGGAATATCCTGATGTGTCTACTTTGACAGATGAATGGTAAGAGCAAGCCCATTAGCTGTCTGTGAGTATATCAAGACAAGAAATGTCAGGGAGGAATAAGAGCCAAGAAAAGATCAGCAGAAGAATGAGTAGATGTAAACTGTTCATGAGTAAATGTTATCTGGAAGTTGGAAGAAGGTTCCTAAGGACAAGAGGGACAACTGTCTGGAATAGCTCCAAATGTAAGGGCTGGGAGAAGGAAAAGTCCTAAGTAGTTTAAAGAGGGAGCTTTCCATTTAAGAGAAGTTGTATAATGTGCTAATCTGAAATAGCTAGGGACTGGAGTGACTGAAAGCCGCTTCTGGTCTTACATGTCCTCATCTCTTCAGTGGGGCCTCACAGGCTCACGTTGCTGTCATTTCCCACCGCTATCTGAGAGACATGATACAGCTTGCTCGCTGGGTTGCTAACTGCTGTACAGCAGCCACAGAAATGTCTTTGCCTCTTGCTACCACTGGATTTTGTTTTTTGAGGGGATTCCATTGGCAGCTGTGACACTTAAAAGTTCAGCCTGAGCTGTACAGCATTGCCCTGGATGTAGCTAACCAGGGCAGCCCCCAAGAGAGTTGGCAGCCACAAGGTCAAATCAGGCTGAAAATACCAGCAAAGCAGAAAAAGCTGAAGTGGGATCTGAGACCACCATGTCTCCTGCTTCTTTTTAAAGAAGATTCTGTTGCTATGGCAATCCTCTCTTCCCCAAACTTACTTTATTAAAGCAAGTCCTAGAATGGAGGACTGGATTCAGCTGTTACACAAAGTAGCAATTATTCTCAACAGTTGGGGAACTTGGGGCCTGGATCTGAGCCACAGTGCCTTTCTCATGAAACTAGCAGGTCAGTTTTTCCAGGACCCTTGACATTCTGTGTTGTGAGGCAGAGAAGGATATATTCTTTAAATAGATTGTTTTGTTGGGTGTTTTTTTTTTTTTTTTTTTGTACTGTGGTATTTGGAAATATGTAAACATTCACATTCCTTATTTATTCATTCTGACACTGAGAAGTTAGTGTCTAGTTCCCAGGCTCCAAGCCAGAGGAGGCTTGTGTTCTTCACAAAGGTGCCGATACAGTACCAACTTGCTGGTGCAGGAATAAAGACTGTTCCTGGCCCATTATCTCCCACACTTGCTGATCAACGGTATGCTATTGATGCCATTATTACTTGCTTGTCAGCATAGCAGAGATTACCATTGTAAAACATCAATTCACTAAGCAAAGATAAAAAACATAGTATTGGTCCTATATTGGGGCAGACCGAGTCTCCATCTAGCTCAGTATCCCACCTCCACCAGTGGCTGTTAGTGAATGCTAAGGTAGAGCTGGTGTGTATGTACCCATCCTCAGTGCTGTTTCTGAATCTGTTTTCAGCCTAGGGATGTCGTGAGCTGAGCGTGTTTTCTGTGTGTTTAATAACTCTCAGTGGATTCCTTTTCCCTGAACTTTCCCAGTCTCCCTTGAGCTCATTTGAACTTCTAGCAGATTTTGAGCATAGAAAAAGAGAATACATTCTGTAAAAAAACACATTTAAATAACCTATTTCTAAATGATAGCAGGTTCTTAACTGACCACAGTCTACCATCTTAGCCTTCGCAATGATCTTTTCTTTGAAAGGGATTGGTTTGTTGCACGTATCCTGCAACTGGAAAATTAATGGACTATCTAAGTTTCTTAGTCCAAAGCCCAAAATGATTTGCAAATATTGGTAATAGCTTGTGTGTGTTTGGTGTTCTTGGGTAAAGATGTGAAATCATTTGAGCTCATTTCTGTGCAACTCTTGAGTTTCATAGAAACACACATTTGCTTAAATGTTAGATGTGTATTTTGTTAGTGAGAACATGGAGATTTCTGTGTGGCTGGATGGGATCGGGGTGTGAGGTCTGTATGGGAAACTTGAGAATTGTGAGGGAAGTGTATGGAGCCACAGTCTAGGCTGAACAAGAAACCCTCAAAATTTTTTTTTTTTTTTCCTCAGAAATGTATTTTTTGATGAAAGGTAGAGACCACTTGACTAAGCCTTCAGCTTGTACTAGTAACATTCTTGCTTCACCTATATCAATGAAGTGTTCTGTAGCCCTCAGCAGTTCTCACATTTCTATGTAATCTCTTACTCCTTCTATAATGTTGGGTTATTACCTGGCTGCCTTTCTCGTTTGCGTGTTATGACTAGTTGATACTTACACGATTTGTGAAGTTATAATTGTTATAAATGCCATTTTTTTTTAATCAACTGGTTTGTAACATGACATCCCTATGCAGGTAGTATCCAATCTCCAGCATTATTTTCAGTCTTTCCAAGATAACTGTTCTAGTTAATAAATATCAGAAATGCTTTTCATTGCACATTCTTCGGATACCAAAGTGGCTAATTCAAGAGTGCAAACAAATGGTTATTTATTTTAAGTTTGGAAATAGTATTTGTACAAGTGCACGTGCATTTTTAACATTCTTTTTAATTTTTAAAACAGGACCTGTTTTGCTATTTATAATGAATACAGAATCTCTGTTTAATTTATTGGCAAAATTTATACTGACCTCACCAGATCAGGATCTGCTTGGTGAATTAAGTTCTTAGGGGACAGAAACAAACTTAGAAAACCCATTTCTACTTTGTGTCTCAATTTCCTGTCTGTTAATGGGAATGATGAAACAGACTTAGCTCACAGTGTGTTATAAAGATAGGTCTATCCATGTTCAAAATATGCAGTGACAGCTACAGATGGAAGACAGAGAGAGAGCTTGACTTGAGGCCATCTGCCCTATGCCTGTGTCCTGCGGAAATGGTAGCCCTGCAGGGCTCGTGCTAGCCTTACCGAACTGCCAGCTCTCCTGCTGCCACATCCTGGGCCGATGCTGCTGTGGGAGAGCTTGCAGGCCATCGGGTTTCCTTACACGGATAGCAGCAGGCTGCTTGCCAGCCTGTTGGGTTGAGTGAGGCAGGTGGGCTTCTCTTTTAGAGGTATAGGCAACCCAGAAAGCAAAAATGTTGTAGTCAATGCCTGCCCAAGCCAGAGGGTACACCACTCCGCTGGCCCTGTTACAGCGCTCCTCGGGGAAAGGAACAGTGTCCGTGCACGTGAAAGTTAGCACTGAAAGCACTTTTTCCTATTTAGGAATGAAGCGAACTTGCTTGTTTAAACAGATTTTGATGCAGACACTCTACGTGTTTCTGTAGAGTTCAGTAGAGTCTTTGATTTTTTTTTTTTTTTAGGGTAGGCAATAAATCCATGGTCTTTATTTATACTTTTTCCATTTATGGATGTATCTACTACTATGTAAGCACAATATTTACAGGATATCACTGTTTACTTCTACTCTTTTTTTTGCTTACTATCAGAGAAAAAAAATTCCTTTATCATATATAAAATAAATAATGTCCACAATAAGGAGACAAAGGATCTTTGGCTACATTTAGTTTCTTTCTTTCTCTGTAATATTTTAAGATAATGTCAATATAGCTTTGCTGTACTACAGTATGTTACAGAAATTGCCATGGGGTAAAACTGGACTCTGCAGAAACAAATTTTCTCTGCTTTCAGATGTCTGAAGTTATTTTATATTTTGATTTGTAAGTGGAGAAAAACCAGATTTTTGAACAGGGAGTGTTTTGCAGTAGGTCAGTATAATTCACTTTCGGCAAACTAGGTTGTTATTTGTTTGGGGGTTTTTTTGTTTTTTTTTTTTTTCACTTCCAGGTGAAGCAGAAAGTAATCTAAGCACCAAGTACATGTTGGTGTGTATACATTCCTTCAGAACAGTAATCCCTTGCACTCTGTGGTTCTTACTGACTGTGCCAGATGTAACTAATACTTTGCAGCATAATCCGCCTTCTAATATTTTGAGTAAAGGGAAACTACTCATAAGACTTGCTGGTAAAGTTCAGCATACATTTTGGGTATCCTGAGTGCTGTTTTTCTTAGCTGATATGTTGTACACAGTTTCAAAACCTTGTTGAGGTGTTCTGTAAGTGGAACATCCATGTCAAGTTATGCATAACAAATGCTAAAATAATCCAATCCATGAAGGTAAATATTCTATCCTCCCCACCAGTCTTGGCAAGTTTCCAGTTTCCACAAAGAGAAATCTTGCCCAATTCTCAATACCTCAAAAAACTCTGAGTGCCCCTACTGTCTGTTGAAATTCTGGGGTTTTTTTTTCGTGATATAACGCTCACTGATCAAGTCCAGGATCCTTTAGCTCTTCTTTTCCAGTCATTTTCACAACTGGTTTAATCTTCCACGAAAAGGTTTATTTTATGGCTGTAGTCATAAGCTTAGATTTCAGAAGCAGATGAATAATTTGAAAGGGCCATGTATAAATGCTTTTTAATCATCAACTTTTAAATGACTTGTAGCTACGTAACTTGATTGTTCTACTTACATAGTTTGCCAGCAGTCTTTGCGATAGATTCATAGAAAATGAGCAAGTAAGTTTGGATAGTGTGACTCCAGGTAAGTGTGTGTTTTATGGTAATTGTGTCATATTCATTAACAAAAATCAGGGTAGAGAACATTGATGTTTTAAAATAAATTGGATAAAGGTGGGTTCAGAAATTTATTTAGTCATTATTTTAGCATTTTCTAATTGTGGAAATTATGTAGAAAAACTATTTTAAGTTAGAAGCACAGTTATTATAGTAACTTAAAATAAAATTGCCACATTATGCAAAATAACTTTCTATTCATAAAGTCATTATTTCAAAATAGAGTTTAAGGCTTTGCATTTTGCTGAAGTAAAATCTAGATTATAGGCGTCTTTCTTCTCTCACTATATTATTATCTCATTTCAGCAAGCATACACAACTACAGCCATAAATGGGACAAATTTTTGTACATCAGCAAAGGATGCCGTCTTTATTTTGGCAAAGAACTCTGCTAAACTTGCAGACATTAGCTGTTTTGGAGATTTTATCCTGTTTCTAGGAAAGGTAAGAGTAAGAAAAGCCCTGTTCTGTAACAATGAAATGAAAAATCACAGTTTGATTCTCTTTTCTTATACCTAAAGCAAATAAGGTTTATCTTTGTTAAACTCAGTGTTGTTAATGCTGTAAAATGGCTTTGGGAGAGAAGATAATGTTTGAGGAATTTAATCCTTTTCATAATCTTTACAGAGTTATTTGGTTGCATTACAGTAGTGTCCTTGACGCCACTCTTAAGTTCCCATTGCAATGAGTCTTTGGTAAATACGTAGCAAAAGGTTGCCTCTGCCCTACAGAATTTACACACTGAATCGAACGCAAAGGATGACAACTGCGTGATGGCAGAAGCTGCATAGCTATCTCCCAGATGAGGTGTGCTGTTAAAATATTGGCTGTAATGTATTTGCCTTAGGGTTTGGGGGCTCTTGTTTTTTTTAAGAAACATTTCTATGTGATTAATGAGGCTACGTTTATCTCTCACTGCCCTTTACAGGTGTTTGTTGTATGTTTTACTGTTTTTGGAGGACTGATGGCATTTAACTACCATCGGGAGTTCCAAGCTTGGGTAGTTCCTCTGTTGCTGGTTGGATTTTTTGCCTACCTGATGTCCCACAGCTTTCTGTCTGTGTTTGAAGTGACAGCAGATGCCATGTTCCTTTGCTTTGCTATTGATATGGAAACAAATGATGGGTCTGCAGAGAAGCCGTACTTCATGGACCAGGAACTGCTGGTAAACCTCAGTGATAACAGCAAAGATAATTGAGCCGTTCTAAGCTTTTGGGGGCTTTTTCTTTCCCCAAGACCTAGTAATTTGAACTCACAACCCATGCTGTTTCCTTTCCAACACCTTATAACAGGATGAGCTCAGGGATACAAATCATATGTGAATTTATAAACGGAAGTAAATGGCTCCCTCTGGCTCCTTTATGCTATGATTTCCTGTCTTCTTTTAGATCATGCTCCATAAGTAATGGCTGACTTTTTAAGCCTTATTAGATATATGTTCAATATATTGTTGCTAATTTAAAAATGTAAATAAATAGATGAGTTAGCTGCAGAGACTGATCCATGATGAGATGTTCATATTTGTCATGACTTACTGCACAGTGACAAGTGAAAGTAAACAAGGAGCTTCTTGTTGCCAGCAGCAGGTCAGGTATCCATCCATATCCTATGGATGCTGTCGTTCTGAACAAACTTCATGCAAATTCAAGCTGCTCTGCTTCCTACCTATATAGATTCTTTTACCAAAATACCTTCTTCTGTTTCTTAATTAAATTCTGCCTCTGGACTGATTGTTCTATGTCTTTACCCTCATAATTACTGTATTGCATTACAAGCATTTCCATGGAGAATCATTACGTAGCTAATAGTGATATATTTATAGAATCACAGAATGGTTTGGGTTGGAAGAGACTTTTAAAAGTCATCTAGTCCAACTCCCCTGCAAGGAGATTAGGTCGCTCAGAGCCCCATCCAACCTGGCCTTGAATGTTTCCAGGGATGGGGCATCCACCACCTCTCTGGGCAACCTGTTCCAGTATTCCACTACCCTTGTAAAAAATTTCTTCCTTATAACCAGTCCGAGTCTATCTCCTTCTATTTTAAAACCATTACCCTTTATCCTACCATAAGAAGCCCTGCTAAAAAGTTTATCCCATCTTTGAATGTATATATGCCATCCTTTTCATATTAAGAGAATATTTGAAGATGCAGATGTTTTTTTCCCTTTATACTATTTTTGCCAGTT
The DNA here is from genome assembly GCF_036417535.1 of Chlamydotis macqueenii. Lineage (NCBI taxonomy): Eukaryota > Metazoa > Chordata > Aves > Otidiformes > Otididae > Chlamydotis > Chlamydotis macqueenii. Next base: position 19,022,547 of record NC_141563.1, on the reverse strand, counting down.
CTGTCTTTTCCTTCGTAAACCACGAGACAAAGAAAAGTTAGTGATTAATGAAAAACAAACTCAGCAGCCAGAATAGCTCATACGATACGAATCTTCTGGATGGATTTTTTCAGGACAGTGTCAGAACTGTTTTGTTTTTTTTAATGCTGCTGTTATATTCCCTCTAATGTTAATAGAATTTTGTTGAAAACAACAACAAAAAACCAAAACCAAAAGGCAGCCTAAAGATAGGCTTAACCCTTTGTACAGAAGAAAGCAGATGGATAGTCTTTGGCCTTGATTCAAAACAGTACTTAAGCATGTGTCCCGAATAGGAATATGTTACTGAATGGAAAACTCTGAAGCCTTGACCTCTGTTCTTCTCCCTCTGTTTTGCCAAATGCTAAAATACTTCTTAAGCCAATTCTCCATCGTGAAACAAACAGAGGCTTTCCTTTCTCCACTTACAAACTTTGTGGTAGTTTCTCTTTAACTCTGGTCTTAATTCCTTGTAATTAGCCATGCCCTAGGGCCTTGAGTGAAGAGAGGACTTCCCACAGGGGTAAGGAGTCTTCCAAGCAGGGCAGGCTGTATAACCTTGTATGGAAAAACAGGAGCAGCACATCCAAACCCCTCCTCATTGCATGATCAAGAGTAAATTTACTCATGTAGCTGAGAACTTGGAGTTTCCCAACACATAAAGGCATTTAACTTGAGACATCTGTGTTACAGGCGGGTTACAAACATCTGGGGGTGGAAGGGGGGCTCTGCAGCCCTCAGGACAATATGTGGCAGTGGGTAGAGAGGTGGGTGAGGGATTTCAGACAGCCAGAGTCCTCATTCCTGTAGTAGGAGATGTAACAGAGGTTCTTGATTTATTCTTCTCAGTTGCATTCATCGCCCTTGCTGCCTCTGCAGAGTCCCTCCCGGTATCCACTCAGTGTCATCCAGCTAGGTACCAGCTACAGTTTCTTAGCCCAGGGCTAATTATCTTCTTTTACCAGGTGCTTTTATTTACATGGTTTGCATTCCCAAATGATTTCACCGTTTTTTGCTTATAGACATTTATGAGTCAGAGTAACAAGTTAACAGAAGGGCAAAACCACAGAAGCATGAGAGCGTTTCGGGACAATGAAGATGGGACAGAGCTCCAACCTATGGTGAGACAGGAATGTGGGATAGATGTTTATCTGCCAGCTAATGCATTTGCCTTTATGTCCCAAGAAGAATGGATGTAGGCTGTCACGTATCTCCTGATGTCTCACAGAAACCAACACGCTGTACCTAGTACCCTCTTTTTCCTTCTATTGCTTTCCTTCATCAGGAGATGCTCTGATGGTGCTAAATGGATGGATCAAATAGTTATTCTCACCCTTAACATTCCCCAGTGTGCCCAGAAAGATCAAACAATGGCAAGGGGATGGGAGATAAATCCTTTTCAGATAGTCCTTCACATGTCTGCTGTAGCAAAGTCAGAATAGTAGGCTGCTTGATTTCACGCCGGAGCTGCTGAAGTTCCAGAGCTGTGAGATGACAGCTTAGAGGCTTTCCCTCTCCATCCCCACCCTTTTTCTTTCTTGTCTATCAGTGTATATATTTATTTACTCAGTTTTATGCTGGGGTAAAAAAGCTGAGGTGCCAGAAGGGAGTGTTCCCCCACACCCAGGTTTGGGAAAGTCCTGACAGAAAATGCTCACTAACTGACATCTGAAAAAATATTGCTAATTGCCCAACCTGAGAAGCTGCCCCAGCAAGTTCAGAATCTGGGCTGATTTTCCCCAGCATCAAGGGGCCAAGCCAGGGCTGTCTGAAAAAGATTCTGCAGCAACAACTACTCTGGCACCTACTCCTGCTGGACACTACTACTAGTGTCTTGTGTCCTCCTAGCTACTTCTTACACAAGTGCAACAGATGTTGGTGACTTTTCTTGATCTGCTTCAGACTGTGGTGAACTCTCACGCAGTCTTGTGGGCAGTCTGCTACAGGCAGTGGGGGTACAGAGCGCTGTTTCAGTTCATTGCTACAGTGAGGGATAGTTGTACTTGATTTTTTCACTGTTTGGGTCTGTTATTGAATTCCTTGGTAATTTTTTTTTCTGATCACATATACCAGGAACAGGGAGGTTATTCCCTGCGAGAGGATTGTGGATTTGAGACACAAAAGAACTGCAATTATTTTCCCAGTTTACTCTTACGGCATTTAAATGCAGTAACAGGACTACTGCTACGCATTATTTGACTCCTTTTTTTTCTCTTTGTAGACTTGAATGTGAAATGCACCAGGAAATATGAAGGGAGACCAGCAAAAGCAAAAAGTCAGAGAAAAAGTAAAGGTTGCCAATACCCCAGGACAAAGTGTTAGTTCTCTACATCTCTGTTGTATCTTCTGCAGTGATAAAATGATATGCAAGCTGTTTGTATGAATAATGTAATTTTGTGTGTCAGCACATCTGATTTTTATTAATATACTTGTTATGATGGTCTGAAAGGTGTTAGTAAACAAACTCCTTGTAAATTTCTGTGTTGTCAGACTGAAAATACCAAGTCAACAAGGTCATTGAGCTGTTTTTAACTTTTTGGTGTGCCAGCTAACAGGGTTTTTTTTCATGCTTATCTGGGAACACTGGGCCAGTCATCCCTGAATCAGTAAAGGAGGCATTTGTAAAGGACGCACTCTGAGATGGCCGTTTCCTGGTTTATGCTGTGTATCTGAGCAGCCAGTGCAAGTAATTAAGGAACCGTACCGAGCTCATTGATGGAAATTACCATTGATAGCAATTCTCGGTAGTCAAGATAATTAACGGTTATGAGGTAGGTGTCTTTCTTTTAATAATTCTCTTTTGAGAATGGCTTTTACAAGTTGGTATCATAAACTATCCACTAGCTCCTCTCCAAAGGGCAGATGAGGAATAGTCCTCTTTTTTTTTTTTGTAAATAAACAACTACCTTCCCTTTGCAACTGAAAAGACGAAGCAGAAAAATTTGTATCTGGATTTAAAGCTTGACAAAGAAGTAGCAGATGAGCAGTGGCTGGACAGAAATGAGATAAGAGGATATTATAAATAATACTTTATAGAAATGTTAGCTGTAACATGGATGTGAAATATAAAGTATCATGGAGGAATGTAGCAAAGAGACTGTCAGGGCTCTAGTCAGAAGAGGGACATAAGTGTAGAAGCTTATAAAAAAATAACTTGGTAACACTGTCAGCATTTTCTTGTGAGCAATTCTCAGTTTTGTTTAAACTTTGTACCTGGACCCTGGTTTAATACAGTTTAGTGGGCTCCACCTCATTCTGAGTACGGGGTACTTTTAGCTTTCACTCAGTGGCACGTTGTTTTATTCTCTTTGTTCCAAAGCTCCTTTAACCTTTGGTTTGAGAAGTTTGAGGTGGGAAGATGACTCCAACCAGGGCAGTAAAGTACACATTAGTATAGGAAGTGAGACATTATGGCAGGTAAGTGACTCATAAGCTGCCATAATGAATAGATTGATAAACCTTTGATTAGTCACAGTGTGTAAGCGACATACAGGAAAAGCTCATTGATAGCCTGAATGACAAATGTTTCAGCTACTTGCTGTATCTGATCTCCTGCTGTTGCAAGACTAGTTATCTGCTAGGGAATGCTAAGATTTGCTTTTTTATTCTTAATTTAATTAACTTGTCTACTTCAATATGAGCCATTTCATGGCATAATGATGAAAAAGGGAAAGCAGTAGATTAATTACATTATGCCTGGCAGGTGAAGCTGGTCATCTACTGGCTATGACTCGCTACCTCTTGTTAGTTAAAACTGTACGCCTGGGTCTTCTTGGTGCTTGGTTTGTGGATGCAGCGGGAACTGAAAATCATGCTGAATAAGCAACAGCTCTCTGACTGTGAGAAAGTGCGCAGATATGGTACTTGCAGAGCAGATATGGTACTTACAGAGCGGCAGAACCTTTCCTCAGTAAGATTGCTTCCAGGTAGTAGCGTCTCCACAATGTAAAAATGTTTACCAATTTACAAAGCCTCATAGGTTTGCTTGGAAGGTAAAAAAAAAAACCAGTTCTTATTACTCTTTGGGTCTTTTTCCTGTTTGTATTCGATACTGTATGTTTTGGCCCTTAGCTTAGGAACTCTCTGGTGGAAGAAAGGGAGGGGAATTTTTGTATCAGTATGTCCTGGTTTTCAGACAATCCCTAGGTGACCCTCTGAGATCCATTCCAATCTCAGCGATTCTGTTCATTGCAAATATGATTGTGTCATTGCCTCCACTGCAGTTCCTAGGTGGAGAAAGGACTTTTAGACACATAGTACAAAGTTTGCTTTGCTTTTTAAGGAAGGTACTGAAAAATCCCCATTAAGCCATCTTTGAGTGTGTCTCATTTAAGCAGTGCTGTACTGCCCATAGCCCAGAAACTACAACTGTGACAGTATGTTTTGAGTCATGTACATTTCTACATAAGAGCTTGGAATGTGTATCTCTTAATTAAGTTTTGTACATAAAGCATAGCTTTATAGCCTTCAGGTGCAACACAGACCCTCCCAATGTTACATACGTTCCACTCGCGATTGTGTCAGCAGCCTCCAACTGTAGCATTCCTGTGTGGCAGGAGTCCTCACCTGAGCTGAGTTAGAGGCCCCTACCAAAGCTGATGCTACTTAGTGCTCGTTGCTCACTGCTGCTTTCCCCTGTGGGACAGCACAGTCAGGCAGGCGGCAGAGTTGGAGGTAGGCACAGCTCACGTGAACACACAGTGCTAGCTTGGGCACTGCTGCTCATCCAAGCCACTTTGGATATTGAAACATATGCTCTGTGAAGCAAGCTCAACACTCTGTGGACTCTTCTTTCCTGCAGCTATGGAAAATGGGATTCAGAGGAATGAAAGGTACTTTTAGAACTATATTCCTTAAAAACAAGAGATGGGGACTACTGGTGTCTGTACATGAGAAAATGGCTACATATTACAGCTTATTGTTTTAAGCAAGGCGATTTGCATTTGGTCTTGCTTGGTGCCTACTTCAAACTCTCACTTAATCCAGTTAGGATTCCACTGGATACCTCTGTAAATGAAAGAAAACAGACATACTGAGAACAGTTCATGTGGTGTTTTGTTTCCTCTGTTCAAGTACATACATAATAAATGCGTGCAAACAGTTTAAAGCAGCAGTTTTGGATTTGGAAAGAGCAGGAGGGCATGGTTCAGGCTTTCAAAATGAGACCCTGCTTTCACCCAAACTATGAAAGCAACCAAGTTTTTCTTGTTAATCATAGCATTGCTTTTCAGTGTTCAATGCAATAGTTCTAAATTTTAAATACTGTTATTTTCAAGGGGGAAAACAGTTTCATTCAGGAAGAGCAGGTCTTAACAGACATCTTGGTAATAATTCTCTTCCCTCAGGTGCAGGGCTTGGACCAGTGACCTCCAGCGGTCCTTTCAAATTTAGATTCAGTGAAGCAAATAAGCTAAAGTCTTATTCAACAAATAGGTCAGTTGAAAGTCAAATCACTGTATTACACCCATAGATAACAGAAACTAATAGAGCAATGCACAAACAATTTCTAGTCTTGAGGGAAGAATCCTTTCAAGTCTAGAACTTGCACGTATGAAACATCTCAGTAAGTTTAATCTGCAGTAAATACTTCTAAAATACCTTTAATTCTTTTACAAAAGTGACCCCCACTGATAGCATGCTCTTTTCTTCTGTTAAAAACAGCCCAGGTGAATTAGTACAGCCTGTCTGCACTCCATGGTGAGCAAGAAAGTGTTTTCCATTTAGGAATAAAGCTCTGCTGTCAGTAATTGAAGAACTCCGCTTGCAGCCCAGCAGGCACAAAGCCTGGGGTATCTCTTTACATGCTCTAAAGCAAGGGAGTTTGGAGTTCTCGAAAGTGATGGTATGAAAGCTATAGGCTGAAGCAGAGACAGCGTTACTTATGTGCAGTTCCTCATTTGTCTGGAGAAAAGGGCAGGGATTTAGTGAAAGCTAAGGATCTCTGGTCATAACCTCACAATCCTATAGAGGGGAAGTGAACTCTGCTGCAAAGGAGCTACATTCCTTTCCTGTTAAGTCACTGTCACTCCCAGCAGATTTTTACAGGATTGTTACTCTAAATCCCATGGAAAAGAAGGAATATGAACTGCAATAGACAGCAGTTCTATGTTACCCTTAACACAGCCAAAGGTGATGCTGATTTGAGAATAATTTCTGTGGCATCTAATCTTTTAAGAATGGTAGTATAATAAATGAGACAGGATCTTCTACATACCTTTAAGAAAAAATATTTATTTATAAAAATACACTGGGATCAGTTTGAGAAGTGTGGCAATAAATACAGTTCAAGGAAGAAAAAGCATTTCTACATGGATATATTATGGCACAATAAAAGGTAAATGCACCATCCATCGTGGGACTTCTGTTGGCTCAAGACTTTGTACAAGCTCCCTTTTTAGTAAGACAACTCTTTCTATGTTTGGTCAGTGTCGATAATGGAATGAATACACAATGAGAAATGCACACTTATGTCTAATGCAGGACTTACCATTAGCAAACAATACCTTAGAAACATAGTAATGATATTTAAATCACTAACGTGATGTCTTAGATTTAATTGGCAAAGACTGCATTTAACTCTAAGTATGATATTCTTTTATCTCATCTGGAAAACAGAAAAGCTGTAAATACGTAAAATGAAGGCTTAGTGTGGCACGTAAATACCTACTTCAGTAGAGATTGTGAAAATGCATAGCTCCTTATTAGATGACCTGGCTGTACAAGAGCACTCCCCCTTCACAGTATTCCTTTTACTTCATATGCAGTTATTGTTTATGCTGTAGACTACAACTGTTACAGCACTAAAGGCAACTAGACAGGGAAAGGGCAGAGAAGGAAAAAGGAATGTATGTAAGGCAACGTTTCTTTAGGTACATTAAGCATAGTGTGTAGGAAAGACAGGTAACAATTCCACAAGGCTAGTTTCGTTCTTACTGAATAAAATAATGGACTAATACTGAACTTCTGATGCAAAGCTAATAATCAATGCCCTGGTCACTGTACTGACCATGGTAATCTCTTTGATAGTCATCTTGGTACTCTCCGTGATAGTCATCTGGATATTCTGCCTGATAATCGCTATCGCTGATTTCTGACCCGTTAGTTCCTGTTCCTTGGCTGCCGTTATGAATGACGGGTTCTGTCGGTGCAGCACAGTACTTGGGGTCATACACTTGTCGTCCAAGCCCGTACACACTCATTCCCTTCTGTGAAGCTACTTTGTTGGTACCCATTTGTAATGAAATAGTTGAGTTATCCACAGGTTGTAATATGTGCTTCTGATCGTAGATGTCTCTTCTGGTACCTGGTGCCAGCATACCAGCCTAATAAAACAGGATTGTAGAGGTTCAGGAAGAAGGTCAAGAACTGAGATTACTAGATTTATGATTACAACTAGTATGCTTTACTGAAGTGCTAGAAAGTAGGAATTAAAGTACAACAAAACATAGTACAGCAGAATGTGTTTGCTGGTAGGTAGGTCACAAAGAAGTCCTTGCAAAAAGGTCTGGTTTATTTCCCTCTTTGGAGAGAATACACTAAGCATTCAGACTGAGATAGTGCCCAGGAAGCAATTTCTTTTTTGCCTCTGCCTAGTTAGTACTTGAAATGAAGTTACTGTTTTCTTCTGGTGTAACAGCCAGCTGGAAATTCTAGATGCACCAGGTCATTTTTGTGCCTTAAGATACTGAGCACAGAACACATTGGATAGTGATAAGAAATTTAAGTTCTTCAATTACTGCCTAAAAGCACATCTGAACTGTACCCTCTCACTGCTACTAGTTAGACTTTGCTACTCGTGCAACTCACAGACTCTCCTCTCTCACTGGGCCCCTCCAGGTTGTATCCCCTCCACAAGCGTCACACGCAGTCCTGCTTACCTGACTGGCTCCTTTGTTGGTGCCCATCTGTAGGCTAATTGTTGTCTGGTCAAATGGCTTATCGGTTTGCATTTTTGGATCATAGAGGTGTCTTCTAGTTCCATAAGCAGTCATGCCTGCCTGACTGGCACACTTGTTGGTGCCCATCTTTATAGGAGGAAGGAAGAGGTGGACAGAAAAAGAGATTTATTTGCACAACAAGCATAGTCTGAGGAAACGAATATGGTCAGTAACTGTGATGGCCGACACAGACAGTAATTGCAGTGCATGCTTTCCTCATGTAGCTTGACCACTACCTGTAATAAATTACCCTTTCTCCATACTGAGCTTCAAAAGGAAAAATAAAGGCATTTCAGTGACTGGCATTTGCCCAACTGCATGTGCAATTACAGTGGATGTACACATCAAAATGTAATCATTAACTTTTACCCTGGACAGTAATGATTCCATTGTACTGTCCACTTCTCTACCACAGGAATTTTAAGATTTTATGCCAGTTATTTTGATTTTTATGATTATTAAGGACAGTGGAGAGTAAAAATAGCTTCTCCCATACATGGAACTTCAGCTATCCAAAGACTCCTACTTTAAAACCACTTTAAGGGAACAGAGATGATACTGCTAATATTAGCTGTTCCTTTCCTCCTTATCATCCTTACTGCAGATTTAAAACAAACAGAAAAACCTTCCGGGTGGGCACTTGAGCTTATAAAGCCAATCAACTGCTTTCAAGAATTAAAACCTTATACCTCCTTCCACAATAAGAATATAGTGTAATTCTGCATCTGTTTTTGCAAGACAAGAAAGTTGTTCTCAGATATAACAGATTAACTGCAAACTTGAATTTCATACTTACCTGCAGGCCAATTACACTTTGACCAGCTTTTAGTTTTCCTGCATCAAAACTTCGTGCTTGTTTCTCTGCATATTTGACACCAATATCAATTGTAGTATGAAAACCTTTGGTTTTTGCCTATTTAGAGAGAGGGGGAAATAAAGAGTATTCAGTGTTTAAAGTATATTTTCTGCTACTGGAACACTGGCTCTATGGCCCTGACCCTGGGCTCTCAAGTGATGCCACAAGCAGGTTTATCTCTTATAAGAAACTCTGTGTCAGAGGTGTAACAACTCCCCATGCGATTTGAAGGTGGCACTCCAAAGCTACCCAAGTATCTTGTCAGAAGGATATTCTGCAGTGGTTAGTGTTCTCCTGTGAGCCTCCCTGGTTCTGTGTATGTACATGCAGCTTCAGAGTAAGGCCATCTGCAGTCAAGAATGCTAACTTTGAACTCCACGCCTTGCCTCCAGGCATGAGGTAGGACACAGCCCTCTGAAGTGCAACCTCTGCGCTATCTCAGACTCACAGCATATCTATCCCCTCCTGACAAGCTGTATGCTATTTTCTGTATTTCTTTGAGTGGTAAGGGTGTATTTGGGCTGGCATGTGGATTTGTGCCAATTCCAGGAGTACAAATACTTACCAGACCTGCTAGCGCCACTAGAGTGGTCTGTACTTGAGTCATATTTCCATTTTCAAAAAGATCATTTGCTTCAAAAATATCATGTGGCTTCATGCCGTAGACTTGGATGGCTTTGATAAAATTCCCAATGTTCTCCAGCTAAACAGAAAGAAAAAAGCCAGTTTTCTACTCAGTGTTTCCATTCAGAAACTAAGTAATTTTAAAGCTTTCTGATGTTGGTTGGTTGGTTTGTTTTGCTTGTTTTATGTAAGTTCTTTGCCTTCTGCAAACTGGACAAAACAGCTGGCATGGTTAAGAGTGACTGGTAGGAAGTTTGAGATTATTTTTCATTAGTTTTAATATTGACTTCAGAAATCAATCTAAGGGTTTATCTAGCCTGGCATCTCTCCATCAGTGAGTATCACATACTTTGTGAGAGGGGGCTTTGATGACAAAACTGTTTCAACTGTGTCCCTTACAAGAGAAATCCTCATGTAAAACCTGCTTCAGATTGGAAAATTTGATACAGCATCCATGCTACTTGACTCCAGCAATTGATAATTTTGAGTAAAATAAAAACATAACTACGTGGATAGTAAGAATATTTAACATAGTTTGAAGGTATTATCTTGCTCCTGGGACAAATTCAACCAAGCCTTTGGGGTTTATTTGCACTTTTTAGCAGTGTGCGCTGCAGAAATTGGAAAGCAATATGGAATACGAGTAAGGACTGAATCTCACTTTTCCTTCTGAAATCTTAAAAGGTATTAAAAGTTCTTTTAAAAATAAAAATCCTCCACCATATTTAGAAGTGTTCAATGCTAATAAAGCAAGAGGCTGACAGCAGTATTAAGCTAGACCCAGCAACAGTAAAGGCAGTCAGCTCTAACCAGCAGCCCTTCCAATGCTTGTTGCCTTTGGTAGTCCCTTATGTGCAAGTGCTAGACAGAGCACTCGTAAGAAATAAAATACATGCTGTAGTCTGTACTGTATTGTTTTCTGAGTTCTGGTACACAACCATTTCTTCTGAGACTGTTCAGGTCTTTTCCCTTCCCATCCTTTCCAGCTGCTTTCTGAGGACACTTCATATAGTGACCTTGAATGTCCAGGTACAGGCAAGCTGTTGACCTAATAGCTTGCCTGGGTGGAAAACTCCAGCTGTGATTTAGTAAAAAAGTTAACAGTTTGTTTGTTTTTTTTTAAACTTGTAAGAGGCCTTGCTATATGGCTCTATCATCTTCTTCTATCTGAAATTTCACCCAACAGCTCAAGCACTACTATTAAATATGTACACTCAACTGCCTCTATGAGCTGTCTCAGCTATAGTTGCTTTCTGCTAAATGCTCTTCACGTATGCCATATCCTCAACTGTTGTGTATGTATCACATCCCAAACCTGGTGCTAGTAAGATTTAAGGAGTACCATATTCACAGCAAATTTGTTAATACAGAAGAAAAGAACTGTTTGAGGGTTGGAGGGGTTAGAGGTGTAGTTTTGGGGGGTTTTTTGTTTTACCTGGTGCCAATTTAGTTTGGATTGATTAATTTTCTTCACTGATCCTGGCTGCAGCTTATTTATAAGCCTGGGGAGGTGAAAAAAAGGGAAATGCTTAAACAGTAAATGTCATCCTTATACCGTCTGTGCAGGCATTATGTAATATTTTCACTCATGCTGTATTAGTTGCACTAGTTTCATCAAAATGGTTATTTTTTTGTTTATACAGAGTGCCTAGCTTAGATCTCAGGTCTACCAAGTCTAACAGACCATAAGAATTTTTGTGTGCCATTTGATTCTTACAGAAAAGAGCTTCGCTATAAATTTATAAGTACTTAGAAATCTTTGCTGAAATAGAAAGGAAATTCAAGTTTTCATTCTTTTCCACAGCTTCAAAAGAGCTGTCTCCCACCCTGCTGTCAGCTATCTTTGATTATTATAGTTGATGTATTTGAAGGGGAGTCTTCAGAAGGCCCCTCCTTAGTTCCTCAAAAGTGGAAAACTGCTAAAAGTAAAGTTACTTAATAAATGCTTACTCGCATAAGATTATGCCATCTTTTAATCCCAGTTGAAAGTTTGCACCAATGCTCAACCCTGTAACCTCTTCTATCCAGTTACGCAGATCTTCTTCTATCTGGGGGTCATACTTCAGGGCAATCTGTAACACAAGCAGTTATAAAGTTACTTTATGAGTAAACTGCTACTCTTCCCCTCCCCCCCATCCATATCAGAAAGTATGCTATAGTATTTATCCTGTAATCTTATTGCTGCCTTTTAAACTGTATTTTAAATACCGGAGTACAGACACAAGTCTTTTATCCCTTTTACTGTAATGTTTATGGCTTGACTAAATGTTTATTTGCGAACAGTGCTTTGAAGCATTTAACACTTCTTCCTACTGTAAGAACTGCTGGAGCTTGTGAACAGCCTTTTGACAGATGCAGAGGTATGATGACTTTTTAAAAAAAATATTCTACCCACGCTGTACTTTTGCACTCCTGCTAAAGTGAAATAGTATGTTATGAATGCGAGAATTCTGAACTGCAGTGCCATCAGTCCTGCTGCTCAGATGCAGACTTCTACATGGGAACTTTTATATAATAGATCTCAAATTATTCAGCCAAAGGTGATGGTGGGTTTGTTTTTTTAACTAGGTTATGATTAATGGAGATATCTAGTAAGTTTTCCCCTTGTTGCTACAACATTAAGCGTTATCTTGCTGGCCCCTCAGGCTTGTGCTTGTGGCTCTCAAACTTAAGCTTTAGTATTCCTGCTATTTCTCTTTTCTTTGGCCTTGCTGGAAGACTCTGATGGAATAAACTGTGATCTCATGTCTTAATTGCAAAGTTAGTGCGCCGTTACTTCGGAGAGAGAAAACCTGCAACAGCGTTTGAAGTTAAAGGCGTCAAACAGAGGCCTAGAATTGTTATTAGCAAGGTGACTTGAAACTTCTTTTCCAGATGTTCAGACTTCACTACTCAGTGTGTCAGTTGATGCTTCAGTCACTAGACATCAATCCAGGTGAATGGAATGCTTAGAACTGGTAAACTTCAGCAATGCTGGCAGCTAAGGGGACCCATGCTCCACTCTCTGCCCTTCGTTCCCATCCCCTGGAGAGACTCAAATAGCAGCTCCAACTTCCTTCAGCCTGAACCGGGTACTTTTGCAATGCTCTTCAATATTGAAGAGCTGGAGAAAAGGGACTGTATCATTGACAGCATTGCTAGTTTTTCTGTAAACAAAACAAGTTATCTAAGCACAAGGCTTTTTGGTGTAAATAAACTCCACTAGCGTGGAGGTTGGCAGCACTTTTCTACCTCTGTTAGAAGTTGTCCCGCATGGGTCAGTGAGCAAGACAAGGAACGAGGGAGCTACCCTGAGAAACCTGACAGGCAGGCACAGAATGTACTTGCAGTTTTTCTAACTAATGGAAAATCAGCTCAGCCACTACTACTTACAAATTCCTAACAAGAAACTAATGTAAAGCCATTCACGTTCAGATCAAAATGTACATTTCAGAATTTTTACATGTAGTCTTAGACTTCAGCCCAGAAAGGCCATATATTAGCACCTATTTATACTCCATGAGATTGTAATTCCAACCTATCAGAATTACTTGGATAGAGGCAATTGCTGCATTTTGGCTAGCGTTAGTAATCCTCAACTCCAAACTGACCAAACTGAAAATTACAGTATTCTGTTCTCTATTTTTCTTCTAAGGGGAATGGAAAATTCCTGTATCTCTGGCTTTACTTCAAGAACTTGTCTGAGTAATACTTATTTTCCTTAGTCTGTCTGCAGTAGTGGTGCTGTGGTGCCTTAGTTACAGATCAAGATAATGGACTAGCCCATTCTTATCCAGATCTTGATTAAGGTGTAAGATTTTGTGCAATATTCTGCACAAGATGACAAATACTTCAGTGCTTAGACCAGTGCTGGTCTATAATAATCAAGATACGCCTTTTTTTCATTGAAGAAAAAAAAGGAAGAAAGCTCAGGTAATACTGCCTAATGTGAGGGAAGTGTCATGACTTCTTTTTTTTTATTATTTATTTTATTGCACCTTCTGGATATTAGATAGCTAAGATGAGAAGCAAACTAGAAAAGCTAGCTGAAGTGCACAGCTCCACAGAGGAAGCTGCTGTGAAGCAGCACAACCACATTCTTAATTTGTAGTGTTGGTAGTAGCAGTAAAGGGGCTACCAGAAAGGTTAATGTCTTGAAAATGAGTTTGAGGAAGCTGGTTATCATCTTTCTCCTTCCACACCTGGTCATTAGCTTACAAACAACTTTTCACGGCTATTTTTATTTCCTACGGAAACAAGGGTTATGTGATCACAGCCTTAATTTGTCTCCCCCAGAACATTTGGCAGAGCCCAACTAGCTTGTTCAAACTTAGAGAAGAGCAGCAGTTTTGGACATAACAGAGTCAGTTATTTTTGTGTGAGAGCAAGTGTTTCTGCAAAGAAGAAAGATCACAAAACATCCCTCGAAGAATGAAACATAGCATCATGCTCTTATTATACATTACAGAACCTACAGAGATCTTACGAAAGTGATCTCACCCACAAAATCTTACATGACGTGCAGATGAGACATACAGTAGATAATGTCACCAGTCCAAAAGAAAAAAAAAAAAAAACCAAACAACAAAACAATCAAGCAGGATTTGCGGAACAGACAGAACTTCATACGTTCTGGTATTTCAGTAGAAGACAGCAGACTATTTGGGCCGGGCATCTGTATGTTGACAGTTCATGCTATGTTAAAATCACCATTCTAACACACATGTGGCTACGGAGAGGGGTTTAAGCTGATCTCTTACACAATTCTTTAGTTTGTTCAAAATGTAACAAACAGGCTTTCTGCACATTCATGCACTTTCAGTGGAGCTGCAGGAAAATGCTAAGTCATAGTTTAGCCATCCTGCAGTTGAAATTGTCTGGAATACAACTGGAACTGTCCTTCTACAACTTCAATTATTTTTAAGTACTGGTAATAACTTTTATTTTTCTAAAAGAGGAAATTAGGTTTGTGATCATGCCGTCAAGAGATACATTTTAAATATCAGACTCTATCACCTCCCTCCCCACTTTTTTTTTTTTTTTTTTTTTTTTTTTTTACATAAATAAGGGTGCCGGTAAGATTGAAGAACTCTAATGACTTCTGCAAGTGTGGCTATTTCAATCTTTCTTAAAAAAAAAAAAAACCACAAAAAAAAAAAAACCACAGAAATTTTCCTCATTTAATACTAAGTGCATTCCATATTTGAGATTACCACTGAGCTGAATATTAAATTGCTACCCCCATTGCTCGGAGAACTTAGCAGTAATCTGATGGAATTTTATCACTTCTCCTGAAAAACATTTACTTTATGTTGGAGTACTTTCACATGTGTTCAAATCTTGAATTTTTCAAGAGGCTTTAAAGTGTCTCGGGGTATCACTACAGTGCTTATCTAGAATAGGAAATAAAAATGCTTATATACACATGAGGAAACTGATCTTACTGCCACTAAAAGCATTACTATTAGATCTGCTGATCTTCTGAATTGTCTTCACTACTGTACGGTTTGACTTAAATATGGTAAAGTTTTTGTTTTGATTTTTGAAATACTGGGAATCTAAGTTACAGAAAGTGAAGCGTGGTGATAAGTTTCTTTGAAAAATATACTCAATCTATCTGAAAAGCTAAAGACATGGGAACTTAAGAATCTGGTTTTAAATAAGTGACAAGAAGGAGTTAAACAGGGAGAGTGACAGGTCAGGTACTACCAGAAGCCAGGCATTATTCTGTCTCAGAGTTCTTAGCTCTTTCACCCCCGATGGCAGAACCAGAAGTTATGTAACGCTAAGTTAGTGAATACTTCATATTTTCCATGTCTGTCAGAGTTGTTCCAGTTTTCCTGTGATTGCTATCTACGAGGGGAAGTTGGAAGCTTTGATATAACTCAAAAAAAATTTATGGCTTTTTCCATTACTACTTATCAACATGCCAACATTTGATCCTTTTTAAGTACTGAACTTTCATGGAAGATACTTCTAAGTCCACAGTAAAAGAAAACATCATCTACTTAAAGATGAAAGCAGTAACTGAGCAGCTTCATTCAAAGTATTCGTCATCAGTGCCATGAAAAATGCTACGTTTTCAGAACACTGTAGAAAAGATTCAATTGTAGCAATGGATGTGAATATTTATAAAAGTTTAAAACCAGATAGCAGGAAGTCAGCTATTAATTTCTTTACTTTGTTCTGACAAATCTTGAAAATCTTATCTATATAAACTATATAGTTGTAAATGCTACTCTTTGACGCTTCAAAGATACGGATTTAAAAGTTTGAAATATCTTTCAAAGGAAACTGAAGTTTATAGAAGTCAAAATTACAGGTGTTCTAAGGTTGTGGGAGGAAAAGAGTAGGCGTTACTTGCCTATTACGTGCTCTTGGCTGCTAGTGAAGTTCATAATGTGAAGGAGTTGTCTTTTTATTCAGTATAGAAAAAGCTACACAAAATTTGATGGATAACTGAAAGGCAATCTTTTGAATAATTATAATTAGAAATGTAATAGTTCCACTACAGGTAATCTTCAGAAGACTCCCAGTACATATCACCTTGCTGCTGTAAGTCACAGGTAAGAAGAGGCTGCAGAAAAACTAGGTTTGTGTATTACTGTCCTTTTGCACTGGCCTCAAATTTTATTTAAATAAAAATTCACGTACTCATTTTCAACTACAGCTGTATAAAATAAAAATAAAATAAATAAAATAAAATTTTAAAAAAACTTTATTTAGTTACAACTCTGCAAAATACTCCATTTGTATCTGAATTTGTGAGGCTGGAGGCAGAAATCTAGAAAACTTCTCTATGCTGTATGAGAACATTCTGAGCCTGATATCCTTTAATACCAGTTCAGATGACATTAAATTTGGCTTTTTCCTAAGGTTCACACACATTCATGCAATTTTAACGTATTACTAAAGGACACAAATTTAAGTTTATCAGGAACTAAAATATCTCAGTTGCTTATACTGCTAAAAAACATTTGTCCTGTACAGGCAGGATAAAAGATTGCCTCAGTAATGATGCAGAAGCAGCAGCAAAACCCAGTTATACTACCAGTATTTCAGCTAAAAAAAAAAAAAAATTCAGTATAGTAATCATCTATTACAGCTGTTTAAGTAAACACTTCTCTAAAACTGATGCACCTCAATTGTAGGGCTGGAGTTCTGTTGTCTTTGGAAGGATGGAGGGGGTAGAATCTGGGGCACCAAGCAGTCAGTTCTTCCTCTAACTAGGTGATTCCTGTTTTAAATACCAAATTTCATCTCTGAATGTCAGATTCCGATAACAACTAGCAGGTGATGTGATATGCATACATTTATTCCAATGTATGCCTAAGGCTGGAATCCTTGGGCTGAGCTTGATTCCTCTGGCAACTTCACACCTGATTCACGCACATCTTGTTCTGTTCCAGCAGGACTTTCCTGTTTGGGACCTCTTACAGTGTAAAAACCCTCCCTCCATCTGTAGTACAAGAACAGCAGTCATCACTGTTTTTATCATGTGTATGGATTCCTGGAAACAAATGAAGTTCTGTTGGCCAACTTTGAGGGACACAGTCAGATCATTAAAGTTACTCAATGTGCTGTAGGATGCTACGTTTGAGTGATGATGTTAACCAGTATTTCACACCATAAATGATATCATATGGACTTTCAATTGTCCTTTTACACTAATCTTTTCCAAATTACCCAGTACACACTGTACACCAAGGGCTATGTATGTGCCAAATCTCCAGTTTAAGAGTTCAGCTGTCTATATTGCTGCTACTCTGGAAAAATACTGTAACAGTATCTCAAGAAAGAGCTCAAGCACACTGCATAGCTTTTTACAAGTCACTGGGACTAACAAACAGAAAACGTAGTAAGGTAAAAAGCAGGCATAAGAGATGTAACTTTGAAAGTTACCCATCACGTCACAATGGCTCGCACTTCTTAGTTCTGATGAAACTTCTGACTAAAGCTTTGGGCTTTATTCTTCCACACCAGGGATCAAATGTTTCATGTGCAGCATGCTAAATTTAAAGTAGTACTAAGCATTTGGAAACTACTCTCTGGTCAAAAGTTTTAACAATAAAGGCATGTGCTTGTCCCAGGGAGTGAACAAAGCTATCACAGGACCTGTGTTCGTCAACAAAACCTAAGATTTATATACCTAGAGAAGTGCAGCAAAATAAGCTTTATGTCCCTATTTTCCAAAGTAGATAAAGTACAGGGCCATGTACAGCAAGAGAAATGGCCAGGACTTTACTCCAGGATAGTACATGAAAAGGTTATACACATGCTTTTTCACCAAAGTGAAGAGAAAAAATAAACAACGCCCTACATTTTAGATGTTAATATTCTTCATAGGGAGAAATTTGGTGTGGCCCATATCCTTGCTTAAAGTGACAAAACTACTGATTTTTCAGTTAAAAAAAAAAAAAATCAAGAAAGCTTACTAGATTTCTAACAAATATGGAAGCATATTCATCGCATACTAAATTTAATCCAAGTCTAGCCAGGGGTTTTATATTAATTTTACTTTACACATTTAGGTCATAATCTACTGAAAACAAATGCAGATAACTAAAGGAAAAACTTTTAAGACCTAAAGTCGTACAGTTTAAGTTTTAAGCAGCAATTTGTTCCTATATCAACTTTTCAATTTTTATTAATTCAGAACTGAATGAAACTGAGTTTTTATGGTTTCAGTGGTGCCTACAAACATCTTTTGTATTGAAGCAAGTTCTACTCTCAGAAGTGATTTGTCTTGCAGAGGCCACAGACACCAGTGCTGATACTTCTTTATAATTTGCTTGGCAATAGTTTGTTATGAGATCTTCCTCATCCCCTTTTTAAGGCTTTATGATGGTACGGACAAAGAGGAAAGCACAGTTATCTCCTGGTATCAAGGCAGAAGCTCTTGGAAGCCCTTACTCCTCAGAAGTGGGAGTGAGGCAGACTACACCACCAGCCCAAAATTATTCTCCCCCATTCCAGCTACTGGCACCTGAGCTGCCCCATTCTGTTGATCTCCTGTTGTTCCAGAACACAGTTCTGAATGTCACAGCTACAATTTACACATCAAAACGTCAAAAAGTGTTAAGAGCTTACTGGTTATGCAAATGACCAAGAAAAAGGCACAGAACAAACAATAGGTGTTCTTCTCAGAAGCAGGAAGAATGGTTTTCTAGATTTTAAACTCAGACAACTGAGTTTAAAAACTTTCTGGTTAAGATTCTATGGTGTAAATGTAAAGGGAATGTAAAAATCCAGATGAAAAGAGAAGTACTTCAAAAACTGAAGGCCACTGCTAAGTATGTCCTGGTATTTTGAACATGTATTTTTTTTTCTGTCATTATGGACTGTGGTACAGAACACACGATGTTAACACCAATACTGAAAGACCTCACTATATCCCACTACGCTACTTAGCACAAAAAAAGTACAGTTGTATCCATTTTACTTAACATTCAACAGTATTTTTTTTGTTATTTTTTGCATAATTGATAATTTGCCAACATCTCACTGTTTTCTCTGTAAACCAAAATTTAGGCTACAATCTTTAAAGGAGGACAAGCCTTAATCCAAAATTCCTGGCACTCTTCCCATAGGGACCAGTTTAAACTCTGAAGTTAGAACAAGCCATTCCTTAAAGTTTCTGAGTCATCTTACCAGTAAGACGTCTGTAGTTGGGCATGGCATTTGTTGCCAGATTAGCAGGCTGGAAGAGCAGTGTTCTACTCCCTGACTGTCCAGTATGATTTTGTGACAGCTTGCAAACTATTCAAGAAGCAAACACCACCATCTCTTCCCTCAGAGTGCACTAATAATTTGGATGTATGCTTGTCCTTGGACTGAATACTGGTTCCCTCTCATTCTCTGCAGCTGTACTACTGCAATGTGCTCTCCCCCATTCAAATCTGTTCTCACAGTTTTTCTCACACTTCTGGTTCTTACCATTTCTCGTCACAGTCAGAGTTTTCTGGCTTATAACTCCAATTCTCCTTAGTCACCAGCTTCCACTTTCAACTGTCACACCTCCTGGTCCTGCCACCACACATTACACTTCTTGATTATTGAGTCCCTTTGCCCTTTATCTTTAGTCCATATATTGCTGAACAGTTAAAATTGCTTTGCAGAACATGGTTTCAGCAATACTCACTACCTATTATTTGAAATCATTGCTGGTTTAATTTAAAACAAGCACTGGGATACAAAGTTTCTTCTCAGCTAAGACAGTGTTGATCGAACCCAGCACACAAAAGCCTGCTACTCCCTGAGGAGAACAGATTCTCCTTGCTTGGAAACTCGCCCCAGTAAGACTGGCTGGAGCTCTCATAGGACACAGCAAATCTGGGCAGGCTCCGACATCGCTAGTTGTGAGATCTGAATCAGAGTGCCGAGCGCCGCACTGAAAATACTGGTAAGCTGCTGTACTCAGGGGCTTCAGCAATACCTAGTAGCTCTTGTTGGGAGGGGGGAGTAAAAATCTAACAGAACAATCTGGTGCATAAACAGCAACCCCCCCTGCCCAAATCTAAAAACAACCTAGTTCTAGTAGTAACCCAGGAAGCATCTCCTGCAATGACTTCTGTAACTCGGGTGTAACAGTAGTTCTCAAAGGCTAGACTCGGCCTGCAAACAGAAATAGTAACATCAATGATCACTCCATCTTTCTGAGAGTACTTTTCTAATCTATTGCTACTACAGCAATCCAGGAAATAATATATTATTTCAAATTTACTTATTTTTTATCTCCCAATAGAACAGCTTTTAAAATATGTCATGTAACAAGCAAACTGTATTGTGACTCTGTAGCCCTTTCCCAAGGCCCAACTAACTGTGTTGACAAGTCTTGCAACTTCACCTTCCCAGTAGAACCACAAAATTTGATTATTTTAGTCTGTGTCTCTCTCCACATCTTTTATTCTCTTCAAAGTCTCTTCATTTACAAACAACAGAGGAATTGTGTTTTTCAGCAAGCAGATAATTAGTAACTCAAACACACCTCTCAAAAAAGTTACCTAAAGAAAACTGAAGTCTGTTGACACAAGCTTTGCTAAATGTTACTTGAAATGCACATTCCCTCTGCCTCTCCAGCAAAGGCACAGTCCCTGGTGCATTTTCTCAGCAATTTTTTCAAAGGTAAACCTCAAGACTTAGCTTCTTTCACACCTCTCTCGCCCCCATCCAATAAGCTCAGACACTTGACTGCTTGCTGCCACTTGTGATTCCAGGCATAGGCTGGACTGAAAAATGAACCAGAGTACATGGCAGGTCCCAAGGCATTTCCCAGTTAACAGTGCTCAGTGTTTTCCACTGACTGCTCTGATCATATTTGGTCACCTGTCAGCCTGCTCCGATTTAATTCCATGAATTCATATTAGCTGAACAGGCTGAGATGCCTGTGGTAAGTATTCATAAGGAAACTACAGATTTGTCTTATTCTTAACCACCACTTCATCCTTGCACAAATCATTGAATTGGTGTTTTTTGTAATTTAGGTGAAAGACAATTTCTTGAGAAGTTCCTTAGCTTCTACTAGGTAGCAAAGTCTGCATAGATTTATCTTTCATACCTTCATATCTTTCAGAGATCAAAATCTCTGAATTAACACATAGCACATTTTTCAGGTTGAGGCAATTCTCCCCATATCCAATTTTCTTAGCAAAAGCTCAAGAAATGCAGATTTTACATCCTAAGCTTTAGAAGATCTTGCCTATCAGCTCCTTCATACTATTGTTTTGCTTTACCATCACACACACACAAAAAAAGAAATAATTAATTCAGCATAACGAACAAAACATAATAATTAATCTGCTTCTGTTGCTCCCTGCCCTTCCCCAGCAGGTCTATCTTTGACAGGCTGAAGTTCAGTAGGACATAAACCAACATTTCTTATATTCCAGGAAACATCCAAAATGTTAGATGAACTTTTAGCTGAACTTTTTACTTAATGAAAATATATTTTAAGTTACAGAAAAATCAAGCCATAAGCCTGCTACACTGAAGTTTATAACTAGTACAAAATGAAGTACTATTGTTAAAGCAGGAAAGACAGCCAAACTCCCAAGTAAGAGGTTCTGGTTAAACTCTCTGTAACTTCTAAACCAGAATGTTCCAGCAATGAAGCATGGGCACGAAGAACAGTTAGCACTGCTAGGAATGGGCAGAGGATGCACATATACCCTGCATCCAAAAATCTGGATACTGTGACGTAAATTGTAGTCTCGCTACGCTGCACATCTGAATTAACTGCAGGTTTGGAATACGGAAGCAGTAGTATGTGTGGGTAATGCTGTATTACAAATGACATTCGAGAGGTCCCAATCCTCAGTTACTTAGGGTTCCATTACTCCTCTGTACAACAAAACGCTCGGTTCCCTGGCTGAACTCTCAACTTTGTCAGTTATGTTTTGTTCCAATTCTTTTCCACACATCCAGAGACCAGTTCCTTATATCTGATGTTTAATCTCATTTTTTAAAAAAAAAAAATATTCTTAAAACCTGCTACATTATTTTAAATAGAAGTACCTTTCCATATCACAAACATTTTCATATAATTTATTAACGATAAAGGATGCTATCAAGACAGACCACAGTCAAAAAAAGGTAATGGTCTTTATTTTCGTAGAAAGTTACTTGTACTTTTTACTTTTACTGGGGCATGGTTAATACATTTATGTCAGCAAGGTAAGGAGACAGCTTGCAAAAATAAGCAAAGAACATTTAGTCTTGGAACATTAGGTGTATGTCTGAATTACATAGGTAACACGCAGTGCTACAGAGTTAACCAAAGCAGTGGCAGCTCAGGCTGGCCAGGCAGTGGGAATCTAAAGAGGCAGGTCCTGTTCCAGTGCATCCTTCTGCTTGGTGCGTGCCGGCCTGAGCTCTGGCTCGCTGTCCGTGCTCCGCGCAGAAGGGAATGTTCTGGTGGGGCCCCTGTTAGCAGCAAGGTAAGAGCTGGCTTTCACCATGAACACGTGAGTACAATGAAATTGCTTCCCAAATGCATGTCTCATGCCTTATCTTTTGCTGGCAAGGCTTCTAGCATTTAGTTAATTGATTAGGAACAACAGAAAAATATTTTTTTCAATTAAATTACTCTTATTCAAGCAAAATCAGGAATACTAAGATAATGTTCTCTGTCTATAAATAAGAGGCTGTAGCAGCGGAAATATCAACAGGAAAGCAATGTAACTGGAGAGTTTTCTTAGCAGGAAAGCAAAGTAAGGTTTTTATAGTAGTAATGTTCGGTTTTACTCTGGGAAGAGCCATGGTTCAAACATGAAAAGTGGGGTGGGAAGATTTGTTTAGGATCCATCTATAATTCAGCCAGCTAGGACTTGCAGTAGATCAGATGTCATATTCATAAAAGCATTTCAGAACAGCAAGGAAGTGCAGAAATATTTAGTTTTTGCCCAAATCTAGGATAAGATTTTGTGTTCAAGTCCTACAGGGTGTATGCACGAGCCTCGTACAGTTTCACTTCACTATACCTCTTAAAGATTACTCTGTAACCAAAACAACATCTGCCTAAATAAAGTCCTCAAAAAAAAATCCTGTTTAGATCCCAGAAGACCAGGTCAAGACTTGGAAGGGAAGCAGCAAAGGCATCAAATGGTTAAAGTCCAGTTTCCAGGAGGGAGCAAGGATCAGTGACCAGAGCCAGGTTCAGACTCCCAAGGCTTAAAGCACGCTTGGCCCAGCCTCTTGGACTGGGTAAGGCAGGTTGGTGAGAGTCCAAACAGGGCATTAGACCGTAGCTGTGACAGCAGCACTTCATGCCTCACTGCAAAGGTCTTCTCTTACTGCCAGTTCCTCCAGCGTGACTAATGCCTTCAAGTCTTTGTAATTTATCTATCCAGAATCACATCTGCTTCAGGTAAGAAAGAGTTTTATCTAAGCAACAAGAAGTTTAATTATGTCTCCCCTACTAATATCTACTGAACTCTGCACTAGTTTAAGGAGGGGGAAGAAAAGCGGGGAAAAGTTTGAAGGTTTTTTGTTTGGTGGTTGGTTTGTTGTTTTGTTGGGGTTTTTTTTGTTTCGTTTTGTCTTGTTTGGTTTTTTTTTTTTAGGAAAAAAACCTGAACATAGAACCACTCACCTGAAAAAAAGTCAAAATCAAAACTGTTTTTGAGAAAACCACTGTAATTCAATCCCACTAAATAGAAAGCACCACATAAGTTACTAAGGCATTACTGCAAAACGAAAAATATTTACCCAAAAGAGAGCATTTGTTGCTCAACATAACTATACAAGTTAACAGTTGTTTAGATACTTAGAAAAAGCATTTTTAAGCAAGAGTCCCTCTTAAAGAAAATAGTAGGATTTTCACATGATCTCACTTAGAAAAAATCTGTTTCAAATTGCCCTACGTGTCCTGGCCTCAAGCCCGTTTTAACTGAAGGCCTTTCCTGTACAGTTCCATAGGGGACGGGAATCTCTACACAGTTTGCCTTAAAAGGACGTGTCAGATGTACAGCGTATATGGTGTTACGCAGCTACAGAAGCTAACAACTCTGAGTATGGAGCAGTTCCTATCCTTTATTCTCCAAGGCAAATTATAAACTGTTCAGAGCCAAGAAAAAGCCTCTAAATTAACGTTTTTTTAAAAAAAAAAGCTGAGGTGAGAAAGATAAATAAGTCACTGACATGCCATTATCCCCCCAAAATGCATGCATCAGTCTGTCTTTTAAGGGTATTGACTCAGCAACAGGAATATAGTAGGCATTTTCCTCTAAATTTTAAACTGCCTACCTCTGAAACCACACAAAAAGCACATTCATCTGTACATTTTAAACATCCAAGCAATACTGTAATGCAAGTGAAGCTTCTTATTTTCTGAGACTCCTAATCCCATTTAATCTTCACGACTCTGTCAAACTCTATTTGCTCTCTTCAGAGGTGTTCTGGCCGTGGAAGACATACCGTCAGCTTGCACGTAAAGGATGCAAGACTTGATATTTATCCTACACCCTGAAATATTAACCTCAGTAAGTTTTATGTTTTTCTATAACCAGTAAAAGTTTTACTAAAAGTTTATTAATGCACCAGAAATAAGGTCACTATAACACATCTTATAAATTTACAGGAAGTGCTTTATATTTTAAAGTGCAGACAGTGTTCCTAAGGTTAAATGTAACAAAAGTTTACAGCAAACATCTTCACTCTTAATTTACCTAGGCACCGTGCTTTGCTGGCGGCAGCACTGGTAGTTTCTATTTGTGCTGCCCTCGTGCACGCGCAGGAGCAGACTGGTCTAGTGCTCCACCTCTGCTTTGATGTTCAGGAGGCAGTGGCAGCTAACGGCTACGCTATGCCATTCATCACCTTCCTCCTAGAAAAAATGGTGTAAGCCAAGAGACAGAGCTGGAAATTATGCCCCTCACGCAGGGGTTTAACACGGGGCAGCGATACATGTCTTGCAGTTCAAGAATGGCTGTGCTCTGTCCCGAGTGCCAGTTTTGAGACACATGAGTACTCCAAAAGACAACTGTTAACTTGGCAATGACATGTCAAGGTTTACTGGGGATTTAAACCAACTAACTCCTGTGTCACTGGTTTACAGCAACAACTGCCAGATGCCACTAGTGTAGCCACTTCCACAGGTTTGTTTCATCTCACCTACTCCTCAGCTACCTAAACTTGACACAGGGTATGCCAGCCTAGTGAGGGCTGTGCAGGGGCTCCCGAAGGCAAGTCTCCTTGGGCAAGCAAGCAGAACAAGCAGTGCTTGGCTGACAAATACAGGCGGCTTTAATCAGATGGCAGGGGTGCTAACCTTCAAGTTGCTGGCAAGGGAAGTGTTTCCATGGCAAATTACTTGCTTCTGCTTATCATAAGAAGAGATGCATCATAAGCATGAATTGTCAACTCAATGCTACATAGGTTTCATCACCATCAGTCTATACCTGTTAGTAGGTCTACTTATTACTGCTGTAGTATTAATACTTTCGTTGGAGCAGCCACAGTATTGGAAACCTCTAGCTGATACCTGTTCAAGAGAGCAGATCTGTCCTGAGATAGCAACAGTGAAAGAGGAAAATGGATTAGACATGCCAAAATACACAGAGCAGACACACCAAGGTACATAGTAAAGGATGAAGATGAACAGAGACACTGTAGTTAAGATTCTCCACTGCTAGAATTCCTTCCTCTTAAAAAAAAAAAATTCCAACCAAAACATGTTGCTATTCATTAGCTCAATGCTTGATCTTGTAAAACCCTTCTGCTACTTCCTCTGAAATTTCCTTTGTAAAATCTGAGTGCATATATTCCTAATCTAATATTTCTTACAGTTAGAATCAAATTACTGGATTTTTAATTTATTCTCCATGCAACAAGCTTAAGATTTGTATCATGGAAGAGGTCACACAAGCCAATTTTATTTAAACTAAACACCTGAATTTAATTTATAACTTGTAAATTCAAGATACAACTTCTTTAAAAGCTATATAGACTTCTACATACAAGACAATTGGAAATGCAAAGATCCTACACTGTCAGTTATCATCACTGAACCTATCCACCTGTGCTCTCAAAGCATTAGTTTTCATTGCCTTTATCCAATAGTCTTCATTTTTATTACATCCTTTTAGACAACATCAAGAGAAATACTTTATCAGCAGCAAACATTCTTACATAAGGGTCATAAAACTCAGCAAGCAAACCTAAAGGTTTGCTAAATGAAAACAGTCTACAGGAAGCGTGGAAGGGTAAAACAAGTACATAGCAGGAAAAGTTACATTTTAAGAAGGAAAATAGTATTAATACTGTTTTGAAAGGAGGGGTGAGAAAGAGGAAGGAGAGGGCCTAAGAGTCCAACCAAAGGCAACCAAAATTTCATCTAGCTATTCAAACATTAATTAGAAAATCTGAAAGTTAATAATTTGAATCTGGTTTCCAGTTAAAAACGTTCATAAAAGGGTAATTTCTGGACAAAGAAATTAAATCTGGGGTTTTTTTGCCTGTAGCAAGTGAAATACAGTACAAGAATTTTCTCCTCAGCAGTTTCAGGAGGAACACAATAATACTAACCAGTCTAAGGTATGATCATGCACCACCGACTAAATTTCTTTTTCATTAACTCATATTTGCCCTCAAGAAGGAAAGCAGGAAGTACTACTGCCCTCCTGCACACTTGCAAAATAGGAGATGTTTTGTTTACAGGCTTCATTTGTCTATCAGCCCCCAGTTTTAAAAGTTTGTTTCCCTTCATTTTCCATATCGCTAGCGCTTTACCTTTCAGGGAGGCTGCAGGGACAAATTAACTCACCTCAGTTACTCTGCTGTCTTTGAAAACTTCAGAAAACGGTACTGGCCAGAGCCAGCTTCCCAATGGAGGGATGGCTTGGAATGAAGGACAGAAACTACAGTCAAGACACAGGATAACCAAAGGCTATGCAGAGTTTAACTCTCCCTACAGACCATATTTCTACCCATCCTTCCTTTCACAGGCAACAGAGATGGAACTGGCAGCATATCAAACATAAGAGGGGGGAGAAGATAAATGCCTGCCTGATACAAATACCATTTCCATGGGTGGAGTCACTAGGAAGCAGCTGAATGAACTGGAACCTCTCCTTCTCCTGCCCTGGTGTTCCTGTTTCTTCCACAGTTTATGCAGTGAGACAATGGAGCAAGAGCTTCTGCTAATTTCTTACCTCCCTTAGTTGTAAATCAGAGACAAACACAACATTAGTTCGTAGCTTTATCTAATTGCATCATCATCTCAAGCTATGCTAACCTCATGTACTGCGGAAACTCTTGCATTGCTTAATAAGAAAATTATGTATTGCCCACAGAAGAAACTATCGATTTCAATCAGCTTAAAGGGCTTCTCAGTGTTTTGGAGCAAGTATGTTCTGTGATCTCAAGTAAACAGGGAACCAACTTCAAAGGGATTACACTAGTTTGGCTACCTACACTCTTCTCATGCAGACCAGTTTCCATACAGCTGGGAACCAGTACACAAATTCCATCCTTTCTTTATAGGAATGAGGAAAAGCAATCCATTAGAGAGACCAGACACCTTACCGGTGTGAACTAAGGTAAGGAGCAAAACAAGAGAAGGGTGGAGCCTCAAAAGGAAAAAAAAAAAAAAAAAAAAAAGGCAAGAAAGAAAAAAAAAAAAGCCCTAAACACCAAACTAAACACAGATTTTAAGCTTAGAGACCGAATCTTGGACATCAGTTAAACAAAAATATTATAAAGCATCAGGACATGTTATATTCATCTATTCAAATACCATAGCAAACAAAAGGTCTCTCTGAACACTAATACAATGCCGAATGAGAAAATTAAGAAAAAATAAAACCAAGATACTTTTCTATCCAGCACAGCTGGGCCCTCAGGCAGCAGAGCTATCAACACATCTGTTTTCTGCAGAAAAACACTACTTAGGGATTAGCACTGAAAAATTCAAACAAGGGTATCTAACATTCACCAGCATTCAAGCAGGGAAGTAGGTACCACAGCTACTTACAAACATTACACTAACACCACATTAAAATAAAACCATAACCTTGCATGAAGGTCAGTGTTTTAGAAAGTGTGATTAAGATCAGTACCAAAAAATGGTCCACCAAGAGTTGGAAACTAGATGTTATTCTTAGAAGTTTTGTGAGACAGAAGGACCTGGATAAAGGAATTTGTGACCTTTACAGAGACATTATTCTCTGATCTGCTAGAATTATACAGAGAAGCAGACACAAACCGAATGCAGACCCATGCAAGATACTAGGTATGAGGTATGCAATATATCTGTCTATAACATAAT
Source organism: Chlamydotis macqueenii (assembly GCF_036417535.1). NCBI lineage: Eukaryota > Metazoa > Chordata > Aves > Otidiformes > Otididae > Chlamydotis > Chlamydotis macqueenii. The sequence continues at coordinate 18,994,370 of NC_141563.1, read as the reverse complement.
TGCTTTGAAATTTGATCTCTTACAGTAAATATAACATTCTCAAAGTTCAAAGATCTTTTGCTGGAGTTTTTGTTGTTGGTTGGGGTTTTTTTGTTTGCTTGTTTTTTTAAAAGGAGAAGAGTTCATTTGTCTTTGATGCATCTGACTGTTTTTTATGGCACCACTGCACTGACATTTCCAAGGACTGCAGCAGAGCCTGCATACAAGTAAACTGCAGCTGCCACAGAACATCCATCCCTCTGCAATATTTGCATTGAAGAAAGCAGAGAAAGTGAGTGAAATAACAGACACTTGCAAAAGATAAAGTAGAAGACCCTTTGCATAAAGGAGTGAAGCACACCAGTTTCAAACCCTCTGTTAATGCCTGTGCATTAATGCCTGTGCTTGGAATAGCTCCTCTCCTGAAGCCCTAAGAAAGCTGATGACAATAAGACACTGAAAGAAAGAACAAAGAACTTCTTCCCCTCTTGTCCCCCAAAAGGAATCACTGTTAAACCTATATGGTTGTGTCAATGTTTTCTTAAAGTAGAAGAGCATTTACTTTTTTTTCCTAATTCACATGCAATAATACACAACATATGTTTTATTGTATTTTTAAAGGCTGTAGATAAATCACTAAGTTTGGACTTTGGAAGCAATCAGTCTGGAAGACATTTGGTTACATGATGTCATCAAACTTTGCAGCAGAACTCCACAACTATCCTGAGAAAGCCAATAAAGAAAAAAAAAAAAAAAAGTATATTTTGTAAAGTTTCCCACACATTAACTTAGACTTTCTGCATAAATTACAATGTTTAAAGCAAACTGTTCTTCTCCCTCCTCTCCTTTCTACTCAGCCACAAGTAAAACAGGATCTGGGGATTTGCTAAAGCCTGAAACCAGACGTGTGTGTGAAACAACCAGTTATTAAATACCACGGTTAGGATTTAAGCCTGTGAATAAAAGACACAGAGCACCAACTTATCCCTAGTTGTTTGCCGGTGTAATTTTTATTGCATAGGATTTGTCTCTTACCAGGTGACTGCTAGCTGCAAGGTAAGTCTGCGTAACAGGACGCTAGCATAAGCGTCTTTTGTTCCTCGGAACACGAGAACGACCACAGACAAGCCAGAGCAGCTCAGTCAAGCAAGGCACAAAAGGCGCACACCCCTCCGGCAGCAAGGGCCCGGCTACTGTCAGCGGCGACTGTTCCGCCGCCTCGCACCGCAGCAGCGGGTGCCCTGCCCAGCCCCTCTCGCGGCAGCGACCGCCCGGCGCCCTCCCAGCCGGAGGGACCGACCCGCGGGAAGGCCCCGCCAGCGCCGAGCCGGGGACCCCCCCACACACCCCGCCCGCTCCCCCCGAGGCGCGGGGTCGGCCGGCCCCGCGCGCCTTTGTGAGCCCCCGCCGGGCGGGGTGGGGCGGGGCCGCGCCGGGCAGACAATGCGCGGCCTGTGCGGGGCCCACGCCGATTGGCCGCGCGCCGCCCGTGCCCATGATGTCATGCGGCTGGAATGCGCCGCGCGGGGGGTCGGGACGCGCCGCGCGTCTCATCTGCCCCGCTCCGCTCGGCGTGGGCCGGTTGCGCCCTGCGCCGGCGGGAGCGGCACTCCCCACCGGTCCCGGAGTGGGGAGAGAGGATGAGCGGGACGTCCTCTGCCAGGGCTGCCGGCGCGGGCAGGTGCAGCCCGGGACACGGCTCGAATCGCGGGTCCGCCCGGCGCTGACAACTCTCCAGTCCCCGCCGCGGCAGCGAGTATCGCGAGTGGCGCCGCGGACAGCGCTGTCCCGGGGCGGGCGGCGGGACCATCCTTCCTGCCTCGCCCCGCCGTGCCGCCGCCGGGAGCCGGAGGCAGCGAAGCCCCGCGTCGCGCCCCGTCCCGTCCCGTCCCGCCCCCGTCGTCCCGGCGCAGACAAAGCCCGGTAGAGCCCCGCGCCGCCGCCGCCCGTACCTTGTTCTTGACCTCGGCGGACAGCCCGTAGGAGGGCCCCTTGTTGAAGTGGGTCATGTCGGCGGTCTCCCCGCTGGCTGGGGGCGCTGGTCGCGGGCGCTGGCGGCTCCGGGCTGAGGTGAGAGTCCGCCCGCGGCCGCGGAAAGTTCTAGTCCCTCCCTCACGGCCCGGCCCCGCGGCCGTTGGAGCCGCCTGCGCGCCAATCGGGGCTGCGGCAGCCCCTCCCGCCCCGCCTGGGGAGGGGGCGCGCGGCCGCGGAGGAGGGGCGCCCGCCCCGCCTGGCCCGGCCCCGCCCCGCCCCTCCCGCCGCCGGGTGCCGCCCGGGGGGCGCGGGCCGGGGAGCGGAGTGGGGGAACGTCAGCGGCAAAGAATCCGCTGCCACCGAGGGCCGCCGCGGAATGCGCCGCGACCCCGGGGCAGGCGTGGTGGGGTGGGGGGGGTCTCAGTGAGGGACCGGAGGCCCCGGCGCGCCGCTGCTGGCGAGCTGCCGGTGCGGGCTGTGAGCCCCCACCGGAGCGAGGTGGCGGCAGCGGCAAAGCAGTTGAGGAGCCGGGAGGTCCGGAGGCCGGTAACGGCTCTCCCCCTTTCCTCAGGCCCTTCCCCGCCGCCGCAGAGGGGACTCAGGGTGGCCGGGGGCTGGAACGGCTGGCTGCTGGAAGAGGCCTCAGCTGCTCACGCAAGCAGCTCGCTTGAACTGCTGCTGGAATTCCTTCAAAAGGTTACAAAATCACAGGAAACTTCGGAAAACGCTGGGAGATAGCGCAAAAGGAGGGGGGAAAAAAGTGCTCAAGTCGTTGCAGTGAGGTTGAGGTGTGGTAGGACGAAGGGCTCGCCTGGAGCTCATCCTTCCTCTGCACCACGTCGTGGGCGTGAGTCCCTGTGACAGCCAGCGCCTCCGGATTTCGGTGCGGGTCGCTCCTTCCCGCTGCCCTGATGGCACTGATGAACCAACGTGGGGCTGTGCTGGGGGAGCCAGTCTGCTCTGCGAGGAGAGCCCTGTCCCTCTTTGGAAAGTGCGGGGCACTCGTAAGGTTTGGATGCTGGGCATACCAGTGGGATTACACCAGATCCAGCCCGCGAGCATTCGTGTTCCTGGCAGCGAGCGGTGGGCCACAGCTGGCTTCAGCGCTGACACCGCTCTTGAAAGAGAGTACAGATTCAACACTTGGTTCATTGAGTGGAGTCCTGACCCAAAAATACAGCACTGTGTTTCCTTGGGCATACACAATAATCTTTCAAATACAGTGAAATTTTATCAGATTTGAAAAAAAAAAAAAAATCAGAAGATGATCTGCTGGTAGGACTAGTTGGGTGAGGCACAGTGGTCTGTAAGACTGGCTGCTGGAGCTGTGGCCCCACCTAGCCACCTACTCAGCATCCCCCAGAAATAACCGGTCTGTGCTCCCGTCTCATAGCAAAAATTCAGGGCTAAGTGTCAGGTCTAACTCCGGTTGAAACGAACGAGGCTTTTTCAAACGACTTGTGGTGGGAGCCCTGTCAGGCTGTAACGGTCCTGAGGGAATCGCAGGGCAGCCAGGAGGCTGTTTTATACCGTGGTGCTGTGGATCGGCTCTGCTTAAACCGCTCCACTGCGGCACAGCCTCTAACGAAAACAGCCAGGGCTGTTCCTAATTAAAGGAAGCAGAACTGCCTGAACTACCCATTGGGAAAAGGAAACTGTGCAAAGAGAGGCAGGAAACTGAAGAATGGGGTGAGGGAAATGGTGGTTCATGTAAACATACTGAAAGTTCATTAGTTTTCAGACATTCATGTTGGGATAAATTCATCTTTCATGACCTCAGAGAACACATGATTTAGGGCCAGACTCAATATCCTCCAAAGTCCTTGGAAATGTTTCCATTGACTTAAGCAAAGTTGGATTGGGACCTTATTTGTTAATGCTCTCAATCATTTTTTGCTACAATACACAGTGACTTGGGAAGTTTGAGACATTTACAGCTGGTATGCTTTTCTCAGCTCCATAAATGATATGTTTCATCAGTTTTGAAATAAAATGGTCCTGATTAGTAGCAGACAAAAATATGGCATAATATTTTCTTGCTGGACAATCAGGTTTAAATTATCCTCAAATAAATCATTTAGCATTTTTATTTTTTACCTCATCTGAGCAGGGCATAAATACCACTTGATGTTTTCATGCTGACACTGAACATCTGAAAAGAAAGCTACCAATCTTTTGGGGTGATTGCTGCCATTTATTCTGTGATCAGCAATATGCTCACGCCCCGCGGGAAAAGGTTGTATAAGAAATATTTGAGTGTAGTTAAAAACACATTCTGTTTTGCTTCACTCTGACAACACAAAGCAAATTTAAACCCATCAGTACAGTACAAAGCAGCTGGAGCATACTGGGCAATCTGGCTCATTATGTGTAAATCTCTTATCTTTGCCCTATTTTTCTGCATTCCTTATTACTAAGGCTGTTTGTATGGAAAGAGGATTTGTGCGAGAATTATTCCCCACCTGAAATCATAATCCTCTTTGTGACATTGTAATAACTTCTTCAGCAACCACATGTAATATCATAAACATGCGCTGACGGCTTCAGTTGGAAACTAAGGAAGAAGAGCTCTGAAGAGACAAAGTCTGTTTTCTTGGAAACATGGACCATAATCCTACAAACATTCTTGCACATGAATTATTGTAAGCATATGCATAGTCCTATTAAACTGCCTGAGCCTAAATTATCCTTTGTGTAATTCCACCGTAATCTATAGAATTAATGTGGCTCAATGGAAAACTATCAAATACGCATTGTGATTTCTGTGTTCCGCTCTCTGTCGGAGCCATGCTGAGCGTCTATGATTGAAGACGTGCAATGGGGTGACTGGCGAGTCCTGCACGTGGAGTTGGGCCTAGCCGTGTCTGAGATGGATCATCATCTCCTTCCTACCCATCTGATCCCGATAAAGGGCCTTGGTTTAATCATCTGGCTCAGCTGAGGAGCGGGATGATTTCCCTGCAGGCTAGAAGGAGTTTGTTTGGGAGAGCTAAACTATGTACAGGAAGTTAATTTGCCAGGACTAGCTCTGAAGGATGATATATAAGGAGGAAGGCTTTGCTGAGTGGTGTGGCCTGTGGGAAGGAGAGTTCTGAATTGGGGAGGGTGGTGGTACCAGCCATGGGGGTGGGTAGGAGAAGATGAAGGAAATACACTGCTGGGTGTGTGTTTGTGGCTGTGAGCGTGGGTGTGATTTTGCTTGGAGCAGAGGAGTAGGTTCCTGGGTGGGAGCTACAGTGGTTGAAAGCACTGAGTGCTGGAGGAAATGGGAGCAGGCAGTTGTGCTAGTTTGGTGTGGGCAGGGAGGGACTCTGGTGGGGAGCAGGTCAACACGCTGACTGTCCCATGTCAGTGATTAGCCCTGGTGTAGTGGAATAGCCTGTCCCAGGGTGCCAGTGACACTAATGCTCAGTAATGTTTTAGCCTAATTAACTTATGTGACTAGAGTTATTAAAATGGTTGTAGAATAAATACAACTTGTGACTCTAGTAAGGCTTCCTGCTGGTTGATGCCTGTTAAGACCAAATGTTAGTGCAGCATGTGGTAGCACTGAAGAAACTGCAAAAGAGGAACTGCACAGAAGAGCCAGTGGTGAGCCACAGCAGTACCCAAAGCTGGCCTTGATCTCTCATGTATTAGGATTTCTTTTGAAAATAACCAATGTCCTAGGTAAGCTTGTATAACATCTTTTGATATGTTACCTCAAGTACTTACTTAAAACATTGCTGTGCTCGTACTGCTAATTATTTTGGAAGATTCTGAGAATATGCAGTACTGCCCTTGTACTTTAATTAAATACACCATGCTGTAAGTGTGCTGTACTGCTTCCCAACTACTTTAACAGACTCTATTCTCATCCCATATGAGATCCTCTTGCCTTGTAGAACAATCACGAGTGCTATGAGGTGTTTGTAGCCCACTCCTCTTTCCTTTCTACCAGACTAGAGAAGACAACATTTTCTTGGCAGTCATTAATTTTACCTAAAAGGCTAGCTTACAAGTGTCTTTTAAAATCAACATCTGGAAAAACTAAGTACATAGACTTCTTACAAATACCACAAACTGAATCGTGGGGCCAGATTCAGCCTTGATGGAATTATTATCTGATATCTGTGTTCTGTGTTTTCCCCATATTGCTTGAGTAAATTTCCTTATATGGAGATGTCTTCAGAGATGAACATGATGCCAAAATGCTCCGAGAATTGCATAGGACCAAACCTAAAATACTGTAGTAGAAGAAAGAAAGAAATATAAACCCAGACTTTTCTTGAAAAGGGGTAGTGATAGAAGTCTCTGATTTGGGTGGGTTTTTAAGCATCAGTTCTGACAGTTGTAATACTGGGAGTTCAAGTCTTACTTTTGGGAAAAGCTCTTCGTGTCTAATTCTTAATGACATTAATGTTGCTCACATTTGTGATTTAAAAAAAACTTGCTGAAGTGAAAGACATCTAAATGTTTGTATTTGTAGAGATTAAGCTTTATGTAAAATAAAGCTGAATCTATTCAGAATATTAAAATATCTAATTGCTTTCTTCTTATTCCACCACTTTTTCATTGATTCTAACACGTTGTCTTCTGACCTCCATCCTCTTATGAAAACAGAGGCTGTTTTTTATCTGGTAGTGCTAGCTGTTGATAAATAAGCTTAAGGCAGACTCTTGGGCTTTTTTATTTTTATTTGAGATCCATGACCTTCCCTTCAAATGTGATAGTTGTATTCTTATCAGTGGGGGTATGGCTAGATAACAGTTGAATGCCAAAGTATGTTCCTGGATAGAACTAATATAAAAGAAAAAGACTAAAAATATAACTTACCCTGCAACCTGATTAGTGTTGGGGGTCCTATGTCACAGTGTCTGCCCCCCACCCCGTCCCCCTGAATCTGAATGAAGGGCTTGCTGCTGGTATTGGTTTTTAACTTGCTAAAGCCAGTACACAAGCAGAAAACAACAAAGGACTTCAGATTGCTTGCTGTGCAATCAAAATGCCTGACATATTTCAGTTTTCTTCTTCGAGCATCGTAACAGCAAGTGAGTTCGTTGGCTGGCAGCAGGTAGGTCAGAGAGTCACTTCTCCCCCGTATTTGGTAGGCTTCACTTCTCCATCAGCAGGACCTAAAACATTTACAGAACCAGCGTACGTGCACGGAAGTGTCTGAAGTGTTTGATTCTGCTTGTCAACAAGCTAAATATTAACAGCCATCAGTTTTATTTCAGTGATGTTTACCTCCAAGAACAATATAGCAAAACACACAAAGGAAATGTGTGTGGAGTCAGTGTGTGTTACCAGAACGCTGCTCCTTGTGAAGGAGAGGAGACTTGCGCATCTTTCTTCTTTTTTTTTTCATTTTGATTTTTTTTTTTCTTTGGTAGGTAAATAACTTGGCACTGTATCTTAACACTTCTGTTAAAGATAACACTAGACCTCTTAAAAAAATGGTGGCTTTTTCCTTTTTAATTATGTTGCTTCTGATAGCTCTTCTTAAAACTTCCCCTCAGTTGCAGTATTGCTCCTGAGGTTCACTGGGCTGCTTCCTCGGCGTACACTGGACCAACCGACCAGCATATGCCAGAATTTTCCTTCCCATTAGCAGGGAGCAGAGGACATGCGTACACACACCTATTGCCAACGGACAAACTGTATTTGAACTGTAATGCTGTAGTGACGGAGAGAAATATCAAGTGGCCTTCACACTAGCTGGTGATGTTAGCCCAGGGGCGTGCTGCTCCGGGAGCCGAGGGAGCGCTCAAGGCCACGGGGCACCTCTGCCCCGATGGGAAGGGGCTGCTGGCTGAACACCTTAAAATTATCCAGACTTGATATTAAGTATCCCAGTCCTCTTAAGTTCTGAGCAGATGCAAAAATGAATGATATAACCAGTTAATGCTGATGCAGAATGACTTTGAAGCCTGAAACTTTCCTTATTTTTCTGTTAAGCTTCATGAATCAGTTTTCTGCTCTGTTTTGGAGGGGATCGCTCTACTAGGGAATTAGAGGAAGGGAGAAAACAATACCCTTGTGATAGTTTGTGCTTCCATAATTCTTGGCTTTTAGCTACCACTTTAATTTTCCATTTATACATATAAAATATAACTTTCCACATATATATTTTGAAGAGGCAATTTCTGGCTCTTTTATCATTTGTCTGGTGCCTGCTCAGTGTGATCTGAGATTGATTTGAGCACTTTATCACCCTCCCTGAATTCTAAAACTTGATTTTTATGCCACTTGAGCATGTTCTCCTTGCTTCCGTTTGAGTGCAGCTCTTAACAGGGTCTGGACAAATTCACGTCTTTCAAGGAATGGTGTGTTCAACCAATTGTTCTCTTCATCCCCCACTGTGTTCCCCAATAATCACTTCAGAACAGAACTGATTTAAAATAGTACATGGTAACTTTTTATGCGACTTCATGTTGCATAAAACTTATTTATTTGGATACCAAACACAAAATAGCTAAAACATATTGACCTACGAATCGGTCAGTTTTCTGATGGTTGAAATCTCCTTGCTTACTTATTGAAACAAGACTGTGCTTGAGTAGTACTGATATTTTAAAAGTCTCGTTAATTATCCAGTAATACTCTTGCCTTAATAGTCAAAATCTCAATATAGTAAAAAGGAACAGAAATCTTCTCCTTGCTGCCTAATTCCATGACTCCTTCCAATTTTAATTATCTAGGTAGTATTTTCTAAATGTGGCTAATTCCTCATAGGAAATCCTTCCCACCTCTGACATGGTATTCTTACAAGCTTGAGAAAATGAGAGGTTTTTTGCCTTTTTGTTAACTTTAGTTCACTACACTGCTTTGAACTTCCATGGTAAAGCTTTACTGAGAAGTTAAGGCAGTTTCAAGAGCGAAACAACACACAGCAAGTGATATTCAGAGTGCCTTACAGGCTTATTTGGGACTGAAATGGTGCAGAGGAGAAAGGACTGCTTCGTGTTGCACATGATGAGTGACTAGCTGAGATCTGGTGGCATTGAGCCAGAGGCCAGCTAGCACAGCGTGGGGACTCAGTTGTTACAATAGTAAAGATCCCAAATCTGTTTGGATAAGAGAGGTTTCGACTAATCCTTGTCACTGTTAATATACTTCAGTAGATGTCAGAGGATGTGATTCAGACTTGGGGGGAGAGAGGGAATTAGGAATAGCTGATGCTCAGATAACTGATACTGTACCAGAATACAGAGTCCTGAGGTTTTTAGCCACTTTATCCCAGATCATTAATCTTGCCCATTTTATGCTTGTATTGCATCCCACAAAACTTCAGAATTTCCAAAAGATGTTGAGTGTGGGTGGTTTTTTGTCTTCCTTTTCTTCATGCTGTAGAGAAGTATTTTTTTTCCCCCTCTTTTTTTTTCCCCCCTCGCAAACTGGAACAAAGATTTAATACCTAAAGTAGCTGTTTGCTTAAGTTTTAATGCAAGTAATACCTATTGTTTAAAATTCAATGATATTAATATGAGGTACTTTGTGTGTGCTTACTCAGTAGTAAATGCAGTACTGGGGCCGGTACTGTTCTGTACCCATAGTCCTCACATGTGTGTTGTCTGTTGACGTTTCTCCAAAATGGGGATGTGTGGAGGGGAGCAAGAGCTGCACACAAGTAGAAAGTACTGGTAATGTTCACTTGTAAACATAAAGGAAGATTCTAGTTATGGAGGTTAAAAACTGTAAGTAAACAGAGACAACTTTATATCTGCATTGTATAATAAACTGTCTTCAGAGGAAAAGCTTGGCAAATGAGTATGATAATCTAGAAATAGCCATTACATCCCAGCCAGCACCGTTCCGCGTTACAGACCAGTAGTAAATTCAGCCTACACAATATAAAACCTTAATTGCTTTGTGTTACATATTCTGAACCTTCAATAAGCCTGAAAGTACTGGAGGGAATAGGGGCAGAGAGACAAAGCAGCATGAATTATTTATTTATTTTCAGAATTCTCTGTTCAATCTTTCCTAAAGTAATACTTTACATGGAAGCAGCTCTCTGTATTTCTTCAGCCTTCCTATTCTATCCCCATTCTTGTTATTCAAGGAAAAGGTTAAAATTAAAATTTTTCAGGAATTATCTCTAGTCTGGAGTTATATTAAAAATATGCTTGGAATTGTGATTGTGCTCTGCCAGCCAGTGACCAGCTTCTGTCTGTGACAGAAGAGCAGAGATCCCTACACCAGTAATTTTTGAAGGTGTCTATTCTGTATCTAACTACACTGCAAAATCTGGCTTAGTGTACCCTTTCGCAGCCAGGTTACTCTTTAAAGGAATTATTACAAATACTAATGTAGAGCTGTTAAGATATCACTTAAGTGCTTCTTTACAAATACTGCAGCATTACTTTTAATATTTTGCTTTTCAGTGTGGATATAAAAAGAACATTAACTGTGATTCCCAGCTGTCATGCTTGCTTTTTTACAAACCGTTGCCTGCAAAAACAGGCCCTGTTTACTGCTGCTGAATAATAATTTCTAGACTTCAGTGAATGTTGGGGAGATATCCTTTAAGCCACAGAATTGAAGGTTAGGACATTCATCTCGGTGTCAGCTGACATCCCAAGCTGGATCATAAATGAAAAGCAGCAGAGTGCAATTGCACGGTATAACAATACAGCAGGAAGCACGAATTGCCAAACTACTGGCAGCTGAAGGTAGAGTTTACAGTAATGCTAACTGAGCAGATCTGACTGGTGATATAACATGACAAATATCCACTCTTTCTAAACCAAGTAGATTGTTATTTTATTTTAAGACCTCACTGCACCAATGCATAGAAGGGGCAGGATTATGCCCAACAACTTCACTGCATGGTTTAAAATACTTCTTAAATCTTGATATATATTAAAAAAAATACTGTAACTTTGTGTTATGTAATCCTTTGAAAAATTAACTACTGCATAGTGCCAGGACAACTTCATCATACAGAATCTCTGTGAGCCCCTGTCTAAATCCAGTACTGCTCCAGAAGGGCATCTCATTGCATAGTCATGAAAACCTGATTTCTGTATTAAAAAAAACAAACCAAACACAACCCTCCCAAACACATGCCCTTCCCTGGTGAAAAAAAAAAGCCCCCTCTCCCCCCAACATTCTGGGTGGAACAGTGACAAAGATGTGGTAATACTGGACTAGCGTCTGTGCTACCATTCATGAAGCATCGATTTACAATAGACTTGTTTAATATGCAGAACATCTTAATTGATAAAGCACTATAACTTGCTTGAAACATGGACCATTCCCTGCAGAGACCTCTCACTTCCCCCATTTTTGTCTATTAATTATTATTATTGCCCCCAGTCTCTCTCTGGTTAGAGAGTAACATGCCAAACACCTTGTTCTGCTTTGTTCCTCAGGTATGGGCAAAGATAACAAAAGTTATGTGTAAAACTGATGTTATCGGTTAACAAATACATCTTTTTATAGCTACATCCATGGTTAAAGCCTGTCACTGGCACAGCTAAATGAAATTGCTTACTTCTCTTGTGTGCACATTTCTGTTTGGCCCATTAATTGGATTATAAAATACATTAACATTTTTGGGGCAAGGAGGTGAAGAAGATACATGAAATAGTAAATGTGAAATTTTGCACTGTGAAGAATGGTCACTTGAGTTTAAATAAGCATGTCAACAAAGGTTGATCTTCTTGTATCACATGTCACTTTCTCTTCCTTCCCCATTACCACTGCACCACGAAACAGCAATGCAGATGAAGAATGCTGTCCAAAGCTATTAGAGTGAAAGGTACTGGTTTTCTTAAATTCTCATGCAAGATCCTGTCTTTTATGAAGCTGTTTTCTGCAGGACAACCTCGGCCTCAAAGTACCTAGTGATTTCAACAGGACTGGTCATAAGGCTGTCATTATGTTATAAGGAAGTACGGTGATTATAAAAAGTCAAATCCAGGTTTGAGCAAGTTCAAATTGTGCTGCAAACAACCAGAAGGGCTCGATGCTTACTTTCCTAGGTCCTCACCCACCTCCCAAAACAGCCAGGTGTTTACTGGCACAGTTTGTGCTCTCAGCATGGGCCAGCAAAAGGGAGGAACATCAGAGCGCCAGGGAGCTTCTGCAAACACCTTGCACAGCGCTTGCCTGTGCTCTGCCTTACGGCAACCAGTGCTAGCGGTCTCCTGGCTTCTGTGACTGGCAGATCTAGTACAAGAATACAACTCTGTTTTCTTTAAATGTACATTTTTTTTGAAAGCTCTCATTTGCTGTTGTAAAATTTCTGAACTGTGTTTTTCTGTCCCACGATACAGACACCACCCTCCCAGTGCATTACTCCACTGACAATTAAATAAGCTTCAGTTAAATGATCTGCATGTTCATCACATGTAAGCTGTCTTTCATTCACATAGCACTACTAATGAACAGAAGACTATTCTTCTGAAATGATAATTAAAAACCAATGCCCTCAGGAATGGTTGTCTTAAACACCACATTCAACAACCAGCTCATAATCACTTCCATGAACTAGTTTCCTGAAGTCAGTCTGGTATTTTAGATTAAGGGTTGTAGAATCTATTCTGCTGGTAGGTCTCTGACACGAACCTCAGTGATCAAAGCTCTTACGTACACCATGGTTGCTGATGTCCCTTGCTTGACTGAAAGGGAAGACTCTACCTGTGTCCAAACTAACAGTGAATGCCTTACAGGGACAATATGAACACAATCCACTCTGATCTATACAAGGTTGAGAGAGCTATTGCAATCTGTTGTAGAAAATGTTAATTAAGATAATTTTTTTTTGCTTATCCTTGCTATACTGTCTTAAAATAGCCAATATTAGAGAAAACTTATGTTTCTGATTTGCACAGTAAATTTTAAAACAAAGGAAAAAAAGTGACTTTTTAAAGCTTCAGCGTTTATGACAAGCATGACCCAGTAGCAGTCAGGCTTTTACTAAGCTCACCACTGCAAACTACCAGAAGCGAAGTGGGATGGCCATGGCTACAGGCCTTGTACACGTGCATTCATTCCCAATGCCTCCAGCTGGGAGAGCAAAAGTTCCTTTAAAGAAGAAATAAAAGCAGTGTAAGATCAGCAGCTTGTGTCTGCTGTGGTACTGTAACTCCACCACGCTGACTTGGTTTCAGGTGTGATCGGTAGTGGGGAAGGCAACAGAAACATGATTTGAAGGGAAATACAGCACTGTGTACGCAATGTGTTTGAGCAACTGTGAAGACATCTAGCAAGGGTCTGTTGAAACCCTTCACTTCCATCATGAAGAGGTGGGAGACACAGTCCTTAGGGAGAAATGGTGACAGCGAGCATTTTGTGCTATTCACTGAGGACTGAAGTGTGGGGCAAAAACATGTTCAATTGGATTGTGCCACTTGGCACTGAACCAAGCAAAGGTTTTTGTGCAAGTGCCACTACCTAGCTGACTCTGAGATACTCTTCCACGTAGACAGCCTACTGTCTCTCCTGTCCCAGGAAAACAGGCTGCTGCTTGCATGCAATCTGTGATGGCGCGTTGGCTAAGGCACATTGATTAGCTCATGTGGGGGTGAAAAAGGGATGGAAAAGACGGTCTCACTGCATCTGTTTATGCTCTGTGCCCCCTTGCACAGATACGAGAGGATCTTTTTGCTTTGCAAACATGATTTGCATTTGTGACTCTAAAATGGTCTATGTGCTACTTGTATACAGCAATCTTTTGTTTCAAGGCATTAACTGTCATATTATGACATGGAGTTTCTGCATGAAAAACAGGTGCCTGAAGAATTGTGCGAGAATAACTTCAGAAGTTACTTTTGAGACTTTGACTAGTGTCCCCCGAAATCCTTAATGGTTTGCAAAATGTTACGGAACAGTGTAACTTTATTGGAATGGTCACTGCAGAGCTGTAAAAAAATCTGGTGAATTGGCTTAGAGTAGATCGGTCTGTTTAGCTTTCAGATCAGTCTGTTTAGCTTTCTTCTGGCAAAACTTGGAAATAATCTTCTAAAGCTGTTTTTATCAAGAGCCAACCTTCTTCTCATATCGTTATTTTATTACAGTCCAACCGGTGCTCTCCTTTCATCTTCCCTTCCTCCTACTCTAAAACGAAATTAACCTGTTTTTTAATGTATATGCAATATATACTCTCCACTAGAAGACAACCAGTCAAAAGAGAAGCAACTCTGAATACTTAATATTTGTCAACTAATCCATATCTAGATAAAACAATCTGGTGACTAAAACTCACTTAAGATTTGGCTTCCAGGCTAGGACTCGGGGGAAGAATTTTTCGATGCCTTCTGTTCTCTTTTGAATCTTTACCAATTTTGATATTTCCATAAAGTCGTATTTGTTCTCTTTAATATTTAATACTTATTCCCTATTTTTCTTTAAATCCGTAAGGTACTACATTTTCCTCTTTTGGAGATGGAGAAAAAAGAGGTAATGTATTTCACTCCAAATGTCCCTCATACACACAATGCAAACGTGTTTGCCTCAATATTAGTATTTAAGGGAAAGAATGACACAGAGCAAAACCCAAGAATCCGCACATAAGGAATCCAGTCAGCGACCTTTAAGTCTTTGGACATTTTCTGTTTTCTGTTCCATGCTGGGAGCAGGGAGAATGCAGTTTTCCCCTAGAACAATGACAGTTTGGTTGTACCCACCTACTACAAACAAAAGCTAAGAGCTACTCAATAACAGAATGCTAATTTACTTTGTCTCCACTGTGCTTTTGGAGAGAACTAGCAGTTACTTGAGATAATCTTCTCAAGAAAAAGGCAAGCTCGTTCATATCAAAACTGCCTTTAAGAGAATTCAAGCCAGGAGCTCTTTTCTGTGTTCCGTCCCCTGTGGTTGCGATGCAGCATTTTGGGCAGAGTTAGGCTGTGATCTTTCAGTTTCTGAGCTCTTCTGAGTAGTTCTAGCTGCTTCAACTTTACAGAACTCTGGGTCACTTCTAATCCAAGTTTTCTCTTACTAACTATAAACTGACGAAAAGTGTCCTTAACTCAAGTTGGCACTTGAGCCAGCAATCAGTAAGGAAAATAGCAACAAATATAAGCAGATGGTACCATCCCACTCTTTTATAGCTGGTTATTGGGATTAAAAAACTCTTTATATGTGCTATCTTAACCTGTGTTTCCCAGGTTGATCAGAGTAAAGAACACGCGGTTGGGGGCACATAGGCAGAGATTCTCTCAGCTTTGCTCCCCCAAAAGGCTGGCAGTGAAGAAAAGGAGGAAAAGTCTTCCCAAGTCCTTGAAAGTGAGATTCCTCCACATCAGATGGCCTGAAGCAGTTCAGTTTTTCAGAACAGCCTCTTGTGAAGAAATCTAATGTTACCTTCAGAGAGTTTACATGGGAGGTTACAAGTCTGAACAGGCAAGTGATTTCCTTTAGCAGTAGTCGTTGCCATGTAGGTAACAGGTGGAAGAAAATTCCTGGAACTCCCCGGCGTTCAAAGGCAGACTCACTAAGTTTATGAACCCACGGTTTGAAAGCACACCAAAACCCAAAATCCCGCCCTGGGCAGGGCTCTAAGGGAGGAACCGAGCAGGCAGAGATGCCTTCACCGAGGTATACATCTGGAGCAGGATGAGGGTGGGCTACTTTCTGTTTTGCTCTGAACAGAAGCAGCATGTGAACTCAGTGCCCTTTGAGCCTTGGCTGTGTTTACTGACAGGCAGCCTAGGAGTCTGCCTCCTGCCAGGCCAGCCTGGCTATTCAGGCACGGGACGTGGCGCATGAATGCGAGCATTCATTGCCTTTCTCCTCTCCTGCTTCTCCAAACCTCTGGGCGTTGATCCTGTGCTGTTGCCCCTTCCCCAGAGCAGAAGAAGAGGCTGCCTCTGCCCTCATTCGCCTCTACTCTGGTTTCCCTGCAAAACAGAAAGCAAGATTCAGCGCAGAGAGCACTGATCTGAAATAAACTACCACTAGCCATAATACAGCCCAGCGTATCTCCAATTTACCAAACTATCTGCAACTGTGCAGAGAGTCCCGATAAGACAGTCCTCACTTCGGTTCAGGGAAAAAAAAGCCCTTGCACACATCAGATTTACTTCAGCCAGGTCATTTTCAAGGACCTGAGTGTGTACGGCACAGGGAGTCCTTCCAACACAGTCTTAAACTATTAACTGGTCTTTAATGTCAGACATAATCTAGGTTAAAAACCACAAAAACTCCCTGTTCTGAACTTGCATGTGACCACATCAAGGGACTCTGCTTGTGCTGAGGATTATTAAGCCTGTTGGACAGGTTATGACGGCTGGCTTCCCCACAGGGCCTCGCAACATCACAACCGTAATTTTCTGCATAATGTTTTCTGATGATTTCTAACGATTTTCTGCATAAAGCAGACTATTCCTCTAGACCCTTATTTCCTAACAGCGGGAATCACGGTTTCTGTTCAGCTAAATTCCACCCCCTGGTCCCTACCAGAATAGCTGCTGTGAGGTTTTGGCATCTGACACTGAGGAAAGGGCTTCAGAGAGTGCGTCTGTTCCTGCCGCAGTGCGAGGAGCTGCCGTTGGCTTCACCAGAGTCAGGCTGTGCAGTCTGTAAAGCGTTTCTACTTTTCTTTGAGCTTTCTTCTTTGTATATGTTTCTGTAGCCAGACACATAGCTCTGTGTGCGTACAGATGACAGATGTGTTTATATTGCTTTATAGGTGGAACAGTCTGCAGAATTATGTTTTGCCAGATGAATGTGAAATGCGAAAGTAGACTTTCACACACTTAGCTCCAACCAAATACCTTTTAAAAGTTGTTCCAATGTACATAATACCATTTTCCATGACAAAATCTTAAGTGCATATTGTACTGCTGAAAGTAAGGTGCCTAAAATGACAAAACAGGATATACTGAAAGTCAAATTCACTGTATGAGGAAAAGAGGGAAACTCTGTTCTTTCCCCTATTACTGACAGTAACACTGTTTTTTTTCATTTTCTCCATTTTAGAGTCTGAACCAGTTCAATTTTCCCAAGTGACAGTTTGCTCTCTGTGATGTAAACTTGCTAAGGATTTTTGCAAGCTTTGAAGAAAGTACTTCTTAAATCTGTAAGTACTGTGCCTGTAGCACGGCACTTGTCACCTTTTTATTTATCTTAAAAAGTGAGCAATAATTTTCAAAAGGTGCACTACAGGTTAAAAAGACAGCTTTGACAAGCCCAGAGGAAAAATGATACTGGTTTAATGCTCTGGGGGTTTTGGAAGACTGTAGAGTACAAACTGTCATGAAGCCAACTTAATATAACTGTTCCCTTTATACTCGAAGGATTCACAAGGGACTGCACTGCTAGCATACAGGAAATCAAGTCTGTTGTGCTAGAACAAGACTTTGTTTCTTACAATTTAGAAAACTACACAAAGTTTCCTTACAGGAAATGTTACAATTCATACAAATTCCCATATTTATTTGTAGACAAAAATTGCCATTCACATAGCAGGAAAACAAGATGAAAACAGAGACAGCATAGACTTAAGGCCATTATGGGCTGTTGGTGAACAGACCTAGAAGATGGCAACAAATACAACTACACAAAAATGTACGTAAATGTCGAGATACCTTTATTATTGTCTCTTTTTCCACTACCAGCCTAATTTCTTAACAGGAATCCTTGAAAATAAATTGCATGAATGCATTTCTTCAGCGAGGTGCTTGCAGAGTTTAAGTAAAGCCTGTCTTCTATTGTCACACTATTCGACCAAGATATACTGATTTGGGATATTTTTCCTTTAGATCAGGCCACTGAACGATGAAGTAATCTGAAAAGTAGTAAAGAATCTTTCCAGATAGGGATAAAGTTTCCACGCGGCAGATGCTCTCTACATACACAATGATTGCTCTCTTTAGTCCTAGAAGTCCAAGAAGAAGAGCAGATATACAGACAGGAACACATGTTCCTGGTCCATTGCACAATATCTAAAAGAGATGAAACATTTTACAAAAGTAAAACATGAGGTTTTTTCATATGGTAAAGAATATTCATACAACAAGACATTTACAAAAAATAACATTTCTACAGATATTTTAAAAAACAGAAAAGGCAAGTGAATATGAAAAAAAACCAGGGGGGTGGAGGATCGGGCAAACAAACGACATTATTTCAAAGGAGCTGTCAAAAAAGATCGTCTTTCTTTAAATGTCAAGGAGGAGAAGGGCTCTGAGATGGCACAGTTGATTTTTGTGAAGGAAGCAGAATTCCTTGACTCATGGGTATATAACTAAAACAGCTTCCAATCTCAGCCGAAGCTTTGTGCTGTATCAATCATGAGATTTGTGCACAGATTAAGGCATAATAAGGCCAAAGAAGTTTAGTCAGGATTACTAAACCTGGGATCCAGTTATAAACCTCTTGAATTTAGGCTTAAGTCAGCAAAACACTTAAGAGTTCAGCAAAAATGTGCTGATGAATTAGGACTTTCATCAGAATCTACGAGCTGATATGCATGACCAGATTTTTTTTTTTCTTTTAATAAACAATAGTACATAGAAACAAGCATATAGAAGGAAGGTGTTTTGGTAAATACATGTCATATACTTGTAGCAGAGGATCTCAGATTCACTTATCAATGTTAACAGTAAAAGAAAGTGGTCTTTCAATTTTAGACATTGACAAACTGAAAAACAGATTGCCTAAAAGTAAAAGGTTTAAACTAGGGTACATTAGGCACTGTACTTGGGTATCAAAATTTATTTCAGGCAAGGAATTTCTTACTAAATTTAACTACTACCATGTAATCAGCACTTTTCTGCACAGCTGGGAGTTACGTGGAAATAAAGAGTTCTTTCATAAAATCATGGCCCTATATCCTATAAGCTCACATTTTTTTTTGTTCCAAGTTCATCAGCTTGTGAAAGACATTATATTGCGGGTGGGGGGGATCAAGAGATTCTGTTTCAGAGATGTAGAAAACATTTCAGCATGTTTCCTTCCCTGCTTTGTGGCAAGGTCCCACCGATAAACTGGCTAACAGCACCTTGCCTCGGTTAAAAGCAGCAGCAGCTTTGGTGCTACTGAGTTCCAAATTCTCTCACCTATATTTTCCTTTGCCTTTAAGATGGCCCCAGAAATCTATCTGGGGGGATGTGATGATTGTAATGTAGTGTCAGAATCAACAGAATGTAATACTGTATGCAAAATTATTCTGATTTTATTGTTGATCTTAATTTAACTATTTGTTCATGCAAGACTTGCTGACATTTTCTGAAGGACCCTTACAGGCAACATGCTGTATACTGGTTTAATCTTGAAATTTTAGGGAATCAACAGCCACAAATACTTGTATAAGAAAACTGCAACAGTGTAATTCTTTTATATTAGCAATCAGATAGCTAAGAAGCAAAGAAGCCGAACACATCAGCTTTGCATACCAGACTTTTGAAATCAGAGTAATATACTGTGGTTTCAAACCTCCTGCTGAACCTGATTTCAAGTAAATCCATGCCGGGACTTTAAAACCTACTCTACAATCTGCTGAGAATGAAGGTCTGGTTTTTATACATTTGGCTTTGCAAGGACGAAAACCAACCACACACGCTGCCTTTTAGAATTTCAAAGAAACTTTTCCGTACCTATGAATTAAACCAGAACTTTTGACCTGTTTCTTGGCAAGTTCGATTAATTTGCACTGGTGTTGATTGTGCTACTGGTACATGGCTACTGATATGTACATTAAGGCATGTTTAGGTATATCTGTTTGTAATCACATTTGTTACTGTAGTGTAAACATAGGCATAGGAAACAACTTGGAGTGTTCTCCTGTGTTTTCAGGCAAAACCCACCAGGGTCCCCACTGCAGAATCTGGTCTGTTACAGACAAGTGCATAAGAAGCACCAAAACAGTCCCAGAGAGTTATTTACTGCTTTTTTTTTTTTTTTGTGAGTTGAATATTCAATCTGACTACTGATTTCAGATTCAAAATTCAGCTTTAAGCAAATAGACAAAAATGTGCACCACTGCTAAAGAGAAACTCCACTTTCCCTTTCCTCCTTTCCTTGAGTAGAGCTACCTGGAGTATAAACATCATCTCACCTCCATTGCCCTTTTCCTGTTGCATTACAGTCCTCCTGTCCCTCAGTGTCTTCCATTTCAATGTTTCTCTGTACTCTACTCGGCCCTCTGAGATGTCTCACATCCATCCTCTCTTCCCTGGTTTTCTTTGTGATCTGTGGTATTAATCTCCCTCTGCATCGCTATTCGCAGGCACCCCTCCACCGGTCTTCCCTCTGGACTCCTACTGGCTCTGCACTCTTGGAGCCTCCATCTACTATGAAAGCTCAACCCAGCTGAGTAAAACAAGGAGCGAGTTTCACATCGGTCCCTTACTTTCTACAGCCTAATACAAAAAATACCAATAGCAGATATGATTTAGTTCAGGTAGGCAGCCTAACATTCTCCTCAGCCCGGAAGCTGAGAATGGTAGAACAGGTTTGATACAGAGCTGATATTACAATCACGGTCTTTATTAAGCCACTGTGCCATATACTTCATCCTACTTCCCCCCTTTATTAAACTTGGCTAGCAGCTCCAGTCTTTTTGGTACTTGTTATTCTTGCGCCTAGATGCACACACAAAGGTAAATGCTAGTACTAAAAGTACTCACAAAAGATCATGTAATGAAATAATAGTAAATGGGTCTCTTTGTGAATCTATATGTAGCTCTATATGTTGCTGTTATTACTTTGCTGAGGTGCAAAACAGAAAAGCAATAATCAAAACTAAAATAATAATAAAATACCTTTACTATATCCAGGTTTTGATATGATGCACTCAATTTATACCTTCTACTGACTGTTTATAAATTGTAAACTATTTCTCAAATGCTCTTTGATTCATAGAAAAGTATTTGCATGTGTGAAAAAGGATCAGGTAAACTAGGGACTGGGCATCTGTAAAACAACATGATCTGATCACAGCTCGTCCTCTGCTCCTTCCCCTTCCACACATACCCACTCAAACAAGACAAAGCAGATGTGGCTCTATATGCGCATCTAGGATCTCTGTATGCAAAATGCCCACAAAATACTCAAACTATAGATGTTCCTATTCTAAAATGCTTGGGTTTAGGAATTGTCCCCTGAAAGAGACTCTGGTATAAACCTGCTGAAGCCAACAGACAGACAGATGCCTATCTGAATTTGGGGTCATGATCTGTAAGTTAGAACTATTAATCACCCTTTCTGATCATTAAAAATTAACCTTCAGTTAACCTTCAGTGCGTGTCTAGAGACATGTCGCACCTAGAACTGGTGCAGATGCTCACGTGTTGGAGTGGCAATTCCCCTCCAAAAATCTGGCCTGACCAGTCCTACTTACTCCCTCTCACGCCATCAGAAAGAAGAGAGACCAGCGTTCCTGCTGCTTGGAATCCAACATCATACACCCATCAAAGGATACAGGGGAAAATTCTGAGAAAACAGGTATGCATGTTATAAAGAAGAGGAACTGTTATGGAATCTGTAAGCCAGAAATGCTGCTGTTCAGCTCCTGCCAGTATACAGACTTGTTGATGGTGGAAAGGAACTGAATCACCTGCAGCCTTCCTTAGACATGTAAGAGAAGCTGAACTGTCCTACTAGTGAATTTCAAAACATCATTCGAAAGTAAATTTTGGAGAATGATTGATGTCTTCAACCTAGAAAAGATTAAGCCTTTTGTTTTCTTCCCTCCAGCAGAAAACAACTACCTCTCAGGGAATCCAGTGGCAATCATTAGTATGTTGTGGAGAAGCAGATATCTATTGCGCAAGAAAGGACCACGGCCTCCACAAGGTCAACCAGCTATTCAGGGTAAGTGTTGCCCAATATCTATTTACTTTAGCTACAAGGCTGCCTGTAGAATATTTGCATTGCATGAGATACGTGTACGGAGATCTCTAGTTTACTTGGTTCAGCCTTCCTCGGTGAGGCAGCAGAAAGTGGGAAAGAAGGGGCCAAAGGCAATTTCTCTGTCACCCTCGTGACCTCTTGAGCTGCATCTGCCCAAGGACTTTCTTGGCCACTTGGCTACCTGTCTTTGCTGCCAACAAGCTGTAAGGGATCGTTCCAGAAGCCAGTGCTGCAGGTCTCTTCACACCGTTTACATTCGCCTCTAAGGCAAATTAATATCCAGCCAACTGTTAAATTGTCTCGCTGGCTGCCTGGCTTCACAGCTAGGCCTACAAACTAAATCCTACCTACTAAATTGCTCTACCAATTCAATGTAATCAGACTTTTAAACAGTACAACAAACTAATCAATCTGTATGGAGGTTTAAAAATAAAGGATCAGAATACAATGTTTATACTTAGCAACTCTCTCTCTAAATCTAATTTCGTATTAATCACTTTTATATAAAAATGGAATAGTTCTTGCCTTTCTGTTTCAGATATTTTCTACAGCTGTTGAAAGAAAACAAGCCAAGCCAGCAGTCTGGCACTCTGGGAACCCTGGCACATGGCACCACTGCTGATAAAAGCTGCTTTAGAATTGGTGAATGCAGCACTGTAGCAGAGTGACATTTACCAGCTCAAACACTGAAAGCACAGCTCACAGCTTCACTGGGATTAAATGTCAGGCCACTGGTTAAAACAAAAATGAGTAAAGCAGAAAACTTGCAGTTTTTCTCGTAAATATGTAAACAAACATTTGCTGTATATCTTTAATGAACAAGTGTATTTGAGTACTGCTTATGTCCCCAAATTACAACCATCAAAGGGAAGACAACCTAAGTCCCCCTAAACTTAGTAGAAAAGTTGAAAACTAATGTGAGATTTGCTTTGCATAAGAAATTGCCATCACCTGCTGTTCTCCTTAATGACTTCCACAGCGATTGGCCTTTGCCACCTGGACAAGAGCAGAAAAACAGGCTTGTGGTGTGGGGATGTTGATTGCTGCTGTGGGGGGATGTACACACGTGAACTGAGGACTGTGCTGCTCACCAGCTACAGAGCAACCCATGGAGCACGTCTGGGATGTCGCTCAGGCCGCCTCAGTCCTGGTAATGCTCCCTTCCTTCCCCACAGTGCTGAAAAACTGGAGATAAGAATGAGGGAATAGATGGTGGTGACAGAGAACTACTAGAAGAGGCAAAGGCAAGTGGAGTGATACAAAACTGACCCAAGCTGGGTTAACTGCATGATCTACGCAAGTAAACAGACCTACTTTTTGAACAATGTACAAAAAAAAAAAAAAGCGTTTTCTGTTTCTCAGGCATAAGTGTGTGCCTAAAAGCAGTGATTTATTAATAATTTTATTTTGTTTGTCTTTTTACTGGACTGATAAAGCTCAGCTTTTGTTGATAAATACTTCATTTCAATGGCTGTTTAACATTTGGGAACAAAAAGTAACTGTTCAGCCTGTTAAGATTTGAAAGCCCAGAAGATATCTCTAAGGCTTGTCAGAAAAGCCAAGGAAACTTGAATAGCTGTTCTTGATATTTTAAGTAAGGTAAGGGAAAAGGAAAGGGGAATAAAAAAAAAAGAAGAAAGTGTGGAAGGGAGAGGAAGTGGGAAACCAATTTGAATTACAATTGAAAAGAATTTAGCACAGGAAAAAGTTTTAAAATGTGACCATACTGCCATGTTCTGATAGAATAGACATAAGAAAAAAGCTTGCCTGTTTGCAAATAAGGCTTTATTTAAAAAAACAAAAAAAACCCCACTCCAAACTAAATCCCTCAAATTCCTCTATCAAGAAAAAGGAGAATAAATCAATCTCAGCTCTGATGAATGACTTAGATAATCTACAGATCTGACAAAACTACTCGGCCAAACATATTTTCAGCAGAAAGTTCCTTGATTTGGACCAAGTTTGACAAGTTTTTCACCTTGCTAGGCAAAATGAGTTCTGGCTTTGGAATGAGTTTTCACAGGTCAGCAAGAAAATGCAGCAGTCGGAGAAAGCAGCTAAAGGGATTATAATTGTGCATTATATATTTTATTTTTCATTGTACGTTCTTAGTTAATGACAGACACCCAAATGTTGTGGTTTTGGGAGCTGAACTTAATAATTAAAAAAAAAAAAAAAAAATGAAGTGCCATAGCAAGTTACAATACCTTGCAAAAATCAGCTTTAAGAAAGTCTAGAAACTATGGCAGGTAAGAATAATAAAGTTTCACAAAGGTAGCAGAAGTAGCAATAAACACAATTCAATGACCTATACAAATACAGAAGACTAACAGGGGGCAGAAGACATTCTCTTGACACAAAGAAAGCCTCCTTCATGAGGCTACAAATCTGACTGTAGAATAACCTGAAGGACCTTTCAGATATAAGGGAAATGGAGCAGAGAATGATTCCTGTGACAGGGAAACTGAATAATCACATTTAGTGAAAGCTGAGTACAGGTCCTTGGACACTGAAAGGAAAACTAAAAGAAAAACCACAGTAATATACTCATTTTTATATCGGGGCTAGTTTTTGGACTCCTGCATTCATCAGGTAGGAGCCTAGGGTTTTTAACATTTCAGGAGGTTATTGCCTTTCATGATTTCAGAGTGTAATAAACAAAAATCATACGAACAAAAACATTTGTTTGCTGGGGGAGGTTATTTGTTTCCGTGGCACAAGAAGAGAGAATCTGCAATGAATTAATTTGTATTCTGCTAGGCAAATTAGCTCAGCAGCACTTGCTTGTTTTTAGTATTATCTTACTGTTTTGAAAACTTCACACTAATGCTCTGTAAGGTGAAGTATCCAGCTGAACACTTCTTTTTTCCTTCACCTATAGAAGTACTGAGTGCTACCCACGAAGTCAGCTGCAATCTATCTTCTGGGTCTTGGCTGTTCTCATTTCCTGCTCCATGATTCTGAAAGACTTGGTTCAGCTGACTGCTCACAGCCCCTAAGTCTGTGGGAAACACAAGTGCAAGCATGACAGCCCTGAGGTCGTAGGACCAGATCTCTCAGTATTGGAGATGCTCTAACTGTAAAATTAAATTAACAAAAGCATCAGTGAACAAATATCTCAAATGTTAATTGTAAATACATTTACCTTGTGAGTTCATGGCCAAGATACAAGCCTTGGAGAGTCAAGAAACCAGGGCTGTACTCACAGCTCCACTGTGGACCCTACAGGATTTGGAGCACAGCACTTACTTTCTCTCACATCAATATTTTCTACTTTAACAGCAGGAAAACAGTAATTTACTCCTCACAGGAGAAGCATCAAGATTCCTGCACGTCCTTCTCAGTGAAGATCTCCAGGTATGGAGAGTATTGCTTTTATTGGCATGCGGTTTGATTCAGTAGCATACTCTGAGAATAAAATAAAAGGTATGTGCTATTTTCTTTTGAATAGAATTATTTTTTAATATGTTCAGACATAGGCCATATCTATTAAGAATCAATTTCTGCTAGTAACTTTGATGGCAACTTAAGCATGGATGGCAGAGAAAAATTATTACTTTTTTTCATAAATGAGTAACTCTAAAAGGTTTCAAAAGATACATTGTTTGTCTACAGGGAGGTACAGTTATGACAGAAATAAGATCTCTTCTAGGGAATATAAATCTATTTGGTAATCAGAATAACAAAGTAAACATGAGAATTTAAGAGAGAAAGGGATTTTTTCTTAGCTCAAATATTTAAGCATGTGGGAGGGAGTGTTCTTGTGAAAGCTTTTGCTAGTTTAGCTCTTTAGAATGTCTGAAAATTCAAGTTTTGAACCTCGAGGAAAACTAGCTTAGAATTGTTAGTATTTTTTTTTAAGGTTTTTTTTTTTTAAAAAAAAAGCAGGACCCTTTTCCAACAATTCCTTGTTCTTGCTATTGGTGGGGAGAAAGAATAATTTTAGGTTCTGTTTGAACAATACAAAGGTCCTTAAACTACCTACTGGCTTATTCTTTTTGAATAATGAAGATATTATACAGTTCACTTCCCTCCACAACCTGGACCTAAAATGAGCTAAAACTTCACACCCCGTCTGCTGTTTGAACGTACCTGCAGAATGCAGGCTAGGGCAAAAAAATCTCGATGTGTAGTCTGATGTAAATTGGGTAATTAAGGTAGAATTGAATTATACGAGGGTACACTTTCATCTTCTACTCCCTAAATCCCTTGAATCATCAAGGGTGCAAAAAGGTAGTTATGGTGTTCTACAGCAACAGCTTGTGCTCAGCCTGGTCAGCAGCTACAGGTTGTAGCACTGCCATGAAAACCTTTCCTGTTCACTTCTGTGCATTTGTTGGTACGGTTCCTGTTGTTACTATCACACAATACACACAGTAGGTGAGGCGCTCTTCAAAACAAGCAGAGACACGGGTGGTCCTACAGGCAGATTACCTTACTAGGATAAATAAGATCCGTGAATACCAGAATGGGGAAAAGAGAAGTGGAAGAGCAAGGGCTTAAATTAGCACACTGTGCAGTTGGGTTTCTAATGTGTGCTACTTTTTTTTCTGAGTATTATTTTTACCATAGAATGCAATCTATTGGGAAGTATCACCAACTTCCTTGTTTCCCCAGCTCTCACTTTATAAAACCTTGAGGAGAAGGAGACAAAAATCCTACTGAGTGAATTTTTTGGTGGGAGAAAAGGAGAGGTTCTACCAGGAACTAGATTTAACAACAGGATTTAATTGTAACAGCACTAAGCATTGTCACCTCTGCCTTCTAAGCACTTAACTGGCCTGACCCAGAGTTACCAGCCCAGTACCCTCAGGGTCAAAAGACAAGGGAAGGGGCCTGGCTGATGTGATCTGGATCACATGCAAAGCTTCCAGTTTCTAAAGCTCAGGAGCTCAGCTATGCATGTGGCTATTTGACATTGTAAAGACTTAAACAGCTCAGGTCTGTTTCTGGGTATGCCTAGGGGTGTTACTAATGAAAAGAAAGATAACTGGAGTCATTAAGAGCCTCAGAAGTTAGGCAACAGCTTAGTGAGGAAAGTCTAAGAATCTAGATTTGGACATAAAGAAACATGCAAGTTTGACTTTCTTTTTTTTTTTTTTTTTTTTTTAATGAAGCTAACCTTAGGCACTCTACTTAACTGCCCCTGTATTTCAGGTGAAAGGTGGCAGATCTGCCATTGCAATTAAAAGGTCTTTGGAATAGCAGTTTCCATCCATGCGTACGATACTTCTGCAGGTGTGTGGAAGCAGAATGGGACATGTGAGCTCAGCATACTCCCCAGCCTAGCTGCCAAATGTAAAATGAGAAATACAGAACAAATCAACTCAAAATAGTAATGACAGGTATGGAAGTGGTACTAATGCTCATCTGTTGGAATGTTCGTGTTATTAAAATATTAAATTAACATCCAGATTATCAGTGAGACCAACTAAACAGCATGACCTCTGCCAGAAGTTTGTCTGAAGACGTAGTGGCACAAGTGAGTCTCGTGAGAAGCTGTGGCAGACAGATAGAAGGCTGGTTAAAAATGAGCGAGATTTCCAAGGCAAGTGCAGGCTGGAGAATAAACTAACTCCCTACGTACATTACCATGGAGTGGGGCTGTGGTTTATTGCTGCTGATAAATTGGTAGGAAGTAATAGAAACATGACTTTGTGTGGATGAAAAATTTGGTTATAAAACAATTCAGTAAAAGGCTTTTGCAAGTAAATGAAATAGTAGTTACCAAACTACATCTGTAGCTACAAACACTGTTTTTCAACAAGCTGTTGTTGTTCTAAGTTTCACCTTGGCTGAGTCAGAACCTGACTAAAGTCTCTCGGTCAGAGAGCCATGAGAAATACCATCTAACCTTTTAGAGTCTATTTCAAAATAAGGGCATATCTTATCTCCTGATTTCAAAAAGTACTGCTTATTATAGTAGCCTGCTTCTACTCAAAAGGAAAGGAGACGTTAAATGCAAAGACTGTTAAATATAATCATACGTATTGTTAATAATAGCCCAAAGTGAACTTTTAATTGCAAATCTCAATGTGTCTTTCATTAGTCAAGCATTCATTTAACTAGAACTTGAAAGCAGTATTTTAAGTTAGCTAAACCTGATATTTTATATGAATATAAACATATTTGAGGCTACTACCTAATCCCTGCAGTTGGTACAGCAAGAATTCGCATCAAATACCTGCCTGAAATGTCTTCACAATGCAAACCTAGGGGTGTTAGCAATCTGAATCTGCATACCAGTGGCCTGGTTCAGTGGTGAGATTTGGCGAGACTGTTTATTTGAAACCATGCTTTATAACTTATGTGGAAGTGCACCCAGGGTGTCCATTAGGTTCATAATGAACCTGACAGCTGATGAGTTAAGA
The DNA here is from genome assembly GCF_036417535.1 of Chlamydotis macqueenii. Lineage (NCBI taxonomy): Eukaryota > Metazoa > Chordata > Aves > Otidiformes > Otididae > Chlamydotis > Chlamydotis macqueenii. The sequence goes on along the minus strand of NC_141563.1, from coordinate 18,966,261 downwards.
CTGATCAGTCTTTAGTTTAAACTCTGCTTAGATCTAAGCAGAGTTTAAACTAAAGATCTCAGTTCATATTTACTGCCACTTCTACACTCCCTCTGAAATGCCGTGTCTCTAGGCATGTCTAACCCGCAGTCACCGAAAGAGCAGAGCTACAACCTGGCTTTGAACTAACTGATGTGCACAGCTTCAGGCGTTGATCTGTGCTCAGCAGAGAGTAATTCTACATTAGGGCTGCAGGGCAGCTGTATACAGGACAGAAGGTAAAGGGTGAATAAGACTCATCTTGTCATTAACACTGAGCAGTTAAACACAAATTTGGATGGCTTAACTTTGTTTTGTTTTTAGACTATACGATCTAAGGCCATCACTGATGGCCTTAATCCAATGTTCTTACTTTTGTCTGTTTTGCCTGTTTTGTTCCTAGAAGAACAATCCCAGATCAGACATACTGTAAAATCAGTCTGGTCCAAAAGAATTACAAATAGTGGGGAAAGATTCAGTGTACAAAAGAATGCACCAGATAGTCCTAATACCACATTATACAAAGTTCACTTGTTATGAAGTGAATAGAGGAAAAAATGCCACCACTCAGATTTTGTAGCTTTCAACAAAGTTCTAACAAGAACCGTGATATAAGGGACAGTAACTTACTATTCAGCACAGTGATTTGTTAAAGTGCTATGAACTGAAGACATTTTGGGCCAGGCACGAAGAATGGAAAATCTTAGCTAAATGAAATAATGATCTTTCACATCACTTACTACTTGAACACTCCGTAACAACTCCAGAAGCTTATTGTAATGAATTTAACCAGTTGAGGGGCCAGGCGTGTGTGATGGGATGTGCAGTCATAAAAGAATCGGTAGGCTGCTAGAAGCATAATCAGCTGTGCAGGTTTCAGGCTTCTAGAAAGAAGTTAAGAAGGAGAGACCCATTCGGCTGACAGCTGGTGGGGAGGGAGACAGCACAGCTTGTTGTGCTTGCTGTGCAAATGTAAACTTCTTACTACAGACTTCCCACGGGAAGGAGGCCCTAATGTGGAAGGACTGCCTTCTTTGCCTGATTTAACCCAGGCTTTCCCAAATACCAGTGATCTGAAAATATCTGTTTATCTCAGGCTCTGTAGAGCACGGAGGCAGTAGGAACTGCTGAGAAGTGTCCCCAGAAAAACAAAAAGTCTGGTCCTAAGGGTCCAGGATGAACAATCTGCTAATGAATGGAGCTTTATGCAGCATTTCTGTATCATTCTAGGTGAAATTTAATTACATTAAAGGAGAGCAAATCGCTGACCCAATTACATAGCCCATCTATGGCTAAAAACAAGGCCTGGATGCAATCTCTATACAGCTTTCTGCTATGTGGTGCATGTGTATCCTTTGTTTTCAGTTTGAATTTCAGGTATGCTAGAATAACTGGAATAATTGTGACTCGGCCAAAAGGCTAGATCACCTCAAGACTTGGTTTCAAGGTTGGCAAATTGGCTCAGAGACAAGGACAATAGTTCTGTAAGCAGCAAGAGGACTGAAGATTGGTTGCTTCTGAACTTGTATCTGACTGACTGACTTCAAGCATATTATAGGAAGGCTGTCATGGTAGTTTATTCCTTCTTGGACATCAAATAATACATATGAGATTCAGTAATTCTCTCTGTCTTTGGAAAACATTTCTGTGCAGCTTCTCTAATTTTCTTTAACTGGCTAAGAAGGATTTGCATCTTTCCCTAGATATTAGATCTTCTAACATCTTGTTTTAGTTTTACATTTCTTCTCAGTCTTTTTCTCAATGAAGGCAATAAAAGTCTCTCTTCTCTGACCAGCTGCCTGTTTTTGTGGTAGGAATTTGCAGTCTTTGAGGCTAGGACTGCATGTTAAATCTGGCTGCAACTGACAAATGGTTTTAAATGCTTTTCTGAGGGAAGGAAGGTGTGGGTAGAGTGTGCTGGCACAAGCCATGGAATTTTAGGGCTCTGCACAGGAAGCCTATCTAAGGTTGACATGTTGTAAAAACTGCCCAGCATAGATGTGCCCACAAAACACTGACACCTATATTTCTACAATTCTTGGCTACAGGAACACAAGCCAATCATCACTTCTGACATCTTAATTTTGTTACTTGGCTTAATATCTCTAAAGGGACTTAACTTTGCAGAGTGCAGATGTTCAAAACTCAGAAATGGGCCTCTTGAACATGATCTCAAACTGAAACCACTAAACTGACTTTTACATTTCTTGAACTCTCAGGTGAGGGATGGGGAGAACACTTCAAGTGTGGGTCAAGTCCCACAAGACAGCAGAGGTCTCCTGGCAGTTGTTCAGTTCTTTCTGAACTCACTATCTTGAAGAAGGGTTAGATGGAACCGCTTTCTCATGCAAAGTAAACTAAGAAGCTTTGCCAGAGATCGGTGTGAGATACAAAGGGGACACAGTGCTGATGTAAATAAGCACATGTAAAGTAACTCCGGTGCAGCTAGGTTTGCTGTTTCCCCTGCACAGCTATTTGGCTCCGCAAATATGCTAGTTATGCCAACCTAAGCCTATCTGCTCCAAATCTTGCCTTTGTGCACCAAATAGTTTCAGGCTTCCTTTGCAGTACTTCTCTTGTCCTGCATTCCTTGAAAACTGCAACATTTCTGCTTTTCTCTAGCTTTTGGATGTCTGGAGAAGATTTCAGTCATTCCTTCAAATATGCATACATTTCTGACAAGCCTAACAGCGACTGTAAGTATTTGGGGATCGCTCATACGTACAAATAACTTAGAAGCTATTCAAAGTTGTCTTTCCCTCCTGCAGTTAAACAAAAACAGTTGCCTAGTCTGAAAATGTACAGTACTTATAAGCTCTACAGTTTAAAAATACGAAGCTCTCAGCATGGTGCAATACTGTGCTCATTTCTAAACTCGGGTGTTGATTTCCATGCCAAAAGTTATAGAAGAGTCCTGCAAATGCTAGTATTTGCCCCGCCCTTTCTAGTTCTTTAAACTACCAAGCATTACTTTTTGCCAAGAGTAGGAGGAGCTGCAATTCACCACGAACATTTTCTTCTACAGGCAATTAAATATTACCAGTTGCTTCACATACCACACAGAATCTTTTCACTGGCAATGTGAGGCATTTTAATCCTCAAATCACTCGTGTTTGATAAGTATTTTTAAATCTTTACAGCTCTCTGGCTTAATGTATTTTACAGAATTCTTAAATTAAGATATTCATACAAGCAGTAGTATGCAAGCAGCTTTCAAGGGGTATAAGGTTTGGCGTAATGTCAGAGATGCTTCTGCCAGTGGCAGAACCAGCTACTATTATGGGTGATGATGGTGCCTGGCAAAAAAATATTTGGGAACTCCATCCCCTCCAGCTCTTCTCTCATCATGGATAATGACTCTTTGGATAGCATTTTGAGTCAGTGGTTCCCTTAAACACTACAAAGTGCTTAAGGGCCTTGCTAAAATGTATTCTTAATTCTACAAGGAGAAGTGTTTTTCAAAAGCATTAGGCTTTTGACAGTTTATCAACTGCAACACCATTTCTAGTAATCTACATGTAAATCCCACTGTCACTTTAAATTCCTCTTGTAAACAGAGAAGCCATGGAATTAGATTAGTAACTTCCTGCTCTTCTCCTATGATGTGTCTTGTTGACAATTTTGGTAATATATCAAGCTACAGTGTGAAATTTTCCAGTCAATTTATTTTGCAATAAGTTTAAAAAAGTATATACATTAACTGAAACCAGTAGTGTAGCAAAGTGATCCCTAAATATTTGTTACTTGCGTTTGCTCTAAGTTGTCTGCTTCATGTAAACATCCTTCTACTACTTCCCCCTGCCCGCCTGAAATTAAAATAACTGTAAAAAGAATAGTACGCCATCTCCTCCTCCCTCCCAACTTTATCTCCATTTTTCAGAATAAGCTTGAAAAACAAGCACTGCAAAAAGCTGCTTCTGTTGTTCTGCACACTGAACTGCTCTGACAACTCCAGCAAGCAAGTAGCTTTTCATCTGATAGGAACTGACCACTACCACTGAAGCCAATGAGATAAAATTATTCACAGCAGCTTCTCTAAACATTCAAAATCTCACAAATATATATATGAGCCTCTTTAGAATTAGCGACACATTTCACAGTGAGAGCTAAAAATGTCTGCTTACAAACATCCTCTGTGGGTGTATATATGCTGCTATTAAATTATGAAAAATATTTTGTAACTGCACAAGTTTTTACAGGTTTCATTCAAATATTTTAAAACCCATAAAATAGTAATTTTTTTTTAAAAAAAAACAACTCTCAAGTTTGGATAACTGACTCCTTAACTGACAACTCTAGCAAAAAGCCAGCTTTAAACAAAACTCTCTTAAAGAATTGTAGGACTTAAACCTGGGAGTTCAGTGTGCTACCTTTTGAGTCTTGCATTAACACAAAACTTTATTGATCGGGTATCTCTATTTTAGTTCTGTAATCTGATAACCCGGAATGCTTCTGACTTAAGTGTATGGAATATATTTAAATAAATGTTGCAATTAGCATGAGTGTGCAGTTTTCCGAACAACTTGAAAAAGTTACCAAAGTGCTGAGGAGTTGCTGCTTCAGCAGTGATGTTTTTTTGTCATTACATGAGATAATTAATGTCAGTCAGCCAAAGACTAAATAGATATGCATGTAGCTGAAAAGTCCATGTGAGCACAAGAACTAAATCTGTATATATTTCTGCTGGTCTGAACCTGCCTGTTCCAGGCTGGTCATACCATTTCAGGAGCAAGACCAGCCAACAGGATAACCAGGCTTTCAGGCAGAATTGTTGTGCTGTTGCAATCCCGAAGAGATATTATCAGGAACCTACAACCTTGTTTGTGCTAGTTCTACCAGCAGTAAGAAGGGAGTGACATACTCTCTGATGTTACCTGCAAACTTTGAGAGGGGAAACTGGTATTTGCTACTCCAATTCACCAGCAGTGCAACCCGTTCCCTCTTTCTTGCTGTATTGCTGCTATATCTCTTTCAGCTTTCATTTTACATTCAAAAATAATTTTCCTTTGAGCTGTAAATCTAAGCATACAAATGAGATACAGTCTGCAATATCTTGATATTCCAAATGCTTTTGTGATGCAGATTAGCAAGTTCTCAATAAATTAAAATTTACTTTACCTACCAAATCTGGTTTCAGTTTGTAGGTCAAAGGAAGGGAGTAAAGCATGGAGTACAGGGTTGTCACCGCAGAGGAGGTCCACGATTGTCTAACCTCACGGCTTCTGGGAATGCGATCAAGGGTGAACTGCAAGAGAGCATGATAAGCTGAACTGTTATTTTTCTAAGAATGTTGTTGCTCCTTCTACAAAGTTATTAGATCAGTCTTTGCCAATATTTTTTTAAAATTTTATTTAAATCTAGCTTGGAAATGTTTGGGTATAAAACCTTTTCTTAGATGCCTTATTCAGTGTCGTGCTTAGCAATCCTTGCAATAAAGTAAAATGAAATACTAGAACTATATATCTGCTTTTTAATCTCTTCTCACGTTACTTTAAAACATTCCTAACTTAATAAACAACCCAGCTGGAGCAGCTTCGCCCACAGTATGTTAACGTAGTGCCCCACCTCGTGGTCACCGGGACATATGTCTAGGTCTTATTAGATCAATCCAAACACGGTGACTCTCCTGTCTCTTGCCTGTTTAAATTCTTCGTGGATTTACACTGCAGAAAATGTAAAAACTTTTCTCAGTTAATGTCTGGTGCATACTACTAAAAATCTAACAGCAAATATCACTGACCTTTAAATGAGTACTCAATGAGGAGTCAAAAGATATGCAAGATGCACATTCAAAATGCAAAATTGTTGCATAAAGAAACAGGGAAGAACATCTTATCATTAAATAAAAAATAAGTTTAAGAAATAATTTTCTTTCTTCTTCCCCTAGGAAAACGTAGGAATCATTCACTATGTGTAGAAGGTATCAAATTAATGAAGCAGGGATGTTTTCTGTTTGCCCCAGAACATTGTAAGCCATTAATGGTAGTCAGGCTTCCTGCACTCTTTGCAGATGGCTGTTACCTTGACACAGGAGAACGACACCTAAGAACTATTGCTACATCAGAAGGCAGTCCTGATACTAATGAAATCTTTGTTTGTTTAAATGAAAACCAAATCCATTGTCTGCAGTGCAGTGTTAATTGATGTTGATATATTTAGCTCTGGACACTGGTCACTATCTCACTTCATACAGGACAGCAGATCACCACCACTCTGGAAGAACTCAAATTGGGAGTGAGAGATTCTAAATATCATTATAAATACTGAAAATTGCCCAGTTACTTCAAATACACCATCGCTAATTAAAATAGCTTAGCCCTGGTGATTTGTGATCAGGAGAGGTTGCGTTGCCCATGGCTGTACAGTAAATACAAACTACAAATCACTCTTGAATAGCAATAACTGGAGCTTTTTTAATATGCAAGATGGAAAGAATAAAAAACCCAGAATATTAAGTTAATTTTCTTGACTGAAATGAACCTGTTTCATAGTGGTGAGGTTCTTTAATTGCAGTGATGTTGGTAGGCATTAACAGATGTTACAAACTGGTTGGTTTATGTTTTATTTGCAGGTGTCGAAACTCCCAATTGCATTAGTGTGACAACAGAATATGGAAAAATAAACATGCCCCCTGCTCCCCATTCAACAGAATTCTGGTTATCACTACCTCTACATTTCTTAAAGCTTTGGAAGAGATCAGGTGATAAAAAGAAATGATGTAAGTGGAGTTTAAACCCTTGCATAGTATTCAGTCCTGCAAGAAATATGTGTATGAGAAGGTAGTTTTAGACAGATTGGGTGGCAGTGGAACTATGCTCACTGCACTGTAAGAATGGTGTTAAACTATATTTGCCACAAAAAATTGTGATTTTCTTCTTCATAAAAAACTGCTTTCAGCAAAACTTGGCAGGGATCTCAAAAGGTATTAATTAGGTAAATTAGAAATTTACTTGTAGAATTCAAGTAGAGATCAAAATGATTTTATCTATGCTCTTCAAACATGCTTGAAATGTTGCACAACAGTGTCTATGTTGTATGTTAGGACTTCAGCCCACATATATTTAGCTGAGAAACAAAACTAGATTTTTGTTTGTTTGTTTAAAAGCCACTACCAGATACTCCTGCAATCCCAGCCTCTCATCTAATGTAGTACTATTTGTATTCCAGGCAAAGCTACCCCCTTCATCTTTTGCTGGAAAACTGCATAGTATGTCTGATACTAGAAACAGAGAAATTGCTTCCCTATCTTCTACAGTCTCATACTGTTGCATTTATTTTTCCTTACATCTTCAGTGCACTCAGAAACCTTTTTGTAATTTGAAGACAAATATTCCAAACTGGCAGTTCTATAATGGTTGACCGGGTATTGCAATTTCAAAACCAGTGATGTAGTCCTTTACCTAGTTAATATTGTTGTTTCGCAAGCGTGCAACGAAAAGCAGCTGGGAAATTGTCACTGTTGTGAATTATAACACGCTCATCTGAATATACTGCAATTTCTACAAAGAAACTGGGTTTATGTGGTTCTTTTTCCTGCTGAGGAACAAGATTTCTTAGTGTCATCTCTCTCATGCAATATAAAATGGAAAAGAATGTGTGGTGAGATGAGCATTATGTAGAAGTTCGTTAACCTGGTTGCTCATTTCTGACATGACAAATGGGGTTATAAGATCCAGTGGAGAATTCCTGTTCTTCAGTCAACAAATCAAAGCTGTCTTTCTGCTGCTAGAGTAGGTCAGCAGGAGCTGAAGCAGGTTCTCTGTGCTGAGTGCAGAAGGTTCCCTGAGAAACGGCTCTGGGGGCATTCCTGTAGAACAGTGGTTACAGGCTGGGGGCAACAGAGAACAACGAGGCAACTGATAGCAGGACGAGATACTTTTCAGAGGGGGCATTTCAGACTTATTTTTCCTGAGAGACTTAGTGGCTAGAAGTGTAGCATTTGGCTTCTTCGTAAGCAAGATGCTCATTCTGGCTTTCTTTCCTTCTCCCTGAATACTGGATCTTTTAGAACTGGGGTAGATCACAAATCAAAAAGAGAAATTGGTTATATTTGTGATTTTTTTACATTGGAATTTGTTAAATGTGTACACTGATTTTCTCTTAGGTCATTAGCGTAATCTGTCTTCTGTCCAGTCCTTAGTTCTGGAAAAATTTACTTCCTTGACAAGATGAGGAAGGGAATGACCATGGGTTGAAGCATTCAGGCTTTTCCCTTTCATTTTTCCAAAGTTGTAAGAAGCTACTAACACATGATTTTTAAATGCTTGATGATATCCAGCATCCTTGGTGCCAAAACACACACTACTTGAAAGCATACTCTGAAACTTAGCAAATATATGTTACAGGCACGTGACCTTTACTTTCCAAAATTTATCTTCCATTTTCACTCTAAATATTTTTGCTCAGTGGAAAAAGAATGGCCAAAGGAAAATGAGCATCTGTTATCCAGACAGCAACCTTGGATGCAGCCAAAAATGTTCCTCTGGCTTTCAGTGTTGAAGGAAAATTTAACTACATGATCCGTTAGCACTTGGAGAGGGTACAAAAGGGAAGCTGCTTAGCAAAACTAAGTGAACTAGTAGAAAACTGCATAATCCTTTAATACTCAAAACATGTATTTTCAATAAATTTAATAATTTAGCGTTGGACATTTTTCAGAAAGTGAGTATGAACTGTGTGAATGACTAATTACCAAACAAGATTTCTCTGAACAGGAAATACTTCTGGTCACTTTACTAAACTTCCATCCCCGGTGCACAATCAGAGAAGAGGCCGCCATGCTCAGTTTTCAACTGTCATCCCCACTTGATTCAGCAGCTTGTGGTAGGTAAGGAACCTTCATCTTCCAAGGTGAAAGTGGGGTAAACAAGCTTAAAAATGTCATTCCTAAGTGAGCCTGTTGCTCACCTTGGCAGCAGTCACTTTACATTAAAAGGGTTTATTCTGAAAATCATTGGTACTGAGCCCTACAATCTTTTCTCCCAGTAGCACTGCTGAAGACAATGGAAATATCAGAAGTGCACCGTATGAAATCAATACCATGTAAATAATTAATTTACTTCGTGCTGTACTACTTGCTCAAAAGGACTAAGATTTTTGTAGGCAGAACATTCATTTATCCCTTGTACTTATTTCAATTTCTAAATAAAAATATCTTTCTACTAATTTCACTGGACATCAGATCACACTTCAAGTCACCAGAGTCATACTGCTGTCTGTTAACCATGCAGCAAATTAGCTCAAAGCAAGCAAACATTTGATAAAAAGATAAACAAGATACTTTCAGGATTTTTTTTTTTTAATAATTTTTAGGAGTTTAGCATTTGCTCAGGTCATCGACCAGAAAGCTATCTGACATTAAGAGGTATTGCATACTTTTTAAACAAGTGTAACTAATGCTCAATTTTAAAATCCAACCAAAACATAGTCTAGAAACACACAAAAATAATACAACTTAAATTAAGGTTTTCTTAGATAAAACATTTTAAGATATAATTTCTTTCGAAAAAATACATTATGTCACTAAGGGAAATGCCAAACTAAAAAAAATAACATTAAAAAAATCCACCATTTCTGCACCAGTATTTTTATAGCTACAAATAACACTTCTATGGCTAGCTAGTTTCAAAAATTAAGAGATTTATTTTCAGCATGCTTTTCTTGAGGAAAAGATAGCCTTCTTTGTACAGTCACTTTCACTACAATCATGTTTCCTTGTTGCTTTAAATGGATTAATATGTTAACAGGAAGTAAAGACCATTTTAAGAGAAAGTAAAGAAGGTGGTAGTGAAAACTGGTAGCAAGAATGGCATTTGCTATTTTTAGGTACATTTACTTTGCATTTTCATTGTCTTGCTAGTACAGCATTAATCAATAGTGTTCATTTAGTTCACTTTTAGAAACGTAAAAACCAGTATGAACAGGATGGCACCTTTAGCTGAACTTTAGTGCAAGTGATTATCTATACCTAGAAAATCAAAAGCACCTGCTGATCTTAAAAATACCCTTTTAAAGAATCACTTCCAAATTGCCTTGGATTCAAATGTCACGTTAAGATCATTTTATGTTACATGAGTATATTTTAAAAGTTACCTGGGAATTGGAGGTTTCAGCCCTTTTTTGTTCAAAAGAACGTATTTTAGCTTCACTTATCTTATCGGAGTCTGCAAGAATATAATGTCTAGGAGAGTATGACTCTGACAAACAGCTAAGTAACCTCAAGATTTCTGTTGTGTGCCCACCTGTAAAAACAAAATAAACTGCAGTTAGTATAGGAAAAAAAAAAAATCTAACTTTCAATTTCTCCAGCTGAATCAGTCACTTTTCTTTTTAAAACTTACTATCAGCGACACTCTTGTGAGAGTAGAGGATTCGATTAAAGGATGGCTGAGACTGTTTAAGTAACATGAAGACAATTCAGCTACTGCTGAAGCTATATTGATGGAAGTTTTTCAGCTAAATGGGATTGAACCAGGATCACACAAAAGTACAACATTTGTATTTAACATCCTGTACACGATGCAGAAATAACTGGGCAAAGAGTTATATGGTAGTCCATGCTCAAAAGCCACACTGTGGTGCAATGGTCAAAAAGAAGGTGGATGGATCTGTCTCAGAGCTGCGCCATAGAAGCGTGCCTCCCACTGACCTTACCCCGTGTTCAGCCCTACGACCTGCGAGAGCAGGGGCTGCACTATCCCAGCTCATCAGACTGAAATCAAGCAGGCAGCGATTTCACTCTGCAGCTCTGCCAGCGTAAAAGCTGAGTGCTGACAGAATAAAGAGTCCAGCTCCCGCCAAGTCCTTTAACCACTGCCCTTGAACGGGTGTTGACAACCTTCTAACTGCAAGGTCGCTGTGTTCAGGTAGCTAAACTGGCAGTAAACCAGAGAGAAGGGCAGGGTGTACTCGTTGGTTTTTTTCTCGGAGCAGGGTTAATATTGTCACTTGAGTTTCCTGAACCAGAGTTACAGTAACCCAAATGTATTCCTGCTACTTCCTGTGGTCCGGTGTCATTAGCCTCCTAAGAAGCCTTTGCTATAGAAGTCAAGCACTCTTAGCTGGCATACAGCTGACAGGCAGTGCAAACTATGGTGCTGCATTAGACACAAGAGTTTGCCACCTTTCCATAATTTCATGCAGTATTTTTCAAACATTTTTGAAAGGATTGTCTCACAAGCAATAGTTTGTTGAAGCTTTCACAAATTTTAATGCAATCATCTGAGTATTCACAGAAGAGTATGAGATTCCTACTTCATAAATGACTGGAAGAATAGGCTTGAACATTGTATCAATCTTAACCGACTTATGAATTATTTCACCTGGTAAGCTTAGGCACAGTGCATGTATTTTTTAAAATATGTACAAACTAGATTCCAAAGGACGGAAGGAAAACAAGCACATTTCCAGACCTGTGGAAGTAAAGGTGACCTGAAAAATTACAAAACTGCTAGTCAAACTCAGATTGCAGAAAGATCTTGGGATTACTTCTCAATTACATGGTGTGTAAAATTCACAGAGATACTGAGGTGATGAAATCAAAGCTTGCCTGGGTTTGTCAACTGCAAATGTTCAAGATAGTCTAATTTTTTGGGGCAAATTAATTTGCCCAGATTAAACTGGTCACAAGGAGCAGCAGATGTATGTGTGTCCTTAGTGTGAGGTGACGCACTTGGCCAACAGTGTCTGCCTCTGACAGGCCTACGTGAGGAAACCACAGAAACGTGGTTTGGGTAAAATTAGGACAAATGTCATGTATGTAAGGGGTGCACCGATCTTCGGAAAGCCTTGCCCTGGACTGCCATCAGTAATTTTCTGTCAGAAGACCAAGCTGCTGCACAGGTCTGTCCTGCACCAGTTTTAGTCCATATGTTTGTTAACGACTTTGACGAAACACGCGTGTGCCGTCTGAAGGAAAGGTTCGGAAACCAAACTGTCAGACATAGATACAGACAAAAATGCCCCAAAGATGAAGCTTAACAACTACTCACATCAAGAACTAATAAACCCAAAGACAGGTGGCGGCCTCGAGGGCGTCCTGACGCGGAGCGGGTGGGGGCCGGGACCACGGGCACCCCGGCAGGGCTCTGGACACACGGGCCGCCGGCTGGCCGGCCTCCGCTCCGCCCGGTACTCCCGCGCCTGCCACCGCGACTACAGCTCCCGGCATGCACCAAGACACGCCGGCGACCGCCGCGCTGGCTCTCGCCCCGCGCTACATGCCGGGAGCCGTAGTTCCTGGAGCTAGGCGCGGGTACTGTGCCGCAACCCGCCCCCAGCTGGCGGCAACCCCTACTCACCAGAGCCGGCCACCACCAGGAGCCTGAGGGGAGGTGTCCGCCGGCCGCGGCGCCTTCTCGCCAGGAGCGACAAGGGGACAAGCAGTAAGGGGAGGAGGAGGAGGAGGAGGGCGGCAGGGAGCGGGAGCTCCATGGCGCGGCCGCAGCCGCCCACCGCCCCGCGCGGAAGCGGGCAGCAGCGCCTCCCGGTGTACGGCAGCCGGCGTGGCTCAAACCTCCCCGCGCCGCTGCCCAAGGGCTGTGGTGGCGCTGGGAGAGCGGCCCGCGGTGCGGCGGGCCGGGCCGGGCTGGGCCGGGCCGGGCCAGCCGTACGGGGCGAGCGGCGAGTGGGCCGTGCCGGGGCCCGAGGCTGGGCAGGGGGTGATGCTGTTGGCTGTTCTCGGTGCGGGTGGGCGCAGGCCGGCGCCTGAGCGGGGCGGTGGGTTGCTGTGGGGTGTGTGCTGCGTGTTCGCGGTAATAAAGTGTGAGACGCCACCTGGATATGAAACCGCTGGGTCGGTGCTGCTGTACGTGTTTGACGAGAGTTGCCATTTGTCCGAGAGAAGAGCAGACAGTGGCCTTCACCTCTTCAGCTGCTCATCAGCCGAGTCCCTGGAGCTCCCAAATATCCCCGTGTCGGAGCTTGACCACAGGTAACCAAGAACCGATGCTGCCACGGCCCCTCACCCCGAGCCGGGCCTCTGTGGCCCCGGCCTGCCCTTTCTGCGTGGGCCGCAGCCGGCTGGAAGGAGGTCTGACACTGCTGTAATTAATTTGTGAATCGAGAAATACGTAACTGAAGCAGCAGTCGTGTGGCTCCACTGACACCTACGGATTCCTGCAGGAATCTGCAAGCATGCACAGGCATAATCTTTATCCAGGTATGTATGCATATATGGAACTGTAATTTTACATAGCCTACAATAACGCATAACATGAAAATATTTCACTGCCTCTCGCAATTCTTGATTTTATTCTGATACTTTAGCTTTTTATTTCAGTAAGAAGCATGGAGCGACAGATCAGCACTCTTTTCATCTCTGTCAGCAACCAGCCTTTGTTGGAGAGATTGTGATGATTCAGCCGTTGAACTAATCTCAGATGAGATGTGTGTTTGCTAGAAAGAATAAGATATTACATTTTATGATTTGGAAACAGTGGAATTTGTTCATCATTATCTTTAAATTATCTGCCAGGGAGCAAGGCCCTCCTCTTGGCCTATGAATCAAGATCAATGAACTCCAGAACTTTTTGGAGTGGTTTGACACCATTGCTTTGTGGGCTGACTTGTCAAGCATATGAAACATGACCACTGTGCACTTGTACCTCAAGTGCACAAACACAATAGAAAAAACACATTGCAATTCTGTTTCTGTCTACCATGATTTCTCTGTTGTTTTTTTTCCCCTCATGTTCATTCTGAACAAGTTGGACTTTTTGTATCCCTGCCAGCCTTGGGAACTGAATGTTTCACATTTCTAACAAAACTTTATGCCAGTCATGGTTTCCAGTGGTTATTGCATAATTTACAAGTAAAAGATACTTTCTAGCTACCCTTTGACGTCTCAGGATCTGAAGTGAGTCTTTCTGATTCTTGTCTCACAGATCTATAGATTATGTTTTGTTTTTCTTTACATCAGTGCAACATATAATTTTGCAGTTGTTTTAAGCAGAGACTATTAAAAACAGTGTTACCACATGGTAAGGTCTTCCACCCAAATGAGTAACCCTACAAAAAAAAATTCTAACTGCTTAATCATTGTTGACATTTGGAAAAAAAAAGATTTTAATTAATAGTTCTGTTGATGACGCATGAACTTCAAAAATTTATTTTGCTTTCCACTTAATTAGCTACATAAATAAGTAGGGACAATAGAGATGCAAGTCTGTAAATTACAGAAGAGGAAGAAAGCACCACAGTCCTTTTGCAGAAAATAAACTACTGTGTTAAAACAAGTAAGTTCTATAGGCAATTTAAATACTAATTTTGTCTGTGGTGATCTTTCCCCTCTTGTACCTTCTTCAGTGAAAATAATGTCATTGATGTAGAATGTATCCCAGGTTGACATAGGGGGTGTTATTAACAATTTTAAGATTTTTTTTTTTTTTCCCCCAAGCTTTCTTATGTCTTCCCTTTTGCTCTTGTTTTTCCTACCATAAGAACTGTTACAGAACTACTCTTTGTTAGGTGTTTTATTCAGAGAAACAATTCTGAAATCTCTCCAGCAGAGAGTGATATAAAAAACTTCAATTTATTTTCTCCTTTTCATGCTATTTATTCTGTACGTACATAATTCCCTGTCTTATGTAGAATTCTTCTGTAAGGCTATTTGGTGAAATTCATGAAACTGACCTAAGTTGGAAGGGTGTTTTTTTCTTAGGCAGGTCATTTGAAAACAAGAGGGAAGAGTGATGCATACAGGGAAACACCTGTTCTTTGGACTAGAAAACTGAGGATCTGACAGTTCCTTGGACACAAAGCAAAGATTTAGACTCCTGATTTTCAAGGAGTCTAAAAAGCTAACCAGTGAGTTTGCCTCATAAACTCGTGGAACAAGTGCTGGAAGTCTTCTTACTCATTGGGAATTCTGCTTGAATACGGAATGTAGCTTTCATGTAGTATCCATGGCAGACTGCAAGGGTTGAGGGACGAGTCAGAGTTTGGTGAGACTGGTTAAAATAACTATTTAAAGACTGAAGCAACCTAGCTGCCATAAAGTTTCGCAGTTTTTTTTTTTTCCTTTGTGAAAACTGAGTAGAGCCCATGAAGATCCCATTTGCAGTACAACACTGCTAATTATGTCTTTTCTCAGCAGGACATAGGTGTATTTGTGGTTTTTTTTCATCATGGCAACTCCCTGCTCACTTCATGCGGACAATGTTCTGGACTAGGGAGACTTCAGTCCAAGAACTGTAAGAGTCGTGGAGCAAGCAGGTTGCTCTCTAGTCATTCAACTGTGTTGCATGCTTGGTGATCGATTCCCATCTGTCAAGTGCTTTGAGAATACTTTGTCTGAGCATCAGACATGCATGTGAAAGTTAACAGGAAAAAGCAGCAACTCTCCCAAAGTTTAGCACACCGTGGTCACATTAGCTAAATAATGTGAAGCAGGTGAAGTATAGGACTTCTGTGAGGAAGGCAATGGCTTCTCCAGTTTGGAAAATTAATAATACTGCAAGTAAACACGTAACCTGCTTGTTTGGGAGGAAGCAGTGCACTTGCTCTGAAAAGTCATTTGACAGAAAGTGATGCAAGTGCAGTAATTACAAGGGCTGTCTGTGGTACCTCTGCTACGGATGCAGGAAGTTAGCTTTGAATTTCTTTACTGAAGGAGAAATAAACCACACTCATTCTAAATAATTGATCACTGTTGTCCGAAAGAAAACCCTGAAACTCTTGAATAAGAAAAAAAAAATTATAAAATGGTACAGTATTTTTTCCATTTACTGCTTGTGAGACGATGTTCTGAAGAAAAACTGCTGCTATCCTTTTTATATGTGAATATTCTCTGTGGAAGCTTGCTAATACATCTGGTGCATGTCTGCTTTGAAAGTTTTATACTTGTGAGTACTAAATTGAATTGAGGAAAGCTCACTCTCTATGAGTTTCAGTTTCTTTTGTCTCCAATGGGAAAGGCTGCAATTGGAGTAGAAACAAAAGTGTGGTTTTTTTCCCTGAAATTAAATGTAGGCAGCTTTGGCTATCTGATGGTCATTCACTTTCTGACATTCCACTGTTAAGTGAGATAACTGTAACTGTTAGAGAGTCTTTCCATGCAACTGCAATACACCTTATATTCATTACTTCTTAACTGACATTTTTAATAATTTTTTTTTCTAATTATGAATTCTAAAAGTAGACCTATGAACAAGAGTGATTGTATTGTTTTCTTAAATGAGGTCATTTTGCCTTGTTTTGGCTTAGAGTGCAGCTCCACAAACAGTTGCATCAGCACAACTGAGAGGTAAATAGCAAAATGGTTGGAGGACTTGCGTGAGGAAATGACGAGAAAACCTCTTAGTCAGGCTTTGCTGCTGGAAAAATTGTAGTGTGGAACCATCATCTGGAACCTCAGTCATGTATTTAATGCATCTAAATATTATTCTTAGTTTCTGCATGATAATTTCATAAGAGAAGTGATTTGAAAAACAAAATATGCTATCTAAGTATACTTGATTTTCTGCAAAAAACAAATATTTCTTTTCATATGCTTCCAGTGTTTCTAGAAATGTAAAGAGCAGTGATGTTAGATTCTTTGTTAGAGAAAACCTGAGTAATTCTGTCTATATTTCTTATGATTCTTCTTTAATATCAGAAATGCAAGCTGCATCTGAAAGACTCTAGAACAGTAACATCCTGAGTATTATAAAAAGTTCTCCTGTTGGGAAGGAAAGGGTTTTTTAATTAAATCAGTGCAGTTGACCATTGGGGATCAACTGAGGACAAGATGAAACAGGCAGCTGATAAATAGATAAGCTACTGGCTGATCTCACTTGATGGCAGAACTAGGATGTTATCAGAGCCAGTCTGTGGCAAAATTTGTCCCTTTTAGCCACAGTTACTTTCAATTACTTTGGTCTAAGTGCACTTTTACTTTCTTGTGAGTCATTACAATTATAGGAATGTAATCTCAGAAGTCCTGATTTGTATCTGTAATCAATAACATTGTGATATTTGTATTAACATTACAGTTAGTGCTGTGCTTCCTGGTATAAGGGCACTTCTCATATAAATTTAAGATGACTGTTATTTGTTTAGATACAAAGATACAGCATTTGCAAACACTTAAATGCTGCTTGTCCTAAGTAGCCATAAAGCTGGAACCAAATCCCCCAAATAATTAGATTAATTCTCTATTAAAATTGAATTATTTCTCTCATTCACATTTGCTATTCTTTACACTTTAATTTCCAGTGGTGTGCTGTGGTGTCTAACTCTGCCATCAGTGATGGACAACTGTCCTGGTTCTGGCCAGGATAGAGTTAATATTTACCTGAGCTGGGTGGAGAACTGAAGCTGGTAGCCCCTATGGCTGGGATAGTTAACTAATTAGCTAACAGCTGGGGTTAATTTACCCAAATTAGCCAAAGGGCTATTCCATCCCATCTGACATCATGCTCAGTATATAAGTGAGGAGGGTGCTGAAGGGAGGCTCTCCTAGTTGGAAGAGACTGGATGTAGAGATCTGTTGTGAGCTATTATACTGTATTTGTGTTCCATCACTCTATTGTTTTCTTGTCATTACTGTTAAATTTACTTTTTGTTTAATCTCAACCCGCGTGTTTGGTTTTTTTTTGTTTGTCAAATCTCCTCCTATTCTCTCGGAGAGTGGGGGGAGTGAGAGAGAGACTGCGTAGTCTGGTCCCCGTTGGGGCTGAACTACGACAACAACAAAGGGGTTAAGAGTTTAAACCAACTCAATAAATAAGGTATCCTTCCCTCTCTCTATTTAAAGATTTCCCTCTTTCTGGCAGTGGTAAGTTCTCTGTATATAGTCTTTGGATGTGGAGGAGGAGGGAGTAGGTTGTTTTTAGAAATTTGTCTGGGTCTAAATACCATGTACAAATTTAGAATCAAAGTAGCAATTTGTAGGAAAATGTTTTTCTCTAACAGGCATGGGCCACAGTGCTAGCAGATGTTTCTTTAACTTACTACATCTGACAGCGTGGCTACAGAGCTGGTGCGTGTAGCTTTGCGACACGGTTTGGTAACTGTTTGGGCACATTCTGAGCGTGATTTTGTGAAGCAAGAACATCTGTAGTAGATGGCACCAAAATTACGTATTGCAACTGGATAGCATGTTTAGGGAGCAGTCCCTGTAACATAATGTAAATTAATGTTCTTTTGTCTATTAAAAAAAAACAGGAGAAAGAGACTACTGTTTCACATGCTAAAAGTACTGAGCATCCTGGAGGTCACTGGGTGTCTCTGGCTACTCAGCCTGTAAAAATAAGACCTTTTAAAAAAAAATACTCCTAAAAATAGATTTGGTCTCTGATTCTACCTTCCTGGAAATATATCTTCAAATCTGTTTATAATGTAAACTAAAATTTGCAGGCTACTTGGGGATCAGGATGTAGGATTCTCTACATATTCACTGCTGCTTTTTGACTGGGGTTTTCCTGAGCTTTCTGTGGATCTGTAGGGAGGATGTGGAGATATGCACATTTGTTTAGCCTTTTCTGGATTCCTACTGTCAGAAAACTGGCCATTGCTTGTCCAGGGAGATAGCCTGGTCTCGTCTGTCAGCTTGTATCAATGCATGTCTCTTCCACTCTCAAACTGAGAATCAGTTGTGGGGTTGCTGCTGCCATCACACATACTTTTCTACATTTCAGTACTCAGCTCTCAGCATTCTTAGGCTTGAGAAAAATGCCTCTCACGCTTCTATGTGCTCTCCATCCTCTCCTTGTGAGCATACAAAATGCATCAGAACTGATACTCTTCACTGTAAAGACAAGTTCCTGACTTGAAAGTGAGAACAGTTTTCTGAGCTGTTTAGGTTTCCAAAGGTCTATCACTGAATTAATGGCATACTGGTGTTGGGAAGAACTGGCCATATTAAAAGAGATTATATGTTCTGGCTTTGCTCTATGCTGTCTTTAATTTTCTTTTCCTCCCATTTTCCTTGTGTGTTTTCTTTATGCAGTTGTATTTAAAAATATGTCATTTATTGACTGTTGTTTTGGGGATGCTGCCAGGTATGGCTGTAGGTTTGGGGATTTGTCCAAATCCTAGTAAAGTCAATTGAATGTAATGACTCCACTAGCTCTCAATGGAGATAAATTGAATTCTTTGTAGAGTTTGCAAGGGCTGGCCAAGTTATCGCAGCATTTTAATTTCTGTATGTTTGTGTATAATTCTTGCAAGACAAAGTATTAAAATTTTTAAATCTGAAATTCCTTCTATGGCTTCTTGGTTAAAGATACATAAGATGTCAAGCACAGCATGTTAACATGTTAACAAAAAGCCGTCAGAATTAAAAGTCCAGCCATAGCCAATATAACTCGCTTTCTGCACTACATTTTAACAGTCTTTAATTATGTGATAACATAGCATTTAAAAACAGATATGGCTCACTTACATTTTTTTCGTCAACCACAGGTGATGTGTGACACTGTTCTCTCTACGCTTGACAGTACAAGAAGAGAGTGTGCTTGCCTGTATTACGGATTAAATGAATGTTAGGAAACTATACACCATTTGCATTAGTTATTGTGAATTTAATGCATTGTTAAGGTGTCAAGAGAGTTGGTCGATTCCTGTTGTTGTGAATTAAACAGTGATAATGAGACAACTGCTTAGAGTTAAGTTATTATATTATTTTGCTGACTGATGATTAATATATTACTGAAAAGAAAAAAATGTTTTGCATGCAGAAACACTCATGAGTTTTCATGGCAGCTTCTGGTTTACTAACACTGGCTAAAGACAAATAAATAACAGAAATAATTTCCAAATACAGATCTTACAAGCAATTTCGTATTCTTTTTAGAATACTTTGAAGACAAACTATGTTGTCTTTTTGATTGTACCTTTGTGTTTGAGGATCAGTATAGCTGTAAATACAAGCAATTCTTGAGTAGATAATAGTCAAGCCAAAAGCTTGTATAAGGCTCAATTATTACTATTTTAAAAATCTAATTGAGAAACTGTTAGGTAAACTGCAATCACCTTTAAAGAGTACTGCGCACACAAAGGAAAAAAAAAAAATGTTCAAAGTGAAACTGAAGAGTTATGCCCTGGACTTGTTACTTTCTCCCTTTATTGTGTATTTTTGTAGTTAAGAATCAGATCACGAGAAGCCTTGATTCTTGTCACTTCCACACTGGTGATGGGGAGCATGAAGTACTGTGTTCTCACCCAGATTATTTTTTTAATTGTTACAACATACAGGAATTCTTTGGGACAGAGACTATGCAAAAGTCAGATGAAAAGACTGTCTCTGTTTTAAGGAGATTTATTGAAATATGTATTTTTTAAAAGAAAGATTAATCACACAAGGTGCAGAGCATTACCTGCTCCAGCACCTGGATTCATGTATTGTTCCCTAGAATAACTTGACATTCAAGAGTTTGTTCAGTGCCCGGATGGCCTATATAGAAGAGCATCAGATTTGCTGAATTCTGGAGATCATGGGCTTGCAGCAAGGTATGTCTGATACATCCAGTGAGTCAGAGATATCCAGTCTAACACTTGGTGCATATGCATGGAGTATGGTCTGTCCAGGAAATCCAGGAAACACCTGGCTTGTGCACTACAGAACGTGGCATTGGACTAGAACATCTTGGTCTGCGTATGTGCAGGTACTGTTGGCCAAGATGTCTTGAATCGGAAAGCTCCCACTTTCAGTGGGGACATTCCTGTTTCCACTGTGGTATAATTTCCACGTAGAAAAAGGGGACATCACCAGGGGAACTCCAGATGTGTCATATCCATTATTCAAATTTTTCATGTTCAAATCAAATGAACAGGTGTTGGCTCTCGAAGCAGTCTCAGTGAAATTATTATAGCAAATTTTTTTTCCTAATATTTGTAGATACTTGAGTATGTCAATCAGAGCGAGTGTTGCTCATCAGCAAAAATGTATATGGTGTTGAGTAGTATTACTGGAAGTGGAAACCTAAAAATATTCCTCACTTGATCTAAAAGGCAAACTGTAGTTCTGTGTTTTAGCACATATTTAAATATACTGTTTCTTCTCTTTTTATTTCTTTCTTACCAGGACTGCTGTCTTAGATCTTAGGTTTGGAAGCTACAGTACAGAGCATGGTCTCATTCATATGGCTAGAATTGCACAGAGGTACAGAAATCTGCCTCTATGAAATAACATGCAGATCAAGGCTTTAGAGAGGGAGGAAATCACTAGGTCTGCTGATATCAATGGAAACTGAGAATTAAACTCTAGGTAGGAAGCTAGAGTAGTGCCAGTACAAAATTTGCAAATAATTACAATATTAACAAATAGTACTGCTAGCAGCAGTCTTTGCTAAAATACATTATTAACAATAAAATAAAAAAGAATAGTACATTCTGAGGCTCCTAAACTGACAAAATTAGGATATAACATATATTTCCTTTTGAAACAATGTATTACACCAGTTTAATACCTACTCCAAAATATGAAATTAAAAAGCTGTAATAGTTAAGAGACACCGATTTAAAAATAATGTTGTTCTCTGAAAAATATATAATTATTATAGGTATTGAGTACTCTATTTGAGAACTACGTGAAAAACAATTCTTTGGTTTTGGATGGATTTCAACAGCGTTCAGACATACGTAATGTGAGTGTGCACCACGTTTCATTGTTTCCTTGTGCTGCCAAATCATTTTCCTTCCTTGTTTCCTCAAGGCTTTACAGATCAACAGAGGATGGAAAAACTACTAACAGTGACAGACAAATTTTTGCAAAATCTTAAAAATTGACAGACACTCAGAGGAAACTACATTGTCTGAAGAAACTACTTAACCTTTTCAGGTGAATATATCTTAAAGTATCTTAAGAAACCACTCTTTCTGTGCTGTGATGCGTGCTGAAATAGGCATAGCTAAATGCTGTGCAGCTGCTGTGGCATGTGCCAAAGTTTAGACTGATTGAAGCAAAGCTTAGACGCTATCTTTAGCATACTGATGAGTGATACTATCCCAAGTGTGCGCTTGGTCTTTTTACCTGATGTGCTGCTCCTGAAAAATCTGATGCTATTATGTAAAACAAAATACCTAGTATCAACAAGCACTGCTTTGTTCTCTACTTGAACTATGCTGATTTTAATTAACAGTCTGAATATTTCAAAAAGTGTTGCTTTCTGACCCTTTGCATGTTGAATTGTTGGGAAATAATTTGTTTGTTTTTAGCACTGCTTGGCACCAATTTCATGCTTTTCAATTGTATGCCATTACAAAGTACATCTTCTTTCATTTTCTGTTGTTCTGACATCATCAAATTCTAGTCACTACCCCATTCTGCAGTGCTCTTGTTGCTAAGAGCCTGGACTCGCACAAGGCAAAAGGAAATATGTGCATGTGAAGAAAAGAGCCTGGTATTATTTCAAGCTTCCTCCTGCTGTTTCTGGTGTGCTCCAGCTCGGAGATTAGGGAACCGAGAAGTCATATTAATCCTGGAGCTCTCTGGTTTAAGCCTTTAGGAATGAAATGCTTTCTAGACCCTCAGTTTGCTGATCCCAAAGATGCACCCAGGTGCAGCTTTGTTTACTAAAGAGCCAAGGACACATTTAACAAAGCTGCAGTACTGCCTCTGTTATAGTCCTTTGTGCAGGCACACTGGAGGAAAGAAAATGCATGGAGGAATGTGAGGTGAACAGTGAAGGAAGCCAGGGCAGAATGACTGTGGGAAGAAAAAAATGTGACAGAAAAGGAAAAGGTGATAAGAAAATAGAGGATAAAACAGGAGAGGGGAAAAAGAGGAGAGAGAATGATCTGGAAAAGAAAAAAGAGATGGCATTCCTGTGAGTTCTGTGGATCATATTCAGCACATCTGTCTTAATGTGGTTTGATGTTTTGTCATAATGCTGACATGGTGCATTGGTGTAGCAGTTTGTAATGCAGCATAACAAACTCACAATCTGCTGTTTTACAGGTCTTCAATAGCTTCTGGATGGTTATATTCAGGACAATAATACCAATAGAGAGGGTAAAGCTGTGGGTGAGGTGTAACTAGGTGAAAGACGCAGCACGTGATGAGACATAAACAGAGAAGAAAAGGCAGAAAAAACCGGAAGAAAACTGAAGAAGGGAGGCTGAGATACAGAAGAGGTTAGTGATCAGAAAGCTTTCCAGAAGCAAGCCTTTGTTTCATTACTGAGACTAAGAACTACTGGCAGAAATGCTGTTTCAAATGGGGAGGTGACAGGAGCTATGAAAGCTAAAGTAACCCATCTAAGATGAAAAAGGGAGGATATGTTTAGAGGAAGTAAACTAAAGCAGGGGAAAATGAAGGTATTGTTTAGTACGCTGCTACCTAAAAGTGTGACAGGGAACATTACAGTGACCCATGCTGGAAAGGTAAGAAAGACCCACATTCTGTAGCACTAAGTCTGAGTAGGTGTAACACAGTGTGCATCAACACTCAGAATGTTTGGGAAATGAAGGTAACACTTTTCCTTCAGGGAAGCATACAGCTCAGCAGCTGTTAACTGGGTACATGCAGGGTGTTTTGAAAAACAAAACAAAACAAAAAACAACACAACAAAGCGTGCAGATTCACTCTGTTTTTTCTATGCAAGTTTTTTTTTTTTGGAGGGAAGATATTTTATATAAATGGAATCTTTTTCCCTTTTCCATTCATAATTTTCCTGCTATTTTTAATCTTTTTTTTTTGGCTAAGACCAAATTCATATCCTTTCTTTTCAGTCTTGGGCTTTCTGAATGAAACACTGCAATATTAGCTGCCTACAGTTACTGTGATTGGGCTCCATGGGTGGCCTGAGAAATTTTCAGACAATGGAGCTGGTTCTTTTCTCACTCACACCAGTGTAACTCATTGGCTTCAGTGGAGTTGCTCTTGATTCACAGTGTTGTGAAAGGAGAATTGTGCTTGCTCTTTCATATGTGCTTTCATCTCCGTGATATTTTTGCTTACATGTATAATTGATTTTCTGGGAATATCTACTGCTGCTGAAAGGTAGACCTAGGAACTTCCTAACAGGGAAATAAATTTAAGCATTTTTTAGGTCACTGAGTTCAATCCACTGCTGCTACACCACCATGTTATATAATTTCTTTCATAAACTGGTCAGACTTGAAACATTCATTAAGATTCTATTCTTACTGCAATTGGTAAATTCAGACAGAAAGGTTAGTTACGTCCTGTGTAAGTTCAAAACGACAACTGAATTAATTTTCAAATTCTCTAGAAGTATTTTCCTTTCTCACATATGCCTCAGTTTCAGTACAGCAACCATGACAAAGGCTTCATTCTTGGCAGAGGTAGCCTCAGCTCTGAGAAACCACAGTTCTGAAATTACAGGCATTCTTAGGAAAGGGTACTGTGTAGTTTTCTATTCATGGTCACATCCCTCTCACACATTTTAGTGAGAGTTACAAGCGGTCATCTGACAACAAATTTTTACCATACCTGAAGTGCCACCCTGAAAGTCAATTATAGGAGAAGGGTATGGAACAAGTGTGCACAACTTGGCTGAGGATGGATTACTGCAGACTTCAATTTACTTATGCTAGGCTACCTTCTCTTTGCCACCCTGTCTTAGTAGAACCCCTCTGTTTCAGCGGAATTTGTTCCTTATTTATGGTATTCCTGGGCCTGATTGGCATGAAGCTGAAAATCATCATATAACCAAGAAGTTTAATTCTAGTTAAAGCATAGATGAAAGGCAGAGCCCAATTTTTCTCTTACGTAGTGTAAATACAATGATTCAGCGGAAGCCAACAGAATTATGCTCTTACCTCTGCATGCTTCTGTGATACCTTCATGTCCTCCCTACCTTCCCTATAGTCTTTCAGCATATGTGCGCTCCATCAACATAGAATATAATTTTATTTTTCACCCTGTGTTCCTAAATCTCTGTTCTGCACCTCACTTTAGCAAGCCTATTCCCTGTACTTCCCTTCCCTGCTGAAAATTAGTTTCAGAAGTTGCATTTGTTCTTGGGGGACTTCTTGACAGTTACCATTTCATGGTGGCAACTTTGGTTTGCAGCTGCTGGAAAATGGTGGCTGCACAGCACAAGGGAGTGAGGAAGAAGTATATTTGTTGTGAAAGCCAAACTGTGGTCACTGTATAGGAACCAGTTGGCTGTGATACTCCTCTGGTGACTATCCCACTGTTTGGCTACTGTATTTCTGATGCAGAAATAGGTGCACAAGTTGCATCATGTAAGTACAGTAAGTCACATACTTTTAGGACTTACTGGGAATGCTCAAAGTAATTGTGTAGTAAGTTCACGCAATGCTTTATAGGAGTGGCAGAGTACTCTTGGTTTTGTTGGAATTCCTTTGCACATGCAGTAGAAGCCTAGTGTCTTTGGGATTGCTGCACATGGGACATCCAGGGTGAGGCTGCTGCGCATATGCAGTAACATCCAACCTGATGAGATTAATAATCTCAACAATACCAACAATCCCAGATATACAGGCAGTTCTCAAAATCTTACTGGAGAACACTTCTGGTTGGAAAAGAGGATAGACAACCAATCTAAGGCAACCTGGACTTACGGCAGCCATATCTAATCATGTCTATAGGCCTCCCTTCTACTGCAATGACTTCATATCCCCATAGCCAGTTCTCTTTTATTTGCAAATCCTCTTTATCAAAAATCTGAGCTATCCTGCATGGAAAGCAATTTCCAGCCAGGTGTCCTCAGCACATCACCATTCTCAGCTTTATAGGCAACAGCGCTCAACCCAGCTTGTTGTTGGGCTGTTGAAAGATGGCACTGCCTCTGGTCATGATCTGCTGTGTGCTTGACAACATGTTGATCATGGGCCAAAGAGAGAGCAGTGAGGCAGGTCAAACTAGTTTCTTTCACCCACGCAGCACACCGGGCTGAAGGAATTGTTCGGTAGGCTATGTGCTACATAAGCCTGATAGAGAGGTTTGGAGAGAGTGTGGTTTGTCTTCTGCTAGGTGCTTCTTAACCTTTAAGTGCATAATAGTGATGGGTTATTTGAGGCTTAGAGGTCTAATAAGTGGTCTCTGGCAGAGTTATCTCTTCAGTGTAAGACATTACCAGTCTCAACTGTCTGCTTTACCCTGCTGCTGGGTATTACCGCATTCTTGTGGTGGAGACTCCAGGTCACAGGTTGGTGCATTAGAAAACTACCTGCTTTCATTGTTGTACCCTACTAGAATGATCATGACTTCAGGCAGTTGGAGAAATAACGTCTTGAAATACGGCAGCTAAATCTGCCAGAGCTTCTGTTCAGACCCTTTGGTTCTTAACCATGGATGGTAAGAGTCCTTGCCTGTGCCTGCAGGCCTGAGGACAACCATTCCTGCCTTCGCTGCCACTGCAGATCCTCTGTCACTCCAGAGGTCTGCTGCTTGTCCTTATGGAAGACTGTTGTCGTAGCTGTTACAACTTAAGATGGCAAGGAGAATGTATAAAGAAACTTCAAAGTCAGTGATACTGGATTAAGCAAAATGTGAGGACTGTTCTTTGGAAGGTGAATTATTGAAGAAAAAATTATCTTACAGTTTTTATAGTTTGTCATCCTGAAAGTGGTTTATGATTCCACCATCCAGTTCTTGGGTTTTAGTGCCTGTTCTGTTTTACTAAAAGCTGTAGGCACAATAGAAAATAGGTTGAAATCGTCCTTTATATGAGGAATGAAATTATATGACATCAGAGTAAAAGATGAGGTTTTTGTCTCAATTTCACTAAGGAATCGTATTGATATGATATTGCTCTCTTTATTTGTCCATCTGTTTGTTTCTGGAATGTTTGCAGACTGGAAGCAGGAATGGGGTTCCCTCCTTCACTCAGCTGAGAATGTCTTGTGAAATTTTGTTAACAAAAATCAGTTTAAAAGCTGGTCAACCATAAGACTCAAGTCCATAGGAGGTCAAACTTCAAGAGTTCCGATGTTTACGCAAACACTTATCTGGCAGTTGATTTCTGGTCAGCAATGGATTAAGCTGAGATGGCTTCAAACAGCTACAGATGCTGGCGGTGCGCCCTGCCCACCTCCCACAGGTTACCGTTTCTACAGCAGGGATGGCTCAATGCCTCATTAATCAGTACCCGAGTTTCTGCGTTTCGCAGATCAGTGTACTGAGGCAAGCCAATACCAGTTTCTGCTCAGGCTTAAGCCGTAGCACTCCTGCCGTGGGAGACATCTTGCAAGAGAGATTAGCGTACACAGTTGGGGTAGATGATTTCTTTGTCAGCCACGGCTTAATCTGGTGCAAGATATCTTTGAATACCTTCAACATTATGCTGTTTGAGAGAGGAGAATTTTAAAATCATTGATGTGAAAGATCAGGAATCTTCAATGGAAATGGAATGTTGAGGTGGTTCAGGATGCGCGTGATAGTAGAAGCACGCCAAAAGGAACTGAGTCCTGACCATGACACTTTCCAGTTGGTAAAAAACTAAGCCCATTCATTATAATAATATTTAATTTTGTCAACGTAATTTTGCTTCTCTTTGATTTTTCAGTACTATACAACAGTTAAAAATGTAAAATGAAAAATAATTTGACAAAAATCACAGCATTTACTTTAAAAAAGAGCAAGTGTCAGTCGCTGTTCTCCGTGTGAGGGGCGCGTTACCTATGCCCCTGCCCAGGGCTATCAAGGGGCACGGACAGTACCGTCAGCGTTTCCCCTGTGACGTGTTTTAGAGGAGGGGCAGGGCAGTGACTAACGTGCTGTCGGAGGGTGAGATGCTGAACCGCACAGGAATTTGTCCTCCCCCTGCACGCGGGCCGTCCTCAGCTCCGTGCTTTTAGCAGCACGCGGGGACCCAGGAGCCCACCGTGGCGCACAGGCACCGGCTCTGGCTGCTGCGGTACCGGGAGGCTGGCCGGCCGCGCCCCCCCCCCCCCCCCCCCGCCGTGCCGCGCTGTCTGCACAGGCGGTCGCTTCTTTGCCCTGTTACGGCGGCTGTGCTGGGAGCCGTGCTGAGGCGGGGTTTAAGGACGGTCGCGGGTGATTTAGTCCGTTCAGGGAACGCCGCTGGCGTGCGGCCGCCCACCCAGCCCTCGTTCCGCGTGCCGCACCGGCGCCTCAGAGCCCGCGGGGCTGGGGGAGCCGCCGGCGAGGGGCGGGCGGGCGGGAGGGGCCGGGGGAAGCCGCCCTCCCTCGCAGGCGGCGAGCAGAGCCCGGCGGCAGGTGGCGGCGGCGGCTCGGCCCCTTTAAGGCTACGCCTGCCGTAACCCGATCCCGCCGCCGCAGCCCGAGCCCCCGCCGCCACCGGCGGAGCATCCTGCGCCCGGGAGGGGCTGTCCCGGGGAGGCATGGCGGAGGCGGTGTCGCGGCCCCGGTAGCCCCGCTCTCAGGTGCCGCGGGCGAGGGGGAAGGGAGGAAGGGAGGGGGCCGCAGAACTGACAGGGTGCTGAGGGGCCGGGGCTGGCGGGGCAGGGGCGGTACAGCCCCTTCCCCCGCCCCCGCGGGGCTGTGCGGGGCGGCCCTTTCCCTCCTTCCCTCCCTCCCTCAGCGACGGCCCGCTCGCGCGGGCCGCGGGCCGCAGCTGGGGGAGGTGGTGGCCACTCTGACAGCGCAAAGTGGAGCGGCTGTCCCCCTCCTCCCGCCGCCCCGGCAGCGGGTGAGCGCGGCGGCTTCCGTCCGTCCGTCCGGGGCCACCCGCCGCGGGCGGGCACGGCGGGCAGCTCGGCTGACAGGGAAAGCCAGGTAACGCCCGGGTCGGCAGTTACAGTGAGCCCGCTGGGGTCCCGCCGCGCCCCGGCGGCTTCCTACCCCCCCCCCCCCCCCAAGTTCCCCTCCCTGTTGCTTTCCGACTGCAAAGTTCTTGCAGGGTTTGGGGAGATCGATGAAGGAAAGGATCCCGCAGCGCGCAGCTCGCCCTGTTTACCCTGCCGCTGTAAGCAGCGTGCCTAATCTGCTACCTGCTTGCGTGTTTCACGAGCTGAAAGCAAAGCGAGTTTGGGGTGTGACTAGCCTTACAGAGAAGGGAATGGCTTAAGCTGCGAGTAGCTCGAATTTTGTTGTGTGTCTGCTTAATGCTGCTTACTGAGCTGAGGAGGGTACCAAACGCAGTACGTCTGTCTCGTTGGAGCGGTAGAAACTGCCATTCAGAACCAGCTCCAGCACTGCAGATGTTTTATTACAAGGCTGATTATGAAATGTGCAAACAGTCAGTAGTCCAACATTGCTCTTTGCAAATTAGCCCGGCTAGTTTTACAATGATCGGATTTGGCTTTCAGTTTTAACTAGATCAGGAGAGCACAGGGCTGAACGGGATGTCCTGGTATCACTAGCAGCTTCAGGCTGTAATCTTGTTTGGAAATTGATCCTACTAATCTTGAATCCAGCCTTGAAGAAAGTAAGGGCTGTGGGCCTTACACCTTTCTCTGCACCTCCTTACTGCAATACAGTACAGTTGCATTTCTTATTTTTATGATGTGAAAAATTGATGTGGAAACAGTGAAACAAGAACATAAATGCTAAATGCCATTGATGGTATGACACTTGGTAACTCTTCTGCTCTTTATTGTCTTTCAGCTAAGTGCTTACTTGTTTCTAGCAGAAGTTCATAATGGTTTCATGTTGGGGGTGAATGAATCTTGAGTTTTAATATTGTTGGATTTTTTCTTCTAATTTCAAGTAGAAACACAATTGTAGGAAAACCACAGCATGATAATAGCAGATGAAAGGAGTGTACTTCCAGCTCTTAGTGAGTGTGATTGAAAAGCTATGTTATTAGATTTTTCAAAATTACTGGAGTCAATACAGCAGTTTGATACTGTGCTAGACATGTGTAACCAATACTTTGCTGAAAATTGTTAGTTTCAAGTGTTTGCTGATACTTATTTACCTAAAGACTATATTGAAAAGCTGCAAGAGTGAAGTTCTGATAATTTGTGATTATTGTCTAACTGAATGGTTGAGACAGTAATTTTGGGTGAGCCAGGAAAAGTCCACAGCTAGAACAATGATGGTGAAGAGGCAGCCTGGATGTAGTACTTTTTTTTTCCTGAATTACAAAGCAGTAACACTAAACCTCCTTCCCTACTCATCCTTCCACTAACTCAAAAACCGTATCAGCTGACTGAATGGTAATCAATGACTATGCAGTCTGGAGGATAAAGTGTCTGCTCATATATAATCCATGAAGTTCTGTATCTTGATCAGACTTTGCTGGACAGCTATACGAACAGACTGGGGCAGAAAAACAGTGTAGCTGAAGCCGCTTTTGACTTACTAGCTTTGGCCATTGTCCTCAGGGCAAAGAAATAATATATAATCAGAACCTTATTATGTTTCTTTTAAGTTATAAGCTTTGGCTCAACAGCATGAATGTTGTTTTCTTCTGCATAAAAAGAAACTTTGGTAGACAACAGTTAATTTTCATGTTAAACAGGATATAGTTGAAAACTTAGAGATATGAGAGAATGTTTATAGCTGAACTATTCTTCCATCTCACATAGAACACTGTATTTACACCTGGTCCTTGAATTAAAAGACAGCACTCTTAATTTGCCTGAGTAAAACATGAAATTATTCCTGGCCTTGGTGCTTAATGTACTTAAGCAGCATCTTGATAGGCATATATGAAATCACCTTCTGAAATCAGTCTTGCAAAACCCTTATGAGTATCTGTGAGACCAACCACAGAGGCTGAGTGACAAGTTTTTTCTCTGCTGCCATCATACCTTTCTCCCTTGCTGGCATCATGGTTCTGTACTTGCTGCTAGAACTGCTGAGAAGTGTAGGTACACACTACTTCTGAAAGTCAGATGGTGCACTTTCCACGCAACTGATTTTTCTTAAAATGAATTCCCTGTACAGGC
This sequence comes from Chlamydotis macqueenii, assembly GCF_036417535.1. Classification (NCBI taxonomy): domain Eukaryota; kingdom Metazoa; phylum Chordata; class Aves; order Otidiformes; family Otididae; genus Chlamydotis; species Chlamydotis macqueenii. The sequence continues at coordinate 18,935,511 of NC_141563.1, read as the reverse complement.
TCCTTAGAAGAAAGGTTAGCTCTTCTAATTATTTTCTTGCAAGGGATGGTTGGGAGGTTTTTTTGTTTAATTCCGTAACCTCCTGTACTAAAATGAACACCTGTCACACACTGAAACATTACCTATCTAATAAAATCATCTGGTACTAAGGAGACAAAACAAAACATGGATTTCTTTTGTCCAAGAGATTGTCAATGTCTTTGAAACTCAGAGGTACTAGTTATAGTCATCGCAGGTGAATAAAATTGGTAGCATCATGAGAATAGCTATATTGTAGTCAAAAGGATGAAGTAGGTGTGATTGATGTTCAGTGGTTTTGCTGTTTTTCTTAAGAGAAATGTCTTCAACATGCATTTTAGCTTCTTTCACGTACTTTAGGAATTAAACCAACTGATTTCTTTTTTTCCTTACGTGGTCCAAGGGAGGCTTGATTACTGCAAATGAGATGATGTAATAACAACGGTTTTGGCCCCAGGAGTAGAATCTGGAATGGGCACCATACAATGCTTATCAGTGAGTTTAAACTGGAAGATATAAAATTGAATTGATTGTTTTATTCCTTCAAATGGAAAAGTTTTAGAAAATCAGGCTTAACACATGTTGTCTCTAGTACTTTACACTGTGTAAGAAGTGCATAAAATTTGATCTGTATTTTGTTTCTTGGTCAGTGGAGGCAAATGGAGAAGTATGCGGAGAGCAGTGTAAAAAGTACATGGAGAATACTGAATACTCAGGATAGTATTTGAAACTGGAAGTTTTAATAGACTAACATTAAAAAGTATGCGAGACTAGTACACTGCTGAACCAGAACAGGTCATCAGATAAACAACTGGAATGAACCAGAGTTTGTTGCAATGCACTGCAGTGTGTGTACATTAAAATTTTAGTCTGCAGTAAAAATGTGCGTATGAACTGAATCTCCTGATCCCCTCTGCTCAGCGCCCTTTGGTTTGCGTTGCGTAGCTGTCCCAGAGCAGGCAAGCCAGATTCCTTTTGGGTTAAACTGAGCAGGAAGATAGGTTGTATTTGATGTGCTCTTCTGGCCTAACAGCTGCGGAGTTCCTAGGACAGGATTACGGCTAGTCTGGAGGAAACACTTGAAATCCATTTCATACGGATGCAGGTTTCACTCAGCAAATCTGCTTTTTTTTTGTCCTGCATTCTGCTTATACAGCTGTAGCTTTTACTGTGAGTACTAGTCAGAGGAAGTTTCCAGATAATTAACTTTCTTTTTTTTACTCTATAATTCTGGAGCAGGGGGTAGGGAAGATAAGAAAGAGGAGAAGGGAAAAAAAGTCTGAGATCATTGAACCTTCTGCTTCTACATCTTTGAAGACAATGAATGTTTTCCTGATCTCTGTGTAATACACCCTTTGTTAAACTTCTAAGTTTAAATGCAAACCATGTTTCAATATACTCATCATTTACACTACCAAGTGAGAATATTATATTTAATTTTTTTTTAAGTTATTAACTGGTGGACTTTTCTTTCTATTCTTTTTTTTTCTCCCTGAAGTTCAAGTTTCTTTCTATCTGCAATGCAGATACAATTTAAAAAATCTAAGGCGTGTTCCCTCATTCTATAATGCATGTGAACTAAAGGTGGACATAAGTGTATTATATAATTGTATCAGTTTTTGCTGACCATTAGGTTGCTACAGTGACGTCAAATTATGGTTGCCTCGAAGTCTTCATTTTATTTTTAGATATTTTCTTCAGTAAAACTAAAGTAAGTGATAGCAGTTATTTAAATGACTATTAAAATAATGATTTAAATATTTTATATGAAGCCATTTGGCTTTTTTCCCTTTTCTCTTCAACTTAATACAAATTGACTTTTTATGAGTTTATATGCCAAGACTGGCAAAGGTTACAAAACACTTCACAACACCGTCAAACTGGAGATGTACGTCAGAAGTTTGTGGCTTCTGGGGAAGTATCATTCTGCCTTGCACAATACTGTCGACTCAGGAGAAATGACTGACATTTATGTTTGGAATGATTTAGCTATTTTTTTGTACCTCATGAAATAGCTAAACATCCAGCATCTGAAAAGTGCATTAGCTCTGATGATAAGAAGCTTTTCAGTGTGCTCTGAAATTGTGTGAAGTTTAGACTTTCACTTGAAGAAGAGAAAAGCTCAGAAACGGTGTCCTGCATGCTGTTACAAAGTGAGCCCTCAACTGTGAACAAAGTGCAAATTCAGAACTACTGTGTCTGTAAAGTATACAAACATAAGGCTGCAGTGGGGCTATTACTTCCTGAGGCTGACCTGAAAATCTCTCTCCTACACTTCTCTGATTTCATTGTTGGTTTTTAAAATCCCATCAACAGCAGTCAATCTGGTAAGAATGAAATGAGTTTTAATTTTGGAGCTTGTTGGGACAGGAGTGGAGGCTTCTGAGCCTGTGTTTGCTGTAGTCCTCCCTGCCTTTTCCATTTAGATAAAATACAGGTGACTTCAGGCAATGAAAATGTGTAGTATGCAAATGTCAAAAAATCCCAACACCAAAATGCAACTTTTTATATTAGAAGTTTGGGGATACTTTATACTGCTAAGGCTTAAGTAGAAATGCTGAACAGGATGAAACTTTTAGTGACTAATATTTCTCGTGATAAGTTAGCTCTCAAAAATACTTTCAGTGACTGCTTAAAATAGTTAAATGGAGAATTAACTGAAATTACCTTCTGCTTCTCTTCACAGGCTGAAGAACAATGGCTTCCTTCAGCAACCTGACTATTTGCCTTGCTGTTGCCAGTTTTACTGTATTTCAGCTCCTGTTCCATGTTTTAAGTTCTTGGGTGTCAACACGAATAACACCTGGTTTTAACAATCTCAGCCAAAAAAGGAAGATTGAATGGAATTCAAGGTAGAGTGTTCAAAACAAACTACAGCTAATGACCTACTTGAAATTGCCAACATCTGAGCTATCTGTGTGTGTACGTATAAAACTGCAGAAAACCTTGTTAAATATCTGTAAAGATTAGAGGGACCGCTCTAGGCACTTGACAAATGCTGAATGTAACATGCTGAGGCCTCTTCTTGAACACATAGCATTACAAACACTTGTACATTAAACACTTTGTTAGACAGTGATGCCCAAGTGAAAGTCAGTGACTGGTGAGGGGTGATAAGCTGAAGTGGATTAATTGTAAATGGCTTCTCTGTGACACATCTAGTAAAGAGAAGAGGTACAAAATTCCCTTCCCCCAAACGTACATGAAAATCAAAACTATTGCAATTTATTCCATGATCTAAATACTAGTGTATGTCTGGTCATGCTTTTGGGTGCAAAGCAAATTTCTCTCTGTTCTCCCAGTGCTACTACACTGCAACTTGTTTTATAAGAGTTACGGTTTTCCAAGAAATTTGATGAATCTTTGGTGTAGTATTGGAGTGAGGCAGGGTTAGACAGGTACATCTGTATGTGGGTGAGGAAGGAGACCGCAAGAAGCGGAAGGGGAAGCTATGACAAACACAGGGAGTGTTCAGGAAGGAGTTGTGGAAATTCAGTTCAAAAACCTTCCTCACTCCCTTTCCATTTCTGCAGTTCTGTCACTGGCATGGACCTACCAGCATTAGACTTGTCTCCTCAGACAGAGCACTGTTAGAAACTTGTTCACCCCTGTGACTCTTGCCTGAGCACTTTCTTCTCTTTTAAGCCATAAAGAGGAGTATAGGGTAGTAATTGCAAATGGGATGATCACTGAGGTTTTATTTGCAATATACTACTCTGAAAGGGTATATATAGTACACAAGCTTCTCCGGTTGAAATTAATAGATGCAGTATAACTGTATGCTTGAGTAGCCTATTACAACTTTAAAATATTTGGAAGATGTTTCTCAAATTTGAAGCTCAAAAATGTGTACTGTATGGCTGTCACTGCACTCAAAAAATGCATTAGTCATATCACTGTTCCTCCTCAGTGCTGTTTAAAGGCAATATCAGGTGGATACTTGTTTCCATTGTCCTAGGCAGCATTAGCAACTCAAATAGTCTTGCCCTTCCATTTGGCAAATGTCCACCTGCAGTGTTCTTAAAGGCACCATCTTAACTTCAGTTCGATCTTTGAATAATCACTTATCTACGAGAACAACTTTGTAGGAGGCCAGTTCATGGTATCGCTGGAGCTTAGGTTTATCTCTATGTTACAATCAACAATAGAGGCAGATAGGGCAACTAAACTAAAGTGTTAACCATTTTGGAGCTGAACTTTTGTCTCTAAGCCACATCAAGTGATCCTTGAATTGCATAATAGGCTTTCTGAGAATTTATCCCATCCCTGGTAGTGCTATGCTAAGTTGTGGTGCTTTGCATAATAATATATGAATTGTTTCATGCATCGCAAGTGTGCTGAAAATAAGCTTCTCTGTAATCTCTGGGCTACTTTGTAGTAAGGCATTTAACTACACGAGTTGATACAGCACTCCAGGCTGTGTCCTTTTCTAATTCTTTCCACATTTTTTCTTGGGGTTGGTAACAGGATGTAGATGTAAGCACACAGGTGAGTCGTGGTCCAGTGCCACATCCAGTTCTGGAGTTAGAAGGCATGAAACACATAAGTATCATTCATCAACAGCTTGTTGATGCTATACCTGAGGAGCGCATGAAGTGTAAGAAAGGCGAACTGTGCTCGTGTTTCTACAAAGACTGTTAACTCTGCTAACTGAACACAGTGTCTTGTCAAACTGCCTCATCACTCCAGTGCTTAACCAAAATGAAAAGACACCCCAAGGGAGTATCTTGTGTGTTCAGGGAGTTTAGATAGACATATATGTACTCTGCAGGCAGCTGTGCAGGTAGAGAAAGTTACTATCTCCCAGTCAAATGAGTTGGATTAACTTAAATGATTTAAAATTAGATGGTTGTTACTTTGTCCTATATTGAGCTGGCGTAGGGAGTGCTCACGCAAATGGTTCTGTTGGCAGTCCTGAAGGAAACTGGCACAGAGGATGGTTATGCATTTTTATCAGCTCAGCTGGGTCTGGAAGAGGGCATGTGCCTGGGATGAGCTGTAGCATTGGAAATACATTGTTACAGTTTGGAGGGTTTTGTAATCAAGCATTTGAGCTGCAGCTCTGGAGTGTTTTGCATGCTATTAATTTGTTTATTCTGACCTTCCAAGAATTAAGAATCAATGAAGTAATTCCTTCTGGAATCTCAAGTATGCAGATACTCAAATTGAGTTAAAAACTATACTTCAACACAGATGCAGTACAGCTCTTTAATTTGTTGTATAACTTTCCTGTCTCCTCTTCTATAATACATGTTTGTACTGCTATTAAGCAGTGGTGAAAATGTATATATTCAATAATAAAGGAACAAGTATGCAACTTATCAGTGCAACTTTTTTCTTTGCAGTTTAATGTGGAGTTAAAAGAACAAGCTTTGACAGTAACTTCAAGGAAATGTATGAAGCTTGATAGCTTGACCTAGATTCCATATTAAAATGGAGCGTTGCACTATTTTCCTTCTTCTGTCCCCTCTTCTGCGGAGAAAATTCTAAGTCCAAGCACTCTGCTTGTGTATAGCTTGTATTCTAAATACGAAGGTTTGGATAAACAGCCACTCCCAGGACAAACTGCAACTGTAAACTATATATAAACTATATTCTAGGACAAATTTTACTTCTTTCAGCATTGGCCTCTCCTGAAGTTCAAAAATCACAGGCATTTCTCAAACACTAATATTATATGCCGTGCTTTGTTTTAAAAAGGAAGCCAAGTTCCTAGCTATCTGTTAAATCTGTGTTGCAAGAGTAGACGTTTTACTTAAACTATTAATTATTATTGAAATTCTGAAAACTAATTTTTTTTTCTTTGTTAAAAAAAAGGAGAAAAACCCAGCAGCCTGTGCTATAGTGGTTAGTAAATGTTCTCATCAAGCTTGTTACATTTGATATTCAAATTATATTAATTTCCATTCATTTTTTGGAGCACTATTGAAAAAACTGCTGAAAATAGCATGATGACATTCTTTAAACAAATTGTAAATAGAGACTTATTTTATGAAAAGTTACAGAATCTTCTAATGCCAATATATGATAATATAACTTGTGCAAACAGACTAGGGATTATAACTGACTATTTCTTTCTGAAGTCTTCCATTGGAAGTAAGATGTTTTCTTCAAATCTTGCATGGTAGAGTTTAGACTCCTGAGAGGGACATCTGCACATTTAAAACGTTAATAACTTCCAAGTACATTTAGTCAGTATATACAAAGACAACACTGATAACTAACGGCATCTATACATTTGTGTGCACATTGTTAATGTTGTGAATACGGTGCAAAGGTGTTTCTTATTACACAGCATCAGACTTGGAATTCTCATCTTTCAGACAGTATCTACGATTCAGTAGAGCTATTTTGGCACTTTTTTTTTTTTTTTTTTTTTTTTTTCCCTGCCTAGTCACCTTTCAAAAAGTGGGAAAGCAGACAGTAGCTACACAGTATTAGATGCAGTTTATAGCAGTGTTAAACCCATGGCCAGAGGAACAAGGTTAGACGTTTTGGACCCATGCCCATTGCATTGTTCTACCTTCCAAGAATACATGTAGACTCAAAAGGGCAGGAATGGCCCTGGCCTGCACGCTGGCAGAAACCCTGCCGAGGCCTCTGTAAATAGGTAATTCTCTTCAAGTGCTTGTTAACATGCAGAGTTTATCTACAGTGTGTGTGCAGCCTGCATACTTGAGACTGGCGTCTTTGGAATAAAGTGTTTAGTACCCAAAGGTGGACAAGGAAACTCTGATTACTGTGATTTTATATAGAACAAGAGGAGTATAAAATAAGGTGAAGCTGTGAACTGCTGCTTCATACGAACCTGTAGCTGTTATAACTCAGATAGGCAGCTACAACCTTTTGTTATACAAGTTTTCTCTTTGAAAAACAGAATCTACTTCAAATACACTAGGAATTCTTTCTGAAACTTTCCTCAATAGGATTTTTTTTTTTTTCATTTAATACCCCTCTTTCCAAAACTTGAACTTGCAGCTTTATTACGGGTCATCTATTAATTTGGTACATGAAAGGAGAAACCTGCTGCTGCAGGACTCATGGGCCAATCTGAATATGAAATGCATACAGATTTTACAGCAAATGGGGCAATACAGTAAGTATTTGTTAGAGAACTGGATGTCATATTGTCTTTAAGGATTCATTAATATATGGGATAATTGGAGGAAAATGTAGATCTCTGTTACTTTGAGACCCTACTTTCTATTAAACACCTTCCCCCACTCCAGTCTAATAGGTTCCTTTTTTTTTTGAGTGTTTTTCCCAACTGTAATTGTATAAGTGGTTGGATGTAGTGTAAGGAAGAGATGATTGTCTTCCACAGAGGTATCTGGATGCAGCTGAGAATATCTTTGGAAACATCCCAACTTAAGCACAGTATAGAAAGTTGTGAACGGCAGTACCTCCCGGTGACTGTGCTCTCTTTTTCAGGACAGTGTCCACATTCCATGCCTTGGTGGTTGGTGGGTTTTGCCTATATATTTTGTTGTATGATGACGCTGTTAATGCTGACCGTCTCTGGTAAGACATGTTACTTATATGTTTATGCATTAAAATAACAGAATTGAGAAGGAAAAAGATAATTCTGCAATGTATTAATTACATAATCATTGTTTAATTTCCCATTAAAATATGCAGTTGAGATGTATCCATTTTTATGTCTGTGCTATTTGATAATTCCAAATTATTTTGCCAGTATTAATGTCTTAGTGCATTGTGTCTCTGTGAAATGGAATAGATAAAATACAAGCAATTGATTTGAAACAGCATATTAAATTACTGAAGCATAGGACCAAGAGTGTAACTGTAAGTCAGCGTGACTGAAACAGTGCTGTTTACTGTAAAAATTTTAAAGTGAAATTGAAATGCTGTTGCAAGTCTGGAGAGTGTGCGTGGAAAAACCTGGAGGGGCCTATTACATGTATAAAATATATGTCTAAATTGATAAATTAAGATGTTTATATTTCTGCCTGCCACAAAGCTTCTATCAATCTTTGTTGTTTAAAAAAATGAAAGTTTCAAGTGCTGTCTTCACAAGCAATGGGAATATTTAATAAATAGACTTCTAATATTTTCTCTACTTAACAAAATACTCTGTATTGAGCTTACATTTTCTTGATTTCTAGTTATATTGTTTTATTTCACACTTTTTTTGAGGGAGGAAGTACAAGATAGCTTTGTTGAATTATTATTATTCAGTTAATTATAGATTGCTGTTTGTGTTTTGACATTTCACTCGCTATCCTCGGGAACTCTTTCCCTATAGGAGGAAGAGGCCATATTTTTCCTGAAGACTACCTAGCTACTTTAAGTTTTATTTCGTATTTCTGTCATAGACTGTTTTTTTTAACCTTGCCAAAAGATCAGACTGTGAGTCAGGTTAAACGTACATAAATTTAACATCTGATGCTTGTTCTGCTCTTTCGATATTGTAAATGAAGGAGGAAAATTGAAGAGGAAAGCCTATAGAGGGTGGAAGCTGGGACAGGTAGCCTGGGAGGACTACCGAGTGACTGTGCGAGCGGCCAGGGATAGGGTGAGGAAGGCTAAAGCCCTGATGGAATCGAATCTGGCCAGGGATATATAAAGTAACAAGAAAAGCTTTTACAGGTATGTAGGGGACAAAAGAAAATCCAAGGAGAATGTAGGCCCCCTCCGGAAGGTAACGGGTGTCGTGGTTACCCGGGATGTGGAGAAGGCTGAGGTACTCAATGACTTTTTTGCCTCAGTCTTCACTGATAAGAACTCTTGTCTCCCCACCCAAGCTGTGGAAGGCACAGGCAGGGACTGCAAGGATGAAGAACCGCCCACAGTGCTCAAAGAGCAGGTTCGAGATCATTTAAGGAACTTGAAGGTGCACAAGTCCATGGGGCCTGATGAGATCCATCCGCGCGTCCTGAGGGAACTGGCGGATGAAGTTGCCAAGCCACTGGCCATCATATTTGAGAAGTTGTGGCGGTCTGGTGAGGTCCCCGATGACTGGAAGAGAGGGAACATAACCCCAATTTTTAAAAAGGGGAACAAGGAAGACCCGGGCAACTACAGGCCGGTCAGCTTCACCTCTGTGCCTGGCAAGGTCATGGAGCAGATTCTCCTGGAAACCATGCTAAGGCACATGGAGAGCAAGGAGGTGGTTGGTGAAAGCCAACATGGCTTCACGAAGGGCAGATCGTGCCTGACCAATTTGGTGGCCTTTTATGACGGGGTAACAGCATCGGTGGACAAGGGATGGGCAACTGACATCATCTACCTGGACTTGTGCAAGGCATTTGACACTGTCCTGCACGACATCCTTCTCTCTAAACTAGAGAGGCATGGGTTCGATGGATGGACCACTCGGTGGATAAGGAGTTGGCTGGATGGCCGCACTCAGAGAGTGGTGGTCAACGGCTCAATGTCCAAGTGGAGACCGGTCACCAGTGGCGTCCCTCAGGGGTCCGTGTTGGGCCCGGCCCTGTTCAACATCTTTGTCGGCGACATGGACAGTGGGATGGAGTGCACCCTCAGCAAGTTCGCCGATGACACCAAGCTGTGTGGTGCCGTCGACTCGCTGGAAGGGAGGGATGCCATCCAGAGGGACCTGGACAGGCTGGAGAGGTGGGCCCGTGCCAGCCTCATGAAGTTCAACCAGGCCAAGTGCAAGGTCCTGCATCTGGGTCGTGGCAATCCCAAGCACAAATACAGGCTGGGCGGGGATTGGATCGAGAGCAGCCCTGAGGAGAAAGACCTGGGAGTGTTGGTAGACGAGAGGTTCAACATGAGTGGGCAATGCGCCCTTGCGGCCCAGAAGGCCAACCGCATCCTGGGCTGCATCAAGAGAAGCGTGGCCAGCAGGTCGAGGGAGGTGATTCTGCCCCTCTACTCTGCCCTGGTGAGACCCCACCTGGAGTACTGCGTCCAGTTCTGGAGTCCCCAACACAAGAAAGACATGGACCAGTTGGAAAGGGTCCAGAGGAGGGCCACAAAGGTGATCAGAGGGCTGGAGCACCTCTCCTTACGAGGACAGGCTGAGAGAGTTGGGGCTGTTCAGCCTGGAGAAGAGGAGGCTCCAGGGAGACCTGATAGCGGTCTTCCAATACCTCAAGGGGGCCTACAGGAAAGATGGGGAGAAGCTGTTCAGTAGGGCCTGTTGTGATAGAACAAGGGGTAATGGGTTTAAATTAGAAGCAGGTAGGTTTAGATTAGATATGAGAAAAAAATTTTTTACAATGAGAGTTGTAGAGCACTGGAACAGGTTGCCCAGAGAGGTGGTGGATGCCCCATCCCTGGAATCGTTCAAGGCCAGGCTGGATGAGGCTCTGAGCAACCTGATCTAGTCAGGGATGTCCCTGCTTCTTGCAGGGGGGTTGGACTAGATGACCGTTGAAGGTCCCTTCCAACTCTAACTATTCTATGATTCTATGATTCTAAATTAATGACACTGCAGCGTGCACTAGACAGGATTGAAGCCCTCTGCTACTGACTTGTTACGTGGCTTTAATAAATGTAGCTCTAATTCCTAACACAAATGTGGGCAACATTGGCCCCTTCTGTATGTAGTGATATATGTTTAAATTGGTGATGTTCTGGGAATTTTTTCATTGCGTTCTGGTATCTTTAGAGAGACCATATACAGTCTGAATATCTTGTGAGATGTGTTAACCATGTTGAAAAGCAGCATGTTGTTATAACTCTCAGTGTGTGTTGTGGTAAGCTTTATCAGATAGAAGCTTTTATCCTGGTTTGTCTGAGTAGACCTTGTTCTAGACAGTGCAAAAGAAGTCATGAATGGCAGAAATAAAAGCCTCTGGGTGATGATAAATTGAGTCTTCACATCTACTAAATTTTCCTGGTATAATTCCAGGAAAAAATTCAAATGAAGCACAAATCAAACCACATTTTGTTCGTATTAAGTTTAGGAAAAGTTATGTTAGATACCTATTTTTGTATACAGCATTGAAAGCTTAATCTTGCTCATGGAGCCTTAGCATCCTAGGTTATGTATAATCCATATGCCATTGGGGGAATTTTTTTTTCTGTGTTTCTACTATTGCTTCTTAATAGTTTCTTCTGTTTGGATATGTTTACAATGCTGATTGCTATCAGTGGTTTTATTTACATTTGGCAGAGCAAGTAAAACTTTATATATATTTAAAAATCTAGTGTAAGTATATCTAACCTGTATGTTTTAAATCAAAGCTTAAGGTTCATTTCATGGCAGTGTTTCTGTAAATTTTTTCTGGGTCAAAATTATCTTAGTGGTTTAAGGAATTTGTCAATTAAAAGTGCACAGAACATATTCTAGATGTGGAAATCAGTATTTTTAGTTATTCAACTAATAATTTTAAAATGTGTGAAGTAAGACTTAGTGTATTTAAAACAGTTGCAATGATTTGAATTCATGTTCATGCAAGGGATTAAGTGCAAAGGAAGACTAAAGGTAATATTGCCCATGGCTTTACAGGTTCTTGTATGCAGCAAGTAAAATATAACTTTGTGTTAGGCTTTCTTCTGCCAGTGAAGCCAGCATAGTGGAGTGGTTTCCTCAGAATTTGCAGATTTATGTTTTCTTCTAAGGCTGACTTTTACATTACTCTTAAAAATTAGATGGCTAGCATTAGTCTGTGCCTTCCCCGTATGCCGTATTGGTTCCCGGTACACAGTAATTAAAGCCTTAGCTAACCATGTAGAGCTGTAAACATTTTTTTTTTCCCAGTCTGTTTTATGGCTTAGCTGTACATTAAGTCTTAAGTTGTTTACCGTTTTTACATTGATTCATGGCTGAATCCACATAGTCTTGATTTTAATTGAATAAGACTGAAAAGGAAAAACGACAAATTATACAGGGAATGCCAGATGTACTGTTGCAAGGCTGCTCAGTCTGGAAATCTAATGCCCTTTTGAAATGCAGGCATAAGCTGTAGGACTTGGCCATTTACAGATATGAAGGATGCATAAGCCTCTCTATAGGAGTCTCTTATTAATGATACAAGAAACATTTGCGAATCTAGTTTCAGTAGTTTGTAAGTAAATGTCCAAGAATCCTTCATGCAGCTTTCTTGCACTGTTCTTGCCCAAGTAGCCTGAAAACATTACACAGATGCTGTGATTTTAGTCAAGTCGGAAGGTTTTCATACAGTTACTCTTTCCCTCTAGTTACTGCCACCATCTTTGTGTAGTCATTGACTGTATGACAGTATCCAATCAGTTCTTTTCTTTGAGATCTAAAATCTATATCTCTAAGGGAAAATCACAAGTTCTGAGCCTCTCCGTATGTCAGCCTAACTTCTGGGTTCATGCGAAGCTTAAATGCATGGTGGTGATGATACCCGTATGTCTGGAAAGGGATCAGGACTCCTGATAAGGATTTGAGCTCAGTGGAGGGCGGATGTAGTATTACTGTCAGGTAATGCCTGAAACTAGATACCATAGATCCTAACAAAGAGAAGCATCAACGTTGTGTATGTGTACCTTTTTTGATGGTCTAGGACTAATAACACTTTGCCTTTTTTGCTATATGTAATATGGACTAGCTAACATAGGTGATGTAGAAATTATTTTTAAGGTGGTGAGAATAATGCAGTAGAAAATGTGGTGGTGGTAGAGATCAGATAAGGAGAGGGGAAAATGTAAATAAGCGAATTATGCTGTAGCTTCACAGAAGAGCAGCCTTTTTCATATGACTGTTCACTTTACAGTCATTACACTTTTTGAAGTCTGATGCTTGATTAGCATTTTATATGACATTATATCTGCAAAGAAGTTTGAAGAAAGTTGGTCACATGGACTTTTTTTGTTATATCTGCCTGTGCATGTTCACATGTAATTAATTTGCCACACACATCTCCTTAGCAATCACAAAAGGGATAGCTCTTCCCTTTTGCTTATTCAGATCACTCTGTGTCTGTCACTCTTGGGTCTTGCTTGCATCAAAACTGGGCTGCAAACATCAGGGCCCTGAGTGCAGGCTCAGTCTTGGTGATAAAATGTGCTGAAGTGTGCTGGGAGCACTTACAAGTTTGGTTATGATGTTGCCACTGCTGCAGCTGGGAGCTCTACCAGGAGGGCTGTAACTGTGAGAACATATCTGCCTATGCTCTCTGTCTGGCTGGGACTTTCAGAAGAGCTGCATCTGAAGAAGCACTCAGCCTACAACCTATGTACCTCATGAAACCAGATTTTGAAGCCATGGAAAAAATGCTGTCCCTGCTCCTTGCAGGGGGGTTGGACTAGATGACCTTTGAAGGTCCCTTCCAACCCTAACCATTCTATGATTCTATGATTCAAGTTGTAGTTAGGAAAGCTCTATGGCTAATCGTAAGAGATGGAGTGAGCTCCAGGCTCTCCTGGTAATGTTTTTCCTCACCTAATGGCAGAACTCTGGTTTTGTGAGTCCTGTTTTCCTGTAAGCTGCCCTCTCACTCAGGGAAGCAGTTAGTTGGAGACACTAAGAAAGCCTTAAAACTTGGTGAACAGATTGTAATAATACAGGAAATCTCTTCCACTGCTTCATTCCAATAGAATTAAACCATAATAGCTAAGTAATAGCATTTTACTGCTTTCCATCTGAGATGGACTTTGTATTGGAGGTGGCTTTAAGCACAGTTATGTTCCTTTTTTCTCTAAAGGATTACAAGAAAGATTGCTTTCACAGCTTGTATTGAGCAGTCCACATTTTATAAATCTGTAGACCTGTCACTTGAAGCTCAATTAATACTTACACAAAACATAGCTAAATAGATGCACAGCTTAGTTAAAAAAAAAAAAGTTATGATCTTTATTCTGAGGAAAAGAGATTTCCTTTCCAAACTCCTCAAGGTAGGAATGCACAGAGGACAGTGGAGAAAAGAGCAAATGTTTCTTGCTGTAACGTGGATGCTTCCCTTTCTTGAGCTGTATTCACAAGTTTGGGTTTGTTGAACATCCTGGAGGAACTAGGTTGTTGTGTGTGTGCACTACTAAGAGCTTTGCCTGCTGAATGTTTGGCACCAAAAGGGAGGGACAGAAGGTGTGAAACTACTGTGAAAAGCTTTTCTCCTCAAAGGTTCCTTGGCTCCAAAGAACTGGCTAATAATTCTTTTCATGTCTCTTTCTACTCTGTTTATCCCTATAAGCATCCATCATCTTATGAACATGAAAAGCACCAGCTGAGCAAGATATTTTTGTCAAATAAACAACTTTAACAAAGTTAACACTGGAGACGCAGCGTTGATGAAAGTGCTAAGAGACACTGCCTGGGCTGTTTTCTTCTATCCTCTGTTTCCAGACAAGGCAGCTCATGGTACTTGCTGGGTTTCAGTTCTAGTCTCTAGCAAGGCTCTTGGGGCAGTCTCTACGCCAAGGCAGAGGGTAGTCCTGATTAGGATAGTTAGTAAACGTCTTGCATCTGGGTGGAAAGGGAATCCATTTTCATGACTAGGACCTTTCCTTACCAAGTCTCCTAATGTCTTACTGATGGGCCAAGAATAAGGTGGCCTGATAGACATTTTGTGTTTGATATATGTATGTCCTTTGCAAATTACCTCATTATAAACGCTGTAACTGTATATTTTTGCTGTGTTTTCAGGGGTGACCCTTCAATTGTGAAGCTGAATATTGCTATTACTTCAGGCTACCTCATTTCTGGTAATTATGCAACATGTATGCAACACACACAACCTGTATATTTATATTGAGTCACTATGCCTATATATTTATGCTGAGCCACTATGCTGGAGATGTGATATGTGTATACAATACAGTTGCTACTGTCACTTTTAAAATTGCTAATGGAGTTGTGGGTTGTGGTTAAATCAAAGGATCTTGCCAGCGGTTGTGAAAGATGGCATGATATCTCCCAAAGCACTGAGGAAATGCCACCGTGTGGCTTTTTGATGGTTTTGTACACCACCACTAACTCCAACTCAGTTTTGTCCTTCAACTAATTGAGAAGGTGTTAAAGCAGAGCTACAAATCGTAGCTCTTTTATCATATGTTTATTCCTGTGACCTCAGAATGCTGGCAGAAGGATTTTAGTAACCCTCAATACAAGCTGAGGCAAATGATGCTGTAGGATCCTGCTTGCCCGCCTTTTACTCTCACTTTAAACCAAAATTTAGCCATGTATAAAACACAGAAATTTTAAAATTATTTTCTTGGTGTGACATTTACTCTTACATATGTTTTGTGTTCTTAATTATTTACCATCAACTAAAATTTGCATGTGAATTTTGCTACAAAATGCTTTGGAGCTTTCTTTTATGGTGTTTGTGAATAATACTGACTTATCAAAGCAAAAACTTGTTGTGACTTGGACTATTTTCAGGGAAGACTTCTCATGTTAGGATGGAATCTCTGGTCAGAGATGGGGCTGTGGACTTTATTATCTCCAAGATTAGATTTTTCTCCCCAGTAGAACTGATAATCTGGGGATCAGCACACTCAGTTAAACTGTGGGTTCATTTTAATCTCTCCATAAGAATTTCAGCTCTCATGCTTAAATTCGTTGGTATCTATTTTTGAATAATTACGCATTAGATTTTCATTATGAATTAATGAATGTCTTTGAACAGAGACCTGAACCTGGCCACTCATTCTATCTCACTTCCTTATATAATGAATGTTTAATTATTAATAGGAAGTGGAGCAGCTATGTCAGAGATATAGAGTCCTGCCTCAAGATAGCTAATATAAAAGAGATCAAGGCACTCACTGGAGATACAAAAGGCACAGGGATAAAGTCTTTGATTTGGAACCTTGGTCACTAATATTCCAGTCCAAAGTACTCATTTGGAGAAAGTAGGGGCAAAGATTGCTTGTTTCAGTACAGAAAATAAAATCTTCTGAAATCTCAGACCATCATGGGAGAAGAAAGAACTTTTCTGTCAAAGCTTTCCTTATAACGTTAGCTCAGGTGTACTGTATAACTTTTGCAGGAATTGGAAAATTCTGATTAAATAAAGCAAACATGCTTCTCATTCCAAGTGCCCCTCGCAAAATATTTTTGGTAAATGGTTCCTTGTTTGCTAATAGAACTACTTTTTGATTTAAAAGTTCCACATAATAGATCCCTGCAGTTATTGGAAGTATTTGTATATTGGCTATGCCCCCTGGAGCCTCTCCTCCTTTGGTTTTTGTTTTTTGGGTTTTTTTTTTTTTTTTTAATTTCACTTGTTCCAAATTTTTGGTTTCTTAAGTGTGAAGTTTTGGTGTGAGATTCGGGATCCACTTTTTCCTTCCAAAATATTTCAGCTATTGCCTGTGTAATTCCATTGATGTGGAAAGTAATAATTTATGGCAACTGTTGGAAGAATACTGTTGCTTAATACTTTGACTAAAATAAAGTCTTTAGGATAAAGATGTTCTCTTCAGAGATAATTAATTCAGAGTTTCTACTGATGCCATATGTTGGCATTTATACTTCTGAAACTTAGAGAAACACTATTCTGAGGTCAATGGTAATATAATAAGTTGTTCTTTATAATTATTTCTTTTCTCTTGTAGATTTGTTGCTTATTATTTACTACTGGAAGGCAATTGGTGACAAATTTTTTGTAATACATCACTTGGCAGCTCTGTATGCTTACTATTTTGTACTGGTGAGTTCTGTATTTTCCAGTAATATAACAAGCAGATGAGATTGAAGACAGTACTTTAATAGATCTCATTTGCTTAATGTTTAAAAAAATTCTTCACTGGTTGATGTATTAGCTTTGTGAAGGCCATATTTATATTATTTTATTTATATTACTTTCTACATGGTTTTGTCAATCATATGTGGTAAATGCATGCCTTTTCAATGTTACTGATCAGGACCAGACTGCACTGGAAAAGGGTGGCGCTCCAGAGCACCTGCAGTACATTGATGACATCATCGTATGGGGCAACACAGCAGCAGAGGCGTTATCACGGGACATTCTGCCACCAATTGGCTCGGCCTTGGCCAGCAGCGGGTCCGCCCTAGGCCCGGCCGAGTCCACTGAACAAAGGGGAGCGACTTCTAGCAGTTTCCTACAGAAGCTACCACCTTAGGCCCCCCCTCACTAACAAAACCAGAACAGTTACATTTCTTCAACAAATGTGTAACTTAATTGCTGAAATTAAAACTCTTCTCAGTTTTTGCTGTAGAGAGACTTTGACAGAGGGGCTTTTCACATAGATGCAGAAAAGGGTTTCAAATAAAACCAGAAGTCTGAATATTTAGTTGGTAAATTATAAGGAAATTGTTTCAAGTGGTTATGTTCTGCCTGTGATTGTATTTGCAAGGCCGTAGGTTAGGAATCCCTAACTCTGGTGTGAATGTACTACAATCAGCCGTGTGTGTTTTTTCTGGGTTTTTTTTTTCTTTTTCTTTTTTTTATATATCTCTTACTGCACAAACTGATCCTCTGAGACTTCTTGTTTAAGGTTACTTTGGTGGGGAAACAGTGGATGATTAGCTGTATACATCTGTAACTATCTGTGGCATACATACATTGAACGGAAAAGGAGAAGAGAAGGATACTGTTCCAGGATAAAGACTAACTTAGTTACTCTGTTGCTGCTGGAATTTCTCAGAGATGCCCATGTGACTTGGTAGAAATCCCATTGACCTCCAGAGTAATGCTCCTGAATTTCTTCTGAAAAGCTCATTCAGTAAATGAAGAAATCTTATCAAATAGAATTTACTTCATTTAGCACATTTCTTTCCCTGCTTCCCGTGTGAATCCCAGGCTTACAGTATTAAAAGTGTCGAGATGCCAGTTTGCTGTCAGATTTCCCATGTAATGGTTTAAAGGGGATGAAGCACACTGACAAGTAAATACTCTGTTTCAGATTGAAGATAATTAGATTACTAATGTTATCATGGATGAAAGTGAGTTAGAGCTGAATATTAGAGAAATAAGAATACCACTGCCAAGGCTAACCCCTGATGCAGGAAATTCACTAGCTGTTTCTTGACTAAACAGAAAGCATAGTGTTAGAGTGAACTTATTTTAAAGCAGTTATTATTTGGATACAGCTCTGCCCTTGGATGTCTCTGTGTTACTCTCATTCTCTTATCTTCAGAGAAAGTTACTCATAAATATCTTATTTCAAAAATTACTCTTGAACATAGGAGAGAATTTGATTGAGAACACAGATTTTCTGTTTGGTGTAGTGGGAACTGACATGAAATGCCTGAAGTCGTGGGTATTAGCACGCTCGGGAGGGGAAAGAGGAATCAAGACACACACTCCAGAGGTTGTGCAGGAGGCCTGCTGAAATTTTTTTAAAAAATCTTTTTACCTCTACATCTGCAAACTGCTGCCTACCCAGCCATTGTGTAATGGGATACTATTTCCAGCACAACCAAACAATAAGGCAGAGAAGATGCTGTGCTTGGTCACTTGGAGGGAAGTGCTCAGTTACAACACGTATTGTTATCTGGATACTGGCGTGGAGGAGACATGCTCTTCTTCCAACCCACAGCCCACGGCAGGGACTGCGACAGAGCTGCTGGAAAGGGTCTCCCCTGCAGTAGGGAGAAGAAAGGGCTTTATGTGCCCTTTCTGCTGCCAAATAAGAGCTGGGAATTCATCTTCACTTGGGCACATTATGTTCCTAAAACAATGCAGGGACATTTTTCTTCAGCTTACAGTGTTTCTCTTTGGGCTGATTTAAACACTGAGAAATCCCAAATATAATTATCTTAGACAGTAATAGTATCATTACAATTATAACCTATGATTACTTGTGCCAGTCTCGTCTTGCTAGCTTTCCGTGTCCACTTAACTGTAAGTCTTTTAAAGGTTTATTTAAAGTAGGTACTGGTTTGAGATACCTGAAGGAGAGTTGCAGCTTTTGTAGTAAACCTCATTTTGAAATTGTAAGGAAGTTGGCCACAGCTGGCAAACTTGCTTACCATCAGTTTTAATAAAGTTGAGATGTTGTATCATGCTGTGTATGCTTTAAAACTTTAATAGAGATTTCACGTCTACATTGTTGATTTTTGTATTTTGTTCTGCTCACCAGAGCAAAGGTCTGTTGGCTTATTTTGGAAACTTCCGCCTGCTTGCAGAGTTCTCCACTCCTTTTGTGAATCAGCGGTAAGTAGCTAGGGAATTTTCTCAGAGTTCTTTTAAATTTTAATCTGTATTATTTCTGTCACTTAGGAAGTTTTTTTTTGCTGTTGAATGTCTGCTGAAAGGGAATTTACATATATTGAACTAAGGCTTACTATGTGGAAACCTTTTTTGCTATGAAAACTTTTTGCTGCTGTCACTGCAACAGTATAACTAATGGATTCACATCCAAGTTCCTTTTTAGAGTAGACTAGCCTTCATATGAAATGACACATTTTTATGAAACTACTGAACAAAAAAGTTCACAAATATAATATTGTTTATTAGCCTTTGTATGTTAATTTAATTATTATAATAAAGCCATCATTTTCAATAGAGATTTTTTTTTTTTAGTGTCATGGACCAGGAAAAGAAATAGACTAACATTGGCATCAGAATCCTAGAATGGAATTGCATTGTCCTAGAAAATTTGAAGTTTATTTTGCAATACTGCACATATATAGATCAATATTAATATATGCATATGAATACATAGAATAATGTAAATGTGTATTCTTTATTTACTTTCAAAAATAGTTCTGGAAATTATTTTGAGCACTTACATTAGAGAAATAACAAAGCACCTCAATATGTCTGGAATGATTAATCTTCACACTTGTGATCAGAGATGAAAGTGGCAAGAGGCTCTTGCAGAGCTCAGTGAGAGTCGAAGCCTGACATGGCTTCTGGTTGTAGTGTTGCTACTAGAATTGTGCTGTGGGTATCAGAAAAGGAGCATGGTAACGCCACGTACTGCAGGTAGGAGAAAGTAGTCAATGGAGTTTCCTGCTGCTCTCGGGAGGCTGGCCTCCCTCCTTACTCCTTAGCCACCGTGACCCAGCCAGGGACAGGGATTTACCCCTGGAAGACTTCACCTCAGGAGAGGGGCTTTGGTATAGGGCAGTGCTGCAGTCCTCTCCTCTTCCTCCATTTTTTTTGCGCTGTAGGATCAGATGTTTCAGTGTATCAGGTGCCTATTCCTCACCCATACTTTTTAGGGTGTATTTCTACTTTACTGATCCTACATGTGTGGCATCTGTTTTCTTTTTCCAGGTGTCTGGTAGAGAAAAGATAAGGTTTGTAAGGGAAGGAGGAACTGCAATCCTCCTGCAAACCGGGTATCTGAGTATTGCCCATTACTGCATTGTGACTGTAAACTCTGAAATATTTTAATGGACTGTAGCATTCCTCAGATCTCTAAGGATGAAAAAGATTGTGCTGAGATCCCTTTTGAACATTAGCTTAGCAAATTCAGCTTACAGGAGGGCAGGGTGGGATAATGGAGCTCTCCAGAGGTGCCTTTCATTTGCTGAGCGCAGCTGAGGAGGAGATTATAGCGTGATGTAGTCTGTGCGCCATGTGCACAGAGAAACAGAGGAGTAAAAAACCACTTCTTTAAACTTATTTTAGTAATACAAGGAAGAGGAGAGTAAGAAAATGAAAAACGAGGGTATTAGATTCTAGGCTTCTACACTGGAATTCATGTCCTAGTGAATGGCTGATCTCCCAGCGGACTTCTACCGAGATAGGATTTCGTCCTGGGTTGATGTGGTACTGATACTGGTGCTTACCTTTCAGACTGTGGCTGTAGGAAGTATCAGGATACATCTGGCTATTAAAAGTAATACATGTTATACTTTTAAAATGCCTGTAGTGAGATCGCGTGTCTTTGAATTACTCACATTTACCGGTTTCTCAGAAAAACGGAAATCTCTGTAGGAGATAATACAGTCCCTCGCACTAAGGGATGTAATCTCACGCATTAATGTTTTAGTTTTGCTTCTTTTTTTCATTAAATTTGAAGAGAACCAGACCCCTAAGATAGTAAGTGCTGGGTAATGATAATGACTTACATTATGTTTCTTGTTTGCGTTCTCAGTATTACCAAAAGAGCGGCTGTTAAAATAAAGATGATATTCTAGTCTCAGAACTGTAGTATTTTCGTTGTATTTCCTGTCCTGTGTTGTGAGGGATATCTAACTGGAGGTTGTCTCCATGCCAAGCATTTAGACTTTTTTAATGTTAGTATCAGCATTTATGTAATTAATTATGAACTGTGGTGGGTAAAATTGTAACGATAACTGTGATTTAATGACTTATTTTTTTTTTAATTTGCTGGGAGAGGGAAGTTGCTAAGCAGATGTCCAGTTACCCTTGTTCCTTACAGTAGCCTATAATGACATCACAGTCTATTTTAAAACCGTTTTTTTTTTTTAATACTACTTTTGGAATCTGCATTATATATATCAACAAAAGTACAGGCACTGATATTAGTGTGACCAAATATATCAAGTCTCTCTCTTCATCATCCCAGTAAGTGTTTCTGTGGTGAGGTATCCTATGTCCAGGCTGGACTGCCACCTGGAGTGCCTGGATTTTAATTGTCTCAGTTGCACTCTTGAATGAATTCCTGGAGTATTTCCTTTAGAGCTAGATGTCTGGCAAATCTTTTCAGTATATCTGTAATCACCTAGGTTGTAATCTGTAGATAATTAAAATAAAAATTACTTTTAAAACCAATTTTAGAATTGTTATTTTGTTAAATAGCTTTACCCTCATATCTACTTGAAAATAAATTGCTTATTGCACTTCCCCTCCTCATCCCCAATCATTAATACAGTTATTTAAGTAATTTTCCTCTGGTCCTGTCTTAACTTGCCATTGTTGCACAAATTTTCCTTGCATTTATTCTGCTTTAAGTGTGAATGATAAAGAGTGTTGTTCCTTTTTCTAGGAATTCAAGCTGCAGATTCTGTGTGTGCTAGGCAATAGATAAGTTATGTCTGTCTACTAAGGAATTAATATGCAATAATGGGATTTTTTTAAGACCAATTATGACCCAGTAGTACTAGTGGGAGAGGTTTTTTTAAAAAATTTATCTTTTTCATAGCATAACACACCTAGCTGTGATATGATCCAATGCCATTTATAACATCTGGTTCTGAAGTTCTGTTTTCAGGCTGAACAGAAGCAGTCAGAAAATCCCAAATCTGAGAAACTGGAAATTAGAGCTCTATCTAACTTACCATATCCAAATACAATGCCAGAATTGCTTTCAGGGAAACAAATAGAATTTTAGTTGCCCATTGGTGCAAACTATAGTAACAAGTTAAAAAAAATGTATTTGTCATTTTAAAAGAGAATTTGAATTATAGTGTATTACACAATAGTGACTGAAATGCACACTGGTTGTGAACTGGTTTGCAATTCAGTTCAGGATTTTTTACATGTTGTTCTGCAATATACTGGATATCACACACTGCTGAAGTGAGGAAAAAAAATTCAGCCAAGCAGAAGAATTTGCAACTAAGCCAAGACACAGTGCAATAATTTAGAAATGAGAAGGGTAGAAGCAATTAATAAATTAAATGTTTAATTAAAAAAATATGAAACAAAATCCTTTTTTAATGAGATGGCTTCAAGTTTGCCTCGTATCTGTGAACACTTCTTTTGCAGGTGGTTTTTTGAAGTACTGGGATATTCCAAATCTTCAAAGGCCAACATCATCAATGGTGTGCTGATGACAGTTGTGTTCTTCGTGGTGAGGATTGCCGTCATGCCTGTATATTACAGCCATGTAATTTCTTCATTTGGAACAGAGGCTTTCCAGAGATTAGGTTTTGCAGCCCAGAGCGCCTGGATTATCTCAAGTGTTGTCTTGGATGTCATGAACGTGATGTGGATGGCCAAAATTGCAAAAGGATGCTACAAAGTCATTTGCCTTGTCGGACAGGAGGAAGCCAAAACTCACAGAAATGGAAAATCTGACTAGAATCTGACTAGAAAATCATATGCATAAAGTGAAATTTCTGATATGAAAATTACTTGGGTTCACTGAAACAGTGCACATTTCTGCCATGGAATGCTCCTCTTAAGGAAACAAGGTATTACCTCTGTACTGACCTTACTCTTTCCCTAGCCACACTGCCTGCACACCCAGGGCCACGCTTTGCGGATCCTGTCCGGTGAGGAACAAAAGCAAAAAGCTCACAGAAATGAGTTCCATGCGTCTGTTCTAAGCGGTTACAAGCTACTGAAATTAGAAAAGAGCAGATTGGTTACTTGCTTGTTTTCCACCAGTGTGTTCAAAGTGCTTCACTCAGGTTTCTCAGATTAATGTGTTTTATAAATCCAGTGAATACTGACATCTCTCTTTTTTTAGAAAACAAAAACAACCTCCCCAAACTCCTGATATGGTGCAATTTTCCTGGCACGATTCTATGTTTTCTTCTAGGAATAACAATCAAGATTTATTTCTTGACAACTTTTTAATTTTTGCAAGAAAAGGTAAAAAATTAGCTTTGATTCTGTGAAGTCTTTTACTGCTTTTTGTTCTGCCTTGTATGAATGCAAACCATTTTGGGAAATTTATGAAAGAATTTTATCTAAAATGCTGTATTATAAGACTACATAATATCTTAAAAACTGTAAAAACTCTCTGATTTTGATGGGAAGGATTCATTTTTGCTGTGTTAGAGTACATGCAATAGTACATTTTCTAAATTGCCTGTGAAACTTTTTTCGTAAGTTAATATGGCAAATGATGTGTGGAAACAGAATAATTCTTACTGGAGTGGTTTTTCCTTTGCTGCTACTACCTGTGAGAAATGCTGCAAGTGTCCTCAGAGTCTTTTTAACCATTGGCTATTTGGATATGAAGTTTAATTTAAAGAGATAAAATTCTTCTGTATATGCGATGTGTAAGTTACAATAATACTTTTTTTTCTTTTATCATCCGTTCTATATGAAGTGTTGAGGTTTTTTGTCACATTTTCCGTGTTAATCAGAAATCTGAGGTGTTGACTAAAAACATTCTTGAATTAACTGTGCCAAACTTCTGTAAAGCTGTACAGTAATTCTGTATAATGACAGTTACTTCTGTAGGCACAACGCTGTATTATTTTAAAACTACGTATTTATCAGTAGGTGCTCCATTCCTTCTGCAGACTTTTTGGGCATCGCTTGGTTTGGAGGGCATCAGAGAGGAATCTTAACATCTAGGACTAGTCTAGGATCTAACTTATAATACAATTTGAGGAAATTCTGTTTTTTGGGTTTTTTTTCTTTTTAATTTTTAAATTATTTTGAGCAGCTGTGTTTGTGTACTTTAAACCATATCTGAATTCGGACTGATTAACATCTGTTTTTTTCCTTGGTGGTTTGTTTTTGTTTTGTTGGGGTTTTTTTGGACGTTACCTGTTGTTGGTTACACCTTCTGGTAAGGTGTGCTAAAAGTGTCCATTTTCACTCAGTGCTTCAGTGCACATCCCAATTACTATAGCAG
Organism: Chlamydotis macqueenii; assembly: GCF_036417535.1. Classification (NCBI taxonomy): domain Eukaryota; kingdom Metazoa; phylum Chordata; class Aves; order Otidiformes; family Otididae; genus Chlamydotis; species Chlamydotis macqueenii. The sequence goes on along the minus strand of NC_141563.1, from coordinate 18,911,169 downwards.
ACCATTCAAGCAATTTCTTTTAAAACAGAAAGATAAAATATTTACCCTGTGTAGGATAATTAGTTTTCCTTCTCTTCTGTTTCCTCTAAGGAAGCCGAGTGACATGATCTCTCCCCTCTGTAGTGGGAGGTGCGAGTGCCCCAGTACTGCACTCTCGGGTGAGGGACGCAGCATTCCCGTCTTCCAGGAACTGGATGTCTGTAAGACCCCAAGAGGCTGAAATGCCATCCAACCCGAGGCGGTTGTGATGGGTTTAACTCCCCAGTTAAAACGATGTCAAGGAGTACTGTTTGGGCTAGCGTAATACACACTTTTTAAAGCCTACTTCCACTGTTTAACTGGGCAGGCTTTTTTTCCAAAACCATCTCCCAGTCCTGCCTTGTAAGGGAGATACCAAGGATTGTTAATACTTCTATTTTTTTGGATTCTGTGCTTATTAATACTTTACAAGCCTGCAGACAAAAGATCTGTTTATGCCTTGGGAAAGTTAGCAATTAGTCTGTTTAGCTGTACGATTTGAGTGAGTGCGGTACCTTATTTGGGTACCAGTAAATCCGTAGTCTTTGTGAGCTGATCCTGTGACCTGCTTTGCTGAAAGAAACAAACTCCCTTTTATACTAATTTGCAGAACCTGGTATTTTTTAAAATAGTGTTTTCAGTGTATCTAATGCAAAATCTAGGCTACGTACAAAGGCTTAGTGTTTCTATCACCTTTATGATTTAAAGATCTGAACGAAATACTTTTTTCTTGTGCTTTTTAACTCACTAGATCAGGGAACAATTTCGTAACAGCTTGTTACTTTAATTTAGTAAATGCAAACATTTTGGAGAATATGTTTGAAAGTAGAAATCTGCTTTTGTTATATGGGAAGTAGCATAAAAAAACTGATAAGAAAGATGATTTGAAGCAACTCTTGAGGTGTTAACTCATGAGAACTTTCTGAAATTCATACTTTCTTAGCATTAATCATTAATATTTCAGTATTTTAAATTTTTTGTTTTCAGTGGAGAACATTAGTTAAAATGGTCCGTTTCTTTCACTTCTAGGTACACTTGTGTCTGATAGGGAAGAAAAAAATAAGACAGTCAAGCGATAATAAAATTAAGTTAAAACTAGATTAAACACTTGCCTCCTCCCCGCATAATACACATTGGGCAACAGTCCAGAATGGAAGAGCAGTGGGATAATTATTTTAAAACATGTAATATTTTGGATTGCTGTACAAAATTAGTGTAATTAAAACAATATTTTGCTATGTATTCGGTTTCAATTTTCTAATTTGTTATTTTAATGTATTGCAGTTATGTTCTGATGCATCTGCTATGTGTCAGAAGACAACTTTCTAATGAAAAATATCGTTAACACTTGTGTATTCAGCAAGGACTGTAGTAAACGGTCTGCAAAGTTGGGATGTACTGAATATATTAGCATAGGGCACTTTTTACCTGCCATTAAAAGCTTATAATACAGCAAATTAGATAGTTGTGGCACCCATTTTTCAATTGCACTTTATGAATTTAAAAACTGATGAAATTTAATGTTGCAAGCTTGTGTCTTTGCTTTTTTATGCAAAAATGTAAATGCATGATAAGTAGCATCATAATAAATGCTACCTTTAGAATGTAGTATTGTCTTATTAGTGGCTTAAAACTTACATTTTTAAAAGCTGTATTGTCTAGCGTAAAAGCAGACTCCTGGTATGTCACCAGGTGTCTTTGCCATGGACATATCGCATGGAAGGAGTTAATCTTGTACAAAATGCTCAGATAGCTTCTTTTTCTTTTCTTTTACATTCATCAGTACCAGCTGACACAAAATTAGCACAATGATCATGGGAGAGTCTACTTGTACTGGTAAGGCTGTATGTAGGAGTGCAAGTTTCCTTTTTTTAAAGCTTTACTTTTTCCTCAAAAGACGAGTAAATACCACTTTCAGAACTACTACAGGGGAATGGTGGGGCAAGTTTTCCTTTACAGTTGATTTGTGGATACGGTACTTGCAGAGGGTAAATGTACTGCAAATATACTTTTTCTCGGTGAGTGTTCAGTGAAGTCGAGAGCCTTACGCTACAGAGATGCTTTATGGGTTATCTGTGCGCATTCTTCAGTGGTAAGAATTACATCTCTGAAGCCTACTCTACCTCTATAAATAAACGCTATCTTGAGTGAGTTCAATAATTTAATAACTTAATTGCTTAAAAAATAGAATCTGTTGAATAATGAAAAATATCCTATGCACAGGAAAATGAGGGGAGCTGACTTTATATATAAAATTATTCACAATTCCAAATTTTGTATTAAAATTATTAAAAATTAAATTAATGACAGTGTCTGTAAGATAATTACTTCCATCTTTACTTAGAAAATTATGGGAGAAGATTACTCATACTGCAGAACTAACATTAACCTAAGAGTAAAAACTTACATAAATGAGCAAATGCGTTCAAGCAGGTTTAAAGAGGAGAGGTGGAGGAGACTAAGAACACAAGTATAGAGATCCAGATGTCTTCCTACTGCTGTGGCTGGGACAACAGCATTCTGATACATAGCAGAAAGGCTTAGGTATTTCTATGTCTCCATTGACAGTGGAAAATAAAACTTTATTCTTTAGAATTTTCAAGCTGTATAAAATGAGTTACCAGTTGTTGACTGCTGTATGAAGAGCACTTTTTCTCATGGACTTGTGTATGTTTAAGTATATGTACGTACAAGCTTTTTGTAAAAGATCATTTAATAGCGAAGTTTGTAAAATTGTTTTGTGATCCTTCTGCTGAGCCATTCAGAGGAAAATAAAGGGCTGCTTGACAATTTCTCCAGCTTAGGATCTGGTGCAGTGTTGGCTGCTGGTGGAAGTCATCAGTAAAGCAAATAGAAAGGGACTAGAATTTTCAGATAAAAAATGCAAGCGTAGAAGACTTTGAAAAGTATGGGCAGCCCTCTTTCATATTTGTAATAGCCTACCATACAACATCATTATCTGGCTATGAGGAACCTCACGAGGAAGAATTTGTTCCTGGTGGAGTGTCTTTATCTATGGAATATATTTGACAACTGGAAAAAGAACAGTACTTCATTGCTGAGATCCTGACAGCAGTCAAATGGAAATAGTGATCAATATTTATGAACATTTATCCAAACCCAAGTAAAATCTCTTTGTTGGACAGGCGAAGGTCTTGGGATTTTCTGAAAGCAACCTGAAAGTTCTTTTTATGGTAGAGAAGATGAAAGATGTGCTGCTTGGGATGTCTAGAGATCTGGGATTAAGCATCAAATCATACTTTTACGTGGTAACACTTGGTAAGGTTTCTTATCCATCACAAATCTCTACTAGCTACCTCCTTTAACATTCTGCTCTATTTATAATAAACAAGCACTTTAAAGCTCAGTAAAGAATAGAAGGTAGCTATGAAGAATAAATTGTATTGTTTGGTCTAAGAAATATTTTGGCAAAATTTCTTGAGATCAGTTTCATTGTGTGATGTCCTGCACTGAGAGGGCATCTGATTATGATGTTGTATATAAATTTTTAATCTAGTTGCAATGTGAAGGAAACATCTTTAAGAGAGTGAATTATGAAGAGTTCAGCATGACTTGGTATCAACCATATAATGATTCAGTGTGCTATTTATAACTTCCTACTTACTGAAATTGAAAATATAAAAGCAAATATTCTGTATGTATCTTTATTTTTAATCTATGTGTGGGAAGTCAAACATTGTACTTGTCTTGTGGACAGGACATGCTTTTATGAGCCTATAAATATTTAAGTATATGAGAATCTGCACCCAAGTGGAACACGTTGCATGTAAATTATCTTCTAAGTTTTTAAATTCCGGTATTTTAAAAAATTTGCTAGGTTTGAAAGCAACATTTAAGTATCCATACCAAGCTGTAATACAGAACATAATATTTTGAATGCAATGTGGGATATATTGGGTTTGTTTATTGTAACCCCATTCCAGTTTCACAAGAGAAATCCATCATATGAGAGGGGGAAAGGAGGAAAAGGGCTAATCATGAGCTCGGCTATATAATTTGCACACTTAATATGCACACATCCAAATATCCTGGATTTGTTTCTAGCATGCATATTCCAAACAGCGTTTTCTTTAATATCTACAGATGCTTATATATGTAGAAGAATTTAACACATAAGCACAGCTAACCTGATACAAAACTAAATTACAAAAACTGTTGGGAACAAGTGAATTACAAGTTAGGCATAAGTAATGGAGCCTGTAATTCAGAAATGTTTATATACTCTTCTGTCTAAAAAAAACTCGATAAATATATCTTAACATGCAGAGCGAGGATGAAAACTGTAAATTCTGCTAGACTGATTTGTGGTAAAACTTGACAATCTGGTTTGCAGTAAATACTAATACTATCACAAAGCGTCAGGATCGCGTTATTAAATTCAGATAGTAATGCGGCCTGATTGTAGTAGCAATCCTGAGCACGGCACAAGAACTTAAAAATGCAATATAACAATTCTGCAGATTGGTGATAAAAGTAATCAGTCATAGCAAGGCAAATGATTAAGTATTGTGGGTTTAAATGATTAAGTATTATGGGTTTAAATTTACTTTTTAAAAAATCTGAAATATTTGTTTGCATTTCAGTGACATTGTAAAGCATTTCTATATTTTGTTTGAACACATTAGGAGCTTGCATAAAATTATATTGGCTGATTATTTTTTTCCTTTGATATATGCAATAATGTCAATAAGCAATAAATTGCATGTTGTATGCAAGGTATCGGTACTTCATAATAAAGGAAAGGAACACAGTTTCTCATTTTGTGAATTTTTCTTTCTTAGTATGGTAATAGCTTATGTACCTATAATGAATGCATCATGAAGGAACAGTTTTCTTTGGAGTCAGTTCAGAAACAACAGGCTTGTATGGTATCTTGAAATTTCATGCTGTATCTTTTTTTTGTTTAAAAAAGGTTGGGAGGGAGTATGAGGTCTGAGCCATGCTTGTTCAGGTGGCTGGACTTTAAGGGTGAAAGTCTATGTAGGACATCACTGGGGCCAGGAATGTAACTTAAACTATAAATTTTATTGTATATTGAGGAAAAACACATTGGCTAGTATAATTATATTGCACTGTATTGTAATACCACACGTTACAGGACATCAGCTGGACAGTTGTCTGAAGGCGCCAGGGATAGAGAGCTGCAGTTGTCAGTGTGTAATAAAGGTGATGCACTACACAGCCCCTTTCTGAATACTAAGACGGGCAGTTTCGTTCCTTAATGTGGCAATTCCTAGATTCTGTATGTGCACAGAATGTATGCCTAGGAGGCATGAATTGTGTGGTAAAACTTGGAGATTTCTCTGAGCATCCTCAGAAGACATTGCTGCTGTTTTATATCATAACCATTGGCTTACAAACACAGGACTTGCTTGTGTTTCTTTGAGTTTTCTCTTGTATTATGCAATGGTTAAACTACTAGAAGAAAACACAAAGCATTCCAGTGGTTTTTACTTTTTTTCCCTCTCATCTTTTAAGTGGTATTTAGAACTATTTGTAAATTATATTCTTAGGATACTAATTTTACACTATAAGTGTAGAAAACTACTTACAAACTAATCTGTCTGTTTGGAAGGGACTCAGACTGGGAATGTCTGGAAACGTTATTTGTGGTCAGATGCTATATAGGTCAGATTTCCAGCTGCTTGAGGAGGGACAATGGGGGCTTGGTGGGAGGCTTTAGTATTGGCACTGGGCAGCTTCTAACACTGAATGGTGGAAAGGAAGGACTAAGCCTGGCTGGGAACACGGGGTGCCTTTCAGGGAACCATTCTTAAACTGACAAATTCAACTAATCTTGCTTTAAGTGTGCGAAACACACCTCTCCCTAAGATGTGGGATATAGGAAGTATTTTGTATATGCATTTCTTTGTCACGTTCTGGTGCAAAGTTGCTCTTTGTTTTCTCCTAAATTAATTTTTTTTAATTACTCTTTTTGTTCTTGCTGAAAACTTTGTTTTCTGTACTTGTGTTGGTGTGATAATTCTGCATTAGGGTTTTAAAATATTTTATTTAATCTTCTCAATGGATATTGGTCATTTTTTAGATGGTGGACTACTGTTGTGAATATCTTCTTATTGTGCTCTGCTTTCCTGGAACTCACAGGGTAATAGACCTAAGGGCAGACTGTGTGCTTTGTTGAGATTGTGCCCTTGGTGTTCTGTGTAATGCTCAACATCGAAGAAAACGTTTTTGGTACTTGGCTTATCTTACAAAGGCTGAAAACTTGTCTATACTACAACTAATAAGTAGTGTGATTGTTGCTTCTGGTGGAGTGTGATGGTGGGAAGCAGGGAGACAGCACACTGACATCAGCAACGTGATGTACTTTGAGAGGGGAGTGTAGAACCAATTCCCTGTTAGAGAACATCAGAGAGAAAATTGTTTTACCTTGGAGTCATTCTGCCACTGACTTTAAATACTTGGAAGCAGGGATGTCAGCTGGTCTACAGGAAGCTCTTATTATTAAACTATGTTGTCAAGTGCAGCAAGACTAAAATGATTGTACCTTGCTTTGTGCTACTTACACAGCTGTTACTGCAGATGCAGTCTTGGAGGTTTCAGCAAAGCTAAATATGCCTAAATCTGGGGCAGTGACGGAGGCAATCGGAACGTTTTCTACGGGCTATAGAAGCTCAGTTACTGACGTGGTGCCACTTTCCGAACTTCAGGTTCTCAATATGCTGTGCTAGGAACTCCTGCATGCGGAGAGAGTAGGAAACAATTTCCTCTTACATAACAAAAACTATAAAAGGGCAAAAATGAGTGAAAGGATAGATACTGGATATTGCTTCATGCTTGTATTTTTATTTTGTGTTCACACTGAATGGCAATGTCCTTGTTAATAATAAAGATCCTGTTTTGAAAGATGCTACGTGAACACGTTCTTAAAAGCACCCTTGCGAGGAAATTATAGAAGCAGCTTTTTAATTCAGGTAGTTATGTAGTGCTTATAAGAACTGCTTCACTGTGGCTGAGAATTTGTCTTTATTCTGACTTTTTGATGTTTTTTTTCCCAAAGAATTGGGAGAGAATTACTCTTTTCTTTACACCAAAATACACACAGAGGGTGCAAGAGGGGCTCTTCCAGATTTGGATTTTCTTCATCCCAAGTTAATGTAGTAACTGGGCCACTTGAGGCTTAAATTACTTCCAACTTTTATTTTTAATTGCTCCTTTGAAATAGGATGTTTGAAAAGTTAATTATGTGTTTGATCAGCTCTAATTGTTACCTCGTCCAACACACACAGAGCCCAGCAGCCCTCAGCACCCCCAGCGGCTCCCCGTTGCCGGGTCCGTTACCGCTGTACAGAGCCCGTACGCCCGCTCCGCCCTGGCCCTCAGGCCGGACGCACCCTCCGGCGGAACCGCGCCTGCTCCGGGGCTCCCCCGCTCTATGGCGCCTGCGCGCCGCCCGCAGCCGGAGGCCGGGCCCGGCTGCCGCGGCCCTGTCCCCGCCCCTCCCGGCGGCGGTGGGCGGTGCCCCGCCGGCGAGCGCAGGCGCAGAGGGGGACGACGGAGCTGTGGTCTGGCGAGCGGCGCTGTGCTGCGCTCGGGGCTGGCCGCGGCGGCGCGGGCCGGGCCGGGCCGAGGTGAGGGGACGGGGATGGCGGTGGCGGTTTCGGCGGTTCCGGTTCCTGGGGACGCGGCGGTGGCGGGAGGCGGGTGCTGAAGGAGGGCGCGGACAGCGCGGGGCAGGGCCGGGCGGGCGGAGGGGGCGGGCCTGGCCTGACCTTGCCCGCGGCCGCCGCCGGCGGCGGGGTCGGTCACGGGGCGTGCAACGGCGAGGCGGCCTCGCGTGAGGCCCTTCCCGCCCGCGCAGCGCGGAGCGCGTCGCTGCCCTGTGCGGGGCTGCCGGGGCTGCGGCGGGGTTCGGGCAGAGGCCCCCGCCGCGCGGCCTCGCCCCGCCGCCCGTGGGCGTGGGGAGGCGGGCGCGGCAGGTGGGCGGTTGCCCGCGGTAGGTGTGACTTGTACCCCCGCGCCAGCTCCTGCGCTGTCAGCCCGGCTCGGGGCTCGGGCGGCGGATTTTTAGCACGTACCAGTACTTGCGTTCTGCTGAATAAATCACGCACGTAGTTGTGCTTTACAGATGTTTGGTTTGTTTGTTTGTTTGGTTGGTTTTTTTTTCAGTAGAAACTTGATTTAAAAAGACCCAGGGTGTGGAAGCCATGGGTTTGTCTGCGTCCTCCCCAGCCGCTGCAGGTCAGTCGCTGAGTGCATCCAAGGAACATCAGACAGCATCTGCACCTTCAGAGTGTCCTATGCATCAGGAAAAAATGAGTGGTAATTATTCTTGAAACTTAGATGAAATAAGCTCTTTACCTGGAAAACAGCTTGAAAAACATATGGGGGGAAAAAAAGGAAAATTATTCTACAAAAATACATTGAGCTTTTCCTTCAACAAAAATAGCTTTCAAGTAACTTTTCATCAAAAGGAGTCAGATGTTCACCAGAACAGGATGCAAGCCACTTTGTCTGTGGAGACAGGAGGTGCTTGCTGTAGGCCCTGTGGGTTGCCACTGGTTGTCATGTTTCAGAGGGGTCCTGCAGCTCTGTTCCCACTGAGTGGTACACCCACAAAGGGTCAGGGAAGTGCAGGGACCCCTGCAGAGATGGTAACTGGGAGCAGGTGGTCATCGCTAGAGAACATGCATCTGGAAAAAGGCAGCAAAAGAGTGGGATAAGATGAATGTCTGGAGAAGGAGGATATCAGTTCTTCCGTTGACACAGTTGACATGTGTTGGGTTAACGTGGCTGTGGAATTCTCAGCTACAGACAGCTCAGTAGAGAGGCCAGCATGGGGTGGGAAATGAGCATTCAAGGACTGTATAAGAAACTAGGTCTTCCCATAGTGGTGCTGGGTCTTAAAATGCAGGAAAGGGAACAGTTAACTGTTGCAAGACTCAGAAGAAAAGGTAAAATACTTGTTTATATTTACATGAACTGTTGATTCAATGTACTGCCATGTCTTAGCATCACCATTTTGTAGCAAGATATATACTGTTTTTTCCTGTATTTCAGGTTGTCCAATGCACATGAAGACTCCTGATCATAGACCTGAGAACACAGACGATGTTCCTGCACATCAAGACAGAGCGTATGAATTTGTAGCATGTCCGGTGAAGTCTGGTGCATCTCAAGTGAAAGATGACATAGATCCTAGCAATATGGTAACTTTTCCTTAGCTCAGATGTTTTCTTCACCCTGGTTTCTCTTGAATTACTACCTCCAAAATGTAAATAGTGATACTGTTGAGGGTGGAAACTCTGGCAATTAACATTCTTTTAAAATTTTTGACACTGCTTTTTCTCACTTTGTGTGCAAGTATTTGTATAAAAACAAGTGACATCTTATTTAACATTCTCTTCTTCAAATTTACATCTTTTTGATAAATGGTGGTTTTCCAGTTTGTAAATATCTTTTGCTGTCTTATTTCTGTTTGTTGGTTACATGCATAGTTTTTATGCTACATCAGTGGGTTTTCAGTTCTGTGTAATAGCAGTATGGGTAAGTTCTGGTTCAGATCTCCAGGTTTTCTTCTGATGTACAAGAAGCACTGCTGTTTTGAAAAATGAAGCTTAGACAAAAGGGATGTTAGTCTTCAGATGACGAAGTTGTGCAAAGACTTACTGCAAAGGAGAAAGATAATTTTAGTGGACTTACATACAGGTTGAACTTCTTGATCTTTGTAGCAGCTGATTGATTATGTTTTAATTTTTCTCAAACACTATAACATAAAAATAATTCCTATTCTAGTTTGTTGTTGATTCTCCTTGTTTTCTGGATGCCTCCTCCTTAATCACCAGGAGACTCTCCTTGTTTTCTAGATGCCTCCTCCTAACCAGCAGCCCTCCCCAGATCAACCGTTTCCACTGTCAACTGTTAGAGAAGAATCTTCCATTCCTAGAGCACATTCTGACAAGAAATGGGTCTACCCTTCAGAGCAGATGTTCTGGAATGCTATGCTAAGAAAAGGGTAAATGCACTGTGAATTAATGATCAGATGGAGCCTGTGAGCCTGAAATTCATGAAGTAATATCATTGGTTATTATTAATTGATATTATTTAAGAGTTTGTGGACTCTAAGGAGTAAATAATTAACTAGTTCTTTTAAAAATTACTGGTTTTATGAATGGCTTTGTCTTAAAGGGTGAGCTGGTCTCAAAGGCGATGTCTCTAGTGATCAGCAAGATGGTAGGGCATGTCAGGCAACTGCCACTAGCTTAGAACATTTTCTTCAAAGTTTGCGCGTAGGCACAGGCAAACTTTGTGTGATTGCCTGCTTTCAAATTCAGTCAGCTTCATGCTAGTCCTATGAACTGATAGTAAGATTTCTGTGATTGTGAGAACATCTAACTTGAGTTTGCAAAATTGTGAAAATTGTTTGACAAGTAAATGTTTTCAGTCTTAAATGTTTTCAGTCTTAACAAAAATTCAGTGTAGGCAAGATCTAACTGAATGATAAATGTCTCCTGTGGCCTAAAAAACCTTCTGTGCTGCTGTCTCCTCATTCCTCTGTAATTATTTGTTGTCATTGTCAAACAGATCAACTTTAAAGTCGGTTACTATTAAAACAACAGGAATTTTGTTCTACGTACCAATATTGTTCTTAAGACAATATGTCATAAGGAGCCTATATTGAACACACACGTTTTGATCCTGTAAACACTTAAATGTGTGCAATGTTGTGCCTGTTGAAAAGGAAGCACACGTGTAGTCGTAGTGCAGGCTCAGAGAGATGAAAGGCATTTTTAAGTGTATGCAAAGTGTATTGAATACAGGAATTCCGTGCATTAGGAATGCAAGTGGGTTTTTTCCTAAGCATTTTTACGAAGCATGTGGATGTGCGATGTTTGCACACTCTGATAACTTTCTGATCCAGTGAAACCTTTAATTTAGCCAACTAGAATTTGTGGATCTCTTATGATGATAACTTTGGTAACTACAGTTTTACACAGAAAACGAAGTGGTTCTGGAGATGCTTAAGCAGATGAGCCAGAAGTTTCCATACTTGCTTCATGTCTTTGCAGAAGACCTTAAATCTCTTGATTCAAAAGCCCATCAGATAAACTGAGGAAGGTGGAGTAGTTATGCTGTAATGCTTGTAAACTGTTTTCAAATTCTTCTTTTTTAGGTGGAGGTGGAAAGATGATGACATAACAGGTGAAGACATGACCAACATTATTAAGATTCACAACCAAAATAATGAGCAAGCTTGGAAGGAGATTTTGAAGTGGGAAGCTCTTCATGCTGTGTACGTACATATGAAATGAAAAGCAAATCCTTTGGTTTAGCTCTTGCTTTTGTAATTCTTTGAAAGTAGAATGTCTCTTCACTTTTCTCAGAAATACTCTGGTGCTGATATATCTCAAAAGTTATGGTCTTGTAGGAACCTCCTTTTTGATTAATACGAGGAAGATTGTCCAGAAAAGCTTAACTAGAACTGAGTAATTACTATGTTGATAAAACTGATGAGCCTTTTGGTGGTGTATGTATAGTGTGGATTTGCAGAAATTAACTTCTTATTCTATATATTTGGGAATTATTTAATTGAAATCTTTATGTTACAAAAAAGTTGAGAGATAAAAACTTAGATTAAAAGTTACTGATGTAAGACAAACTCTGTCACTTTCTAGGTCAGTATAGCCCCTATTCCTAGAAGAGACAGATTAGTTAAGCATTCTGTACGTAGAAATTATTCTCTGAAATTCCACGACCTTTGTTACACAGTAGTCTGGATTACGGTTTTCTGTTCTTTAATGGTTTTCTGTCCTTGAATCCATTAAATCTGTGGATTAGATTTGCTGAGACCTGCTTTGTTGATAAGTTAGAACAATGGTGTGGAGCATATCAAAGGTACTTTATCATACTAGCAGTAAGTGTTGCCAGAAACTGGGAGACTTTTCCAACCTTTTAAAAAAAAAAGCTGGTTTAGATAACTTGTAATAAATTTTTTACTGTTGCTCTTTGTCGTATTCAGTTTTTCTGTTACTAAAACAAATTGCCATAGTGGTTTAAACACTTAAAATAAGACTGTTTTAAAAGGTAAAAACTGATTTCTTTTTTAATTGTGTGCACAGGGAGTGTCCGTGTGGACCATCACTGATGCGGTTTGGAGGCAAAGCAAAGGAGTATTCACCGAGAGCCAGAATACGTTCATGGATGGGGTACGTGGGCGGGAGAGAAGGTCCTTCAGTGAGGTGGGAGGGGAGGGAGATGTGTCAGAAAAGATGGTGTAGAGTTAATTTTAAGATGTTTCAGAACTGGAATTGCAAGCTACAATTACCAGAAGACAGAAGTGCTAGTGGGGATCTTCTGCCAATATGTGAATAAATAAATCTTAAATAGGACTTCCACTCCCTTTCCCAGGTTCATAGTACCCATTAAAATAATGTACATGTTCTATTATCTGTCTTTCCAGATATGAACTTCCCTTTGACAGACATGATTGGATTGTTGACCGATGTGGAAAAGAAGTGCGATACGTTATTGATTACTACGATGGTGGAGCAGTAGATAAGAACTACCAGTTCACTATCCTGGATGTTCGCCCTGCGTTTGACTCTCTCTCGGCTGTGTGGGACAGAATGAAGGTGGCTTGGTGGCGGTGGACTTCATAACTACTCCTGTGGTGTGTAGTCGAGAAGTAAACCACTTTCCTCCTATGCTAAGGATAAGTGAATGCCAGGACTTGAAATAGAAGTTCACTGCAACTGTCATTATTTTCATCATCACCACTGTTCCTTGGGGGTGGGAAGGGAGGATGGGGAAATCCGTTGTTAAGTACACTGATGCTTTATGGTGTTTTGAATTAAATAATAAAGTTATAGTAGCAAAAAATGTATCTTAATTTTCTTAAGAGCTGGGAAATCTTTTCTTATTTTGTCAGAGATTCTGTGTAAGCTTGCCGTCTTTTCATTTGATGACTCCAGAGCTGCACCAAGTACATTAGGTTTCTCTTTCTGACTGGAGTTTTGAGTATTACCTAAATAGTGAGAACTGGAAATCTCATAAACTACTTCATGTAGTTACAGTGTTTGGTTACTTAGATAATAAATAAAGGGAAAAAGATCTGGACTGTTTCAAACTGCATGTTTTCTTAACTACATAAACCCATGTGTTGGTTTTCATTGGGCGCTTCACCTGTTCAAATACATGCTTCCTCACAAAACTTTAGTCAAGTTTATTCTGTTAAAAGTAGTATAGTGTAGTTTGAGTATTTTAAAGGTATGATAAATTGAAAATAAGGAGAATATACTCATGCCTTAATCCACAATTTATCTTTCGACAGAAGATCTGTTAGAAGCAAGAAATGAGTGTCAATTACTTTAAAAACAACATTTCTGAAAGGAGATAAAGTTGATATTTAATGGCTATTTATTTCAATATTTAAGAGGTTTGTTTTCTGATGTAAGAAACTGTATTTTAGTATTTTCATATCTTTACTATGTGTCTCATGTAGTGCATTCAGGACAGAATTAAGCCTTACTGTCATGCAGTGCGTCTTTATTTTGCATTTTGGCTTCATCAGCTGTACTATAGTGTGTTTTTTTTAATATAATACGGAATCGCACAAGAGTGTGTGACTACACAGTCATAGGTGTTTCTGCATAGTGATTATAGTGTGGCGTATTACAGATGTGTATATAACTTGGCTAAAAGGGTATCAAAAGTGCCAAGAAATAAGGTTGAGTTGAGCATTTTCTAAGAGTGATGCATGTTAATGCTGTGTGGCTTAAGGATTTGATTAATGTTTGTGCTTAATAAGGGAAACTAACTTTTTTTTTTTTAAAGTCTTCCACTGTAATAGCTTTAAATTTGCATCGCTCAGTAAATTTCAAGTGCCACATACCCCTAAATTTAAATTATTCCTCCCTTTCAGCATATATTATTCTTGAGTCCTCCATGCAAAGCACTTGGGAATGGAGGGAATAAGAGAGTATCATATTGTAGCTTCTCAAATGGGCTTCATGAAACTTCACAACCTGAACTGGGAACCAGCTGTACATTCACTTTCTGAAAATGGTTATTTTTAACTGACATTACTGATGCTGTAAGCTTGCTTTTTTTTTTTTTTTCTCTCTCCTGAGGGGAAAACCCCTTGATGTCTCAGTAAAGTAACTTCCCATTTAGGAAAAAAGTATTCGGGGAAGTTTCCATGCTTTGAGGTAGTAGTGGAGTTGGATGGTTCCCACTTCAGAGGCAGAAGTCCTGCATGGTAGGAATAAATATTACCCAGGAGTCCAGAATCCTATGAGAAACCATGCTCTTAGCCCTGTCCACTTCCCTCATTCCTTTTTCAGCTTTTTAGTGATTCATACATATGTGAATGAAAAATAGTTTGGGGTAAAAAGAAAAATCTCCATCTGAGTACACAATGTATATATGGGATGTGTGTGAGCTTGTATGACGCATATCTGATAATGAAAGCTGCTCCTCTCTAACGGTAGAGACAGGCTTACAGCTTTTTGGAATGTTTGTTTTGTTGGTTTGTTGGTTTAGGTATACATTTGCTAACTTGATATATCCAGAATTCTGTATTTCTCACAAGTAAATATGGAAAAGGCACACCAATGTAGGGAGTGCTTCAGAAGCTTCCAAAGAACGAGTTTGCGTTGTTGATTTTGGAAGCGTGATGTTTGGTGCATTACAGAAATTGTAATTGCTGCTAAATCTGGTGAGAGGTGTCACATGCCACTTCACGCGTTTACTGTCTTCTGTTATGTTCACATAGATTCAAAATTGTTTTCTATGCTACTGTTAACGGAATGTACTTTGTCATCAAACAAAAAGGAGAATCAAATAAATATACTTTTCTTAACTTTGGTATTTGGTGATCATATTTTTAGCAGTAAGAATTATTAAGATGAGCTCTTGCATGTGTCATGGGATTATAGTCTGTTAAAACTAATGACATCTTTGAATATAATGACATCTTTGTATATATACTGTTCATTTATTTAGGTGAATACAGACCCAAAACCCAAGGACTAAATTCAAGTGGTTGCCAACCAAACCAGCAGCTCTCAGAATAAGAGCATATGACAACAAATACATTCATTCTGAGTCTGGCTAACTTCTGAAAAGAGGAATGCAAGAAATTACTTTTTTTTTTTTAAATAATCCCTGAAGTGTAAATGAAAATAATTCTTTTCTACAAGCAGTAAGACTTAAGGAAGTAAATGGGGAGTTTTCTCTTTTAGGTCTGGGTAACTTTATGCCTGATGTTGGTAGTTCACTATTTCTCTGAAGTTGGCTGTCGGAGTGATTAGAATTCTAATGGCAATTGGAAAATGGTGATTTAAATTGATAGTTTTTTACTCTTTGAGAGGATGTTATAACTAAAACTATTGTTTAGGCTAGATTAAAGATAGTGTGTGTGTGTGCATAAATAAATACATTTGTGTCCTGTCTTTGTAAGTATAAAAAGGTATGAAAAGTTCATGAAGCTCAAAAAAGTGAAGTAACCTCATCAGGCCTTTTCAGGGAATTCTGCAGCAGCATCAGGTTCCCAGTCCCACTGAGGCTGAAACAGAAGTTCAGAACCCAGTATCTCAAATCCGGTTAACCTTGTGCACATGCAAAAGGAGAAATGTGGACACTTACTAAAGCAGGGCCACTTTTAAAATCAGTTGTCTACCTAGGTCTATAAAGTTAGCACCTATGTTCTGCTTTACCGTGTCGAAGCCCTGCTTGACATACTGTGACTCTTGCAGCTGAAACAAGTTAGGATCACTTTCCTGGTCTGCAGCTGAAGATATGTTCCTCAAGGACACTGGTGCTCAGAAACTGCAATCTCTGTGACTGATGGAAAAGGACTCTGGCATAACACTCCAACTGTAATCAGGTCTTGGGTCATACATATGTAGTTGAGTGATACTGATCTTTATTACCTGCAGCAGGAGACCATTCTGCATTCAAATACCTGGTTTTGGTTCCTTGCCATTGCATCGCTTCAGGCAGCCAGTGACTACCCTGCAGTTAGGGTGCCTGTGTAGAGGGGCACCGAATGCGTGACTGCTGTGCCTACACTACCCTCCCTACTCAGTAACGTTGGGCCCAGCTCTCTGCCCTTCTGCAGGATGCCCTGTTAGAACCTGGCCAACATGAGTGGCCTGTAACTAGGGAGTAACTCACAAGCTTCTCCTTCCAGGATGCCTGGAGCTCACAGCCACGTTTAGTCATCCTGTGACATTTTGCCCTTGCATTGTATTAGCAGGTGGTTTGGAAAGAGGAGCTGTAGCTCTTCTGTCACTATTTATTTATTTATTTATTTATTTCTCTACCCCCTAGAAACAACTTTACTCCTCCCTTCTATGCATTATGCCAATAGTCCTAGCTTCAATCTCTTCAAGAACTTTTCAGCTAAGCCCTAGAATTTCTGCCTGACTTTGCTCTAAAAGAAAGAGACTGTGTTGCTGGTAAGAAGGCATTTGTGTCCATTGTTGATTATTGCTAATTTTTACTGCCGAAGCGAAGTGTTCTGGATTACCATTTTTGAATTAAGATGTGAAAGAGGTATGCTAGTTTTGTGTGAAGTGGGACACCAATGCTGTCTAATGTTTACATAATGTATTTACTATCAGGACTTTAATGTACTCTGTAAGTAATTATTTAAAATATAAAATATTGTGATGAACATTGTTCCACTTCCAAAAGGCTTGAGAGTTGCAAAGGATTTCTTAGTGCTCTGCAAATGATCATAAATAGTCAGTCACCCTATGCGCTCCCATTTTGTTTGCTTAACTCTTGTGTTGAAGTGCAGGGGAATAATAGCTAATGTGCCGAAGTTCACAAGATGGAAGCACAGAGAGTAAGGTTGCTGTAGCTCAGCAGCTAAAAATGAAGGGACCTGGTAAACTAAGGAGCACTGCCTAATTTTTGGACTGTTACTAATGTTGTGTTTTTTTATAGAGGTAGAAACACCCCTTTCAAAAATGCCACTCCTTTACTTGTTAAAGAGATCTGTCCCCAGCATTTACTAAATTATGTGACACTAATCCTTTGTCTTCCTTTGCTTATACCTGGAGGAAAATCCATGTAGTAAGGTTCTCCAAGCAGTTGAACTTGATGTGGAGCCTGAACTTAACTGGAGTACAGAATAATGCTAGCCATGCTTATGTCTTCAGGATCACGCAAGTATCTTTACATATCTGCTTTTTAAAAACACAGCACTGCTAGTTTTCAACAATTTTTTGGTAGGCAGCGTCATGCATTTTTACTCTTACTTGCAGAAAGTGTGTTCTATTTATTATTCTATCTTATTTTGTACAAAGTAAATTGCAGGCAAAGATCTATATGCAGTGAATCAAGTAAGTATTGATTCTCTTGGTAATGTTAGTAATAGTAGGAACCTATGGTCATATTAGATAGTCATTTTGTCAAAAGCATCCTTTTTAGTTTGCATTAGGAGATTAATCACTTTTATGTGCTTCTCCTTCAAAGAAAAAAAAAATGGCTTGCAAAACTCCTAGAAAAAGAATCTTAAATTCTTTCATGAATGTGACAGTTGCATCTATTTGACCTTACTATTTTTACATCGAGTTGTATAGAAGCTTGTGGGCAGAGTACTGACTGCAAACTTAAATATGTGGCCTTTGGCATGTGTGAAATGTGGTGGCTACTCACAACATGTCTGCATATTTGCATCATGGGTACATATTTTTATGACTGGAGTCTGAATGAATCCAATTTTCAGAGGATAATGGAAATTTATTGGAAGTATAGGGATTGTTATTAGGCTCCATTAACAAAATTTAAAATAATAGATAGCTTCCTTTGCGGATATTTGGTTTGGACCATGATCTCTCACAAAATAGAAACCATCACTTTTTTTTTTTTCAACATATTATGGCAAAAAAACACCCCTACTAAAGACTAGGTCATGACTTGTTTTCCAGTGTTTTGCCAATTTTGTAGTAACTACAGAAAGTTTTAGCTGTTTTACTAACATGCTGCTGCTCTTGTCTCCAGCTTCTGCAGACTGTGACCCCATAAACTTCCTGTCTATAGAGATAGCTAATGCCTTAATTGATCATTAGTAGACTTTCAAAATGAGTTTCCATCTGCCAAAAGATTAAGTGTCTTGGGGAATTGACTTAGAGCATTTTGATGCATGGAGGATAAATGCAAGTGCCTGTAAAAAGCACTGCTAGACCACAAATCCTTGAAAAGGAAAAGTAATAGAAAAGATTTTTCCTCTGAGTTGTTTTTTCTCAAATAAGCGGCTTTTTTATATATCAGTGAGACTACATTAGCTCATTTTCAAAAACTAAAGAGCAAAATCTCATGAAAATGCTGAATTTAACCTTAGAACAAACCATGCAAATTTTGGCAGCTTTAATTTGCAATATATTTTTTTTTATTAAATGAGTTTAATCCAACTTTAAAAAACACATGCTTTGGGCCAAAAAATGAGAGAACTTTTCTACTAGCTGTACTTGAGAATAGTATGGAAAAACATCTCCATGTTTTATCAAAATTTTTTACAATTACAGGTGTTACTTCTCCTTGTGTTTTCTTTAAACTTTTGCTTTTCAGCTTATTTGGAGCGATTTTGACAGGTTTTCATGTTGCTTCTCATTTTTGTACAAGCCATTTTTGGGAAAACTTCTATCGTGATAACACAGTTGTTAGTACAGAAATAATGGCTTCTTTCTTAGGTATCTGAAAAATTAGTGCTATTTACCTCAGTTACGAGCAGTTCTAACAGGTAAGAATACCATTCTGCCTGCTTTAGAGGTGTCAGCATTGTTGTAGCAGAAGATACAGGAACTGCAGCTGTCCTACAGCAGTGACGAAAGATGGACGTGATTTGTGTTGCATAGGTTAGCCATCACACTTAGCTGTGGTTATGGGTTCTTTGTTGCTTTTGTCTTGTGATCCTAAAATGGACAACTGCAGTGATTTTTTGGCTCTTCCTAGTGGTCCTTTCATGCCTTCTAGAGTACATGCTTTTAGGACCACTTACACTTGCGGCACCTGGGACGGCAGGGTGGCTGGCGTGGAAATGATGGCAAAAAGATGTAGATGGATGTTCCAAATCGACATTTGTTTCACAATGTCCGTCTACTCCTCTCTTATTCACCACCTAGGTTAGAGGAAAACAAGTCTAAATGCACAGTTTTATATATAATCACTAGTGGTTGTTGATGCAACACCTAATTGATTTGGGCTATAATTATAGGGAGTGGAAAGCAAAGGATACTACTTTTGCAAATAACACTGGGAAGATTAATTTTACCTGTGTATGAAAGATTGCATTCTATTTACCTTGTCAGACAAAGTGGAAAATACTGGTATCATCAGTGGCATATGAATTTATGACAGGATGCTGGAGCTGGTTTAATATAAGCTGACTTTAAAAAGCAAGATTTTTTCTTTTGAACTTTATTTGCCACGTGTTGATGGGAAAGCATCCATTTAAAGATATGAATATGGCTAATGTTATTCTCTCAAACACTATAATGTTTGAAGAAATCATAAAAAAAAAAGAGAGATGAAAATAAGATCTTGACTTCCAATTTAATAATAATGGAATATGAAGGCCAGATTGTAACTGTAGAAGTTCATTTCAAATTTAAATATTTAGCATTTTCACTAGTCTGCGAATACAAGAAAATTTATTACATTAAGATGGAATTTAGATCTTTGACATGAAGCTGATATTTTCATAGTGTGAAAAATATCAAGCTGACATTATACTGTCTCATTTGATGACTTCCAAATGTCAGAGTGCAGTAACTTATTCATAGGGACCTCAATGTCTTGTGATAGTGTCAATTTAAGAGACATTTACATCGACTTTTTTTATTTAAACATGTAAAATGGAATATGCAAAGTGGATGAGGAGAAGGGGGGAAAGACCAGGGGCAAGAAAGTTCTTAATAATAGAATGAGGCACTTTCAACGCTAATTTCCACTGAAGCCTTCTGACAGCTGCATGGGCCACCACTACCTGGCAGGGCTTCTGACAGCTCCCGGCTTCTTACCCTCTGTATTATTTCCTTCATTCCCAGCTCGGCACTCGCATATTTCTTGTTATTTCAACAGAACTGGGGAATTAAAAATAGCATGATATACTTTCCTGAAGAAGTGAACCACCCATCCCTTGATTTTAAAAGTGATTTTGTAATAATGGCAGATATTATTTCTTGTGAGTGATTATACCCGGGAGTTAATGATGCCATTGGCTGCAGAAGGCCTCAGCCAGGTGGCCGTTAACAGGATTATGAAGCCACAATAGTTGAATACAAGCAGCATATTTTACTAAAATGTCCTTTCTGAGTGTGTGTGGCTGCACTTCAGTTGATCATCTACACCGCCGGGGACGATCACGGTGTTCTTTTCTGTGGGTTAGAGGCTGTCACGCCAAGCTGCACACCTAGGAACGGGGAAACCGCACCGCTTTCGCGGGTCGGCCATTTTGTCCGGCGCCGAGAGAGAGGGAGAGGCTCCCCCCGCCTGCGCCCAGCGGCGGCGCCACCCTCCATGAGGCGCGGGGCCGGGGTGGTGGCGGCGCCCCCTGCCGGCGGCGGGGCCCCGCCGCCGGCAGGGGGCGCCGCCACCACCCCGGCCCCGCGCCCGCAGCCGCGGCCATGTCGGAGCTGGCGCTGGAGGAGCTCTCGGCTCTCGCCGCCATCTACTGCGAGCCGGACGCCTGCGAGGTGCTGGCGGTTTCAGGTGAAGGCGGCCGCGCTGCTCTGCCGAGAGCCGCGGATCGTCCCCGCTCGGCAGGCTCTCGTCCCGTACCCGCGGCCCGGTCCTGCCCTGGCCCCGCTTCCCCCGCCACCGGCAGCACCGGCTTAACCCCTTCCCGTTTGCGACAAAGATGGGTGCTTCTTGCCGGCCCTGCCCTGCGTCTTTGCTGCTTTTGTAGGGGACAGATTCTAGCGGGTCCTGCTCGTTTGTAATTAGCGACGGCCTTAATTCCAGCTATTTGCGGGGTGTGTGGGAGCTTGCAGTGGGTAAGGAGCAGCAGCAGGAAAGGGCTGGCTGCTCTTTAAGTAAATAAGCAGTTGCATTTCACATGTGCAACAAGACCAGGTATTTATCCTGTAATACTTAATAGGGGTGCAGCTGTTGCTGTGTGTGAGAAGCCTTGGGTCATCTCTGTCTTTTTTTTGGGGGTAAGGTAACAATTTGGCCTTACAATGTGCTGAGTGCTCTCTGGCTTCAGCAATACACCTGCGGCTGTGGGTTTTACAGGGCTCTAAGGCTGATCTTTTGTGTTTGCTGTAGGTAGGCAGGTGAGAAGATTTGGAGTGCTTGCTCCCGTCAGCTGCCGGGTGCTGTAGGCTGGGAACGCAGTAACTGCAGACATTGTTACTCCACATTTTCTGCACCAGCCGTGGTGGCCACTGATCATAATGTATTTTTAAGAGATTACTTTTATCAGTCTGTGCTGTCACAGTGCTGTGATGATGCCCCGTCAGCAAGGGAGAGTAAATCTCAGTAGCTACAGTGTACAACAGCAGTTACACTCGGGCTTAAAGGAAGTGTCAGGTGGGATATGCAAGTGGTGCATGCCTGTGCAGATCCAGAGCGTAAGTACGTATTGCTTAGTGCCTGCCACAGATATGGCAACTCTCCTATGTATTTCTTGGAGTTATGTATATACGCACAGACAGAATATGCATATATTCTGTATCACTCACTGTTCCCTGGTGTCCTGGATGCTTTTTTAGCATGCTGCTCAGCTCCCCAGCACAGTGACGGCCAGCAAGCAGCTTCCTGCTGGGTGGACTGCAGTGAAGTCCTGCAGAATGCTGTTAAAAGTGGATCTGGTGGCCTGCCTTCAGGTTTTGTCTGCATGTGTATTCAGGGCAAAAGAACTGCAATTGATAAGGAAACACTTTTACTGTGAGGGTGACCGAGCAGTGCCACAGGTTGCCCAGAGAGGTTGTGTAGTCTCCATCCTTGGAGACACTCAAAAGCCATCTGGACGTGGCCCTGCAGGGAGGTTGGACAAGATGCCCACCTCAACCTCAACCGTTCTGTGATTCTGTAAAAATAACTTTTTGCTGCTTTGGTGTGAAATTACATGTGGCTGCTCTTGAGTGACTCACTTGAACTAAAAAGTTACTAAGAAATTAATTGAATAAACCTCAAACTTTTATGTGAAAATAGTTGTTGAAATAGATTCACACAGAACAGCAAGCGGTTACTTGAAAAGAGGACTTTGTGTCTAAACAGCCTCAGAGGGACAAAGACCTTAGAGTCTGCATGCAGCACAATTAACTGGAGTAATGTAAAAGCAGAATTGTTTTGTGTCTAGATCTGCATGACACACCTCTTGCTCTAGTGTAGGCAGGTAGTTCTGCCATTTTATTTTTTTTTTATTGATATTTAGAGGTGTATTTTTAAAATATGGTGGATGAAATGTTTTGGCTGAGTTTTATTTTCTTAAAGTAAAAAAGTTCAGAAATGTTATTTCAGGCATAGTTTGAAAATACAGTATCCAGGCTTAACAGCTTAATGTTTATTTTTAAAAATGTGAACATATCTGAACATTGCATATGCACGTCTGTTCCTCCAAATCTGTTAAACAAATGTATGCACATTCTTCTCTGTGCTTCATCTACAGAAAAATGATTTTGTGTTTATAAGTAACTGGGATGTAAAAGGCTTAGAAACCTTCCTGGAACATAAAGTGAAGCGCCATGAGTACATAATGGGAACAGGCTCTTATTTTTATATTGATGTTATGTGACCTTGCAGGGCCTTTTGCCAGACTGTGTTCATAATACATGAGGATCGTGCGTATCTGGTGAATTTCCATTGTTTACTGGAATTCAAAATATTATTTACAACTGTGATTGCTGGTAGTTTTCTTATTTTGGGATCTACTTCTCTTTTACTTTGAAGCTACAGAATCCTTTAGTTTGTATACAATTAACTTTTGCTGTATTCATTAGCTTACGTTTGCTTTATTTCTTCAAACCGTGTAAACTGTAATTGACAAATGATGCACAAAGTAACTTCCAGTAAGAGTCTTATGTTATGCTGTCTCTAACATGTTAAGAGTAATTTGTGAGTAGATCCACAGGATCAAAAGGGAGGCCACTGGGAATTTACAGTTTTGAGGAATGTAAGAAAATGCTTTTGCAGATCTCTTGGTATGCTAAAAACTTTGGCTTTCTGGGATTTAACAATGAAGTATTCAGAGTGTAAAATATGTTCTTATCAAAACCAATGTGTTGATGAATTTAAATAAACTAATTACAGCATATCTTTTTGCCTTATATATCTATTTACAGAGATTAGTGTTACAGATAGAAATCCATAATTTACTTGTTAATCTGTTCTCTTCTGGTTTGCTCACCAAACTTGCTATAAAAATACATTTATATATTCTAAACTTGTACATTAGTAGGTGCCATTTTCTGAATTTAAGAATAGACTGCATGTGTTGCATAAAATGCCTTTGGGCAGGAGAGGAGGGGGATATCAGTCTGGTTGACATGGAACGTAAGAAAAAATCTGAAGTATGCTAGAGCTAAATATACTGGTAAGCATGCAGCTATGGGGGAAAATGAGTTAAAATGTATTGAGTTTAGTCTTGTTAGCACATTAAATCCCAACAGAACGATCATACTCAACTTTTTATTTCAGAAATAATCACCATTTTGCTGTGAAGACAACTCAGAGACCTTGTAGCGTGTGCAAACAAAGGAAATATTTCTTTAGAACCTCGTTACGCAGGGCAACGATAGTTCGCTCTTTGTTCTGCCAGCTGTCTGCAGCACTGACGCAGAAAATGGACGCTGGAATGTTTAAATAAACTTTAGATACTGTATAGCCCCACAAACATTTTTGAACCAATTTTCCTTTTTAAATGTAAGTCTGAAGCAGATGTAAATGAGCACGGCTGGGCTTTTTGCGATGGCTCAGGGTGATACACCTTGGGATGCGAGGCTGCGCAGCTTCCTTCGGATTAGTTCATCATCACAGGGAAAGGTGTGAGATTGTTGCAGGCTTAAGAATATGATCAGTGCAGCAGGAGGCCCTCGCCGAAGGGGCAAGGTTGGCCTGTCTGTTTATCCCTCAGTTACTTCTGAGTTGGTGAGATCTGTTATGACAAGCTAGTGAAAAAATCCTAGGAGGATTATCAGAAAGGTAACATGCTTTTCTGTCACTGTAGTTAAGCTGGCAATAGAGCAGTATTCTTCAACTCATTTCTAGGCTGTGCATTTGAAAATTTATTGACAACATAGTTTAAAATAAAGTGATTCACAGGCAGGAATAGAATAATGTTAATACTGTTCAGCCAAATGCAGTTTGCCTTCAGCTGGTCGTGTACCTGGTGAGGCTGCCCTGTGGAAGGGGCAGCTGGAAGGAGGTGGGTTGGCAGGCACTGTCTGTGTGCGGTGCGATGCTCAGGTGTGTGTGGAGAACCTCCGTGATGGCCAAGAGAGTGCTGGGGGTCCCAGGAGGTGCAGTGCAGGCTTTTATTGTGGGTTTGATTATGTGTACCAAGCCTAGCATAATGTCAGAGGAGCTATCCTTGCTGGTGCCCAGTAAGAAATATTTGTCAGGGCAGCAGAAGACAGAGAGTGGACTGGGAAGGCTTGAGGTCCCCCTGCGTAGATACTGCCTGTGAGCAAGTGTCACGTGCTGCCAGATGGACACTGTGGAGGCTGGAGTCTCTTCCGAGGCTGGTGTGTTTCTGAGGAATAAGCTTGCCATAAAAATAGTCTGGAACCTTTCATAGGGTCTTAGAAGACTGAAGATGAACTCCTTTTGGCAAAGGATGAGGCTTTGGTGCACACTGCCTGTAGATATGGGCATGGTTGGGTGTAATTTTATTTAATTCACTGGATTTGCATCCACTGCTTTCGGCACTGAATTTCTCTCTGTTTAGGTAGCGATAGATTGTAGATGTTTGGAGACTTCTTTATAGTAATGCTAGAGTTTGATTATTTGGTTTGAAGGGTTTGCTTATTTTGTGACTGCTCCGACCTAGAGAATTCTTTGTATGACACAGGAAGGAGGTTTGGAAACAAGCCCTTGGCTAAGCTCTCTAAAGTGCTTCTGTGTGTCCAAGTCGCTTTTAGGTTCTTTCACTCATTTGGTAGGGTTCAATTGTAAAATCATAGAGAGCACTGAGGTTGGTTAGTGGCATCAGCAATACTAATCAAACATAATTCAACTGACTGTCATGTAAAGGAAGGTAGGATAAGGTAGGGGGAGAAGAAGGCAAGTCACTTCAAAAGAGCTCCTCTGAAACTCAGCTCTGCTCTAATCTGCCTTTCAAATCTGGCTTCTCCTGCCCTCATAGAATGAATCAACCTGACATTTTAGCAATTTTTTAAAGAAAAGGGATGAAGTGTTTAGAGTGCATCAAAGGGGTAAAGCAGAGAACATCTGAAGAAGATCATCTTTTATCTGATACCCTTTTTCTTCATGGCAGAGGAACAAAAGTAGGTTAGGTCTTTGTCCCCATGTTTCACTTTAGGAAGTTTGGTATTGTTTTTCTGTGAAACATGTTTTAGTCAAGAAGGTTTTATTGGAGGAATTACTGTGCATAACTTTAACATTTAGAGTCTTTGATGACGTGATTTATCAGGAGGATGTGGTCTTTTGCCCTTCCTGCTGCATACTATATATGTCCTTTTCACTCTGAAAACAGTTTTGTTCTAAAGTAGACCAACAACAGATTTTGAGTAGATATGCAGATATATACACACATATTTATATAAGTATATGCACATATATATGGATGGATGTAGTATCTAGGGTCAGATGTACAACAGAGAAGTTTTCATCATGTCAGTGCAACTGTTTGTAGAGCAGTTGGAAGAAAAGAATTAAGTGTATTTTTTCTGAAGGTTGTAGCAGACAAAGAATCTGACCTTTTTATTTCCAAGTCTCTCTTTAGTGTGGAACTGCTTTTGAGTATCTGTCTTAAAAAACATTCAGTACAAGTCTATTTGCCTTGTGCTGGTATTGATGTTAGAAGTCTTACAGATTTCTGTAGGAGCACAGTTAGGGCAGTGCTGAGTCCATCCAGAAAAGTCTCTATTTTTGGCTGTCCTTGCTGCTACTATTGAGCTGTAGAAGCTGACTTAAGTGTTTCTAAGAGAGGTGATTCTTTATTACAGACTTGTCTAGACTTTGAAAGAGCCAAAAGGTGTGGATGCTTTTTAGAATGTGTTAATAACTTTCCTTCTAGTATGATATGGAAGTGTTTCATTTCAGGATTCCCTGCAAGTATAGCTTGAGCCACGGTTGCAACCCCCCGCCCTGCAAAAAACTCCCCACCCCTTATTTCCTATGGAATGGCAGGCATTTGAGTTGAATTGTTAAAGAAAATAACATGACTTAGTAATATATATATATTTCAACTTCAAGCAAACTATTAATGTTTATTTTTTTATCCTTTCCAGAGACGCATGGAATCACATTTAGAATTCAAATCAGTGTGAAAGAACTACTGGATACAGATGTACTTTTAAAGCTGTTATTTCATTTACCAATCAATTATCCATCAACTCTACCAGATATTTCTGTTAGCTCAGACCAGCTTACAAGGGCCCAGTGTATGGATGTGAAAGATAAATTACTTGAACAAGCAAAGAAGCATCTTCCTGAACCCATGGTACACGATCTGATCCTTTGGATACAGCAACATCTTAAATATGTCATTAAGCAATCAGCAAGAGTTTGCAATGAAAAAACTATTTTGTCAAAAGGAGCAAGTACAGAGAATGGTATCTGGATGCTCCTTTTGCATTTGGATCACATGACAGCGAAGGCAAAATACGTCAAAACTGTGGAAAAATGGGCTTCAGATTTAAGGCTGACTGGAAGACTGATGTTCATGGGCAAGATAATATTGATTCTTCTTCAGGGTGACAGGAGCAACATTAAGGTGCAGGAACAATGAATGTTGACTAGTTCTATCGATTTACCACTGAGACCTATGTGTCTAAATATTTTGTGTGTGTTTTTCTAAGATTAACAATTTTGGAACCAGATTGATCATTAGGAGAGTAGGAAGGCCCAACAGCTTTATTCTGTATTTAAGAAAAATTCTGTGAGAAAGAAACCAGTGATACCTGTAGACCTGTGGCCTGTGTTGCTTTGCTTCCCACTGTAATTACAGCTCTGTATTCCCTCTCTTTCCTAACTGTAGTATGCCTAGGCTCAGAAAAACAGAAAATTGCCCCAGAAAAAATGCCCCAGAAAACGGAAAATTTGTGATGAGAATGAGAAATTAATAACAGACGTATTTTTACCTCAAAACGAACTGTCTTTTTCCTTGCCATAAACCACATGGTGTTCCTAGCGCATGCCTGGGCTTTGAACTTCTTGCCTGTAGTTACAAACTCCCACTGCATTAGGCAGCTTTTTGTGGTGATATTGGAGGAGAATGTTTTGGCTTTTCAAACTCGTGTTCTCTAGATCGCTTAAGCCTGTGCTTAACTTCAAGCTGATGAATAGAAACAGCCAAGCACTTTTGGGGATGGGCACTTTCAAAGTTTGATTGCTATATTCTGAAAAGAATCTGTGGTGGTTTAGCCCTCGTCACCACACAGTTTCATACAGATTTTTGCGTTTTACGAAACTTCGAAGATACTAGATGACATTTAATATTTTGTTCTTTTTTGTCATTTAGGAGTACATGATTCTTCAGAAAACTTCGAAGGTAGATGTCGACTCAAGTGGAAAGAAATGCAAAGAGAAAATGATTAGTGTACTGTATGAGACAAAAGTACAGTCACAGCATAAAAGGTATAATTTAGTACTGTTGTGGATAGAAAAGTAACAGAATCGATAATTACATTCTGACAAATGTAGACATGTTCATGAGTTTCCCTTTTACAATGTAGGTTTCAGACGTTTGAAGTCAAAGAATATTCAACACTGGATGCGCTACAAAAGGAATTTGAAATTGCAGGACTTACAACTTTTTTCTCTGAGTTTGTGCCTCCTCTCTTAAAATGAAATTAAAAGAAAACACTGGACTCTCAGACCAAAGCAGTAGTTGGCTGCAGATGCTGCTGGAAGATAAAAGGACTAATTTGACAAACAATGTTAAAGCTTTTCTGTAAAAAATGCCAGAAGTAGCCATCCTCTTGCAAGATGGAGATGGCAGTTCAGACATTAATAATTGATAATTTTTGTACATTTATTTATTGATAAATTTTTCCAAGGAACGTGGAGTTAATTGTGATAATTGCATGGCAAGCATGAGAGATTGGGAAGAAGTCATATTAAAATAACCATCTTCTAGGTAGACTCTGTTTTGCGGTCTCTGTTTTTCAATGTTGTTTTTTTTTTATCTCCCATGGTAGTGGTTTTTCATAATGGCCTGGTAGAAAGCATGATTAGTTTTGCTTTGAAAGCTTATATGAACGTATTTCTGTACAAAGCATAGCAAACACAGATTTCAATGTGTGAGGACACCATATACTTAATATCCCTTAGGTGTTAATCTGTTAACTTTTCCTTCTCCATTTATTTGATTATAAATGCTAGACTGTTGATTTAAAGAAAAAGTTCGTGTAACTTGGGGCCTGAAAAAACTTAGA
Organism: Chlamydotis macqueenii; assembly: GCF_036417535.1. Classification (NCBI taxonomy): domain Eukaryota; kingdom Metazoa; phylum Chordata; class Aves; order Otidiformes; family Otididae; genus Chlamydotis; species Chlamydotis macqueenii. The sequence goes on along the minus strand of NC_141563.1, from coordinate 18,882,595 downwards.
AGTGTCTTTTTGAATGTTAGTTGTTATTCTAAAATGTATAAAAACTTCCAAGTGGAGAATTTAAATGGATTAAAAAGCTAAGGCAAAGCCAATTGTAATATTCTGTTTAATAGTTTACAAATTCCTTTTTGTACTTTATCTGGTTTTACTGTCTGTGCATCTTTAGATATCTTGAATCAATTAAACTGTCAGAGCAGTATGTATACAGACTTCAGTCTTCTGTCTCTCAAGACTTTTGTCAAGTCTGCTGTCATTTTAGAAGCTGGTAAGTTTTAACTCCCTAATAAAATTCCCCTACCTTTAGCATTTTTTTGATTAGTCAGCTGTCTTGGCCAAGTTATAATTTTTTTAATCACTAGTCTGTGTTTTACTTCAGTTTAATGTTACAAATTACATACATTATTTATACAAATTAAGTTGTGCAAGTTCTGTTCAGCTAGGAAGAATTGGATGCTTATTTCTTGTAATTACTAATGTCCTTTGGTTTCTATTTTACCTGATACCATTCTCTAGCAAGACTAGATAAATTTTCTAGTAGTAACAATTTTGAAGTAATGAGTTTCTCAGTAACCAGCAATGCCATTTAAATTGATTTTAGTGTGTAGGTAAACGTGTGCTTTGCTGCTCTCTCAAACTCAGTCTCAGAAGGCAAATGTCTCATGTATTCTTTGTTAACTTAATAGATTTGATCAATTCAGTGTAAATTAATTTATCTTCATAGTACTGGGGGAAGTCTGGTACAATTTGGTTAGTTCCTGTGGTGTGGTTTGGCAAATCATTATGCAAGACATTTTCATTTCCAGCTTCATACTCAGACCATGAGATCATACCTCTTTCTTTATGTATACTAGAAAAGCAACTAAAGCAAACAATTAAGATTTTTAGGTCTTACTATTTGAGATATCAAATGCATAAATAGACTATTTGAAAGTTTCTTAAGTTTCTAATGAGTTTGGTAATTTTCCTCATAAGGAGTGTCTCAAATCGTATGTTGCATGTTATTTTATGCACGGAAGCTTATTTAATGAGACAGTAGCAAAAGCTCTTCTTACAGAGTCTTTTGTGTGTAGCACATACAAGCACAGAAAACAGACTGAGTTAAACAGGTTTTAAAAATCTGTTCTATATTCTTTTGAAATGGCTTCCTGAGAGAAAGGAAATCTAATTTTCTATCATTTTAAGTGTATGTGGAGATGAATTTTTACTTTTATAAAGAAGAATAAAACAGAAATATCTTTATAATATTAAGGTAACACATTTTAAATTATAGTTCTCAGAATTGAGCTATTCTCAGTGAAAATATCTGTGTTGGAAAATTGTGTGTCTGTGTAGTATAAAGTCTTGAAAAGATGCAGAAGTTCTCTCCCTGTGCTATGTGATAGATCTGACAAATATCAAAACCAAGAAAAGGCCTATGCATGTACAGCATAAGGAAATGTAATCAGTATCTCTCTGAAAATCTTAATGTTGTAAGGTTTTGCCAGATGGATTTTATGTCCTCAGACAGGTCTTTACTTTAAAATGTTCCACTTTTCTGGAAAGAGAATAGCAAGCTACTTCAGCACAACCTATATCACATCTTGGCCGTGAAAGTCTAGTCGGGGCCTTATCCAACATGCTTATAAATCAGTTGTGTATGCTTTCTGTTGATTTTGGGAATTGCACTGAGTTGTGTGCCTGATCATGTGATCTCAAATGGCATGTGACTGCAAAATAATTGAGGCATACAGTTGTTGTGGTCATCTTTCTTGCAGGATTGGATGCAGACTCTCCAACTTTTTCCTCCCTATTATGACAGCTACTGTAGTTAGCTGCGTAAGAAAGGCCGTTTGTAGGGTCAGTGGTTGCCAGTTGCGCTTGGATATAAACTCATGTATTTTCTTGAATATTATTGACTGATGCTTTCTTGGTTAACTATATGGTCAAAGCTAGCATTCTGCAACAGCCAATTTAAAAAATAAAAAAAAAATTAAAGAGCAAATGACAGTTGGGTAAATTGCAGCTTACAGCTGATCTGTGGTCATCTTCCTGACAAATGAGGTTGTCGTAAGAAGCTAGATGATTTCTGTATTTCAGGAATTGTAAAAAGCAGTTTATACAATAAATTTTTATCATTGTTGAATTTGTTACTTACTAACTTACGTTGGACAAATCAACAAGTCCAGTGTAGGAAAGGACTGGTTTTTTTTTTTTTTTTTTTGCTTGGTTTGATGTGCTTCAGGAGAATTACAAATCTGATCAGCCTGATACTGTTCAGACAGCAGAGAACATGAAAACTGATGTCAGTCTGATTGTGTCAAAGCAAAGGCTTTTCCCTACCCATCAATCAATCACTTATTTTGAAGGGTAGGAGGATGTCTCGTATTCAGACAAGTAAACAGTATTTTTAAAGATTGTTCTTTTGGAAGGATGTTGCAACTGTCTGTTAACTGATGGTTTGTTTGCGTTTATTGTAAAAAGAGATGGGTGAGCCTGTGAGCCCCCTGGGTCACAAAAGTCATCCAAATGCGTACTGTGGTGCATGTTCTGCCCTCCAAGGGAACTGAAGCAGATACAGAAGAAGAAAATACAGGGAAACAAAAGTCAAAACTCCTGAGAATTGTTAAAGAAGTGTCTAAGAAGTTAGTGAAGTGTATATATCTGTCAGAATCAGACAATTCAATTGCAAGGAAAAGGAAATATACAAAGAAAAAATGGTTTAACAAATAAGAAGCTAGCTTTCTTGTGGATATTGTATTATAAACAGTTCTTTGAACAGCATGGTTAGTAAAGCCTCGTTTCCTGTGGACTTTCTTGTTTCTAAACAATTGCGCACATGAAGACTTTCTTGCAGAAGAGACATTCATGATGGTGCTCTCCCAGGTGAGTTCCTCAGTGCCTGATATTGATTGTGCCCTCTGCATAAAGCATTAAAGTATCAATAGCCTTTTTCTTCTCTGCTACCTGTTTTCATCAAAGTTTTAGGAACTTGGTTTCTTTCAGGCTGTTAACCTCTCATTTTAATTGAAATGAGTTGAATTCAAAAGTTCTAGAATAATTTTGTAGTATAATTATGCATGCTTCTGTACGGACAGTACAGCTGCGTCACCGTAGTTTCCTTTGAAAATCAGGCTAAAATGAAAACTGTTGCAATAGAACTGACTACTTGAAGAATCAAATTTTTAGGACAAAACTGAAGTTTAATTGGTCCTTTTGAATCCCTTGGTTTATTAAGTGTGAAGAAAACAAAAAATGGGTTAAGAAAGAAAGATACAGAGAAATAGGAGCAAAAAAAAAAAACCCCAATGTCATCCTTATATGCACAGTGGTTTTTACATGAATGCATTGCATCCAAAGCATCTGTTCTGATCTGGGAGAGATGTGCTCGATCCTCAGAAGGGTGTGTGAAATCGCAGTTGAATGAAAGCCTTGGGTGGGCATCTGCCAGTCTCTAGAAGAGATGGCGCTGGCTGTGTCAGGCAGGTTTGTTGGTGAATGGCATGCATACCCTTTTTCGCTTCTTTCGTATGATTTATGAGCGTCATACATCTGCATTTTCTATGGTATGAGAAGAAGGATGGTCTGGTCATCTGAGGAGCTATTCTCTCTCATTACCCTTTGTGCAGCAAGTGTAAACTGAAATAACCAAAAGGGCAACGTGAGATCCGGATAATTTTTACTATTACGTGTAACATCAGGTCTTGCTACATATATGTTCCGCTGTTGTGGCAGAGTAGTGATGTCTGTGCAAACAAGGACATTGGAGTGCTAACATTAAATTACTCCATTCTGGAAGAAATCGGTCTTTCTACAGTTTAATTTTTCAGTATCATTGCTGACCACCATTGTGACCAAGGTCCATAGATAAAACCATCTCTGTAGTGATGGAGGAGCAAGAATAAAACTCCCTTCTTTTCTGTATTAATCTTTCAAGGCGTTATTTATAGCATTAATATCTACTATTTGTATTTAAGTGTTTTTATGATAGTCTCTTGGAAAGATACCTTTATGAGCAGCACATACTGTGAAGTAGCGTGCCATTCAGGAGAATAGCATGACTTCAGGGGAAATAACTTGAAGTTTCAGAGGAGAGAAATACTTTTAATGGGGGACATGGTCAGTATTGGGAATTTGCTAGCTTTTTTTACTTATTCAATCTCATTAAGATTATAATTCTTGCATCCTGTCCCCCTCCCTGCTCCCCCTCCTTTTTACTTGCTGTTACAGGGAGGATGAGACACTGAGAGAACTCATATATGAAAATCCTTGACATAATCAATTTTAAAAAATTGACAATACGTTTGATTGTTTTGTGAATAAGGCTAATTTTTGTGGTTTTATAGTTCTATCTCATTTTCCTATAAGACTATTTTTTTCCTATTTCTGTGTGAAAAAAATACCGAGACTAGTATAAATTATATTCAGAAGTACTGTAATGAGCCTGAAGAAACTTCATAGTGGAAAAATATTTTGTTTACATTGTTTCTTTTAAAAATAGTTTAATAAACTCTACATACGGATGATTTAAAACCTAGTGTCTCTTGAACAGCTTTATCTGTGAAAGTACAAACATAATCATGTTATAGTTCATTTGAAATAAGATGATGAAATGTTGCACACACTGTTTCTCCCAGAGTCTGAGACTGAAATTGCTTATATTGTGAAATAGTGCAATTGCTGGAATCAACTTTCATATATCTTACAGTAGTATTAAGCATTATCATCCTGTCTCTTTGTGCATAACACATGGAACACTGGCAGCACTCTGTTCTGGTTTATATTTTCTATGTTTATTTAATTTTATGTTATCTTATGCAAGAGTTATGATTGTTTATAGGCTTAATTACAGACATAAATGGGACTTGAAATGTAAATATGCTAATAGCATTTTGCAGTTATTGTTCTGTGCTATTTTCATATATTGGCTTTTATATCAATATTACGTTGTGTTTTCTAACAGCACAGTATTAACCTGCAGTGAAGAGAACTCTTCAGAGTGACAGGAAAATTTTCCTAGAAGACACATTAGCTTAAGGAATTCTTTGGACTCTAAAAGTGAATGCCTTAGCATTTTCAGTTAATTATGCATTCAGGTGCTTTAATTTTATGCTAATAAGGTAATAACCATTACACATTTGATTTTTTTCATGTTTCTTACAGTAATACAAGTAATCCGTTTGTATCCTGCATTAGAACACAGCTGATCGGGGAATTGGGGTCAATGTTTTGTTAGTATTTCCCATTATAAATATCTGTGAGTCATTAGATGTATGCGTTGTTACCTATTGTAACTTGAATGCAAAGAATCATTTTAGGATGCAACTTGATGCAAAAGATCTCTACATGAGACCCGTAACTCTACTTTGTGCTCCTTTTCCTATTTTCACCTTTTATGTTCCCGCAAATAAGAAATGAAGGCTGATTTATAAGGGAAGTAGTCAAATGATGACTGTTTCCTTGAGCTGAACTTAACAGGCCAACTCACTGTGTTACAGCAGATCTTGGTCACTGCGGGCTGGAGATGGGGTACTCTCTAGGCCTTTATGGGACAGCTTTTGGCAACACTTAACTGCTTCACTGGAGCCATTAGCTGGATATTTCTTGAGCTTTATGTAGAGAATCCAGGGAGCTAATTTCACCTATGCAGAAAGCAAATGGTTGACTGCTGCTTGATCTGAGCTTTGCATCAGGAGAGCAGCCGGGTACTTCCATTTTCGTGCCACAGGGGCTAATAACCTAGAGTTTGCACTTGTGCTAGTCACAGAGAGCACTGCAGAGCAAAATCAGTGCCACCATTTTAAGACTGAAGGCGCTAAAACCAATGTACCTTTACCATTCAGGGATGCACTTAGAAAAAAATCAACGTAAAATGATTTTGTTGGTCTCTGATCGGTCACTAATCTGTAGTACTATACAGAGGCAGGGTACCTTTCAGTCAAGATCATATAAAAAGCAGTTCTTTTTTTAAAGTAAAATAACTGAGTTACTTGCGAGAACACTGTCCACGTGAGGTGCTGCAGAGCAGCTGAGCTGCGTAGATAGAGCTATGCCAGAGGCTGATTTTTATTTGGTAGGAGTGGAGGTGTTAGAAAGGAACAGACAGCAATAAAAACACTGGTGATGTGGCTCTCAAGCCAAAAGAAAGGGGTTTTTTTTTTGATTGATTACTCTCTGGAAAGAGGGTTGGGAATATGAGCAAAGAAATGGCTACTATATCCAAGCTTCAAGTAGAAATGCCTGAAATAAATACGCAGCTTCACTGTAATTTTGTTTTTACCAGAAACGACGTGTAGAACTGAGAACAAGTAATGGAAGTTTTCATGGGTATAGAGATGAGTAACCTCACTCCAGAGCTGTAGGCTGTCTGCAAAGGAATTAGAGCAATTCTTAGAAATTTTCCTCAAGTGACCCAGGGGTGACAGAGGCTTTGTTGAGGCAACAACCTCCAAAAGTCTTATAAGACAAGGAAACCAGGCTGTCATACCTCCGGGTTTTTGGGAAGATTGATGGAAGAGGTGTTCAGCAGCTCCCAGGAGCAGATTATCTGCCAAATATGGACATTCTGGAAAGCAAGGACTAGTAAGGTTGACAAATCACTTTTGGAAAACATAAAAAAGTTCACTTACATGTGGAATCAGAGAACATAGGTAAGTGTTTAATTTGATGAGACTTTTTCTGCATTGATATTGTAGAGACTTGGTGTGGAGATGTTAGATAGTCCTTGCTCAAATAGCACGTAATGTCTTGAGAGGCTTACGTATTTCAGTCCCACATCAATGATGAGGATTGTTTTGGATGATAATGGTGGTCAGTGGCATTACAAGATTGAAGTGTGGCAAACCTATTCCCAGTCAAGGATTTGCTATGGGATTAAGAGCCACCACGTAGGTATGGGTTAGACAAGACATCTAACCAGAGCAAAAATGGGAGGGAAAGAATATACTCCACTGGAATGGCTGCAGGAGTTCCAGAAAATCACGTTTCTGAGGTACTGGTGTGGCAAAGGAGGATGTCAGGGTTACCTTTGCATTGACAAGGAGCTAAGTGCTAGAAACTCAGCTGGGTGTGAGAGTGTTGGTCAGAGTTTCTGGGCTCTGTGGTACTTGCAGAGTGTCTGGAGCTTGGCACAGAGTGTGTCTTCCCTGCCAGCCATGCACCACGTTTGTTTTGGTTGTTTGTTTTTTTCTTTTCCTTTAAAGACAGCTGCAGAAAGGGAGCTGGAAGCTGCTTGCTATGGAATCTGTTATTTATTTCCTACAATACTAATTTAAAGATGCTACATATTTCCTTCAGACTATTTTTGAAGAATCAGGGAAATGCTTTTTAAAACAAAGAAAGGAACAGTGATAAAAACTCAGGAGAAACTGTTAATTTACATACTGGTGCTGTAAAAAAAAAAAAAAAAAGATTGTAACAAGAAGGATGATCATAAAGTGGAGGGGAATAAAGACATGTCCCCAAACCCGTCCAGAGTTGCCATCTCTCCGAGCTCCCGGCGGAAGCTGATGCTAGTGCTGGGCAGAGGAGAACAGATATCTGTGCGGCAGTGCCCATTGCTGGCACTAAAGAGCTCTTCGTCAGGAAAAACTGGGGACAGCTGAAGGCAAAGACAAAGCTTGGAAGTAAGGCAAGCACGCTGACAATTTTTAAGGTCTCAGCTTTTAAACGGCCATGGAAGCTGGGCTATGTGATGTGTAACAGTGTTTGTAATGCCCATGGGAGCACTGATACTGGCTCAGAAATATGTATTTAACTGCTCAAATCTATTGGAAAAGGTAAATAAATTGAAACCATGTAATCAGTTCCAAAGAAGAGGGTCACTGAGGAAGGTGAGGCTGTTCAGCACTGGGGAGCGCTGGTTTTGAAACCTGGACAGTTGGAGTATTCTCAGTAGCTGGGATAATGAAAAGCTAATAGCTGGGATTTTTTTTTTGTAGTTACTAATAATAGCTGTGTAAAAAAGGGAAATAATTGATTCTTGCTCTTGTAGTTTCTGGATTTTTTTTTTTTTGCTGTAAATTCATTGCTAAGTTGAAACAAATGAGTTGTGGATAATTGTTTAGCAGCAAAATAAAAAGTTTTCCTGCATTTAGGTAGAATGTGAGATTGAAAGTCCTAAGAGAAGCTTTAGCTGAAGTAGGAATGGGTTACAGCTTACTGAAAATTTCTTATTAAGAGCAAATCATTAAAAGTGGAGCAACAAATGTTACAAAATTTTAGCTGCTGTGGAATAAACTATCACAGAGAAAGATGTGGCTGTATGTAATTCCTGTTACTCAGTATTTTGAAGGGACTCTTAGGAGTAGCAGCAACGGGGTCTAAGATTTTTTCTGGATGGAAATAAATCGTTTTTTTTTTTTTTTTGCTGTGTGTTTTTCTTTTTTTTTTTTTTTTGTCCCCTGAGCCAACAGCAAGAAATTCTATGTATGCCATTTTCCATGAAGGGGTAAGACAACTTTTAGCAAATCTGTAGGTCTCATTCATAAGTTAAAAAAAAAAAAAAACAAACCCACAAACAAACCTGAAACACACACACATGGAAATACTAAAATCTTTCTAAAGGATTTTGGTTCTTTGTCTTGAACAGAAGACTTTTTTTTCTTGTCTAAGAGACTTATTTTTGTAGTGGCCAGTAGCAAGCAGGAGCGGAAGCAGAGGCCTGGGAAAAGATGACTTTCATGGCAAAACATAGCTTGTGGCAATCTGAAGTAACAGCTCTCAGGTTGTGCACGGTTGTATTTGAGAGACTGCTGTCTGCACAGGTAAGGAGTGAGTTTTGGTTTTGTTTTGTTTTGTTTTGTTTTTTTTTCCCATTAAAGCCAGAGGGGATGCTGGTATCTGCTAAAACCTTTGAAGAAGAACAAATGTATGAGAACAAATAACAGTAAACCGCAGGTCATCGCTCCAGGTCAAATATGGTGTGAGTTGTTCCAAAAGCTAGTAATTTCCCTTTGGATACACAGTAAAAGGGTGGATTTTCCAGTGATGAGCAGAAAACTGAGGCTCCACAGAAATAGGAGGCTTTGGCAGTTCTGGAAAATTATTGCACTGTGTGGTAAAAATCAGAAATGTACAGAGGTTAGCAGGCTGCTCTTCCCCTGGTCCATTTTGTGCCACAGCCCCTTTTGCACTGAACCTGGGTAGGAGAGCAATTTAAAGGGCTTGTGTAGTGATTGGCTTATGGTGGCAGCATCCCAGCTTTTCAGTGATGAGGTGCCGTTTCCCTGGAAAACTATGGCTGGCGGCAGTGAAGCCGCTGCTTCCCATGGAGGATGCCTGTGGTCAAGACAGACTGGGTGTCACTTCAGTTGCTGCGTTTGCCAGTACTGACCTGAAGAGGAGAGCAAAGGCTTGCTTCTTCAAGGAATGGGTTTGTGCTGAAAGCAGAGGTCTTCCTTGCTTTCTTTTACGGTTTGTGTAAGTGCAGCCGCTGTCTGAAGGAGCAGCAGCTGGATGTGATTTCAGCCTGGCTGGCCCCACAACTGAGAAAGCAGCTCTGGCAGCTGGGGCTGGAAGAAACGGGAAAGGGATGGATGTGCTTTCCATCTAGGCAAAGGGCGCAGCAGTCGTCCCTGGCCAGCCTTGTGACAGGCACAAAGGGGCTAGGTGGGCGTCAGAGCTGGTTTTAGCCTGCTTGAGGACTGATCCTGGCAGTGCCTCTGGGGACACCTGACTGTCACCCCACATACATTATGTGCTGCCACATTATCCCTTTGTCTGTCCAAGCTGTTACACAAGATGTTTCTGTACGTGCGCCATTCTGGCCCTGACAGTAGGGGCCGTCTTGCTGTCATGAGGACGAGAAGACCTTAATTCCAAAGCTCTGTGCTACAAAACACCATCCTTTTGTGGTTTTTACTGTGAAATGTCTTTCCATTTGTAAAGTGTAAGAAAATGACCAAATGGTGGAAGTCAACCACGCAGCAGAAGACCAACAATATGGGATACAGACTGTCAATCTGTGAGAATCCATCCACTGCCATTTATATAAATGGAACAATAATTGTTTGTTCCTCTTCAGAAATGTAGTTTATGCAGTCTATATAAAGGCAAATTATTTAGTGCAGTGCAAGGAAAATTCTTTTTTTTTTTCTCTATCTGAAACCAATTTAATATTAGCTGATGAAATCATTAGAAGATACTGAGCCCAGTATGAATCCCTTCAGTGGAATACACGGTGTGAAGGAGTGGCTTATCTCACAAAAAGCCTGCCTCCATTTTGGAGGCAATGCTTTTTTTTTATTTTTTCACTTTCTTAATAATAGAGGAAGAGAGAGGGATAGATCTGCTAGAATACTCTCCTTATCGTCTTTCCAGCCTATGCTCTCATGGAGAAGAGTAGCTGAGAGTTGAAAGGGGAAAAATCCTGACTATTGTGCTTTCCTTGAGATAAGGAATATTTTAGAGTCCCTTGTCTCATGCATGAAACCTGGTAAAAGGGAGTTATATTAACATATGGAAGAGTTTTGGGGAAAAACATATCTTAGCCTCAGGAGTCTGCTTTTGACTCTTGGTTTGTCTGGATGTTTTATGTGTCTTTGAAAATGAATGCTAAAAGGAGGGCTGTGAGCCACACAGGCTGAGATTGCTGCAGTGACCTGAAGAGGTGAAAGCACAATTGAAAAGGTCTATTTTAAATGTTTAAGGAATTAATAATTGCTGAAAAGTGCAGATTAGTAGAAGAACAAGCATCTTATATGCCATGTTACCGACAGATCCGGCACTCATGGGAGGCATTTGTGACAACAGTCTTTCAGTGGGTGACATTTATGTACATGATAAAGAGACAAGACCTCTTTATGTAAAATTTACAATGAGCTTTCTAATGTCATCAGTTTTTTTAGGCTTAAAAATTTCCTTCTCTCATAAAATTAACTCCTTGTGTTCGGTGATTGGCTTTTGGGGGTGGTGGAGGCAGCCCCGCAGGCGCGTGCTGGGGGCGGGACACTGCTGCGCGGGCCCATGGCAGCCAAAAGGGCTCTTTGCAATGGTCGCTGCTGTTGGACTGGGCGTGGTGGAAGAGATGGAAGGGAAAATGTATCATCACCCTTGTTTTTTCTGAAAGTGTTTTTGGGAGTTGGGAATGAGCTTTTATGTCACCTTTTAGTGATGTAGGGCCAGCAAAGAATTACAAAATCCGAAGCTGCTGCTTGGTCTCCCAACCTTTGGAAACCCCAGGCGTAGCCACTGGCTGCTTGGATCCCTTGCTGGAGCGAGTGGCTTCTATGTGGTGGAGATCAAGAGAACACAGTATGTACTGACTTTAATTAAACTGGGAATTTCCACTTGTGGTGAGAACCCCAGTGAGAGATTTGTGGCATTGTTCACCCATAATACTTTCAAGTTCACAATGTAGGCATCAATAGTCACTTTTAGCAGAAAGCCGTAAACATTATGTCTCTTGAAAGCAGTGAGATTTTTCAGTCCCTCAAAACCTTGCAACAAACTAAACGCAGCAGTAACTAGAGGTGTCCAGTCTGAATTAAGTTTAGTAAGAGAAACTCCAGACGCTGGAGTTTTTGTTGGGTGGTAAATGGACAAGGCTTTGGATTCAGCCATCATCAAAAATAAGTATTTTGGTTTAGGATATTGTAACTGGCACCTGTGTGGGCATTTGAAGGACAAATCCTGACACACTGCCTCTGTAGGATGCATGTTTTTGTCCAGTGTTTCTGTATGGAGAAGAGGAAATGTACAAGGAAGCTATGTTTTGCTGAGCAAAGCTGTTAAAAGACAACTTTGTGCATGGGCTTGAGCAATCCACGGAGGTGAGTGGATGGCTCTGGGGAAGTGGTGGCCCCGTGGGGTCTCTGACCGCACACTTCGGCTGGCCGTGGTCCTTCTGGACCCCCTTTATCCTGTCTAATTTAGTGGTAGTAGATACAAGAGAGGCTTTATGGTGAGGACGTATGCTCCCCCTGCTCTCCCAAAACTTCACCTTCTTTCTGAGCCTGCTATGTCCCTGATTTAATCCAGAATAAGCTGCATTTTGGTAAGAAGTGCACTAACCCATTCAGATACTGTCTTAGATCTGGCAGGCTACAGCACATCAGAGTATTTTGATAAGCATCATGTCTCCTTGGAAACCACTACTTAGCAGTAACTTGATGCTACGTTTGGAGTGTTATGATTAATTTAAGCCTTGCTTCTGCAAAGACACATGGTATGGGCCTCCTCCTGCAGAAGTGAGGAGTCTTGTGGAGCTTATCGGAACAGCTCGTGTGCTTGAAAGCGTCCCTGTGGGGTTTAGGAGTTCTTGTCTGTATCTCCCCAGGCTCTGCTTTAAGCTCGTTGGTTATAAATCTCACTTTTTATCCTTAGGTATATTTTTAGGAGTCTGTTGTCTAATTTGATATTTTAAAAACCTTTCTAGAAAGTCTACCCTCTACAGTTACGAATAAATATAAAGCTCCTTCTGAGGCCACTAAATAGTATTTTAATTAGGCTGGCAAAATTGCTTTTGGCTTGTCTTTAAAGTCTTTAGTATCTTATTTCTATTAACAAAATGGTAATCAACGTTAAATTCTAAAATGTAACCAAAGTAGGTCATATTTTTATTAACTGGAGATAGAAAATGAATGTGCCCTATATAAAGATTTGGATTAAATCTTCTGAGATGCTGAAGATAGTGTTTTAATTAAGGTAATCCTTATTTGCATCTAACAAACGCTATTGCTGCTTAGAAATTTAAGACCTTAGTGATGCCTATTAGTGCATTACCTCAATGAATCTAATAGAGATTTAATACTTGTATTTGAAGTAGCAATCTGTCATAAATTAAGAGCCTTTGCATAATAAATTTAAACCACGTTATTCTTTGCAGCGTTTTATATAATTGAGGGACACATTCAACATCAAAATTTTGTCATTTTTACAGCACTAGGAAGGTGTGCTTTGTTGTTGCTGTTAAACTCGTCTTTGTTTTCACTGGCTTGCTACACAGAGAAGTCCAGCTATTGCAGCAGTGTTACATATGGATGCTAAGTTTCTCCCTAACCCCCCAAGTATTTTGGGACACTTGGCACAAAGAATGGGACTGTATATACCATCCCACTGAACGCTAAAGTGGGCTTACAAAAAATACTTGATGGAAAAGGTACTAATTTACTTTGATAAATCACTGTTTTATATTAATAAAGTATATTGTTGCTTCTCATGAGATGAAATGCATCACTTTCTATCCATGACAATGCAAAAGCAGTACTCAGCTGTTTCAGTGAGAATTAACTGAGAAGTGTAAGTCATTTTATGTCTTAAATAACATAACCGGAGGCTTTTACATTGTATATATTCTGAGCATCCTTTGTCCACGAAGACCTTATCATTCCTTTGATTTCTAGGTTGCATTACCGAATTTTTGAGCTCTGCTGCAGAGTAACAACTGCAAAGCAGAGCAGACAGGTACCTTCTTGCGCATGGCTTTGCTCTTGGTGTGCGCTGTGCCGCCAGGGTTAGCTGGAGTTTGAGTAAGAGTTCTTGTAGTACCCTTCACTGAGTTATGAGAAATGCTGGTTTTTGAACTCGGCAGAAGCTTAGCCTGAGAAATACCATTTGGAGTGCACAGGGATCCTGTCTGCCTCAGCACTCAGTCCCTGAAAGCAGCTGATGGGATGCTTGTGAACTAAGTGTGAGGAATGGGCAACATCTGCAGAAAGGCTCTTCCCTGCTCCGCGTCCTTTTGACTTTTCCTTGCGCTGGTTTCTCCTGAGGAGACCATATATCCCTTAAAATGGGTGAGGTACGGGGACTTTCTGGCTGCACTTGCTGAACGTCATCTGCAGAGCCCCACTCCCCACAAGGAGGGAAGGATGTGACAGCAAACACGCTGTTGTCTTCCATTCAAAGCTCTCTCTGTGCTGGTGTTACCCTCATTGTGCCAGATCTTCTTTCCATTTCACATGGTGGGTTGCACAGAACAGAGTCAAAGCAGCTTTGGATGTGCTTTTTTGAGTTCCTATGTGGGTGGGGATTTCCCTACCTCTTTTAATTCTGCTCTTCCCCATTGGGAACCATACTGGTACTCAAACTTTAATTTTTGTTTGTATAATTTATCCTTGCTGCTCCACTGGGAACCATGCTGCACAGTTCTTGTCTCTTGGGTATTTATAGCCATCAGAAACAGTATCTTTTTTGCTCTCACACAAAAAGCTAATCAATGGGGAGATCATAAAGTGTATCTTTATTAGCTTCCTCCCAGCATAACCGTACAAGCATAAAACAGCATTGTCCTATAAATTAACGTTGTCCTATAAATGAACATGAAAGAATGCTCCTGTTAGGAGTGTCATGTTATATGCAGTCAAGTAATATTAAATATTTTATTTGTTAAAGTCACTGAATATAACATATTCTTGCTATCTGTATATGACAATACAGTGGTCACAGATGAATCTCTCTTTCGGGATGGACAGCTTTGCTGTCCTGTCTTAGTCTGATGTTCTGTTTGCTGGTTTGGCGATGCGTATGAAGGCAAACCAGGACTATGTAGCACAACAGGCCAGTTTTGTTCAGGATCTTCACTAACTGTTAGTGCTCGCTATTTGTTATAAATGTTTTCCTTCAAACTGGTAATTGATACATAAATTTTAAACTCGTTTACGCTGTTTGCTTGTGGCATCATTAGTTGGCAAATTGCGATCTTTCCTATATTTGTTATGCTCTAGATGCTGGTCGCAGTGATTCTGCCTCTCTTATCTCTTCATTTTGGCATTCCTTAGACTGATGCTGAAAATTACATGGTATTTTTTCTGCCTTCATAAACCTATGTCACAGCAATAGAAAGACCTCAGCTATTGAGATCAAAGGTTGTTAAACTTTGCTGGATAGCATGGCATAAAGTTCGGCCGTGATGAATGGTGCTGGGACTTGAAATAAGAGTAGCAAGTATGAGAGCATGAGTCACTGTACTAGGTCTTCGTGTCTGCAGAAAATTTGTGTGAACTGATGGCTGAAAGCATTGACAATTTTCCATTAGTAATGAATTACAGTAGTAATTTCATTAATTTCTTCACCTCAGTCAGGATATGTTAGTGTAAGTTGCTTAACCAAGCATCAGAGGAGCCATTGCAGTTAACCTTTAGCCCTTTGCTGTGTAACCAGGACCAGTTAAGAAGTAAATTAGCGTAACATCCCTTTAAAAAAAATTACTTTAGATAAGCAGCGGACATAATTTTTGCCTGTTTTTAATTTAATAGCAGGTTTATGGTTTTATGCAAAACCATTCACATTACATCTGACCCTCTGGGAGCTGGGTTTTTTCGTCTGTGTAATTTGGTGTCTTTAATAATCTGCTGTCTGTTAAATCCAGCACAGGCTTGATTAATGAATTGTGATGAACCAATGCATTAATTTACAGGTTTGGTCTAATACCCGAAAAGGCTACATCAGTGCTTCCAGTTATTAATGCTAATACACTTGAGAGAAAAAGCAACGTGAGGAGGGGTAAGGGAAGGTAATATGTGACAAGTCTTGTCTTTATTCAAGCGTTTATGTCTGTAGCTACTTTTCTTACAAGAGAACTGCAAAAGCCCTTGACAACACACAACATCAAATCAAGAACAGCTTAGAAGTGTTTAAAATACTGTAAAATTTCTGCAGCTGTCTGTCTGTGTTCCGTAGTCAAATCCTTTTTCACTGCTGAAAGTCCTTATTCAATATAGCTTTTCATGCTGTATTTTTAAATACTGCGTAACATAGTTTTGAAGTCCTTTGCTGTTAAATCTGTGGCTGAAACCCAATCTTGAATATGAATTTCTCTGAAAAGTCACTCCAGAGCCCTGGCAGGTGATAGGTAGCTGTGCACCTAAGGAGGCATATACATGAGAATGGTGGGTATTCGACGTTGATGAAATTTGCTATGACGAGCAACTCAATCCTAAGGTGATATTGAGGCTTTTAAGATGATCCTTTTGAGGACTTCAAATAAATCTACAAGCAAAATTTTATTTTATTTTATTTTTTAAAACCCCTCACATATCTGTTGCATGTAATGATTCAGAAGAGTAGAGTGTGTTCTGTTAAGTCTCAGAAGAGAGAGGAAAGATTGAGGAAAGGGAATAGTAATTGATGTATTTATTTTTTATTGAGAAAGTAGGGTTTGGGAATGGGATAGTAATATGGTGCGAAGATTTTAGGTTGGTGTAAAAAAAGTATGAAATTTTGTCTTTGATGCTGAGCCTTTAGATCTTTAAAACATCTTAAAACAGCATAGAAGTTCAAAGAAGGGGCTGTCTGTCCTCTCTCCTTGGGTATTAGCTCACAATACTGCAGCTCAGGCTTCTTCAAATTACAATTCCAGCCTTGCCTTGTTCTGATAAATATAATCTAAGAATTATTATTTTAGACATTGATGTATCCATCTTTCTGCCTATTAAAATATAGCATGACGTTTAAAGCCCATTTTAGCAATCATGCCTCAGGCATTTTCTTTCTACTAGGGTGCAGGAATTTTCACTTGTCCTTGAGATAAATGACAGTGGTCTAGAATTGACATCTCTAAGTCTTGCTTCAGCCTCTATGGCACCAACGTATTGCTGGAAATGTTGGTATGAGACAGAGAAATTAACACTGTTTAGGCTGAGCAAAATAATTTTGTTCCCCTGCTTCTGTTGCTTCTTTCACTTTGTTACTGTGAGAGGGAGAGAATAATCTCTGCTACATCTTGGCTATTTTAATAGGATTCAGAACACATGATCACATTAGATACTGTACCTGAGGCAATCTGTGTTTAGACTGGTGATAATTACATGCAAAAGTCATTCAACAATGAGGCAATTAATGCTGATGAACTTTAATAAAGTCAGCTGTCAGCAATAGATATTGCTGGCAAGTTTCCTAATCCTATATTTATAATACTTTGAAATTCCCTTATGTTCTATTCTATAATGCATTTCTGTTTAATGGGTTAAAAAAACCCCAAGAAGTTTATCACCAGGAAATATTGCCAGCAACATATTTATGTATGACACAAATACGAACAAATAGGTCAGAAGTCAGCCTCCTTACCAGATTTACTCCAGTGATTGGTGTTTACCAAAGAAAATGATAAACAGAACAAGGCAAATCCTCTAACTCTCAGCAGAGGAGAGGGAAAGCATTAGATAAGGAACGCAGGGCTTACATTTCCCCTCTTTGTTGATTAACAAGCATTAAATTATGCTTAATGTCAGATGTAGGCAGGTCATTGTAATGTGGTGTCAGTCTAAATTAGAAGGTCAAGCCAGTTAGTGTCTGGGATTTGCAAAATTCTGGAATCTGGGTATTTGGTTGCAGGGACATACTTTCATGAATTTCTTAGTTATCCTAACTGGTTATATAGCAAGATTAATTTTCTCGTTGGAAAATTCAATTATAAAGCCATTATTCTTTACGAGAGAAAGCAGACAGTGAATCCCAAGCTTTTTTGCCTTTCCGCAGGCAACTCTGAAGTTACACAAGATGGGCTGATGGGAGGGATGAGGCGTCCTCCTTGTTAAACTTCCTTGAACGTTACAAAAGCAATGCAGAATGCAGAGCTGTGCGCCTTTTCCTGCAGAGCAGCTGCTGTGACTTGGGGGGCTACGGTCCGGGAACCCCTGCTCTGACAGGAGGTAGGTGGACAATAGGAAAGAAACTGGCACAGGGTACAGACGTGGTAGCTACCAAAGGAGTACATATCCTTCTATGAAATTATATATCAAGTCTACTACATGTGGGAATAGTTTTAAAATGGCAGAAATAACCTTCATCTCTTTGCTAATCCAGTATAATACATATAGATCATGTGTCATTATAGAGCTGTTAGGCATTCGGTTTAGGGCAAGAGCTTGCTCTGCATCTCCTGGAAGAGCTGTGCTGGCAGGAGCACCGAAAACCATCAGTGTGGGGAAGGACTTCTTTTGTCAGAAGCTTTCTCCCTTTTTTCCTAGGATTGCAATGGGAAACACCAGTGAGGTGTTTTTCTTCTTTGTATGTTTTCTTATTACACACAAAATTACAATGGCATTATCTTTAAGGCCAGAAACGGCCAGCAGGAATGTCCCTGCAGGTGTTTGCGTTCTCTGTCTTTAGCTGTTGGCCGTGGCTAGAGCCCTTGCCTGCGTGTGCTGGTGGTCTAAGCCAGTGTGGCTCTCCCCACATCCCCCTTTTACCTGCCTGTAGCGAAAGCAGCATTGGCAGCCCTGCGGGCAGCGAGCAGCTGTTAAATGCGGGTCCGGTAGCTGACACTACACAGCATTTTCTGTTTGAGCTGTTGTACTATGTTAATCGCTGTACAACGTGCACAGCTGAGGAAAATCTGGTTCTGATAGTTGAAAGTGTGTTGTGGTGAGTGTTAAGGTTATAAATGATGGTTCATGTGTACAAGCCCTTGGTTTCAGTTAGAAAAACTCTGGTATTTGGGATGAGGTTAAGTTTCTAGGGTGAGGTTGGAGACGAATCACAGCTGGATTTTGGCTTTTGGCTTTAACTTCTACTGATCTTTTTTGAGCAGCTGACAGAAAGATCATATTGAACTAGATAAGCTGTACAAAATTCCTGCTGTTTTAACCTGAAATCATATGATAGAAAGGTTGAGAGTTGGAAATGAAAAATGTAATGGAAAACGTTCCTCGTGAAGTGTTGGAGGCAACCTGCCGCAGAGCCCCAGCAGGAGACACGCGAGAGTCAGGAGAGGCTCACCTGGGCCTCTCTGACCATGGAAAAGAGTCTGTTTTGGCCTCTCTGGCTTTGACTGCTCGTGTCCTTCAGGACTGGAAGGAGGAGGGAGAGGGGAAACTGGAGCAGGGAGCCTAGCGACAGTGGGGCGATGGGGGCTTTGCACAGGGAGACAGAAAGGCAAAGGGGACTGAAGGGAGAGGCAGTGATGGAGAAATAAGTTAATGCTGTGAACGGAAAACAGGGGGGGTCCCCTCTTTCCCTGTCTGCACTGAAGCAGGTGACAGCATCATGGTGTGGCTTTTCCTTGTTAGTTAGATCTGCAAAGTACTTAAACATCCGTTACACCATGTAGTAACTCCTTTAATGGCTCAGGCACTTGTGGTACACAGCAGTGCTGTAAACTGCATACACAGGCTTGTCTCTACGGTCAAATGCAGGACATGCCTGTGGTTTTCTTACTTCTCCACTCTTTGCTGGGAAAAGTGGTCTTCTCCTGTGGTTGAGTTGCTCATTCTGCCTGTTGAGCAGGTTCATACACCAACATTTCTTTCTATGTTACATCAGTACGAGAGAAAAAGCTTTTAAAAAGAAGGGGGCTAACAAGTGTCCAAATTAGGATGCTAAGGCCTGGTCGGGTGGGTGACTAGGTGGGTACAAACCCAGTTGGGAGGTGGGTCTCAGCGGGCTGTGGGTGGTGGGTGGCACTCTGCATGTCACAGGTGGTCTGTGCTGGGGTGTGGTCTGTTTGACATCCCTGTCAGTGACCTGGGGAGGTGGTGGTGTGCACTCTCATAAAATTTGTGGGTGTCACCAAACTAGGGGAGGGATGCCAATCCATATACTCAAGGGCTGGGCTGCTCTTCAGACAGACCTAGGCAGGATAGAGGAGGGGCTGCTAGGTACCTCGTGAGATTCAGCAGGGACAAATGCAAAATCCTGCTGTGAGGAAGGAGAAACCCCTGGAATGGCCAGGCTGATACAAGGAGGGACTTTACACGTGAGAGTGGTCCAGCAGTGCAAGCTGGGGCCCAGGGGGTGCGTGCAGTCTCCATCACTGGAAGTTTGATGGGCTCCCATAGTCCATTCTAAGCTGAGTTATCTGACAGGCCTATGAAATAAGGGTGAAAAAAGAAGAATTGGTCAAAATATACTGCTCACGAATTCAGTGGTGGACACCCTAATGCTGAAGCTCTTAAACATTTGGGTTTCAGACTTTCTGTGAACTCCCTAGACCAGGATCTCTTTGCCCAGTGCAGTCTTTTTAGATTATATTTAACCATTTGTATTTGTTCTGGTTGGCTAATTCCTGAAAACAGCACTGTGGGCTGGTTTAGGTGCTTTTGCTCAGGAGACCCCAGTTCTGCTCGCTTCTCCTAGCACTGGAGAGGTTTCTAACTTCAGGTCGTGATTGCAAGGGTAAGTCTCTTTTTTTTTCTCTTTTTTTTTTAAAGATTGATTTTGCCAACTTATTTTTGAAAAATTGTTAGTCTAAGCTGGGGTGCATCTTAAATAGTATGCAACTACACTGAAATAGTAGACTTTCAAATAATGCTCTGCAAAATGTGGAGCTTGTTCCTAAACCAATACTTTTGGTATAGGAAGATGCAAACACAGCTGTTAAGGGCATTGTAAAATTAGGCTGCTGGTGCCACCTGAGCTCTGTGAATGAGCAAAAGCAACTCCTTTCCTAGGTGCAAGAATGAATCATGCAGTGTGCTAGAGCTGGTGATTTAGGCAGATGTGCTTCGCCTCACGTTTTCAGCCGGAGAGGCAGCTCCTGCAGCCGATTCCCACAGCTCCATAACAGAACGCAAGCAGCTCTTGCTGTCCTAGCCCAGTGATCTGCCTACGCGCTGGCAAGCAGCATCCAGCTTCATCTGTAAAAAAGAGGCAGGATTAGGAGAGAGGATGGTGTGCGGTGGTTCAATGTGTCCTGGGGAGGTTATTTGTGAGATACATAGATCCAAGGTGTTGCTGGGAGGCGGCCTGAGCTCCTGAGCTGCCCGCTGCGCTTGCATGGCCAGCCAGCACTGAGTGGCAGCTCCTGGCCTCCACGCTTGCTGTGTCCAGACCTCCGTGTCGTGGGGATTACAAGGACGTAGGAGAGAGCGTGCGGGGACACCACATGCGAGAGCATGATGACCCCTGCCTGAGGTTTAGTGTGAAGCACCTTGAAGCTCTGTACCTCGAGGTACCTGCGAGGGCCCTGTCCCCCAGGGCTCTCCTGCTGCCTTTTGATGTCAAGTAAGTAGTGATTACTAATCATTAGTTAGGGCTGAGTTTATTCCCACTGTTTGCTTTCCTCACATTCATTCCTCCCTTTCTTGTTCAAATAAAGTGACATTTAGTAGAAATTTACAGAGGAGCTTTTTATCCCCCTTTCAGCGGTTTATTTGATTTCACTGATCTCTCTAAATCATAATCAAACTGATTTTTGTAACCAGAAACTGTCTGATCTTCCCACTTTCATTTTCCTGGGTACTGGAAGAACAGTGCAGGCTTGCAGAGCCCCGCAGTCTTTGGTAGGACTAAATTTGGGCGTTTCACCCATCCCTGCCCCGTGAAGCTTGGCACTTCAGGGCTCCTCCTGTCGTCTTCCTTAAACAAGAGGTTCATTGCCTACAGTCGGGGTCCATGTTAGACCCCAGGTGTCACAGGTGCCTTTTCAAACACAGAAAGGGCACCATTCGAGGAAGTTTGTAATAGGATTGCCGCTTCACAGGCGGCAGCTTGCCTGTTGAATCCGCACGCTCACCTGAAAGCGAGGAGCCCGCAGAGGCCGGTACCGGTCGGGGCCGGCCGTGCGCTGGGAGCGGGGATTTAGGGACCAGCTGGCCGCCCGCTCCACTAGGGGGCGCTCGTGCACCGCGGCCGCGCTCCCGCTGCCGGTACCGGTGCCGCCCGCCCGCGGCTTGCGGGGCCCTTCCCCTGCCCCCCCCGCATGGCCCCCCGCCAGCGAGTGTGGGGCGGGTCTTAGTTAATCCCCCGTGCCGCTCGGGATGATGTTTGGTGCGTTTTTTTGGTGGGGTTATTCCCCCCCCCCCTTTCTTTTCTCTATGACGTTAATACAGCGATTTAAACTTTCAGCCCAAACCGGCTGGTTTACTGGGAAGGCTGAGCCATCATCCAACGGGAACATGTCGCAGGGGACAACCAATGTGCCTCCGTTTCTTACAGCAGTGAGATTTTTATCCTGACTGCATACTGAAGACAATATTGTCCTGCCTGATTATTCCCCTTCCCATGCTCTAGGATTGTTGGCTTCTTTCTGCTTATTTCCTATAAAATAATGGCTTGAAAATGTGCTGCTTTCACAATGAAATTCTTCTGAAATGCCCCCAAAACGCTGTTAGCAATGCCACCATTCAAAAGGTTGGTCCATGACAGAGACTGACGTTAGCAGTGGCTTTGATTTACCGCAGGAATGTGTAAGATAATGTGGCATGGGGGGGGTGCCAGTTTTGTTTTCAGAAGGCTAATGTCCCACTTGTAATAGTTAATGAGTCACACCAGAGATACAGCAGACTGGAGTAAGCTAAAGGCAAGGCTGTACAGATTTCGGCGGAATTTATAAAGAAAACCTGATGTCAAGCAAGAACTCCATTTCATGTCTTGTGAAAGTGAAGTCATGGTAGTTACAATGTTTTGATAAAATGTTTCACCTACATAATTGGTGTTATTGCAGGTTTATTCTCTTTCTGTTGCTCTTCAAGTCTTTTTTATTATCCATTAAACTTTTACAAAGGGTGCAGTGGGAAGAGCACATGCATGGAGCTGGTCTGTGCTGGTTTTGTTTGAGTTCTAAGTAGGCTTCAGGTTTGTTAGTAACCGTGCTGAAAGCATGTGTGTAACTATGTAGTAATTGTGTGCTCTGTTGTCAAAAACCTTAACAAACCTTTAAGTGAGTCTAATTAAAGTAGCCTTTGATAATGGCAATAATAAAGGATTACTTTAATTTACACTGTAATGAAAGGATTGTGCTGCTAAATGTTACAGAAAATAGTGGAACTACTTTTCCAGAGTAGATAGAAATGGCATGCTGTGCTTTATCATCTTGGTGAAGTCCAAGTGATCCTCTTTCACACCATCAACCAGAACTTCAGAAATGAGGTGGTCCCTCCCTCTTCTGAGAGAGAGCTCTGTGTAGTCCAGTTATGCTGGTCAGTGTGTCCAGTGTGGGTTTCTTCTGTAAACCTTGCACATACGTCCCCAAAGCCGATCATTTTAATGCAGATCAAGCGTGACAGGTTTTGTGGTGTCTGAACACCAAGCTTTGGGCTGGAAACGTTATAGGGCTGGGGTTTTTTTTTGTTTCAGTTGTTTTTTTTTTCCCCTTGGAGTTTCTTTTGCTGTAGTTTGTTTCTTGGCGGCTTGTCCATTAAGTCAGGATCATTCCAGAGACATGAAATGACAGCTTCTTTTTCAGAGCATGATTCTAGATACCAATAGGATTGCCCTTCTCAAGTGAACAGGTTGCCAGCCTGTGAAGAACAGCGTGGTGTGACGGACATGTCAGCAGGACATATGGCTTTACACTGCAGGTTAATCACCAGAGAGCCTCGTGTCACTTCTGCACTTCTCTGCTGCAGATTCTGGTTTCATTTTTATAGTTTACTGAATTTTGTAGCTGTTTTCATGGGACTCTGCATAAAGGTTGAATTTTATGTTTTTGAGAGAGGAACCTGAAAAAGAAAATTAAGCAACATACCCCATGTTCTTTCCTAAGGTAAATTAGAGCCTTGAAGTTAAGTTACAGTTCATTTTCTAAACTTCCAGTGTTCCAGTGAATAAACATCTGAAGTGGCTGAAATATGACTAATTGACACATTGTAATATAAGCTGTTGGAAGGACTAAAACCACGTATTTTTAAGCATTGAGAAACAAGAGTAACATGGGAATCAGCAGCCTTAGAGGGGAATGTAAAATGCTGCTACTGCTGCTGCAGCTGGGACTCATGCTGATTCTGTACATTATAAAGAAAACACCATAATAACGATAATAAAAGACAGATAAGCAACTAAGCTGCAGATTCCAGGTTCACTTTTCAGCTCTACCTAACTCTTCGTAACTTTACAATGAAAGCTTCAGAAATTGGAGCCAATTACCATAATATGTGGTGGTTTGGTGGGAGCATGTTCTACATCAGACAGTTAAAAGGTTTTATTGCTATTAGGAGCTTGTTAATGCCCTTGATAATGTCTCTAGTTGCTTTGTAATGTCTCTTGTTGAAGTATAGAATTCTTTTATCTTCTTATTACATTATGCAGAAACTTGAATTGAAACGATATTTGCAGGAACATTTAAAGTAGTGCATCAATCAGTTTCAAAGAAGAGAAAATGTTCTCAGAATAGCTTATAAAAGGATAACTGTCAGTTTTATTTTGGATGAACAAAGAAACCGATGTAAAAAGCACTTTATTGTAAAAGCACACTGTGCAATTCAATAAATATTCCATATAAATATAAAGGAAAAGAAAGTTCATAATTATCTGATGTCTTGAATGTAATTTAAGTAATACTTCCAGAATATAGCAGGCAGTGAAGCACCTTCTTCGTTCCTGTGTATTCCTACCCCCAGATCAAGTCCTCAGTAGGAGACAGCTTAAATCGTCTTGCTAATGGTTTGAATGGGTAAAAAAGTATGGTTATAATTTAACATTATCTTCCAGGAATGTAAATCTCCTCACAAACCACCTCACTGCATTAGGAAAACAGCAGCAGCATCTTCTCTCACTCTTCTCCTTATTTTTTTCTTCCCCAAACATGATTTCTTGTTACTTGTTTTCCCTCTAGCATTTCTTACCTGCTTTAGCATAAGGTTATTTGAGTATTTATACATTTGGATTAGAAACCTTCTATATCACTTGGGTATAAAACACTTGCACGTGGTGTTATTATCCAGGAAAACAGTTGCAAATAGTATGCTCCCTGAACCAGTAGTAGCTTGCTAGACTACACAAAATATGGCATGTTGCAAATCCCGTCTTGTAGCATGTAAACCAGAAGCAGCTCGCTCTCCTTCTTTATTTTCTAAAAAAAGAAAAAAAAATGTTAAGGCTGCACAGAGAGAATTGTAAATGCTCTGCTTACACAGCAAATGCTTCCCAGATAAATTTGAGTGTGTTTTGCCCTTTGGATCTGTTGTCCTTTCAGAATCCGGTGTTCACCCCTGGACTTCAACAGAGTAGAAGATTTCTAGTTTGATAATTGTGTGTTTATTTCTGGAGAGTTTACTAAAGCAAAGATGTAATTGACTGTGAATGCACTGATTTATTTTATTTTGGTAACTAAATTCTATGTACAAAGAATTTATAACTTTTTTTTTTTGTAATTCTGAAAGGGTATACAGCGTACAACTGCATTACTAAACTGGTTTTTTTTCACTTCTAAAACTTTGAAAAGAGCATTTATTTTTATTTAATAATCATAGCAAAATAAACCCACCTTGTTCATGCCCTGTTCTAAATTCTCAACTTGAACCTAGGTATGTTTTTGAACTTGCAGATGGTTTTTAAAATTGCGTACTATTTAACAAAACCCTATGGGTTTTAAGGACTTACAATAGTGGCTCCAGTGAACCTGCTCTAATTGATCAATCAATTCACAGTATTCACAATGTATTTAAGCTGTAGTTGTATTTCCATGATACATTTTTCTACACAGGACATCCCTCCTTTAACTGCTCCCCTTTGTTTCCCTGGCTGTGCAGGAGCTCTGAGGGACGGGACACCCAACAGCCTTTACCCCTGGCACACCCCACCCTCGGCCCCTTTGCTCCTCTCTTCTCTCTGGGCAGACCCCTGCCTTTCTTGGCGCAGGCAGAATTACAATACCCCCCAAAATAGTTTATTTAATAACACTTCAAACAACTTCTGGAGAAGAGCCTGCGTAGGTTACTGAACCTGTGAGAAAGCGATGATTTGTGATGAGCAAGATAGTGGGTTGCACACATCTGGGTAGTCTGCCTGGGAAAATAGAGGTGGTTCCCATGGCAACCACCACATGCTATGTGTGTGACATACGTTGCTGGCGAGGCTGGGGCTCGGTGCGAGGTGAGCCCTCCTTGGCCCCCGTGTTGTGGGGTCCGCACCTTCCGGACAGATGCCATCTCCATCCCTGCATTGCTCCTGTGCCACTTGTCCTGACGAGCACGATCTCTCCTGTAAAACATCGGTCCTGTGTCAGAAACCCAAACACCCAAGGTAAACAAACATCATGATTTAAAAAAAACTGCACAGAAATTGCAACTAAGCCTGTGATAATCTTGGGATCTTTTTACTGTGAGGCACTGTTCTTCCAGACCATCAGCTCTTTCCTCATTTGGGAAAGTATATTTATTTGCCTCAAATTTGTTTGTCTTTTAACCTTCATTATTAATGAAGCAGACTTTACTGGCCTGAAGGAAGAGCAGGGGAACAGCGGCGCTTTCTTCAGAAGCGTACATCCGAAACCTGACTTGAGAAATACGTTGAGACCATGGAGTAAAAGCAGCTCACGCTTTATCTAGCATCTGTTCCCAAATGTAGGTTACTATGACAAGTTTGATGTTGACTGCTTTCCTTTTGCAGGGGGTAACTGGACCCAGTGCCATTTTGGAGCAGGACTTCGGTTTGGTGTGTCGCTGGGCTCTGCTTTCCATCTAAAGGCACAAGAGAGGTAAAATACAGACCAGCCCCAGGGAGGTGGTGGTCAGGGGTTTCTAATCCAGTACGGATTAAACAGAAGAGACCTGTGGCATACAAGGAATTTTACAAACATGTAAAATTGTTGCTGGTTGAGCTGGAATGCCTCTTGTAACACGTAAGGCTTTAAATAACTCTGAAAGGAAGAAAGGAGGAGGAATCTGACTTTCCTAGATAGGAGCATGTTCAGGTAGATGCTGTGGGAGTAGAAGAAGTTACGAACAGATATGACAAAGGCAACAAGAAGATAGATGTTTGCATGAGACACAGAAAGTTGATTTATAGAATGAAACACTGTGACTTAGGTGCCAATAGTGTGAACCATGAAAAACCTTAAAACTGAGGGGTGTTTCTTGTTCTACTATAATATGACCAAAAAAAAAAAGTGTGTAGCAGTAGCAGCCACAACACCCAGCCAAGAATGAGAGACATGAAATGTTTTTCTCGAGTGTACCAATTTCTAACTCAAAATGGAGGGGAGGCTTGAGAAGGGAAATGACAAGACTGAGGAGTCTTGCCTGGTGTTTATGCTGGCTGCTAATAATGCTCCTACAGGTTGATCCAACTTAAGGTACAAAACCTCTGGCCCGGTACCGAGCATCACATTGCTGTGACGGAATGACACTCCGTTCAGATTGCAGCAGATGAGAAGTGATGTCTTAGCAGAAGAATTGAGTGGGAAGTGACAGCTCTTGCTGTAAAAAAAGTGGAGAATGTCTAAGAGTTAAAATAGATTCTCCTCTGAAATGCCCATGTAGCTTCAATAGCTCCACGGGAGTTTTAGGATTACAAATGACAGCAAAATTTGTGCCATTCTGCATAATTGTCTTCTCTACAAAGAAAGTTTCCTACATTTGCTAGCAAAGATGGTACTTTCATTAGAAGAAAAATAATTTCAAGATGACATCTCTTTGTGCCAAGGACTAAAAAGGTCTAACAAGGAGTTCTAAAAAAAATAATGAAGCATTTACATTGAATCCTTTGGTTTTACAGGTAGAATAATGACACAAAAATAAAAGAAAAATTTAATTGGTGAAGGGAAGAGGAAACATCTTAGTTCCTGACTTGTCACTATATTCATCCTCTCTCGTAGCTCCCACTGTTTTCACTGGCAATTTATAGAACTATATTTGTCTTTACTGAGGTTCAGCTCTGTTAAAAACAATCCAGTTTTATCTCTCTGCTAATGTAAGACTTCAGCCTTCCTTAACATGGGTCTCCAACAGACAAGGATGAACCCAGAATGTCTCGGTTAGGCAATGGTTCAGTCCCCTATAATTTTATTAATTTAAATTTAGTTGCAGGCAGCACACTTAGCAAATGCCACCTCTTTTTGCCCCGTTGCAGCCCAGACACTCTCCATGATCACCGCTTTGTCGTAGCTGGAGAGCACGAGCCCTCTGTGCTCAGCTTACAGTTCCGACTGCCATGTATGGACATTTCTAATTACTTTGGAGGCGCTCCATTTTGTACTGCATGCATAATTAGTTAGTTATTTACATTTTATTTTAGCATCTTTTCTAGCTGCTACGCTAATGAAATCCCGGTGTGACATCGGAACCTCCCTGTTGAAGTGGGTCTTCCCTTCAGGGATCAGCCACCCTTTTAAATTAATGAGCTGCTTTACAGAAATGGTTTCATAATTTCATGTGCAGTGTCTGCAAGGAAATTTATAAATGGCCTGACTCTTCTCTTAGGGTCTGTTCCAAAATCTGTAGAAATTAAAAGAAAATCCCCCCCTAGTATTGCATGCTTTTGGTCATCCCTTATCTGTATTTTTTAATTTCACATATTTACAATAACTCAGTGAGGGAAAAGGGTCATTCAGCCTTCACACGCATGAGCAGAAGTGCAAGTGGGAAGGAAAGGATGGATAGAAGAAAGCTGATAGCACTAGAGCCCCCAAAAGTATAAGACTGGCTTTAGGTAAGAATAAGTGACATCATATTATTAACAAATGAACTTGTTTTTCATTTCATTTTCATTTCATTCAGAAGCATATAGGAAATACAATTAGTCTCTCACAGAAGTGAGCTTCTTTTGAGGTGCTGTTTTGGTAAAAAACTTGAAAATGTTGAATCCTAAGTTTTTTTTTTTTGTTAGAGAATCTGTGATAGCATTAGTCAAACTTTAAGCAGCATCTTCTCTCTCTGCTGACATCCAGCACATCCTGGATTTTTTAAGTGTAATTGAACTAAAAAAAAAAAAAAAAAAGGCAAAAGAGAGAGAGAAAAGGTGTTGCTTAGCAACAGCCTCATTCAAATGATCAGAAATTGGTATACTTGCTGGAATTTGGGAGACAGCTCGGCAAGCTTGCCAGGTACAGGGGCTAAGGAGAGAAAGGAGCTGATGTCCAAAATGGAGAAGGCAGCCTCTACTGCCATCAGTTTAAGGGTGTGCTCTCGATGCCAGGTGGTTTGAAATACACCCCTGGTTGCCTGTGTTAAGCACATTTGGGCTTCCTTGCATGCACTTGATCATCATTTCCGTAATGGAGGACTTGTTTTGTGGCAGGTAAACACGGACAGTTTCTTTGTGATGTTTGTAAATGTGTTTATTTTCCTTCATTTTTAGACATGCTTGCCTTCTCTCTCCTCACCCCAGTTTACTCAACAAGCAAGCCTGTCCTGAAGCCGGCTCTTTCCCATGGGTAGAGCAGCAGGACCCGCTGAGTGATGTGTTTGTAGCACCAACTTCTGCCTTATGTTTTCTTGCCTGCATTCCTCTTGGGGAGTCCAACCCAGTGTGGAAAAAGAGCAAAACTTCAAAGTGTGTGTACCTGTCTGCCTGGGTGGAGGAGTATGTGGAAAGGAGTCGGGGAGAGGAGAGCTTGAGAATGATTGCTCCCAAGGGAAATCCTGCATGCGTCATTTTGTCTTTCTCCTAGGAGAGGCAGCCCTTGTGCTTGATCTGGGGGAGCAACCTTGTTGCTGGGTAGAATGTCCACAGGGCATGGTGGAGAGATATCTCCTGGTGTTTTGGCCACGAGCTACAGCCTTAGGTGGTTTTTTTACTTCTGTAATGCTCTCACTGCTTTCTGCACTGGTGGGTTGACCGACTCACTTTTGGGCTGCCGTGTGATTGTTGTTTTGACTTGGATATTTTTTTTTAACATTTTGAGGTTCCCTCCCTTTCTTTCTGTGGTATATGAGGAAGGAGAGAGAAATGACTCAGTAATTCCTCTCCATCTGCTTTTGATTTGCTGTTCAGCAGCATGGGGAGGGATCTCCAGCCTTCACATGTCTTTAGATCAGGCAGGATGGAAAGCACATGTAGGACTGGTGCTCCAGATACCTGGGCTCCAGAAAAAGCATCCTTGAGGGTGTGCATTATCCTGGTGTCATGGGCTAATTAAGCTTCTTCTGGTTTCCCCAGTATTACTAGGGATTTCATTAATATCACTGTAAATAGTATCTGTAAGAGTGGTTGTCCCTCTGTCTGGAACTGGCGGGTGGATTTCTGTGTGCTGCAAGAGCCAGAGCACGTTGCCTCTTTGTGGCAGCATCGCCTTAAGTATATACACTGTCTGGTACGATATGGGGAAGGAACTGCAGGAGTCTGAATGAAACACCACCTCTCTTTTGAAATGGACCATCTTTTTATTCCTGCCAGTCTCCTTGCTGCTTAGGAACAGCTGCTTTTCCCACACAGCTCCAAGTAAGAAGACATGCAGAGGAAAAATTGGTAATTTTTCCCTCCCTTATCATGAGGGAAGAGCTCTGAGAGAGGAAAAGTGACCAGGGCTCACAGGCTCTTAGGAGGAAACTAGTTAAAATTCTGCAACTCGTTCCCTTTGTAGGGGAGAATCCCATCCCTGTGTGGATTGACTTGCCAAGTCATTTGCAGAAACAATTATAAAATGCAAATATTTATGAATCACTGTATATGTTGTAATCTATTTCCAAAACAAACATTGCTTTGTACTGTGGCTCCTAAGTGCTGTGAGTGAAGAGATTTTCCAGCATTTAATCCCATTTTGAGCAATAAGCTGCAGGGAATAAATGCTGCTAGTCAGACCGAGGGGCGATGCTGTGGTCCTGGAGCATTATGTGCTCCTGGCAAGTTGTTGTCTCTGTTCAACAAGTGTTTGTGAAAATATTCAAATTAGAGCTTTTTTGTTTGTTGTTGTTGTTTTTAATTGAGGCAAATGTCATAGCTGAGCAGGTTGTAGCACTCTTTTTAAATGTGGGTTGCAAGCCCTGGCCAGAGTCTCTGTGCAGGCTGCTTCTTTCTCTTGCAGGCAGGACCCTCCTTGCCCGTGGCCACTGGTGTGGGTTTTGCCCTGTGGCTGAGTGTAGACCCAAGGGTGTGGGAGATGCAAGGCATCTTCGGTGTCTGCTGAGAGAGCTCGAGGTAGAAATAGCCAAGAGGGGAAGGGAAGATGAGAAGACTGAGGGTACCGTGGAGGTTTAGGGTTTCAGCTCCTGTACGGTGAATCCCTGGGACGGAGAAGGGAGCACTTTGCATGCTCGGTGTTTTTAGGCGTGGACTTGTAGTCAGGATGGGCTGGATCCCTGCCTGGTGGGTGTTCGTGCCTGTGTGAAGTGGTGCCTGCTTTGGTGGGGGTGGCGGGGCAATGCCCTGCTCTTCCGCCGCTGCCCCTCATGCTGCTCCCTGGCAAACCATCCCGCTCTGCAGCACCAACCGGGGATGCTCCCGGTGACTGGGTGCATTGGAAAACCTTGTGAGGGAAACATCAGTTGTACTGGTTCTGAGAGAAAGCCACTTGTGATCCAATACATTGGCAACTGGCAGGAAATAGAGCTGCTGCCATAATGTTATACAATGAATATCGCTTTGCAGGATGAATTCCCGTGCCTTGCCTTGATTATATTTCTCCCTATAAGAGGAAATATTGAGGCTTTTTTAAAAGGGTAGCCTGGCTCCAAGGAGCTGCTTTATTTCTGCAGCGGTTGGTAATGTGGCTGTATACAAGTACTAATGGCCTGCGTGAAGCCTGACTGTTTCAGGAGCTGGGTTAGTTATGAAGATTAAGACCAGGCCTGATAGACAGGTACAATGTCCTTTATCAAAATACAACACAAAAATAAGAGAGAGTGAATCAAAGTGTATGGAGGAAGCAGATTCTTTCGTTGTGGAAAATATCTCAAGCATTAGTCACTAACTTCCTTTTGCTGGATAGACACAAACATGACAAAGGAGGTTATCTCCTTCCAAATTACCATGCACAGGGGTTTTAAGTAGAAAATTCATCCCTGTGCAGAAGGCCACCACAGTAGGTGCTGGCCTCTGAGCCAAAGATTATTATGCACTTCTTAATTTGTCTCTATTTATAATTAAGCTCATCACATAGAGTTTGAATAAATCAGAGTATAAATGCATTATTAGAATGAAGTTATATAATGCACATGTGCCTCTAATACTGATCTGTTATGTATGGCTGCTATGTACTGCTGCGTGGCAGTGTATTTATTAAAAATCCAGCATTTGTATATTCCTGTAATGGCAGATCTTTTCTCAGCTGCTTGTGAGCCTGGGGGTATGCAACAGCCGTTTATCATTGTACTCTGATGAAACACTGATACAAATGAAAATGTGGCAAAGAAATGTGGACCTACATTAATATGGGAAGCTACAATTTCAGGGGCTAATACACTTCTGTATCTCATAAATTGACTTATGCCTTGGCTTATTTTCAGAGAGCTCCTCTATAAAATAGCAAAGAATATGTAGTCTCTGTATGCACAGTAAGGCAGACATAACAGAAATAGCAAAAAAAAAAAAGTAATACAAATTGAATGTAATATTATGTATTTAAGATCAAAGAAATTATTTGAAGAAAAAAAGCCTTGGATGGTAAGACTGATACTCAGCTTGTACCCAGTGCTTTGCAATAATCTTAAAAAATGGTGTTTACTTAACTATAAAATCCTAGGAGTGAAAACCAGGAAAGTCTGGTAATGTCTTTGGCAGAAGGGATTTAGATCTCTTCCCTCTGCGATCCCGAGGGTGCTCGCTTTTTGTTCAGATCGAGCGCTTTGAGACAGAGTAGCAGAGACTGCAAACGCCTCCCTTTCTTTAAAAACTCAGAAACCCTCCGGCACAGGCTGGGTGGAGGGCAGCTCGGCTGCTCCCACTGGGAATCCCTCTGCGGATGGAGTGTGACCCAGAGCACGCTGCCACTGCCACCTCTTGCTGAGGGAGGCTCTGCATGTCTGCCTGCAAAGCGGGTTTTGGGTAACTGGCACAGCCAGGTGCTGTGCACCCAGTCTGACGTCGGCACTCCGGGCTGTGCGGCACTGGGCCATGCATCAGTCAGCGTTGCATCTGGAGGGCTCTGGTGGCCTCTGGCTTTTCAGGCTGGTTTTGGCTGTTCTCATTAATTCCCCAAGAAGTTAGACTGCTTAAGGAATAAATAAAAGTTTGGGTTATAAAATCCAGCCATTGTTGGAAAAGTTGACAAGGAGCCATAAATTGCTGAGAGTCAGAGCTTTTCAAACCTGGTTGGTTTTTTTTTTTTTGTGTGTGTGTGTGTGTGGAAAGTGATAGACCTCTTTTTGGTTTTGGAAAAAATGGTAAAAACCTCCTTGGCAAAATAAAACTTCTGCTGAAAGATCACAAAATGGGCTGCAGACATTCTTTATTTTATTGGATTATATTTATAACATTTTAGCTTTTGGGAAAAAGACTAAACACAATAAAGTTGTTGCTATTTTGAGCAGTCTTACAGCAAAAAGGTAAAAAGAAGAGCACAACTATCTTCCACGTTGCAGTTGTCATTGTACTTCTTGGAGAATGGGAAATGCAGCGAGGAGAAGTTTGATCACGAGTTATTGGAAGGAATAATCCACATGCAAAACAGAACATGCATGTGCTTTCTGAAACATGATGGCTGTTGCTGCTTGCCGAGAATGTGATTTATTGTCAAATACTGTGGTATCCCTTCACTTTTATCAGGTCTGACAACTTCACAGGCGGGAGTACAAAGACAGACCTAAAAACGGTTGGTTATGTAATATAGAAAATAGAACAATTTCTGTGACACAGTCCAAAATCTTTTTCTTCATCTGTCATGTGGCACCTCTTTCCTTCCTTTTTTTTTTTTTTTTCCTTAAGCCAGGCTGCTGAATGATGAGAGCTGAGTTTGTGCTTCATCATTTTCTCTCCCAGGAACAGGGAAGCACAATGCATTTTATTTCGTGTTATTAGCTGGGCTATCACTGGGTTGCTTCGTGATTGCAGGTCTTTTCCTCTTGCCTCATTGTTTTCTGTCATAATGGAAAAAGCACAGTGATGATGAAGGAAGCAACCAGCCATAGGATGGGATGTAAAGGCAGTAAATTACAGCAGGGCAAGAGGATCTGTAAAGATCTCTTGCTCCCCTTTGCAGATATCTCTATTATTCTACTGGTCCTTGGAGGTGATGTGAGAAGGGAGTAGAATTTTTAATGGAAAGGACTGTTGGTGATCGCAGCACGTTATTGCACACGCATGCACGAGTGAGAATGCTCCTCTCTTCATAGCAATGTTCAGTGCCGTCTATCATCCTGTCTTGCAAGCTCTTAAGTACCTGTGCAGGAGTCCTGGAACACTGCAAGGAATAAAGATTTCCAGGAGTGCTGTGGTGGTCCATATGCTGTCAAAGAGTTAGCTTGGGGTAAGCTTTGTTTGAAAATGTATAGTCCTGGCAAAAAAAATCTAGAAAGTCTTAAAGTCAGAGGTGTAATAATGAATGAAGCTGGAGATGCATCTCCTTTGTGTGTATGGGATGCAAGTACATTGCACAGCTGGAACCAGACGCAGGTGAAGTCCTTCTATCAGGGTTTCTCCCCATTACTCCACAGTTGGCAATGTTCTATAATGACTACTGGGCTTGTACTCTGCATTCAAAAATGGATAAGTAAAGATATAGATTGTCTAATCGTTCATAAGGCTGCTGATTTATGAAAACTGCTCAAATATTGCTTACATTCAGGATAGCACCTAAGCAAGTGCTTGTTTTGACCTTGTCCATGATTGCTTTCCTGAACAGAGCTGCTTCCCTGAAATGGGCCAAGGCAATACAGAATTGTTCACAATGACAACTGTACAAGGGTTTATTCTTTGTATTTTTTTTTAACTTGAAATTCTTGAGGCAGCTAAAACTTTTCTAAGTTTCCTGTTTAAAACAGCCAATGTGTATCTTTTCAGAACTTAGACTTCCAGAGTATGTCACTGTTTTAAAAGCTAATTTTTACATGACCTTGCAGAACGGGAACAGTAGACTTAAAATTATTGTGTTGGCTAGCTGCAATTAAATAATTGTACCTGGCCTGTGCTGTTATCTGTCCAGTTGGTCAGGGTGGAAGAGAACTCTTAACCAATAGTAGAAAAATACAACTATTCTGGTCCAGAGGAACGTGTCCATAAACAACTATTTCCAAGTGGAGTTCATAAAACAATTGGTTCTGAACTTGTGAAGGGTAAAATTGAGCCTTTACGCTCAGTTTTCCTGGGACTAATTGTCACAGCAACTATGAACTGAAATTAAGTAATAGTAACTACATGGTTTGTAAAACCCCTCACTGGGATAAAACACTTATTGCTTACATGGGACTGTAATTATGCTGTATGTACCTGGATGTATTGGCCTGTAGCACCATCAGTGAGAGGTGACGCTCTGTTGACTTTTGGGAAGTTAGCAGCCTTCAGGGACAAAATACAGCGATGGAAAAGTATGTAAAGAGAAAAGGCTCAGCATAGACTTCAGTGACAACCCATTGACTCAAGGCAAGATAGTGGAAGGTCAATTTCTTCTGACAGGGCTTCCAAAAGTAATACTCAAGGTCAATACAAAAAAATAGTACTACTGTGCTGTGTTTAATGTGACAATTAAAAGATAAGGTGTTTGAAGATTGCACATCCAAGAAACATCAAATCAAGAAAGAAAGAATTGGTCCAGAACAGCAAAACATGATGAGCCATGCTAAAAAAGAAACTCAAGTCAGTTTTAAATGAGCACCAAAAGCAAGAACTGACCTTCCAAAAACATGATATTGAAACTGTTTGCTGCAGCACAGCATATAGTTTTCCAGCATTGTGTAAGCTTTTAAATAACAACACAGTACTCTGGATCATAGACTAAACTAATTTTTTATTGTATCCTCTAGTGCTAACCTCTTTTGTGCTTGACTTTTGAAACTCCTGCAAGTAGCTTCTCAAGTTAATCTTTTGTCCTCTGAATTGCTGAAATGGACATCCCAGCCAACCAAAATATTATTTTATTATTCCTTAGGTTTTCCATTAATTCCCTAAAGAACACCAGAAAAAACTTTCATATTATCTGCATATTTCATTGTACTCAGTAGACTTCAGTAAAGAACCAGCTGTTGCAACCAACCCCCAGGCTAATCACTGTGTATAGATGGGCAGCCTTTAAATAAACTTAATTTTTGGATTTTACACCTTTCCTGTATTGGCTAGAGCATCTTCTGGGGGAGGTTATGGATTTTTTCATCATTAAACCAGTCTGTACATCTCTGTGTATCCTAATTGTCATTAATATCTGAGCAGCAATCTTGTTCTAAAATGATATACTGTCTTTAATTTCCCTGCCCTCTTTTAAATAGCAATGACTCTGTTTGCACATAATGTGAAAACTTGGACTCAATTGTTTAAGAGCTTGGGGCTGGGTTGAAGGAGGAAGAAAGACACTCTGGTGTTTTAGGAGTGTTGAAAAACCAAACCATGATTAAGACCTTGTGGTGGAAGTGCCTTCTTATCTGTAAGGAGACCATGACTCTGACAGAGGATGGAGTGGTATCCATCAGATTTGCTACAACAGATTTATGGTTAGGCTGCCAGAAGGGAAAAGAAGAAATATATCTAAAAAGATAGTGATTGAGCATGCCTTAAAAAAACTAATCACTTACACTAAAGAGATATAGGTCCTATTTAAGTATGGTTTCCTTCTGAAAAGCAGTGTCATCTTCCAACAGCTTTCTTACAGATGACCAGAACATAATAACCATTCAATGTTATTATATAATATGCTCAGCTCCTCAAATTTTATTTTCATTTTTTTCTTGAATGATGCAAAATCAAACAGTTATCCACCACTGGGCTATTTTGTCAGTGACTTGGAGGAGGGTTGCTCCCAATGCTACTGCATCACTAATGCAATTTTCTTGCAACCAATGCTTTTAGGAAGTCCCAAAGATTTGAGTCATAATTTTGTAGATGCCATTTCGGTCACATTTGTGCTTTTTCTACTGTCATTCAGGAGCTCTTTTGTGCTAGTTAAGCACTTCATACATGCAGGTACAGATTGAAGGATTTTGATGCTTGAGCTTCTTTGTTTACGGTCAAAGGCAAATACATTCCTAGATTAAAAAAGGAAGAAGAAGGGAGAGAGGCTGGGCCAGCGAGGAGCTGAAGAAACAGGAATACAATAATCTTGTAACACTACAGCCTTTTCTGCTTCCCAGTGGAAATCCCCTTCCTAATGCAATGAGCATTGTGGTTTCCTGGTTTGGGTGAGGACCTGCCCTTGCTGCACATCTGGACCATGCGCCAGTGCAGGATGCAATGGCTGGTGGGTGGTAGGGGTGGCTTTGCCACATCGGCCCCTGATGAAGATCCTGAGGACAGCCTGCCTCACCCCCACTCCTGAGGTCTTTATCTTGGCACCTGGCTTTTTTCCCTGGTGTTTCTGGGTAAACATGCTCAGCCAGGCAATAAACTGGGATAGTAAGTGGAGCATTTGTGATGGATATTGAACACATGAAATGTTTCCTTGTGGGGTGGGAGCCTGTGTGCCTGCAAGAACAGCTCTTTGAAGAAGCAAAGAAAACTCATACTGATATTTTTCTCTTAATATATTAGTTGTGTCGTAAGTACAGCTCAGAAGATGTTTTTAATGACCTTAGAAAAGGCAGAGTAAGAAAGAAGACTAAGAGAGTTATAAACTACCCACACAGTTCTAAATCTTGGGTTTTTTTCTGATTGGCACTACCCATGTACTGTAACGTCTGGCAGATTCAATATTTTCATTTAGCTGACCAATAGAAATATGTGTCACCATAAGCCATTTAGACTGAAATGAAAAAAAATCCACCATGTTTTTGAGTTAAAATCATTCTTCAAAGTACAATTTTAAGAATTATGTATAGCCTCAAGCAAGTCTCATTCCTCGATCAGACTCAGTGGAGAGTGGCTGGGGCAGTTTGCCTGGCCCCGAAGTGGAAAATGATGCTGTGAGTGTTCAGAGTGTCTGTTTCCAGTAAAAGGAGGACATAATTCTGATGGCATAGAGTTTTGCTACCTCTGTAAATACTCATGCTTGTTCTGAGGGTGCAAATTAAGAAAGTAGATGTTATCCTTTCTTTTTCTCCCCTAAAGGATGAGGAGGCTGTTTGAAGAAGCAGAAGCTTTAGGTATGACAGTACAGTCAGTTACGCTAGGAATACTGAGGATTGATTTTATAAAAGTTAATTCTTCTTCCTTTCAAGGACTGAAGGTTGTATACAAGGGCATGAGAATATATTGACTGGCTGGGAATGAATGCAGGGTTTAAGGAGTCTGAGGTGCTTTGTGACACATGTCATTTCTGGAAAAATGAGCCATCCAGAGAAACAGTTTTTCTGCCCTGATGTGCCAAGGAACTTTATGTGTTTGCAACAGTGATGGAGTGAGAGTGCAGCAAAAGCTAAGTGTTGCAAAAGACTTGAATTTTCATGAGGGACATAGCAAAAGACAGTCAATGGTCTCTGAAACACAGACCACAGAAACTGTGTTAATTTAGTGAGCCTAAGCAGCATGCTGGAGCAGGTACTGTGGTGCAGGTATACCAAGAAACAAATAAAGAATGGTTAAAACCTGCTCAGTTACACAAATGACCAAAAAGGAAGCTTAGGAAGATACAGGAGGTTGTTGATTATTCTCTGTTTTATTTTTTGTAACTAGTAATTTACTATCAAAAGATGTTTTCCTCTAGAAAGATTAAAATTTTAGCTGCCTGAAGCCCTATCTCTTAGAAGAGATTTTTTTGAAACTAATTGTTTAGTTCTGTTATCCACAGGTTTGGGAACCGTTTCCACCTGATGGTGGCTTGGGTTGCTGCCTTCTTAAGGCTGCAAATCCTCCCTATCTCCTCAGCACTTTAAACATTTAAGCAGAAAGTGATTTTTGCTAGTCTCTACCTGCTTGGCAAGCAGTTATCTTTGATGTGCTTAGACTGTCTTTGATCTGTGTCCTGGAACTGGTCTTTCTTTCCTGTTCAGAAGTAGAACTACATGCACTTGAGCTCAGCCTCAGACTGCAAGATGGCTGATGGCTCTATTTGTTTGGACACCTTTAAAAATATCTGCCTGCAAAGGTAATTCTGCTAAAATTTCTTCTGCCTTACAGACACAGGTCTACTATTCTTGGCTTCATTTCCGCAAGGTGGAGGGATGGAGGGGGATCTGGTAGCGATGGATGTAATTTTAGCAGTTGCCTATTACTTTGTTGAGGGAAAGGTATGCATTCATTGAAGCAAAGAGAAGAACACAGAGAAAGCGAATACTGCAAGTGTTTAAGTAAAGTACAGGAAAAACATAAATGCAAAAAAGCTGCCAACTCCAAATCCCTAGCATCAGAGAGCCTCCAAGTTCTCTAGTTTTCAGCATGGTTTTGTAAACCATTTCTTGTGTGATGTTTCATTTTAAGTTATGCAGTCTCTCTTCATTTTCCTGTGGACTGACTGAATGCAGCAGCTATCATGATCAGTGTTTTTGAAGCTTTTAGTTGGACTCCCTTCCTTCGTGCCTCTGCTAATGCAGTTTTTTTTTTTGCATCTGACCTAAACAATAGGGAATCTGATATCTGGTTGGGTTTTTTTTTGTTGCTTTTTTTTTTTTTTTTTTGCCCTGTTGAGCAAAGGCTTCTGTCTTTGAATTATGCTCTAATGTACAACTGGTTAAAAGGAAAAAAAAAGATGGGTGGTAGCTTCTCCCTTGCTTCTCCCTTGCTGTGACACCTCTGGAATAGCACTGGACATCGTAAGAGGGTGCATGTCCCCGTCTGTACTGGTACTGTAGGAGTAGTGGGATGTGGGAAATTTGGGAGCCACAACAGATGAAAACTTGATATTAGAGATTAAATATCTAAATGTTTATTCTCCATTTCATATTACATTATAAAAATTTTACCTCCACTCACGACGCAAAACATACGTGCAAAGTTGGAACCTCAAAGTTAATGTTTTTGGTATTATTTTCCTAATACAGCAGCCAACAGCGCTTTTAATAAATATGCACATTGGCTACGCTTTTTTATTTTTTGAAGAACAACACATTACTTTTCTGAATACACAGGTAATCAAAATTCAGTCAAGTGGGATGACTCCGTGAGTTCTGACATCAAAGGGCAATACGTTTGATTGATATCAGTCAGATGGCAATATTGTTTGAAGAAATGTAGTCAGAAGACTGGCAATTTAAAGGCTGTAAAAAGTTAGGGGGGATGTGAGTGCAGTGTTCCATACTGATTTCCAGTGTACAAGACTGTGTATTAGAGAATTGGCAGTAACATGGCAATCTTGTCTCTCAGACACACGCATCGTTTGAAAGGATGGACTGGAAGAAAATCAAGCTCCTACTTTTCCAGGAAGACAGTTAGTGGGGCATTAAAGTTACAGTAGTAAATAATTACTTTGTCGTTGCATTCCTTGCTGCATGAAGCCAGGATTTGCACTTTGCTTGAAATATATATAGCATGTAATATTACTGAGCATTAATAAGTAACAAACAACTTCTTCTTCGTCTTAGGTTTATTTGTAGAATAGTATTGATTCCACTGTCTGCATACAGAGAACAACAGTTCTGTTCCATCTTTCTGACAAATACCAAACATTAGCTGTACAGATACAGTTGGTTTTACTCTATTTCCCTGTCTTGTTTTTTTGTCTTTGTTTCTTAATATAAGTAATGGAACAATGTCCTTTTACTGTAAATGGTTCCTTCGCTGAATATGTCACACAGTCATTACTCCCTGCAGGGTTAAAAACAATGCAGAAAGCTACCTACAGGATTAGAACATTGCCAGTAAAGCAAAGTGAGAAGAAATCATTACAATTGCTAGAGAACACTTTCCACTGCTGGCAAAAGCTGCCAAAATTACATCCAAATGATTGTGAAAAATAAGTTATTTGCACAATAAGACATTATGATAAAAATTAGTTGGAATAGCCATAGAATATCGCAAGGATTCAATGTCGAGGTAAGAAGACTAAAGGCTATCAAATAAAAGGTTGATACCATTTGAAAGTACAAATGCCAAACTAGTCATAAACACTAACCTGAAGTATACTGGTCTGGGAGGAAGAAGCAAAGATATTATCAGAGAATTTAATGTATCAAGGTTGTTCTTAGAATAAAATTATTATTACTGCTAGTAGAGCTACGCCTAGAAATCCTGGCTTTCAGTGTGGACCTCACTATGCCAATCATTGCTCAAATATGAGGTAAAGAGGTGACCTAATTAAAAAAAAAATTAAAATATGAAAGATGGATGCAGTTGAGCCAGTGTACATTCAGCATGGTCTCAGCATGGGTGGTTTCTTTCTTTTTTCTTTTTGAAGGAAGTAAATCAAAGCAGTTTTAAGGAAAGGTAGCTAGAGATATTTATGGGCTGCTGCCACTTGAGCATGAGGAACAGTTAGAAGGAAGCAGTATATCTTTGGAAATGTAACAAGTGGAAGACAGGGAGTCTTAAAAAATAACCCCGTTCCATATATTTACTTATTAGCTTTCTTTATCAATGCTTTTTTTTTTTTTTTGTATCATGAAAGGTGAGATTTGGCTCAGTGTCAAAATGATGCTAATTTATAAAATCACCAAATCACGAAGTGGTTGAGATGGGAAGGGATGTCTGGAGACTATCCAGTCCAACCCCCTGCTCAGAGCAAGGTTGCTCCAAGCTGTGGCCAGCTGGGTTTTGAAGATCTCCAGGTATGGAGAACCTCTCCCGTCA
The DNA here is from genome assembly GCF_036417535.1 of Chlamydotis macqueenii. Classification (NCBI taxonomy): domain Eukaryota; kingdom Metazoa; phylum Chordata; class Aves; order Otidiformes; family Otididae; genus Chlamydotis; species Chlamydotis macqueenii. The sequence goes on along the minus strand of NC_141563.1, from coordinate 18,841,345 downwards.
ATGTGTTCCTATGTTTGATCACTCCCACTGCACAAATATTTATTTATGATGTTTAAGTTAAGTTCCTTGTGTTTCAGCTTACGCCTGCTGCGGCTCATCCTTCCACTGGGCACCACTAATAGTGGTTCTGTTGTCTTTGCTCCACCCTCAGGTATTTATAGGCAGTATCTTTGGGCCTGATCCTGTGAGAACTGAAGGGTAAGGGCTGGCCATCTTTACTTTCAGGTAATTTAGCTAATGTTGAAAACTCTGAAAAATTCAGGAATATTGTTCCTATTGCCATCTTCTCCACTGGGGAAAGCTGCAAACTGAGAGTGGTTTCTGTTCCTCTTTCCGCGTCTCTTTATCCCCATTTCCTCACCTGAGGTCAGCAGAGGGGGGCTGTTATTTTGAGTACCAGCATTTGCCACTGAGGACAGTGGCACTTCAGAAGCTCAGGCCTGGCATGGTTTGAGCCTGGAGAGGAGAGGGGGGTTTGGATGCAGCCTGGATGCTGCAGCGTTTTTGGAGACAGCTGGAAAGGGCTTGGCAGGTGACCGGTGCTGGGTTTCTTTTGGACATTGCTGCCACACAGGGTGAGATTTGGTCGCACGGGGGGAGTGGGATCCTTTACAGAGTGGGAGCCATTCAGGCTCGTGGTCCCGGGCTGAGAAGCCGGCACTGGTGTTTGCAGCACCCCGTTGTCACTGGCTCACTCCAAACACAAAGGCGATGGGAATAACTTGCTGTTGCTCCCTGCTTGCCAGGCCAGGCCTTAATCCACTCCCGCTGAGCAATTCAGGCCTTTACACGCTAAGTACGTGTCACTTTGTGTGAAAGGCTCATTGCACTAAAGCCGTTGGTGGAACAAAAATAACGATCATACCCAATTAATAACTTCTGAGGCTGGCTGGGGGTCAGATGGTATTTTGTTGCTGTTCAAGAGAGGATAATCTTTCTTGGAGGTAACTTTACCATTTCTGGCTCTCAAATATTAAGCTGTGCAATCTCACCACTCATGTAATTTAGGGATATTTTCTTCATAAGTGAATAGAAGTGTTACCTTGGATTTTCAGTCAGGCAAAATAACTAGTGTTGCTGTGAAAAGAGATTTGTTAGGGTATAAAAACCAGAAACTTACGAGGACAGTAACACTGACTGGTGTTCTGTCTTTCAGTTCCAATTAAGTGCTTGCAAACCTGTTAACCTAAAGTTTTTTTTTGTTGTCTCTGTTTCTTTCTTTTCTTTAGAGACACACACACACGAAGATAAAAGAAAAAGAAGAGGAGTTTGGAAACTCCTTTGGATATCTCAGCATAGTTTTGTTGCCAACAAGCTGGGAGATGTAGGCTGACATGCATCCTGTTTCTAATAGCACACACACTGTTTCTTTATTTAGAGCCTCTTTACCAGTATCAATTAAACCCCAGTTAAATTTGACACATCTTAACCTTGCGTTGGATCCAATTCATTGCTACAGCAGAACCCATATGGCACTGAGACAGTTGCAGGCATCAATTCATTGCTTATGTAGAGTTACTGGCTAAACGCCAAGCAGTAATCACTGCTTTTTGTTAATAGACATGTTTGCTTTTGCAGTCGTTTCTATACACAGTGCTCTAGATTAATTAGAACAAAATCTGTCATCCATCTAAGAAACAACCAGAACTCTTGGGGTTTTTTTTGCCTCAGATTTAAAGAGAAATGAGTACTGACAACTAAAGGTGGTGGTGAGGGAGGGTTACTGTGTTTATTCTAGAATAACATATTTTTGTTTATGGAATATGCATGTATCTGCCATTTTACTTAAATAAATAAAAGAGAATGGGGGGAAGATTGCTGGTAATCTAAAATACACATACAGCTTGAGGTAGTAATGACAGAAAGGCTAATTGTGATATTTATTTATTTTTTTAACCTGAATTTTTAGGAGGAGCAAGACAACTACTATTAAAGAAGTTGCAATTGTATCTATTTTCTGCAATTAAATTACTTTTTTTTTTTTTTTAACGTAAAGAGACATTCAATGATGGAAGTGCATGTGGATGTAGACTTGCAGAACCATGTAAATATCTCTGTGGTTTGGGTTATTGAGGCTTCCTCTTACAGCTGCCTGCTTACAGTTTGAAAAAACATCAGCTCTAGTAGGCAGGTATGTAAAAAAAATAAAAGTTCTTGCATTACTGATGTCGCATGTTAGAGAAATTTTAACTTGTGGTTATACAGTTTTGTCCTCCCACCCCCTGCTTGATGCCTGAGCAACTAACACAGTTGAGGGAACTCATGGATACTGAAGTCTCTGGTTAAACCATTAGAATTTTAAGACCACGTTACACTATATCCAGATCTGTTGTGGTGGTGGATACACACATAGTGATTGATGCTGAACCTGGAATGCACTCAAGAGTGTTTTACAGTGGTGTAGTAGGGGAACATGTTTAAGCTGCTCCGTTACACAATAGAAATATCATAAAGTTTTTCACTACAGATTCTTATATTGGTGCCTACTGTCATCAAAGTAGTTTAAGAAACTGTTTTCGGGCATGTTGTTTTATCTTTTACGTAATTTTCTAACCTTTTATAATCAGTTGTGTGGTATTTTTTATCTCCATAAAAACATTTTTGTGATTTTTTTTTTCCAGGTTAACTATTTTTATTTGCATGTATTCTCAGAAAATTATTTTGGTTAACTTGATTTGGAAGTAAAGCTTTCTGGTCTCCACTTCTTCCATTCACAAATGTGTCACACAGGACCAGATTAAAAATCCACTGGGGCTTTCCACTTGATTCATTAGGATTTGGATGGTGTCCACTGTCCTAATTAAAGACCTCAAACTACTGCTTGCTTAGCTGTTACTTGCAAACGCTTTGCAGTGACCTAATGTTAAATGGAAGAGACCTAAACGTATTCAGTAGCCAACGATTAATGGTAATCTCCAGTTTTCATTTAAAGTAGCAATACTGTTTGTAAGCTTTGAGGTATTTCTGTTTACTGAAGTGATTTAATGTGATTTTTACCTTAGCAGAAGATCCTGTTAAAAGCTTCCCTTACCTCTTCCTCAGGATTCCTGGTTTATGCTCTGTATATGTTACTTAAGAGAATGTGTGTATATACATATATATGTATATATACTATATAATTTCCCTTTGTATGAAAGGACAGTAAAAATACCTCTATTTTCTGGAAGTTATAATCTCTTTCAAAACTTTTGCCTAATGTTGAGCTAATGTTTTAGTATTCCAGTGCTGTTGGTCCATTGTTCGGAAGTACAGCTTTATCAGCAGAATGTGTGGCAGATGGTTTACATTTGCATTAGCCTTCTGGAAAAGGAATCAGCTCCCACCAACATAAGCTTCAGCTTTTCTTTTCAAAATTTACAACAAATTCATCAGAATGGCATTTTTAGAGGAAAAAAACCCCAATCCGACTGTCTTTGCGTTCCCTTTTTGAAGAGGAAAAATGAGTCCTCTTCTAATGCCCTCATCTGCACATATATCTTCCATCCCCTCCCCCAGTGTTTGTTAAAATGATTTAAGTATTTCATTATGCAAAATGACTTTTATAAAAAGACCTTCCTTTTTGCCCCACAGTCATTCTTAATTTCGTTTGTCACTTGTTATAGAGTGGAGTTATGTGAAGCTAGGATATATTATTTGTTCTAGTCTGTATTGGATAATTTATTACATTAAGAAACCAATAATTTTCAAATATAATCAGATTTAAGTTTTTAATAAGATTCATCCTCCCATTCACACTTGCTTAATTTAAGGATATTAAATCTGCTCAGGAATGAGCTGCTTCTCAAAGCCTCATGTGCCTATTAAAGGATTTTATTCCTGATGTGTTAATAGGATTTAATTATGTTAGACCCATAGTCCAGAGACACACCACAATTGTTAAACTTGATAAAACAGACAAATACATGGTAAAAGAGTGATGGCCAGCTCCTTAAAAAAATTAAATAAATTACAAGGTGTTAATGTTTTCATATCTGTGCTGTGTAACTACAGGTTTGCATAATGCTGAAATTTTAAATTTTGCATGTAGATTAAAGACTACTAAGACTCTAGACCATAAATACTTTTTTTTTTTCTCAAAAAAAATCAAGGCTAATGAGGAAATTAATAAGGAAAGGATTTTTTTTTAATGAGTGTTTATCTTTTTTTTCTTATTTCTGATTCCCAGAGTTTAATTTAGATCAGTTTCTCCCTTCTCATGGTATCCTCTTGTTTTGTACATACAAAAGCTGCAGCAAGTAATTCTGGAAATTCAGCATATTAAACACTGTCTTGATTTCTTTGTTTCCTATGGCTAATTAGGTTAATGGCATAGTGACAGAAACAGAAAACAATGGCTTGGGACGTTTTGCAGAGATGTGGTTAGGGAGCGGGAGAGAAAAGAAAGGCTCAAACTCTGGTAGTCTGTAAATCTCATCCAGATCTTCTTTGGCAGAACTGGCATCGATCAGAAGTGCTGGCTCTTGTCAAGCTCACCCGAATGGTAAATGTACAGGAGTCAGCACTTCTGATGGCTGCAGACATGGAGAGATGGAAGGAATGACAGCGTTTGCAGAGAATCGCAGGGAAAGAGGAAAAATTAGCAATACACCATCCGGTTGGACATTTTGCTTCCAAAATTAGATTGACACGTGTTATGGCACATTTCCACTGGTAATCACAGACACTCAACATGTATTTCAAGAAGATTTAGGCCCTGAGTTTTCTCTCACTTGTGCAGAGCTAGACTTTGGGCCTCTCAAAACATGGTGTAGGCTGCGTTTGTTTGGAGAAGCTAAACATGCAAAGTAGGCTTTCATTTTAAAAAAAGTAACTTTCTGGCACTTTTCCTTGCCATGATAGCCTTGGAAATGTAAACTGATATAAACTGTTTTTTTGGGTTAGAAAGGAAGTAGAAGCAGAGTTCTACTTTGCCCAGTGAGTGGTTGGTGAAGGAAGCCGTGAGGTGTCATGCTGGCTTTCCGCCGGTCCCCCAGCCTGCCTGAACCACCTAGCCGAAGCCGTGGGCTGGAGAGCTGATGCTCTTCCCCGAGAGTGGGAAGGAGAGGAACAGGCTTGCTCTGAGATGGAGCTGCAGGAAGAGGCATGAGAGAGTGAGCATAGGGCCTACGCATAAGATAACCCCATTCTCACCGGTATTGTGTCTCTAAATAGATGAGCTTTTTGAAAATATTATTCCTCTGGGGACTCCAGCTTGTGATTGAAAATAGCAAGGACTGGCTGTGGTGGGAGAGGGGTGGGCTGAGCACCAGCTGAGGTCAGCTTTTGTTAAGGCTCTGGGCTACGTTGTCTTTGAAACACCTACTTCAGATTTTGGTCCAGCTGATGTAGGAAACGACCCAAAGGTCTGCATCCAAACCTACAGAGAGGAACAGAGAGGAGCTGTAACCCTCAACTACCAGACCCTGGCTTACTGCACACAGTGCGGGCACATAAGCACCTATAACAGATAATCTGAGCAACAGGCAGATAACTGTGGTGGTCTTTTAATACCTAAGGTGAGTTTTGGTTTTTGTACACTTGTAATGCCTTGGCTAGCCATGCCATACCTAATTTATAACTAGCTATGATTAACTTTTTAAGACAACACGGTGGCTTTCATGTTTATAGTTTGACAAACTCCTGATAAAAGCACTCATTCAGGCTTGCTATCCGCTGTTTGAGCGGTATTATTGATCACTTTGTGTGTCTGCATTGACGTATATTCATAAAAGACAAAAGGTAGCCTACTCAAAGACGAGCAGCTGTAAGCATGTAACTTGTACCATTTATACACATATTCACCTTTTTCTTTGCCTGCAGTATTGTGTGAGGAAGTCTTTCCTAATTTAACTTGGGATTTATATAAATTATAAAAATGGAAATGACATAGGAATTGTGTTCCTGTGAAAAATACTGAGATTTTCAAATTCACCTCTGTTCCTCCCCCAAAGTTTCAAGACTTTTTGCTGGTCACCCAGCAGAGACCACTGCGTCCAGGGGTCATGGGGCTTGTCTGGGACATTCCGGCCATGCCTTGTGGAGTCAAGAGGCCAGAGAAATGCTCACGTGGAAGAAGAGTGTCTGAAATCACATATCAGGGCAGTAAGCAATGCCAAGGAATTAAAACATAAAAGTTTAATTGCAAAGAAAAACAGGAGCAGTGAGAGTAGGAGGATGTATTTCACATGAACTCCCAAAGGAGAACTGCTTTACAGTTTGAAAAATAATAGCGGAGCAGAAAAAAAATCAATGTTCTTGGGCAGATACAATGATAAAAATTAGGAGGCACTCTCAACAGAGACAAGGATTAGACTATTGTATGGGCAGAAATAGGTCACTGTACACACAGAAGTATAAAAGTGGGATGAGTTTTGTAGCACAAAATGCAAGGTCCTCCAGTGAAGGCCTGGTGGGGAGAAGAGATAAGAATCCTTTGCCCAGGGACAGTTGTGACCAGATGTTATAGCCCAAGATGAAAGATACAACCCTACCCCTCTCCCCAAATAAACATCCCATCCTTGCAAAATGTAGCATGGCTTGGGAAAAAACAGCAACTTGACACACACTGCTGGTGGAGTCTGTTGGCAACCACTGCAGTCTTTAACACAGCTTTGAATTTTCTCTGCATATCCTTTTTATATGCACTGATGCTCCTCTCTAATTCCTCATACGTGTGGTTTGGTGGGGAGAAGCATATATTTGCAGTTGAGATGCCATTGTTATTCTCGTGATCTGTATTACACACGCTTTACCTCTTGTATTATGCTGTCAAGATAATTTTACCTGTCTCTCATCCTTGCAGTGCTTACTTTTAATTTGCTTGTCAGGCTCCTGCACATCTTTGGCTCTTTCTAAGTCTCTTCATCCTGACTTCTGAGTAGGACATTACTGGAGCACAGTAGGAAATTCACATTTCAACTACTTTTCTCTACATCTCTCCTTGCCCTTCCCTGCACCCATCCAGCCTGTCTAGCATGTTTTCTAGATGCATTCATTAGTTGGTTTATTTTTTTTTTTTTGCTGTTTGGAGGAGTCCTTTCCACCTTTTTCTTCAAAGTGGAAACCACCAGGTGCTGTGTTTGGTGCATTTCCTGCGGGATTTGGGCAGGAGCGGGCACAGCGGCGGCGCCTCACATCTGGCCCTGCTGGGTGCCTGGCCAGGGCTGAGCAGCGGTTGCCATTTCTGCCCCCTCCTCACACCCCGTTTGTTGCTGCAGACTCTCAGCGACTCATGCAGTTGCTCCTGAATTCCTCTCCTTACTTCTCTTTTTCTTGCAGTCTTAAATTGGGGCTGAGGAAAAGGTCACATTAATCACAAAAGTATTAATTTCTGTGCGACCAGAATAGTACGCTTCAGTGCTACCAGGCACTGTTTTGTCTTGCTTGTGTGGTTCATGAACTACATGCTAATTTTCTTTATATTTAATTACCTTCAAATGTCTCCTGTGCTTCAGGGTACAAGCCATCTTCTGACTAATTAGGACTTTTTCTCTGAACAGGCTATTCCCTATAAGTTTACAAAGGGTTTCTTGTACTTTCCTTTGAAGCATGTGGTAACCAGCCTGGGCCAGCAGTGAATGGATTGCTGGATGCTCTGCTCCCGCAGTTTCTTTGTTATTACGTCCACAAATTTACACAAAGCAAAGTTAGTAAGTGTGGCTGATTGAGCAGGCTTGGACCAAATCTTTGGCATGCAGATGTAATGGAGTGCATATTGAGTGAGCTATTGTGCTTAAGAGAAAATAAATATATTTTATCTTAAGACAATTACCCATTCTTTTGTGATAAGTGTGCACTACGTGTTACCTCCTTCCAATCCAGGCTTTGTCAGAGAAGTCTCCTTTGTCGTTATGTAAAAACTGTGCAGGCATCAGAATTTCATCCTCAGTATTGCTTGGTCAGTGATTAAATCAGTGCATGCTGCATGCGAAAAGCACCACAGCAATGCTAAATATTATTATTGATTATGTATATAGCAGTCAATACAAACATATTGTGTGTTGACTGCAAAAATCATCATCTTAATTAGCTAATGATTTTTAGCCTGATTTCTCAACAAATGTTGACATTATGCAATTGCTCTTTCCATCTGACCGTTCTCCTTCTCCCCTGTCCCAGTCGCTTCTGGACCTGTTGGGTTCAGTCAGTGTCAGTCTGGTGGAGATTTCAAAGGCAGCAAGTGTTTAAGTAGGGCACCTGAAAATCCTCCTGCAATGCCAACGTGGGCAGTGCTCTGTTAAACCAGATTAGAGACTGGAGCCGCCTGCAGGCACTCACCTTGGGAAAAGATGTGCACAGGAGCAAGGTTTCACTGATGCTGTTACTCACTGAACAATTTAGAGGATTTTATCAAAACCTTCAGCTTTTGATTCAGGAAGAGATGCTGCGTTCTCAGCTCTCCGTTAAGCATCTGAAATGTTGAGATCATGAGCAGAGCTGAGTCATGGTTACCACTTGCTCAAAAGCAGAAGCTTGTATTTTTTCTTTCCTTTGTAGATCAGGTTACCTATTTTAATAAACGAACCAATCACTTATACTAGGCACTAGAGTCACTCTTTCGAAAAGAATAGGAGCCATTTAATGCACCAAGCGGTTTATAATCGACGTGACAGAAAGCTGCCTCCCCGTGCAGGACTCTCCTTCAGGACAGATTATGCCAGGCTTCCTCAGCTGGCGGTCACTTTCTACCAGGAGCTGCATCTCCAAAGCCTGTGTACAGAGACACAACCCACTTTCCGGAGCTGGGTCGTGTCCAAGCATACGAGATTCTTCAAGCATGAAATTCCACTTGACCCTATTAAGGCTTCCTCAGCATCAGATATGTACACCGTAGAGTGGATAATGTTCATAACTCATTTCACATTACCCCTGGGTAGTGCCAGTGGAGAAATCCTGTCTAGTCTAATGCAATCAAAGCTGTGAATACAAGGAAATTGGAACATCTGGCCAGGTTTCTCTGCTGTGCCCCAGGAGGTGTGACATGAGAGATTCAGGTCAGGAGGAGGGGAGACAAAGGCATCTCTGCGGGGATGTGTGTGCTGCAGAGGACAGATGTCCCAGCAACGTTGCCAGCAGCACTGGGGTGCATTGGCCGGGCAGCTCACCTCAGCTAATTCCTTATGCCTGCACGGAAGTTCAAAGGTGCAGCCGCAGTTCATGCGAACTTGTCTAAGGTAACCCGAGAGCAGGGCACCTGAGCACAAATAACTGAGATGCTGTGGGCTGGTGGAGCTCGTCTGGGCTAGCTGCATGAGTATTCGAATCCACTCCAATGGCATGGTGGTACAGAGGGGGATGGTGCATGCATTAAGGGGGGTGCCACAAGATGAAGTAGACCTAGGGCAGGGGCTCGCTCTCTGCCTCCTGAGTTTGCCAGGGCTGTGGTCATGGCCACGCAGAGCCTGTGCAGCCAGCGACTCCGCAGCACCCAGCTCCTCTTGCAGCTTAGCGTACTCACATGCAGGGATGTCTGTCCAGACATTAACCCTCAGTATAGACAAAAAAAAGCCATTGCCTGGGGCAGCTGTTTTCCTTCTGTGGCCTTGTGCCTCCTTTGCCTTTGCCAAGGGGTGGCTGAGGGTGGCAGCTGTGGGCAGGGACATCTTGGTGCCTGTCCTCAACACCTACTCTGTGGTGCAAGAGCAGTAGGCCCAGTTTCCAAGGCCATCACCTCTCTCTCCATCTCCAGTCCTCTCCTTCCCCCTTCCCACGGCAGGCACAGCTGGGTCCCAGCTCTCCAGCCACAGGGCATGAAATAGGATTTCGTGTGCACATGGAGTGCCTTGAGCCAGCACAGACCTGTCCAAGGGGACTCCAGTCCTGCCCATCATGGTACCTTGGGTCAGGAGAATCCTCCCTCAGTGGTATGTCCCTTAGAAGCTGCTGAGATCAATAATTTCATTTTCTCCATGTTTCACATTTTCTCCATCTTTAGATCAGCTTAGAAGAGAAACAGTTTTTCTGGTTATTATTGTTTTGAGGACAGAGGTATTATCTCCAGAGGATATCTGGGGAATTTATTTTTTCAAAGTTTTTGGTAGTTTTAAGAGCTAAAGGTAAAAATAGATTTAATAAGTGTTACCTACAAAAATTTCCCAGTATTGAACTGAGAAGGCAGTTTGTATGTCTCTGTGACGAAGCCAGCTACTACAGAAGTATGATTAATTTAAGCATAAAAATCAGGATTAAGAAGGTACATGTGTGTAAACAAAAGTCAGCTGTGAAATTCAGGGCTTTCTTGAATGCATCTGTGAAAGAAACGAAAGAAGGCATATGTCTGTTTTTCTTCCTTGTCCTTCTTTGCAGGCTACTTGAATTGAGAATTAACTTTCTGGTCAGGACCCTCATATGCATCCAATGTCCTATCTCCTCTACGGTCTTAGAACTGGTCTAGAGGCTACTAGGCTGGTGTGCTCCTTGTACTCCAGTACGCTGCTGATGCTGGAAAGAAGACACCGCAAAGTAACGTTTAAATCCTTCTGGAAACTGTTTCCATTACACTTTAAAAAGTGTTAAGCTTTTATTTAATGCCCAAACTCTAAGCATAATCTTGGCCCCTCAGCTTCGCAGTGCTGAGGCCCACCACAGATGAGAGGATCTCCAGGCTTGTTTCTCAATAAAGGAAATAGATATTTTGCTCGAAAGCTCCAGGACACACTGCCCATGCCTGTCAGGGATGTTTTTGCAGTGATGTTTTTGCCTATGCTGGACAAGTTTTTGTGCTCATGCTGCTCATGCTCTTGTGGATTTTGTCCTTTATATTCATAAATATTTTCAGATCCTTTGATTAAAATTGCTGTATACAAGATGCAGAGTAGTATTTTTCTATTGTCTTTCTTAAAACAGAGCATTGCTCTCTGCCTGCAAACACTGAAGCCTAGAGCACTGTTGTTTCCTTCTCCATAATTAGATATTTTTGCCAGAGTTTCAGCTGTTGTGGTAGAAACTTTCCTTCTGAAATCAGTGAAATACCGTCTGTCTTGAAAAGGAGAAGAGAGAGAGAGAGGAGAGAATGGTGATATCAGACTTCAAATTTTAAAACCACTAAAATTTTTATCAGGTGTCTTCTAAAGCAAAGCTCTAGCAGGGATTGATGACTGGATATTTCTAGTCCTACATTTTCTGGCTCAGTGAGTTTCAGTATGGAAGGGACTGCAAACTTCGTCTTGCACAAGAATTGTGATGAACAGGCTAGAAAATAAATAGTTTGTAAAACTCTCCCTTTCTCAAGTTTTGGACAATGATACTTTTGCCATTATTGTTCAGCAGAAGTGACATTATCTTAGCTGGATGTGATGGCTTAGCTGTATTGCCTTAATTAAAGCTGTTAAACTGTTTATTCAGAAAGCACCAGTGTACCTGGGATATATGTTTGCAAGGAATAAAAACTGGCTCTCCATAGAGGAAGCTTCTTCTGAAGGATGTTTATAGCCCGCTCCCCAGGTATACTTTCTCTCTGAACATATCCAATTTTTTCTGTTATCACTGGCCATTCGCCACAATGATTGATAACAACGCAAAACCAAATAGTTATTTAACCATTAAAAAAAAAGCGCCTTTCAAAACAAGCCTTGAAGAATGGCTCACTTTGTATGAGTAGGGAGTGGGATTTTTCTGGGCTGTCTGAACCAAAATTAACGTGCTTCCTTCTGTGTCAGGGAGGACATAACGGATGGCTCTCAGGGCTCGCAGGTTACTCCTCCCTGTCTGCCCAAAGCTGCTCCTTCAAATCTGGGCCAAGCTGACACAACTAGAAAGTTACCCTCAGGCAACATACAAGACTTCATTTGATGATTTTTGGGCTCAGTCCTACTCTCTCTGGGCATATGTTCACACAACAAAAATATGCTCCCCTTCCCTGACTTGACACTAATTGCTCAGCCAAGAAGTGAAGGATTCTAACTCTGATTTAAGCACGTACTTGAAGCCATCATTCTCAAACACAAAAATCAGCGGCAGGTAACATATACTTAGCTACACTTTAAGTGCGGAAGTATACTTTAAAAATGTGCTGAGGTGCTGAGATATTTTCTGGGTCCAGGCTGTGACCTGTCATTTCTTACTTAGAGCTCACTTGTCGAAAATGATGAGACAACACAGGGGAACATCCACAGCATCCGAACTTTTCCATGGCATTGGGAACAATGAGAAATCCAGGGTCATCAGTCAGGCACAAGTAACATTCCGGAACAAGTAACATTCCCTGTTATCCTCCCTGCATCTCCTGGGGGATTTATCTTGTTTCCCCTCTCCTTAGTTAGCTAGCTGGAGCGTTGGGACCTTCACATAATTTCTGGATACTTTTTTTCTGTGTTTGTATTTAAAACCTCAAAGATCTGTGAACAGAAAACTAACTCTGCAAAGAGAACTAGTCAGCCCCATGCTGCATGATCACCAGCTCTCACACGAAGAGGGGTGAGCAGAGGAACTCACATCTGGAGAAATGGATTTTAAATATTCTTTTTCTAAATTAATCCTTTAACTTAGACTTTCACTCTTTTTTTTTTTGTAGACTGTCTGTGGTTTTTGACACATACGTTTGGCTGTCCTAAAATGCATGTGACTCCTTGAGTGCTCTTGCATTACTGGCCACCTCGCTAATCTTCTGCTCTACAGCCTTCTTCAGTTGGGAGTTTCTATTTTCCTTCACGTCCCTAGGAAATATGCTGACGGTGTAGGTCAAAGAGGCAAATCCTTGGCGTACTCCCTACAAATAACCTGCTTTGTGATGATTTTTCAGCTACAGTTGGTTATGTCAAATTATTAAGCTGAAACCTGACCCCTTGTTTTTAACACATTAATTGTTTACCGTGTTGATCTTGTATCATTTGATCTCCTTTAACAGGACTACCAAGTCAAATACCATACATAAAGAGAAGTACATTACCCTTCTCACTGAAACTTGTATTTTTCTAAAGAAAGGTAACAACTGCTTGAAAAGATCCATTTTTTTTTTTCCATAAAATCATGTTGTTTGACACCACACCACCTTTCATAACTTTTTTTAGCCGCATCCTGTATCAGGCGCTTCATTGTTTTCCCCTGGTTTCACATTGGGCTGAGAAGTCTATAATTATATCTGGGTCATCTCATTTATCCCTGTTAAATATTGGCGCTAAGTATTTGATATTAAATATTGATACTAATGGGTGGAATGTAGAACTGATGACTGTACCAGGGTCCTGGCCCTGAAGCAGGCCAGGCGGGCTGGTAGCCCTCGCTGGGCGGCTCCTGGCAAAGAGCCGGGGACTCAGGTGGATGAAAAAGATGTGGGCTTGAAAGAGGCCCTGCCTCCAGTGTAGAAATCCCCTTGGTCACTGTTAACCGTTCCAATCGCGTGCTTGCTTTTTGTTTTGACAGGGTCTGAAAACTATTTAGGAGTCATAACAACGGCATCATTACTCCCAGGTGAGTCCGTGGTTGTCTGTGGCATTTCATGGTTTCAGGCAGTTTTACTGAAATCTGGAGCACAAGGCAGACTCCTTTCTGATCGGTGTCTCTGGGTGATAAATGTAGGGCTATTCATCAATGGCGTTAGGAGACATCTTGCAAGTGAAGCAGCTGTAGTTACATCTATTTGGAAAGTGAAATCAGATCCCATAGGTACTGTGTGTGGATGACAAATAGGCAAGGGGTTTGTTCTAAGGTTTCCTCCTTTTGTACTTCCAAGCATGTCTGTGAAGTGCCCAGCATCACCAAACAGAGGCTCTTTACTTCTTTGCCCTGTTTCTACTTGTACATTTTCGCTCTGATTGCTCTTTCAGGGGCTATCCTACTTGTTAGCCGAATTAAGGCAGTCCTGAATCGGAAGGTCTGCTATCACCAGGTTGACCTATATCAGCCAGTTGTATTACTTTAATTTCTTCACATGACCTCTTGCTCTTGCATGACAGCCTTCCAGTATGTGGGAAAGGTGCTGAGAGAGGAAGAAAAAAATTGCTGCTCACCCAGAATGTGAATCATGAAAAGCTTTCCCAGAGCTGTCCATTCTTAATTTCCTGTTGTTGGTCTGTTAGCAGCATTGCTGGTGAAAAGCCAATATGATCTGTGTTGCTGTTTCAAAACAAATACCTCTTTATCCGGTAAGGTTATGTGTTCTTTCAGCTTTCTGGGCAATTTTATCAGGAAAGAAAAGACAATCAAATGGCATTTTTCTCTTCCTTTTTTTTTGCTTTCATATTATTTTCCTCACAGTTGGAAGTAGAAATGCTTAAAAAATACTTAATGCTTAGAAAATAATAATAATAATAGTAATAGTATTATATAGAGATGTCTGTAAATCAGTGGTGACAGTCAACCTGGAGTCCCAGCAAAAAAATGTGCAAATGGCTTTATTGAAAATCAATGTGCATTTGTAAGTGAAGATTGTTTTTTAAATCCTTTGTGTTCGTTGTTGGTTTTAGTGATGACACTTGCAGCGGTGCTACAGCTTTGTTTCCAAGAGTTAGTCTTAGAGTGCTAGAGCAGGTAATTGATTTTGCCCCCACCATTTTCTTTTTCCACCTCCCCAAATTGGCATTGTGGTCAAGTAAAAGGAAGCTGCAAGGCAAATGCTTTTCTAGTTTACAACATTGTTTATGGTATAGATAAATTATCAAGTACAAGTAGGATGCGATTTACTGGGGAGCACCTCCCCATGCCTGATGGAATACCCCCTCACGGAGAACATAGGGTAAAGCAGGAGGGTGAGAAGAGGCCTGGTGCATGGCTGTCTCACTCAGGACACCTGTGCTATTTCCATGCACGTAACACATCTGACACCTTGGCGGCAGCAAGTTTTCCAGCAGCAGTTTAAGATATTTGTGTCTCTGGTGGTTTGCTCCCTGTACAGGAGAAAAATACAATTGTACCTCAGCTGGTGAGGTCTGGTGTAGCTCAAATTGATGTCAAAGGCAGATTTGCATTAAAACACCAAGTTTGAGGTGGGACAGCTAAGATGTTGGCGTGTGAACTTTCCTCTGACTCCCTTGCAGAGCAGGCAGAGGGGTGGCAGCGGGCAGGTGGACGTGGCAATCCCCTCACACTGCCACAGCTGTGCGCTTGGGGTGGGGGAGCATCGCTCCCAGCTGAAGGTCCTTTTGGCTCCAGGTGTCAGAAAGCAATTTAGGGATCCCTCAGCTGAGTGGGTCTGTAAAGGCTATGGGGTGTTTGTAGTGCTGCAGCTCCTCAGGCTGGATCTTCTAAGAAAAAGTAGGTGTGTTTTTTTTTTTTTTTTTTTTCTTAATTCAGTTTTTATTTTTTGTATCTGTCAGCTGCCTGTTGGACAACTGTTTTCCAGTGATTTCCACATCTGTCTGTGTTGGCTTCTGGTATCCCCTTACCAAAATGTGGCCAGGCCCAGGGTCAGGACAGAAGCAGTCTCTGTTACTGTGCTGTGGTCCAAACCTGATAATCTGACTTTTAGTTTTTCATAATATGCTGCTTCTGCTTTCAGTTGTTTCCTGTTCAAAACTTTTTTTTTTTTCCTCCCACCTCTACCTCTCTATGAGTCTCTCATCAGCCTTACCTATTCCATTTTTAGTTTATGCAATCTGGTGGACATACAAAGCTGTTTTTCCTCCATCAAGCTGCCTCCTGTATTGTTATTCCATCTGTGTGTACACTATAAACTTTAGGTGGCCTTTCCCTATGTGCATCTATCAGCTACACATGGATCTCTGGAAATACTAAATCACAGAATTGCTGTAATTGGGTCTATGTGCTCTGTATGGTCACCATGATCGAGCCAGGTTAAGGAGCGTTTTTAGAAACTGAGTAATAGAAGCCAAGTGAAAAATGTTTCATCTAGGGAGTGTGGTAATAGTGTGTCAAGAAAAGGAACTATTCTAACCTTTCTAAAAAATATGAGAAGACCCATCCATCTTATGACTGGGGACTAAAACAGGGAATGCTGCTCTTATTTGACTTGTGCCTGATCGTCTCAGCAGTTTCACTTACCTGCCATACAGTTACATTATTTATATTTTCATATCTTGGTATGTATATATTACTCATACATGTGTGGGTTTTTTTTTTTTTTTTCATTTTGGTCTTTACCATTCTGCGTTAGGATTGTACTTAAATACAAACCTGTAAAATAAGTTAAAACGCCTGTTTCACTACTTGAAGTATAGCACAATGTGTTTTTCAGACAGGAGCCCTAGCTAATGTTTTGTCAGGTTTTATTACAAGTTACATTTATAGGTTGTATGTTGTGCATAGAAATGCTCTCTTAAGTTATGACCTGCTGACTTACTAAAACAAGACTGAATTAAAAAGAAAAGCAAGATGTTTGCTATAGTCAAATCAACTTGTGTTATCCTTGATCACTTTATCTGAGAAATTTTGTATACAAAGTGGTAGCACTCTGGGCAGAGCAAAGGGTTTCTGTAGAATTTCTGAGAAGAATGGTAAGAGACCATTACTCTTCACCTAGCACATAAAATGTATTCTCAAAGCACGTTATCATTAATTACATTCTGTGCTTAATGTATTGACTGAAAAGCCCCTATCACCTATGTTGCTGTATAAAGAAAGGATTCTGTGAGCTGCACCCTTTAGCTTCAGAAATGGTTCTAATAGCAAAGGTCTTTGAAAAGACAAGGGAATGAGGGAGAGAAAACAAAATGAGAGATACTACTTCAAATGATATGCTTGAATTCTGTTCTAGCTGCTTACAAAATACCAGTTTTCCAAAAGGAAAAAAAGTTTAAAAAAGCTTTTATATTCTGCTGTCAGAGATACCATAGCCCATTAGCACCTCTCCTCAAACAGGAATGAATTAAGGACAGCTGGCTGGGGCACCACAATGACAAACATGGCATAGAAAACCAAGGAAGAAGAAACCTACCAAAACACGGTGAATTTTATTTAAGCCCTCCTTCAGGGCATACACGAAATGAGATCGAAAGCTTCCAGTAATACGAGTAGTTTTAGTGCAGAGGGAGGAAAAAATGCTGTTTCTCACTCAATTAATGTACTGGAAAGAACCAGTGCTAAGGGTTCATTAGATGGTACTGCAGCTACCGCTCCACCAAACTGTAAACCTTTCCAATTCCTTCGTGACTAAGATATTGAGTCCCATCTGATAATCAGCAGGATTTTGGATATATCTGTTCTACATGATGCAATTACTTGAGCTAGCTGTAAATTGGGTAGATAAAATATCAGAAATAGTTGAGCTGCAAAAACATGGCATATGTGGAGAGCTACTTAATCCCGCTGAGCAAACAAAATAGTGCTGCCTTTATGCGAGTTAGCTGCTCTCTAGATGTACCTGTAGCCTCCTAAACCACTTAGTACTTCTAAAAGTTTTACCACTACACTCGTCAGTCATTTTATATGCTGTAGAAAGCCATGCAATGACTGTTTAATTATGCAAAGTGAAGGTATAATTAAATTTCACTAGAACTTTGGGGATTTGAATATGATGAAATAAAATGGGTTTAGTTTTATGGGCTCAGTGAGCCACAGAGGAATCACAAAGCCTTTTGATTTTCTTTTTTCATATCTGTAATTCTCTCTGGGGGAATGGAGAGTTTGGGCCCAACGTGGCTTTCTGTCTTTGTGGCAGGCAGTGTAGATGTGCACTCATAAAAGTTAGATGTTGCCAAGCACAACTCAAAGATGAGATTTGTTTTTTCTCTAGGAAAGTTGCCAGCACTGTTAATACGTACATCTGGAAGTTCTTGAAACCTGGTAATTAGGACAGTGGTAAAAGCCAAATAAAGAGTCAAAATAAGCAGATCTATAATACAACTTTCAAAAATAGCGTGAAACTGGGCTCCTAGGCATGTGGCCTGAGTATATAATGCTGCTTCTTCACAACCCTAAGAGCTGCAAGCTCAGCTGTTCTGGAAAATCAGGCTGCTTGCTTAAAAATGGATGTAAGAGATTGGCTTTTCCCTGGTATCTGGAGCTTTTAATCTTCCCCCTTCAGCCTTCTAACAGTGGAGCTGGCTGCATACCTTCTAGGTACTGCTGGGTTGCTTACTATGCAGGGTAGTGTGGCAGTGATTTGCTTTTGCTTTCCTTTCTGACTTAAGACCCATTTTGGAGAGGACAAATTGAACACACAACAAGTTTAAAATTAAATACTAGTTGAGGTATTGTTGCTTTTCAACCAACGGAGCAGAGACTGAGGGAAGGAAAACGTGGTGGGAAAGCAGCATTCCTTGTCTAGATTGGGCTTTCCTGAATGGTGCGGAGTGGTGGTAGGCTGGTAGGTGCTGGCTTTCCTCTGTTGTGAGCTCCAATACTATAATCTTTAAAGATAAACAGAGAGGAGGGGAGGTGTTTTGTACAGTTGTGGATCAGAGTCACAGTCTAAGATCTGTCTGTGGCAAGGTTGTCTACTATTGCAAGTGTATTGTGCAATGATATAAAATACTCAAATTGCATTACATAGGTGTAAAGGGCAAACTTATAACTTACACCATGGCTTAAACTTCTTATGATGTTGTCTGATTTTTTTTTTTTTTTTAACTGTTGAACCTGAAGTTGTCAACCTGGTGTCTGGCTTGAGCTGTGCTTTTTTTCTTTTTGTTCACTTTTAAAAATGTTGAATATAATTCAGCTGTTACCAGAGTGTGCCTAGGTGGAAAAAAATTACTGTGTTTGTCTCTGTTTCCCTCTCTCATGTGCTGTCTTACAGGGGGAGCAGGCTTGTGTGTTAAGTGGTGGTTTGGTGGTTGGGTTTGTTTTTTTTTTTATTTTGGAGAGGGGGTGTTTGGTAGTGTTAATTATTGTATTCATTTACAGTGTTTTGGGCT
The DNA here is from genome assembly GCF_036417535.1 of Chlamydotis macqueenii. Classification (NCBI taxonomy): domain Eukaryota; kingdom Metazoa; phylum Chordata; class Aves; order Otidiformes; family Otididae; genus Chlamydotis; species Chlamydotis macqueenii. Next base: position 18,822,617 of record NC_141563.1, on the reverse strand, counting down.
GCTTTTCTGGTGCATGCTGCTCTCTCTTAATGAAATGTCTCAGAGATAAAGAATGATCCCATTCCTATTCAGAATCTGATCTGCGGGTTTTCTGAATGGCGGTGAGTGTTTAGGATGATCGATGTGTCTCCTTAAACCTCTAAATACTACATAAAGAATTGAGTTTTATTTGAATGTAATCACACAGCCCCCATAATCACTTAAGTAAATATTTCAGAGATACCACACTACATAATTACTCATGGGTAGGGAATAAGCATTTGTGATAGGAGAGCCCTGCTAGTGTCAACTCCTCCTGTGTAGTGACATGCAGCAAAAAGTTTCCCTCTTGGTTATCTGTCAGCTGAGGAGGAAAACACCATTCAGCAGTGACACCCTGCCTTTCTTTCCATTCTGTTTCCTGACCTTGCCTGTGGGCAGGCTTTTTGGGAAACATGCTTGTTTTGTGTTCATCCTTTCAAAGAGCTACCTGAGCACAACTGTGTGATGCGCCACGCTCCTGCGTAAAACTGAAATTGTAACATGAGAGGGAGGGACAGAAACCAGCAATACAAAAACAAAACAAAACCAACAACAACAAAAAAAACACCAAACAAACAAAACTCACAAAAACCCCCCAAACAAACAACCAAACAACCCCCCAAACAAACAAACAACCCCCCCCCAATTAAATAAAACGAAAGAGTTCCTTTCAGAAAACACAAGTACTGCTTTATCCTAGACTTTTTTTAGTCAACCTCTTTGCAGTGGGGAAAGGAGGAAATCCTAGTGTGTTCATTTGAATTTAGTATTCAGTACTATAGCCCTACTCCTATCTTTAACCCTTAAACTTCTGTACACTCATACACTTTCCTTCATAACTGCTTTAGTTTAGCGGGTTTTTTTTTTTTTCCTATTTGTATGAATATTTTGAATAACTGCTAAATCATAGAATGGTTAGGGTTGGAAGAGACCTTCAAAGGTCATCTAGTCCAACCCCCCTGTAAGGAGCAGGGACATCTGGAACATTTTAAATGATTTCTGTCACCTCACCAGTGCTACCTGGTTCTTTCACCTTTTCCAAAATGGGATGTTATAACTTGAGCTAGCTTAAACAGTAAAACTGGTGATATTTTTCTGCCATGTGGTTAAGCTTTGAACAGAACTCTTTGGGGCTTGTATATGCATGAGCTGTAATTCCTGCAGGGAGCTTATGGCCAAGCTTGCAGATGACTGAATTGATTTGTTTTCAGAAGTGCTGAACGGGTAGATAGCAAGACTTCCCACCTGGCTCTTGCTTGCTTTTATTTTTCTTTTAAATATTACTTTTCTCTAGAATGCAGAAGAGATCCTTGTTAATGTTTTCATCTCTCTTTGGGCAAAGTCACTGAGGATGACCTTATGAAAGAATTGTCTTTCATTTCTGTGAAAAGAGCTTGCCTACTAAAGAAATCATTTGGCTTGAAGCGTTATGATTGTATTTAAGATTATATTTAACTGAGATTCTATAGGAGAATTAAAAAAAAATAAGTACAAACTATTAAAATTAAAACTGTAATAAAAACCGTTTGTCAGCAACTGGTGGTGTTTTCATACTGTCAAATATCTGTTTGTTACACTGTTGTCCATCTGTGTAGGTCTGTTACTCTTGAAGTTGCCTAGTAAAATGAACAGAATCTTTTTCCCCCTGAAATCAGTATTCTGATGAAATCTACAGACTGGTGTAGATGAGGGAGTTGATCTCGCCTTGTCCCTTTTCCCACAGGCGTTGTTCCAGCACCCATGTTTTGCTTGCAGTGGGTGGTTGGGGACTGTGTTACAACCCTTGAAAGGGGGAAGAGGGTTTGTGGTAGCATTGGCTACAAGGAGAGATGAGAGGGACTCTTTTAGTGCGGAGAAGAAGCCAGAGGTAGAGAGGACCTGAAGATTTTGTTTTTCATTAGAAGTGTCTTATAGGGTGGAAGCCAAAATTAGCAGTGGGCAAGATACCTGCTCTTTTCCATTCTTTCTGAAGGAGAAAGAAAAATCAATGGCAGGTTCTGGTATATATGCTTTATAGCCTACCGACTGAGATGTTCAATGACATGAAAGACATATTTATAAAGTCAGAGTGCATTTCTGGTTTGGTCTGTGGTTACCTCTAAAGGCTTTATACTAATGCTGTTACTGGGGGCAGCTGCATTATAGCACTACTTACTTATTTATTCACTGTGGTGACAGTTACATTTCATGTAGCAGCTGCTGAAGCCAAGACTATTCAGCAAGGGCAAAATGTGACAAAACTTCAATGAGGTTTTCTTCTGTAATATTAAGTTTTAATTTTTTGTACAGGAACAAATATTTTTCTACTGCTATTTTCAACTTTTGTCTGTAGCATTATCAAAAAAATTCAGTAGCTGCTAGTTAGGACTGTCAAATTCACTTCATTGCATTTGACTTTCTTGTGTGTGTATCTGTTCTAGATATGTAACCAGCTTTGTAAAACCTAAATGCATGAAAGTCATTATTATGATAGAAACAACCCACCCCATGTTCTGAACACTTCCAGCTTTTCTTAATTCCTTTTAGTGTAACGAGAGCTTAGCTTCTGGGCAAGGGGAGGATGCAAGGTTGTACTACAACTCTAGTGTAGTATACAAATGATTTAGGAAACTCTCCACACATGCAGAAAATAGTATCTGCTCTGGAATGCTTATTTTGATTGCTTTTAGATTTTAACTAAGCATTTGGTGGGGAAAGGCCAAACTTCACCTTGGAGGATAGCAATGAGATGCTCAGGTTAGTGCAAATGTGACCAGAATGTCTGTGGCTTTAGGGTCTTTATTCTGCTGTTGTTCACCCAATATTTTTTGTGTAATGATTTCTGTTTTGCTGGAAGATGGATTAGGCGTATCTGTGGGTTGTGGTTTTTTTTTGTTTTTCTCTTTCTTCCCTTCTTTTTGTGTGTGTGTGTTTTGGTGGTTTTTTTTTTTTTTTTTTTTTATTACGATGTTTGTGGATTTTTGTTTTGGTTTTGGTAGTAGTGACTTGTGCTGCTGAAACTGAAAGTCCTGGGCTTGATTCCTGCTGGGACCCATCCTCTCGTGAGTGGATCCAATATGTTTGGACACGACTGTAGAAATGTCTTTGGGCTGTGTTCAGTCTGGCCGGGGGAGTCTGTGGCGAGGTAGCCAGGCGTGGACTTGCACAGGCTTGTGGCGGCTGGCTCCAGTCAGGCCTGCTCCCTGCTTGTGGCAAAGCAATAGTGCTGTGGGCCAGTCTGCTTTTGGGAACAGACTCCAGATTAGAGCGTAGACAATTTGTTGTCTTTTCCCTATCTGCATGAGGAGCAATGAATGCCACTTACAGGAAAAGGTTGTTTGGCCCATTTCTGTGAAAGACATGTCACATCCTTAACTTCAAAGCCGATCCTAACCACTCTATTTGTATTACATACTTATTTTCCTCTCTTAACTCTGGAGGACAGCTTCCATAGCTTCTGGTGAGCTACCAGCAGTAGACTCTGTAGGCACTAACCAACTCTTCCAAGATGATAGATGCTGTATGTACAACCAAATCCTGCTGTAAGTTGCTACCAAAGACTTTTCAGGCCTGCTCACTGTTGAGCCATGGCAGCTCTAAGAGGAAATACCTTTTGATTCAGGATTTGCTGTGCTTCATAAAGGAGGCAGAGTTGATGCTTGCATTTTACATGTCAAAGGTCCATGAAAAGCAGTGTTTTGTCTTCAGTACATGTGACGTCCATAGGACACCAGTAAAGTGACCACAGTAGACACTAATGTGCTATCTCAAGATGTTGCCCTCTCACATCTCATTTTGCACGAGCTGTTACATAGCTGTAGCGATGGAAAACAAACTGCTATATTTAACTGTACTTTTAATATACATTAGTAACAGACATATGCTTTGTGTTTAGCTGTAATTAACAGTTTTCCAAATTTGTATTATCTGGCTTTCTGTAAATGTTTATTTTTGTACAGCAGACTTAATTTTATATTTACAGAACTGGTTGGAAATCTTTCAACAAAACTAATGTCAGAAAGTAGCAATTTGTTGAAACCAAAACTTTCTTGGGGAATGTAGTATTTTCTATGAAAAATGCTTTTCCAGAAAAGCTTTGACATGCCTTCAGTGTGGTTTCTGGTCTGAGGAAGGAAGAGGCTGCTACCCTGGGCTGTAGGAAACTGAAGCTGATGATACGGGATGCGCCTCATTTGCTGGAACAGGGGGTCAATCCTGGTGAATCTCCTCCCTTTGGCTCAGTTACATTCAGCATAAATTCCATGGGACACAGAAATTTTAAATCTCAAACAGATCCTGTGTGGGTATAATCACAGCAAAAATGTATTAAGCTTCTGCAAATAGTAAGAACCCCATTTGAACTGTTGCTGGTTTTGTTGGATAGCTGACACAGAGTACTCCACGTAGAGCTCATGAGCAGCGCTGAGCACTTGCAACCTTTCTCTGCATGGGGAGGTCCTGGCTCCTCCTTCAGCTGAGCCGCACTTTGGAAACCAGACCCAGCCTCTGTACAGACCTGCTCCCTGCCAGGATGGTACAAGGATAATTCTGTATGAGAGGGCTTCCTCGGCCAGGAGTCAGGGGTGGAATAAACAATGCTGTCTTTTGCCAGTCTCTTTGAAGATACCTGGGGAAAAAGCCTCTCCTCCTTGCAAAACCTCATGTTCGTTTAATTCCTTTTGAACTTTGGATATCAAATATAAAATGCTGGGCCTGGTTGTCCTCACTCACACTGGTCTCAAAGAGCATAAATTCACAGGAGCTGGTGAGAAGTTTGCCAAGCCCATTTCTCTACCTAAAGGGTTACAGCACAAAGGGGTACTAAAACATCTTTCTTTGCTCCCCAGCCCGTGATCTGGAAAAGGCAGCTGCCTCTGCTGATTTCTGGCAGGTCCTGTGGAAGGGTTGCATTCAGGGGAGGGTGGGACAGGCTCACAAGGATGCTTGTGAGCCAAAGTCTGCATCAAGTAAAACAAGCTTGTGCTTACAGGGAGTTAGTGATGGATGGTCTAATTTGCCTTGAGTGCGTATATTTATTCTTTTTATTTTCTAACACAAAAATTTCTTTCCCTATGGAAAAAATCCTTAGAAATAAGCTTGTCTTGTCTCCCGCAAGACTACAGAGGCAGTGGGGTTCAGTGGAGCCAGAATTCGATGTGATTGGGCTGCCTGAGGTGTTCAGAAAGATATTTGTTTCCTTCACGGAATTATGGAGATGGCTTTGCTGCTTTTCATGCTTACTGATATTTCCTTTAGGACTGTAGCTGGTAGTTCCACTTTTCTGATACCCCAGCCCCATAAAATAACTTATTTGGATCCTCACATCTTAGCCATGCTCTGTGCAGCTGCTCTTCAACATGACAAAGGTAAAGAAAGCATCAGCACCTCACTTCTGGCTCCCCTACTTATTGCAAAAGTTCCAGTAAATAATTTGACTTTTTTCCTTTAACCCTTGAGCTCTGTATCTTTGAAACGAGATGCCATGCTTTCCATGATTATGTTCCTTATGTAGGGTCTGATTTTGAAACACACCTTTTCACTACACTGAAACCATCTGCTACGTGTAGAGAATTAGCAGTACTAGGCATCATGTTTCTTTATAGCTATCTAGAAATGTGCCCAAATAGTGTAATGTAATCAGGCATAATAAGATTTAAATGCTTGTTCAATGCACAGACCTGCAGTAAGGCTGTTTTCACATCATCTTGCATTGCCTTACATTATGTTGTATTGAATTTCATTTCAGGTTTTGTTTGCTGGTGTCGTTCAGGACCCGCTGTTATTATCACCTCAGATGCATGTGTTTTTAATGATAGTGTTCTGAGATTCAGATACAGTTGAATTTGCATAAACTGGACAATGAATGTGATATAAGGTGCCTTGCATTTACTGGACAGTAAAAGCACACACGTGGGTAGATACTGTAGAGCAGTAAATGTGCTGTAAATCCACACTTAACCTCCCAGGTGGAACCTGTTTGTGGAGCCATATCTAAGGGTTTTCAGAAGTTAGAATAATATTATATTATAATATTATAGTCGTTCTTTTCATAAATCCACAGCATTTGTAGGCTTTGAGCTTGCTGTATACTTTTTTCACAATTGCTATCTATCTTTAAAGGCTTCTATTTATTTTCTTTTTTTTTCCGTTTCCCTCCCCCCAACCCCCAACAAGTCTCGCATACAAACCAGGGTGCATTCTTTTCATACAGTATTGAATTACACATCCATGGGCATCATAAAAACTTTTTTGCCCCAATAGTTGGTGGCAATTCTGTGCATTTTCAAGCCTTAGATCCCTCAGTAACTACAATCTGTAATTTGCAGGAGTTAAAATTGAGGCAGAGAGGTTAATTTGCTGCAGATGTCAGTGATACAACAGTAAAGCACAAATTAATCATTGCAACATCCTTGTAGAGCCCCTAGTACAGAATCCTGTTAGGCACCTGAAGTGTGGGGCTTCCCAGCTCCCAAATACATAAGTTGCACCACTACTCTTCATGTCTTTCCCTCTGTTTTTCCTGTGCCCCTGATGATGACTGTTCGTCAAGAGTGACGTATGCTAAGCTGTTAGCTGTGTTCCTGTACTGTCAGAATACAAAAACTACTGATGTTGAAAGATGTGGGGACACCTTTCTCTCCCTCCTTCCTGTTTCTGCTAGCCTTGTTGCAAATTATCAGTGTTGAAGGAAGTCATGAGGAAAGAAGGGAGAATGCATGACTGAAGAAAACGTCAGATGTTAGAAACTTGATAAGCTTCTAATGTCCTTTTGCTTCCTGGCAGGCTGTACAGGACCAGAAACGTGTTTTGAACACACTATTTCTAATTTTATGAAATGCTCCTGGCGGAGAAAAAGACTGTTGAGGCCAAAATACTGGTTATAAAATATGCCTTATCTCTATTTTTGTTCTGGCTGGTAGTGTCCAGAAAAAAGTGACTATCTCACATGGATTCTTGGTGTTCTGTGCAGAATTACAGAGAAATGAGACTGCACTTCCAGCACACCAGAATGGCAAGCAGGAGTTCTTTCGCACACTTGCCACCACAGATCAGGCTCTCCCCATACCAGCAGATTGATATGCTTTCCATGTCAGAAATAATATATGGTAAGGAAGAACATGAAGAAACCTTTACCAAATCTATCTGGCTCAAGAAAAATACATATTGTTGACCTTGGGTTCTGACCCGTTTTCTTCAATGAAATTATGTTCACAAGAAAAATAAAATCACTACTGCAAACACCACAACTTTTAGCAGGAGTGGGACCTTGGCTATGGAGTATTGCAGGTGTTACAAATGTTCAGCTTGGCACCACGCTGAGCAGTGAGAGAACACTTCTCTCCATCTCTACAAAGAGAGGAAAGAAGTGCAAAAATCCAATTGGAATCAGTGTCATTGTTGAAAGGAGTGGAAGGGTTTAGGGCTTATAGTTAATAAAAGCAAGCCATGTTCATCCGCCATTTGTGAAAGTGAAGTACTCAGAAAAGATAGCTGTTGGAAGATTTTTCACAATAATGTATCAAAATACACATTGAAAACACATTTACATCCAGAAGAATGGCTTTCTTTTATTTGAAATCAATAACAAAAAAAGACGGGATCTATTGAAACTCCAGAAATGTTTCTCTCATTTCTCTTTCTCTAGACTGTTTAAGTACATTTGGGTCTGCATTGGACCTAAGCAGCGTGTAGCACTACGCTTAGCATTTCGAAGGGATCTATGACTTACGGGTAATGTTGGTTGAGCACAGTGTCATTCAGTGCTGCTTTGGTTGTGTCCCTTGGATGTGAGCTGGTGTTACAGGTGGTGAAGGAAAGCTCGGGTGCTCCAAATGCATCGTGCTCTAGAGTCCACGTGGACAGCTTTTTGAGAAGGCAGTGCTGTCAACTGGATCACGGTTTCAAGCCTATTTTGTATAAGCTGCTGAAGGTGCATGCAAGATGCTTGGATGCTATTCTCCACCGATTCAAATGGGTACCCTGGAGCCAGGAGTTTTTATCCTGTTCTCCCCCTCCCACCAGCTTTCCCTGCCCCATAAGGATTCTCCACTTTTGCCTCCCTCTTCTGCAGAGCTGAGCTCTGCTGCTCTGGGGAGGGTGGTATGCGGCTTCTGGCAATGCAGCTCTTCCAAAGGTAAGCACTGACTGGAAAGTGCTGAACTCTGTGCACCCAACAGTTCTAGGCACTTTGCTTTGATGTTTCACGACAAAGGATATTACTGAATTACCTAACATGATTTTGTAGCTCTTGATTGTCTGTCTTAAGTTTTTTTTTTTTTTTTTCCTTTTTTCTTGTATTCCTAGTCTGTTGCTCAGTCTAGCAAGGTGGTTGGCCACAAAACCCTCACATACTGATCAATATAAATGGTAATAGTAAGCCTGGCTGACTGAGGTGTAACCATGTAGACAGAAAGAAAGTTGCTGCCGAACACGTGGCTTTTACAGCATGCGCCGAGAGCTCTTTTACTGCTGTGGCATCCTACAGCTAGAGGTAGGATGGACAAGATGTGAGCGAAAGAAGAGAGGGAACATAACATTATCCTTGTCAAACAAGATGGAACACTTCTGTTTATTCCTAGAGATATGTAGGATTACATTTAGGACTCTTATGAGAAGCAACCACTAAGTGAATCCCACTTTCGCCTAGAAAATGGACAGACTGTCTCTTGGTGACAAAGACCCTCTGACAGGTATCAAAGCAAGTGAAGCCTGCTGTGTCACACTTTGTGGAAAATAAAATTGGACTCATTCTATCAATCTCCTTCTCTAACTGTGTGTGTGTTGGTGTGTGTTTTTTTTTTGTTGTTTTTTTTTTCCTTCCTACTGCACACACCGGAGAAGGTGATCGTTATTGGATATATTAGTTTGCCCTGTCAGTCGAGTGAAAAGTTTTACTCTGATGCTGTGGCTTATTTTGAGCCCCTACTTGTGTTGCGTTCAGCCAAGGCTTCCTTCTGAGCCCGTGTGCGTGCACACGTGCAAAAACTGCTGATGGCTGCCAGGCACAGTGAAAGCTCTCTGTTATTCCTCTCTCACCTCCATGACAGATTTATTTTCCTCTGTATGGTTATGGTCACTCTTGCTCATGTTCTGTTCTTCTTGGTGGCACTAACCTGTCCCTCTGAGGATGGTCTAAGGCAGGTGGTGCCCTGCCCATCAGGTTACAAAACCAGGAAAAATCTTCTTTGATGCTGATCAGAGACTGCCGTTGGATTTCATGGCTTTGTCTCCCGCTGAACAGCAGCTCAAATTTCTTGACCTCTTCTCTGAGGCCCCACTTTGCTGCTCCAGAGCATGCCAGCCTTGTTGTCTGGCTTGCAGCTTCTCCAGTCTTCAGTGTGTCGCCCAGAGCACAGATGCCTTGCGCACCTTGCTTTTGCCGGTCCTCTACTCCCTGCAGCTCCTTGGGGAGCTGTGTGGCTTGCAAGGCCTCCAGGAGATTTGCAAATTCAGTTTTCTGTGTACTAAACTTATGTATTTACAAGGAAGTAAGTAAATATGCCACAAAATGCTGCTGTGTTCACATGTGGTCCTAGTGGCTTGTCTGATGTCTTCCTTCCTCCCTGCTATTGTGTCCACAATGATTCCAGTCTCTCTCCAGAGTGGGTACTGCCTGGCCACTGTCCTGGGGGTGGCAGGATGCACACAGGTGAAGCAAACACGCTGTATTTACTTGGTGAAATTCTCAGGGTGTTTTTCCGCAGATTATTCCAGAGTGATGGGGGGAGCCCCGGCAATTGCTGGAATGGCAGGTAAAATGAGAGGGGGCAGTAATGATGGGTGGTTAATGGGGCTACCTTACAGACAACAGCTTGTTTTTGTCCCCAGTGAACCAAAAGGTAGGCTCAGGACTAGGTCTGCTTTTGAGTGCTTACGTACAAGATCTTAAAATGGTGCCCAAGGCCCTTCTAAATAGGGCTTCCTGGCTTCTGATATAAAGAATATCTGAGTTCTGGGAGCCTGTCACAACACAAACGCAGGCTGGTTACTGCAGTCCCACTGAAGCTTTCCTTTCTTAAAAACCAGCCTTTGGGATCTGTCACAGCTGCTTTTGGCCAAACTGAAGATGCGCTGGTGGTCAGGAGGGCAGCACAGTCAGCTGCAGAAGGGACTGTGAAGTGAGCCGGTACCCAGTTTAAAGCACTAGAAAAAAATGAAACTGCTGAAATAATTTAGAAGGAGAAGAGGTTTGACTCCTTGCATTCACTAATTCTTTGGAATAAACCCAAATCAAACCAGATTTGCAGTTTAAGACCACTCATTTAACTCTGTACTTAGCCATTTAACTATTGCTAGTGCATGAAGTGCACAAATAGTGTTTAAAAACTATTCTAGCCCTGTTAGCAAATACACGCATATTGTCCCAAGAAAGCCCTTTCTTCAAGAATTTTACTCTTATTTTGCTCTTTCTGGATTCCAGCTTTTCCAAGAAGATCCAGACAGTACTTTAAGTCTTGTTTAAATCAAGCTACTTGGTATTTGTCTGTCATTTTATTAACACAAGTTCTTCCCCAAAGTGCTGCCTGTGCACCCTGAAATATCTAGGGCAGTGCCTGGGCCACCTGGTACGCGAACAGTATGTAACAACCAGGTAATGGAATTGATTTCCACTCAATGAAGAGGAGTGAAAGAGTTAAAAGTTCTCAAGAATGGACCTTAGATGGAACTGAACTGTGCCAGTGCTGAGCTTCTGAGATCTATTGGTTTTGACAACCTCAGTTATTCTGGTGCTTCTCATCATCTGTAAAGTTAACAAAGGCTGATAAGAGATGATGAGGCACCACACGGGTTTGTATTTCACAACTCATAAATATTTCACAATACCATTTTTCTTACAATCAGATACATTAATTTGTCGACTGTAGATGTTGCTGAATATTCACTTGGTGCAGAGGTTTAACAAAGGCACTGCAAGGATAAACACTTTTAAATCAGCAGCTAGAAGCCATGGGTTGTGCTGCGTGCTCAGCTGTTACATGTTTTCAAATGCATGTTCTAATTTTACTGAAATTGTTGATTTTTGACCTGCTTTCTTCCTTGAAAATATATTATGATTCACAGGCAACCCCCCTCCTCCAGCTGTATTTTTATCCCTTTTTGGTGTGACTTCATAATTTCATACTAGCGAGTCAGATACCCAAGGGTGAATTTAATTTGAAACAAACCTTACTCTTGGCAGAACAATTTTTACGAGGGGATCAAACAATGTAACATACAATTTTCTCAGGCTGAGTGTCACCTGGAGATGCTTGCAACTCAAATTAAGTAAAGGTGCTCTTTGAAGCAAAAAAATTCTATGAAATATGAAATATAGTGTGGACAAACTCTCCAAAGTAGCAGTTATTCTTTCTCTGGCTATAATAAGATGGAGCACACAAATATCACTTGATTAACAGCTGCAGTATTAATTTCCCTTTTTGGTTGCTTGACTCACAGCAAGAATCATGTCAATGCGGCAGAGAAGCAATTAAATTGATTTTAATCTTTGTCAGAGAAGATAACATGCCTCTTTCTCTTCTCATTTAAATAATTAAAGTTTCAGCAGGTATTATTTCTGGCTTTAAAGAAATTGGTATCTTAATGTAATAGAATCCTTGTAATTATACACTTAATGGGTCTTAATAAGTTAATCATGGTTTTTCATTTAAAATGTTTTTTCTTATTAAACTTTTTATTTGCTTTGATGGTTATGCTTTTACGAGGGTAGAAAATATTAAAAAAATAAAGTTCTAAAAAAAGCATAACTTCTTTTTCTTTTTTTTTTTATTTCTACATGGCCTTTCAAATTCATTTTCAGTGGAATAGTCAGATTGCAACCCATGCTTTAAAAATTCTTACCCAGTGAAGCTTTCTGTTATGCTACAGTTAATTATTTTGTTGAAAAAGCTTCATATAATGAGGAAAAACAAATATTCTTTTATCTTCGTTGTAGTGCAAACTCCAATTCAGTTGGAGTACAGCAAATCCTTCTCTGTCCTCTTTCATCCAAGCTGTTAGGCAGTATTTGGGGTCCTCCAGGTTATTCCCATTAGGCAGGAAAATGGCTGGTGGAGTCAGGTGGCTTTGATGTGATGCTTTGTGTTTACTTGGAGCGCATGTGGAGCCTCTCTCCCTGCACCCGGTAAGGAGAGGCTCTCTTGCCTTGCAGTCCCAAGCCTTCCTGTTCAGGCAGCACTTTACCTGGGAATCTTTCTCTTATTGAAGTCTTGACATGGTAAACTATTTTTATTTTGTGGGGGTTTTTTTTTTGTGGGGTGTTTTTTGGTGGTGTGTGTTTTTTATTTTATTTTTTTTATTTTATTTTTTTTTTTCCTTTCCCTCCCTGCACTTCCAGCAGGATTGCCAGCAGTTTTTTGTTACTTGTTCTCCTTTCCTGGCTGGGAGAATCTTAACACCTCTTGCCAAGAAAAAAAGCTGAGCTGACAGCGGACAATGTTTCTCTGGAGTACGTGTGGATGCTCTCTGCTTCCTAATGACCCACCTCACGCAGGAAAAGCCATAGTGAAAAGCTCATTCGCTTTCTAAAGCGGACAGATGCCCCAGTCAGTTTGAGGTGACCTGTCCCTGGGGAGCCTTATGGCTCTTGGGCTGGGTCCTGAGAGTCCCCTTGACCTTTCAGGGGCCGGAGCCAGCCAGCAGAGCCACAAGCAGCTCGTGCGCTCCTCACCAGCATGGAGCCAACTTCTGTTTTGGGATTGCAACCCGTCTCTCTTGTGGTTCACCTTCTAGCCGCGAGGCGAGGAGAAAGGCAAAAATTATTGAGGATGGACTACTTTGCGAGGTTTAGTACAAAGGGCTTAGAAGTATTTGGGAAAGTGAAGACAGTTCCATCTGGAAAGGTTTACATTTTGAGAAATAAAACCATACAAAAAGGAACAGTGACAGGTCATGTGAAGTTTTGTTTAAAAAAATTGTGAATGTCTTCCTGTACAACTAATATACCTTATATTCTGTTAGCAGAAATTGAAAGCTCATGTGCCTCCTGTATAACAAATAATGAAATTGATGTTTTCCCTTATAGTGGATTTCATTGTGTTCCCTGAGAATTCCCAGTTGCTCAGTGACCTCAGTGGAAATATTTCATTTGTGATTAGCATAATTCAGCTTTCTGACTTTGGACTGAAATCAGTCAAACCCTAATTTTTTTAAAGATCCCCCCCAAGTATTAATAATGGTGGTGATGAGCAACACCACACATAAGCAGCAGGGAGCACACCAGCATCTCATTTATGTCCATGCTCAAGAGCAGCATTGTATTTCTCTTATTTATTACTGTATCATTAGGGTTCTTGTTATGATTTTTTTCTTTGTCTAGAAAAGTACTTGATATTTGTTCTTTGCTTTGAATAAATATAAAATCTCTTCTAAAATACCTCATTAGCACTGCTGTGATTTGAAAGCTGTATTAAAGTGACAGGCTTCTTTTTCCTCAGATTTCATTACAGGAAATGCTAAACTTAATTTGGACAGAGGAGTAGACTTAACATAGACTTTAACACACAGTAAAACTACATGAGTCATGCTCACGGGGCTTGTGTGTGTCCTTCCATCCAAAGATGCTAAAGAGGTTCGAAAAACCAGCAGGAAAAGTAGAGAAAGGTACTTGTTTGCTGTCTTTCTCAGGCTGGTTCTAATACCTCTGCAAGTGAAGTTACTGCAATGTGATTGCTGGACTCTCAGGATTTACATTGCTTTGCTTGGGAAAGGCCTTCACATATCTTTTGAGCTCTAGATAGTGCTGTGTCTGTTTTCACCCTCCAGTCATACAAATATATTTTCATAAAGCAAACACATAAGTAAAGTCTGCTGTTCTTTCATCTCCAGTTTCCGAAGGGAACTGGCAGGCTAGGTGGGGGAACTCGCAAAGGAAGAGTTCCTTTTCTGTGCAGGAGTTCCTCTTTTCTTACACGTGCAAGAGGCTATCGCTCCACAGCTTGGGCAACACCTCTGTGTTCTGTATAGGTGCAAAAATGCTCATAACAGAACTTAAAATCTGTTTCATGGGGTCTAATATGACCAATTAATTTAGTCTCATCTCATTTATATTGTTGTGCCATATGGAGTGTGTGCAGGCAGAGATTTAGTCCAGGCAGAAATTTTAAGGAAGAGAATTGCAAATGGGGAAGGGAGGGAGAAACAGAGACAGGGTTCTTAATAAATACATACTGTTTACCCTAAATAAGGAAAAGATACGTAACAGATGCTGAATTCCTTAGCACACTTGGCAACATAACACACTCTGTATCAACAGAAGCATGAACAACATAAGTGACGTAGCATATAGAAAGGGATACTCTTTAACGAAGAACCAAGTTGGAAAAGATATTGCTTGTTGCCTTGCCTACCAAGACATTACTGAGAGTGTTACAGGCAGTCTGCAGATAAAAGATAATAATGTCTGAATGGATTGACATTAGCAATTATTGTCTGTATTTTGCTTTGTTTTTCCTCTTTCGAAATCTCTGCTCAGAACATGATTGCAATTGCTTTCCTGGTTTAAGTTTTTGTAGGACAAATCTACTGTGCTATGTATTCCCAATTGCATCCTAAGTTTTTGATCAGAAATGTAGAGATATAAACTTTTATCTGAGTGAATTTGGAGATGTTATTTTAAGAACAATCTCTCTTGGTTATCCAGGGCTCTTAAATGTCATCGAATGGGTATTTACCACTAGTAGTGCAGTGCGGGAATTGTTTAATGTGTTTAGGCAGCGCCTCTGAACTCTGTTTCTTTTGTGATGAACGCAATTGTGAAAGCTTTCAACTTTACTAAAAAAAAAAAAAAAACAAAAAAAAAAAACCCAATAAACCATGTGATTTCCTTATTTGTATAGTTCTTTCAATGCCCTCTTATGTAGAGGAGACAAATCCAGAAGCCCCAAACCAGGAATTTGGATTCTTGCTTTCAGCCAAAACTTGCTTATCTGACACAAAATGATTTGTGTAATGAAAATCACATGGTAGCAGACATCATTTCACTGATAGATAGTTTTTGTTGTATTTGATGAGGTACAATAAGGAATCAATAGGCAGAAAACCTTCACCCCTCCATATAAGGCAGTCATATAGAATATTATAGTCAGCAAAAATCAGTAGCAGACTTACAAAAAAATTTACAAACTCGCATATCATATATAGCAAACCCTCAAATCTTCATCAGTGGGTGTACGTGTGCATGTTAACAATGCCCTCAGCAACCATGTGTGACGCATTATCAGAATGCAAGAGATTTTCAATCTTCTTTGTCACTTCAGTTATTTGAATATTTTATCTAGGAGTCTGATTGAAACGAGCTGATGTTTGTCTGTTCGGAAGGAAGCTGTACTACACCATACAGCTTATCTGTAGTTAAGCTGAAGAGCCTCTGTAGAAAGACAGAATTTTTTTTTAAAAGCAAATTCAGATGTCCTGTTAGGATAAGTTAAAAATATTTCTCAATCATATGTGCAATAATTTCAGTCTAATAGCAGTATCTTACCTTGTCTTCATCTACCTCTTCAACCCCTCCTCAACTAGTTTTAAGACTTAGTTTGAGAGCTTGATAGATTTTAGAAAAAGGCATATGTGGTATGGCTGCCTGAGGACAGGAGAGTAGACATGATGTCCCAGGCAGTCCTTGCTCATCCTACCTTCCCAGTATGCTGAAGGTAGGGGTAAATTGCTTCTGACCAGGCAATGTGGCTCTCAGCAAGGTGGCCTCTGCTGAATGGGTGCCTGAGCTGGGCAGCAGTTCCACAGGTCTCCATTCCAGCACGCTGTGTGACTCGGAGCAGGTGCTTCTTTCCATGTCAAATACTGAAGCATGTCTCATGAGTTCCTAACGCGCTATGCCAACTAGCTAAATGGAGCACCTGGCAGCTTGAAAAAAAAAAATTAGTTGAGATTTCAGTTTTATTTAGCTTTTGTGACCTGCAAGATGCTGACAGCTTGTACAGGAGGAAAAGGAAACTGGAATTCCAGGTCTTGCTCAAGCTTGGTGTTCAGGGTCTTAGGCCGCTGGCAGTACCAAACACTTCAGTGGAAGATGTAGCACTAACAGCATGAACCTCACAGTGCAGCTGGTTTGTGCGTTCCAGACTGAGCACGGCTGTCTTCCTTTTGCCCTCCTTGTGAAATGGCCCGTTCTCAATACTATGAATAGAAACTGTTTAAAGTAACAGTGGGAGGATGTAACATGGTAATAGATGTGATGAGGGGCAGGCATCTGTTAAAGAAGGTGGAACCGTGGTTGCTGTGCAGAGCCCTTCAGGGCGCAGCAGTTAAGGTAATGGTAAGATGGGAGCCTCTGGGGAAGAAGTAGGGAATGCGTGCTGACAGACTTGCTTTGCTCTGCTTTTAAGTATGTGTGTCAAGTTTTACTAACAGTCACTGTTTGCCTTATTTCAAGGTTTTATTTCTTTGTCCTGCAGTGCTTTGGTTGGGTGGTAGGCAAGGTGAAAGTGTGGCTGCTTCTTGGGAAAGGATATATTGGTTACATAGGAGACTTTTTTTTTTTTGCGTGCAGGGCTGCTAAAAGTGCAGCAGCTGCACACACAATGTGATCAACCAACTTTTGCCTTGCATAGTCTGTGGTTAGAGTAATGGTTTACTCTATGGTTAGGTGACACCCTTGTTTCTATGAACTTGACCCTCACTTACGTATTTGGCTTCTGACATGCGGCCTCATCACCATCTGGCCAGTTCTGGTCCTGCTTTCCATTTGAAACACTTAACTATTCATGTTGGCTCCTATTTCCTTATCTCGCATGTACTCGGGGTACAGTAGCCGCTTTTCCTCATTTGGGGTCTCCCAGGAAGGACTCTGCAGGAGTCACTCCTTTTCGATAGGGCTCAACAATGCTATTGCTTTTTCTCTCAAAGTAGTCCTGGACTTTCCCAGGTTTGCTGCTTGATCTGACAAAGGCATGCTTGTCTCATAGTTTTGGTTCCACCTCTTCGGGGAGATCAGAGCAATAGGATAGAAAACCCCTTTATCAGATGAATTTCTCATTCACAGAGCTTAAATGAGAACGAGGGATTTGCAGATACGTGGAAACATGATCAAGAGTGCGAGCCCTGCTCTGTTTTTACCTTTTCATGAGTCCTTAGTTTGGTGCACTTCTTCCAGCTTTCCTGTTGTGATGGTAGTGTTAAAATGGCTTCTCCTTTGCAACGTGCTCATACAAAGCAACTTCTGTTTCATTCTTTGCTCCTTCAGTTCCGCTGGGCAATTTTTGTGTACCATCTCCTGATGCGTTTGTAACATGAGAGTAGCTGAGAGTTGATAAAAAACTCTTTCACTTTCCGCTCCTCCACAGTGAAAAGTAAACCACAACTGGTAATCAGCAAATAAAATGAAATTCTGGATTTGCTAGATACAATGCAAATACTATTGCAGTAACTTCTGCAGACTCATTTTATATGTCACTTTGTCCACTTTAAAATGTCTTGTCGTCTTATATCATTGGGAGCACTGTGTGATACAAAATCTTTGAAAAAATTGGAGGCAGCTGCACAAGTGCACCTGGCTGACCTCTCTCATTCCATTCATTATATTTTATGTCATATTGTGGCATCTTTTATTAACCTCTTCACTAGTTACCTTTTCCCTCCTTTTTAATTGCTCATTATAAAGAGGTTTTCCAAACATGTAGTACTTTTTTGTTGCACCATTATGAACCTATTCTATCTTTGCTTTGTGGTTTGTTTTTTTTTTTTTTCCGCTTAAATAATGGACCATGCAAGAGTATGGTATCACGATGAGCAACAATGATATAAGAGAGATGACAACTGGAGCTATTATATGAGCTAATAGTTATCACTAATGTTAGGAAAGGCATCTTCAGAATTCATGATTTCTCCAGGAAAAGGAGGTAAGAGAAAGGGAAGCAGAAGTTGAGGCATGCATATACTAACAGAGAAATAACTTCAACAGAGATAATATTCTTGCTCCCTTTGCTTTTTATCTAATTATGACACGTCTGTCTGCTGTTCCCTATGATTTTTGGCTGTATGGCTAATACAAGTCCAAGTGAGCCCATGTCTGAAACTTAGAAGGTCACAGGTGAGAAAACATGGATTAGCCTGAGCTTTCTTCTCACTCTTGCTGGTCTCCTACAGCACTGTATGGTCTGCACTCAACACTCCCTTTATCACCAAAACTGTTCCTGCTCAGTGCTTGCTGAGGGGAGCTCCTGTGCTGGGAGGCAGAGGTCTCACCTCTCACTGACTTCTGCTTGATAGATTGTTCATTGACTAACTGAATGAATTATTGAGAAACGATAGTGGCATGCAAGCAAAGTGCCTGAAATAAAAACATTTTATCTTCCTATAAATGTAACTTCAACATTTCTAGTTTTGGAAGTCTAATTTAAAAACAATTCAGTGCTTTACTGTTTAATTCTCTTGTGCTGTTGATCTGGGAGACTTCAAAGCTATAACAAAAATAAGGTAATAAAAGCAGACAATGACTTTGGTTATGTATTGTGTATCATAAATATTTGTGTCTCTGACTGGTTTCATTTTAGCTGGCTGAGGAAATATAACTTGCTGAAGGCGGTTACCAACCAGTTCAAAGCCAACTGAGACAGGACCAGCGCTCAGTAATTACAGCCATACAGTTTCCAGGAGACTCCTTCTTCACCAGACCTGTCGTCTCGTGTCTCCATTTGTAACACTGTTCATTATATTCAACCTGCTGCTGTTGCTCTGGAGCTTTCAAAAGGTGTTCTGTGGGCTATCGTGCTGTAGGACGTGGATAATGAAATAGTTTGACGTGACTTGTAATATAATCAGCTCACCTAACTTTCATTTGACTTGAAAAGTAGATTTAATAAAAGCAAGAGTGAAAGGCATTTTATGTTTTTAATAAGGAGTCTCGTATGGTATTACCTGCTGTTTTTCATTGTGTGTTTCTTCTCATGGTTTCCTTTTGAGGCAACTGACAGAAGAGCAGTGAATGTCTCTTAAAGTTTTTTGGAAAACTGCAGTGGTAATCAACACTACTGATCAGTAATTTCCAACTGCAGTAAGAGTTACTTAAAGTTTTTACACCTACATCTTAGAGTTTTAAATGGGTATTTATTTGTTTACTGGTAAAGATAGTCCTCTTCATCAAAAAACAAACCCAAAAAATCTACATGCCCCAGAACAAAACATTAGCTTAATCACTTATTAGCAAATTTGTTTTCAATATCTAATTATAAGCTTGTAAAAATCCCTCTACACTTGTAGTGTCTCAAGTTGGACTGTACAGGAGCTAAAGGAGTTTGCGCTGCTCTGGCCTGTGGCGGGACAGATCCATGCGCCACATAAAGCTTTAGAATTTCCTGAAAGTGTAAGGAAGAGACAAGAGCAAACAATGAAACCTGAGACCTGGGTGTGAAAAGAGCACTTGAAAAATAGCTTCCTAATGTAAACCAGAACTCTTTATTGTAGTGCTGTAACTTTTTTTTTTTTTTTTTTGGACTAGACAGCCATTGGTGCATAGCTAATGGCAGCAGCCCAATTATGAGGAAGAAAAGCCCTGTCCCCAAAATGGGCAGCTGTGCTTTCAGTGGAATGGGTTCAGTAGATGCTGGCATGACTGGTGTGATTGCATGAAATGAGAGCTGAGTGAAAAATACCGGGCTCACTCTGTAAAAAGTGGAAATACTGTTGGTCGATGGTGGAGAGCACTTCCAGGTGTGGGCAGTTGGTTACCTTCCCCTTTGATTAAGAACAACCTGGTTCTGTCACCACTTCAGGATACAGAACCAGAGATGTACCACCAAAAATGCCACTTTCCAACTCTGACTGTTAAATGATGGTGTTAATTTCTCTCCTTGTCATAGCTAGTAATAAAGAATCACTTTTCCTGTAAACTTCAGACATTAATTTTGCATCTTCTTCTACATAGCATTGCCCTAAACTCTACAGGAAGGCTGAAATTTGTGGAGCACTCTGCTGCTCATAATATGAGTTGTTTAAAGTACATGGTAGCATTACTAACTGCTGCCTTGTTTTGACAGTTCTTGATGGACTGGTTCAAGTACTCATGTCAATACTTTGTTATGTAAATGTCTTTGCAGCTCTGCAAGAAGTACATGGGCGATAGCTGGATTTCAAGCCTGTTTACTTTGGGGAAGGTATCTGTATGGAAGACAAGTATCTTCTTGATTATGCAAGATCTTGCCTTCATATGTTTATAAATGCCCACAGAAGGAACTGGAGACATTTGGTGATGGCTTTAGACAAGAGCTAGCCAAAAATATTTAATAAAAGTAAATTTAAGAAATATTTTAATTGAATTTATTGCTTAAGAAGGGATCTGGAACAAGAGCCTTGATCATGGTCTTTAGAACCACACTGGCCTTTTTCAGCTCCCATCCAACCACTCCCTCTGAAAACTCATTGTCCCTTCCCCACTCATAGCCACCAACATCTCCGAAATTCCTTTCAGCTGCATTCACACCTGACTACCACTGACCTCTCATAATCCTCTCTTGCTCCTTCCTACCACTCACATCCTACTCAGCAGCCCCAGCAAAACCAGATTTTCTTTTCCCTGCTGAAAAGCCTTGAGCTGGTTCACAGTTAGTCCTTAGGAACTCAGCGGAGCCCAGCCATGCCTTGACAACCCTTTGACCACTTCCACTTGCTTTGATGTCTCCTTCTCAGCTTTGCAATTGTCCTGGTTGCAGCAGCTAATGGTCTGTTTTCGGTTCCTTTAGCCAGTCAGTGCTTGTGCTGTGTGAAAGGGAGTGCTGCCTCACTGTATTAAGCAATCCAGCTATTCAAAGAACTACTATCCTTTTTAATTGCAGGAAATTGAATGAAGTATGATTTGTTGTATTTTGTACTGACTAATGGATGTTATAATGCAGCTTTTCTACAGCTAAAAACATGTTTATCCAATACGGTTTCAAGAAAGGTCTCTGCAGTGGGAAATATCCAGTCCATGGAAGTCAGTGACGCAAGTCTGGTTGAATTCAGTAAGACCAAGATTCAACCACTAGCTTATAAATCAGATGAAAAATAGCAGTAAAATGATTGGATCGTTTATGGGTTACTCTTCCACATGTTGCTAAAACTTTGGGCTACTCAGGGCAGCTCGGTAAAGCTGTTACTCTACAGCTGTGATTGGCTGCTGTGTGCTTCACAGCCAAAAGTGTTGCTGGACTTTTGCACTGGTGATGATCAATACCTATGTGGTGTTGTGTACCCCTGTGTTGAAAAGGACAGAAGGGTGTTAGACTAAACCCTTGGTCTCCAGGCAAATGACTTACTGCTTCCTACCCTGTGTAGGAGGACTGCCAGACAGTGCGATGGACATCACTCTGTTTATGGGTTACTCTGAGGTCTGAGTTACTTATGGGAGAGCTAATGTTCCTTGGAGATGTCAGTTAGAACTTTTCATTTTAATAACATGCCTGGTTGAATTCAAAACTGGCATTTTATATTGACACTGCGTATGAACTGACGTGTCATTATACACATGCTAACCTAGATTTATAAAATAATAAAATCATTGTGGTTTAAATTCCCACAAAATATTGATGGAAAAAGTGTTTTACACTTATGAGAGTAGCTTACTTGCTAATGTGTTTGCCATTTTTTTTTTTTACTGACCTTATTGTGAATGCAACCTTGCTGCAGGCTTCTGCAAATTGGAGCTCTGCTACAGCATTTCTGTTAATATCTGCAGAACCACATACTTACTGGAAGAGCACTCTATTCTTCCTCCCTTGCTTCTGGAATACATTAACCCAATAACCAAAATGACAGTCTAGAATAATACACCTTTATTTATTGATATATTTCTTGGTTCTGCTCTGTGATAAGAGGCATAGTGACTTCGCTCAGGCAGTGTATGACATTGACAGTTTCTCTCCATTTCAGTGTTCATCCACCTGAAGGAAAACCAGCCTGAATTAAGAGGAAAAAGAGTTTTCCTTTATTTGCTTTGTTAAAATAAAGCTACATTAAGGGAAAGTGAAGTCTGCAAAGGTACACTTTCATCTGGAGGAGGAAATTTGAGGATTAACATGGTCAGTGCCACATGATTTAGGACTTTCATACTCATGCATTATGATACTCCCTTTTGTTAGAATTTGCATATTATTTCAGTTGTGCAGTAATCCTAACAAGGTTATTTCAGTTTAAAATGGTTTTCAACTGTGAGAAAGGTAGGTCTTCCAGTGAATACTAAAGACAGAAGTCCAATTTTTGTATTTTCTAAGCCAGAGGGGGGGAAATGGTTGAAGGAAGACAACACAGGTGGTATTCATGTAGAAGAAGGTGGTGGTTTTTTGGTGGTATGACATTACTTAACTCCCAGAGGTAAGAACTTAAAACTAGTAGTGAGGTCACTTCATGGCAGATTCTCCACTCTAAAGTGATTAAAAATTGGAAGAGAAATTAAACAGCTGCATGACATTACTGTCCAACTTGGAAGAAGAGTTACAAAGTGATAGATCTTTACATGAGCTCTTTTATTTGACTATGGTATTTGATGATTTTAGGCTGAGGATGTCTCTGAATTTTATGGAGTTAAGTTACAATTTTATTGTTGGGACAACAGTGTTATAGTTTTTTTTTTTTTTAATTAACTCGCTGAGACAATTATACTAGAACTATATCTATGACTGGATGTCAAAGTTTTGATATTATGCATGTAAATAGAAGACCATGTTTTCAGAAGAGGCCACATGCTCACAAATTCCATCAACTATTGACTTTGTGCTGTTTCCTCTTTCTCAGTTACCCGAACTGTAGCTTGGCTCCCTCCCGGAGGGGGTTTTCTTTGTATTGGGTACAGACTACATGATGCGGGTGAGTTGTGTATTTCAGGAGGAGGGAAAAAAAGATGTGTCTGGGGGGAGAAATGGCTATATCTGGAAAATGACTTGTAACTTTGCCATGAATTTTCAAACTATGTAATTTCAGCATAGGGAATTTCTACTTGTGTTCCATCCAATACAACAAATTGGGATGGCATCTAGAGAAATGGTCTAATCAGTTTTTGTAAAGATAGTTTATTAGACATTTACATGGGAAAAAGGAGCAATGATTTAATAGAAATATACCTCTGAGCAGATAAAGTCAAGTTGCCCTGAAATGATCATGTTAGATCAAGGACTGTGAAGAAATACAGATGAGCCAATCAAAGTTGTCTTGGGCAGTATGTATCAGGGTCATTAAAGCCAACCTTCAGATACAGTAAAGAATTAATTTTCTAACATAGTAGGGATGGAAAGTGAAGAGGAACTGATACGATGACATTTGTCTTTGAATTTAAAAAGGACACAGAAATTGAGGGAGAACAGTACTGAGGTGCTAAGGGAGGCACAGGGAGCATGTAATGATCTTGTCGCTTATATTCCACGGTAATGTGCAGTTCTTCCCTTCCTGCAGAGATTTCTATTGAAATTACCCATATCTATTCTGTTCTAATAAAACTGCTTGTAATTAGTTGGACCGGAGTTGGTTTCTGAGATTCACTTTGGAAAGAAAAATAGAACTTGCTGTTTTCAAGTAAAATGAACTTTGATATTTGACTGCAGAAGGGGCTGAATTAGAACAAAAGTCCAATAATTTGAGATTTTTGGGAAAAATAGAGAATGTTAGACTTAACTCTGAAGAAACAGGAACAAAGTAACTTGGTGTTTCTCTGGGCTGGTGAATAGAAGTATTGCAGTTCGTACAAAAGGGAGTGGTTTAAGCTTCTATTGGAAAGAACAGAAAAATATGCTGGTGGGTCAATAACAGAGTTCAGAAGCATTAAAATAGACACTGAGAGTTGAAAGTAAATGGTATTTTGGTTCAATAAGTCATTTTTAAACAGCATTGAAATAAGATAATGATATTTTAGGAACAAACATGTTATGCATTTTGAAGAGGTAGCTTTTAAAATAGTTCAATAGTTTTAACGTGATTAATTGCTTCGGACTTGAAACTTAATAGATATTTTTTCCTTCCTTTTTAGAAATGTCAAAGGGAGACATATTATGAACAAGAAAGGAAATAGCAAGACAGACTGTGTTTCTCTAATTCTTTCCAGAATTATGTATAATTTTACTCATGTTATTGTTCTCTGCTTACCCACCCTCTCCTTTTATAGATGTACATGGATTAATGTGCTAAAATGGAAATATAATTTAGGGCTAAGCAAACTATTTCCATGGAAATAAAAACATTGTTGATATCCTTTGGTTTGGTAAGTGTTCTAGAAAATGCAATCCATCAATTTTTTTTTTTTCCCTCAGTCTAGACACAGGCCAGAAATAATGATGACTTTGCAAATGAGTGCAGTGTTAAAAGGAACCTATTAACATAGGTTTTAATGATTTTAAGCAGCTGTGCTTTATGAGGGGGCTGTGTATGTGTATATCTATATGTGTGCACACGTGGATACAATTTCTTAAGTTTTCTTTTTTTATCACTTGATTTTTTTTTTTTTTTTAAAGACAGTAGATGTTAATCAAGCTTGATATTTCCTTTAAACAGCTTTAAGTCTGCAGACTGTTCAGCATCGTTTATGGTCTTAGTCACCTAGCTAGTTCCAGTCAAGTAAGAAGTAAGAAGCACTGACCTATATAAATGTATATGATCTTGCATGAGACGAATGGCTTTCTTGAGACTATTCACAAGCAAAATTCTAAATAAATTGAAACATTTAAGAGTTAAGGATAAAGTAATATCACACTCAAAAGTTAAAATTTGTGTTCTATTTCCATAGTGGTGTGTGCACATGCTGGGTTTGACTGGTGGATGCATACTGATGGTGCTGGTAGAGTTGAGAAATTATACTGCATCTTGGCTAGAAGCATGTTAGCGTTCAGTATGCTTCTGCCCAATTCTCTTGGGCACTTCCAAGTGGCAAACCCAAGATCGGAAATGTAAATGCACCATAATCTGATATAATTGCTTGCACTTATTGAGAAAAATACTATTTTGATGTAAATGTTGGCATTATTTTATATTGTCTACACTAACACTTACAAAACTTATGGACCAAATACCATTGTTAAGTTTCTTGTGGTGTGGTGGTGTTTTTTTGTTTTTTTGTTTTTTTTTTTTTTTAAACCATAAGAGAACGTACAGCATTTCCTTAAATATCAGTGTATATAAAACACTATTTACAAAGCCTTTCTAAATTACAGTCTTTACTGATGAGGCATATTCACATTGCTGCTCAATTTATTTACTCAGGAGACCAATTTATTTTACTGCCTCGGTGCTAACTATTTCCATTGACATCCAGGTCTGCTCTGACCAAGCAACTGTGACAAGTTGTTTATTGAACTGTAAATGGGCACTGTCTGACTCTAAACAATAGCCTTATCTAATTATGAAACCTCATGCATCATTTTAGTCCAGTGTTGTTGGTTATACAAACAAGATTTTAATGCTATTGAAAAATTAATTTCAGTCTGGGTACACTGTACTACAGTGAAAGACATTCTGCATTGTGACTTTATAGACTGGTAGCTCATGTCTGAAGTGAACTGACTATAATGTTCTGACTGTGGCTTGTTGGACACTATGAATACCTGAGAAAGGACAAAAGAGAGAAATGTCTTTTAAGATGTGATGGTTTAGCCCAAATTACCACACAGTTTCTCGCTCACCCTCCCCCTTCCCAGTGGGATGGGGGAGAGAATTGGGAAGGAAGGAGAACTCGTGGGTTGAGATGAAGACAATTTACTAAAATAACAAGGGAAAACTACAATAATAACAGAATATAAGGATATTAAAATATACAAAGTGAACAATATATGTTTTTCTCACCACCTGATGTCCCAATGACCGATACATCCTGTCCCGAGCAGCGATCACGGAAACAAAACCGAGCGGCAAGCAAAGGAGCAAAAGGGAGCCTGCAAGGTAGAGGTAACGATGCCAGCAAAACAAGGCAGAAAGATGGATGCCAGGAAGGCAGGTACCCACCCTGGCCAGCCTCCACTTATACACTGAGCACAATGTTTATGGCATGGAATACTCTCTTTGGCCAGTTTGGGTCAATTATAATTAGCGAGACTTGGAAAGCAGGATGGTGTCTTTTGGTCTCATTCACAACTGGTATCATCAGGGTGTTTATCAACATTCTTCACACAGGAAATCCAAAACACACCAGCTACTGAGAGGAAAATTAACTCCATCCCTGCCAAAAGCAGGACATAAGAACATATAAAGGAGATGGGATAACTGAACAAAATCTATTGCTTATGCTTTAAATGAATCTCATATTATCAAAAAGAACTCTTAAAAATATAATTGATGGAAGAAGTACAGGTGTACTTACGGTAATGAAAATTGGCAAATTGGATCCTCAAGAAGTCTTGGAAGTAGTAGTAAAAATTCAGTAGACCCACTAGAAAAAAAAAACAAACCAAAACTCTGCCATTTTCCCCATTGCCTTGTCAGAATATAATTGAATGCAATCAAAGCTTTTTGTCCTCATCTGTCAGTAAATCAACTTCTCTGAGCTTTGTCCAATAATCAGAGAAAGAATTCACAGGGTTTACTCTCCTTTGTGGGTGTGGTTGTTTTGTGGTGTGTGGTGTTTTTTTTTGGTTTTTGGTTTGTTTGTTTGGGTTTTTTTTGGGTTTGTGTCCCCCCCCCCACCCCCCCCCCCAACCCCCCCCAAGAGGAAA
Source organism: Chlamydotis macqueenii (assembly GCF_036417535.1). Classification (NCBI taxonomy): domain Eukaryota; kingdom Metazoa; phylum Chordata; class Aves; order Otidiformes; family Otididae; genus Chlamydotis; species Chlamydotis macqueenii. Next base: position 18,796,002 of record NC_141563.1, on the reverse strand, counting down.
CTAACCCAAACTTAATGAAGAGTTTTGATACCACAAAGTAGATAGAAAGGGGAGAAAAACGTTAGGACTATATGTATATACTAAAGAACTGAAGATGATTAATGTATTAACGTTCTAGTAACATACATGAAACATTTGTGAGTGAGAGTAAGAGAGTAAGTCTTTGCAGTGAGAATTTGCAAACAATTCTGTTTGTAAACAGAATTAACTTAATTCATCTTTATAACTGAAAACTTTTCAGATTGCTATTTGAGGCATTGCTTAATGATCTTGTATAATTGGTTTCACACGTTAAATCCCTGTTGGTAGTTTCACTGTGTTTTTCTTAGGAAATATGAAACTTTAAAATTTAATGGTGAATTAATATTAATTGAATCAAATATTTTAATATTAAATCTATTAATATTTCATCTTCTACATGGCTATGCAGATTTTTGAAAGCCATTCCAGTGTTTTCTGACAAACTGCTTGGTTATACAAAGACTATTCAGAAATCTTTTTGCTCACGTGGTTCCTACACAGTTGCCAGGCTGCCCAGGTCACTGGTTATTTCTGTTCAGCCTCTAAGGTGAATGCAAATGAGATGTGGGACATTGAGAAGCTAAAGAAATTTTACCAAGTCTGATGGAGTCTGTAGTTTCCTTGTGCCTGGCTAGAATACACTTAAAAAGAGACCTGCGTGATTTTGCAGGTTAATCTGTTTGCAGCAGAGTTTGACTCGTATCAAGCCTGGCATGCTTAGGCACCCGCGGGCTGTCACTGACAAGGGGCTGCAAGGAGATGGACTGCCACCGATCGGGTCTAAATGAGCCAGTTGCACAGAGCCGATAAAACCAGAAATTTACTGAAGTAGACAGGCTTGCACTAAACCAAGATCCTCTCTCGATTGAAACCCTGCCTGTCACTTTAATCAGTCATGTCCCCTGTCAGGTGTAGTCAGTGGAGAGGCTGGGGCGGTGCAGGAGATGCAGCTGAGGGATGGCATGGGGTGGTGGCTGGGCCTGCATTGGGTGGCCTCCCCGTTGCCCACAGGGCTCCTGTGGGCAAAGGCAGTGCCATGGTGTGGCACTGGGAGTGTTTCGCAGCCCGGATGCAATCCAAGAGGTGATAGGTAGTGCTAGAGCAAGACCATTTATTCCAGGAGATCCGTGCCTTCTCCTGTGTGTTTAACACAGCATCATTCCTGCATCCTGACTGTGCTTTTTCAGTAGCTGGAATGGTCTCCTGGACAAGAAGGGCTACAGAGGTTGCAGACCTGTCCTGCTGTAAAAGTTATAGTTCAAGTATCTTACTGGATTCTTTATCTTCACCAAAAAATAAGGTTAAAAATTACAAAATATCTGCTCAAGATAGCAAACTTACTGTGGAGGTGTGTTACATGTTGAATGTTAGGTGTGCCATTAGCTAGAACTTAGATTAGGGAATGAAGGAGGAAGAAGGACAGAAGTAAATAGGAGTAAACAGTGAATAGTTTATAACACTTCTTAGCAGCAGCTATGGCTGCTCCCCCCTTGAATGGCTGCTGTCTGTGCCCTCTCCTGGTACCTGGAGGAGGCTGTAAAACTTCCTTGGTAACTCTATGTTGTGTCCTGTTCTCTACTGAAGTTAGCACAGCTACAGCTAAGGGACTGTACAGCCTGGAACAGGGAAAATCTTGGAAAATTCAGATCTAGACAAGAACTGGAAGGAGAAAACACTCTGGAAACCCAGCCCTGCCAGCCTCCTCTTTGCGTCTGTCATTTTGCATAAGGCACAAAGGTCCTGTTTATCTAAGAGTTGTGATAAACTTTGGTACTCTTCTGTTCACTGTGAAGCTTGACCAGCTCATACTGTTCCGGTACAAAAGATCATTCGGCTCCAGTGTACCACGCTGTGCTTCCTGTCTGGTTGGGCAGCACCTCCTGAGGCTGAGGTATGGCCAGAATGACCTGTATGTTGCCCTTTTCACCTTGAATTGCTACAGTTTCTTGTATCCACGCAGAGGCTTCGGTGGGTACCAAATACTGCTGCTGGTCTCTCGTGTTGCTGAATGATGGTAGCAAGGAGTGTGTGCCCAACGCCACATCAGGCCTCTGGGATTTGAAGGAGCCTAGAGAGTGACAGTGAAGGATGAGCTGCTTGGTGCAGATTTCACTGGCAATGAAAGCCATGGTGTAAATTCAGCTGACAGAAAGCAGGGCAGTGTCTGTCTGTGCTCATGGAAAAACAGCTGCAGCAATGAAATACGGGTCTTGGGCTTTCTCTGAGTGGAAGCAATGTGCAACAGGCCAGTACTAGATAGCAGCTCTGGATGAAATACTGGCTTAGAGCTGATGTCAAAATAGATAATGTGTTTGTGTTTTTATCCTTATTGAGTTCAACTCTTCCATCTCTATTATTTCTCTTCCCGTATGGAGCTGTTGCTGTAAATATATAGCTGAATTCTATAATAACACACTGAAGCAGTAATAAAGCAGTGAATATTGATATAGTGAGGAATATTCAGAGCAAGTTTCTTTTGTGAAGTTTGGAAATTTCGGTTTTCTATTTTCTCTACATTTAGAGATCAAAATCTGTAGGGATATATAGACATAATGACAAATTGTGAAAATGCAGGCAAAATAGCTTTGACCCTAGAAGCCCCCAAACTGCAGCAGACAGATGTACTTGCCAGAGCCAGAAGTAGTCTATTGAATCATGCAAGTACCATAAAGTTAGCTAAAGGACTAATTAAGTGTGGTTGTCTTAAAAGAAGAATTCATGCTTCATCTTGGCAAGATGCCCATAAGAAAAAGACGGATCTGTCACAGTCTTGCAGACTGCAGTAATTAAGGTTTAAAATACTTCCCGGTCTAAAACAAGGGTGGTTCAGACAGAGCTAACTGTTTGAACAACGTCCCTTATGAACTGACATTGCTCTTATATTTCAGACTGACATGTTTTAATTTTTTTTTTGCTATTGGTTTCTGTGCAAAATGTACAGAAAACCAGAAATTAGGAAATACTCATCAACACTTTCTACAGAAGATTAGAGGTTAGAAAACAATTATATGGAGTAGCTGGAACAGTCTGTGTGTAGGCCGTACAAAAAGTAGAAAATTAAACTTTGTACCTCAGAGTAGTCAAGAAAAAAAGGTTATCTGTTTGGAGGTTTTGTTCTTTTCTGTTTCTTTCTGTGGTTCTATTGATGTTAATTGGATCCAAACATCTTTAGACTTTAAAGATTTTAAATTTATTTCCAAATCTTGCGTCTCGGCTCACATCCAAACCTGCAAGTTCTGGAGGAGAGAGATCTCCATCAACGCTTCAGTGCTTCAGTCAAATTGCTTTAAGATTTTGATTAGTGAGTAAATACAAAATGAAAGGTCAAGTTGATTGCACGTGCTGCTGACTTAAATAGGATTAACACATCTTCTGTGCATGTGATCTTCCAGTATAATTTTGGATAACGTGTTATCTTGTCAGATGTCTCGACTCACACAATCTATTTTCCATTCAGAAAGGTCAGTTTAGTTTTAAGGATGCAAGGTATTTGGGGCCCAAGCTCATGAACCTTTTCGTAGTGCCCTATTATCCACGTTATATTTCTGGTGTAATCCAATACTCGTCTTGGAAAAGTCTGCCCTCTGGCACAGTAGTTCCACTGTCAGAAGAGTTTAGTTTTCTGTGATCTCAGTGGTATTTAACAATAAGGTCTGAACTGCGTGTTTAGCAGAAGCTGTGGGAACATGGATGTCAAGTCCATTAATCACAGATAAAAAAAAAAAAAAATCTCCAGGCTGGACTGTCAGCCAAGGATTAGCTCTGCCCCCACTGCAAAACCTATTCAAACAACCCACCAATTAGGTCAGCTTGTCCTTCTACTTTGGGATTTTATTTTTTTTTTTTCTTTTTAACAGAAACTGGCAGTTACAGCTATAATCCTTATAGTACTCAAGGCTGTGTATAGATATGTGATTGGAAGACCATAGGCTACTCCTGTGTAGTATTTACTTCACCGATGTCAGGCTGACATAATTGCATAAAATCAATGAAAACCAGCATGTTCTGAGAAGCAGATGAATGCATGAGTTGGAAGTGTTTCAGCAGCACTTTGACAGCAGTTTGTGAGCATATTTCTGTAACTCAGCAATTCATTTTGTTCTGCATTTGGTCATGGGTACAGTATGAAGGGAGCTTATAAGAAAGATGGGGAGAAACTCTTCAGCAGGGCCTGTTGTGATAGGACGAGGGGTAATGGTTTTAAAATAGAGGGAGTTTTAAAATAGAGTAGATTCAGACTGCAGATAAGGAAAAAAATTTTTACAGTGAGGGTGGTGGAACAGGTTGCCCAGAGAGGTGGTGGATGCCCCATCCCTGGAAACATTCAAGGCCAGGTTGGACGGAGCTCTGAGCAACCTGATCTGGTTGGAGATGTCCCTGCTCCTTGCAGGGGGGTTGGACTAGATGACCTTTAAACATCCCTTTCAGCCTAAGGTATTGCGTGATTGTATTCTATGAATTTATTTGTAAGGTAAATATTTTTATTAAAAGGTAAATAATACCAAATTATCAGCATATTTTCTAAATATTATTTTTAAAGATTAGTTTTTTGTGGTGATGATGTGACTTGATATAAACATGTCTGGGGGGCACGCAAGGAAATTGAGCACATGGTACAGAAATTTTTACTGGTTTTGCTGCTTTGGTTTGGCAGTGTCTCTTTTGGTGGTGCCTGATGAATTACCTCCTGTCTTTTGAGTGATGTTGTGCTGGTGATTGGTGGGTGAGCTGGGGTTGGTAAGGGTCGTGTCTGGTGTGGTGGGTTTTTTTTTGTTTTTAAATCTAGTTAAAGAGGGCAGAAAGATGTCTTGCAACACTCTGTTATGGGAGAAAGTTTTATTTTCCTCTACTGCAGCTCTCAATCAATGTGGCTGTTCTGCATGGTTAACAACATAGCTCTAGAATCCTATTACTATGCAAAGTAATCTCAAATTGTTTCACAAACAAATTGCTCGCTCTGTATTTCTTGATGTTCTGGAGTTGTTTTGGATTCTCAGAATCATTTGGACCCATTCATTTTCTTTTGCAGAATTATCTGTAATATGGAAATCAATGTTAATTATTTTATAGCCACTGTTGTCATCACTAGCCAAAACTGACATTTTAAATCTGTATCTTATTAGCAATTCTGAAATGGTCACTCTTTCACCATGCTGGCCGATTTACTCCAGGCTTCCCAGAAGGTCAGTGGGAAGGCAGAGCTGGGTGTGATATTCTCACTCCGGCATTAGGTGTACTAACATGCTTTTGCTGGCTGGCATCTGCCTGGGCTTCCAGAGGCTTCTCAAGGTGCTTGCCTCAAACCATATGGCGTTAATTGCTTCACATCCTGCTTGGGAGACTCTGTCCCCTTCGCTAGCTGCGAGGGTAGCTGGAGCCAGCTCCAACAAGCTCTGTGGGTATTTAATCTTGCTGGCTCGCGAACTGGGTTTGAACTGGGGTGTCAGGTAAGGGATATGGAAGACGTGCCCAAGTAGTAGTTCTCAGCACCAGCTTTTGTATGCGTGCTGAGAAGAGTTTTTGTTCAGATTTGATCCTCTTTGTATAAAGTATTTTTGAAGTGTGCTCTTGACTGCGTGATTTGACACATTAACACATTATATTTACATTTATTACATTTGACACATTTGACACATTATATTTAAAATTTAATTATACTTTTATTAAAATATTGAGAAAGAGTTAAAAAAATGTAAAATGAGAATTGAAATTAAATGTCAAATTAGGGTTTCCTCTAGGGTCTGCAAAATTTGGTGTACCTAGAATACAACTTTAAAAGGTATAGCAGCCTTAATGAGTTCTCACTATACCTGCATTTCTGAAGCTCTTGAGAAAGTAAATAATTTTTCATTTTTGTTACAGAATGAATAATAGGCCAAGCAGAGCAAATTCTGAAATTTGATATTTTTTTCAAAGAACCATACATGTAGTAAAATGATGACCCTGGAACTTGTTTATTAAACTAATGTAGTGATTTTATCACTTCATTCTTGGTATCTTAGTACCTGATATTAGCCTGGTATGGTTGCCATGGTAACTGAACACACTGTTCCTTTCATTTGACCTTAAGTTCAGGCCCTGTTGTTGCAGTAGAAATGCCAAGAACACCTCCACTTTTATTAAGAACAAAACTATCAAATAGATGCAAAGAGAAAAATGGGTGAAAAGAAAGGACAGTCTGACACTGCATTGTGAAACTAGAAAGAAGAGCCTGTTCTCAATTAAAGGACCAAGAGATAAACAACTGTTAGGATCTGTGTGTTTATATTATGTTCTCTTCTTAAATTCAACTGCATCTAGATTGATTCGCTAAATTACCATTATATTTACTATTAACTGTAGAAGAGGTTACCTTTTGAAAATGTGCTCTTATTTGCTTTGAGAACCTGTTGGATTTGTTCTCAGAAGAGCAGCACTGGACCTGCTCAGTTCTGTGTACTGACCAAGTGCTAAGGCAGCAAATGGTTGAAGAGGTCAGAGAAGGTTCAAATTAGGGTCTGGCCAGAAGAGAGCTGCTGTTGGGCTACTGTTTAGGGACTTGTGTGTTGTTTCTATCTATCTTGGTCGCCCCACATGACTTTGGGGTCAGTGGCTTTTTTGAGGGTCTGATCTGCATCCAAATGGAGTTCATTTGGTCTTGGATGGAGCCCTGAAAATGAGGAATTTCTTGAATATTGCTGGAGGAGATGCCCTTTCCTGAGGCCAACTACTGTGGTGGGCTTGGAAGTAGCTCCTGTGGTGATGGGGTGGGATGGGAACAAGTGTGGGACAGGAAGGCAGCTGAGGGAATCCAAAAGAGACCAGGAGGTCATCTGAGGTCTTGGTGGATAACCTGATGGAGACTTTTCCCAGGCATTCAGTAGGGACTGGGCAGAACTTGCTAAAAACTGGGAAGTGTCTGGAAGCTGCTGGGCCTAAGAGCAAGGCAGGAGGCAGGGACAGATGGGGCAGGCTGGAGGGGGTATGGTATGTAAGCTTCAGATCATCCTTGCTCAAAAATATGCATTTCCTCTTTCTGCAGAGCCCTGTAGTTGTAGTTTATTGCCCAGAGAAGCGACAGGAGCTGGCTTTGTGCTTGTGTTAAAGACACAAGAGCAGTCCCTCTTTCAGACTTAGGATGATGTGCGCTCCCCTTGTGCTTTGCTTTGTATGATCAGTTCTCTTCTGGTGCGCTGTCATAAAGATGCGCTTAGAGCTCCTGAACTGTTCCCCAGCCCGCTGTGGTTTCTGGCTGCAGATCCCCACCTTGCCGTGCTACCCTCCCTGCCCTCTGGTGTGCAGGCTGCCTGGGATGGGCACCTTGGGAGCCAGCCTAGGCAACAGCTCCTGCTCTCCTCTGACTGCAGGCCAGGGCAGTGAAGGGTCCCTGCCGTGCCTGGGAGGGGACACTTGTGGAGTGCTGTGTCTGATTTACTTTCAAATTTCAAAGAGGTGGCTTTTTGTTCTTACCCCAAATTAAAGTTAGTGAGAACTAGTTTCTTTAAACTGGGACAGATTATTTTTTTCTGAAGGCTAGATCACTAGCGACACAGCTAGCTGTCGTTTCTTAATGTCTCCTACAGTTTGCTCTAGTGAGAAAAGGTGTGAAGGAAGAGAAATTTTTAGGATATTGGAAATATGATATTGGAAAGAGTGAAAATTACCAGAAAGGGTAAGAGCAAGGCTATCTGTCACTAACTAAAGAATGACAAAGAAAGGTGCTGCTGGTAACAGGTGTAAAAGGGAACAAGATAAAGGTTTATGAGTACATAGGAAATGAGAAAGTGGTGTTTTTTTTTTTTTTTTTAAAAAAAAAAAAAGTTCTATCCTGCTACCTAATGGGAAAGAGAACAAATAATGCTTGACAAGGAAAATGATGAAATGCCTAATCGTTACTGTGCCTCAATTTTTACTTAAAGAGATAATAGTTACAGGCTGTTTAATGCAATAAATCAATGAGAAGGAGAGATGAGAAGGTAAGAAGGATCATCTCAAAGCATACTCTGAAAATCAGTAGAGTTTGAAAATACGTTGTGCTGAAGGAAGCAGAAATATTACTACAACCTTTGGAGAGATTATGGAGACAAAATAAATCTATAATGCAGTGGAAAGCATGTATGCCTTTCTGCCTTTGCCTCTGTGTGCTGTGCTCCTTTCAGTTTGTCATTTTTGCAACTTCAAGGAAGAGGTCTACTTCATAAGCCCTCATGATCTAAACTGGTCTAGGTTTGCAAGAAATGACTAAGATGTCAGTTTATAGTCTCAAACTTGCAATTTGAGAACTATGACAATGACTAAAAAAAAAAAAAGTAAAGACTTGAGCAGACCTAAAAATTAAGATCTTGGTACCATACACAGCATGGGTTGTTATGCTACCTGTCTATCCAGAGAGTGTACTTTGCTAAGCCATGCAGCAGCTGCTCTGTTTTTCATTATTTATTGCTGCTGAACCTCAGTAGGGAGCATTTCTGAATGAGCTCTGGAGCCCCCAACATAAGACATGCATGGACCTGTTGGAGTGAGTCCAGAGGAGGCCATGAAGATGATCAGAGGGCTGGAGCAGCTCTCCTATGAAACCAGGCTGAGAGTTGGGACTCTCTCCAGCCTGGAGAAGAGAAGGCTCTGGGGGAGACCTTATAGCAGATTTCAAGTACCTAAAGGGGGCTTATGAGAAAGATGGGGAGAAGCTTTATAGCAGAGCCTGTAAATGGTAATGGTTTTAAAATAAAGGGAGGTAGATTCAGACTGGATAGAAGGAAGACATTTTTACACTGTAGAGGTGGCGGATGCCCCATCCCTGGAAACATTCAAGGCCAGGTCGGATGGGGCTCTGAGCAACCTGATCTGGTTGGAGATGTCGCTGCTCCTTGCAGGGGGGTTGGACTAGATGACCTTTAATGGTCCCTTCCAACCCTAATGATTCTATGATTCTATGTATGTCATTGTCCATGCTGCAGCACTCGCCATGCATCTGCATAAGCTGCGTGGCATAATTGCTGTCCTGGTTTCTGCTGGGATTAAGCTGATTTTCCTCTCAGTAGCTCCTATATTTTGGATTTAGTATGGGATTTGGTAGGTGAAGAATGTTGATGAACACACTGATGTTATGAGTTGTTGCTAATGAAACCAAGGATGCTGTCCAGCTTCCCAGATCTCGCTACTGTGCGGATGCAGGAAGCTGGGAGGGATACAGTGAGAATAATTGACCCAAACTGGCCAAAGATAGCATTCCATGCCATAAATGTCATGCTCAGTATATAAGTGGGGATTGGCTGAGGATCAGCATGGTGGAGATCAGTGGAATGGTACCCATTCTACAGTGTCCTCGTGCAGTGCATGGGGCTGACCCAGGACAGTGATCAGGACCAGACACACAGCAGTGACTGCCAGGCGAGTCCATGGTGATGAAGCAGGTCTGATGTCCAGAACAGATAAATCCTATGGTAGTGAAGACGTATAACCTAGGTGAGCTTTCAAGGTCTTTGACATCCCTAAAGGTTTGGTTGTTCAGTTTTTTGCACTGCTGTTGACTACAAGCTTGGATCCCCTGTGGGTGTGTGGTTGGTTTCCCCTCTGCCCTTTTGGAGACTTACAGCTATGTTGCAGTGTAATCAAAAGCCAAGAGTTACTAGTTTATTGTTGCATTTCCTCAGAACAAAATGATAGGGAGAATTCTGTGTTCCTGTGAATGCAAATTAGTTTGCAAGTATCATTCTAACATCAGTAATTTTCAGCTGAAGAAAATGTGAACAAAGTATAAATAAGTTAATTGTTAGCATTCTTCCCAACACAAATGATGCCTTGTGAGTTCTGATCTTATGGGAAATAAATTAAAAAAAAAAAAAACCCAAACAAAAAACCAACAACAAAAAAAAAACCCCAAAAAACAAACAACCCCCCCCCCCAAAAAAAAACAAACCAAAAAAATAACCCAACCAACCAACCAAAACCAAAAAAAACAACCAAACAAAAGAAAAAACAGAAAAAAACCCCCAAGCCCCACAAGAAGCACAAGCATGTGAAAGGTATTCTGTGCTGTTCTAATAGTAGATCAGCTTAGGCTAATTTGCCATGCAGTGTGTCCTTTGGTAAAGCCAAAACATCCCAATTAAGAACTTAGTCTTCCTTTCTGTTAGTATCATGTCCATGATACAAGCTTGTGTTTTGTTTTATAGTAGTAAAAAAAGAGAATATGATCTGAATAACAGTGTCAAACCAAAAGGGTTTGCCCAGAGTTAGATGCTTTTAATGTTTCTTTTAAAGATGCTCAACTCCTCTCTTTGTCTCTAAAAGTGAGCCAGAGATATCATCCAATGAGCTGTACTTGCTTAACCCCTCCCAAGTGTGCGGATTTTTTTTTTTTTTTCTTTCTTCTAATACTCTATAGTGGGGAAAAAAAAAAAAACCAAAACAGACTTTCCCCTACTTCTCCAACCCTTTCGTGTTTGTTTTTACAGCTCAGGAGTCTGGCACAACCCCTCTGCTCTTTCAAAAGTGTCTTAGTGTTACCTGTGGACTTTACTTGGGTACAGTATGAGCATGACCCTGCAGGTCTCCAAAGTGCCAAAATCAGAAGTTTCAACATTTTGGTCTGGCAGTCATATCTGGTTATAATTGTGAAAGTTATACCCTTAAGATGCTTGATAAACTATTATTTTGAGGAGAGTTCAGTGAACGTTGTAAGTGTCCCATTTATCACTTTCCAAAGTTTAAGTAAATACAGTTTTGTAAAAGGTGTATAATGGTCCTAAATCTTCTTTTGAAGAAAAATTTCTGTTGGGAGCTCAAGATAATGTTCTCTTACTCCACCCCCCCACCGCCCCCCCCCCCACCCCGCCCCAAAAAAAAAATCCTGAACTGTAATCTAATGTAATTTTTTATTTTCATTTGAGGAAAAAGATAACTTTGAAATAAGTAATGAAGATACATTTGACCTTGAACAAAAAGGTTAAACTGTTTAATAATTGTGTTATTAGAGAAACTTTGAAACTTGGTTAAGCTGAATAATTTAGAATGTAAATTTCTTCCTCATAGTGATTCTTTGTCTATTTTAAGGTGGGTTTTTCCTTCATTTTTTCTTAATTTTAGATTTCTGTAGTAATTAGTGATCTTGATTCTGTCTATCTTGACTCAAGTGTCTTTAGAGTTTGAATAAGAATCCATTAAGTTTTAATTGAAGCAGCTATTAAAAAGAGAGAAAAAATTCCTTTAGAAATGCTATATAAATGACCATTTCCTAAAGAAAAAATACCAAATGAAAATTCTTTGAGTAAAGACAGTGAATTTCATTTTGATTCTTATTTTGCTTTTTAGTTGCATGTTATTAAATTAGAATCTTATTGCACTAGCAACATTGTTTTACTATTTCCCTCATATTCAACTGCTTAAGACCGATATACTTTATATTTCTCTTGATATTTTTGTTTCATTTTTACGTAATGTAACAATGTCATTTAAACTATAAACACTCCTGGTGTAACTCAGCCAGGAGACAGTTTGACCTGGATGATACTATTGCCTTTAGTAATAGCTGTTAGGACTAACACATCATTAAAAAAGCATTTGAAGAATGAAGTAAGAATTGAGAGAGAATATTTCAAAATTCTTCCAAAATAGTATTTTCAGTATGATTTCTGTAACAGTTTTTAATGGGAAAAACTGCTTTCATTCTAGCTTAGATTTTTTTTTTTTTTTTTAATGTCAGTATTCTGGGCAAAAAGAATCTCAAGAGTGTCATGTTTAGGATGGCTACAGCTAAGATTTCCAATGCCCTCAGTCACTCCTCTGTGTGATATGTGCAAAGGTGATAGAGCAGCCTGTGACACCTGATAACAGCACTCCCTTCTAAACAGCCTGTGCAAGGAAATTAGAATATTGTCAAGTTCCATAAGCACAAAAAGGGCATATTTGTCAAGATATATTTCATATCATCCATTTATTCTTGTTAAAGGTAATCCAAGTAATAGCATGTTATGCTTAGGTATGTCTTGAAGTGAACTACATTGAAGATAGTCCTCTGTGGATTTGGAGTGACTCACGTGTGTTCCTCCAGTTGCAACTAGTAGAAGAGCTGTACAAAAATTAAAAGAACTATTTAAGCATAACTTGCCTGGTTAAACAAGAACTAGAAATTCAGACTTGTCAACTTGACTCTTTCAAGGTGTATATAGCAAGGGCATGCCAAGTTCAGTTTTTCATAGCTTCACTGTGAAATCAGGAAAACTTCTTATTTCAACTTAGATATAGCTCTAGTTTCCTCTGTTAGCCTAAAAGAAAAGTAAATTAATTTTTGATGCTGTGGTACTGGTACAAATAAATTCTGGAGTGATCAGTGAATGCTTTGTAGAGTGTCTGTGTCATAGAGCTCTAGTATTTATGGTAAAGGTCAATTATTCATTAAAATGATCCTTTACAGCTTTTAATTATTTTTTATTCATGCAATGTGAATTAGTGATAGAGCAAGGCTCTGACACAGTATGGACAGGCCATGCGTACTGGCAGTGATCATCAGCTGCTCCGTTTGCTCCTTGGGGCCATTTCAGTGTTACAGAGAGGTGTGAGGCACAATTACCAGAACCATGTTGTTTTTTCGATTTTTGTTCTCATCCAGTCATCTGATCGCTCAGTGGGCTGACAGCATATCATGTGATGGACTGGAATCAATCATCTCCCACTAGCTGTTAACATCTTGCATGCCAGGTTGTAGACCTCAGTGTTCAGATTTTTTATTTTTCAGAGGGAAGTGTAGCTTTCATTCAGGAATTTTTTTCTGTTTAAACAATCACATGTATCTGGGGTTGAGGATAGGTCTCTGGCATGAGGAGGCTGGCTAGTACAGTGTGCTGGGATTCAGATGGGATCTGCTCAAATTGTGGATTTTTCTTTTTTTTTTTTTCTTTTTAATTACTGTGATGGTTTCCTCTGATATAATGTTTACAAGGATAACTATACATGCAGTTGAGTCAAGGATTATTCTTTTTTTTTTTTTTTTTTCCTGACCAAAAGAAAGCTGTAATGTTAAATTCTAGTGTTTTGGGGACAAATTATAGTTTTTCTACTTTACGTAGTGGGGGTACAAATTACGCTTCTACTTTTCGTCTGTTTATCTTTCCAGAGCAGTGTGAGGTGTAGATGTATCTCTGTGCACAATGCTCCTTCCTACTGAAATCCTTAATATTTTTAAGCTGCTTTTTTTTTTTTTTTTTTTTTTAAAAAAAAAAAAGACCATAGCTCTATGCAGTGGGTCACATCCAAGGCTGTGCCAATGTCAGTAAAGGCTCAGGCTGAGGCAGTGTGGTGCCCCCGCCTGTACCTAGGCCCCTGTCCTGCTGCCCTCAAGCTCCCTGGCCCCATGCCTCCTCCGGCTGCAGGCTGCATCTGCTGGGGCACTTGGGATCGCTGGGTCAGATCAATCTCTGGGTGTAAGCTGCTCCTTGTAGTGCCTTTGAATTTTGGTAAGGAAGAGAGAGCCTGCAGAGGTCGGCACCTCTCGCTGTCCCCTGCAGCGTGGCTTGCATGCCTCTCTGTCCAGCTGCCAGCCCACATGGGAAGCAGCACCTGCAGGAGCCTTTTGACAGGGGAGAAAGTAGGGAGTTAATTGGGAGGGTGATCCCTGCTACAGCTCTTGATTATCAGTGGCCATTGTGCTACTGTCCTAAAAATAACAAGTAATACGATGGTGCTGTAGCGATGGCACCACAGCTGGTGGGTAACATATTGGACAGGAGTTTCTCTCTGAACTCTATTGTTCATCTTTTCATTGAAATGTGCTTTATTAAGGCATATATTGCAATTTTCTTTCAGCACTGAAGATCCTCTTAAATTCTAGAAAAGCCACTGTAAGTTGTGTCAGGAACTTTAGTATAGCTGTTAGGTTGGTGGCAGCTGTCAGCCTCCCAGTTTGGAACTCTTTTGATGGAGTACAAACTTTGAAAAGCATTCTGCATGCACAGCTCAAAATATTAACTCTGCTCCTAGGAAAGTGTAGACAAGGATGGTGAAGTCGCCAGCTGTCATTTTATTTTGGTATGTATTTATTTATTTATTTTAAAAGTTCACCTATTGTCATCACGCAAGTATAGTGGTGGGTGGAATGGTAGCTCATTTTTAGCTGCTGATTGGTGTCAGGGCTGCATCTGGAGTTTTAAAACAGTATGCCTGGTACTGATGGAAAGATTTTTACCCATCACAACAATCTGACATACTTTTAAACATGGCTTGTATTTTCTGTCACGTCACATCTGTGAGAACAGATCCTAGGTTATTGTATCACAATTATACAGGAGTACTGTGGCCATAGGATTACCTTTTTGAGATCTCTCATGGGTGCAATGTGCAATTTTGCTCTTAAGACTTATAAGACTCAATGCTTCCATTATTACCAACACCACTTGCATTTTCTGTGTCCCAAAGTCTCAAGATGAGAATTATGTAATAAAAATTAGAGGTTAGAGGTTTGGGAAAATGAAGGAAATGCTAAAATAACAATATAATGGTAGAGGAGTTTAAAAGCCTTCTTTCTTAAGGAAATTAGGCTTGTATGACTGCACTGTTAGCATGTCTTTAACTTCTGAGGTTGCTGGCCAGCTTAGCAAAATGTGACAAGTGGAGAGAGATCCCAAAGGTGTTGAGTTTCTAGAAGTTTTGTGAGAATAAGAGTCTGGAGAGAAAAGAGATATAAATGTGTAACCCAGCTGTGGGAAGAGCTGCAAGGTGAGCTTAGTTATATGATTAGAGGTCAGAAAATTGACAAAGGAGCCCGCTAAGACTAGAGTTGGACAAATTTTTCCCCAATCTTGCTCTCTTATTTCATGTCTCCAGGGAATATCCCAACCCAAGATGAGGAGCAGCAGGGAAGCAGGTTGTGTGGGTAAAGATGTCCCGTAAGGGGGAGAGGATGCTATGAGTCAATCTCAAATTTGGGAATGTGATGCTGAACCCTTTAGCATCAGTTTTGACCAATGCCTCATCTATTGCATCAGTTTTGGTATGATTTTGAGCTTATGTGATTCTCCTGGCTCATTCCCAGTGGGTCAGATTGGACTGGGTTGGGAAAACGTATGTGATGGAAAGCTTTTTTTTTTTTTTTTTATTTTTTATTTTTTTTTTTTAATGGGAATCATTGCACAATAGTCCGCAGTGCTGCTGAAGGTGCTGTGGCGTGGGGCTGTGCTGCCCGCCCCTGCCACTACTTCATCTCTGAAAGTGCTAGATTCAACTGCAGGGGCTGACTGGGAAAGTCCAGCTTTCCACTTCTGTATGAAAACCTATCAGGTAGTTTATTATCCTTATTTTTCCTCTCTTGCTTGCTTTTATTAAAATAGAACTCATGAAATGACTGCCACAGTGTATTTCATAAGTCTTGGCTCCTTAATAGATCCCTGTGTAATTTTGATACACATCCTCCTGGGTCTGGCAACTATAAAACCACGGCTATAGCTTTCACTGTGGCAGCTTTTCTGCAGAACCTGTTTCATAAAATGGCCTGTTAAAAGTCTTCCAAAATTTCCTTATTGTTGCAGGCTTCCAAAGTACCACCCTGAATGGTTTATTACACTTCTACTCTTTTTTTTAATGCTCCTTAAAGAGTGAATTTTTTTTTTTTTATTAGGTCTTGTTCCTCAAGGTAAGACTTGCTGTACTAGGCTTGTTACAATTTTAATAGACTTTCCTGTCGCTTAGTCTTTTACATGGGCCATGGAACTTCAGGAATCTCTGAGACTTAATATTATTTAAAAAATGCCTCCTGCTTCTTCTCTAATTAATTGTAATCAGAAAGGCTAGTTGGTAGACACATGGTGTCGCAGCTTCTGTGAAATAGTGCCTGATGGCTATAAACATTGCCATATGTTCTCTGTGAAATATTGCCGTAATCACTGGCAACAGGAACAGCTGATAGGAGATAAGGATTTGTTCTCTTCTCCTTTTTTGGCTTTACTTTCAAAATCTGTGAAGCACTTACTGATCACCTTGGTGGATTTCTATTTGCTGCTACTTATAGTGGGCTTATTGTCTTCTAAAATGTTATTTTAATAACTCTTATCTTTCATGTCACAGCTGCCAACAGTTGCTTTGCATACCATGTCCATTTGCTAAAAGCACTACTTAATCAAAGTAGGTGGTTAAAGGGAGTTTTTTCCCCAAATTAAACAGATGATTTTGTTATAAAGCTAAATAGTTAAAAAAATAAGAACAACTCTCAAAAGCTTGACAGTCAATGAACTACAATTTTTCATCTAACTAGAAAGTTTCTGTTCTTCACTGTAACATAGGTAGAAGGACAATTTTGGGGCTCAGCTGTTTACCGGCTCTTGTGAAAAAGTGAAAAGTCTTCAGAGGTGTGATCTTAATTAATGTTAGGATGTGGGTTGTTTTTTTTTTTTTATTTTTTTTTTTTTTATTTTCAGCCTTTCATCATAAAATGAGTTGCTGTTGCAATTTCTGGTAACATCCTACAGCGTTAGTACATGACATTATTTCCTCCTCTGGTCCAACTTCATTACACTATAGCAGTAGCCTAGTAAGAAATATAATCTTTAAGTAAATGAGTGTATTTCAGATATTACCAAAAAGCTTTGCTTTGTCCTTTTTGCCTCTAACATTAAGTTTTTAACCCTTTGGCCTCCATTATAACTAGACCATTCATTAGAAGCAGCAATCCTCCAATTAGTTCAACACAGCTAGAAGCCTCAAAAGACTGCTTCCACAATAAGGGTGATTCAATAAGAGAAAGGCAGTGCATTAAGCATGTAAAGTGTTTTTGTGTCTCTGGTTAGAAGCATAGGGCTCTCATGGAGGTAAGCAAACAGGATTGATTCTGCTCCTTTTATTAGAATTGGTTTCTTTTAGCACTGCTTTTCTGTCTCAGTTTACTAATTCTAATAGGGTACTTGCTAGCTCTGAGAAAAATTTAGTTTTATTAAAGCAACAAATGGTTTTACGTGCCCCTCTATACTTTGGGAGTTGAGGACTATTGAAGCAAGTTCTGTCGTACATGCACAGCTCAGGCTATTAAACTGTACACAGGTGATTGATCTCTTTAATAAAACCCTGTTCTTTAGTAAGAAAAGAGTGATAAAGATAAACAGATGTAGTTGTTTGTCCAGTGCTTTGGAGATTATGGTAACATGAGGACATAAAAAACGTCATTTTAATGAATAAGGTAGATGAAACACATCAATTTGGACTTCATTTTAAGCATGTCTGGAAACCAATATTATTTAAGTTAATTTGATTCATGCTTTTCATTGTTTTGTAAACCACATGCATTTTAACAGAAAGCGTTTCATACTTAAGCAAAGAAAAGATCTGGCAGGTGGAAGATTCTGGCACTTTCTGCATGAGGATTGAGCAAGTGAGGAACGATGACTTTGTGAATCCACTCTCCTGTGGCTTGTTGCGGCTCTGGCCCTTGCTGTGTATTGCAGGACACTTGTCATGAGCATGCCCGAGGGGTGTTGGCTGCGGAGCTGTGTGGTGCGAGAGGTAGCTGGAGAGCAGCTCTGAAAATACAGGACTACGCAGATCACTACAGCCTTAATGCCAAAAATTCTCTTCTATGCATGTATCAGGTCTGATCATTCACACTGATGTTTTTCAGGAATAACTCTGCTGATGTCAATAGTTACACTGATTATTTTTTTGGGTTTTCTTTTGTTTTTAAAGATGAGAGGGTGGAAATCAAGCCCTCATTTCTTTTGCTATCCACTAAAAAGCATTCTTTCCATGGCAACCCTTGTTTCCATGGTACATGCTGTATTGCTCTTCAGAGAAGCTTTATTAAGAAACACATACACACATATATGCTGTCATGTGAATGTGATTGCGTTTTATAGCACTCTAAAGGAAAACTACTGTAAAATGCCTTTTTTTTTTTTTTTGAAGTTGTAGTGCTTTTTCATTATACATTGTGATGAAGGATTATTTCTGTCACTGCTTGGCAGTGTCATAGGAATGCAATAAACCACAGTTCTTTCTACTATTGTTAGAAGGATATTTTTCAAACTGCTGTATTTACCAGTACATTAAGGTCGTTGTTTTCTAAACTCTCTTTGGGTGTAAGTTGGCAACCAAAGTAATTGTACTTCTTTTACAACTTCAAAAATATATAATAAAGGTTTTCTACTTTTAGGTTCAGCGTGGGAAATAATAGAGATGTTAGCAAATTCAAAGGCTTATCTTCCCTTCCAAAAAGAAAAAGTGAACTCACAGAAATTTGTGGCTGCTTCTCTGTAATGACAACTATTAGAAGCTATTTTGTTTAAAATTAGCCCAATTTACAAAAGCAAGACACTATAGCTTCATTTTTGACTAAAGATGCAGCTGTAAAACTATTAAAAGTTACATCATTTCCTTCACCTTGAGAAGGTTCAGTATAATCACCCTTTTAGATTCTATCTACTGTGATTATGAGCTGTAAAGGTCTCTGATACGAAGTGCGGTATCAGCCTTTCTTCAGATAGGCTAATGCATCTTGGAAGTATGTCTTAAGGTGGCATATACAGCAATATATTAAAACTTATTTGAGTTTTGGAGAGCTGCTTCACATGCTGTAGTTGTCTGAGACTGTAGTCTGACAAGGTTCTGCAGCTACATTTTTGAATCTGCTTAGTGTCTGCTTTTCAAAAGTTGTGTTCCAAACCTTCATTGGAAGATCCCCAGGAAATGGAGTAAACCTAAAAGTATACCTATTTGCAAACAAGACTGCTGCCTCATATCATATTGCCTGACAAAATCTTTGCAAGAAAGTCAGAGTGAGTCTTCCATGCAAAAAGAACTTTCTGTGACCTGAGTTGCAAAGGTAGGATAATCCTTTAGACATCTGCCTGGGTGCTTAGTTCCCTCACTTGGTCACTGAAGTTACAATTGGGTAAGTAATACTTGAGTTGATATGGAGGGGAAAAAAACCCACAAACCCTAAAAGGTCAAAGAACTTTGAGAGAGTCTTAAAGATTCACCACATGAGTGAACAAGTGCACTATCAGTATCTCTGATAGTGAAGTTGGGAAATTTGAAGTAAAATGATGAAATGTGTCAGGAGGTTATTTTAAGGACCTACATGTCACCTTTAAAGCTTAGTTTATTAGTGAGTAAACTGAGCTTATATACAAATTAGAAGCTTTTATTTCGCTTTTGGATGAGATGACTGTCCTCTCATCAGGAACAGAGTCCCTTAGCAGAGGTTTCATTAACAGCTCTTGGTGAAAATGGTGCCTTACTTTTAAATTAACTTTTTTTTTTTAATAATACAATGGAAAGTGCCATTTTAATGAACAGTTTATTTCCTTTTACAGTATGTTCATAAAACTCTGGGTTAGTGTTTGTGAAAATGCTGGGGAAAGAAGGAAGGATTAAGACAAGAATATAAAAAAAAATAACTGAATACATCTGTAGTTGTACTCTGCAGGATAACTCTGCAGTGGTGTGGTGCACAGATGAGCCATGGAAGTCTGTGATAATGCCCTTAACCATAATGCCGTATTAAATTTTATTTTTGGTTTTGTGAACTCTAGGCTAACTGTCCTGACTGATCAAAGGCAAGCAGATCATACTAATAGTCCTCACTGCTGGTAATGCTGAAGTCAGATGCATAACAAGCAAAGCTCCTACCCAGTTCCCCAGAAGGAGAAAAATTGTTTTGCTTCACTTTTTTTCTTAGTGTTGTACAGCTCTCTTGTGAATGACGTATTTGCCTGCTGTGTGTCATCCTCGAGGGATCAAGTGGCACCAAAGCAACGTGTTAATGTCGATAACCACAGGGTCACTGCCGAGGTAACTTGGGGCAGGGTGCTGGAGAGAGGTGTTGAGTAGTGGCCAGGCTGGGAGGCTGCTGTACCTTGCGTTCCTCAAGTTCTTACTGTAACAGAGCGCAGTGTGATTTGGAGAGCTTAGTAAAACTGCACAACACCGTTATGGCTGTTCCTCTTCAGAGGGTTGTGCAGGCCAGTAACACAGGCCTCCTGCCTGAGGTGCATGGACCAGCTCCCTGCCCCAGGGTGGCCGACCTCCCGCAAAATGACTGAATGCCACAATGAAGCCATTGCTTGCTTGCTACTCTCTGGGGACTCCTCTGTACCCGCAGTGGGGGTGGAGAACCTGATGAGGTCTGGTCCTGCCTCTGAAACCTGGGACAGCCCTGTGTGGTGGGACTGCGG
Source organism: Chlamydotis macqueenii (assembly GCF_036417535.1). NCBI lineage: Eukaryota > Metazoa > Chordata > Aves > Otidiformes > Otididae > Chlamydotis > Chlamydotis macqueenii. The sequence goes on along the minus strand of NC_141563.1, from coordinate 18,775,849 downwards.
CTGGCTCCAGGCCTGCACCTGTGTTAGAGGAACAGAGTGTGCTCGGCAGATTTATCCTGACCCTAATGTTCGCTCCTGGTTATTTGTGACAGAGCTCAGGATTTCTGGGCAGAAAAATCTCCCCTGCTTCTTCCTTTTCTGGTAAGGGAATTTACAGTGGGAGCAGAGAACACCTGTGCCCTAGGGCCCTGCTCCTGCTCTGGCTCCCCACAGGTGGCCCCTGGAGGCCATGTCAGGCCCTGTGTTCAGTCTGGGACAACCTCCACCTCCGTGTTTCCTTCTTCACTCGTGGTGATTTTTAAAAATCACAGAGCTTGGAAGTTAGAGACAGAAGACCTCTTGCTGGTACTGTAGTTTCCTGAGGAACATAAAGTATGTTTATACTTTTAACTTCAAGGTAACCTTTCACCAAGTAGAGATGGAATTCCTCAGGATTGTAACTAAATCCTCATACAGTGTAAATAATGTGATAAACACAATTCAAGCAGCTCATTGTAAGCGTGGTGCCTGTGTGCAGGAGGGTGTCTTGTTCAGCCAAGCAGGTGTGAGGACTGGCTGAGTTCTCTGCCCTGTTCTGTCCCAGACCTGCTGGCGGCAAACCTGCCCAGCTATGGCTGTCCGCCATGGTGGCGGGGGGTTGTGTTTGGGGAAGTGGCCTCTCTCGCTTCAGCGGCAGTGCGGCTCGCAGTAGCAATGCATTCAATTCCACATAGTAATAGTGCCCTAATAACAACCAAAAATATGTTTTATGGTGGATGTTGATAACTAAATGCTTATCCCATATATAGGAATTCAAATAATTGAAAATTTGTATAGCCTGAATCTAGTGGAGACCACTGGAGGATAACTTGATATTGAAGGTTAAAGTCAATAGTGTATATTTTGGTTATTTTTCAGTTGTCTGTCGTATGTTTATTATAGTATATTTGTATTGTGGGCTCTTATTCCTGTAAATCTGAGGTCTCTTTCTTGAATGAATGAGGAGATAAGCAATTGAATTTGAAAGGTACTTTATGCAACAGAAAAGCAATTTGGTTTCTGGTTACCAAAGGGCAAGAAGCAAGCTAGCAACTGAATGCTCAATGTTTATAACCCTTATGTTGCCAGTCTGCCCTGCGCCTCCAAGGATCTCCGGTTTTGGCCATGCTTCCAGGGCTCTGTGCTCAACTGGGCAGCCATTCCATGGCTGACGAAGCTGCTGTGGTGTTGAGGTGGCTCTTGGCATCATTAGAAATGTTTCATGATATGTTCCTCAGTATTAGTGTTTCTCACTTGATTTTTGCTGAAAAAAAAATTGCTAAGAACAACAGAGAGGAACAGAGCAGCATGGTTCAGGCTAGTACCAAGCACGATAGTGATCTCCTTGTTTTGAGGTCTCGGGCTTTGCTGTGGTGGCTCTCCTCTGCTGGCAGCTCCTCCAGCTGCCTGGTGCTGGGACTGGAGCAGAGGAGTCATCAGTTATTACTGTTATTTTTATAGCATTGTAAGCCTGTGTGGGAAGTCACTGGTAGCTAGTGAAAATGAACATGTTTGGATTTGACACAGATGTATTTATGCCTGTAGCATTTTAGTGCTGTTGACTTCATAGTTTTGAGAGATGTGAGAGGAAAAAAAAAAGTTAAAGGTTATGTGGAAAGCAGTCGTTGAGAGTCAGTTTGCCTGGTTGATTGTCTGTGTTCACGATGGTGTAAGTCAGCCGTGGTCTTCAATAGCATCTTCCTTCTGAGAAGGCTGTGATTAACTGTCATTATTAACTGACTACACATAAAATGTAATTATAGGTGTTTCATACCTTACAGTTGCTTTTTTTTTTTTTTAAAGTAAAAAAAGAAAAAGAAAAAAAATTGATGTTAAGAATCCTGGAATTGAGGAAATAATAAAAGTATCAGCTGGATATGGAGATGTTCATAGTGAGTATAACAAGGGCTGCAATAACAGGAAAGGCTTTTTGAGAGGGACTAATCTGAGAAAGAAAATAACAAAACTATCAGCAGTATAGCTTCATCCTGGCAGTGGTAAGGAGCAAAGGAAGGAACTAGAGAATTTTCTATATGTCCTCTGCATGTGGACTGCAGCTGTGGGTATTTTGAAGGCACTGTCCTAGAAGGGTGGCAGAAGCATGGCAAGTGCCAAAACTGTGCCCTAGTTTTGTTCATTGTGACAGTGAAAGGACACTGCTGGCTTCAAGTTGTAAGCTTTTTTACTAAAAAAAAAAAAGAAAAAAAGCACAAATTAGAGTAAACATATTTTCTTTGTCACTTTATTTTGATTCTGCACTAACACTTCCCAAAGTCTATGTTGTTCTTATCAGTAATTGTTTCTTGACTGCAACATTACAAAAATTGAAAGCAAAATAAGAAACAAAACCGTTCCTAAGAAGCAGAATGACACTAGATTTGTGGACATTTTTTAAACAAGATTGAAAAAAAAATATTTCTCTTATGAACTGGATGTTCTCAATAAAAAGTGATGTTTCACATCAGATTCCCTCCTAGTTAGAGGATAGCTTTCAAAGTGGTAGCAACAAGTACTACCCATTGCTTTTTTTTATCCACTGCCAGTAAGAATGACATGTAAATGAAAATTTTTTAATGCAAGTCTAAACTGGCCAGCTACACTAAGGTAATATAAGTCATTTGCCTTAATCACACTTCATATTCCTGTTTGAAGATAAAGAAAAATTTTGAAAAAATATTTTTATTTCTATAGTTAAGATCAGTGTTTACTTAGAGCTGACAAATATGGAAATCACACTTTTAATTTTTTTTTTACTTTTTTTTTTGTACAGCCACTTTACATCATAGTCTAAACTCAAGTTTATCTTATTTTGGGCTGTTGAGTTAGTGGAGTTTTATCTCTGCAAGGAGTGTTTAATTTGACTTTAATCTTTTTCTAAGAGACATAATACATGGTTTTCTATTTCCTTCTCAAAAATCTTCATATATTTGAGCAAAATACAGAGATAAAAATAAAAATTAAACTCCTAGAAATAAATCTTAGTGCGTAAGAGCAAATTTGAGAAATTGAGATCCACAGAGTCAGTGGAAGCTGTGCACATTGCAATTCAAATAAATTGCATGTAAGAGTTTTCTGTGACACGTTCAGTTTGGTTCTGTGCATTTCATTGTTATTACTGCTTCTTTCTGATGATCTTATTTTTCTAATGGATACTAGGAAAAATGTAGGTACAATGATATGTGCCAAATGTACTGGCTGTTATAAAAATAACCAATCTCTAGATCTAGATATGAATATTACAGCTGCTGTTAATATGTGAAGGTACAGGAACTGGAGTTGTGCCAGAGGGCTCTGAGGATGCGTCTGCAGTGAACTGTCAAGCTGTAAGGTGTGAACGGCAGTGCTGGAGCAGGTGTTAGAGATGAAGGTTCCTGTTTGCTGAACAATGTTTACTAGCATTTCCCCCACTTACAGCTCTGAACTAGTTAATGGGACACATTCCCTCAGTGCTCTACAGCAAAGGTTTTGGGTATTTTTCAAAGTAAATGAATGCACTTTGATTATTCTTTGTCAATGGTAGTTACAAATAGAACTACAGTTTCATGTAATAGCTGTAAACCATAATGATTTGACAAACACCTGTGAGGACAGACTGCAATATTTGATTTGATAAAGGATTGAATATTAAATAAATGTAACCTCCTATTCGGTCCTTCTTTAATCTCCTGCTGGTTTGGGAAGGTGACTTTAAGAGCTGAAAGCACTTTAGATTAAATGCTAGGGGAGAGGTTCAGTAAGACCTAGACAGCAGAATAGCGCTTTGTGCTCGTAGTAACAATCCTTTCCTCTTCCCATTATCACTTCAAACACATCATTGCAAAGTGCAGAATTTAACTTGATTCAGCTGTACAGTTGGCTTTTACTGATCATCTAATAGTTATGGGTATGGGTAATTAATGGTATTGTTTTCTCTTTCTTTTTTTTTTTTTTTCTCTGTATTTCTGATGACATACAGGACTGAAAACTGGGATTTCCCTGTTAACTCAATAAGCTGAACTTTTGAATCTAGTCCTTGACCCCAGTACCTCAGAGAGGAATTTCTCAAATCATTATTTATTTTGCTTTAGAAGTTAGAAATAATGAAGTTTTAAAAAATGTTTAACTTAAGACTATTAATGCAAGCAGAGCAGGAGTCTACTATGAAGTCCAAAGGAGATGTTTCCCATAAATTATTCTTTTTATGGAAAAATACTTGCGGCATTAGTTGATCTCGGGGGGAATGAGAGAGTGCTGGTGTAAAATATTTTTGTTCCATTGTGGGAAGAAAAAAATAACTACTGACTCTAGTAAGAGTAATTTTTTTTTTTTTTTTAAGTGTAGTGCTATGATATGGGAATACTTCCATACATATGGAGAAAGACTTGAGAATAATTCCAGATCACTTTAGTAACAGCAATAGCAAAACAGCTATTGGAATATCAAGCCCTCTTAATTATAAGGAGGGAAAGTGAAAACCATTAGAAGCTGCATGTAGTGTCTCTTTTCATTTTATGTTTTTATTTTTTGACAAGACAAAGCTATTTTGAAAGGATTTGATTATTCCGATTGTAATTATTATAGCAGGTAGACAATAAAAGGGCAATTTGTCTTTCCAGAAAAATGATGGCTATCAGTTATGTCATACAGAAAAACTTTAAAAAAAAAATTTTAATGTTATTCAAGTGTCTTTTTTTCTATAAGTAGTGAAATGAACCAATAAACCAAACTAATAAGCAAATCTCTGCCACTGAAACAAAATGGCTACTGTCAAAGTATTTGTTCATTTGCTAAAACCTCTGTTTCTAGTTCCTCTTCTGATACATTGCAATACCTAGCTTGCACCAATGACAACTTTTATGAGTTATTTGATTTCTAAAATGCTTTGATAGAAACAAATAGACATAGGGAGTTGCTAACAAACAAATTATCCTCTGTCTCTGAGTGAGGGATGCATAGCTATAGAGAAGCATGAAGAGTTTCTCCCTGTTGAACTATTCTGGATCAAGGAGGTGGCCAGCTTGTTCTGCAGATGGATCAGCAGTCAGAACAGCACGGTTCTGGTGCCCAGGTGTTTTGGTGGGTTTTTGTTCTTGAGTTGAGCCAGAAGCCAATCTTTTGTAAGAAAATAAGGCAATAATGAGTCACTCACAGATGTCTCAAACACAATTAGAAGCTAAATGTCTTCCTACTGTAGCAATAATAACATAGCATTAAGAGGTGAAGGCCATCAACCCAGTCAAAAGCAATTAAAAAATAATTGCCCACTTTTTTTTTTGCCCCTAAGAATTATTTATTACTTTGCAGTAGCAACCATGATGGGCTAAAAGCTTTCTTGCAGCCATAATATTCTGGTCTCAGCAAGGAGTGTGTAATTTGACAGATGGATGTTGCTGAGGAAGGAGTGCACAATCACAAAGCAGGCAGGGTTGTGGTGATGAAGTGATAAATATTAGTTAAATTGAAATAGTATGATCATGACTGGTTTCATATAGCCTGACCTTGCCCATTCAGTGTTTTTTCTTCTTTGTTCTCAGGGCCACTTAATTTCAATCCCTCATTTTCACCAGTAAGTGGCATGGCCCCATAGAGCCGCTCTGTGTGCGTGTCTTCGCGTTAGCTGTGAACAAGGCAGTGGGACTCTAGCAAGCCTGCAGATGAAGCCTCCACAGATGTGGTAAAGGAGTCACATCTCCACCATGGCAGCAGCCTCTGTGCTGCTGAGGGAGATACAAATTTTAGAGAAGGAAGCAGCTGGTAGAAAACAGTGACCTGATCTCTAGGATGCAACTGTTGTTAGCTGATGCCGCAGTGTCTTCTTGGTCCTGTAATAGAGGCATCTTCAGGGGTAGGAAAGTCAGGGACTGCAGTGGGAGCATGGCTGATTTCAGAGGTGGATAGAACAAGGCTGTAAGGAGCAAAGAAGAGTACAGTGTAGGAAGAAAGGTCCTCTCAGAGTATTTGCAACGCAGTTAGAAAGCAGTATGAAGAGATGGAGGAAAGCAAAAACTCAAGTGCTGCCCCACTGGCTTTAAGTCCTAAAATATAAGATGAGGGAATTGGACTGTTTGGTGTGAAATGATAACCTTGAAAAAAACAGGCCTGGTGGAAGGAGGATAATCAATGCTGTCAGGCTATATCAGCTTTATGGGAAAGATGAGAGGGACATACAATCAGGGGAGTGGCGCTGTACCTGAAGCATTTTATAAAGTGTAACAGCATAAAAATATTATGAGAGAAGAGCAGGCCTGTGGAACCCCTGTGGGAAGAAATCTTGTGCTCTAATAAAAGTGGACTACTAAGATTGTGTTACCAGCCCCCTGCTCAGACCTGTAATAGTGCTCAGGAAATGTGAAATGAGAGTAGAGAAGCTGCAAATTCAGGATAGGCAGCAGCAGTGGGAGGTTTCAACAGAAGCCCCATAGAGACTGGATTGGTGCCTCATCAGGGTGGGAGACAGAGAGGATGTGTCCAGACGTGTGAAATGGCTGTTTCCCAGAACACCTGGTGCATCCAGAAAGATGCTATTCTGGATGTGGTCTGGAGTGGTGCACTGGAGCTGCCTGGTAACTAGTGACCATCATACAGAATAAATACATACAGCATGTGGTCATGTGATTTCAAGTATAGGGTCTGCAGAATGATGAGGCAATTGAGCAACAAACACTTAAAGAATTAGTCCAAAAAGCCTATAAGCAGCCTGCAGGCTATTAAAAATACAGTTATTCTAATAAAGTAATTAGAAGTCCCCAAATAATGTTCCACAATAAAAAGAGAAAACAAAATCATTCTCAGGACCCTTCCTCACTTGATAGAAATGTCAGAGGAGGATACTGTAATAAAATGGCCAGCTGCTGGAAAAAGAAAAGCCTGCTCGGATGAGCAGAAGAGGAAAGGCCTTAAAAGATGGCAGGTCAAACACAAACAGAAAACTAAAAAATCTCATAGTTAGAAAAATGCCTTATAAAGGATGCTCAAACTGTTGGCAAGAAGTTCCTAAATATATCAAATCAGTAGGACCACTGGACAACAGCAGCATAAGTGTGGGCACTTGAAGAAAAGGCTGAGGCAGTGAACCCCCCTGCAAGGAGCAAGGGACATCATCAACCAGATCAGGTTGCTCAGAGTCCCATCCAACCTGGCTTTGAATGTTTCCAGGGATGGGGCATCCACCACCTCTCTGGGCAACCTGTGCCAGTGCTTCACCACCCTCAGTGTAGGGGAAAAAAAAAAAAAAAAAAAAAAAAAAACCAAACAAAAAAAAAGTCTTCTATTCAGTCTGAATCTACTTCCATCTATTTTAAAACCATTACCTTTATAGGCCCTGCTAAAGAGTCTCTCCCCATCTTTCCTGTAGGCCCCCTTTAGATACTGGAAGGCTGCTGTAAGGTCTCCCTGGAGCCTCCTCTTCTCCAGGCTGAACAGCCCCAACTCTCTCAGCCTGTCCTCATAGGAGAGGTGCTCCAGCCCTCTGATCATCTTCATGGCCCTCCTCTGGACTCACTCCAACAGGTCCATGTCCTTCCAGGTGGTGTCTAACCAGAGCAGAGCAGAGGGGCAGAATCACCTCCCTCGACCTGCTGGCCATGATTCTTTTGATGCAGCCCAGGATGTGGTTCACTTTCTGGGCTGCAAGTGCATGTTGCTGGCTCACGTTGAGCTTCTTGTCAACCAGCGTCCCCAAATCCTTCTCCTCAGGGCTGCTGTCCATCCATTTTCTGTCCAGCCTATATTTCCTAGGCAAATAACCATTTCTTTTCGAGGCTTTTGAAGTTCAAGATGAGGAGAGAGTTTCTGGTCCCTCGGCTGAAGAGACTGTGTCTCTTGAAACGTAAAGAGCGAATGGGAATATCAAAGTAGGTCTCTAGTTTGTCTTTTTGTCCTCTGTGCATATGTTAATCAACTGACAAATGGAGAAACAAAATACGAATTCATACTACTATACTTGCAAACTTCAGAGAGAGGTACACTTCCTGCTGCTTTCTTCCTAGAATTATTTATTGAGCACCAGAGTGTCTTAAAAAAAAAAACTTTATTGTAGTTAATTTTATGTTCTTTTCAGAAATCACTGTTGTAAGTGAAAGTAGCTATTTGTGTGGTTTCATTGGGACTATGGGTGCATAAACTTAATTGCAGAAATATTACTCCACAAATACCATGAAATATTGACAACAAACATATAAATTTATAGCTAGAAAGAGTGGTTTTAATTCATTTCTTCTGTTGAAGTAATTTTCTGCCCTTTTCTCCCTTAGGCAATGATGTGTGGTTTTTTTTTTTTTTTTTTTTTTTTTATAACATCAAGTGTGGGTCCCAAAACAATATGATTGAGAGAATAGTTATAGTAAAATTTACATTTACTGGTTATAAGTTAAATACAGAGAATGCTGTTTCTTTTATTAATGTGAGTATCTGTAAAGCTCCTAGGCAAATCAAGAATAGTAAGTCTATAATCTTCTCTGGCTTTTAGAATAGGCCTTTTCTCAGGCACGATAAATATAAGTAGTTTTTTTTTTTTTTTTTTAAACCTGGATGTGACTGATTCTCATGATTTTGAAGTGTGAGGATACCTGTGGAGCTGGCTTCTTTATGACTGTGGCTGTATGACTTTGTCTTGCATTAGGTCTTCCTACTATGAGGTACATGTAAAAATCTTGGCTCTACTGAAGTTAGTTCAAGTTTGATTTAAAAAAAACCCAACCAACCACAATATCTTCTGGAATGTCTCAAATGAAATTAACTTTCCTTAAAGGTATGTTAACTGTCTTTCTCTTAAGAGTTTGTGTAAAAAGGCATGATATACTGAAAACTAGACTAGATAGATTCTGAATGCTTATAGGACCTTTATATTCTCTCTGGTGTTCCAGTTAAATTGTGTGAAAAGTAACTAAAGCTGTGCTTTGATCACAGTTGGCAAGAGACTAAAAGCGTGTGTAATCCAGGACTGCTGAGGGTAAGTAGTGCCAGAGTGATGTGTATGATGGTTGCATTGCCATTAGATCTATCTGGTACCTTTGAAGCTTTGTAAAGATACTTTGTAAACCAGACAGTAAACAGAGAGCATTGAGAGTTAGTATGACCATTTTTCTGGGTTTCTCGTAGCCTTACAATTATCAGAACAAATAATAAGTTCCAAAAGAAAATAATTCAGATCTACAGGTTCAGAAATTACTCTGTGTTAATGGTTGTTTTCATCGGTTAAACTTATTGATCTGTAAAATGTTTTTTATTATTTTGTTTTATCTAAACACAAAAAAAAAAAGAAAAGAAAAAAGTGGTTTGTCTAATTTTCTTTTACTATTTTCATGCCAGTCTATTGTGTGTAGAATACTAAAATAAAGTTTTATCAGTCTTTATTTCTCCACAAACTTGTTTGCTCACGTAGTATAGCATGAGTGAGCCTAGTTCCTCTGTGCAGGAGAGCCTTATGAGATAATTTTAGTGAATTTTAATTATTCCTTAAGCTAGAAACTTTCTGGTGTTGCTCAGCTGAAGGAAGCATGCACACATCTCGTGTGCTGTTACAATTGTTTTTTAATTGCTGAGTTTATTAAATTAGAGATCTGTGTGAGCTGAAGATAAAGTATTATATTATATGCACTTAGTAGCCAAATGCGTTATTGTGACTTCATTATTTACTTGCCAGACTTCATCTTTCTTATAGAGATATTGGGTAATTCTCATCCTTTTTCCCCACTTCTTTCTCTTTCCTTTTTCCCATTTTTTTTAGGCAGTCCAATCACAAAGTGTATTTGGGCAGAGATACAGGGAGGATGTAGGGTGGCTGCTTCTTGTGCCTGTTTAGCTGTGTCACTGAGTTTGAAGATAGGTGAAAGCACCAACCTTGGTGACTGAAATTTATCCAGGTCATGAATTTTGGCCCACAGTCCACTGCTAAGGGGATGCTTGTCATCTTGTGCATGGGATTATAAAGTTGCTTGTAGGATAATTGTGGCTAAAGCTGCAGGAGGCCAGACCTAAATGTCAAGATGTTGGTGTGAAGACATGTTTGGTAAATGATGTATCTGTTACTTCATCTGTGGTAGCTAGCTTAGTGATTGTGCCTTTTTATCTCCTTTTACTTTATGCCATGTCACCATCTTGAGCTGTTTGTTCCTTCCCATGCGGGGTGATGCTGAAGTTTGCATCCTAATATCAAACGTTACATTTTTCTGTGTGCTGTTACTGTTGGGATTTCTCATGTAACCTTATGTGAATCTGAATTAGTACATTCTTTCATCAATTTTAGTTATCTGATTCTTTGCTTTCATAATTTTCCTGATTCCTACTGTTATTGCCATTGACTTGGCAGGGATGGGAGAGAAGGTGACTGTTTAATCTAATTAATCACTCATTCTAAGAAACAAAAAAAATATGCAGTTGATTTCTTAAGTTAACTGTATTGCCCTGAGAACAATATGCATCTTTCAGGAAATTATTAATATGCTTAAAATAATGTGGTTTACACTCTTAGGTTTTTCTAATTTCTGTCTGTGTTTGGGGAATATGTAAAAGAAAGTTAGGAATGTAGATTAATCTGGCTGCCTTGTTATTAGTGCATTTGAGAAGCACATGTCAAAGCGCTCTCCTCTATCTATTTGCAGACTGAATTCTTTGGGGTTGGGACTTATACCGGACACATGTTCCTGTTATGCCATCCCTGTTAGACCTGAATTCCCAAATATTTCCCCACCATCAATTTCTCTGCACTTGCCCATCTGGTATAAAAATCTCTACCACCCTCTGACAGGAGATCAAAGTAGAGCAATCCAAATCCCAGCTCTGCTCTGCTGTGATTGCAGGGAGATGGGTGCTGACCTAACCAAGAGGTTGCTGGAGTTCTCCTTACCAGGAGAGAGGTGTAAGAGCTTGCAAGAAACACTGTGACTTACACATCCACTTGGTAATTTCTACCATTTCTCCTTCCCAAATGCAAGGCTGCGCTTCAAGAAGCTATTTATTGCTTCCTTTTGAAAAAGGATCCCCTGCCATTGCAGTTGTGCACAGTGCCTGGCCCCTGCTCAGCCTTTGAAAGGAGCTGCTTTACAAACTATACCTGTTTGTTGTGCTCATTTTTCACTACAGCAGTGACCTTGCTTATACCCCTGTCTTCTTACAGTTTATTTTCAAAATCTTTGATCATCTTTGGTGCATTTCTTGGAGGAATGTCAGTCTGCAGACTCATATTGTGGATTGACAGATGAAGACATGGAGCAAGACTAGTGCTAGCTTGTTCTTTTAACTTAAGGTTAATTGATTATCTTGAAGAGTCTGCCACCTGGAAAGGCCTATCTGAGTGGCAGTAACTGTAGCCAGTGTTTGTAACCGTAGTCTCTGCTCCCTCCCCCAGATTATGCTAGAAGTTAAGATTTACATTTTCTAGGCTGCTGGGGTTGAGGCAGCCTTGGTTGGATTTGTTCTTCTGTGATGAGATTAAAAATAGTGCCAACTTTCCCAGCCTGATATTAGAGGAGGAAGTAGGGGAGCAGGGGAGAGCCTGTCTCTCCCTGTACCTTCGTGTAAACAAACAGGGGATTTGCTCTTTTCGAGAAATGAACAAACAGATAAAACTTTAAACATTGGAAGCAATATTCAAGTAAACTGTTGTTTATGTGCAGGCCATTGAGAAAAGGAATAGAAAGGTGGAAAGGTTATGAGATAACATCTGTGTATGTCTTTTCTACTGCTGGTCTCTTGCTTGTTGACCCTTTAGTCCTATGTTCAGTCTTAATTTGGCAATGAGCCGAGGAGATTAGAGTTCACTTGGCTGTGGCTGGCAAAAGTTGATGTGCCTTATATATGCTGTGTATACACACAATTGAAATGATAGCATACTTCTCTGTTAAGGACTACCATTATACGGTATGAGAAGCTGTGTCTCTAAGTTTTATGCTAATGAGATGATTAAAATCTGTGTTAAAGTTGTATACTGAAGTCCACTTAAAAATATTTACAACTAACGTAGGAAAAAGTAAAATTAACTTTTGTTAAGACAGTGAGATACTTAGTTTTTGCATTAAAATATGCACCTATCATGGTTAACTTCCTGTGCTATGAGAAGTTAAGAAATTAGAATGTTAAGATTTGCACAAACTTGCTGTTGTTGCACAGGATTCAATCACATTAAGAAGCGAGCAGAAGAGTTTGTAAAGCTTTGATTATTTTTGGGCTTTTAAAGTGTTTTCAGGACACAGCATGTTCTAGTTACAAATCTCTGAGCCCAGAACATAAGTCAGAGCACAACCACTGCTGTTGTGGATGATCACTGTAAATGGCTTATAGCCACTTCACATGCTCAGTAAGGAGGTCCACAGAGGATTTTAATTGCAAACACCCCAATGCCATTATCATAGAATCATAGAATAATTTGGGTTGGAAGGGACCTTCAAAGGTCATCTAGTCCAAATCCACTGCAAGGAGCAGGGACATCATCAACCAGAGCAGGTTGTTCAGAGCCTCATCCAACCTGGCTTTGAATGTTTCCAGGGATGGGGTATCCACTGCCTCTCTGGGCGACCTGTTCCAGTGCTTCACCACCCTTAGTGTAAAAATTTTTTTTTTTTTAAAATCCAATCTGAATCTACCTCCCTCTATTTTAAAACCATCACCCCTTGTCCTATTGCAACAGGCCTTGCTGAAAAGTCTCTCCCCATCTTTGCTCTAGGCCCCCTTTAGGTACTGGAAGACCGCTATAAGGTCTCCCTGGAGCCTCCTCTTCTCCAGGCTGAACAACCCCAACTCTCTCAGCCTGTCCTCATAGGAGAGGTGCTCCAGCCCTCTGGTCATCTTCGTGGCCTTCCTCTGGACCTGCTTCAACAGCTCCCTGTCCTCCTTATGTTGGGAGCTCCAGAACTGGACATTCTTGTTGAAAGTCTTCACAGTGAACCATTGACTGTTTGGAGTATAGGCACTAAGGCTCAGGCTGATGATGTTAGCAGCTGATACTAGACTATTGATTCCAGCAATTCAATGAAACTGCATAATAGCTTTTTCCTAACTGCTGTTACCCATTATAATATTCACATTCATAAACAAACCTTTGTGATGGAGCAGATACTTTTTCTTAAGAGTCTGTCTCTGTCCAAAAGTCTGAATCAAAACCAGCTTGTCATATTAACTAAGAGAGAAATTTGATGTTGCCTGGTCCATCTCCCTATACAGACACATTTTGACACAGTGTATTTGAGTGCTAATAATGACATTAGAAGATGTTGGAAGGAGATCTAATTCAGCATGCAGAAGTGACTTTACTGTCATCTCCTATTTTCTGCGCAATTGACAGCAGATACTTGGGGCTGAATTTTTCTTTCAGGTCAGATTTCCAAGGCACGTGGCTGCCTGTTAGAAACAGATAAGACCAAAACCAATACCAAAGTACTTGTTGGAAGTGTCAGCAGTGCTGAGAATTCAAAAAGCGTGCTTCAGTTTTCTGTTTATGACATGACACAACAACGCTTATTCTACTAGCAATGAAATCTAACCAACAACCCCACGTCAGTTTTTGAAATTTCTTACTGGGAAAGTTTTGTAAGAGTAGTCTTATCTGGGAAGAATAAAAAATATTTTCAACTAATATATCTATTTTATCACACTCTCTAACCACTATAGTCTAAAATTCTTTAAAGAAATCACAGTAGGTATAAATACCATCATGATCCCAAATGGGGAGTTAAATTTCAGCTTTCATTGTCAGATAAATAAAATCTACATCTTTACCTAATTTTTAGTGTGCAAGATACTCAAAGAATAGGAAAAACATTACCTGAGGTATAAATAAAACAAAGCCCATTCAAGTGATGCCATAGATATTTCATACACAGTTGGTTCTCAGCTCGTTTTTCTGTTCCATCTCTTCCTTTCAGAAAAGGACAGCTAAGCTACTTCTAGCTCTCTGTTGGTAGATGTTACTATCAACATTAGCCCTACAAAGTTTTGCTCAAAAGGCACCTGTGAAGGACAAGTTCTAAACAACGTACTTCGATACAGCTGCCCCAACAGCTGTAGTGAAGCGCCACGCTGGGATGATCTGAGGCTTCCTTATCTGCAGCTTACGAATGCTGAGCAGTATCAGGACTCTGCCAACCTGTCAGCTCCATTTCTGATTTGCAGTCTTTTCTGTTTGCTGGTGTCTTTTGCCTTCCCTTTCCAAAGTAGGCTGAACTTCCCAAAGTCATAATATTAGCCTGGCAGCAGTAAGTTTTGTAATGAAAGCTATTTTTTTTCTTGCATGCAGAGGAAAAGTGATGTAGACCAAACATTCTTGAAATTTGTTTTTCTAATGACATAAGTGTATGTATCAAAAAGCCCAAAATACTGTTGTAACGAAAAGTCTATTTGGCCTCGTATCAGCTCTATGTCTGGAAATGGATTATACCTAAGAAATAGCAAAGAATGCTTCAAGAGTATAGCAGTACTTCCCTGGTATGTGTTACAAGACCCCCCCCCCCCCCCCCCAAAGATTTGTAGCTCAGGACTTCCTCAGCCAGAAGGACATCTTTACATATAACAGATTTTGATAATTCTTCTCCAGAAACTTCCCAGCCTAGATAAATCTTTATAACCTAATTCCTGTAGCTGTCAGTTCCCTCAGTTTAATTATTCAATGGATGAAGTGAAATCTCTTTTGATACTACCAGTTTCACTTTTTGACCCTGGTTCTTGTATTGGAAGATAGTGAGCAGTGATTTCCCACTCACTCTCTGTTACCTGCCATTGTATACAGGTCTATCACAACCTCTGTTGTTGTCTTCACCCAAGCTGAGGCATCGTGATCCATCTCATCATCTTGCCAACAGGATTTGTTTCATACCTTTTGCATTTCCTCTTATTCCTTCCAACTGAAGTACATAGCAGACTGGAACTGCACAAAATAATTCAAGTAGAATCAGTATTATATTTTTATACAAAGGCACTACAGTATTCTTTCCTGTTCTCCATTCCTTTCCTAATAATTTCTAACATAAGTTTTTGACTGCTACTGAAATTTTCTAATAGTCCTGAAATTTTGACAGTGTTATTCAGTATAAGCATAAAGCCTCTCTTCTGATTGGTGATGGTCAGCTTAAACTCCATCATCATATATGGACAGTTCTTTCCCTCCTGCCCCTCCTGCCCTATGAGTATCACTTCATTTTTTTTTTTCTTATTTTGCAACCAGTCACTTTGTATCATACGTTTCTTTTGCAATGTTGCAAGTTATTTGAGGTTATATGCATTTCCAGCAAACACATTCACATCCCTATTCACTCTCTCTCCAGACCGTTTATGAAAATTTTGTGTTTCACAAGCTTCAACACACATCCCTGTAAAACACCACTGAAGATCCACCTGTAAGTTGTTGTGCTTCATCCTTGAAACAAAAGCAGCAGCATCTATTTGTTCATCTCTGTCATGTGCCTCCTAAAAAGCTGACTTGTAAATCAAGTTGTTTGCAACATTAGCAGAATTTTGGGAAAATGTGTTTAAATTACACTGGGATGTCAGGTGTAAATTACGCTCTGCAGTGTGGGGACAGGACCCTGCAGGAAGAAAACTGGAGAATAAGTTCCCATACTGAAAGACACTGTAGGCACAGGATTCATGCTCTGGCAATACGGCAGGATGTCTCAGCTGAAGGACATAGTTTAATCAGGTAAAGAAATTAATTTCACAACTTGATCTTATGACTACAATCTGAAAAGTGACCAGTTGTGCACAGAGTCTGATGCTGTTGGCATTAGTTCAGCCTCTGTTACTTTAGTAATCTATTGTGTGACACTAAATCTTTGTTCTGTGGAAAAATATGCTAATTTGAATTTCTCTCTATCCTACTTAATTGCCCTAATTAATTTTAATAGTTTAATATCAATCCAAATTATTTATTAGAAATTGTAGTGAAAATATTTCAAAAGAAATGTTGAAAGATTTGGAATGAAGGGTGATATTTTGGCCACATGTTTCTAAGTATGTTCCAAATAAAGGGGAAAGGTGTTTGCTGAATACTAGATATGCTGGAGAAATATATTTATTTATTTATCAGTGTGTGGAAGGAATGGGAATGTACAAGAACTATCATTGGATGTAACGAACAGTTTTGTTTGTCCTCTATTCTTTCCCTGCTGGACCAAGATTTAAAAAATACTGATGTTATTTTGAGATTTTAATAAACAATCCAGGAAATTGGAAATTTTCATTTTGACAGTTTCAAGATGAAGTGTTTTTAACTTTCATATCAAAACTAATTTTTCAACTTGAAACATCTTTTTAAGATAGGACAAAAAGCAATCTCTTATGAAGATGACAGGTCTTGATCTTGAGTGATGTCTTGTTGGATTATCGGTTTGAGGAAAGCAGCTTGGCTACTGTTGAAGATACACTTACTCTATATAGAAAACTTCAGGTTTTGAGTTGTAATGAAGTATTTTTCATAATCACCTAATAGTAGTAAGGACATGACAGGAAAAACTTTATACAGAGTTCAATGGTATCCAGATTAACTGTTATGCAAGTTACTGACTACGTAAGGAGCAGAGCATCCCTCTCAGCAGGAAGGATGGGGAGGACTTGCCCCTCACTCTGTGCTAATCAGCAAATCTTGGGCAGCCCCAGATTAGAGCAAATCCACCTGCTGATTGTTTACAAATATGAGACCTGAAGCTGACTTATGTATAATTTGCATATTGATTTTTATCCATCTCTACGTAAAGGTGTTTTGAACTCTTTCTCAAAATGCTTTTTTTTGTAATAAACTATGAACAAGTGACATGATAGGTTGTGATATATGTAGGACCAAATACACAAGAGCAATACAGTCTGTGAACATCTATTAAAACAGAAAATTTACCCACAGGAAATAAATATTTACCCTCTAGCTGTAAAATATATTATGGAAGCAGTGCAGTGTGTTTTACTAGGCCAGTATTTTGAGCTGGTAAGTGATTATTACCTACTCAAATGGCACCGATAGATCAAAGATCGAAATAGCTAATGCTCTGCTGGGATATCATTTTACAACCCTATACATTTCAAATATATTATTAGGGTGGAAAGCATAAGCAAGTTGAATATTTTCCCATTCGATGGTAAGGAATAGAAATAGTTGAGAAATAGTTTTCTCATAAACATGGAGTATGATACTAGGCTACTCCTGAATACTTAAAATGAAGTGCCCAGGGTACGGTGAAGATGAGGTAATAAATTGTGGGAATGTATTCTTTTAGTATATTTTTGTATGTAAATAAAACTTTATTTCTTTTGAAAGCATGTATTTACAGGGTTTTTTGTTACTGTTACCGTGTAACAAATTTTGCACCATGCTGTGTGATACAGATACAGGCAATACAACAGCCAATGATCAGACTTACAGTAAAAATATAATACTAATAACTTTTTGTATGACTGCTATGAGCTGGGGCTACCCCTGTCTGTGTTCAGGCTGGTCTCAGTCAAGCTCAGAGAGGCTCTAGGCAGAGCAGCTTGTTTAAAAATCTGGTTATTCAGCACGCTGAGAAACACCGCCTAATCGCTCAGGTTGTTTGAAAGTGGCTTGCACTGTGTCTGGGACTGGATTTGTCTTCAAGTAACCATCCCACGCTTCCTCCCCTGTTCCTTGTCTGTGCCTGTGAATCGGCATCACCACTCTGCTGCTGCCACTCAGGGAGCAATGTGGCCTTTCTGCTCTTTCTTTAGTTGCCTCTTACCAACTAAAAAGCCGAGCTTAACAGCCATGGATGGTGCCAGTGCGCTCCACAGCAAAGTCTCATCTGCCATGGTACTTAATCAAGGTTAGTCTTCTGCCTGTGCGCTTGTCACTGGAGCAGTAAGAGGAGCCTTGGTGAGGGGAGCAAAAATGCTGTCACAGTGTCTCTCACTTTAACAAAGCACCCAGATTTAGCTGGTTCCTGTTTCTTTCTGCATGAATATTCCCATCTATTTGCAGCAGAAAAAATGAAACAACCTTCTTTTCCTTCCTATTAAAGCCCTTAGAGCAGTCATTGTCTCTTTGGGAAATGCCTTGTATAGCACTTAAGTTAGTCGAGGAGCCAGAGCTGGTCTTGAACTGTTACCATACTGGTGGTGGTGTGTTCATGGGTTTGGTGGATCATTTTCCTGTTAGTAAGCAGAAACAGTGACAAAAGATGCAAGCTCCTTCCTTCTGTGTACATGGAGCAGCCATGTGCAGCATGTATGTATGTACATGCATTGTCCTGAATTCAGCCTCCCTGTGGGTTGCAGGTGAGTGAGGAAGCCCCATTTCCCAGGTCTTCTGTTGTCTATTCTTCCTGGTACTGATTGTGATCTTGCAACTGACCAGCTTCAGGGCAAGTTGAATTAGTACATTGGCCTGATGGAAAGCTGATCAGAGCTTAGATGCATGTTCTGTAAGATAATTAAATGGATCTGACTTGTGATTCAGCTGTGGGATCTTGAGAGTTGTACTCAAGAGGATTGTTGAGAGCACAAATTGGAAGGGAGCAAGCCACAGTGAGGTCAATTTATGCATGAAGAATGTGTCTTGTAATCATAAAATTCTAACAACTTCTCACTTTGCCCTTGGTTTTAGTTTTTTTCTCTCTTTTTTTTCTTTTTTTTTTTTTTCCCCGAGTGGACCTCCATTTCTGTCAGCAGTCAAAACCAAGATAACACACTGTGTTTAACTAGTCGTGCAGAAATGAATTTTACAGTTGACTATATTTGCTTGCAAAGGGCTTTTCTCCTCTGCTTTCTCTGCAGTTAAACTAAAAAAGTTTCTTAACTCATATGAAGCATGAATCTAGAGGAGTTAAACAGATTTTATTTTTTCTGATTATATTCACTGTATGATCATTCTTGTGTTTAAGGTACTTGTTGCAATTTCTTAGCTTTCCTCAAGAAATTGATAATGCTCATCTCCTCCTGAGCAGGGTGTTGGGGGACCTTAGAGCCCCTTGATCCTCCTGGGTCAGGTTGCTGCAGTGTCTGGGGAAGAGAAGGCTGCAAAAGAAAGAGATGAGCTGAACTGGCTGTGTGGGACAGTGATCCTCAAACTGAAGGACATACCTGCTCCCTGATGAGTCTGGGATAATTCGGGCAAGGGGGTACTTGGGGCCACACATACACCTCTTCACTGCTTTAGCACGGAACCTGCCTCCCCAGTTGCCAAATATCCTGTGGCCCTCCAGCACCTGGCATGGGACAGGAGCTAGTTGGGTTAGCTGCTGCCCTTCCCCTTGGGGACTGAAGTTACTACCCACTTTCTGCAGGAGTAGGAAGCTATGGATGCATCCTCTCTTCTCTCTCTTCCCTCTCTTTCCTTCCTGCATGCTTCTCGCCCCCACGTGGGAAATGCTGGGAAGGGCCAAGGGGAGGATGTGTTGAAAAGTTGTGACAAAGCTGCATTGTTTGGACTTTCCTATGTAATATTTGAGAGTTTCCGTGGGGACTTACTGCTCATCTCTGTACTTTGATGCCTAGATGCCTGTTATGTGGATGCCCTAAACTTTCTGTCTATAATAAGGCAATTAATTCTTTTGATATTTTGTTTTTCACAAGACCATTATGACTGGAACTGCTTTTCTTGTGACTCATGAGAATGGCAATTGGTAACCCACTAACATTGCTGCCCACAAGGGTTTGTAATTTTAGAAGTAATCACTTTGTGGCTGATGTAAATTTTGTAATGAGAAATACTAGATTTATGACTGCAGGATTTCTCACAGACTGTTTTATTGCTTAGAGGAATTGCTTTCTCTGTTGGGAAAATCCATCATTAGATGTCTGCCTGGAATGTTTTGTGGACCGTTTACGCTTGGAGAATGTTAATGTAACCATTGAAACAATAATGATGATTTGAGATAGTATAATTGTTCCCTTTTCCTTCACTCCCAGACACAGAACGATCTGCCAGTCAAGTTAGGCGTAGGTTCTTAAGGAGACTTTACAGCCAGAACATGAGCAAGTGCAATGTCTGGTTGTTGGGTTCTCACCCTGCCTTGCAGGTTCAGTCTGCTTTCCTGAGATAGGCAATGGATTTCTGGACTCGGCAGCTAAGAAGAGTTGTTTGGAAGAGTGCAAGATACACCACTGCTGTCACAGTGACAGTAACAATTGATTTTTAGGAAAGCCTTTACTGCTGCATTTTTGTGTGAAACCTGTCTAGGTAAAAATACTGTCTGCCTGTGGGACTGATGTCCTCAGGCAAGGTGTTGGGGAAGAAACTCTGTTTGCAGTTTCTAATGAAGCTCAGACCTCAAGGATGTGAATTTCTCAGACCTGCTCGTTGAAGTGTTTCTGTGCATGCCTGCTGGATGTGGAAATTTTGGGGCCTACCTAGCTTTTGTGATGAAAAATCTGAACATCTCCGGGGTTAGTTGATGTGAGTTTTGATGATTACAGTTCTGATTTGAAATATAAAATACGGGTACCTAATTCCTAAATCTATTGTGGATCTGTGGCCAGGGTTTACTGTGGGCATGTGCTCTCCAGTGATGATGATGATGATTATTATTATTTTTTTTTTTAAAGCAGCTCTGGCCACCATGGCTCTACTGGCAATGGGCATTGCCCAGGGATGCTGCAGGTCCTCAGGCTGACTCTGAGCAAGTGCTGAGTCAGCATGGTGGAAGGCTACTTGGTTTATTCAGCTCTTTCCGTTACTGCTGTGTAATGATGAACTAGTTTGGCCTGGAAACATGAGAATAGCTGCATGTTATTGCAGCTAAAGAAGTTGCTGTTATGTACAGTTTTATTTTCTGTTTATTTGCTCTTTCATTGAGAGCAGAGTATGTGCATGCTTTTGTGTTTAAGTCAAGATAACTGCTAAGCTTTCTATTTTAATTGAGTATAATTTGGCAGCTCTATGCCAATAGCACATCCCCAATAGAGAAACTGCTGCTGTCAGCAAGGTCTTTCCTTTGTGGGTTTATGTCTATAAAAAGAAACATAACAAGAGAAAGATCTTAGAAACATCATGCTTTGAAGCACCACCATGTTACCTCTAGTGCCTGAATTTCTCAAAGATTTTTCCTACATGTACTTTAGAGGTGCTGCAGGCAGCTGATTCATGGAGCACTGACACAGGGTAGAGTGGGAGGTGGGCGCCCTTCCTTGTCCAGGGCGCACTCATCCAGTCCCTTTGTGTCCTGCTATATCTTGCTTTGGCCCAATGCCTGCTTTTAAGGACCTGACTGAAGCCGTTGTGTCACTTTACTGCTTTTGTGAAGCTGCATTGTTGTGTGGATTAGCATTTCTTTTCATTTCCTACTTTCTGTGTGCAATGGGTGTACTCTGAGTGGAAACATATGCTACTGGAGAATCACCTGTGATGTACTGGGGTTTAAAAATCTTTGTCTGATTTGACATATTTTTGCTTTTTAATGTAATTCGTTTCTGCACTACTGATCATCTTTATTGAAACAGCACATTTGTGCATGACTCAAGTTCGTTTCTGGAAACTAGTTTCAATAACTTTCATTTATTTAAACTATTAAAATAGTTTTAAATGCAGAGAACAGTACCACTCTCACTTTCTATTCAAATTCCTGCTCTAACCATCGAAATAGGCTTGAAATAAAGTACCTTGGGTTCTGTTTGACCTGATTCAATATAACTGTTAAAAAGTAGAATTACTGAAAAGATAGATGCATTCTGTATTTGGCTCAGGCTATTGAAATGGGAATGGGATGAGTTTGCCACAGCTATTAATATATTATTAATCCGGGATATATTATATATTGCTTTTAAGTCTTATCTGAAGGACTGGATATCCTTTTGTAACGTGTTCTTTTGCTTTTTCTATACGCTGACATTTTGTAGATGAGCCATTTCTCAATATGTGAAGTCTAAATGGCTCTTATTCGGTCAAGTACCATGTTATTGAATGCGTTACAAAGAGACTATGTCCTCTGCACATTAAGTTTGAGTCTGGTGCTTATTACAAAATCCAGACTTTTCAGATGCTAAATATGTGCTATATCTTGCGAGCTAAAAATGGTAGGCTCCTGACAGTTTTGGGCTACTGAGGCTAAATGACTCTCTTATGTCCATCCTTCTCTCTTTTGTCCATATGGTTTCTGTGTTAGTCTCTAGTTCTTTGTGGTGTTAAATATTGCTGTAGATCCAGATGGCTAGAAAGCGGTAATGCCATTATACTCTCTGTTTTCTGAATCAGAGCTCCTGTTATTTTGACTTTGCCTATAAAATATTACTGTATAAATAATAGTTCTTAACATGTTGATAGCTTATTTTGTGTCTTTGATCTGCTGTAAAAGCTTTCATCACTTATATTTAAGTTGTTAATATGTGCTATAACCTCAGGTTGCTTAAGATTACTTCTACCTTTCTTTTTCTGTAGGTGGGTTTTCAGATGCACAAAGGGCAGTTCGTAAATCACCTACACAACTGTCGTTTCTGAGATCTTGCTTCGATGTAAGCACGTAGTTCAAGATTTTTTTGTTCACTTCTCCTCTTCTGTTGAGAATCTTGTAAGACAGTTGCACCAAAACCAAAGAATTAAACACTATTTTCTGCTTTTCTGAATGTTCTCTGTCTTCTAAAATTAATTAAAAAAAAATTATTGTGACTGGGTTATAAATTTGTGTCAACAGCATGTTGATGAGAAATTTATTTCCATGTTCTAGTCACATGGAGATAATTAAAAGAAAAAAAATGTCCACTCCTTTTCTGAATTCAGTTTAGCATCACACTGGAGACAGAGGTACAGTCTAGTCCTTCACTCTGTCTAGTGTTCAGCTTCCCATTTGTCAAGACTAATAATAATCACAGAGCTCACTTACAGAGAGAGGAAGTTATTGATTGTCATTAAAATGTTGGATTGTGTCTTAAGAAGTCTAGGTTTTGTTCCTCACTGTCATGGCACCTCACTGACTTTGAATGAATAAAATTATTTCTAGGCCAGATTTGGGGCATGATGGTGTAACAGAGCCTTTTCTGTGATTCTATGATGTATGGAGGGGGAGAACCAAACAACTGTCAAATGTTTTATGACCTCAGTATTTGGCATCAGTGCAACTGAAATTATTTGACGACCATTCTCCCCAGTATAATCGTTGCATTCCTTCTTAGAACTTGCAAATTCCAGCTCTTCCTTGTGCAGGCAGCAGGTAAGGCCATGCTGCTGCACTTACCACATTTCCTCTTTTAATGATTAGCATGTAATAGGTAGAGAGAAACATGTTATAATATTAAACATATATGTGCCGCTTTATTTGGAATCTGGTGGAAAATTAAAAAAAAAAACAACCAAACAACCCACAAAAAACCAAATGTTTGGTCACTCTTTTTTTTTGCTTTCTGTCTGCAGACAAAGAGAGGATTTCAGCCACATGCCCATGTTTTTGAGAGAAATGTAGAGCAGACTTGGGTGACGGAGATCAGGTCTCTTGGTCTAAGCTAAGTCATCTTTTCTTCTTTTGAAATGGTATGTAACTGAAAAGGAGCTCTATATACCTATTAGTTAAGATGCTTTCAGTAATTTTCGTGATTAAAATACATACTTATTTTGCTATCAACCTACTTGCCCTTTGCTAGTGCTCATTTGGCCAAGATGGACTCTATTTTTTTTTTATTTTTTTTTTTTTTTGTTAATTACTGTAGCTGCCCAGCAGGAGAGCAGGGTAATGTGGAGATGGTGGGGCAAGAAGTGAGATGTGAATTTGCAAGTCTGGTCTGAAGAAGTTATGTTTCTTGATACAGGGGGCTGATGTTTCTTGTCCCTTTTCCAGCTTGCTTGTATTTGCCTCCTCTGCCACACTCTCCACAGCCTTAAGAAGAAGGCTGGACAGCAGAGATCTTTAGCATCACAGGCACATTTCTCAAAGGCAGCGGTTGAAATGATCTGACACTGACTCTGTTTAAGGCTAAACTGTGCGTAGTTATTCTTAGCTGAAAAGCACCATTAGATTATGCCCGGTGCTCGTATGAAATCGATAGTAACGTGCAATGAGCCTGTCCTCTCTTTTATGACATTACGAACTCAAGTATAGGGCAAGATATGAAGCAGAGCCCATACTACTTTGAGCTGGGAGACATGCACCATAAATCAGGATATGTGTGCATAATTACAAATATCAGAACAAGTCCCAAGGGTATTTTTAGCATTGTAAAATGTTAGATAGACCTGTTTTCCTACAGAACATTATCCTTCTCATTTCTCTACTCCTAGGTATCAGACAGTTTTGTCGGCCAGATTACCTGACATGGTAGCAGTGTGATAAATTGCAACTGCAAGACTATACTGTGCTTAATTGCACAATCAGAGCTTAAAACTTCTTCTGATTAAATTGTGCAAAGTCTGAACTAATTGTCTGAAAATGTCTTCAGGGTTGAGCACTTTCTTAGCTAACATTTGGATGTGAAAATCAAAGGCTTGGCTTTTCTACTGGTGTGCAATATTTTGGGCAGGTAGCTTGAACTGGGTGAATGGGTAGCTTTGGGAAATAGCATAATACCATTGCTGTGCTTGAGTATCTATATTTTTAGAAGTGTTTGGCCATTGAAATTTAGTTTGTATACATGAAGCGTTTGGAAGGATTTGATAGGAGAGAGGAAGGATCTGTTTTGAGTTTAAATACTAAATTTTGTCTTTTTGCTACTGTAGGCCTGAATATGAATTTGATCATAATAATACCTCTTATATGTTTTTGAGGACATTTTCTTCTTTTTCTCTGTTCCAGGATAGCCTTTGCGCCCATGCATTTTAGGGACAAATCAGCATTCTCCATGCTCCTTGTCCCTGTGACAATACTGAGTGTTAGCCGTACCTTCTTGGCTACATGGTTCAGGATTGGCTTAGTGAAGGCCATCAGCGACCGCCTAGTGCTCAGGTTCAATGTGTGACATGGTCTGTTTGACACAGGCAGTGTCTTGGGTAGAGTTCTCATTCTGATGCCTGTAAAACAACAAAAAACTCAAACAAATAATAGAGTGAGATGAATAGCAATGTTCCGCCTGTTTGTATCATCCACCTGGGCTGCTGCTGTCTGAGGTGTCAAGAAGGAGGAGGATGGAAAACAAACCACCACTAAAATGAAAAAGGGTTAATAGTACCTCAATGGTAAGAAAAGTTGGGCTTTTTTTTTTTTTTTTTTTTTTTTAATGTAATGGAAGCTATTGTGCAGCCTGAGAGTGTGTGTTCCCCGCTGCAGCAGGATTCAGGCTTAGGTGTGTATTTAGAGCTTGTACATTATTATTGTTCCTAAGAGTGGAATTTAAACCTACAGTTTAGTCAGCATTGATACTTTGCATCAAAATAGAAGGAAGTTAATTTATATTTTTTTTCTGCATTACCTGTAACTAAATTTTTAACTCTACTTCCAATGTAATGAATCTAGATTCAGTTCTCCCTGGGTTGTTTAACAGTTAATTTAACAGTACTGTGCCATACCTTGTGCTATCCTATATTTGTACAAAGCCAGGACAGAGTTCTTACAAGACCTTAAAAGCAGTTATCCCATGTAATTTTGTAAGAGACTAACAAGCTTCCTTGAGCTCTCCTGTGTGTCATTCCTGTCCCAGTAAAAATAAGTGCCTTGGAGGGCAGGATGCCTTCAAATAGGTGCAGCAGGTGCAGTGGTAAGAGGGGATCGGAGAATGGGAGAACAGAGGCATCGAGCTGTCTTCTCTCTCCTTGGCAGAGATAGGAGAGGGGCATGTGAGATAACAGGTATGAGAGATCTTATTTCATTCCCTTCACAGAAGAGGGTCTATATGAAAAAATGCTTGCTTGCTCTTGCAATGAAACTCTCCACTGCTACTGCAAACCTGTGATCTTCTCAATGAGTTTTTGAATATGAATTACTTGTCAACCTTTTTTTTTTGTCATCCTTTTTTTTTCTGAATGTGCAAATATTCTTTTAATGTGTTTCTAAGGTTCAAAAGG